>NW_026991710.1:173975998-175225998 GCF_029215605.1 Mirounga angustirostris | reverse complement strand
CGTTTGGCCACGCAGACACAACCCTCTGCACAGAAGCGCCCTGTTCTTTGTTTCTATCCTTTCCCTCCCTCCACGACAGAGCTGTGCCGGCGGGCTCTTTGTGCCCTGCATAATTGCTGCTGCAGAGAGCCTACCATTCACCCACCACCACTTCTTTTGTTGTTCTTGCTCTCTCCTTGCGTCAGCTGTTCGTCCATATAATGTGCCACTATAATGTTCAGAACACTCTAAAGAAAAGCTTGTATTTTTTGTAAAACTTGGGCTTCGCTGGGCTTTACAAAAAATAATAATTGGAATTATCACTATTTTCCATGTGTTCAAGCTCTTTCTAGCTGTTTCCATTTACATTTCAATTCTTGGGCAATCAGCACAGTTTCTCCTAGAACATATAAAAAACACACATGTGTAGAGGTCTAGCCTATAACCTGATCATGCAACACATGAAGCACCTCTCTCAGGTGGCTCTACAGGGGAGTTCATTCCAAGTTCCGAGGCCAGATACACTGGCACATCTCCCAGGCCCTCCCTCGCACCAGGATCCTGATGTCCCCTGTCAGTGGAAGCTAGGCTCTCCTAGAAAAGCTCAGAGCCCTGGGAACTAGAGTGGGGTTCAGGGCCCCAGGGTTCTGGCCAAGAGGGAAAAGAAGAGAGTCATGGAAGAAAACTAGGATCTATATGGGAGCAAGAAAATATCAGGAAGCACACATGCATTTGATGAGTTTGTCCAAATCAATTAGAGAATTAGTGTTTACATCTTGAGTCAGCAAACTGAATAACCTAGTTGTCTTCCCCTCTTCACCAACATCCAGCGAAGCCTGACTTATTGCTTCCCTCTGGAGATGATGAGCCCCGGCCTGTGCACCTCACAGGTCACAGATGCTGGGATCTAGGTAGACAGAGCTTGCTAATGGAGCCAACCTCTCTGCAGAGATCAGGAGGTTTCACTGAGGAAGTACCAGGCCATGTCCACTACCAAGGAAAAAAAGGGTGTATTTCTACCCACACACCAGCTTCCCCAAGCCCAGCCTTCATATAACAATTCCCTCAGCAACAATAGAATTTTGTGAATTAGTTTTGTCACAAAATTAAGCCCACTCTGATCCCCAGGGCCACAGCAGCTGACAGTGGGTCTAGGTGTGGAACCCGGCACTGCTCGGAGAGACAAGGCATGAACAACCCACAGAGCCTGTGTGAGACCAACATTCATACCCTGTGTTAGCTGCTCCCAGCTGGCTCTGCAGCCCAGCTCCCCACCACACCTGGAATCACGGGTGCACGTGCCCGCACACATACACGCACACATGCACAGGATCTGGAGGGGCAGGCACTTAATGCATTTTGTTCCACAGCAGGTGAACAGCCCAAACCAGTTCCTGACTCATAGATCAGAGTGGGAAGCAGGCTCCAGTGAAAGCATATGCCCTCCTCCCCACCACAGACGCCAGCATTCAGCTGGGAGCCCTGGGCATGAGATAGCAAGACTAATAAAAGTCTGATTAGCTGGCTCATGGGCAGGGGGGAGCTCAGCCCATAATTGGAAAAACCAAGCAGTAGATCAGTGTTTTGCCAAGGAGAAGAAGTCTCCTTTGTTCTAAAATAGCACTTGGGTGTTGAGTTAAAAGACAGGCCCCGCGGACCCCTGAAGACGCTTGGCGGGTCGCTTTATGCTTCTAATAGGAGCTGCAGATCTCTGGCTCATTTTAAATTACTACCAAGTGTTGTGTAGGTTGGGGCTTCTTCTTTGAGAAAAAAAAAATCAATCTGAAAGGAAAAGCTATTTCTTAGCAACAAAGAGAAAAGAAAGAAGGCAGTTTCTTCAATGTAATCTGAGATGGAATCTAGCTTAGCAGAGCCAGAGCAAAAATAGCTTTTATCTGATCAAGGTGCCTTAGTCACACTTAGAGGATGTTAAGGAGGCCAGGCCTCGGGATGCTTAAGACCACAGATGGTATCGCCAGGGAGAAACTCCCCTCCCGGCAGAGGGGCGTGAACCAGGGTAACAAGCGTCAGCAGCCGGGACATCAGGAAGCACTAGTTACCACGGTCACTGGGTCACCACATATTTTTAATCACACCCTTTTTCCAACTGCAATACAGCTGAAAGGAAAGTGATCTGAGAGGTCCAGGTAACATCGGACACAGGGTAATAGTCTGTCCACTATGACATTGGCTATTGTACCTGTAGAATGCAGTTGGAACTGGCTGATGTGCACTTGGTTACACCAGCTCCAAGCAGAGAGATTAGGCACCGGTTATAAAGCAGCAAACATCCCAATAAAATAAAAAGTGAGGAACCAGGGAGGAAGGTAAAAACTATGGGACAAAGCCAGGAAGTAAAGTGAGCGCGTCAAATGCATGGCTGTAGAGACCTATGAAGTGGTGTGTGTGCATTAGATGGATGAGGTTAGTGCAACAAACACACACACACACCTACACACGTGCACGCATGCACACACACACACCCAGCACAGGCTGTGAGTGTCCATGCAGCTGTGTGTGTATGTGTGTGTGTGCGCATGTGCACGTATTAAACAAGATCCTCTGGTTTGAGCAGCAGTGATGACCCACAGTAACCCCCCTGAAACTCTCATGTCAGTTTTGTCTGCTCATCGTGGTGCAGGGCTCACCCGAACTTTCCAGTCTCCAGAAAGAATCTAGTCACATCTCACCAACCGTGTGAATTAGAGTTTACTGAAGATTTTCTAGGGAAGGTAGAGGAGGGTTGGTATCACATCCACCAAACTCTTCGAACCTCCATTGAATACTTGCTTTCCCCCCAGCTTTCAGTCAGTGGGTCTCTTTTTCTTCTCTTTCAGCTCTCATTCCCAGGGCTCCAGCCCGTCAACTCCAAAATCTTCCTCTGGGTCTCCCTCTCTTACCCCTTTCTCCCAGCTGCTACCTGCAAAGCCACAAAGCTCTTTGTCCAGGGATCAGCAAACCAAAGCTCCCAGTTTTAGGATCCATTCATTTTAGGAAGAAAGGGCAGTACAGACAGAAAAACAACAAAATTTTCTACTATCATATTCCTTAAGAAGGATTTTTGCAGACAGTATGGAAGAAGCATCTAATAAAACAACAGGCCCATAATTAACCCTGCATTGAGAAGGTTATGCATTTCAAGGAGGCAGAGCAAGATCTGGATGACACTTATTCTAGAGTCTTCCTTCATGATATTGCATGGAGTCCATGACATTATCTGTATCCGCCCCTGGATTACTGTCACTGCTACACAAATATTCAGGACTATTTCATCTATTCTGGTCCTTTGTACAAAATTAATCCAAAATCCTAGGAGTTCTCAATAAGAACATGCTCATTTTTAGCATATTTAGGTTCATATCCAGCTGTAACATGCTATGTTAACAAACAGGGAGCATGGTTACCAATGCTGCCATTCTTACCATCATCGTTTTTCTTGTCCAGTTCAGACCTACCCTCGGAGGCTTACTTGGTTCTCATGTCAAACCTCTGGAGGCTGGCATTGGGACCACGCCCACACAGCCAGTCCCATATGGGCACAAATTTGAGATCCGCTACTTTCCCCCTAAGAGCGGTGCCCCTCCGTTCTGTCTGGTACAAACTTAAAGAGTAAGGGCTACAAGTGAGTCCTCACCCACACTGGGGCTCTGAAAGGAACGGAAACATTTCCTTCTAAACTTTTGAAATTCCAAAGAGAAGATTAAAATGTGACACCACTTAAGGACCAGCAATGTTGACAGGCTGTCTGTGTGACTCAGCCAGCTGATTTTCCTGGACCTGGAGGAAGAATACTTTTTTTTCTTTTTTCTTTTTCTTTTCTTGGTCCTCCACTCAGGTAGACAATTCACTTCCCCGAAACACGTCATCGGTGTGGGAAAGTTTTTGAATGGAATCGTTCTGGACATCTCGATTTGGCGGCAGTGTTTCTGTGGTGCTACTGTTCATCCTTAATGCAGAATTGTAGGTCATGTTCTTGGCCTTGCCCTCAATGATAAGATTATGAAGAGATAGACGACTAGGCCAGAGCTACCATAGCTATGACATTTGCAAGTACCTGACAGGGTTGAATCTGCAAGATGCCCTTCTCCTTCAAGTTGGATACCCCCAAAGGCATTGTATCTGCGGAGCCACAGAGGATTATCTTACGCCCTTGAAATAATATGAGTATGAGCAGACTCAGTCTGCCAATTGTCCTTTGCCATGAAACAAAAAATTGTAGTTAAATAACAGAATTTTACTAGGCACAGATGATGGAAATTTACATTTTAAATATGAGAGAAAACAAAAGTTCAGGCAAGAGGTAAAAAGATGCCATATGTAAGCACTGACGGGTGACTACACCTGTCTCATCCTCAAGGGCAGCCAGTGGGAGTAGATAGAACATAAACTTCAATGACATACTCGAGTGGGAACCTGGAGTAGATGGATTTTGTCAGGTCCCCTCAGGCAAGTCCCCGAATTTCTTTATCTGAGCCTGAGTTTCATCATCTATTTGAAAAAAACTCCTTTTCTGAGATTGTCATGAGGCAAGGTGCCATGTATAAAAGCCCTCCCACAGAGTCAACAATCAATAAACATTACTTTCCCTTTTTTTCTTGGTATTCAGAGATACTCTGGTTTGTTTCTTTGAAATAGGGCTCTTCTTGGGCTTTGTTGCTGGTAAAATCCCCTGCATACACTTTCTTTCAACTGCAGAGAGTGTAACCCGAGAAAACCTCACTTCTTTTTTTTTAATTTTATTTTATTATGTTATGTTAGTCACCATACAGTACATCATTAGTTTTTGATGTGGTGATCCACGATTCATTGTTTTCGTATAACACCCAGTGCTCCATGCAGTACGTGCCCTCCTTAATACCCATCACTGGGCTAACCCATCCCCCCACCCCCCTCCCCTCTAAAACCCTGTTTGTTTCTGAGTCCATAGTCTCTCATGGTTCATCTGTCCCTCCGATATCCCCCCCTTCATTTTTCCCTTCCTTCTCCTAATGTCCTCCATGCTATTCCTTATGTTCCACAAATAAGTGAAACCATATGATAACTGACTTTCTCTGCTTGACTTATTTCACTTAGCATAATCTCCTCCAGTCCCATCCATGTTGATGTAAAAGTTGGGTGTTCATCCTTTCTGATAGCTGAGTAATATTCCATTGTATATATGGACCACATCTTCTTTATCCATTCATCTGTTGAAGGGCATCTTGGCTCTTTCCACAGTTTGGCTATTGCGGACATTGCTGCTATGAACATTGGGGTGCATATGGTGCTTCTTTTCACTACATCTGTGTTTTGGGGGTAAATACCCAGGAGTGCAATTGCTGGGTCATAGGGTAGCTTTATTTTTAATTTTTTGAGGCACCTCCACACTGTTTTCCAAAGTGGCTGTACCAACTTGCATTCCCACCAACAGTGTAAGAGGGCCCCCCTTTCTCCACAATCTCTCCAACATTTCTTGTTTCTTGCCTTGTCAATTTTTGCCATTCTAACTGGTGTAAGGTGGTATCTCAATGTGGTTTTGATTTGAATTTCCCTGATGGCTAATGATGATGAACATTTTCTCATGTGTCTGTTAGCCATTTGTATGTCTTCTTCGGAGAAGTGTCTGTTCATGTCTTCTGCCCATTTTTTGACTTGATTATTTGTTTTTTGGGTGTTGAGTTTGAGAAGTTCTTTATAGATCTTGGATACCAGCTTCATCAAGATAAAAAGTTTCTGCACAGCAAAGGAAACAGTCAACAAAACAAGGAGGCAACCCACAGAATGGGAGAAGATATTTGCAAATGACACTACAGAAAACCTCACTTCTGCCTGCTTCTTGCTCCCAGGAACATCCAAGTGTCCCAGGACACTTTCCTCTAAAGAGGTCACCACAGCCCTTGAGCTGAGGGCTCTCTTTTCTCCTTCTGTGGTTAAAAAAAAAAAATTCCAATGAAGAACAGAAGTGTCCCATTTTTAGCCTCATAGGAAACCAGAAAAAGAATAGTACTTTCTTCCTTATTTTCCCTTTTCCATCCTCCTTCTTGCCATCCCTCGCCCAGCTCCTCAGTTTTTCTTGACTATCCTCCTTCAGAGCGAGCAGTGATGGTGCTCCCAGCTGAGGAGCCAGGAGAGAACAGATGTGTATACATGTGTCTGAGTGCGACCTGCATCACCTGGCCCACAGTCCCCTGCTCTGGCAGCTTCTTCTGAAGCGTTCCTTCCCTCATAAGATGAGCTACACCACATTTTCCTTGTCTTCCAATCCCTCCTGCTCCCTCCACCCCATGGCTACACAAACAACAGCGACCATTCCCTCACCCCCAGCCCATCCTGTCATTCCATCCCCTCGTCGTTCATTCAGGTGAAGGGGTGGATCTCAACAAACCTGTGAGACAAGAAAGTCAGTGACTGTACACCCATTTCACAGGTGAGAGTGTTGAGACTCAAAGAATTTAAATGGCATCACTCAATAGTTTCAAAAGGGGCCTGTAGCGAGTGGAAGGGTAGCCCCCCAAAAAAGATCTGTCCAAATCCTAAAACCTGTGAATGTGAACTTTTTTAGGAAAGGGTCTGTGCAAATATAATTAAGTTAAGGATCTCAAGGTGAGATCATCCTGGATTATCTGGGTGGGCCCCAAATCCAGTGACATGGTCCCTATAAGAGTGAGGCAGAGAGAGGTTTTGCAGATAGAAGAGAAGCTCATGTGGAAAAGGGAGCAGAGACGGGATGGATATGGCCATAAGCCAAGGAACACCCACAGCCAGCCACCAACAACTGGAAGACAAGGAAAAGAACCACCCAGAGCCTCCCCAGGGAGCGTGGCCCTGCTAATACCTTGATTTCAGAATACTTGGCTCCAGACCTTGAGAGAATACATTTCTGTTGTTGTTGTTGTTGTTGTTGTTGTTTAAAGATTTTATTTATTTATTTGACAGAGAGAGACACAGCGAGAGAGGAAACACAAGCAGGGGGAGTGGGAGAGGGAGAGGCAGGCTCCAATGTGGGACTCGATCCCAGGACCCTGGGATCATGACCTGAGCCAAAGGCAGACACTTAACAACTGAGCCACCCAGGCGCCCCAACATTTCTGTTGTTTTAAGCCACCAAGTTTGGGGAGGTTTCTTATAGCAGCCCTAGACAACCAGTACAAGGTGCGACCCAATTCTGATGGTTTAACGATCAACTTTACCATCCCAGACCCTGACATAAGGCCCATGGTAGCCTTAGAAAGGAGTCCTACAAGGCCCAAAGCCTTAGGCCTCAGTCCCATCTGCCCTGCCTTCTCCCCAACCAAACCCAACCAAACCAAGCAAATAAAGAAAAACCCTTGTCCTTTCTGAAAGAGAGGTCCCCACCCACAACCCATTGCAGGCTGAGCAACAGTTCAAAGGCACCTGAAGGAAATGAAGGATCTGTGTGGATATTTGACATCATCAAAACCTTCTCTGTGCAAACACTGAGAGAGCTGGAGAGTGTATCTTTGTACAAATAGAAAGAAGACTTATTCCGGGCACCTGGGTGGCTCAGTCGTTAAGCGTCTGCCTTCGGCTCAGGTCATGATCCTAGGGTCCTGGGATCAAGCCCCACATCAGGCTCCCTGCTCAGTGGGAAGTCTACTTCTCCCTCTCCCACTCCCCCTGCTTGTGTTCCTGCTCTCACTAGCTCTCTCTCTGTCAAATAAATAAATAAAATCTTTTAAAAAAAATGAAAAACAAAGAGGACTTATTCCTTCCAGGCAATTACTTGCATGAACACCAACCCATAGAGAGTGATCTCAAGAGTACCCATTCTCCATTTGCTTTTTGAAACTTTCCTATGCATCTAAAAGGATAAAGTATATTTGCTCTTCCCAAAACATATGAACCAGGAACATTTCTCATGCCTTCAGTTCTCTCACATTCCTTCCTTTTTCAGGATTCCTGGGTGGCCCTCAGATCAACTGCAACTCCTAAGCAGGAGGCTCAATGATCATCCTGAATGTCACCTCCCCTGGCTCCCCTAGCTCTTAAGTCTAAAAATGCTCTTGCCTCAAGGATCTGTACTCTGAAAACTATAGAACATTCATGAAAGAAATTGAGGAAGACACAAAGAAATGGAAAAACGTTCTATGCTCATGGATTGGAAGAACAAATATTGTGAAAATGTCTATGCTACCTAGAACAATCTATACATTAAGTGCAATCCCTATCAAAATACCATCAACTTTTTTCACAGAGCTGAAACAAATAATCCTAAAATTTGTATGGAACCAGAAAAGACCCCAAATAGCCAAAGGAATGTTGAAAAAGAAAACCAAAGCTGGAGGCATCACAATTCCAGACTTCAAGCTCTATTACAAAACTGTAATCATCAAGACAGTATGGTACTGGCACAAAAAAAAAGACACATAGATCAATGGAACAGAATAGAGAGCCCAGAAATGGACCCACAACTCTATGGTCAACTAATCTTTGACAAAGCAGGAAAAAATATCCAATGGAAAAAAAGACAGTCTCTTCAACAAATGGTGTTGGGAAAATTGGACAGCCACATGCAGAATGAAACTGGACCATTTCCTTACACCACACACAAAAATAGACTCAAAATGGAAGAAAGACCTAAATATGAGACAGGAATCCATCAAATCCTAGAGGCAGCAACCTCTGTGACCTCAGCCGCAGCAAATTCTTGCTAGACACGTCTCCAAAGGTAAGGGCAACAAAGGCAAAAATGAACTTTTGGGACTTCATCAAGATAAAAAACTTTTGCACGGAAAAGGAAACAGTTGACAAAACCAAAAGACAACCGACAGAATGGGAGAAGACATTTGCAAATGTCTTATTAGATAAAGGGCTAATATCCAAAATCTATAAAGAACTTATCAAACTCAATACCCAAAGAACAACTAATCCAATCAAGAAATGGGTAGAAGACATGAACAGATCTTTCTCCAAAGAAGACATACAAATGGCCAACAGACACATGAAAAAATGCTCAATATCACTTGGCATCAGGGAAATCCAAATCAAAACTACAATGAGATACCACCTCACACCAGCCAGAATGGCTAAAATTAATATGTGAGGAAACGACAGATGTTGGGGAAGATACGGAGAAAGGGGAACCCTCCTACACTGTTGGTGGGAATGCAAGCTGGTGCAGCCACTCTGGAAAACAGTATGGTGGTTCCTCAAAAAGTTGAAAATAGAGCTACTCTATGTATGACCCAGCAACTGCACTACTAGGTATTTACCCCAAAAATACAAAAATACTGATTTGAAGGGGCACCTGCACCCCAATGTTTATAGCAGCAATGTCCACAGTAGCCAAACTATGGAAAGAGCCCAGATGTCCATCAACAGATGAATGGATAAAGAAGATGTGGTGTATAAACACACACACACACACACACACTGGAATATTATGCAGCCATCAAAAAATGAACTCTTGCCATTTGCAACAATGTGGATGGAACTAGAGGGTAGTATGCCAAGCAAAATAAGTCAATCAGAGAAAGACAATTACCATATGATCTCACTCATGTGGAATTTAAGAAACAAAACAGAGGATCATGGGGGAAGGGAGGGAAAAATAAAACAACAAAATCAGAGAGGGAGATAAACCATAAGAGACTCGTAATCATAGGAAACAAACTGATGGTTGCTGGAGGGGAGGGTAGTGGAGGGATGAGGTAACTGGGTGATGGACATTAAGGAGGGCACGTGATATAATGAGCATTACGTGTTATATAAGACTGATGAATCACTGACCTCTACCTCTGAAACCAATAATACACTACATGTTAATTACTTGAATTTAAAGGGTATGTGCTCTGGTAAGCGCTGTGAATTGTGCAAGACTGTTGAATCTCAGATCTGTACCTCTGAAACAAATAATGCAATATATGTTAAGAAAAAAAAAAAAGAAGAAGAAGAAGGTAGCAGGGGAAGAATGAAGCAGGGGAAATCGGAGGGGTAGACGAACCATGAGAGACGATGGACTCTGAAAAACAAACTGAGGGTTCTAGAGGGGAGGGGGGTGGGAGGATGGGTTAGCCTGGTGGTGGGTATTGAGGAAGGCACATTCTGCATGGAGCACTGGGTGTTATGTACAAACAATGAATCATGGAACACTACATCTAAAACTAATGATGTAATGTATGGGGATTAACATGAGAATAAAAAAAATAATAATAATAATTTTAAGAAAAAAGAAAATGCTCTTGCCTCTGAGCAATCACAAGTACCAAACAGCCCCCACATTGCCCCCTGCTTCCTCCCACTCAAAAACTCTCTTTAAATTGTGCTAATCTTTGAAGATAGTCCTGAATAATTCTGTGCAAACCATGAGCACTTGGTTCCCTTTGTGTATAGCAGCCAGGTGGTGTAGTTGGGAGAACACTGGAGGAAGAAGAGCTAAATTTTTATTGCAGCAGTCAGAATGATTTGGGTGGCAAACATCAGAAAATCCAGGGTCCAAGGGGCTTGCCCACTAAGCAATTTATTATCTTACATAACTCGGGGTCCAGAGGTGAGTGGCTCCAGGCCACGAGAAGACCAGCAGCTCAAGATGTCATTGTGGACCCAGGTTCTTTCTGTCTCCCTGCTCTGCTCTACTCTGTGTTCACCTCATTCCAGGCTGGTTTCCCAATGATTGCTAGATGGCTGCCACTAGGAATGAGTTCTATATATGGCCTCATTTACGTCTGGATGGAGAGCACAAGAGGAAAATCATCCCCACTGACCATGACATATAAGTCCTTCCCTTTGGTCTGGTTGAGCCAATTTAGGTGACAAGTCTACCCGGACCAATAACAGCCACCAGGGGCAATGCTCCGTGGGATGGGCTCAGACTTACCACATTCTCCTCTAGAGCTGACATGAGCAGAACTTAAATGACCCCAAAGTTCTGCTAGGAAAGGGAAAGCATGCCATGAGGTTGGGTAGGCACAACAGTCTCCAGCATACTCATCCTGACTCCGCTCCCTACTTGTTGTGTGGTCTTGAGCAAGTCATTTGACCTCTCTGGGCCTCAGCTTTATGTAAAAAAGGGGCAAATGTCAGCCCCACAGAAGTATCAAAAGGGATCATGGAAATAAAAGCACTTTAAAAACTGTAAATTCTGGAGCGCCTGGGTGGCTCAGTTGGTTAAGCATCTGCCTTCGGCTCAAGTCATGATCCCAGAGTCCTGGGATGGAGTCCCACATGGGCTCCCTGATCAGCAGGGAGTCGGCTTCTCCCTCTCCCTCTGATGCTCCCCCTGCTTGTGCTCTCTCTCTGTCAAATAAATAAATAAAATCTTTAAAAAAAAAAAAAACCTGTAAATTCCATACACAAGAGATATAATAGAGTGGTTCTCCCATGGTCCTCAGCTCATGGGGCACTAATGCGATGCTATAAAAAGGGTGTTTGCCCTTACTTCACCTCAGTCTCCAAAACACTTAGCAAAACAGGTCTGGAGGAGGGTTACCAGGCTTAGCCAACAAAAATACAGGATGCCAAGTTACATTTGAACTTTAGATAAATAATATTTGTATTAAATATGCCCCCAATATTGCATGAGACATATACTAAGAAATTACTCTTTGATTATCTGACATTCACATTGAACTATACATCTTGTTTTTTATCTGAGAACCCTATCTGGAAGAGGTCTGGCCAGGAATGAGGAGCTAGGCCTAGACTTCTACCCCGATTAGTGCCCTTTGCAGCGATTCTCTCTCTAAACACTCATACTTCTGATGTTCCCCCTAAACCCGCCTCCCCATCTCAGTTAATGACTTCATGCCCCCATTTGCTTGGTTCCCAACACTGGAGTCATCCCCAAATTCACCCTTTCCCTCCTAGCCCACTTACAGTCCTGTGGGCCCTATAGTCACAGCATGGCCGGAAGACTCACTGCGACACTCCACCACCTTCTCCCCACCACTGAAGCTTCCCCTGGCACCCCAGCATTAACCAGCCCCCTGATGGGTCCCTCAGATTCAGCTCATGCTCCCCTACAGCCCACTCTCCACATGGCACCGGAGTGATCTTTTAAAAGCGTCCCTCAAATCGGGACTGCCTACTTAAAATCCTCCCCTGGGACGCCTGGGTGGCTCAGATGGTTAAGCGTCTGCCTTTGGCTCAGGTCATGATCCCAGGGTCCTGGGATCGAGTCCCACATCGGGCTCCCTGCTAGGCGGGGAGCCTGCTTCTCCCTCTGCTGCTGCCTCTCTCTCTGACTCTCATGAATAAATAAATAAAACAAAACAAAACAAAAAATTAAAATCCTCCCCTGGCTGCCAAGCTCCACACTACAACCTGTAAGAACTTAACCAAATCAGCCCTATCCCCCTCTCCCACCTCACTGGTCTTTCATCTCATCCTCAAAATGCTGAGCTTGGCCCCACCCCTGTACCTCTATATACTGTCCCTTCAGCCTAGAGTGTGTTTCCCTCCAGGGGAACACATTGCCACATGACACACTTCTTCCTAATATGCAGACTTCACCTCCAGTGTCACCTCCCCAGAGACACCTACCCTGACTACTCTATCTGAATAGCAGCCCTCCCACCCTGTCGCTCTCCTCCTCTTTGTATCTATATCACTCTTTGATATCTGATTTTTTTGTGTATTTATTTATGACTTTTGTCCACCCTCCCCTCAGTAAAATACAATTTCTGGACTTAACCGTGTACCCAAACACCCAGAACAGTGGTTGGCAGAGTGGTCGCTCAAGAAACACTTGTTGAATGAGTATCAAATGAATATGCATAGATAGGCAAGTGAACATGCTTGATACCTTCTAGATTTGTACTGTCCAATCCAGTAGCTACTGGCCACATGTGGCTGTTCATCACTTAAAAGGGTGCTAGTCCAAACTGTGCTATAAATATAAGATACAGAACAGATTTAGGGGCACCTGAGTGGCTCAGTCAGTTAAGCATCCAACTCTTGATTTCGCTCAGGTCATGATCTCAGGGTCGTGGGATAGAGCCCCGCATTGGGCTTCAAGTTCAGCGTGGAGTCTGCTTGGCCCTCTCCCTCCCCCTCTCTTGCACTCTCTCTCTAAAATAAACAAAAAAAATCTTTTTTTAAAAAAGAGATATATAGGGGTGCCTGGGTGGCTCAGTTGGTTAAGCGACTGCCTTCGGCTCAGGTCATGATCCTGGAGTCCCGGGATCGAGTCCCGCATCGGGCTCCCTGCTCGGCAGGGAGTCTGCTTCTCCCTCTGACCCTCCCCCTCTCATGTACTCGCTCTCTCTCATTCTCTCTCTCTCAAATAAATAAATAAAATCTTTAAAAAAAAAGAGAGAGATATATACCAGATTTAGAAGACTTAGTTGAAAAAAAGGAATGTAGAAATATCTCATAAATAATTTTTGTATTGATTACAAGTGCAAATGATAATATTTTAGGTATATCAATTAAATGAAATATATCAGTAAAATAAATTGTACTTGTTTCTTTTTCCTTTACTTACTGTAGCTACTAGAAAAAATTTAAATATATGCTTGCCCTAAATTGGGGTCTTACATAATATTTCTACTGGACAGTGCTGCTTCAGACCACAGGCTGCTGGGCCCATAGGGTGAGGGTGCAGAGATGGGGCTGAAAGGGAGCCAAAATGGGTGAAGAGGATCAAAAGGTACAGACATCCAGTAATGTACAGTATGGTGACTATAGTTAATAACACTGTACTGCAGGGCGCCTGGGTGGCTCAGTTGGTTAAGCGACTGCCTTTGGCTCAGGTCATGATCCTGGAGTCCCTGGATCGAGTCCCTTATCGGGCTCCCTGCTCGGCGGGGAGTCTGCTTCTCCCTCTGACCCTCCCCCCTCTCATGTGCTTGCTCTCTCTCATTCTCTCTCTCTCAAATAAATAAATAAAATCTTAAAAAAAGAAAAAAATAACACTGTACTGCATATCTAAAAGTTGCTAAGAGAATAAATCTTAAAAGTTCTTGGGGCACCTGGGTGGTTCAGTCAGTTAAATGTCTGCCTTAGATTCAGGTCATGATCCCAGCATCCTGAGATTGAGCCCCACATCAGGCTCACTACTCAGTGGGGAGCCTGCTTCTCCCTCTGCCCCTCCTCTGTTCATGCTCACTCTCTCTCTCTAATAAAGAAATAAAATCTTTTAAAAACACCAGTTCTTATCACAAAAAAAATTTTTTGTAACCATGTATGGTAAAGAATGTGAACTAGACTTACTGTGGGGATCATCTTGTAACATACACAAATATCACATCATTAAGTGTACACCTGAAATGAACATAATACCATATAGGTAATTATATCTTAATTTAAAAACAAGAGATTTAGGGGTTCCTGGGTGGCTCAGTTGGTTAAGCGACTGCCTTTGGCTCAGGTCATGATCCTGGAGTCCCAGGGTCAAGTCCCACATCATGCTTTTCCATCTCCCCCCTCTGCCTCTCCCCCGTCTCATGTGTGCTCTCTCTCTCAAATAAATAAACAAAATCTTTAAGAAAAAATAAATTAAAAAATAAATAAAATAAATAAAAACAAGAGATTTATTCTAGGAATTTACCCATGTGGTTATGGAGGCTGAGAAGTCCTCCAATCCACTGTCTTCAAGCTGGGGAGCCAAGAAAGCCAGGGGAGACACTCAGTTTAAGTCCAAGGCCTGAGAACCAGGGGAGCCAGTGAGCCAACACCCTCACAGACACACCCAGAAATAATGTTTTGACAGCTGTCTGGGTGCCCTTAGCCCAGCAAAATCGACACATAAAATTGACCATCACAGTGTCCTCCATAGTAATGGAAAGACATGTAAATATAATGCTTGCTTCACAGTAAGTAGACAGTGTTATCTAGCATCATTGTGTGGTTGGGGTTTTGGGGGATTTTTTTTTTTTGCTACTATTATTTATCTTTGGCCTAATCGTCCAGTATATTATAAACTACTCGAGGGAGAGTATCATGTTTTCGTCTTCATTTATTACTTGCCAAGTCTAGAAGCCCCTGCACATCCTTCACCACCTTTATAGGGAAATGACTGCTCAGCCGGCAGCATCACTTTCCATCACAGTATCTCCAGGGCCAAGCCAAAGAGAATTGACTCAGCCTTAAAATGTCAAATGAATCATGATGCCAAAATGATTTATATCCACCTTAGAATACAGCTAATGCTACCTACCTTGACTGGCTTGCCTCTGCCCTCCTCAGAGTCTGAAATTACACTTATTAACCTGGGAAGGCAACAGGATCTCGAAAGTTCTCAGTAACCTGTTGGGGCGGGAGAGACTTTAGGACTCTGTGTGAGGCTCCAGCTTCTCCCTGACAATGAGGCCTGGCCAAGAAACTTCCACAGAAAGGTTTTGGGGGGACCACGCCACCATTGGGGGATGGGGACAGGCTAGGGAGAGAATGACCTAAAGAGCAGGTGGGTATACAAAAACTGCCGATACTGATCACAACTCCTTAGATAGAGATTCACATCCAGCTGGCAAGTTCAGTTAAAAAGGAGACTGGAGGGTGCCTGGGTGGTTAAGTGTCTGCCTTTGGCGCAGATCATGATCCTGGGGTCCTGGGACAGAGTCCCAATTCGGGCTCCCTGCTCAGCGGGGAGTCTGCTTCTCCCTCTACTCTCCCCGCCTGCTCGTGATCTCTCTCTTTCTCTCTCTCAACTAAATAAATAAAAAATCTTTTTAAAAAAAATAAATAAATAAAAAGGGACTGGATCCTGCAGACCTGCATTCCTATGTCAGACTCACTCATATATTTTGTTCGTTAGCTTTCCCTGCCCGTGAAACCTTTAATCCCTGACTTCTTCCTGTATACTCATTTCCCAGAACTCTCCATCCTTCTGCCCTCAAGGGAGTGATGAGTCCTTGCTAGCTCACAGTCATTTAAACAAAGCTGAAATCTTCAGTGCATTTTCTAGAAGCAACTTTTAGATTCATCTTAGAGCATGAGACATTTCTCACCATCATTTATTTATCAATGTTGACATCTAAACTGACTAAACCAGGTGAACTGCTTCCCTATAGCAAAGAGAAAATAAATCTCAGGGCTAGCAGTCCTTAAAGGGCCTGGTCTCCTGCCCCCCAAAACTATGCTCACCCCACAGGGAGGTTTCTTGCCATAGTATTACAAAGTTAACACTCCAGGATTTCAAAAGTCTCTGAATTCTTCAAACAATTTAAATGTTTTGCTCTTTTAATTTTAAAAGGGCAAGTAGCAGGCCTGAGGCTGGCACAATTACAAGTGGCCATTTGGAAGTGAACATTCCAGATTCTTCCTTAGCAACCGGTCTGAAGTGTTAACCTTATTCCAGAAGGATGCAGGAACTTCCCGGACTGACCATTTGGCTCAGAAGAATCGTTGCTTCAGCCAACGTTTTATATTTCATGTCTCTACTCTTCACAAAGCAGGAGTTTCAAAGGGCAAAGTGCGTGAGGTCCAACAGAGATAAATTCATTACCAATCAGGCTAAGCTAAACCAGAAGGTTCTCAACAAGGCTGTACTTCTATGCACCTTTCTTTCCTTAGCCTAAGTGAGGAGTCTTCATATAAAACCCAACTAATTAGTTTTGATTGGTCTGAAACTCTCATTAAAACAATAATTCCAACTGAATAATTTATTGTGAAGAAAAAACCAAAAACTACATTCCAACAAATAACTAAAAAGGAGAGAAAGGAAAAAAAAAACAAGTGAAAAAATGTTAATCCTCAATAGTAATCAAAGAATGCATATATGGTATCATGTTTTTTCAAATTAGGAGTATTTGAGAATACTCTGTTATAAAATATTTGCACTACCCTGGAAGCAGTAGTGTTATTAGAAAGAAGATGAGGGGGCGCCTGGGTGGCTCAGTTGGTTAAGCGACTGCCTTCGGCTCAGGTCCTGATCCTGGAGTCCTGGGATCGAGTCCCGCATCGGGCTCCCTGCTCGGCGGGGAGCCTGCTTCTCCCTCTGACCCTCCCCCGTCTCATGCTCTCTCTCTCTATCTCATTCTCTCTCTCAAATAAATAAATAAAATCTTTAAAAAAAAAAAAGAAAGAAGATGAGGATAAGTTGTAGATATTACAAAGTCAGAGGCAACCACTTAAAGAAGTATAACTGATACGCTGAGAGGAGAGAAAGCATGAAATGCTCAATAAAATGTAAGAAAAGGAATGGCAGATTAAAAAAAAAAGAAGGGTAACAATTAGAAAACAGTAACAAATACGGTAGATATTAATCTAACTATATCAGTAATACTTTAAATGTCAATGGTATAAATATACCAGTCAAAAGACAGAAACTATCAGAATAAAAAAAAAAAGACCCAAATATATGTTGTCTATAAGAAATCCACATTAAATATAAATACACAAGTAGATTAAAAGTTAAGGGATGGAGAAAAGCGTACCATAGTAACACTAATAAAAAGAAAGCAGGGGTAGCTACCTAAAACTTCAGAGCAAGAAAAATTAGGGATAAAGAGGAGCATTACATCATGATAAAGGGGTCAATTCTCCAATTAGACATCACAACCCTTAATGTAAGTGGCTAACAATAAGGCATCAAAACATGTAAGGCGAAACTAATAGGACTGCAAGGAGAAACATGAATCTCCTTTATAGTTGGGGATTTTACACCCCACTATCAGTAATTGACAGATCCAGGAGGCAGAAAATCAGTAAGGATATAACTGAAATGCACAACACCATCAATCAACTGGATCTAATTGACATCTATAGACTACTTCATTCAACAACAGCAAAACACGCATTCTCAAGTTCTCACAGAACATTCATCAAGATAGACCACAAGATAGACCATAAAACAAACATGAATAAATTTAAAAGAATAAAAGTCATACAAAGCATGCTCAGATCACAACAGAATTAAACTAGAAATGAATAATAGAGAGATTATGATGAAATCCCAAATTCCTTGGCAATTAAACAACACACCTCTAAATAACACATGGACCAAAAAAGAGTCTCAAGAGAAATTTACCATATTTGAACTAAAAACTTAAAATACAACTTATCAAAATTAAGGATGATGCAGCAAAAGCAAAGCTTAGGGGGAAATTTATAGCATTGAACTCATAAATTTAAAAAGAAAAAAGATCTAAAATCAATAATCTAAGCTTCTACCTTAAAAAACTAGAAAAAGAAGAGGAAATTAAGTCCAAAGTAAATAGAAGGAAAGAAATAATAAAAATTAGAATAGAAATTTAAAAAATAGAAAAAATCAATAGAAAATATCAATGAAACCAAAAGTTTTTTTTAAATGATCAAGAGAATTAATGTCTCTAGCCAAGTTAACTAACTAAAAAAAAAGAGAGGGATGGGAAAGAAGATACAAATGACTAATATCAAAATTGAAAGAGGAGAAATCACTACTGCTTTTATGAACATTAAAAAGATAATAAGGACCATTTTTAACAACTCTATGCTGATATATTTGATGACCTAAATGAAATGAACCAATTCCTTAAAAGACATAATCTACCAAAACTCACACGAGGATAAGTAGATAATCTGAATAGGCTTATATCTATTGAAAATTGAATCAGTAATTAATAACCTTCCAAAACAAAAAGTACCAACCCCAGATGAGTTCACTGGCAAATTCTACCAAATATTTAAGACAGAAATTATACTAATTCTCTACAATCACTTCCAAAACATATAGAAGCATAAGCAATTCTTTCTAATTCAATCTATGAAGGCAACATTGTCCTAATACCAAAACCAAAGACATTATAAGAAAGGAAATCTACAGACCAATAAACATAGATGTGAAGATTCTCAACAAAGTATTAGCATATCAAATCCAAAAATATATAAAAATAAGCATACATCATTCCCAAATGAGATTTATCCTAGGCATGCAAAGCTGGCTCATCATTCAAAAATCAATTAATGTAAAATAGGATATTATTCAGCCATAAAAAAGAAGGAAATCCTGCTATTTGCAACCTCATGGATGAACTTTGAGAGCATTCTGCTGAATGAAATAAGTCAGACAGAGAAAAACAAATACTATATGATCTCACTAACATGTAGAATCTGAAAAAAACAAACTTGTAGAAACAGTTTGGCAATTGCTGGGGCAGTGGGTATGGAGTAAGGAAAATGGGTCAAGGCAGTCAAAGAATACAAATTTTCAGTCATAAGATGAATAAGTTCTAGGGATACAATATACAGCATGGTGACTATGTTAATACTTGAAAGTTGCTAACAGAGTAAATTTTAAAAGTTCTCACTACAAAAAAAAATTGTAACTAGATGAGGTAATGGCTGTGTTAACTAACCTTACTGTGGTAATTATTCTGCATCATATGCATATATAAAATCACTACATTGTAGAGGCGCCTGGGTGGCTCAGCTGGTTAAGCATCTGCCTTCGGCTCAGGTTATGATCTCCAGGTCCTAGGATCGAACCCCACATCAGGCTCCTTGCTCAGCAGGGAGTCTGCCTCTCTCTCTCTCTCTCTCCCTCTGCTCTTCCCCCCTGCTTGTTCTCTCTCTCTCTCAAATAAATAAAATCTTTATAAATATATAAATAAATAAATAAATAAATAAATAAATAAAATCCCTACGTTGTGTACCTTAAACTTACACAATGTTGTATGTCAATTATAAATCAGTAAAGGAGGGGAAAAGTCAATTAATATAACCCATCACATCAGTAGGCTAAAGGAAAAAAATCATATGATCAAATCAATATATGCAGAAAAATTATTTGACAAAACCCAACACCCATTCATGATAAAAACTCTCAGCAAACTAGGAGTAGAGGAGGAACTTCCTTAACCTGATAAAGAACATCTATAAAAACCTGTAACTAACAGCATACTACATGCTTTCCCAATAAGATCAGGAACAAGACAGGATGCCCACTGTTACTTGTTCAACATCATACTGGGGGTCCTAGCTAATGCAGTAAGGCTAGAAAAAGAAATAAAAGATACACAGATTTGGACATAAGTAATAAAACTGCCTTTTTCCACAGATGACATGATTGTTTGTGTGGAAAATCAAACAAAACAACAATTAAAAATCTCATGGAACTAACTATAACTCATGGTTATAGAAAGGTTGCAAGATATAAGGTTAACATATAACAACAGTTAATGGCCCTCCTATATACAACAATAAACAAGTGGAATTTAAAATTACAAAAAACAATACCATTTATATTAGCACCAAAAAATGAAATACTTAGATACAAAGCTAACAAAATATGTACAAGATCTATATGAGGAATACTACAAAACTCTGATGAACAAATTCAAAGAACAAAACAAATGGAGAAATAGTCCAGGTACAAGGATAGGAAGACTGAGTATTGTCAAGATGTCAGCTCTTTCCAAATTGATCTGAAGATTCAACACAATTTAAATCAAAATGGCAGCAACTTGTTTTGTGGAGATTGACAAACTGATTCTAAAGTTCATATGGAAAGGCAAGTAAGTCATAATAGCCAACAGAGTATTAAAAGAGAAGAAAAATGTTGGAGGACTGACACTCTCCAACTTCAAGAGTTACTCTAAAGCTACAGTAATCAAGGCAATGTTGTATTGGTGAAGGAATAGAAATTGATCTACAGAACAGAAAAGAAAGCCCAGGAATAGTCCCACACAAAAAACAGTCAACTTCCACAAAGGAGCAAAGGCACCCCAAAGGAGTAAAGATAGTCTTTTCAACAAATGGTGATGGAAAAGCTAGACATTCACATGAAAAAATAAATAAATCTAGACACGGACCTTATACCCATCACAAAACTTAACTCAAAATTGATCAGACCTAAATGTCAAATGCAGAACTATAAAAATCCTAGAAGATAGCACAGGAGGAAATCTAGGTGACTTTGGATTTGCTGATGGATTTTTACTCTTCACCACAAGCATGATCCATGAAAGAAAAAAATTGATATGTTGATTTCATCAAAATTGAAAACTTCTGCTTTGCAAAAGACACTATTAAGAGAATAAAAAGACAAGCCACACACTTGGAGAAAATTGTTGCAAAACATATGTCTGATAAAGAACTCATCCAAAACATACAAAGAATTCTTAAAACTCAACGATAAGAAAACAAACGAGCCAATTTTAAAATGAGCAAAAGATCTAAACAGACATGTCACCAAAGAAGACATATAGATGGTAAATAAACGTATAAAAAGATGTTCAACATCACATATCACTAGGGAAATTAAACTTCCAAATTAAAGTAATGATATATCTGTTAGATAAGCACCTACTAGAATGGTTAAAATCCAAAATACTGACCTCACCAAATGCTGGCAAGGATGTGGAACAGGAATTCTCATTCATTATTGGTGAGAATGCAAAATAGTACACCACTTTGGAAGAGTTTGGCAGTTCCCTACAAAATTAAACACACTTTTACCATATGACCCAGCAGTTGTGCTCTGAGGTATTTACAAAGGAGTTGAAAATTTATCTCCATACAAAAACCTACACAAATATTTATAGTAGCTTTATTCATAATTGCCACAACTTGGAAGAAGCCAAGGTATCCTTCAGTAGGTGAGTGGATAAACACATTCTGGAACATCCATACACTAATAATGGAATATTATTCAGTGATAAAAAGAAATGAGCTATCAAGCTACAAAAAGACATGCAAAAAACTTAAACCTATATTACTAAGTGAGAGAAGCCAATTTAAGGAAAGTTTACATACTGAGTAAGTCCATCTTTATGGCATTCTGGAAAAGGCAAAACTATGACAACAGGAAAATATCACTGGTTGTGAAGGGTTTGGAAGAGGGAGAGAGGGATGAATAAGTGTAGCACAGGGAATTTTTAGGGGAGTGAAACTATTGAAACTATTCTGCATGATACTTATAATGGTAGACAATGTCATTATACATTTGTCAAAACTCATAGACTATACAACACCAAGAATGAGTCCTAATGAAAACTATAGTCAGTTAATATATCAGTATTGACTCATTAATTGTAACAAAAGCCACAACAGTACAAGATGTTAAAAATAGGGAAGGGTGGGTAATAAGGGAACTCTAAGAATGGATTAAAAAAGCAAAACCTGACTGTATACTATTTACAAGAGACACACTTTAAATATTAAAAATAGAAGGAAGTAGAAAATAAAAGGTTGAATGGGTGAAAACAAGAGCAAACAGATATGGCTATATTAATACCACATGAAGTAGACTTCAAGACAAGGAACATTATCAGAGATAAAGATGGTAATTTCTGAATGATAAAGAGTCAATTCATCAAGAAGACATAACTAACCCTAAATTACACACTCCTGATGACAGAGCTTCAAAATACATGAAGTAAAATTGGCAGAACTAAAGAGAGAAATAACAAATTCACAATCAGGGTTGGAGATTTTGACACTCCTGTGTCAGTAAATTGATAGAACTAGATAAAACGCAACAAGAATTTAGATCAGAACAACTATATCAAACCAAATGGCCTACTGACATTTATAGAATGCTATACCAGACAAATGCAGAATACGTATTTTTGCAAGTACACAGAACATTCACCCAGCTAGCCCATATAAAATTTTAATTTAAAATATACACAATATGTGCTTTAACCACACCCTAGTCACTTTAAATTAGAAAATCATAACAAAAACATAGCTAGAAAATCTCCCAATTATTCGTAAATTAAGCAGCACACTCTTAAATAATCCATGGGTCAAAGAAGAGTTCACAAATAACACTAGAAAAATATTCCTAACTAAATGATAATAACAATAACAAATCAGAATTTGTGGGATGGAGCAAGGCTTTGAGGGAAATTATAGTTTTAAATGTTTGTATTAGAAAGTAAAAAGTCTAAAAATCATTTATTGAAATTTCCACTTTAAGAAGCTAAAAGGATAAAAAAAATCCTCAAAAAAGCTTTAAAAAGGAGAAATAACAAATTAAGAGCAGAAATCAATAAAATACCAAAAAAAAAAACAATAGCTAAAGGAACATCTGAGAAACTGTCACAAGAGCCGAATGAGATATGACAACTAAATGTTATGTGGTATTCTGGATGGGATCCTGAAACAGAAAACAGGCATTAGTTAAAAACTAAGGAAATATGAACAAAGAATGGACATTAGTTAATAATAATAATGTATCTATAGTGGTTCATTAGTTATGACAAATGTACCATAGTAATGTAAGTTGGTAACAATAGGGACACTGGGCACAGATTATATGGCTATTCTCTGTTATAAGCTTACAACCTTTTTATAAATCTGAAACTATCCTTCCCAGTTCATTTTATGAAGGCAACAGAAGCCTGATCCCAAAACTAGAAAAGAACATTACAAGAAAAGAACATTGCGGACTAATACAATTTATGACATATATAAAAAGGATAATAGAGATTGACAAAGTACAATTTATCCCAGAAATGCAGGACTGGTTCAACAATCGAAAATCAATCTATTTAATTCACCACATTAACAGAATAAAGGGAAAAAAATCATATTATCATCTCAATTGGTCCAGAAAAAGCATTTGACAAAATCTAACATTCATTCCTAATAAAAACTCTAAGCAAAACAGGAATAGAAGAAACTTTCTTATTCTGATAAAAGGCATCTATGAAAAACCCACAGCTAACATAATTCTTACTGGTGAAATACTGAATTTCCTCCTAAGATTGGGAATATGTTCAGGATAATTTTTTTTAAATCCATAACCTATTTGTATTTTTAAAAATATTTGTATATCCCAAATAGACTTTGAATTTAACTTAATATTTATTGAGTACTTACTAGGTACAAAACAGCTGCTGGGGGTTGGGGATTTTTTTAAATGGTAAGAAGCAGCCCATCTGTCAAGAAATTTCTAAATAAAAAAAAAATAAGACAGATACTCAATAAAAGTAACTAAAGTCAAATTAATATATGCTAGAGGGCCAAATGAGGCAATAGATGATAAACATTTCAGGCTTTCAGAGTCCAGATTTTCTAGGGCATGGACTAACATATCAAGTAGTTTAAATTGTGTTCTATAGGCTATGGGGCTGTCTTAGTGCCTGTTATAGGTCTCTGAGCAGAGGAATGGTATAATAAAGATTCTATAATCAGTATCATCGAAAGTATATTTTGAAAATATGTCAACATGTCTGGGGATCTGTGCCCTTATTGCAAAACAAATAATGATCAGAGAAGTTAAATGATTTTCTCAAAACTATAAAACAAGAAAAGGAGCATGGGAAATTAGTGTGAAAATGTAACAGAATCCTGATTTCCTTCAATTGTAGGACTTCCATTGTCCCAGCTATTGGTTGGGTATCTGAAAGAAGAATGGGAACAGGAGTCACTTTTTCTTTTTGACAGCTCAGTAAGTCAGAAACATCTAATACTGTAAGTCTGTCTTCAGACAATGTAAGCAATAAAGTATGCAAAGCCTGGAGGAAGGGGGGAAAGAGTTAAAATTGGCGACAAGGAACAGATGGTCTTCTCTACTGAATTCCCACCTTCCATTCTCTCTTTCTTACACCCACTCACCCACTCATCCAAGTGCACACACACATGCACACACACACCTCATGTGCTCCCTGCTGCCTGTCAGTACTGACAACTAATCCACTGATAGAGAAATCTGTCTTCTTCCCATATTCAGTAGTTAATTGGAAGGCCATCCCTTGGCTTGAGTGTGAGCAGATGAAGAAATTAATAGTTATTTGAGTAAAAACAGATGAGATGCTGATAGCAAGCTGGTGATAATGAGCAATGATAAATGGAGGGCCTTCAAGACTCCCAGTAGACAAGCTCCAGAACCATGACATTGCCCTGAAAGGTGAATCCTATGGCCATCAGAAGAGGGAAGTCAGACTAATCCAGGAGACAAAGTGCTTGATTCTTAACAAGCACTCAATACATGAATGATTGTCCCTACCACATTAAAGGAACAGCAGAGAGAAGGCATGACAGACTGGAAAAACACAGAGGCAGAATCTTAATCCCAGCAGAAAACAAAGGGTCTTGTATGGTGACCCACAGACCCAGTTTGCCTTGGACTATATCAATTTTACCAATGAAAGTCCCACATCTTGGGAAACCCCTCAGTCCCAGGCAAACCAGACAGTTGGTCATCCTAGCTTGGGAAGTCTTTTTTTTTTTTTTTTTTAGATTTTATTTATTTATTTGACAGAAAGAGAGAGAGCACAAGCCAGGGGAGTGGCCAGGGGAGTGGCAGGCAGAGGGAGAGGGAGAAGCAGGCTCCCAGCCGGGCAGGGAGCCAGATGCAGGGCTCAATCCCAGGGATCCTTGGGATCATGACCTGAGCCGAAGGCAGACGCTTAACCAACTGAGCCACCCAGGCGCCCCTTGGGAAGTCTTTTAATACTAAAAACTGGAGGTCAATGGGCCCTGCCTCAATACTTATACACTGTAGAGACCCAGAGTCCCAGAAATTGTCCATCTACACAAATAGGGAAAGAGGAGACTCTACACCCTTCCTCCAGAGCTCAATGAATGGGAGAGAGCTCTGGAAGAATACTGTTACTCAATATTCAGTGATGGGTTTTTTTCCTTCTAGTAGTCCAATAGTTCCCAGAGTCTTATGGGGTTTTTTTCTCCCTCTCCCTCCTCCCCTGGCTCTTCTGTCTCATTTACCCAGGGAGAGCATATGACAGAGTGGAACACGAGGAAGGAAAGTTACCTTCCTGGTTTGAGTTTCCAAAAGCTGATGCCCTGGAGGGAAAGGAGAGCAAGGCCCTAAACCCTGCCTCTTGGTGAGTCCCAGGGAGGTTGTAAGATACCAGAGAGAACATGACTATATAAGTTATCAAGACTAACAAAAGCAGAGAAAGCCTGTCAGAGCCCCATGCCCTCACCTGGCACATATGTAGAGCCACCAAAGCTAAAGTGACCATGGTTACGGGGACCATCATTATGAACAGATGACAAAGGACCAGACTGGAAGAATAGATAGCCCCACAGGACACCTATACAGACAAAAGACACTAAGGACCACAACGTAGTGCTACTTCCTTACTACCTACCTACTTACATGGTACCCCTGTGCTAGAAGTGGGTATAACCCCAAGAGTCTTAAATGGACTCGAATTAAGTTTCTGCCACTCTGTCACAAGGGGGATCTGAAAGAGTTGAGCTATAGAGAAAGACAATTGTATTCCTTACACACTTGGGTCTATAAGCTGAGAGTCATCCCTACCAGCATCCCACAATGGAAAGAACACAGGATTTAGAGAATGGGACCTGGCTCCGGGTCCTAACTCCACCACGGCAGGGTTGTGCTAATTATTGGAAAACTCCTCCTTACATCTCACAAGACCTCTCTGCTCCATTTTCTCTCATTCTGCCCTCCATGAGGAGGAAGGACAGCTGATACCATCCCACCTCCCACTCTCCAGTAGCTAACTGAAGTCTTCCCTCAACCTCCTGAAGACCAAACAACACTGCTCTTTGAAAACCATACTTCATGAGCCCAGCTTGCATTTGTCCACTATTTTCAAGGCTGACAGGCTGACTGGGTGCTGGCATCCTGACCTAAAACCTGACTAAGAGCCCCTTGCATGGCAGGGTAAAGTGATTCTTATTCTAGAGAGCAGCTACCATGGGCACAGCCAACCTCTGTGTGTGACCCGGCCCTTGTGCCCTTGAACCACAAACCTCTTCAAGCTCTGTTCCCCATACCATGCTGAGCCCTGCCTGGTGACAAATGAAGGGATCATTTTCTTCTAGGTTTTCCCTCTAGGCAAGTACATACCTACTTGTGATGGTGTGGCCTCAATCTGGATTTCCTAAGAGAGACTCACAAGCACCGATTCTGCTAGGATAGTACTTGTTAGGTAAAAATTAGCTGGGGCCTCCTGTGGTCCAAAAGGCTTGGAAAATTCTGGGATAAGGAAAGTGAAAAAGGCCTCTTTACCACAGGACTTCCCAAAGCCTTGAAAATGCCAACGTGCACTATGACTCCTCAAAGGAGGGACTGTGGAATGCAGAGTTTCCCAAGCTTTTATAACCCAAATTGACACAGAGCCCATGCCTTTCCAGACTGTCATGAGCATGTAATGCAGGGCAGACAGAATGTTCTGTGTTTCCCTCCCAGTGGTCAAATCGACCGCTTCCCCTTGAGGTGCTACCCTAGCCCTGCCTCAAAGAACGGGGTTGCACAGGAAGGACTCTTTCCCTCAAACAGCACCAACTACTCCCCAGGATGCTTTTCTGAGGGTCAGCAGACTCTTGAACATGGCTAAGGCTAACTGCTTCAAGGTGATGACAAGAGCTGATATGAACTGAGCACTTACTATGTTGCACGATCTACAGCTATGAGCGACAATGTTGGCTGTGTGTTATAATAACACATATTCCTTTCCCAGGGCGGCTATAACAAAGTATCCACAAACTGGATGGCTAAAAACAGAAATGTATTGTCTCCCAGTTTGGAGAAAAGTGTCCTTCTGGGGGGCTCTGAGGGAGGGTCTGTTCCATGCTGTCCCCCTAGCTTCCAGTGATTGTTGGTAATCCTTGGCATTTCTTGGCTTGTAGATGCACTGCACCAAATCTGCCTCCTGTGTGACATGCCATTGTCCCCTGCATCTCTTCACATTATTCTGTTTCTGTGCCTCTGCTTTTCTGACAAAGACATCGGTCATATCAGATTAAGGGCTCACCCTACGCTGGTATAACCTCATCTTAACTAATTACATCTGCAGTGACATTATTTACAAATAAGATCACAGCCTGAGGTTCCAGGAAGGGCATCGATTTGGAAGGGGACACAGTTCAAGCCAGTACATCACCTAAGGACTTCTTTATAATCTGCACTATCGGCCAATTGTAATGATCTCAATCTCTGGGACCAGGCACCAATATTCTTTAAACATGTCCAGGTAATTCCAATGTGCCGCCAAGTTTCAGACCACCGTTCTAGGACTTTACATATTTTGTCCCCCTTTGTCCTCGTAATAAACCTGGGAGGTTATGGAGGAGATTCCTTAGACTTGGAGGGGTTAGAATAAGCTCGGCTAAGGTTACACAGTTAGTGAGGGATCAAGCTGGGCTTGGACGGAGGCATTCGGCCCCAGGCTTAAGCGTATAAGCCTTGCAGACTCATAGCTGAGCTTTACAAGAGCGGCTAAGCTGGGGAGAAGGCACCCCCCACCACCACCCCAGCGATTGAAGGGTTCCACTGACTTGCACGGGGCTTTCTTTGGGAAACGTCCCCCTTCCTGGCTTTGATCCCAGCCCCTCTCTTCCCTCTCCACACTGATATAACTCCTCCATCTGGCTCCACTCAGGGAGGGGGAACATGAAAGTTCTCTGAATCACCACTTCCAGCCTGCCGTGTGACTGTAGCTTTTAATAGTAACTACTATGCCTAAACAAAAAAAGAGACTCTGATTTTCACAATGGGAAGAGTAGCCCAAATCCCAGATACCACCATGGCCCTGACCAACGGATGTGAAAGACCCCTGAGAGAGAGAGCAGAGCTCTCTCAAAGCTCTCCCACCAAGGGGGTTGGTGGTCAGTTCTGGCCAGTTCCCAGCACCATAGCACCAGAACCCTGTCAGACCCACTCCCAGCCCGGCAGACCCATGGCCTTGGTACAGGTTGGGCATGTCAAACTTGCTACTGACCCAGGCCAGAGTGGCATCTCCTAGAAGATGCCATCAAAATGCAACTTTATTTTTATCTCCCACCATCTCTTTAAAACCTATTTACAGGGGTGCCTGGGTGGCTCAGTCAGTTAAGGGTCTGCCTTGGGCTCAGGTCATGATCCCGGGGTCCTGGGATCAAGTCCTGCATCGGTCTCCTTGCCCAGCGGGGAGTCTATTTCTCCCTCTCCCTCTGCCTGCCACTCCCCCTGCTTGTGCTCGCTCTCTCCCTCCCTCTCTGTCAAATAAATCAGTAAAATCTTAAAAACATATTTAGAGAGAAACTGGGTCACTCATACACTGCTGATGGAAATGTAGAATGCTCAGCCACTCTGGAAAAAGTTTGGCAGTTTTTCAAAAAACTAAACATGCAACTACCATATGACCTAAGAATTACACTTCTGGGCATTTATCCCAGAGAAATATAGACAGGCTCACCCAAAAAATATGGACACAAATATTGGTAGCTACATTATCTGTAATAGCCCAAAATGGACAACAGCCCAGATGCCCTTCAACAGGTGGATGGCTTAAACAAACTGTGGTATATCCATACCGTGGAATATATACTCAGCAGTAAAAGGAAAGAACTTCTTACCTGTGCTAAGAAAAGGACACCAGGAGGGATCCTTGTGCTGTTGCAAATGGTCTGTATCAATGTCACAATCCTGCCCGATACTGTACTCTCTCGTTGTGCAAGATGCTACCTTTGGGAGGAACTGGGCAAAAGGTACAAGTAATCTCTCTGTATAATTTCTTTTTCTGTGTGATTTCTTACAACTACAACTACATGAGGAATCTACAGTTACCTCAAAATGCATAATTTTTTTAGTTTGTAAAACTGCATTCGGTGAAGAAAGTTTCTCTTGACCCTGGATGAAAGCCCCAGTAGGCCCCGAGATTTTCCCGCTGACCTTCGGTCCTAAAGTCATTATGTCACGAAACACAGTCCCCATTTCATAATCAGAATGCCCACCCCTGTGTAATAATCAAATCTCCCTCACTAATTTAGAGGTAAATAGTCTCTCTTCCTCAGGTAGGGCCGGTTGAAAAAGGCCCTTACCACCTGGGGGGAGGCGTGATCAGCTTCCCCTCTATCACTCACCTCTTCTTCGCAGTTGGGAGGGAGGAAGAGGGAAGGGATAGCAGAAGGTTCATACCTAAAGGAATGGTGTTGAGATGGTTCCTCTTCTCTCTCAAGGGTACTTTCACTGGTTCTTTGTCGACTTCTCCGGTGGTCAGACGGCAACTCCCACGACATGGGCATGTATTGATTCCTTCGTCAGCCCCTGGTTTGACAAGGTGCCCTCCACAGACGGTAGTCTTCTGTCCTGCCAGATTCTGAGTGCAGGCCCATCTCAACCAGAAGCAAGTCTCTCCCATCAAAGCAGTGAGCCTATTTCTCAGCCTCTAGATGTCCCCAGGGGAGTCACCCACACAGGTCCACTCGGCCCTTGCTGAAGGGGACCCCTAGAGAGCCCTCCCTCTAATCCTGAGTGACATCCCCTCACAGGGGTGAGATGAGAGTGGACACTCCTGGTGGGGAGTCAGCACAACTTTCCCTGAAGATTCTTCACGACATGCTCACACCATTCCCACATTCAACTTTCTGTCCCTTTTATGGGTTTCAGGGTCAGCTGTCCAGCAAACAGTCACTTTCTTTGAGAGTCTACTACCGTGACTTGATCTAAACTTCCAAGATGACATCTTGTCACCTCAGCCCTCCTGGAAGGCACAGGGACACAGACAGGGGAGAGGTTGAAAGAGAAGAAAATCCCTCAAAAGAGAAAATCACTAGATAAGGTCTAAAACTGATAAATGAAAAAAGAGTAATAGGTGATAAGTACCAAAAACAAAACAAAAACCTTACCGTAGAGCTGAAAGTAACTGTGAAGTGGGACTGGAGGGTGGAGGGTGGGGTAAGGTCTGAGGTTTTGTTCATCATAAGCCTTCTAGCTCTACGACAGTTTTCCTTTATGTGTGTATCTGTGACTATGAGGTAAATAAAACTTTGCTTACTTTTAAAATTGGCGACAAAAATATGTAACCCCAGGATGATGAAATGAGATCATACGTATAAGAAGCATGGAACATTCCCTGTCAAAAATAGACACTCTCATGAACACCTCACCCTCATGGCTCACAATGTTGCAGTCATTTCCAATTACTGTCCTTCCCTCTCACAGACCCTCCATGAGGAGGTATCAGAGAAAAGAGCCAGTATCTCCTAAGCCCTCACTTTCTTTTCTATTTCCCCTCTAATCCATATGTATTAGTTTCTTGTGGCTACTGTAACAAATTACCACAAAGTAGGAGGCTTAAAACAACAGAAATGTATTGTCTCGCAGTTCTGGAAGCTCGAAGTCCAAAGTCAAGATGTCAGCAGAGCCATGGTCCCTCCAGAGTCTCCCTCAGAGAATCCCTCCTTGCCCCTTCCAGCTACTGATAACTCCATGCATGCCTTAGCTTGTGGCCAACATTATCCTAATCTCTCTGGGCCACACTGTCTCCTCTTCTGCCTCAAAATTGTCTTAGCCTCTCTCTTAGGGGAGTATTTGTGACTGCATTTAGGGCCCACCCACCTGCTCTAGGATAATCTCCCCATCTCATGCTCCTTAACTTAATCCCATCTATAAAGTCCTATTTCGCCAGCTAAGGAAACATTCACAGGTTCCAGGGATGACGACCTACATATTGCTTTTGGGGGGCCACCATTACACTATGTCTACCTCATTGCATGCCAGGGTCACTGCTCCCCTGGGCTCCAATGTATTCCACCAACAGTGGCTGGAAGGACCCATGTCAACAACTTTGTCATCACATTCCACCACAGCTCAAAACCCAGATCAGGCTCCCTCTGCCACAGAGTGAGAGCCAGCTACACCCGGAAGGGATCTGAGAAACCCTCTGGTCCCTCTTGCACTTGCTGAAGAACCCAGGCTACAGGCGTCGGGGAGCTCACCCAAGTCACACAGCTCATCAGTACCGGTTTGAGGGGGCCTCCTCATTCTTCAGCTGATCCTGTTCTCACGAACACCATTCCCTTTACTGATCTCACCAGCCCCATCTCCTTCTTGGGAACTTTAGCGCCCTTCACCTAATCCTTGGGTTTATAGCCCGACTTGTTTCTCTATATGTAAATAACTTTGCCTTCAAGTCTGAGCCCAAATTCACGTCTTTTAGAAAGTCTTTCTCTGGTGAAAAATGTCTAACTCTAGGGCGCCTGGATGGCTCAGTCGGTTAAGCGACTGCCTTCGGCTCAGGTCATGATCCTGGAGTCCCGGGATCGAGTCCCGCATCGGGCTCCCTGCTCTGCAGGGAGCCTGCTTCTCCCTCTCCCCCTCCCCCTGCTTGTGTTCCCTCTCTCGCTGTGTCTCTCTCTGTCAAATAAATAAATAAAATCTTTAAAAAAAAAAAAAAGAAAGAAAAATGTCTAACTCTAATTACCTCTTTGTCCCGTGTTCCCTTGGAACTCCTATATTAATTTGGGGCTATTTGTGGCCTCTTAAATATTTTAATTTTTATGTTCTGTTTGCAAGTTTAATCCTGGATTTTTAATCTTTGATGTCCTTTCCCATACTACTCAGTCCATAACTGCCTACCTGTCTTCTCCCTCTCTCTCTTCCCCTCTCCATCCCTCCCTGTCCTCCTCCCCTTATCTCTCTCTCTCTCACACACACACATATGCACGCACACATGCATGCACTGACATGGTCAAGTTGCTGTTGATGCTTCTGAAATGCTATTGACTAAGGGTCCCCCTTCCATGAACTATAGTCAGATGAGAACATGTCACAAAACCTCACACAGTACTATTATAATGAAGGTGAAATTTTGTTTAAAATCATGCAGTTTTTTCTTCTGGATTTCTGAATATGTTGCCATTGCCCTAGAATTACCAAAGGCACCCAGAGACTCCCAACTACCTGAAAAGGCAGAATTTTTACAGAAAGAATACAAGAAGAATGGCAAGAGTAATTATCAATTTATGGCATTCAGAAACCAGGTTAAACAGCAAAATATTAGCTTTAAGCCCAGGCTTTTGTCTTTAAAAGATTTTCCCAATTCTGCCCCCATCCCCTTAACCCCTTTGTACATCCCACACACACACACACTTAAAATTATCAAGGACCCAGCCCGGATGACACGAATGCATAAAAATCCAATGGTCGCTTAGTCTGTATGCCCCTTCCACCATGGCAGGAAGGCCAGAACACTGGCCACCCCGGGGAAGAAGGAGATCATCACGCAGGAGAGGAAAGGAGAGATCCATCCCATTTCCAGCCTGGAGGTTATTGGAAGAGGACATGAGGAGAGCAAAGCCATTAGACCCGTGTCCCCCATTCCCCATTTTGAGCTTTGGCATTGAGTAAGTGAACCTAACAGAGCAGGAGGCTTGGCCCCTGTCCCCATAGAGATTTCTGGTTAAAGAATAACTCCCAGACTGCCTGCACCAACCTAGGGTCAGGCAGCAGCAGTGTGGCTATGAAACAAGGGAGGAAACAAGGAGAGCCCTCAGATTTCTCTTCTCCAAGCCACCTTCCCTCCTAGCCGGGCGTGGATCTAGAGTTGATGGCCAGGGGCCTGTCGGGGGACCTAGGTCTCATGACTACAGCAGCGGGGGTCAAGGGTTAGCCAGAGGAGGGGCCCCTGACCAGCCCAGGTTACACCAAGCACACTAGCTGCAGAATGTCCTAAGCAGGCAGGAACCAGTACAAAGAGGCAGCGACCTGACACCACAGCCCCCAGCTCCTCCCCTCCCTGCTGAGGTCATAAGAACCACAGCCCCTCCCCCACCCACCGGATGTCTCCCGTACACCAGATGCCATTTTAGGAAGAGAAGCAGTAGGAGAATGGAGGCAATCTGAGATTCAAAGCATTTTTTCCTAGAAAGACTGAGCCTTCCTTGAAGGCTCTGTTTAAATACTCAAATCAGACATTCGCTCAAACCAAATTAGACATTTAGTTATTTTTTTCCACTATGGGGTGGGGAAAGGGGGAATCATGAATTAAACTAAAACAGCCATAAACAAAATATAGAAATTACATTGCCTCGTCATAGCCAAGCTGTAGTGAGTTAAATTTTTCAAAGCCATTACACCAGCATGCCCTTTCTTGGGAGGCTGACAGCTCTAGATTAATTTCTGAATTTGCAAAATACCCAGATAACAATGAGGACAGAAATTCTCCCCCTAACTACAGAGAAGAGAGTTACCTAGTATTGGGTCACTGATTTATCATACCAGCTGTATGTAAATTAAATTTTAAAACTCAAATTGATTTCATTTCCAGTCACTAAATATCCAGGTGGCTTGCTGCATTAATTAGAATTGACGTGGAGGTTAATAATTTCACCCTCTGACCTCCACCTCTTCAAAATCGGATGCCTTGCTATTCCTGCTAATAACATTGGGGGGTGGGGGTAGGGGAAGGCGGGAGCGGATCGGGAAGCAGGGGCCTGATGAATCATCCAGGAGATGAATTGTTCACAACATCCTCCCCTGGAGCCTGAGCAGGGTATGTTCTCACTTTGGCAGCCGGCAGCAGGTGCATCGGAGTGATACAGCTGGGCAAGGTAGAAATCAATAAAGCTCCATAACCTGCACAGGGCTGTCTCTCTCCTCAGCACCCAGTGACCTCCCAATGCAGGCTTTACCTTGGAAAAGAGCCAACAGCCGCCCATCCCCCAATAGCCCAGGCAGAACGAAGCTCCAGCCTCAGGTGAACAGCGATCCCAGGCAGGGTTAGCAGCATTGCCGTGGGGCAAAACACAAAAGCAAGATTGGGTACCAATGATGTGAGGCCCTACTGACTTCAGATGCTTGGGAGACAGATGCTGTCACCCAGATGCTCTTCTACATAGAACATATGGGGTTAAGGGCATTTTTGTTAAGTTTCTCTGTAGGCGGACTGTGTTTGGCAAAGGGTTTGAAGGTGAAGTTGTGGAAACCATTTGTGGAAATGAGGTGAGAAAATATCTTCTTCCTTCATCAGCTGCTGGGTGCTGTTGAATCCTCTTCCAAATGGTCTTTTATGGACTAATTTGCAAACATTTGACTGAAGTCACCTAGTTCCAAAGACCATAACTACTTTGCAGATACCTGCTTGGATCTGGATTCAAATGCTGCCAATGATAGGCAAACAATATGGCAGCTCCCTGAGATGCATGTCTGTTTCACAGTCCCCACATAGCCCAACATTCACTAAATGGTCTAAAAAAATAATAATATCCCCAGGATCTAGTTTTCCCTTGAAAGAATACCCTAAGTGGTGGTCAGTACCCCCACATCATTCCAAGCACCCATTGTATTGAGGTGGTAACTGAGACTTGGCAGAAATTTCTCTTTAGTGTGTGAACACCTGCGTTCACTCCTTCTCTGCCACTTTCTGACTACACTACCCTGGATGAGTCACGACTCTGAGCCTTAAAGTAAGATCATGTTAATACCTGACAGGCCCACTTCAATCCAAAGAGCCATGTGTCAAGAACCACAAGAGAAGCTCGGGGTTCAACATGTGAAGGGTACCTATCACCAAGCTTCGGAATCCCACTGGCCTGGCTCTCCCACTCTGCAGCTGGGGACCCTCAGCCAAGTTTCTCCACCTGAAAGTCAATAACCCAGCAAGCTGGAGTCAGACTAATTTGGATAAATCCCACCTGTGCCATTTACTAGCTGTCCACCTTGTGTAAGTTATTGGCCTTTCCTTACTGGTAAAACAAGGGAATCCTGGGGCGCCTGGGTGGCTCAGTCGGTTAAGAGTCTGCCTTCGGCTCAGGTCATGATCCCAGGATCCTGGGATCGAGTCCCGCATCGAGCTCCCTACTCAGCAGCGAGTCTGCTTCTCCCTCTCCCTCTGCCCCCGCGCCCCCTCTTGGGCTCCCTCTCTCCTTCTCTCAAATAAATAAATAAATAAAATCTTAAAAAAAAAACAAGGGAATCCTAATGGTAGTTTCATAAAGTTGCTATGAATATGCAATGATAACATGGAGTATATCCCTTGGCACGCTGCCTGGAATGGAGACTCAATTCAGGTAGTTCTGTTGTTGTTTTTGATTAAAAAGCAGCTTATGGGGAGAATAGTTAACTGGCATCAGGACCAATATTTAGTAGATGCTAAGTAATTACCTGTTTTCTTTCATCAGCAGGAAACTTCATGGAGCAAAGGATACAACTCTTAAAGAGACATTAAAATGTGGTTAAGTATAAAGATAGGCCTCATAAAGTGCTACAGGGCACAAAGAGAGGGTGACTATCTGGAAGAGACAACGAAGCTTCGAGAAGGAGGTAACATTGGACTGAGGAGTCTGACCAGGATCACAGAGAGTGTAAGAGAGGAAAAATTTTCCTCCACCCTCTATTTTCAGGAGCCTGTGAATTATAACAAAAGACAGATTAATAAGAAAAAGGTTTATTTCCTATGCACATAGGGGGAGCCTCATGAAAAGAAGTGAAGCCCCAGGAGGTGGTTAAGCCTGTAAGCTTATATACCATTTTAACAAAGGACAATAAATTCTGGAGAAATGACAAAACAAGAAAAAGGGGGTTGAACTTCTAAAGGCAGTAAATTGTGGGAAGGTAAATATATGAGAAAATCTAATGGAACATAAGGGTCATTTAGCAAGGTTTGTAAGTAAGCCTCAAGTCTGCATAACAAACCTTACTAAATCTTCTTACAATATTAATTAAATCTTAAAAATTAAATTTAAATGAAATATTACTAAATCTGATCTCCAGTGATATGAGTCTAGTCATCTCTGGTGACTGAGTCATTCTCTTCTTCCTGATATGGGAGAGAGGAGGGAGTACATCTTCACAAAGGGAAATTTCTGCTCTGCTTTTAGGCAGAGAAGGGGAGGGCAGAGAATTCCTTCCATATCTGCTGTTTCTTCATAGCCTTCAGCCAAAATAATCTTTAAGCCAAAGTGGCCTATTTTCAGGTGGCATATTCTGATTCCCTTGGAGAACAAGGTCATTTCAGGCAAAGGCAGTTTGAGCAAAGGCTCTGAGCTTGACTTATGTACAGCATGCATGGGGGAAAAAGGAAGAATCTGATATGATTAGAACTCCAGGCATATGGGGGTGGAAGATCTGAGGAAGGATCACCACTAGAAGAGAAGTTAAAAAGGCAGAAATCGACTGGCATCAAATTGTCATGGGCTTTGGATGCCTTGCTAAGAATTTACACTTCATCTTTGGGCTGGTGTTTCTCAAGATGGGGTCCATGGATTGTCTACACCAGAATAACCTGGAGTGTTTGTTAGAAAAGCAGGTCCTTGCTGTAATAAGAGATGAGGAAGGACACTATATCCTACTTAAAGGGTCTATCCAACAAGAAGATCTAACAATTGTAAATATCTATGCCCCTAACATGAGAGCAGCCAATTATATAAGGCAATTAATAACAAAAGCAAAGAAACACATCAACAACAATACAATAATAGTGGGGGACTTTAACAACCCCCTCACTGAAATGGACAGATCGTCTAAGCAAAAGATCAACAAGGAAATAAAGACTTTAAATGACACACTGGACCAAATGGACTTCACAGACATATTCAGAACATTCCATCCCAAAGCAACGGAATACACATTCTTCTCTAGTGCCCATGGAACATTCTCCAGAATAGATCACATCCTAGGTCAGAAATCAGATCTCAACCGGTACCAAAAGATTGGGATCATTCCCTGCCTATTTTCAGACCACAATGTTTTGAAACTAGAACTTAATCACAAGAGGAAAGTCGGAAAGAACTCAAATACATGGAGGCTAAAGAGCATCCTACTGAAGAATGAATGGGTCAACCAGGAAATTAAAGAAGAATTTAAAAAAATTCATGGAAACCAATGAAAATGAAAACACAACTATTCAAAATCTTTGGGATGCAGCAAAGGCAGTCCTAAGAGGAAAGTATATAGCAACACAAGCCTTTCTCAAGAAACAAGAAAGGTCTCAAATACACAACCTAACCCTACACCTAAAGGAGCTGGAGAAAGAACAGCAAGTAAAGCCTAAACCCAGCAGGAGAAGAGAAATAATAAAGATCAGAGCAGAAATCAATGAAATAGAAACTAAAAGAACAGTAGAACAGATCAATGAAACTAGGAGCTGGTTCTTTGAAAGAATTAACAAGATTGATAAACCCCTGGCCAGACTTATCAAAAAGAAAAGAGAAATGACCCAAATCAACAAAATCATGAATGAAAGAGGAGAGATCACAACCAACACCAAAGAAATACAAACAATTATAAGAACATATTATGAGCAACTCTATGCCAGCAAATTAGATAACCTGGAAGAAATGGATGCATTCCTAGAGATGTATCAACTACCAAAACTGAACCAGGAGGAAATAGAAAACCTGAACAGACCTATAACCACTAAGGAAATTGAAGCAGTCATCAAAAATCTCCCAAAAAACAAAAGCCCAGGGCCAGATGACTTCCCAGGGGAATTCTACCAAACATTTAAAGAAGAATTAATACCTATTCTTTGAAACTGTTCCAAAAAATAGAAATGGAAGGAAAACTTCCAAACTCATTTTATGAGGCCAGCATTACCTTGATCCCAAAACCAGACAAAGACCCCATCAAAAAGGAGAATTACAGACCAATATCCCTGATGAACATGGATGCAAAAATTCTCACCAAAATACTAGCCAATAGGACCCAACAGTACATTAAAAGGATTATTCACCACGACCAAGTGGAATTTACCCCTGGGCTGCAAGGTTGGTTCAACATCCGCAAATCAATCAACGTGATACAAAACATCAACAAAAGAAGGAACAAGAATCATATGATCCTCTCAATAGATGCAGAAAAAGCTTTTGACAAAGTACAGCATCCTTTCTTGATCAAAACTCTTCAGAGTATAGGCATAGAAGGTACATACCTCAATATCATAAAAGCCATCTATGAAAAACCTACACCGAATATCATTCTCAATGGGGAAAAACTGAGAGCTTTCCCCCTAAGGTCAGGAACGCGGCAGGGATGTCCACTATCACCACTGCTATTCAACATAGCAACACAGCATTGGAAGTCCTAGCCACAGCAATCAAACAACAAAAAGAAATAAAAGGCATCCAAATCAGCAAAGAAGAAGTCAAACTCTCACTCTTTGCAGATGATATGATACTTTATGTAGAAAACCCAAAAGACTCCACCCCAAAACTTCTAGAACTCATACAGGAATTCAGTAAAGTGGCAGGATATAAAATCAATGCACAGAAGTCAGTGGCATTCCTATACACCAACAACAAGACAGAAGAAAGAGAAATTAAGGAGTCGATCCCATTTACAATTGCACCCAAAACCATAAGATACCTAGGAATAAATCTAACCAAAGAGGCAAAGGATCTGTACTCAGAAAACTATAAAATACTCATGAAAGAAATTGAGGAAGACACAAAGAAATGGAAAAACGTTCCATGCTCATGGATTGGAAGAACAAATATTGTGAAGATGTCCATGCTACCTAGAGCAATCTACACATTCAATGCAATCCCCATCAAAATACCATCCACTTTTTTCAAAGAAATGGAACAAATAATCCTAAAATTTGTATGGAACCAGAAAAGACCCCGCATAGCCAGAGGAAAGTTGAAAAAGAAAAGCAAAGCCGGTGGCATCACCATTCCGGACTTCCAGCTCTATTACAAAGCTATAATCATCAAGACAGTATGGTACTGGCACAAAAACAGACACATAGATCAATGGAACAGAATAGAGAGCCCAGAAATGGACCCTCAACTCTATGGTCAACTAATCTTCGACAAAGCAGGAAAGAATGTCCAATGGAACAAAGACAGTCTCTTCAACAAATGGTGTTGGGAAAATTGGATAGCCACATGCAGAAGAATGAAACTGGACCATTTCCTTACACCACACACAAAAATAGACTCCAAATGGTTGAAAGACCTCAATGTGAGACAGGAGTCCATCAAAATCCTAAAGGAGAACACAGGCAGCAACCTCTTCGACCTCAGCCACAGCAACTTCTTCCTAGAAACATCACCCAAGGCAAGGGAAGCAAGGGCAAAAATGAACTATTGGGACTTCATCAAGATAAAAAGCTTTTGCAAAGCAAAGGAAACAGTCAACAAAACCAAAAGACAACCGACAGAATGGGAGAAGATATTTGCAAATGACGTATCAGATAAAGGGCTAGTATCCAAAATCTATAAAGAACTCATCAAACTCAACACCCAAAGAACAAAGAATCCAATCAAGAAATGGGCAGAAGACATGAACAGACATTTTTCCAAAGAAGACATCCAAATGGCCAACAGACACATGAAAAAGTGCTCAATATCACTCGGCATCAGGGAAATCCAAATCAAAACCTCAATGAAATACCACCTCACACCAGTCAGAATGGCTAAAATTAACAAGTCAGGAAATGACAGATGTTGGCGGGGATGCAGAGAAAGGGGAACCCTCCTACACTGTTGGTGGGAATGCAAGCTGGTGCAGCCACTCTGGAAAACAGTATGGAGGTTCCTCAAAAAGTTGAAAATAGAGCTACCATATGACCCAGCACTTGCACTACTGGGTATTTACCCCAAAGATACAAAAGTAGGGATCCGAAAGGGTACGTGCACCCCGATGTTTATAGCAGCAATGTCCACAATAGCCAAACTGTGGAAAGAGCCAAGATGTCCATCGACAGATGAATGGATAAAGAAGAAGTGGTATATATATACAATGGAATATTATGCACCCATCAAAAGGAATGAGATCTTGCCATTTGCAACAACGTGGACGGAACTGGAGGGTATTATGCTGAGCGAAATAAGTCAAACAGAGAAAGACATGTATCATATGACCTCACTGATATGAGGAATTCTTAATCTCAGGAAACAAACTGAGGGTTGCTGGAGTGGGGGGTGGGGTGGGAGGGATGGGGTGACTGGGTGATAGACACTGGGGAGGGTATGTGCTCTGGTAAGCGCTGTGAATTGTGCAAGACTGTTGAATCTCAGATCTGTACCTCTGAAACAAATAATGCAATATATGTTAAGAGAAAAAAAAAAAAGAAGAAGGTAGCAGGAGGGGAAGAATGAAGGGGGGGAAATCGGAGGGGTAGACAAACCATGAGAGGATGGACTCTGAAAAACAAACTGAGGGTTCTAGAGGGGAGGGGGGTGGGAGGTTGGGTTGGCCTGGTGATGGGTATTGAGGAGGGCACGTTCTGCATGGAGCACTGGGTGTTATGCACAAACAATGAATCATGGAACACTACATCTAAATCTAATGATGTAATAATGTATGGAGATTAACATAACAATAAAAAAATTTTTAAAAAAAGAAAAGCAGGTCCTTGGCTCTACCCTGGACTTATATACTCTGGACTCACCCTGGATCATCACCTCTGGGAGGGTTGCCCAGGGATTTGCATATTTCACAGGCAATCCTGATGCCCACTGATGTTTGAGTCCCATTGGTAGAGCCAATGTGGCCCCCTGAAGGGTGATAGTAAAGACTGTGATTTAGAAAGAGACAGCTATGTGGAGAATGTCTTGGATGGGGCAGGGCCTAGAGGCAGGAAAACAAGCAAGGTGAGGGGACCTAACTACAGCTCAGGCTCTGAAGACCTCAGGCCAACGCATGAGGCACTCCTGTGAGGAGGAGGTGGTGGGCGAAGGTCGCGGGATCCCAGAGATTTTTAGACCTTTCTAAGAAACTAAAAGAGTGAATGAGTACAGTTTGATATCAAACAGAGGTGTGTAATCAGTGGGCAGATTTGCCAGGGCAGTGAAGAAATCTCGTTAGAACTATTGCTTTCTGGGAAATTTTATGTGGGCAGGTGACAGATATAATCTTTTCTTGAGAGGTGGAGGCTGCCAGGGGCTGTCAGGGACAAAGCCCCACTTCCTTTATTTGACCTATGAAGAATCCATTAGAAATCCCACCAGCAGACCTGTCAGGCTAAACAACAGAAGAAAATCAATTTGCCCCTCACTCTCTGAACCAGGAAAAAAAAAAAAATGAGAGAAGAACCTGGCCCTAAGGCAGGAAAAGCCCATGTTACCCAGTAATACTTATTCCTGGCCCCAGGAACAGCCAGCCAGGCATTAAACATCGGGAGGAAAAAATTAGGAAAAAAATAGAAATTAGGAAAAAGTATAAAGAAAAATAAAGATACGCTTCCTAAAGTCAGGCAGTCTGAGGCTGAAGCCAGAGAGGGGAGAGCTTCGAGACAAAGCCGACTTTTCCTCTTTCCTCTTCCATTCTTCTTGAATTCTCCTTACCGCTTTTTCCAACCACCCGGCTCTGTGCCTGTATTTCATTAGAATATGAATGAGAAGCCCTTTGGGAGAATTTTATGCTGTCATGGCAACAGTCACTATGGCAACTGTTAATTAATTGGATGCTGATGAAGTGGAGGAAGAAAAAAAGCCAACCAGAACGGATACAACTCCAGAGGAAGTCATGGTGTGTAGTAATTATATGAATTTCATTCAGCAAAGGCATGCAGCAGGTCAGAAATGCAAATATCTCCGCTGTAGCCACCACCTCCTCAGAGAGGCCTGCTTTCAGATCAGAGGCCTGTGAATGAGTGGCTCAGGCCTTGACAATTCAAAAAATAAAAATACTAATAATAAAAAAACAAAACAAAAAACACATATGGCTGAGCCAACATGGGCCGATTCTCCAGGGAGATAAACTCATTCTAATATGGGGAGTTGGTTGATTCTACTAAGAGTGGCCACAATGAGCAGCTGTGATCCAAAAAAATGGTTGCCTTCTTGCAATGTGGAAAATAACTTGTGACCCTGCAGCGCTGTTCAACTCTGAAGTGTCTTCTGGTGGAGGGGAGAGGAAGTTTGGTTTGCCACCACCGTCTCGTGATAGCTCTACGGCTATTACGCACACAGATGGTTCCCGGTTCGAAAAGAACATTAGTCCAAAGGGTGCCAGGGTGGCTCAGTCCGTAAGCAGCTGCCTTCAGCTCAGGTCATGATCCCGGGGTCCTGGGATCGAGCCCCACACCGGGCTCCCTGCTCCGCGGGAAGCCTGCTTCTCCCTCTCCCACTCCCCCTGCTTGTGTTCCCTCTCTCGCTGTGTCTCTCTAGGTCAAATAAATAAATAAAATCTTAAAAAAAAGAACATTAGTCTGGGGGTGGGAGAGGAGGACCAAAAGAGGAGGGGTCCTGAAAGAAACCCTCACAAGTCAGCTTTCTATTAAGAAAGCGAAGTGGAGAAAGGAGGGGAGGCAACAGCTTGGGTATTTTCTTAGTCTTGTCCTCTTTACCCCCATCCCACCTCGATTATTCAAATTATATTCAGACCCCAAGGAATGGGGAGATTTGATTCCTTGGATGATTTTCTTGAAATTTCCATTTTACCTGCTTGTTGAGGTGAAACCAGTGCACGTAGTGAGGAAATGTTGAGCATAGTTAGGAAGCCCTCCCGACCACACCCCTCCCTCCCGGCTCAAGCCAGGCAACCTTAGCAAACAGCATCCGAAGGCCATGACTGTTACACCTGCCGGCTAGCTCGCCACACCCAACTCCCGACTCTGCTGAGCTTTCTACAGCCTTTCCCTAATGACCAGGTTTTGCAAGTTTTGTGAGTAAAAGTGTTTGGAGTATTTGAAAATAGGACTCTGAAAGCAATTCCTAAAGCTACAAATTCAGCTGCCCTGGACTGGTGGACACGGAATCGCACCTTATAACACAGTGTCATGCCTTGCCTTGACAATCATCTGAAAACCCCATGCCCTCTCACACTCATGTTAGGGTTCCGAAAGTGTGACCTATTACTGTTTTTATTCACATCATTGTTATGATTATCCAAAAGCACCTCATCACATAGAGCCCTGGACCCGGCACCACGCTGGTATGTCCCTTACTTCTGCCTTCTAAAATTGTACAGAGATGAAAATGACCTGATTAACAAATGCTTCCTATTCATAAAGACGTTTTCAAAAAAAAAAAGACACCTAACCTATCCAAGCCTGAGAGGCTTAATGCAGAAATTCTAACCCATAAAAGTACATTCAAATCCTCTTCTTACCTGCACCTGCATCACGCTATGGACAAAAGCTAATTATTTTCAGTCCAAGCCTAGAACAAAGCACACATATGGTCATATAATGGAGGAGGAGCACCGTTCATGTACTCAGGCAGCCATTCCAAGACAGTCAACTTCCCTTTTTTTCCAGAGAGCCAATTACTGTTTTTGCTGATAGAACTGAAGACAGAGTGGAGGAAGGGGAAAAGGAGAAAGGCTCACATGAATCAATGATCTGTTTCCAATAATAATCCATGCCATCTGGTCTGACTTTCCTGCCTTCCTGACTGATACCCAACACACCTAGAAGGAACACAAAAACCAGATTCCTGTGTGATAATATATAATATGCAATTTGTTGCTTAAATGATTAACTGAAAAAGTCAATTCAGTCTGTGATTAAGGAAACCATAAATGTCCCCTTGACCTCTGCAATATTTTAAATGGCTGTGAAGATTACCTCATTCTTGTTTCAGAAATCATTAAGGGTTTACCATACAATCTGCAGAATGTCAGGGTTTCCGAGTGGCAATAAAATCTCCAGTAGATTCAGGGAAGGGATTGAATTGGAATTTGAGTGAACGCGGTGGCGGGTAACCCTGCTCCATCAGCTTGTGAACCATTTCACAAAATATTCAGAACCGAATGGCAATGCCCTCTCGGGTTCTCGGAGGAAAAGATGTCATTTCCCTGAAAGTTGAAGCCATTTATATTGGATGTGCTCAAAAGAGGCCACCTTACAGAACATTTCTTTTTATCAATATCACAGTGATTAATTCAAATTGAACCACTTTTGTATATGGGAAAGTGGTAAAGTGGCCCTATTAATTTGTAATGATCACAGTATGGTTTAAGTGTTCATATCACTTTATAGCAGCCTCAGGTCAGTAAATTTATGATAGGTCAGGGGGAAACTGATTTCTCTCCCTTCCTCACAGGTCAAGTACAAATATCTATAGAGCTACCAAGAAGAGAAAAAAATATGGGCTGATAGGTTTGGGGTTTTGTTGTGGGTTGGTTTTTTTTCTTCACTTGAAGACCACTTTAAAATATCTTGCAGTGTAGTCTAAAAAGTATCAAGGTCCTATCCCACATAAAATATAAGCCACTAAAGTAATGTATTTCTTCTGAATGTATGCATTCAACCTTTTTGAGTGCTTTTACCCTGGTTGAGTCAGAAGATCCAGGTTCACATCCTAGTCCTACCACTCCCCCCAAACTCATACAAGATATTTAACCTAGCTAAGCCTCAGTTTCCATACCTCTAAAAGGGGTACAATACTTAGACAATTTATGTGATGTTTAGAAATTCAAATGAGGGGCGCCTGGGTGGCTCAGTCGTTAAGCGTCTGCCTTCGGCTCAGGTCATGATCCCAGGGTCCTGGGATCGAGCCCCGCATCGGGCTCCCTGCTCTGCAGGGAGCCTGCTTCCCCTCTCCCACTCTCCCTGCTTATGCTCCCTCTCTCGCTGTGTCTCTCTCTGTCAAATAAATAAATAAAATCTTTCAAAAAAAAAGAAATTCAAATGAGATGTGTATGATATGTGTATAATCATGTACAGACATATATCCACCCTGTCACATATGTGTATGTACATATATACACACATGGAAGTACACATACACACACTGCATTCATACGTGTGCCCCAAGAGCTGCAATGGACAGAGGGAGATAAAGCACAGTCCCTGCCTTCACGGAGCTTACAGCCTAGTGTGACCTTCTTTTGGGTACTGTTTTTCTTGCCCATTGCTCTGTGAACTGCATTGAGTAACCTATTCTTAGAAGGCCAACGCCGTCCTCTGATGCCTGGTGCCAGCATGATTATGGGATCCCTCTGGAGAATTCCTGGGGACAAGAATCCTCTCAAGAGCAGCCTCTTTTTTTCTGAATCTCTTCACACACGTGTTTAGCAATAGATTCTGCTTTATTCCTTCTCTTTACACCTCTTCAAGGCTTTCCTCTTTTATCCACATGTAAAAATACTCCCTCCTCCAGAACCCGTGCTTCCCAGTTCCAGCACACTGAGCCTCTCTTGCACCCTCGTCCCAGGACACCTGGTCACTAGCCCTAATTCCAACAGGAACATTAGCATCCTTCTCCTGGTCTTCCTCTCCTGTCCTGCTGTCAACTTCGTCCTGCTGGTCTTGGTGCCCAAGAGAACAGCCCTTACTATCAGTCACCCATTATCACAGCCATATGGGACATCATCATTGTGGGAAAACAAAGGCCAAAATGCCCCTGTCTGAGCAAAACTACCATTCCTTCTAGCCTGCTCATTCCCTCAGGTCTGGCTCTCTCCTCGTTATTACATCCCATCAACACCTGCGGTTTCTCAACTGCTCTCTTTTTCACCAGTCCACCACCTCTCTCACTACTTCTCATCCCTTCTTATCCCATCTCGTTTCCAGAAATCACGTCTTCAACTCCTTCTGCCAACAAGCACAACTGACTTGAACTCCTCTCTGTGGGACCCTCGGCCACTGAGTAGTCCTTGAGGAAGACATGGAGGATGTCAGCTGATACCCCTGCAAGCATATGTTCTCCCACAGCAGCTGAGTCCTGGATGCCACTTACCAGTCTTACCCTCCCTGACCAGCTCTCTCCCCCATTCCCATAGTACAGTTCTAAAAGTTCAGCCATTTTTACAGTCCCTAACTTAACCCCTCTTCCATCTCACTTTGCAAAGTAACAGGCATCTTACTTCACCAAGAAAGTAGAAGCTATCCATAGAAAACTCCCTCCACACAGCAACACACAGATAGTGTACCCACATCTACATTAATTCTTATATTTTTTTTCCTAAATTAGGGTGAGAAGGGGTGACTTAAAATCTCTTCTTGTGGGGACTCCTGGGTGGCTCAGTCAGTTAAATATCTGCCTTCAGCTCAGGTCATGATCCCGGGGTCCTGGGATCAAGCCCCACATTGGGCTCCCTGCTCAGCAGGGGAGTCTGCTTCTCCATCCCCCTCTGCCCCTCCACCCCATTGGTTCTCTCTCTCCCTCCCTCAAATAAATAAAGAAAATCTTTTTAAAAATCTCTTCTTATATGGGGATTGAATTCATAAATTAATCCTCATCTCTCCTGTATTTCTTTTTTAAAGATTTTATTTATTTATTTGACAGAGAGAGACACAGCGAGAGAGGGAACACAAGCAGGGGGAGTGGGAGAGGGAGAAGCAGGCCTCCCGCTGAGCAGGGAGCCCGATGCGGGGCTCGATCCCAGGACCCCAAGATCATGACCTGAGCTGAAGGCAGACGCTTAACGACTGAGCCACCCAGGCGCCCCTCTCCTGTATTTTTAACCCCTATTCTTGACCATCTCTCTCTTACAAAAGCTCTCACTTAACCTCGAGTTTCCCTTTTCTCTCTAGTTACTCCTCATTCAACCCTTACAATGGATCATCTGTTGGGTGTGTGAGTTCAATCTACCTAGGACTGAAATTTCTGGATCAGAGTTCAATATTTTTTCAGTTGCTAGTACTAACCAGTTTTCTAAAACGATTTCCAATTTCCAAATTACACTCCCAGGAACAGCGTATGAGAGTGCTAGCTGTTCCACATCCTTACCAATTATAAATATTTTTGTCTGTTTCATTTTAGCCATTTTGGTGTATATGTACTAGTACTTCATTGTGGTTTTAATTGACTTTTCCCTGATGACTAATGACGTTGAACAAATTTTCCCACATTTATTGGCTTTTTAGATATCCTCTTTTGTGAATTCCCTACACAAGTACTTTGCAGATTTTTTCTATTGCATTTCTGTCTTTTTTTCTTATTGGTTTATAAGAGCTCTTTATAAATTCTGAATATGAGTCCTTAGGGGGATATATGTATGGCAAATATCTTTTTCACCTACCTTTCCACTCTTTGGTGAATAGAATTTCTTAATAGAGTCCTTTTTTTTTTATCACTTTATATATTCTTTTTCCTCTTTGTGTTCCTGTTTTTAAAAAATCTTTGCCTAGGGACACCTGCGTGGCACAGTCAGTAAAGTCTCCAACTCTTTGTTTCAGCTCAGGTCATGATCTCAAGGTCCTGGGATTGAGCCCCACATCAGGTTCTGCACTCAGTGTGGAGTTGGTTTGAGATTCTCTTTCCTTCCCCCTCTGCTCCTCCCATTCATACTGTCAATCTCTCTCTCTCTCTCTCTGAAATAAATAAATTTTTTTTTAAAATATCTTTGCATACTCTAGACAGTCTCTTCAACAAATGGTGTCGGGAAATTGGACAGCAGCGTGCAGAACAAAACTAAACCACTTTCTCACACCATACACAAAAATAAATTCAAAATGGATGAAAGACCTAAATGTGAGAGAGGAAACCATCAAAATCCTAGAGGAGAACACAGGCAGCAACCTCCTTGACCTTGGCCATAGCAACTTCTTCCTAGACACGTCACCACAGGCAGCAGGGGGAAAAAAGGCAAAAATGAACTATTGGGACATCATCAAGATAAAAAGCTTCTGCACAACAAAGGAAACAATCAACAAAACTAAGGGGCAACCTGCAGAATGGGAGAAGATATTTGCAAATGAACTATCAAATAAAGGGCTAGTATCCAAAATCTATAAAGACCTTATCAAACTCAAATCCCAAAAAATAATCCAGTTAAGAAATGGGCAGAAAACATGAGCAGACATTTCTCCAAAGAGGACATACAAATGGCTAACAGACACATGAAAAAATGTTCAACATCACTCATCATCAGGGAAATACAAATCAAAACCACAAAGACATACCACCTCACACCTGTCAGAATAACTAAAATGAACTCAGGAAACAACAGATGTTGGCGAGGATGTGGAGAAAGGGGAACCCTCCTACACTGTTGGTGGGAATGCAAACTGGTGCAGCCACTCTGGAATACAGTATGGAGGTTCCTCAAAAAGTTAAACATAGAACTACCCTACAACCCAGCAATTATACTACTAGGTATTTATCCAAAGGATACAAAATACTGATTCAAAGGGACACATACACCCAGATGTTTATAGCAGCATTATCAACAATAGCCAAATTATGGCAAGAGCCCAGATGTCCACTAACTGATGAATGGATAAAGATGTGGGGATACCTGGGTAGCTCAGTTGGTTAAGCATCTGCTCAGGTCATGATCTCGGGGTCCTGGGATCGAGCCCCAAGTTGGGCTCCCTGCTCAACAAGGAGTCTGCTTCTTCCTCTCCCTCTGCCCCTCCCCCCACTCATGTGCTCTCTCTCTCTCTCTCTCAAATAAATAAATAAAATCTTTTAAAAAAAAAGATGTGGTGCACACACACACACACACACAGTAGTATATTACTCAACCATCAAAAAGAATGAAATCTTGCCTTTTGCAATGACATGGATGGAGCTAGAGTGTATTATGCTAAGCAAAATAAGTCAGTCAGAGAAAGACAAATACCATATGATTTCACTCATATGTGGAATTTAAGAAACAAAACAGATGAACATAGAGGAAGGGAAGGAAAAATGAAATAAGATAAAAACGGAGGCAAACCATAAGAGACTCTTAACTATAGGGAACAAACTGAGGGTTGTGGAGGGGAGGTGGATGGGGGATGGGCTAAATGGGTGACGGGCATTAAGGAGGCCACTCCTTGGGATGGGTGTTGTATGCAAGTGATGAATCACTAAATTCTACTCCTGAAACTAATGCTACACTACATGTTAACTAACTTGAATTTAAATAAAATCTTGGAAGAAAAAAAACTCTTTCCCTACTCTAAGGTCACTAAATAGTTACCTATACCCTAAAAGCTGCATTATCTTTCACAACTAAATCTGTAAACTATCTGAAATTGATTTGTGTTCACAGTGTGAGGTAAGAGGATATTATTCACTTTTCAATCCCTAGCACCTAATACAGAATCCAGTGATCCTGGATATAAATAAATATTGTCAGAATTAATGAGATAGCATTTTGGAGACATGAAAGGGAAAAGCAAAATTTGGGCCAGGGTTGGGGCGCCTGGGTGGCTCAGTCAGTTAAGCGTCTGCCTTTGGCTCAGGTCATGATCCCAGGGTCCTGGGATCGAGCCCCGAGTCAGGCTTCCCACTCAGCAGGGAGTCTGCTTGTCCCTCTCCCTCCATCACTCCCCACTCTCCTGTTCTCTCTCTCTCTCTCTCAATCTGTCTCAAATAAATAAATAAATTCTTTTTAAAAAATTGGGGCCAGGGCTGTGTGGCATCCCAAACCTCCCCCGAGTATATCTTGTCTGCTGGTGTCCTCCCCTCCAATTGCTGCCCACCCACTATATGGCCAACTACCAAGAGCTCTGCACCCACTCCTTCATCTTCAACCAGAAGCCAAAACCTCAGAATTTTCATTTTGACCATTATAATTAAAGAAGTGTCATCTTGGGAAAGGCTTAGCCATTTCACATTCCAGCATACATGTCTGGAGACTAAAAAGCTTCCAGAAATCTAAAAGCATCTTCAGCCACAAAAAAAAAAAAAAAACAGACTGCATGGAGAGTAAAGTGCTACTTCAAATCTTTTTAAAATAAGGCATTTTTTATCAAAACAAAGATGATAAGGTGCCATAAATAGAAAGCTAACTACTTTTTACTCTCTAGAGGTTCCTTTTAAGAAATGTCAAAAAAAAATACAGAATTATATTTCAGGCTCCTGGACTAGAAAAGAAATTCACCAGCCACTCTGGGTTGAGCCTGCTTTGATATTAACATGCCCACATTTTACTCCCTATAAGTCCCAGGTGTTTCCATAGATTCATATTTCTAAGACTGAAAGAGATTGAAATTCAATCTAAAAGGTGACAAGAAAAGAAAAGGGATATGATAAAATCTTACACTTGATCCAAAAGGGAGTGGAAACCCACATTCAAGCCTAACGAAAAAGATGCTATGGCCAGATCCATGACAGAGAAAATTATTTTATCCGTGATGATAGAGGTTGCTTAGGAAACACTTCGTTCCTTATCTAAGGCAGTGGCCGAAGAAATAGAAGAAAGGGTATTTGAGATGTCAATGCCTAGTTTAAGAAGAATCTGAATTTAACAGTGATTCCACATACAAAATAAAGGACGCAGAAAGACAAACATCCCTGAAGGCTCCCCAGCTGGAAGTTGTGGGAAAGTGGTAACTCTGATCAGTCCTGGAGAAGCAACGTGAGCCCGGGTGAGGGTAAGGAGGGACACACGCTGCTCTGTTTTCCACATCTGTTCTCTGATCTGACAGCAGCTTCAAGCCCACTGGGTGCCCCGCAAGGCAGAGGCACACGAATTAAGTCAAATGAGTCAGCTTGGAGATGGAGAGCTTTCTCTGAGAACCAAGAGAACCATGACCCAGTTCAGGGTCCTGCTGTACCTGAAAAGAGTAAAGGCCACAGGATGGTACCTGGTATTAGCTGCTCTCCTACTGGTAATCCAAGTGTTTGACAAGGTGACAAAGGGACTTAGATGGCAAGGAAAACTGATGCATAGCCTGACATATTTACTGAGGACTTCTTACAGTCAGGTCTATCAATGGGCTAAGCACTATGATTCATCAAATTGCCTCAACACCATTTAATAGTCAGAAGATGTGTGTTCAAGTTCAAACTCTGTCCCTTATTAGCTGGGAGGACTTTTGTCAGGTTGTTTATTCCTCTGAGCCTCATTTTTCTCAGTTGTACAAATGAGCATAGCTGGATTAAATGTCTAAACTCTCTCCAGCTCTGAAACTCAGTGGTGCATTGTCTGAGGATATTTCCCTCCCAATGGGGCTCAAGTTAATCAGCTCACACCATCCATCGTTTCTCTGTCTGAGGGTTTATTTCCCTAATCAGATTTGGGTAAATTTTCATCCTGTCTGTCTCTTACTTCCAATCCAATAAAACCGGTATGGATTTGTTTTGTATTTCATCTCATGTCATGATTCATTCTAACGGTCACTGCCCAACCATTTCCTTGCCTATAGCATAATTAGCTATTAAAGAGCTTTGATGGCATGGTTTTCAAATTTGCATCCTCTTTTTCTGAGGTAGATTGATCCTAAACTGGATTAAAATATCTCAGAATTTCAAATGTAATTTTTAAAATGCAACAGATTTTTCAAGACTCCCTCATGACTATGCCATGCCAAGGGGTTGCCAACTCTTGCTGACTGCCAAGGAAGACAAATAAATAATCCCCGACAGTGGTTTTGAAATGAGAAGTAAATGCCCAATTACTAGCATGGCAGTGTCACCCTGACCCATTGACTTCCAGGTCGTCCCTGAGGCCCCGGAGCTGATGCTTCAGATTTCCCCAGGACCAGTCTTCTCACTCAGCAGGATGGGAGCCACTGGCCATTTTCCTTTGCTTCCCAAGTGTCCAACCTCTTCATAAAGATATTCCTTCTTTCTTCCAGTACCCTGCTAAAGTTCACCACTCTGTGAAGCCGTGGAAGGATCTTTCTAGCTATCAACCCAAACTCTAACCTCCTAACCTAGGATCCTGGACCCCATGCTTTGGGCTTTTATGTCTGTGAATTTTTTATCTAACCTTGCAGATATCTCTCCCTTGGGTCAGGACCACCATCCCAAGATCTGGTTATGAGATAATCCAAATCCAGAATGGTCAGCATCACCACCCATCAAGCATGCTGACACCCAGATATCTAGCTTACCTATATCTACTCTTGGATATGCCCTATCCATGCAAATAAAATCAGCCAAAGGATTTCTGCAACACAATACCAGCTTGAACCCATTACTGTGCTGTGATCCCTTTGGTTTCCTCAAAACTGGGACTATCTGTGGAGTCTAACAGCATCATAGGACCAAATGGAGATGGTCCCTGGCTGAGGTTCCAGGCACTCAGACCCCCCCGACTTAAGTGACCACCTGGCTCAGCCAAGACCAAAGTGCAGAGCATCGAAGCTGGATGGAATTTTTAGTGTCTGTTTTTTTGTTTCCATGCCTTTGAAACATGTGTTTTTCTTGTCTTTTCCCCCTGTGAAATTGTAAGACTCTGAAGCTAAAAACCATGTGTAGTCTCATTACAATTTATCAAACATCGTTACTATGCTAACTATGAAAATGTCAACTCGGAGGAAGGTAACCAAATCCCTGGGGGGTTACTAGATATCAGGGGCCTGGATTGTATGACCCCAACCAATCACAATCAAGATCACATCAGGATCTACAGGATGAAGGATCCTGCCTCTATCAACCAAGTCTCAGGAAAAGAACCCCTCTTAGCTGATAGAATGACCCTTGCCCACAGCTGCACAGGTCAGACTAGTGACAAGTGAGTTCCAAGACAATGCATGCAAATTTAGATCTCTGAGTCAAAACCCCTGTTTGGAGGCACTATCCCTTATCTAATTAGAGGCTTTTATTTTTTCTGGCATGGCATAAAATTAATTGGAATATTTATGTCCTAAAAAAATCAGACCACAGGGGCCTCTGGGTGGCTCAGTCAGTTAAGCAGCTGCCTTCAGCTCGGGTCATGATCCCAGAGTCCTGGGATCAAGCCCCACATTGGGCTCCCTGCTCAGCAAAGAGCCTGCTTCTCCCTCTCCCTCTGCCTGCTGCTCTGCCTACTTGTGCTCTCTCTCTCTCTGTGTCAAATAAATAAATAAAATCTTTTTTAAAAAAAATCAGAACACAGACAGCAAGCTTTTTGATATCTCTTCAGGTCATGTCTCCAGACAATGAGATTTTATAATTAGGCTTGTAAATATTCCTCACTTTAAGGGTGATGAAATTCAAACTGTGTATCTAAGGTATTTCCTGATAATAGCTCAGCCAGGAAACTCTGAATTGAATTTTCTCTCCTTGATATCAAAATGTTCCTCTTCTGTAAACAAGTGGTTATTGAAAACTGCATCGGGCACTTTCTGCTCTCCTAGGGACTAAGGGCCCCTGGGGAGCTCATAGTCCACTGTGGAGACTCCAATGGACTTAAAACACCAGAGCACAATCACAGGCTCTATGCTCCATATTCTATGTTTCATAGCTCCAAGTGCTCCAGGGGCTCAGAGCAAAGTGAGCCTGGCCTTGAAGTACCACAGATTTCTAAATAAAGCAACAGGGAGGAGGCATTCCAAGGAAAGAGAGGAGAGAACATGAGCAGAAGGAAGGCAGGACAATGTATATTTGGGGATAATGAGTAAATCCAATTCATTTGGAGTATACTATGTGGAGGAGCATGGAGGGAATATTGGGGAACTGGAATTCCTGAAGACTCTCTCCATCATGAATGGGTGTTCACTTACTTACCTTTGAGGATAACAATTACACAACACAATGGACTGTAAGAATGGAGGAAACAGCTGAGAGCCTTTCCCTTAAGATCAAGAACATGACAAGGATGCCCACTCTCGCCACTATTATTCAACATAGTATAGGAGTCCTAGCAACAGCAATCAGACAACAAAAAGAAATAAAAAGTATTCAAATTGGCAAAAAAGAAGTCAAACTCTCTCTTTTCGCAGAGAAGAGAGGAAGTTCATTTTTGCTTTTGTTTCAGTAGCCTTTGAAGATGTATCTTTTTTTTATTTTTTTAAAGATTTTATTTGGAAATTTATGTGGAAAATTCAAAAGACTCCACCCCCAAATTACTAGAACTCATACAGCAATTCAGTAATGTGGCAGGATACAAAATCAATGCACAGAAATCAGTTGCTTTCTTATACACTAACAATGCAACTGTAGAAAGAGAAATTAGAGAAACGATTCCATTTATAATAGCACCAAAAACCATAAGATACCTAGGAATAAACCTAACCAAAGAGGTAAAGGATCTATACTCTAGGAACTATAGAACATTCATGAAAGAAATTGAAGAAGACACAAAAAGATGGAAAAACATTCCATGCTCATGGATCGGAAGAATAAACATTGTTAAAATGTCTACGCTACCCAAAGCAATCTATACTTTCAATGCCATCCCAATCAAAATTCCAATGACATTTTCAAAGTGCTGAAACAAACAATTCTAAAATTTGTATGGAATCAGAAAAGACCCCGAATCACCAAGGAAATGTTGAAAGAGAAAAACAAAGCTAGGGGCATCACGTTGCGATTTCAAGCTATATTACAAAGCAGTGATCACCAAGACAGCATGGTACTGGCCCAAAAAACAGACATATAGACCAATGGAACAGAATAGAGAGCCCAGATATGGACCCTCAACTCTAAGGTCAAATAATCTTCGACAATGCAGGAAAGAATATGCAATGGAAAAAAGACAGTCTCTTCAATAAATGGTGCTGGGAAAATTGGACAGCCACATGCAGAAGAATGAAACTCGACTATTCTCTAACACCATACACAAAGATAAACTCAAAATGGATGAAAGACCTCAATGTGAGATAGGAATCCATCAAAATCCTAGAGGAGAAGATAGGCAGTAACCTCTTTGACATTGGCCACAGCAACTTCTTTCAAGATACATCTCCAAATGGGCGCCTGGGTGGCTCAGATGGTTAAGTGTCTGCCTTCGGCTCAGGTCATGATCCCAGCGTCCTGGGATCAAGTCCCGCATCAGGCTCCCTGCTCCTTGGGAGCCTGCTTCTCCCTCTGCCTCTCTCTCTCTCTCTCTCTCTCTCTCTCATGAATAAATAAATAAAATCTTTAAAAAAATAAAAAAAAGATACATCTTCAAAGGCTACTGAAACAAAAGCAAAAATGAACTTTTAGGACTTCATCAAGATAAAAAGCTTCTGCACAGCAAAGGAAACAGTCAACAAAACAAAGAGGCAACCCACAGAATGGGAGAAGATATTTGCAAATGACACTACAGACAAAGCACTGATTTCCAAGATCTATAAGGAACTTCTCAAACTCAACACCCAAAAAACAAATAATCAAGTCAAAAAATGGGCAGAAGACATGAACAGACACTTCTCCAAAGAAGACATACAAATGGCTAACAGACACATGAGAAAATGTTCATCATCATTAGCCATCAGGGAAATCCAAATCAAAACCAGATTGAGATACCACCTTACACCAGTTAGAATGGCAAAAATTGACAAGGCAAGAAACAACAAATGTTGGAGAGGTTGTGGAGAAAGGGGAACCTTCTTACACTGTTGGTGGGAATGCAAGTTGGTACAGTCACTTTGGAAAACAGTGTGGAGGTGCCTCAAAAAATTAAAAATAGAGCTACCTTATGACCCAGCAATTGCACTCCTGGGTATTTACCCCGAAGACACAGATGTAATGAAAAGAAGGGCCATATGCACCCAGCAATGTCCACAATAGCCAAAATGTGGAAAGAGCCAAGATGCCCTTCAACAGATGAATGGATAAAGAAGATGTGGTCCATATATACAATGGAATATTACTTAGCTATCAGAAAGGATGAACACCCAACTTTTACATCAACATGGATGGGACTGGAGGAGATTACACTAAGTGAAATAAGTCAAGCAGAGAAAGTCAATTATCATATGGTTTCACTTATTTGTGGAACATAAGGAATAGCATGGAGGACATTAGGAGAAGGAAGGGAAAAATGAAGGGGGGGAAATCGGAGGGGGAGACGAACCATGAGAGACTATGGACTCTGGGAAACAAACTGAGGGTTTTAGAGGGGAGAGGGTGGGGGGATGGGTTAGCCCAGTGATGGGTATTAAGGAGGGCACGTACCGCATGGAGCACTGGACGTTATATGAAAACAATGAATCATGGATCACCACATCAAAAACTAATGATGCATTGTATAGTGACTAACATAACATAAAAGAAAATTAAATTAAAAATAAATAAATAAATACGTGATTGTATGTTAAAAAAAAAAAAAAGAATGGAGGAAACACAATTGTTAGAGGGCTCCTTATGTTCTTCAGAAGCTACTCCATCAATATAGACCTAATAGTAGCACCTTGTCCCTGTTTCTATTAGAGGCCATTGCATTGCCTTCTTTTTGTGTGTGTGTCTCTTTCCTGCTAGACTGTGAGCTCTATGAGGGCAGTGACTGTTTCTTATTCAACTTCTAATCCTTAGTACTTGGTACAGTGCCTAGAACATAGTGGGTGCTCAGTAAATGTTGAGCAAATTAATTAATAAATGAGTTAATGGATAAGATCATGCATCCCTCATGGACACTTGTGCAAAAGGTACTGGGCACCAACTGCATTTCATTTAGAGAGACATTGTACTAATGGTTGAAGTGGTGATGGAAGCAACAGTGGAGGAGTCTCCTTTCGAATATCAAGAACTGCTGGGTCTGAACATCAAAATCATGAAAAATGCAAGAGGTCCAGTAAAAAGCTTTTTGCCAAAGAGTGCTTGAGGCATAGCTTATCATTCAAGACTGCCTCTCAGTGGCTTTGAAGCAAAACCCTGGGTTTTGTAAATTACCATTACAGGTAGGCAAATTGATGATCTGGAATTTGTAGCTGGTTTGTTAGACTGTATCCAGAGAAAGAAGTGGGTAGCAGGTTTGGCTCAGCAGTCTATAATTTTAAGCACTTAATGGGATAATAATTTGCTGTTCAGTTTGTTCATTTTGAAAAACACCACTCATTTTCAGAGGGGAAAATGAATAAAACCAAGCCTTTGCTCCCAATCTGTATGGAAACATCAATATCCTTCAATCAAAAAAACAGGTGATTAAGAAGACATGGAAGCATGGAATAGACTGCCAGTACCCTGTAGAAAAATGTGCATCTTGTATGATTGGTTGTGTTAACATATCATGAGAAGCTTCCTATAATAAGAGCTAAAAATCTAGTTTTTCTACACATTACATCCCATTCCATAGCAGTCTCCCCAGAGATTTCATGGAGCCCCACACAAAAAAAGAGACACCATTGAACAGAGTGTGTGTGTATGCTTCCACATCTGTGTGTATCAAGTTATTGGGGCTGGCATTTTCTGATAAGAGATTATGTGAAATGGTAGTCTAGAGTATTTTCCACTCAGCTTAAATGTAGATAGTTTCTAATGACATTAATTTAGTTGATTTCTTCCTTGATACATCACATGCCTTCACACATATTCTTTTCTCTCCTTTCTCTTTTACATCTGAAATTAATTCTGAGGAAATCAAGTTGGTCTTTATGTACATTGTATGTTCCTCAGAGTAGATCATGTTTCTGTGTCACATATTTACAAAGTTCAAACAAACATTATCTCTTTGTAAGAGCTAGAAGTATATGCTCTTAGTCAACACAAAGGAGAATGAAACATGAGAAAGCAGGGAAAATTATTCTCAGTAACAAACCAAGATTTTTTTTTATTCTGCCACTCATCAAACATTTATAGAGCCTCTATCTGGTACAGTGAAGGATAAAATAGTAACAATAATAATAATAATAAAAACATTCTCTGCCATTCATTCATTCTTTCATTGTTTGAATATTTATTTATCTCTGGCTCACATTAGGCACTACTATTAGCTATGAATTCAAGATGAATAAGATATGGTGCTACCTCTAAGAACACACACTCCAGAGACTCACATCCTAAAATGGTGAATCATTTTGTGCTGACCTCTGTCCAGCGAGAGAGGGAAGGGATGTAATGGAGTGGTGAGACTTTAGCTATATCTGTAATGTTTTACTTCTTTATAAAACCTAATAAAAAGAATATTAGCATTTGCTAAATCTGGATGAGAAGTACATGGATATTTACTATATTATTTTTCTGCTTTATTCTGTAAGAAATACTTCATAGTTAAATATTATCTTGAAAACAGATATGGTGATGATGATGATGATGATTAAAAAAAATACAGTAAAAGCAATGTTAGGAATCTGCACAGAGTAGTTAGAAATGCATAGACAGGGCATATAATCCAGTCTGGAAAGAAAGACAGGAGTTGACACCTCCTCTAGGAAGCCCAGAACTAAAATTCCTCCTCAGAAGTCAGTCTGAGTCCTTGCCAAAAAATCCAGTGGGGCAGATCAGCAAGACCGACAGCCTGGGCAGAGAAACAGGGCAAGACCCAAGGAGGCAATTTTAGCCCCACTACCCAGAGTTCCTGGGTGAGCCTCTATGAGGACCAATTTGTCCTTCTACCCTCTCCAGTGGGCTTCCCACTTAACTGACTCTACTTTTGTCAAGATCTTGGGTTCTTACTGATTTCCAATTCCCTGCTGGAAGTCAGAGTCTTTCTAAACCCAGACCATTTATCTGGCTTTGATTTACAGCCTCCCCCCTGATTGTAGAAACCTACTCCCTCCACAACCTTGAATTTTGCTTCTTCTAGATGTTCTCTTTCCCCATTTCCCACTCAATCAAGAACCATGACTCAGGGGTGCCTGACTGGCTCAGTCAGTAAAGCATGCAACTTTTGATCTCAGAGTCATGATTTCAAGCCCCACATTGGACATAGAGAAGAAAGGAAGGAAGGAAGGAAGGAGGGAGGGAGGGAGGGAGAGAGAGAGAGAGAGAGAGAGAAAGAAAGAAAGAAAGAAAGAAAGAAAGAAAGAAAGAAAGAAAGAAAGAAAGAAAGAAAGAAAGAAAGAAAGAAAAGAAATAATAAAGAAAAAGACATGACACAGCACCTGCCCATTGATGAGTAATTTTATCCCAGAGAACCCAGAATTTTTGTCTTCATCCACCAAAATGTAGGTACTAACTCCAACCTGGGCTGGGACCTGCTTACTACAGTCTAAACATTTTAACTTGAACTACAGAACCCTTTGGGGAGTCTGCTCTCAGTCTGGGCTATATGTCTGTACTGCTACTATAGGGTTCTAAGAAAGTCTGCAGGCTAAGACATGAAAGGATCTCCAGATTGTCGACAGATGAGTGACCCACTTACAAACAAGACACTGTGAGCAGAATACACCATAGGGCAGTGTCTTCCAACCGTCTATTCTGGAGTCCCCTTGCAAATTAACCATAGCCTTTGCTAGGAAGAGCAGACTCTTGGCCTTAGCCCAGAAGAACAGAGGAGGGCAAATACAGGCCCACCAAGTTGGGATAGAGTTCCTGTCCAACCTCACAGCTGCCATGTGGGAGGGAGGCAAGACACAAACCAACTGGCCAGAATGGAAGCCCTAGAGCAATGGTTGCTTCAGGGCCAGTGACAGGTGCTGACCCAGACAGGAACCAGGTTGAAGGGCATTCCAGGCAATACAGCTGGAAATCGCTCAAGCTGGGGCTCCCCTCCAAGTACATGAAGCATAGAAACCCTGTCTTCAAAGATATTTTCCCTTCGTGGAGAATACATATGGAGCACATATGAAAGATACTAAAACCATTTGAGGACTTCAAGCACCCTGTGTAACAAAAAAGTGGGAATGACCCACACTTCAATAGTTCAGAAACTAAACTTTTAATTGCGTATACTGAATAATGAAATGAGCCAAAGTTTATTTTTGAAGTTTTTTGTTTGTTGGTTGGCTGAGTGTGGGATCATCAGAACCATCATGAGCCGGAACGGAACCTGCAAATGTTCTCAATAGTTGGGCAACATTTAGCCAAGTTCAAGTCACAGATAAAAACAAAAAAAATAAGTTCAAGATAACACAGGATTGATTAAAGGGCTATTCTTAATAAGACAATAAAGGATTGGAAAGCCCACTAAGAATAAGAAAAAAATTTAACTTTTACACAAAAAGAAATAATAAAGATAAAATTAAAAATAATACACTAGAGAAATATTTCTGCCAATTATGACTGATTTGTAAAGAGCTCATTTAAATTAATCTGTAAAAATCAACACCCCAATAGACCCCAGCAGGCACAGATAATATATAAAATAAGAAATATAATCAGTAAGTAATATATGGAAAATGATTATCTTTGTTAGTAAAAAAAGAAAAAAACCACACTAGAATTTTACTCTATATTCATTATAATTAATACTCAATCTGGCAATGTTCTGGCAGAAGTGACATATTTGCATATTGTTTTTGTAATTTATACCAATGCAAATCCTTTTAGGAGACAATTAGCAATATGCACTTGACCCATAAACAACATAGGCATTAGGGGTACAAAAGTCGAAAATCCACATACTTCTGACTCCCCCCCCAAAATTAACTACTAACAGCCTACTGTTGACCAGAAGCCTTACTGAGAACATAAACAGTCGATTAACACATATATTATATATTATATGTATTATATTACTGTATTCTTACAATAGAGTAAGTCAGAGCAAAGAACATGTTAACAAGAAAATCATAAAGAAGAGAAAATACATTTCCAGGTCAGTCCTGTGTATTTGGAAGACATTTGCCTGCAACTGGACCTGCACAGTTCAAATGTGTGCTGTTCAAGGATCAACTGTATATCAGGACATTAAAATATTCACATCCCTTGACTCATTCTCTGGAATTGCTGAAGGACGTTTTTCAAAAGAGGAAGAAAGCTACACACAAAAAGATATTCATCGTAGGGCTTTGTTATTACAAGTACTGGAAATGTTTAACAATGAGGAATGGTTAGCTTAACCGTGGTACATCAGCCCTGAAACATCACAATACCACAGCTATAAAATAGTACTGATGACGAGAAGCAATATAAGAACATGTCTATCATAGAACGTTAAGTGAAAAAAATATACAATACAAAACTCTATTCATGCACTGATTATAATTACACTAAAGTATATCTGCAGGTGGATAAAAATGAAGAAAACTCAAAACTGTTGTGCTTGGGCTGTGGACTTTGTAAGATTTGTTATTTGATTCTTTTTCTGTCATATTCTCCACATGCTGGTACCAGAGACACAACTGGGGCAGGGGGAGCCCACCATGGAAGCACCAGCAAAAATCGTCTCAGTCCCCATTCCAGGGACACGCGCTCCACGGTAAGCTCCCACACAAAGAAGCGGAGCACAGGCAGACTTCAGTGCTGCCTCGGGGACTCTGTCCTTGGCTTCCAAGCTGCAAAGATTTTCCCGTTCCCCCTCAGTCACCTCATTCATGCTTAAGGAAGAAAGCGCAGCTACCAGACAGGGTGACAACAGATGTCCAGGCGCTGAGCCATCACGTAGCTGTTATTTTTCATTCACATGGGCATGTGCCGGATCTAGCAGATGAGAACCAGACCTACCCTCTTCCTCATGTTTTTTTTCCCCTACTGCTGCTTCTGTAACAGCTAAGTGCCAATTATCTCCCAAGCGTGAAAGCAAATATTGTGATAGCCCAACAAGCTCTGCAAATGTTAGAGGACACTGGTGGGGATGATTGTCTTCCCTGGCCTCCTGCTTCTTTAGTAATTGGAACAATTCTCGTTTTAAAGGAGGCTCTAATAGGAGCAAAGCTCTGTGCTAACACCTTCAGGACTTCCAGTTCTTTCTTTTCTCTTTACTCTCTTGGCATTTTGTTTCTACCCCTCCTGAATCCAGGGGTAAGTATGCTCTTATTTGCCCAGAAAGAAGTCCATCAAGCCATCTACCCATTCTCAGGACCCACTTAATAGGGCACAACATGAAAGCCCTCTTCAAATATTTGAAGGCTGACATATTGGGTGTATTAGACAAGGTTCTCTGGAGAAACAGAACATATATATATGGAGAGAGATGCAGATACATCTAGGACTGTAATCTAGGTCTTCCAGTCCAGGCTCTTTCCACTATAATGTGACCTAAGATGCTAAGGAGATATTTCAAGATAATCACGGGCTACACACTATTCACTTCTAGAAGCCATTCCCTTGCTCCCGTGCTCATCAATCCACCTTCAAGGAGGAGCAAGTCCTATATGAGTAAAGCACAAAATGGACCCCAAGATCAAAGTGAAGCTACTGTAGAAAAGGATCCAGGTTATGCTGGACTAGCACAAAAGCTCTCCTGGATCAACTCTCCTTTTCTTGTCACGGCATCATGACCAACCTGAAAGGCCCATAATGGGGGTCCAAGGGAAAGTGACCTAAAGAGGAGAAGCGCACATCACCAGAGAGGAAATTATGGCAGAATCTGGGAATGAATCCCAGCTGTTGATAATGTGAGGCGTTGGCCGAAAGGAACCCGTGGGTTAGATAAGCATCACTACCCCTCAGACTTTTCAGAATAAAACATCTACAAGACAAACAAACCTTGTTCTTGCTCATATCGGCCGCCTTTCATTTCAATGGGTAACCATACTAACAAAGCCTCTCTCTTTCTTCTGTCTGGGAGGTGGGGTGGGGGAAAAGAAAGTGGCAGTGAATGAGGTAGGTAGCCCACTCTGCCCCCCATTTATCCAATCCCTCAGGCACCCAGTATAGTAATAAGTTGGTAGTTGAGAATGCAGGTATTTAGAATGTGGACCTCACTCCTTCCCAACAAATGTGACAAACAGCAATGACATTACCAGGGATCTGAATCAAGTCTCAGCCTGTGAACATTTCAGTCTCCTCCAATAGAGAAAATATAAGCGAGGACTCTTTCTATAAGTGAGGGCTTCACTAAAAGGTACAAATACCATTATCCTACCCACAGCCCCACTGCCCTCCTCCGCGTGCCCTCCTTTCTGACCTCCCCTTCCCGCCACAAGCATGCCTCCAACAAGCACACCATGGGTGATAGGCATTGGTACCTCAAGGTTGTCCACAAAGACAATCTTTAATAACTAATTTATTCACTGCTTTTTTTTTTTGTCAAAAAGGATTTTTATTCCTTTGTGCTTCATGGTGTCTTTAGCCCATTGAAAGCACTTCTCATACATTTCTCTTTGTAGTCTTTAAAAAGAAATAATTATATAATGGCTGACTTCTTTTGGTTACGTGGGAAATCAACATCTCAGTAGCTTTTTCAGACATACTTAATAAGAAAGCCATTAGAAAAGCAAAAGAGAACCCTATCATTATTTTCTGGTTTCCTCCTTAATTATAGACAATCATTCTGAAGGAGGGGGGACAGCTTCTGTGACAAAAGTTGTCTGGCATTTAACAGAACAATTTAGAACCAGATTGAACGGATCAACGTTATGTCAACTTGCAGATGCTTGACAAAGCTGTTTTAAGGATGTTTAGATGGAATGAGAAGCTAATTCAGCCTTTTCTCCTTTCCCTTCACTCTGAAAATAGAGGCTTTCTTTTTTTTCCCTCTGCTTAGGAAGATTCAGGTAGATCTGTCTCAAGGACTCTTATTAAAGCATGATACATCCCCGAGTTCTTACTCTTTTTTTCCCTAGGTAACACAAATTTTACCACTGCCTAAAAGTCACTGACATTTTCCCCAATTCTGTACACACTTCTTTGGCTACAGATCTATCTCCAAAAAATAATTCTAAAGTTCTTTTATGCTGCCTGAGTTCAGGCTGCTATAACAAAAAATATCATAGGATGAGTGACTTACAAAACAAAAAAATTTATTTCTCACAGCTCTGACAGTTGGGAAGTCCAGGATCAAGTTGCCAGCAGGTGACAGGGTGCTTTCTGGTTCACAGACAGCCACCTTCCCTTTACAACCTCACACAGTGGTTGGGCAAGGCAACTCCCTGGGTTCTTTTTTATAAGGGCATTAATCCTATTTATGAGACCTCCACCCTTGTGACCAAACCACCTCGTAAGAGCCCTGCCTTCTAATCCCGTCAAACTGGGGGTTAGGTTTCAAAACCAAAATTTGGAAGGGACATAAACATGAAGTCTAGAGCACTGCCCTTACTCCCAAACTAGTCGATAACCCTAAGCCCAAGAAATATGTGTCTGAGTCCAGAGTGGATGTTGGTGCTGGGAACATGGCAGTTTTCACTCAACACAGATACAGTCGAATCAAATGCCCCTGAATCCAAAAGGAAACAACCTCTGTCCGGGAAAGTTACAGGATGGCAAACTGAAACAAGATGCAATATGCCTACCTGTTTCCCATTCAAAGTGTTCCTCTGTCTGATTTCCCACAGTGCACAAAGCTGAGGGGAAATTGGTAACGGCCTCTGTAGGAGACCATCCCACCCATACCGTAGGAAGGCTGTGCTGGCCTCTAACCACATGAAATGTCTCATTCTCTTTATTTAATGCTGCCCAATAATGCTCTCTAGGCCTTGAGATGTACAGGAAAGCGTCTGAAATAGGAGTCAGGAGTCTGCGATTTGTTCCCGTTATTACCTCCATAACTCACACATGTCCCCTTCCCGTATTCTGTTTTTACCTATAAAACAAGAAGGACGAATACCTTCTTTACCTACTTCACTGGATTGTTCCGGGACTCAGATAAGATAATGCTAGTAAAAACACCTTGAAAATTAGAACGTACAAAAATTCTTCACGGTTTTCCACTGAATTAACCCCATTTAGGGCAACTTACTTTGCTGTTTTACTCGCATCATTCAGGGAGACTCTATTATTTTCCTCCCTGAAAGGTGAAGTAACTTGTCCAGGTGACAAAGCAAATAAATAGTAGAGCTAAGATTCTATCAAAGCCTCAGTGACGTCAAGAGACTGCCCTCTTAAACACCAGTCTATCCTTCTCCAAGAATGCAAGTGGTGAGGGAGATCTACAGGCATGACTCAAAGCCACCAACCTTCCCTTACTAGGTCCCTCTCCAACCTCTCAACATCACACAAATGGGAATAGCTAATCTATGAGACAGGCATTCGCTGTTCTCTTGGTAAGTAATCCCTTCTTATGAAACACTTATGAATGTTTTTCAAAATATTTTATAAATTTAAATTTTGAAAATCAAACAGCAGAGAAAGGTATAAAGTGGGAATGGGTGTGGAGGTTCTGCAATTCTCCAATCTTCCCCCACCCTCTTCCCACGTGGCATCTCAACTCACTGATATACACCACCAAAGTAATCACTGCCAACAGCTTCGTGTTCCGGGAATATTCTGAATGTTTTTTTAACACAAATAGGATCATTCTATACATTACTATTCTGCAACTTGTTTTTTTTTTTTTTTCATTTAATATATGTTAGACAGCTTTCCATATTAATATACATATCTCTACTTCATTTTAATAGCTGCGAACCATTGCATTAACGTACCATAATGAATGTGCACTGCCACATTTTGATGGGCATTAGGCTATTTCTTACTGTCTATGTGTTTGCTGCTGTTATTATTAGGAAGCAGCAAGGAATATCTGTACATATAACTTTGCATATTTCTGTGAGTTCATCTATGAAATAAATTCATAAAAGTAGAGATGGTGAGTCAAGGGAAGTGAACATTCTAGGTTTTTATAGATATTGCCGAATTTATCTTCAAACACTTGTACCAATTTGTCCTCCCACAAACAACAATGTACAAGGATATCTGTTTGCATGTAGATCTTCGCCAGCTGAGATTATCAAACATTTTAATCTTTGCCACTCCAACGGGGGTAAAATGAACATCTGTCCATTTATTTTGTAGTTTATTTTCAGTGAGCATGAGCCTCTTTTCATCTTTTCTATGCGATCTCCCTCTTCATGGTTGATGCCCATTTTTCTCTGAATTTTTGTTCTTTGTCTTTTCTGTTTTTAGGAGATCTTTGGGTATTATGGAAAATGAGTCCTTTTGTTACAAGTGTTGCTGTTATTTCTTTTCCAGGCTGTCTTTTGACTATCCTTACAGTATTTTTTTTTCAAGTAGAATTCTTTATTTTTATGTAGGTAAATTTGCTTATTCTTTTCCTTGAGTTTCTGCATTTCATATCATGTGTAGAAGAGCCATACCCACTTGTTTTTAAATTCATAAAAGCTGTATTCTAGCGTTTGTGTCAATCCATATTTTTACAGTTCAACATTTGATCTTTCTTGAGTTTATTTTGGTGTGAGAAAGGAAGTAGGTTATCAAGCTTTACTAGGTAGAACAGTTACCCTTACCAGGAAACTTTATCAAGTTCAAGTAACAAAAAATTTATATTGTGCATATTTCACATATTGAGTGAGCCTGGGCTACTTCAACCTTTACCAGCTCCTTGCCTACATGATGACCTTGAATCATGTGCAGCTTGCTGATTCTGGCCTCAGTTCATCTGCTGGCATGGGACGTAGTAAATGCACTGACATCGGTCACCTAGGTACTTCTTTATTAAGTTATTTTCCTGATTCAGGGATTCTTAACCTTTCTTTCTACCTCTTTGGTGCTATAGTGTTCTTTTTTTTTTTTTTTTACCCTCTATATTTTTTGTTTATTGTTTTTTTATTATTATTATGTTATGTTAATCACCATACATTACATCATTAGTTTTTGATGTAGTGTTCCATGATTCATTGTTTGCATATAACACCCAGTGCTCCATGCAGTATGTGCCCTCTTTAATACCCATCACCAGGCTAACCCAACCCCCCACCCCTCTCCCCTCTAGAACCCTCAGTTTGTTTCTCAGAGTCCATAGTCTCTCATGGTTCATCTCCTCCTCTGATTTCCCCCCCTTCATTCTTCCCTTCCTGCTATGGTATAGTGTTCTTAAAAGACACAGGATTAAAAAAGAAACCAATACATGAAAATAGAGTTCTGTGCAAAGACCCCCTTGGTGCATGGACCCCAGGTTACTTGGGACTTCCTCCTTTCTCCTGATATTTCAGATGAGATCAGGCAAATGGACATAGACTTTCTCCTAACATTCCAAATACTCTTTGTGGAGGCAAATACAAAACCTTCCCCAATGGATAGGCTCTCTCTCTACTGCTACGAAATGGTTTCTCTGAATCTTGTGTTTCCCTCTGCCTCAATGCCTCCTTCCCACTGACATACACAAAGTTACAACTCACGACTCCATATCAGATGAGCCATCACCAAGTTCCCAAGAGGCAGGCTAAGTTAAGAAAAGTGAACTTACATAAAACAATACCGCCTTCCCTCCTCCTCTTTGTTTCCATCCTTATTCTCACTCTCTCCACTTGCCCTGTGCCAACATCTCCTGCCCTATTGCTTCCTACAAAGTTACTTCTGGCTCCTCAGTCATCCACTTTACATCCATGTGTTATGGCCCTGTTATACCTATGCAAAAAAAAAAAAAAAGAACATAGTCATATATTCTCCTGAGTATGTGTCTATCATTAATTTGATTGTTTTGTTTGTCCCTAAGCAAGTGTAATCTTCCCCCACATCAGCATATTGGAAGTTCTCCTGATTCTTTCCCTGAGAAATAAGTTGACATCAGAAGGTCTTCTGTGATGAACTGTTAACTGAGAATATTTTGAGAGCAGAAGAAAAATGATAACAGTGGAATTGTGTAATAAGAACCCTTTGTAAATGAGCTATGAATTGAGTTGGGCCTCACACAAGGGAAAAAAAAATTTCACCTTGCAGGCACCGGGAAATCTGAAAACTAATTCCATCTGGTTTGTCTGTGATGTGTAACAATACTGAATCATTAGTCTTTGTGCTTGCTCAAAGCCAAGTCTAGCATCTGGATCAATGATATCAGGGCCCCCAGGGACATCACCATACCAAGAATTCTGTGGCCCATGTGGAAGAACAGAGTGTAAAGCACATTTCACTTTTGACTTCGAAGGCCAAAAGAAAATCAATAAGCAACTCTTTGGCTCCTTAATGATGAGAGAATACAGAAGGTCAAGTGCGTGCTCTCTCTCTCTCGCTCTCTCTCTGCTGAAAGAATAACTGAAAAGACTATAAGTAATAATAATAATAATAATAAGTGATAAAGTGGTGAGTTCCTTGACAAAAGCAAATGGCATTAATAAGAAATGCAACTTTTGGGACGCCTGGGTGGCTCAGTCGGTTAAGCGTCTGCCTTCGGCGCAGGTCATGATCCCAGGGTCCTGGGATCGAGTCCCGCATCGGGCTCCCTGCTCCGCGGAGAGCCTGCTTCTCCCTCTGCCTCTGTCTCTCTCTCTGTCTCTCATGAATAAATAAAGAAAATCTTTAAAAAAAAAAAAAAAAGAAATGCAACTTTTCTCTTAGATCGACTACTTGGACTGTAAACACACAGACAAAAGAATTTTAACACCTAAACAACAAAATTTTCACAGAACTGCTTGCTACATTAAAAAGAGAATGTAGACATGAAAACATTTTTTTAAGATTTTATTTTAGGGCGCCTGGGTGGCTCAGTTGGTTAAGCGACTGCCTTCGGCTCAGGTCATGATCCTGGAGTCCCTGGATCGGGTCCCACATCGGGCTCCCTGCTCGGCAGGGAGTCTGCTTCTCCCTCTGACCCTCCCCCCTCTCATGTGTTCTCTCTCATTCTCTCTCTCTCAAATAAATAAATAAAATCTTTTAAAAAAAAAAGATTTTATTTTATTTATTTGAGAGAGAGCATGCACACAAGCAGAAGCTGAGGGAAGGGCAGAGGGAGAGGGAGAGTCTCAAGCAAGTTCCCCACTAAGCACAAAGCCTGACGCAAGGCTCCATCTCGTGACCCTGAGATCAGGACCTGAGCCAAAATCAAGTGTTAGACTCCCAACCAACTAAGCCACCCAGGTGCCCTGGAAACATTTTCTTTATTTTATAGATAAGTCAAGTAACAGTACAATTATTATCAGTAGCATTGATAGTTTTCATCACTGAACCTGGCTCAAAATCATAAAAGCCTCAAGTTCTAAATCTCAAAAAACTTATTTTAGATCTCTTTTTGCTTGATATAAGAGTATTCCTTCCCGTACACCCAACACAAGGCGGAGAATGGACCACAAAAGTCATCAGGTCTAACCCCCTCCTACAGAGGAGAAAATAGAGAATCAGAAAGGTTAAGTGAAATATTCAAGGCCACAGTGAGTCAGAGCAGAGTTGGGACAAAACCACAGACCTGCTATAACTCTGTGATCTTTCCAATGACCCCACACCACCTACCCAAATGAGTGTATAAAGTTACATTGTCTGTTGTACAAAGCCCTACTGGACTGGCTATCTTTATTTAGCTACTCATATTTCCCATCCAGACTTCCCCACTCTGTTCTCTACCCCAGGAGGCTGACTTACATGGACTACCTAAACTGGTTCCTTTTGCCCTCTGGCTTCCAGTTGAGTGTAGTCAAAGGGAGACCCAGCAGGACGAAGGGATAGAAGAGACAGAGGTGAGGGCTTATATCTCTGGGGTCCATTCACCCTGAGTTTACAACTCCACACAGCTCTTTTTGTCTCCCTCCCTTGCTCCTTTAGGCCTAAGGGTGTGTATTAATTTCCTAGAGCTGCCATAACAAACTACCATAAACTGAGTGGCTTAAAAGAACAAAACTTTGTCCCATAGTCCTAGATACTAGAAGTTTGAAATGAAGGTGTTAACTGGATCATGATCTCCCTGATTGGGTCTATGAGGATCTTTCCTTGCTCCTCTCCAGCTTCTAGTGTTTGCTGACAATCCCTGGCTTTCCTTGGTTTGTAGATACATCTCTCTCTTCATTCTCTCCCTTTGTTGTCACATGGTGTTCTCCCTGTGTCTCTTTCTGTCTCTTCTCTTTTTTTTTTAGTAAGAATACCAGTCATATTGGATGAGGGCCCACCTTAGTGACCTCATCTTGACTTGGTTACATCTGCAATGATCATCTTTCCAAATAAGATCACATTCACAAGAACCAAGGATTAGAACTGCAAAATATTTTTTTGAGAAACACTATTCAAACCGTAACAGGGTAGTAACAGGGCTCTGCAATTACTCTCCCCAGGGTGCTGTATTATCACTTGTACTTTCATATATTCTCCATGCCTTCCTATAAATATTTCCTGTAGTAAACTCCCCTGGAGTTCCACTTCCACTTAGAATATAGAAAACCACAAGAGAACATTGAACCCACCCTAACAAGGAGGAAAAGCCAAATAATCTATACAATTATAACTTTCCTTGAGCCCATCAGAGAGGTAAGAATACAAAGCTACCAAGTGAATGAAATTCCAGTGAGTGGTAAACCCCTCCAAGGAGAGACAGAATTCACAAACTGTTTCCCTTTTGGCAGAGCAGGAAAGGAAGAGACAGCTGCTGTGAAGTGGGTTAAAAAAAAAAAAAACAGCTAAAATTTTAACAAATTCTTAAAGGTCAAGTGTGGGTTAATGAAATAGTATGGAATTCTTAGAACCCCATGTACAAGCAGAATTTGTACCCACTCACCAGTTCTTTTTCATGAACCTTTCCCAGGTACTCTTGAGGAAGATTCGGGGCAGAACAGGAAACTTGAGTGAGTGCCCTTCAGTAGTGCCAATGTTCTGGTTATGAACAAAGCCTCACCCATTTACTAGATTCTTATTCCATGAGAAACAAAACCCTAAAGCTACTAGGAGAAAGGCAGGAAACCCTCCCACTCTCAGAACCCTGGCAAAGATCCCTGTTTCTCAAGAGAAAAGGAACCAAAAAGCTCTCTACTACTGTGGGAGGGATAAGAAACCCTCTCTAGCCCAGGATCCTCCATTGATACAAAGCAGTGTTCTCTTACCACTGAATACAGGGGGGAAAATATGTCTCACACGATAGCTCCCACAGATACAAGGCAGAGTTTAGCTGCAATGGGAAAAGTGACAGGCATATTGAGAAAGTGCCACCACTGGGACACAAGGACACAGGACCCACCTGATACTAAAGCTGAACCAAGAGAATGAAGAACCTTCCCCGCTGCCATCACCACAAGCCTCACACCAAACAAGTAACAGCAGTCTATTTCTACGGCGAAAAGGGCCAGAGTGTGAAAAGAGATCCTATCTGTGATGCAAATGTGCAGGGCCTACTAAAAGTTGAAAATGAAGCATAAACTGAGGAAAACCCTCAGTACACCAAGCCCCATATTAAGCACAAAGTAAAAGCAATCCATCACTGAAGTAATTTAAAGTCTATGGTTTACTGAAGTTAACTACAGTGACAACAAAGCCTAAACTCAGCTTATCTACTGACAATACTAATTCAAGCCTCCAAACTAGCACTGTGAAATAAGAAAAGCCATGCTCATTTCAGAACATAAATGCTATTTATCTCAGACTCACTACTCTTCTACACATAATGTCTGGCAGTCAATCAAAAAATGAGACACACAAAATAACAAGACAAAGCAAACCACTATCAAGGGATAAAGCAATCAACAGAACAAGACCCAGGGGTGATCTGGATGCTAGCAGTATTAGTGTCTTAAAAATAACCAGGACTAATATGTTGGAATATCTAATAAAATAAGGAAAATGCATGAAGAGATGGAAAATCTCAGCAGAGCAATGAAAACTATAAAAAATAGTCAAGTGGAAAAGCTAGGGAAAAAAGTATGATTTCAGTTGAGTTTAGGCTTGGTTGTTGTAGTTACCTTCAGTAAATCTGAAATTTGAAATACCTGAAATGAAAATTTCAAAATAAATTTGAAAATAAAAAATTCTTGAAATGGCAAATAGCTTAGCAAAGAATAAGTAAATTTGAAGATAAGTCAAAAGAAATTCTCCAAATTAAAACACAATAAAGGAGGGGCACCTGGGTGGCTCAGTCAGTTAAGCATTGAACTCTTGATTTCAGCTAAGGTCATGATCTCAGGGTCGTGAGGTCAAGCCCCATGTGGGCTCCATGCTGAGTTTGGAGTCTGCTTAAGATTCTCTCTCTTCCTCTCCTTCTGTCTCCCCCCACCCCCCTCTAAAAACAAAACAAAAACACACATACAAACACACAAAATAAAAGAAAAAACAGAGTAGAGCATTAAGAAACTGTGTTAGAATATCAAACAGTCTAATATACATATATTTGAAATTCCAGAAGGAAAAGAGAGAAAGAACACTACAGAAGAAATATTTTAAGAGATTATGGGCAGATAACATTTCATAATTAACAAAAGACAACACCAGATTTAAGAAGCTCAGAGAAACACAGACAGGATAAATACACATACACACACACACACACACACACACACGCATGCACGCACAGATCCCTAGACCCATCATATTCAAACTGCTGAAATCAAAAATAAAGAAAAAATCTTGAAGGCAGCTACAGGAAAAATAAATGTTACATACAAAAATACAAAGATAAAAATTACAGTGGTCTTCTGATCAGAAATCATGTAAGACAGAAGACAATGGAATGACATTTTTAAAATGCAAAAAAAAAAAAAAGTCAACCTAGAATTCAACTCCCAGCAAAAATATCTTTTTATAAATAAAGGCAAAATAAAAACACTTTGAAAAAACAAAATCTGAAAGAATTCATTACAAGAAGACCTGTATTAAAAGAAGAGTTAAAACAGGGTGCCTGGGTGGCTCAGTCAGTTAAGTCTTGGACTCTTGATTTTGGCTCAGGTCATGGTCTCAGGGTCATGGGACTGAGCCCCACATCAGGCTCTGTGCTGAACATAAAAACTGCTTAAGGTTCTCTCTCTGCCTCTCCCTCTGCCCCTCCTCCACCCCCTGCTTGTGTGCTCTCTCCCTCTCTCTCTCTCAAAAAAAAAAGTTAAAGGAATTTCTGCAGAAAAATGGAGGATGAGAAAAGATGGAAATGTGGATCCACTAAATGAAATGGAGAGCAATGAAACTGGTAAAACCAAAATATGTAAAAGTGGTTGTTTTCTTGTTTTTAGTCTTGTTAAAATTGATTGTACCAATATATTGTGGAGTTCATAGCATATGTAGAAGTAAAATGTATGACAAAACTAACACAAAGGGTGGGAGAGAAAAAACAAACGTATACTGTTGTGAGGTTCTTATACTAAATGGGAGGTGGCATAATATTATTTAGAGGAAGACCATAATACAATAATATGTGTTTTCAAAATTCTACATCAACCACTAAAAAACAAAAAAGAGGTATAACTAACAAACCAATAGTGAAATTATTAAAAAAAAAAAAAGTACTCAATCTGGGGGTACCTAGGTGGCTCAGTCGGTTAAGTGTCTGACTTTGGCTCATGTCATGATCTCAGGGTCCTGGGATCAAGCCCCAAGTTGACACAGGCTCTGCACTCAGCAGGGAGCCTGCTTTTCCTTCTCCCTCTGCCCCTTCACACCCCCGCTCATGTTCTCTCTCTCTCTCCCAAATAAATGAATACAATCTTTTTTAAAAATTTTTTTAATTAAAAAAAAGAATATAAAACAATAAAATTGGAAAGATAAAACCAAACCATCTGCTTGGGGCATGACTGAAAGATAATATTTGTTTAGTTGCTAATTTATTCAAGTATGAAGCTAAAGTCATGGCAAAACCACCATTTGTATAGCTCAAGCCGATTTACAGAGTGTTTCCATATAGATTTACCCATTTGATGACAGAGTGACCCTACTGGGTAAGACAGTAGGGCAACCTTCATTATTATTTAGAAGTAGGTAATATTTACAAATGAGACAGCCACATTAAATGACTTGCCAAAGATTGAACCAAGACATAATTTCAAAACTCCTGATCCCAAGTCCACTATCTTCCCACTATCTTCTCCTGATTCCTTATACTGGACACTGTAGAACTTTTATAGAGAACCAAAGATTCCTATTCCTGCTTTCTGGGTGAACCCAGAAGTGAAGTAAATCAGAAGCAAAGTCAAAAACATTTAGCCATGGCTAAGTTATTGAAACATCAGAAATTTTTCTTAACACTTGAAGAAATGCTTTTTCTTACCAAGTTTACACATTTCAAAGATGACAACCTAGATTCTTCATAAGCATTCCAAAAATATTACTTGCTTGCTGAAAACTGGCTATTTATAATAATTTTTACTTGACAGGAAGACCCTTCTGACAGATAGCTAGATTCTCCTCCTGTGGATTTAATAAATCCCCAATTACCCACCTAAGAAACATCATAGTCAGAAAGTAATTTGGATGAACTTTCTGTTCCATTTTGTGTAAGTGGAAACCCAAGTTCTTAAAGACAACCAGGACTCCGAACTTATTTCAGTGCACTGTACTTTCAGAAAACAGTAATATTTAGAAAATCTCTGCTATGTTATATTCAGTCCAAATCTGCTTCCCTACATCTTATACCCATGGTAATAGAGGAGCTGTTTAATGACAATAATCACTGAGGTTTATTTAATCAGGAAACTCACATGCACCACAATCAAGATGTCCTTTTCAACAGAAGCAATGGCAGGTAACTCATTTCTGCTAATAGCCACTTGACTGAGCAGCAATCCTAGCCAAGTGAACAGTTGATTTCAGCCATATAATTACTTATATGGATAGCTGCTAGATGGTACTATCTATGTAGATGGAGAATTCGAGACTACTTTCTATGCCTCAGTGCTTGTCCTTTTGGATGTCCAGAGAGAAATGAAACAAACATTTATGGTGTGAATTAGGCACCATACTAGGCACCTTAGAGAGGCACTCTCATTTAATTCTTACAATACCCTGCTGTTATTACTCCCATTTTATGAAGAAATAAAGTTTCAAAGAGGTTCATGATTTGGCAGAGGCCATGAAGTCTATTAAATAAAAACTCAGAGCTTTGAACTCATCTCCTAAGTTTCAAAGCAGATCTTAATCAGTGCATCATATCGCCTTGATGAACCAAAAGCAGACCCTGGGTTAGGCAACAATGAGAAATGGGCAAATTTATTACCAGTCTCTCCATTCTTTCTCCCCATCCACCTCACACCCCTCTGGCACCCTCCTATGGTCCATAACCATCCAAGGCCCCCAAACACCACCTGGTCTGGATCTGCCCTTCCCAGACTTGGCTCCCTGCTCCAGACTGAGCCCTCATCCTTGGCCTCCTTCCCCTTTGCCTCACTTCTCCATGACCTGGTTGGCTAACCTCTAAAAACTTAATTCATACTTGCTCCAAATACTCCAATAGGGGTGTAAGGGTAGCATTTTAAGAAGAGTCACTGTGATAGAATGAAGGGAAGTTTGATATTGAGGACAGTAAAACATTTCAATCCCAATGTTTAAAACACAGTGCTCTAACAGGACCACAGTGGCGACCCAAACCAAGATCTTTTTCTGTGAAAACATTTCCAATGCTTCACATCTGCTTCCCTGGGGTGCTCATTCTCATACAAGGTGAATGGAGGTTGCATGGAACACTGCCAGCACCTTTAAGTCACAAGTCACATCTTGTGCATCTTTATATTCCTGATGCTAATACAATTCTTGGCACATAGTAGGGGCTCTAGATCTTTGTTGAGTGAATGAAAGAAGGACTGAACAGAACCACATGGGTTTGAGTGGATACGTCACTGGCTCCAGCTCAGTCAAGTCAGCTCATTTATCTCTCTGGCCACTGTCCTAAGAAAGCAATGACATTAGCCATAACAAAAATATGCACTGCCATGCCTCCTTCATAGAAAAACAGTCTGAATAAACAGGATAGGAACTCTGATAATAAAAAGACCCCATTCCAATGAGGGAAACAATCCAACTCTATCTAAATGCTCAGGGATTCTGAACATTTAGAACTTAAGAAAAAGTACATCTAGACTTCTGGGATCATTAAATCTTCAAAGCCATGTCCTTTTTTTCACTATTTTGTCTCAGGCTTGGGGGCTTTGGAACCCACTACTGTATAACCTATATGACTATAAGCCCAGGATCAAAAGCGATTTTACCTGCCATTTTTCCAATTTTACCTCAAGCCCATTATCTCAACTTTGAGGTCCCTTCCATCCCAAATCCTCATGGATTTATCCAGTGATGTGCTGGAGCTAACTCTCGTCAGTTCATGAGGGCTGTTACATTTTCAGGAATTTTTCAAGGCTGTTGTCAGATACAGCCATTATTCCAAAATTCAATTACATATATTAAGAAGTAAATGACAATTGAGCCTTGAACAACATGGGTTTGAACTACACAGATCCACTTACATGTGGATTTTTTCTAGTAAATTCAGTACAGTACTATAAATGTACTTTTTTCTTCCTTACAATATTCTTAATAACATTTTCTTTCCTCTAGCTTACCTGATTAGAAGAATACAGTATATAATATGTATAACATACAAAATATGTGTTAATCAACTGTTTATGTTATCAGTAAGGCTTCTGGTCAATGGTAGGCTACTGGTAATTAAGTTTGGGGGTATTCAAAAGTTATATGGGGATTTTCAACTGCATGGGGTGGGGGGGAAGGGGGATAGCGCCCCTAACCCCTGTGTTGTCCAAGGGTCAACATTAAAAATTATTAAAAACAAATTATTAAAAACAAAGATAATAAATATTTGAAACTTATCACTTCCTAATTATTATACTACATTTCACTGTTATATAAATGCTTTTGAGGTTATTTCTGCCTATGGTAGAAGTACTACATAATGGTGGACTGTGTCACATCCTTTCCTAACAGCCTGGTCAGTGACACCACATTGGTACCTTGAAATCCACCATGATGCGAGTATTTACACCCCGAAGATTGGCAATATTATCAACAAGGGCTTTTTCCTCCCACAGAGCCAGTTGTTAAACATTTATCAGCACATCACTGGATTTATGCTATCCTAAAACTTTTAGGGTTGGAGGAAATAGTCTAGCCACAGAGGCAGGCAAGAAAAGAATGGGCACAGTCCAATGAACTGAACGCCATTGCTTCTTGGTGCCACAATGTCACTGTTGAAGACTGATTCTTCATGGTCACTGGGGATGCTAATCTACTTGGTGATGATTCCTCAAATTCCAGCATAAGGCACATGGCACAGCTCTTCAACAAAAAGTAACCCCGTAGTCTGAGGGCTGGATTGGCCAGAGGCCTCATTTTTGGACCACAGAGGTGTGACTCTACATGCTCAGCTCTTGTGATCCCATCCACAACCATCTTGGTGTGCCCGCTGATTCCAGGACCTCCGTTTTCCAACTTGATTCCCGGAGCTCCGTTTTCCAACTTGATTCCCAAGGATTTACCATAAATACTGGGCAGGTTTTCTTTTTAATCCACAAAACACAAAGAGTTCTATTCATTTCCCTGGATAAGGAAGCTACTTGTCATACCCCTACTTTTGATAATTCTTGGGGAGGCCTCACCCACCCTTCTAAAAAAGAATACACTCTTTGACCCAGAATTGAATTACTGTCCCGAGAGAAACACCAAGGATTTTTAAGATGCTTATACTCGCTGTCCTTGGTCAGGGGAATGGTTACTATCAAGTATTCTAGAGTGATATGATTTCTTAGCTCTTCATTTACTAAAGAAGAAAAGAAGCAGAGAAAAGAGAATTTTAATTTTTGCAAGCACTTTGCTGTAATCAGATACTCCAAGAAAATATCTATCTTCAAACAAGACTCAATAGCTTACTCATTTTTAAAAAGCAAATCATTTCGCATACATTTTGTTCTAGATATAAAACCAGAAGTTAAGAAAAATAAATCATGCATCATAGTATAGTTAGTTGCCAAAGTACTTTAACTCATATTTTAAACATTGTTTTTCACAAATACCCTGTGAAGTATGTTCTATTATTTGTGTTTTACAGATGAGAACACTGAGGTCCAGAGATAGCGAAGTGGCTTTCCAAGGTTACATAACCAATAAATCCAAAATCTCTCTGCTCCTGTTCCAAATCAGAATTTCCTCTCTAACATTCTTTCTCAAGAGATGGGAATACAACCAATAGAGTCCTCTCCTCAGCATTCCTTATCCCTGTTTCTGCCATGCTTATTTCTACACCAGGCCTTTGCCCATGATAATATCCTTACATGAAATCTCTTCTTTCCTTCTCTCTAGGCTTCCAAATCTAATCCATCTTCAAGACTCAGTTAGGGCTCAGTCACCTAACTATACACCAAACATGTATAAAAGAGGTGACTAGAGGGATTATTCACTTATGAACTCTTTACTGATTAAAATCACAGTCTTACACTCCACATTATGATATAAGCAAAGTGTTTCTAGTGTTTATATGAAGTTAAATCTCTTCCAACTGAGGCTTAAGACCCCATAGCTCAGATGATGTTTGAGTTGGGTCTAAGGTGAGAAGGTGCAGACAGAATATGTAGAAGAGAAAATTGTATTAAGAATGGCATTTTTCTAAAAAAAAAGAATGGCATTCTTCTGAATGCATGAGCAAAGATAGAAATGTTCAATTATAAGACTTAATGGAAGACTAATAAGCAATAGAGTTAAAAATAAAAAGATAAAAAGAATCTAAGTGCTTTAAATAACTTTAAAAGTGGGGCGCCTGGGTGACTCAGTCATTAAGCGTCTGCCTTCGACTCAGGTCATGATCCCAAGGTCCTGGGATCGAGCCCCACATCAGGCTCCCTGCTCCGCGGGAAGCCTGCTTCTCCCTCTCCCACTCCCCCTGCTTGTGTTCCCTCTCTCGCTGTCTCTCTCTCTCTGTCAAAGAAATAAAAATTTTTTTAAAAAAATTATAAAAATAAATAAATAACTTTAAAAGTATTAAGTGAAACCCTTCATTTTTAAATATTTTTAATTTTTTATTTCGAATTTAGACTTACAGAAAGTTGCAAAAGTGGTACAGAAAATTTCTGTGTACCCTTCACCTAGCTTTTCCTGATGTTAACATCTTACGTAGCCAGAAAATCTCCCAAAGCCAGAAAATTAACATCTGAATAATACAAGAAACAACAGTTTTCAAGACACTGGACATCAGGCAATGAATGACAGTGATCTCCAAGAAACAGGAAACAGATGAGGTGAGCCCTAAAATTGTCTGGACTTACTACCTTGAGAGGATTTCCAAGCCCTGTCTGGTGGGGGAGGGGGGCGGGGGCAGTGACTGAGGCAGAGCCAGCGGATGCTCTGAGTTGAGATGGGACTGAGAGTTGGGGGGGGATCAAAGGAGCTGGAGTTCACTGGATAGAACACTAGAGCAGAGAGAGGTGCACGGAGAGAGAACCCCAGAAGTCTGCAAAGGGTCCCCCCAAGCTGTTCAGCAGAGTACTGATCAGTGCATGCATAATGAAGAACCACCCAAGACAAGAGAAAGGATCATCCAAAAGATTAGAGGACGAAGCACTCATACAGAGCAGAGGGTAGAGCCTATGACCACCAGCCAAGCCGGACAAACTCCCCAGGGACAAACTCTAGGGCGCATTCTCAGAAAGGTCTAGCCTCAGCAGTGGGAAATTAATCAGCCCTGCACTAAACTCTGCTCCAGACCCACCTAGCAAATTATAAAAGCAAGATTGGAAAGGATCAAAGTGTTTCTAAGCAACTTTAACTGCATCCCAGCACAAAGCTTAAAGAGATGTATATAGAAATACAAAAATATCCATTGTTGCCTTGCTTTGTATGTTGGTTTTGAAAGTCTGTGCTAGTCTTGGGTGCCTGCCTGGGTGGCTCAGTTGGTTGAGCATCTGCCTTCAGCTCAGGTCATGATCTCAAGGTCCTGGGATCAAGCTCAAGCCCCATGTCAGAGCTCCCTGCTCCATGGGGAGTCTGCTTCTCCCTCTTTCTCTGTCTCTCCCTCCCCTCTGCCTCACTCCCTGCTTGTGTTATCTCTCTCTCTCCGGTAAATAAATAAAATCTTTAGGGACAAAAAAAGTCTGATGCTACTCTAATTCTTTTGTCTTTGTAAGTAATTTGATCTTTTTGTGTAGAGAAAGACCTTGAGGATTTTATCTTTATTTCTAAGAACTATTAATCGGACCAGGCTGTGTCTGAGAATTGATAGCTCTGGGTTAATTTTGCCAGATGAGTCCTTCCATGTGTTGATTTAAGTCTTTTTCTACTTCTGGAAGCTTTCTTGGATTATAATTTTAAATATAAGATCTGTTCCATTGTTTTATTTTTCTTCCTCAGGGCCTCAGATAACATGAATATTATTCTTTCTTTGCCTGTCTTCCATTTCTACAACTGAGCCTTTTTACTTTCTTCTTTATCCATTACTATTCCCTTGGTTGTTTTCCTGCCTTTAATTAAGTGTTCATTTGGTCCATTTTCCCTTGTGCATCTCGTAAATTATTCTTCATTTCTGAGATCATTTTTTTCTTCCATCTCTTTCCTGAATTTAATTAACTTTTTTCTTTTTATCTCTCTCTCTCTCTTTTTTTCCTTCTCTCTCTCTCTTTTTAGTCCATTTCTGCTTTTAGTTTCTGGGTCTCCAATTTAAAGTGGTTTTTCATATCTGCAAATGCTTGTTTCAGTATATTTCATTCATTATGGGAGTGTAGACTTACAATTTTCTTCTGTTTCATGGCTGTTTTTCAGGAGAGGAATTTTCCTCCGTTGATTTGCATGCAAATTCATTTCCTGATTTTCTGAAATATTTCTCTGTAAACTTTCCTTTTGTTCATTTTCACGATATTGCAGCATTTTAGAAGATTCCTAGTTTAATTCCTTTTCAACTTAGAAATGTCCAAATACTTGAGCAGGGTTTTGTCAGACTGTTTTAGTGGTGGTGGGGAGGTTGTGAGGCTTCCAGGTTTTTTATTCCCTTTTGTCTTATAGGACACGAAATTTCTCCCTTTTTCATCTTTTCCCCTTACCACTTGATTTCCCAAGGGTGATTCTTCCTTCCCTTTTGACTTTTTCTCCCCCCAGAAGACAACGCTTTGAAATCAGGTTTTTTCTCTTTTTTAAAGATTTTATTTATTTATTTGTCAGAGAGAGAGAGAGCACAAGCAGGGGGGAATTGCAGGCAGAAGGAGAAGCAGACGCCCCACTGAGCAAGGAGCCCGAAGTGGGACTCGATCCCAGGACCCTGGGTCATGACCTGAGCTAAAGGCAGACGCTTAACCAACTGAGCCATCCAGGCATCCCAGGTTTTTCCTTTAAAATAGAGTCTATCCCTTTAAATTGTACGTCTGGTCTTTTTTTTTTTTTTTTTTTTTTAAGTCTATCTGGTCCTTTAAGCACTGAATACTTTGAAATCCCTTTTTGTTGTCATGCTCTGATCTGCCTTTTTAGGATTTTCAAATTTAGGGTGAATACAATCTTTTTGGTGGTCACTCCAACCCACCCACAAGTCCCTCCACTAGAGTCCCTCCTGTGAGTCCTTCAGCCTCTCTCCATCTGCCTTTGCTCACCATGAAAACCCAGAGTGTAAGAAAGGACCACATGGGCCACAGAACTGGGACTCGTTGACTTTTCCCTTTTTACTCACAGCCAGCTACCTTACAGTTTCAGCATTATTTACGGTAACATTGAGAGGTGGTTTTCATCAAATTTTTGTAGATAAAAAATTATTTCACATCATTTAGGGAGGAGACTTGGGGAGGTTATTTACCTCATTGCTGCCATTATTCACAGCTCCCCTGAGTCATCATTTAAAAATCTTTTATTAAAAGATAATATACATGGCGGGAGTGCACATACTGTAGGTATGTGGCTTAATAAATTTTCACAAACTGAACACATCTGTGTATCCAGACACAGGACCAAGGAAAAGACCTTACCAATACCACCGAACCAACTTGGGCTCCTTCCAGCTGGTTTCCTACCCCCAAGGGTAACCACAGCACAGATGAGTTTTCCCTGTTTTTACACATTCTAGAAATGAAATCATATGGCAGATATTCTTATGTGTTTGGCTGCTGTGATCATGTTTATGAGATTCATCCTGTTTTTCCATTCGTGCCACAATTTATTTACCCCATCCTATGATTTGTGGGTAATTTCAAGTCTTAGGCTAATTTGTATAATACTGTTATGAACATGCTTATACATGCCCTTTGGTGAATATATGCAAACTTTTCTGTTGAGTCTATACTTAGGAATACAATTGCTTATTCGTGGATCAACAGTGTATAAAAATTCCTGTTGCTATAAGCACATCCTTGTCCAAATATGATAATGTTTATCTTTTTTATTTGATCTGTCCTGGTGGTGTGTAGTCATATCTCATTGTAATTGAGCATCTGTTCATCTTTTATTGGTCATTTGTTTCTCCTCTTCCGGAAAAGTCTCTTTTGGTTATTTTTCTCTTGCTAGTACTTCATTTTAGAGGAAAGAGACCTTTTACCTGGTGACCAGTGATTTCACCATGTTCACAAAACTAATTAGTCATAGAGCAAAAGTCAGGCCCAGCACAACAGCACTGGATTCTCCAGACTTTTTTTTTTTTAAACCACCCGAATAAGGAGTTTGGGGTTAATCCTGTTAGTATTTGGTAATCATTGAAAGTTTTTAAGCTGGGTAATGGCATGGCATTGGTGAATTAAATAGGCGAATCTCAACCTGGTGGGTGGAATGGATTATAGAAAAGTGAGTAAAAGGATAACAAACCACATAGAAGACAAATAGTGCAGAGTGATACACACAGGGAGAGATACAATAAGATTGACAAATAAGGGATAAATCAGAGAGAAATTGGAAAAGAAAAATTTTACAGGAATGAAAGATTTCTCTAATCATTTTTAAGCTCAGGAGACAAAAATAATAACCCAGACAGAATTAGGTAAATCACAAGGTTATTGGGGATGGGAATAGAATGAGTTGGTTTTAAATCCAATGATTTTGGCATGTCAGCAGGACATTCAGGGGAAAGTATTTGAGAGACAACTGAAAAAGAAGGATTTTAGGGGCGCCTGGGTGGCTCAGTTGGTTAAGCGACTGCCTTCGGCTCAGGTCATGATCCTGGAGTCCCGGGATCGAGTCCCGCATCGGGCTCCCTGCTCGGCAGGGAGTCTGCTTCTCCCTCTCCCACTCCCCGTTTGTGTTCCCTCTCTCGCTGTGTCTTTCTCTGTCAAATAAATAAATAAAATCTTTAAAAAAAAAAAAAGAAGGATTTTAGGTTAAAGGTAGAGATTTATGAATCATCTGCAAAAAAATGACATGGGAATGAAGATAATATAAAGAAAGAACACTGTAGAATCAAGAGGAGAAAAGCCACCCCTATTTAATGGATGGGAAGATGAATTCAAGGACGAAGTCACAGAAGAGGGGGCCAGATAGGTAAGAGGAGGAAAGAGGAGAATTAGAACAATATTATGGCATGAGGTTCAAAGAAATAAAGTTTAAAGCAGGAGATGGTCAACACGAAAACCTCAGAGAAGCCAAAGAGTGAGATCTGGCAGAGGAGAAAAGCCTGCTGGGTGTAACCTTATGTTGTCCCTGGTGACAGTAGAGAGAACAGTGTTAGTACTGTGCTAGAGATGGACGTCGTATCATAAGACATTCAGAAATGAGTTGATAATCAGACAATACAAATTGCAATATATTTTTTTAAGATTTATTTATTTGAGAGAGAGAGTGAGCAGAGCAGAGAGAGGGAAGGAGGGGAGGACAGACGGAGGGAGAGCCTTAAGCAGACAACACGTTGAGTGTGGAGCCCAACGCAGAGCTCTAGATCCCATGACCCTGGGATCACCACCTGAGCCGAAACCAAGAGTCAGACGCTTAACCAACTGTGCCAACCAGGCGCCCCAAATCACAATATATTCATGGAACTCTATTAATGGCTTCTACCGTAAAACGCGGAAAAGAATTAACAGAAAAAGAAAAGGCAGCCAAGCAAAAACTTTTTCCAAATGGAGGAGATCCGTGCTTATTTCCGGGGAGACAGAAGGATGCCCCAAAAAGATCCATTGATAATGTTAGAAAGCAAAGGGTTAATTGCAGTCACTGAGTCATGATGCTCAAAAGGTTAACAAGATTTAGAATGTCCCTTATGAGGAGAATTAGTAAGGAATTAAGGATTTCTTCTTCTGAGGGGGGAAAAAAAATCCTGACAATCTTTCTTCTACAATGCTGCATAAAATATTACAAACATTCTTTAAAAATGTAAGTAAGTTTGCAAGAAAACAAAATTCTCAATATCCAGAAACAAGAAACTCCTGAAAACCAGAAAAGTAAGCCTCCCAACTGGCATCACTCTGCAAGGCTGGAGGAAGGAGGAATACAGTTGTTTTGGGTACCCTAGGGGTTTTGATATTTTTTTCTGTGTTGGAATTAGAATGCAGTCCTCTGCTTCAACCTAGGTCCCTTTAAAGATGCACTCGCGTGAAAGGTGGATTAGGGGAAAAACAAACCAACCTCAGAAAATACCTCAAAAAAAGTTGTCTTTTTCAGGCCTAACCTTGAATGATAAAAATAGCCTCTCCTATAAATGCATATATCTGGGTCTAGGCCATATACGGATATTTGGTTTGAGTTTATACTAGCCACATCATGGGCTAACTCCTCGATCCAAGAAATCAACATAAAAATATGTCCCAGATTGTTAATACACTTGAATACTAATGTCAAACAACTCTGAAAGGCTATGTCCCCAATCCTGGCCTCACAGGAGTCCCACAGATAAAGTACCAATGAAGATACACTTGAGCCCACTAATTGGAAAATACATGAGCAACATTTTATAAATACAAATCTATCCACAATTGGCACAATAACAATAAACTGGGATTAGATCTTCAATAAATTCAGATAATTAAACAATCTGAATAAGACTAGAGAACAAAAATGTTTAAAATGGTTAAGGACAAAACAAATAAGTAAGTTTTTTAAATGGTTAAAGACATAAAAGAAGATATGCAAAAAGCTGAAGAGCAGTATACTGTTTAAAAATTAAAATCAGCAAAGAAAACACATTGAATACAAATAAGTAAAATTTCCAGGAATAAAAAATATATATAGCCATTGAAATTATAAAATTCAGCAAATGCATTAAATAGCAGAGTCAACATAGAAAAAGCCAGAATTGATGTACACAAAGATAGAGCTGAGGAAATTGCTCAACATAAATCTCAAAGAGACAAAAAAAAGATGAAAATATCAGGCAGAGGTTAAGAGACAGAGGATAAAATAAGAAGGATGAACATACACCTAAATGGAGTTCTAGAAGGGGATTTAACCAAAGGAAATGTGGAATAGATTTTATTTTTTGAAGACCCAAATGAATCTAAAAAAGCTTGAATTTTAAACTGTTCAAGTTGGAACAACTGTACACTAACTCTTCTCTGATTATCCCAATCTACATTCTTCTCTCTTTTCTCCGAAGTTCTTTGGTAATTACAATCCATACATCACAATGTACCATCTAATTACATACTGTCTTGCTGACAGCGACAATGCCTTCACACATTCTAGTCATATCTCCCTAACTAAACTGTAGGATTCCAAACAAAGAGGTCATGTCATATACTTCTCTTGTATTTCCTGCAGTGCCTGGTATCACTACTCTAAATTAGAATTTAATGAGGGAAGTAATAGAATTAAAGGGGAAAAAACTATATTTTAATCTTTTAATATATAATACTTTATTTTAATAAAGGCATATTCATTTATCTTATTTTGTAGACAAGACATATTCAAGAACACACACATTTCCACCAAGCCTGGCTAAGCAAGAGTTCAGCTTAAACTTTATCTTCAGTGAAAAATTCCTTTAAGTATTCATTCGTTTAGTATGCATACAGCAAGTTTGCATGCTGAGCATATTTTGTAAATCAAACTATAAATAGCTATAATAAATGTCATATGTAAATTGATCTATTTTCAAGGTTTCTGAGTACAACAGAGGATCTGAATAATTTTTTGAATGGCTGACAAACACTTTTTCTGCTTTTGCATTTGGATATCTCCCAAAGAACTGAGCAAATTTTCCTAAAACTCCATCCACAATTCTCTGTAAGATTAAAAAATGGACAGGGGAAAATTCACTTTTTAAAATCCTAATTAATTAAGAAAGTCATCGGCAATGAAAATTAATAGCTTGAGCTGGATATGTGGTCCCTGCACGCACATAGCTTTATTCCAATGACACGATAAAGAATGTGTGACTGTGGGCGCCTGGGTGGCTCAGTTGGTTAAGCGACTGCCTTCGGCTCAGGTCATGATCCTGGAGTCCCGGGATCGAGTCCCGCATCGGGCTCCCTGCTCAGCAGGGAGTCTGCTTCTCCCTCTGACCCTCCCCCCTCTCATGCTCTCTCTCTATCTCATTCTCTCTCTCAAATAAATAAATAAAATCTTTAAAAAAAAAAAAAAGAATGTGTGACTGTTACATAAAAGAATAACCAGTGGAAAATGTGCATAGGCCCACAATTCATAATGGCACTTAACTGCTGACCATTTCAACATAAAAATTCATTATTAGAACCAACTTGAGGGGCTCCTGGGTGGCTCAGTTGGTTGAGCGACTGCCTTCGGCTCAGGTCATGATCCCAGGGGGCTGGGATGGAGCCCCACGTTGGGCTCCCTGCTCAGCAGGGAGTCTGCTTGTCCCTCTCCCTCTCCCCCTGCTTGTCCTCTCTCTCTCTCACTCTCTCTCAAATAAATAAAATATCTTTTAAAAAAAGACAAAACTTGAGGGTATCACCAAAAAATAATCTACACTTTCTTCATAACCTGTAAAATGACTTAACGAAAGCAAGTCAGATCTTAAAAAGTCTTCCGCACCATTAAAATAATTGGAGTCCTTCATAACATGGCTTTATTTCCTGTGTCATGTAAAGATTAATTACTGAACAGCAGTAATACACTGGCCAAGAAAAAAACTAGCCTGAAGAAATTAATAGATCAGGAGACTGTAGCCAGTAAGCTCAGAGAAAAAAACAGAGAGATCTCCTCTTAGTCTCTGTCTCCCACCAATACCATGCACACACATACACACACACAGGCATGCACACACATGCACACATACATGCATACACTCACACACCTGATTCAAGCCAAAAGAAAGAGAACTTCAGAGTCCAAGACAGGAAATGACAAAGCAGCAATGTCTCCTGACCTTTAAGTTGCTTGGTCCTCATTAAAAAAAAACACAGCTGGAGACATAAGGCCAAGTCCCATGTGTCATTTGCTAATCTGAGTAGTTAATTCTCTTTTTACTTAAAGGCATCCATTTTTGTAGGTAGAGCAGTTGAATGGGGTAAAAGTTTGGCCTACCATGTTATATTGAACCTACAAGTTGTCTTAGCCAAAATCTAAAATAAAACCCTAAATTCTACTTGAAGCTACACTAACATGAAGACCCTCAGCTACCCATGCACCCAATTCCTGGGGCGGGCAAACTACATGTCAGGGAAGGGGTGAAAACACAAATCAAGCAGTGCATGTGAAATCAGTTTGCTCCCTGCTCTGTTTATGTAGAACAGATTGCTGTGCTTACAGCCTCCCATTGAGTAAGGATTTTTAGCCATGAAATTTCCCAGCTGAAATCTGCCTAACTCCTAAGTAAAAACCAAAGGCTCTCTCACCAAAACTCTTCCTTAGGGATCTCTGGTACTCAATTCCATCAAAGAGTTCAGTCTTCTCCAACTGTTCACCATCTTATTTGTTAAATACCCAGACTTCTAACTCAAGAGAGTAAGTCTAATTAGTCAAGAGAGCAGAGGGACCTTGAACGAGTCAGCCTGGAGGCTGGGGGCCTTGAGTTCACCCTGAGTGGGAAAAGCCTCAGCCCCACTGTGCCCTTCACAGGAAACTGACAATTATGTGCTCTGGATCCTTGGGGGAAAGAGGCCTATGCACTCATTCTCTCTTGAAAGCATTCTCCTTTGAAAACCAAATCCCAGAAATGTCACCTTCAAAGCCAGCAGGAATTATAAGATGTCTCCTGGTGCTGTCAAGTCTTACAAACCCTGAGGGAACTTGTTTAGAGCTACCCCAGAGGCATTTAGAGACACAGAAACAGAGTTTCTTATCCCAGGAAACCTAAATATGTCCTGCATATGCAAATTTTCCATTAAGCTTAACTCTTCTCTATGAAACCAAGACCCTCAAAGGTCCTTGAGGAAAAATTTATCTTTTACATAAAGTCATCCCTGGATCATCGGGTTTTTCCAACCTTATAATTTTTAAAAATAATCAAATACTGCATTCATGGTATCGCAATTCAGATAAGACCCCAAACAGAAGATTTCTCTTCTGATTTTTTATTATTAGTATAAATTCTACTTTCATCACTTTGAAATGGAATGGGATGGAGGGAAGCATCTTCACATCTAAAATTCATAGTCATTGTTCAGCACCTCCCCCATTAAAGTGTTCCCCAAACAGATGATTCTCAGATCTGATAGATTAAAGTGTGCATGCTAAATAAATAAAAAGAAAAAAAGAAAACCTGAGAATTGGAAAGAAACATAAAAGTCACTAGTGAAACCCTCTTATTGGGGCCAGAGAGGGGCCCAGAATATCATGGTGAGGGCCTGAGCCACCAAGCACCTGGAATTCAGATTTGGGTGACCAGCAGACCAGAATCCTTTCTATGCACCATATTCCTTAACCCTATAGAACAAAGGAATCTCAGGACACATGTGATGTACCAACTGGGGAATTCAAAGTTATATGCTATTCACTTTTGTCCAGAACTGCCTACATGTAATTTATGTTCAGATGATCTTTCAGTTCTCCTCCAGAGTTTACCATGATGCCCAACCCCAGTGAACAGACACTGCCCTAGGTCACGGGAAAAGTAATGTCTCTTATATCCACCTCTCCACTCCAGGTCTGTTTTCCTTTAAAGCCATCTGACTCAATGACTTCCAAAAGTCTAACCAAAAATTCTTTCTTCTGATGGAAACTTGTCATGTTTCAATGACAAAACATGGTTTGTATTAACTCCCTTGAACTGCCTGTGCTCTAAAAACTTCCTCCTATTTTTGGAACCTACCATTTCCCCAAAATTATACGATCCAATACAGTAGCACTAGCCACATGTACCATGTAAATGTAAATTTTAATTATTTAAAATTAAATAAAATTGATGGGACGGCTGGGTGGCTCAGTCAGTTAAGCCTCTGCCTTCAGCTCAGGTCATGATCCCAGGGTCCTGGGATCAAGTCCCACATCGGGCTCCTTGTTCAGCGGGGAGCCTGTTTCTCCCTCTGCCTGCAGCTCCCTCTGCTTGTGCTCTGTCTCTCTCTCAAATAAATAAATAAAATCATTTTTAAAAATAAAGAATATCACTTAAAAAATTTAAAAATAACAATGCAATCCCCATCAAAATACCATCCACTTTTTTCAAAGGAATGGAACAAATAATCCTAAAATTTGTATGGAACCAGAAAAGACCCCGCATAGCCAGAGGAATGTTGAAAAAGAAAAGCAAAGCCGGCGGCATCACAATTCCGGACTTCAAGCTCTATTACAAAGCTGTCATCATCAAGACAGCATGGTACTGGCACAAAAACAGACACATAGATCAATGGAACAGAATAGAGAGCCCAGAAATGGACCCTCAACTCTATGGTCAACTAATCTTCGACAAAGCAGGAAAGAATGTCCAATGGAACAAAGACAGTCTCTTCAACAAATGGTGTTGGGAAAATTAGATACCCACATGCAGAAGAATGAAACTGGACCATTTCCTTATACCACACACAAAAATAGACTCCAAATGGTTGAAAGACCTCAATGTGAGACAGGAGTCCATCAAAATCCTAAAGGAGAACATAGGCAGCAACCTCTTTGACCTCAGCCGAAGCAACTTCTTCCTAGAAACATCGCCCAAGGCAAGGGAAGCAAGGGCAAAAATGAACTATTGGGACTTCATCAAGATAAAAAGCTTTTGCAAAGCAAAGGAAACAGTCAACAAAACCAAAAGACAACCGACAGAATGGGAGAAGAGATTTGCAAATGACATATCAGATAAAGGGCTAGTATCCAAAATCTATAAAGAACTCATCAAACTCAACACCCAAAGAACAAAGAATCCAATCAAGAAATGGGCAGAAGACATGAACAGACATTTTTCCAAAGAAGACATCCAAATGGCCAACAGACACATGAAAAAGTGCTCAATATCGCTCAGCATCAGGGAAATCCAAATCAAAACCTCAATGAGACACCACCTCACACCAGTCAGAATGGCTAAAATTAACAAGTCAGGAAATGACAGATGTTGGCGGGGATGCGGAGAAGGGGGAACCCTCCTACACTGTTGGTGGGAATGCAAGCTGGTGCAGCCACTCTGGAAAACTGTATGGAGGTTCCTCAAAAAGTTGAAAATAGAGCTACCATATGATCCAGCAATTGCACTACTGGGTATTTACCCCAAAGATACAAAAGTAGGGATCCGAAGGGGTACGTGCACCCCGATGTTTATAGCAGCAATGTCCACAATAGCCAAACTGTGGAAAGAGCCAAGACGTCCATCGACAGATGAATGGATAAAGAAGTGGTATATATATACAATGGAATATTATGCAGCCATCAAAAGGAATGAGATCTTGCCATTTGCAACGACGTGGATGGAACTGGAGGGTATTATGTTGAGTGAAATAAGTCAAACAGAGAAAGACATGTATCATATGATCTCACTGATATGAGGAATTCTTAATTGCAGGAAACAAACTGAGTGTTATTGGAGTGGGGGGTGGGGTGGGAGGGATGGGGTGACCGGGTGATAGACACTGGGGAGGGTATGTGCTCTGATAAGCGCTGTGAATTGTGCAAGACTATTGAAGCTCAGATCTGTACCTCTGAAACAAATAATGCAATATATGTTAAGAAAAAAAAGAAGAAGAAGAAGAAGGTAGCGGGAGGGGAAGAATGAAGGGGGGGAATCGGAGGGGTAGACGAACCATGAGAGACGATGGACTCTGAAAAACAAACAGGGTTCTAGAGGGGAGGGGGGTGGGAGGATGGGTTAGCCTGGTGGTGGGTATTGAGGAGGGCACATTCTGCATGGAGCACTGGGTGTTATGCACAAACAATGAATCATGGAACACTTCACCTAAAACTAATGATGTAATGTATGGGGATTAACATAAGAATAAAAAAAAATTTTTAAATAAAATTAAATAAAATTGAAAATTCAGTTCCTCAGTTACATTAGCCACACATCTACAATGACTACAATAGTGGACAGTACAGATTTAGAACATTTTCGGCATCACAGAAAGGTCTATTGCACAGCAGTGCTCTAGGAGATGCAGATTTCTTCCCAACTAGACCGTGAATCCCTTAGTCTTCTCAAACCCTGCAACTCTGAAACCCAACTACTTATTATTATTAAGCCCAGCCAAAATGGGATGCCATTTGCATTTGATTTGTAGTGGAGTTTACAACCTAGCTCAGACTTTTCTTTTCTTTTTATTTTTTGTTTTGAGATCAAATGGAAGTCTAAGAAATGATACAGAGAGATCCCAAATCCCCTCCACCTGGTTTCCCCAAAAGGTTGCATCTTAAATAGCTATAGAACAATATCACAACTGGGAAATTGCTATTGATATAATCCACTGACTTTATTCAGATTTTAGCAGTTTTGCATCCACTCATCTGTGTTTATGTCTATGCATGTGTGCAATTTTACCACATGTGTAGATTTGTGGACAACCATCACAGTCAAGACTCTGGAGAGTTCCATCGCAAGAATCTCTTATGCTACCATCTTACAGTTACAACTACCATACCTCCTCCCCTCTCCCTAACTCCTGGCAACATGTAATCTGTTTTCCATCTCTATAACTTTGTCATTTTAAGGAATATCATCTAAACGGAATCATACAGTATGTAACATTTTGAGATTGGCTTTTTTTTACTCAGCATAATTCCCTTAAGATTTGTCCAAGTAGTTGAGTGTATCAATGGTTCATTCTTTTTAGTGCTGAGTACCTATCCATGATATGGATGTACCACAGTTTGCCTAACCGTTCACCCACTTAAGGACATATGAGTTGGTTCCAGTTTGGGGCTATTACAAATAAAGCTGTTATAAAAACTTGTTTGTGTGTGAACATAAGTTTTCCTTTCTCTGGGATAAACACCCAAGAGTGCAATTGCTGGGCCATATGGTAAATGCATGTATAGTTTTGTGTGAAACTGCCATATGCTTTTCCAGAGTGGCTGTCCATTTTACATCCCTATCTGCAATGTATGAGTGATGCAGTTTCTCTGCATCCTCATCCACATTTGGTCTTGGCACTAATCTTCATTTTGCCGTTCTAATAGGTGTGTAGTAGTATCTCCCTGTGGTTTTAATTTGCATTTCCTAATGGCTAATGGTGCTCATCACATTTTTCATGTGCATGTTTGCCAAGTGCTCTTCAGTGAACTGTCTGTTCATGTCTTTTGCCCATTTTCTATTAGATTGTATGTGTTTTTCACAGTTGACATTTGAGGTCTTTATGTATATTCTAAATACTAGTCTTTGTGAGATATGCTGTTCGCATATATTTTCCCCAGCCTGTAGCTTTTATTTTTTTAAGTTTTTATTTAAATTCTAGTTAGTTAACATACAGGGTCATATTGGTTCTAGGAGTAGAATTTAGTGATTCATCACTTACATATAACACTCAGTGTTCATCACAAGTGCCTCCTTAATACCCATCACCCATTTAACCCATCCCCCACCCATCTCATCCTCCATCAACCTTCAGTTTGTTCTCTATCCTTAAGAGTCTCTTATGGTTTGCCTCCCTCTCATTTTTTTTCCCTTCCCCTATTTCATCTGTTTTGTTTCTTAAATTCCACATATGAGTGAAATCATATGATATTTTCTTTCTCTGACTGACTTACTTCACTTAGCATAATACACTCTAGCTCCATCCATGTTGCTGCGAATGGCAAGATTTCCTTCCTTTTTAGGGTTGAGTAATATTCCAGCATATATATGTGTGTGTGTGTATGTGTGTGTATATATATATATATACCACTTCTTCTTTATCCATTTATCAGTTGATGGATATTTGGGCTCTCTCCATAGTTTGGCTATTGTTGATAAATGCTGCTATAAACATCGGGGTGCATGTGTCTCTTCAAATCAGTATTTTGCATCCTTTGGGTAAATACCTAGTAGGGCAATTGCTGGGTTGTAGGGTGGTTCTATGTTTAACCTTTTGAGGAACCTCCATATTGTCTTCCAGAGTGGCTGCACCCATTTGCATTCTCACCAACAATGTAAGAGGGTTCCCTTATCTCTACTCTTGCCAACACCTGTTTTTCCCATGTTGTTAATTTTAGCCATTTTGACGGGTGTGAAGTGTTAGCATGGTTTTGATTTGAATTTCCCTGATGATGAGTGACATTGAGCATCTTTTCATGCATCTCTTAGCCATCTGGATGTCTTCTTTGGGAAAACGTCTTTTCATGTCTTCCGCCCATTTCTTAACTAGATTATTTGTTTTTTGGGTGATGAGCTTGGTAAGTTCTATACAGATTTTGAATGCTAACCCTTTATTTGATATGTCATTTTCAAATATCTTCTCCCATTCCATAGGTTGCCTTTTATTTTTGTTGATTGTTTCCTTCACTGTGCAGAAGCTTTTTATCTTAATGAAGTCCCAATAGTTCCTTTTTGCTTTTGTTTCCCTTGCTTCTGGAGACATGTCTAGTAAGAAGTTGCCAGCCTGTAGCTCTTAATCCTCTTCACAGGGTTTTCCAAAGTTCTTAATTCTTATGAGGTCAATTTAACAATTTTTTCTTTTATATATCATGCTTTTGGGTGCTGAATATATGAAATCCTCACCCAGCCTTACATCCCAAAGAGTTTCCCCTATTTTTTAATTGAAAATTTAGTACTTTAATATTTTACTTATTTAAGTCCATGATCTATTTTGAGTTAATTATATGATGTGAGGTTTAAGTCAAGTTCATTTTTTTTACTATGAATGTCCAATTGCTCTAGTACCATTGGTTGAAAATGCTAACTTTCCTCCAATGAATTGCTTTTGCATCTTTGTCAAAAATTAGTTGGGCAGAAAGTTCTGGAGATCTGTCATACAATATGAATGTACTTAACACTACTGGACTATACACCTAAAAATAGTTAAGGTGGTAAATCTTATGTGTTTTTTACCACAATTAAGAAAAATTTTTAAATAATTTTTATATTAGTTGGGCATATCTGTGTGGGTCTAACTCTGGATTCTCAATTCTATTCCATTGATCCATATGTTTATCTTTTCACCAACATCACACTGCATTGACTATAATAGATACTTAATATGTGTTAAAAAAATAAGTATAGTGATTCCTCCCACCTTATTCTTCTTTTCTGAATTTGTTTCAGCTATTCTAGGTCCTGTGCAGACATTTGTGATTATTACTTTAACCTTCACAAAAAAAATACAAAAGAACATTTCACATAAGTAAAAACTGAAGCACTGACCTCTATTTTTACTCATCAAAAATTTGCTCATCAAATAAATTATCATTTATTGAGCATTTTTTCTATGTTGGCCATTACAGACAAGATCTCATTCAATTTTCATATAAACCTATGCAATATGTGCTATCTTCATTTCTATATACAAGGTAACTGAAGATCAGGTAAGTTAAGTAATTTTCCCATGAACACACAGATGATAAGAGGTAGAACCAAGATTTAAACATGGATCTGTTTGATCCAAAGCCCAAGACTTTCTACAGTGCCATTGCATACATCTTTAACAATGTCTACCATCTGCTTGATAATCTCTGCTTAATCTCGGGGATACAAAGGTGAGCAAAACATGGCCCTGATTTTGGGAATCTCTCAGATTATTTACAGCAGTCACAGAACTCAAGGTACCAGGCTAAAAATAGGTAAAATTGAGCTATAATGCCTTTTTCCATCTTCCTTTATGGAAATTGCTTCTCTTACCTCAGTCTTTTATTTTCTAACAATGACTAGCCACTTAATCCACCCTAATTTCCCAACCTGAAAGATCTTAACCATTCTCCCCTACTAATCCTGCCATCAACTCTCAAGTCATAGTAATGCTATATCACTCTACTCAGTTGGTAGAGGAGAGAGGAGATGGACACAGGTATTCCAAAACATAGACTTAGGGTAAATAGCTTCAATCCTCAATAAAAGTAATCTTTACTGTTTGGCACAGGCCAGCTGATAACTGGAATACTGCTTATAGTAAGGTCCATTTCGTGTCTGTGCAGGGACTTCTCTGCAGTTACTGTAGTTCTTCATGACTTCCAACCCTTAACCATATGCAGTGATCCAGCACAACAAAGCAACACTCTTTAGAAACACAATATTTGTATCTTAGTAATATCTGCTTTTAAGGTATCAGTGAGGACAAGGAAGAGCTCTATGGAACTGTCTACTTTTCCCATTGCAAACACATGACTTCATTAGTATTCCTCTGGGGTTCTCATTTGAGCAGTGAAATTTCCTGGTTTTCTAAAAGGTTAAAGAAAGTCAAATCTGGTTTTTATTGTCTATCAAAAAATAACTGTTGGTTTCTAAAATGAGACCTCATATATATGGTAATCCCTTACATGAAAAGGAAAGTTCCAGAATAAATTAATCACTAGGGGAAGGTCATATTAAGGAACTCTATGTTCAAACACCATGCAAGGCAACAGGCTTACAGAGATGAAAAAGGATTGGCCTTTGACCTTAAGGATCTCACAATAGCAAATAACTATAATGGACTCTAAAATAAAGGTTTGCATGAAGCTTCCTTCTCCTGAAGGAAGAAAATTATGCTCAATCAGAAGAGGTCAGGAAAAACTTTGCAGAAAATTTGAGATTTGAGTTAGTTTTGAAAGTTTTAAAACCATGGATAGAAGTGAAGAAAAGGGCCATCTTGGAAAATTAAAAAAAAAAAATTTCCTCAATGAGAAGTTTGACTTCAGAAGTCTCCTTTGATATAAATATCTGTCAACGATTTATCTGTAAAACAGGCCTGACATCACCTCCCCTCACATAGATATTGTGAGAAATGACTGTGACACTCCTGATAAAATGGAAATTATTACTAACCCAGGAGTGCAACATATGTTTCCACACTCCCTGCATCCCACCCACTCCTACAGATTGCACTTGGCAGCAGAATGTCAGAACATAGATTTCCCCCAGACAGCTAGCCCTTCTCTGATGACTGTCAAGTCATCAGGGAGGATCCACCAACCACACTACCCTAGCCCCTGAAATAGAGTGAGGAAATATTTTAAGTAGGGAGCCTGTTTGATGACCAGATCCCCACAAATATGTCATAAAGACAGAGAACATATAATATTCAACTGAACGCAAGAGCAAGCTCATCAACATGGTCACAGAGGGGCAGTCTGTCTGAATGTAAGAAATACTAAAACGGATGAAGGACTCTCTGTTGTCCAGACAATGTGGTCCTGTTTCATCGTTGAATAAATCACTTATTTTTCACGCCCAAACCTAAAACAGCAGAGAGAGGTTAAGCCCTTATCACATTAAGAGATGTACATTTAAGTGATGTGTCCAATTAGACCTAACAAGTCCTCCCAGGGCAAACTCCAGGCTAGCCCAATTCTCATCAAAAGTTCATTTGGGAAAAACCATATTTGTGGGAGATAGCTTCAAAGATGAGGGGCTCTCCACTTACACAGTGAATGTGACCATCAGAGAGCTGACTACGCAACATTGGAAGATTCTTGCTAAAAGATACAGTCCTATAAAGTCCTTCCTGCCCATATAGCAGGCATGTCGTGAAGAGTGTCAATTGACTGATCATACAATACTCACTTTTTCCATGGAATGTCCAGGGAAGTTTTTCTTAGATCTTGGTAGAAGACAGATAAATCTCCTGGAAAAAAGGTAAAAAAAAATTTATGGACACTGTGACTGTCATTACTTACCCTATTTATACTTTTGCTTTGGCTACCAGGAAGCACACATACAATTGAAATGTCCTTCTAGTCATTGCCCAGGACCTATGGCATGTATTCGGTGTTATTTTTTTACCCTCATTTTTTTTTTACCCTTATTTCATTGTTCATCTATTCCTTAGCCTCTTTTACTATTTCTGTAGGATATAAAAAACAAAAGCCCAGCCAAAGAGAATAAATGTTGAGATATATCTGTCTATAATTTATGCAGGTCAGTAGATGGCATCACCATAAACTGGAAAACAAGTGACCTGAGAAAGAAATTCTATGACAGCACCCAATGAGTCTAGTACCAGGATCCACATGCTGGGATCACTCACTGAATCTGAGTTTTACCAAATGTCTTAAAGGTGTATCCTTAAAATGGTCTTAAAGACCAGGCATGGGAGAAAGAGCTAATGGATACAGCTTTGAGGTAGTCCTACTTCTTTAAAAGGAAAATTGTTAAATGTAAAAATAAATTCAATTCAATGTATATAGCTCTCTAAACTTATTTCAGAAATCAGCTTAGAATCATAAAATAATTATTGTTTTTATTAACCCTTATTTTTGTGAAATATGGTAACCAGAACTATAACTTGGTCACTATCTTAACATGGGTTCCCTTGAAAGCAGAGCTGGAGACAAAGACTCGAAGACTCGTGCTTCAGTCCTTTCGGAAGATATATGAAACCAAGGAAAAGTATGAGTGACAGTGTCAGCAAAGCAGGCCAGGAGGAAGAGTCATTACAAATATCCGTCATCAAGTTGGCCTCCACTGTTGACAATCGACTTCTTGGTCTTAAAGGACCATCTGACAAACCATATGAAATATGTTTTAGAACTGTCAGTAGAGAGAAAAAATGTGTATCTACCAATGCCAGTTGATCAAAGTTCATCCCACCCGTGTTAATGCCCCAACATTTTGAGGTTGCACGTGTGTGTGTGTGCCCACAGGGTTTCCATGGCAACCCATGCTGCACCACCAACAGAGAATCACCAGGGTGGGACACTAGAGAATGGGCCAGAGACAACTGCAGGAAGCAGGTCAGATCCCTTGCAGAACTGATTTTTGCCCACAGTGTCATATTCTTGGGAACTTATGAAAAATAAACCAAAAAACAACAACTATACTTGTTTCTCCTGATCTGTCTATAATCCTTTTAAAACTTGAGAGAGAAAGAAAAAAAGCAGTCTGTGCACAAAGCATTGGTGAGATTAAAAATCAAACACTAAAGTTGACATTAGCCCTAGAGAACAGCTGGAACAGAAGTAACCCATTGCGTTTGATGTAGGCATGAAATGAAATTAATGAACAACATCGCTGCAGGTATGACAAGGATTCAGGTGACTAAGAATCTTCTGTCTGAAAGAGATCATCATGAGGGACCCACCCCAGAGCCAATCTAACCACTGTGTGCTCAAAAGTCTCTACCTTCCAAATTAATGCCAAATTGAAGGAAGCAGACAGCAGCTGTTTGAATGGAAAATTAGTTCTCATACATCCAAAAAATATTCAGAAAGTTTGGCAGCCTAAAAGTATCAGAACCTAAGATTAGAATCTTTTGCTATTGCCATTAGAATCTGCAGCAGACACATTTAACTCTAGCAACAGAACATAGTGGCAAGAATAAGTAGGAACTGTGAATAAGGCTTAGGGCCTTTTTACACCTTGAATAAATGAGTGGCAGTTAAACATTTCTCCTTAGAGCAAAATACAATTTTAAATATATTATTAGAATACATAATACAAAATTAAAGAAGTGACAACAAATAGAAAATGAGAAATTTACCACATTAATTCTATAAAGGCTATATTCCTTTAAATACAAATTTTATATTAGTCACTTATGATTACCAAATTTTTGTAGAGAACACACAAATGAATAGAACTTATGGGGTTCTAGCTCTGTTTCACATTAGGGAATCATCTTAGACAACATTTCTCAAAGTGGATTACATGGATATTAAAAGGGCCTCTGTGAGAAAAGAGCTTCCTGGTAAGATGTGATTACATCTTAAAAATAAAATATTAAAAACTCTGGATTAAACAAGGTAAACCACTGGGGATCAGATAGAGATGGAGCAGGGGGTGCGGCTTACAGCAACCAGCATTCCAATCTTGGGAGACCAAGTTCTTGCTTGAAGCAGCCCTCAAGCAAAAACCAGCCAGTGGTTCTGCCCATCTGCAGAGCTGAGCTAGTGGCCCCATCTAGTCAGGGAGCTTGGCTGTCAGTTCTGCCAGATTTGGATCCCAAGCCAACAGGCTATACCAGTGTGGACCCAATTCTAAGGCCCTGACCGAGCAGGCGAAAAAATTCACTGCCTTGCCCAATTGCCGAGCATAACCTCCAACCCCATCCCTCCAGAAAGCATGGCCACAGATGCCTGGAAGCCACAGAGCACAACTTACAGCCCATTCAGGTGGAGAGCCAAGCCAGCAGACCTGCAAAACTGTTAAGCATAGCCTCCAGCCCCATGTAAGGAAGAAACCTGAATAGTCATCCTGAGCAGCCTCAGAGGCCAGCCTACAACAGCAGAACTGAGAGTACAACTCTGCCCAATTGCTGAACACAACCTGTGGCCTTGCCTAGGCAGGCAGCCCAGCCAATGACTGTGCCTAATCATGGCACATAATCTGCAGCCCCACCCAACAAGGGAGCTCTAGACAGTGACGCTGCTCGACTGTGAAGCACAGTCTCCAGTCCCACCCAACTGCAGGATAAAGCTAGAGGGCCTGCCCAACTGGATAGCCCAACCAGCCACCCCTCGCAACAGCAGAGCACAGCCAACAGCTTACTGGACTGTAAAGCTCAACCAGCAGCCCAGCCCAACTTCAGGGTATAACCTGTGGCCCCACCTGATCACAGAGCACAGCCTGAGGCCACAAAGCCCAACCTGAGGCCATCTTACCAGGAACAACTTTGGAGCACTAGCCCACAGTCCTGTCCAACTGTGCAGTCCAGTTAGTGGGACTTTCCTGACAGTGAACACACCCTACAGTTAACCCGCCTGACCAGAGTGATTGCAGAGCCCAACTAGTGGCCTACCTGATCACAAAATAGTTAGCAGCCCCACCCAACCAGGAAGCCTACGCAGCTATCCTCCCTCAACATGGAGCCCAGCCATCAGGCCCACCCAACCATGAAGCCCAGACAGCAACACCCTCTTCCTCCAACCTCAGAGCTCAGGCAGTGGCTTTGCCCAACTAGAGATCCTAATAATAAGCCCACCTGCCAGCAGGTGCTATCAACTGACCTACCTAGTACCCCAAGCTGAGCTGAATGAGACAAATGGAAATGGCAATACATACCAAACTTTATGGGGGGCAGCAAAAGAAATTCTAAGAGGAAAGTTTATAGCTATACATTCATAGATCAAGAAAAAAGAAAGATCTCACCTAACAACCTAACATTACACCTCAAGGAACCAAAAAAGAAGAACAAACTAATCCCAAAGTTAGCATAAAGAAATAAATAATACACATTAGGGCAGAAATAAATAAAAAAGAGAATAGGAAATATTAACAAAACTAAGAGCTGGTTCTTTAAAAAATAAACAAACTGACAAACCTTTAGCTGGACTAAGCAAGAAAAAATGAGAAAGGACTCAAATAAATAAAATTATAAATGAAAGAGGAGGCATTGCAACAGATACCAAAGAAATACAAAGGATTTTAAGAAACTATCAGGAACCTGGAAATGAATAAATTCCTAGAACCACACAAGCTACCAAGATTAAATCATGAAGAAATAGAAAATTTAAACAGACCAGTAACAAGTAAGAAGACTGCATCAGTCACCAAAATCCTCCCAACAAAGAAAAGCACAAGTCCAGATGGTTTCACTGGCAAGTTCTACCTGATATTTAAAGAAGAATCAACACCATTCCTTCTCAAACTCTCCCAAAAAGTTGAAGAAGAGTAAATACTCTCAAACTCACTTTATGAGTCCAGCATTACCTTGACACCAAAGCCAGATAAAAAAACTACAGACCAATATCCCTGATGAATATAAGTGCAAAATTCTCAACAAAATAATAGCAAACTGAAATAAACAGCACATTAAAAGGATCATACACCATGATCAGGTGGGATTCAGCTGTAAGATGAAAAGATGGTTCAACATATGCAAATCAACCAATGTGATACATCACATTAGCAGAAAGATAAAAATCATATTATCATCTCAATATATGCAGAAAAAACATTGACAAAAGTCAACATTCTTTCATAATAAAAATTCTCAACAAATTGGGTATAGAATAAATCTACCTCAACATAATAAAAGCCATATTTGGCAAGCCCATAGCTAACATTATACTCAATAGTAAAAGGTTGTAAGCTTTTCTTCTAAGATCAGGAACAAGACAAGGGTACCCACACTTGCCATATTTATTCAACATAGTATTGGAAGTCCTAGCCAGAGCAACTAGGCAAGAAAAAAAAATCAAAATCATCCAAATCAGATAGGATGTAAAATTGTCTCTTTTACAGATGACATATTATATATAGAAAACCCTAAAGACTCCACCCAAAAAAAACTGGTAGAACTAATAAATGAATTTAGTAAAGTTGTAGGATACAAAATCAACATACAAAAATCAGTTGTGGGGTGCCTGGTCAGTCAGTTAAGCATCCAACTCTTGATTTCAGCTCAGGTCATGATCTCAGGGTTTTGAGATCGAGTCCCACATCAAACCCTGCACGGGGCTCTGCACTGAGCGTGGAGCCTACTTAAGATTCCTCTCCCCCCCTCTAAAAAACAAAATCATTTGGCATTTCTTTACACTAATAATGAGCTATCAGAAAAAGAAATTAAGGAAATAATCCCATTTTCAACAACATCAAAAAGAATAAAATACCGGGGCGCCTGGGTGGCTCAGATGGTTAAGCACCTTCAGCTCAGGTCATGATCCCAGGATCCTGGGATCAAGCCCTGCATCGGGCTCCGTGCTCAGCGGGGAGCCTGCTTCTCCCTCTCCCTCTACCATTCCCTCTGCTTGTGCTCTCTGGCTCTCTCTATCTCTCTGTCAAATAAATAAAATCTTTTAAAAAAAAAAGAATAAAATACCTAGGAATATATTTAACCAAGGAGGTAAAAGATCTCTACACTGAAAACCTTAAGACTTTGATGAAAGAAACTGAGAAGACACAAATGAATAGAAAGATATCCTGTGTTCATAAATCAGAAGAATTAATGTTGTTAAAATGCCCCTACTACTCAAAGACATCTATAGATTCAATGCAATCTGTATCAAAATTCCAATGGCATTTTTCACAGAAATAGAAACAAACATCCTAAAATTTGTATGGAACCACAAAAGTCCCCAAATAGCCCAAGCAATCCTAAGAAAAAAGAACAAAGCAGATACATCATCACGCTTCCTGACTTCAAGCTATATTAAATGCTATAGTAGTCAAAATAGTATGATACTGGCATAAAATAAAAACATAGACCAGGGAACATAATTAGAAGCCCAGAAATAAACCCGCTAATATATAGCCAAATAATATTTGACAAGAGATCCAAGAATATTCATGGGAAAAAGATGGTCTCCAATAAATAGTGTCGGGAAAATTGGATACTTGCACTCAAAAGAACAAAACTGGACAACTATCTTACACCATTTACAAAAATTAACTCAAATTGAAAGACTTAAATGTAAGGCCTGAAACAGTAAAACTCCTACAAGAAAACATAGGGAGTAAGCTCCTTGACATTGGTCTTCACAATGATTTTTTAATTTGATACCATAAGTATAAGCAACAAAAGCAAAAATGAATAGATGGACCACATAAAACTAAAAAGCTTCTGCACAACAAAAGAAACAATCAACAAAATGAAGAGACAGCCTATAGAATTGTAGGAAATACTTGAAAACCATATATCAGATAAGGGGCTGATATTCAAAATATAGAAGGAACTCATATAACTCAATGGCAAAAAAATAATAATCTGATTTAAAAATGGGCAAAGGACCTGAACAGACAGTTTTCCAGAGAAGATATACAAATAGCCAACAGATACATGAAAAGGAATTCAATATCACTCATCATCAGATTAGTACACATTAGCATACACCACAATGAAATACCACCTCACACTTGTTAGAATGGTTATTATCAAAAAGACAAGAGGGCGCTTGGGTGGCTCAGTTGGTTAAAGCGACTGCCTTCGGCTCGGGTCATGATCCTGGAGTCCCTGGATCGAGTCCCGCATCGGGCTCCCTGCTCAGCGAGGAGCCTGCTTCTGCCTCTGACCCTCCCCCCTCTCATGTACTCTCTCTCATTCTCGCTCTCTCAAATAAATAAATAAATCTTTAAAAAAAAAAAAGACAAGAGATAATGTGTTGGCGAGGATATGGAAAAAAGGAAACCTTTGTACACTGTTGGTGAGAATGTAAATTGGTACAGTCACTATGAAAGATAGTATGGAAGTTCCTCAAAAAATTAAAAATAGATTTACCATATGTTCCAGCAATCTCACTTCTGGGTATATATCCAAAGGAAACAAAATCATTATCTCAAAGAGATATCTGCATGCCCATATTCACTATAAAATTATTCACAATAGCCAATACAGTCTGTTGATGGATGAATAGATAAATAAAAAAGATAAAATACATATAGGTATATTTGGAAGTTGCTAAGCAAATAGATCTTAAGAGTTCTCAACACACACACAAAAAAGATAACTATGTGAAGTGATAGATGTGTTAACTAACCTCATTGTGGTCATTTTGCAATATATACAGACATCAAATCACTCTGTTGTACATGATTTCCAATGGAATATTTTAAAAAGGAAGGAAATCCTGCCATTTGTAATAACATGAATGAACCTTGAGGTCATCATGCTAAGTGAAATAAGTCAGACAGAGAAAGACAGATCTTATATCTGGAATCTAAAAAAAAAAAAAAAAAACCTCCTAGAAACAGAGAGTAGATTGATGGTTGCCAGGAGCAGTGGGGTGGGGGACATGGGTGAAGACGGTCAAAGGGTACAAACTCCACTTACAAGACAAATAAGTTCTGGAGATCCATTTTACAGCATAGTGACTATAGTTAACAATACTGTATGGTATACTTGGAAGTTGCTAAGACAGTAGATCTTAAAAGTTCTCAACACACACACACACACACCCCAAAAACAAATAACTATGTGAGGTGATGGATGTGTTAACTAACATTACTGTGGTCATCATTTCACAATATATACGTCAATCAAATCATCATCTCATACACCTGACACCTACACAATGTTATATCCCAACAAGCTGGGGAGGGGAAAAGATATTTCATGTTGCTGGCTCTGTGATTGCCAAAGAGGCCTAACAGTGCCTTGCTTTTCCCAAACTTGTTTGATTATGTAGTAGTGTTTCAAGGTAGGTTCACAGAATGTAAGGGCACCCAACACCAGTATTAACAAGCCATAATTTTCAAACTGTATCTGTCTGTGAAATCCTGACGTTCCAAAACCATGCCTCAAGGCCACCCTGAGGGAGGGAGGGGACGGGGGTGGTTGTCCCTGAGTCAACAGAGTTCTGAGCTTTTATTCTTGTTGCAGCCAGAATAATCCTACATCTCTATATTTATACGCTGAGGTTCCAGATAAAACTTCATTTATCTAAAAACTCAGCTTAATTTCTTGATTTTCTATTTAAAAAAAAATTGCAAACACTTCATCTAGAGTCAGTGAGGCCATACAGACATAGGCTAAGGCAGCAGCACTATTAATACAATTGTGGACCCAAGCTCACCCCTTATATTTATAGAGCCTTGGCCAAGAGTACATATGGAAGCCCATGTATACCATACATGTAAATGTTTAAAAAATATATCAGGGGTGCCTGGGTGGCTCAGTAGGTTAAGCATCCGACTCTTGATTTTGGCTCAGATCATGGTCTCGGGGTTGTGGGAGAGCCCCATGTCAGGCTCTGTGCTCAGCGTCGAGTCTGTTTAAAGATTCTCTCCCTCTCCCTCTACCCTCCCCCTGCATGCTTGCTCTCTCTCTCTCTTTCTCTCTCAAATAAATAAATAAAATCTTTTTTAAAAAAAGTTATATATCAAACCAACATCATTAGTGAAAACATCTATACTTGCACCTTAACAAATATATTTAAATTCAGAATCCTTAGATTCCCAGAAATCCATGCCTGAAAGTGGCCCACCCCTCCTTCTCTTTCCACCCCTAGTCCCTTCCAGCACCACAAGCAGCCTAGAGTACACACATAGAGACAACCCAGGCTCCGGTCATGGTCCCAGGGTCCTGGAATGGAGCCCCACATCAGGCTCTGCTCAGTGGGAAGCCTGCTTCTCCCTCTCCCACTCCCCCTGCTTGTGTTCCCTCTCGCTGTCTCTCTCTCTGTCAAATAAATAAAATCTTTAAAAATATATATTTAATTTAAAAATATTTTATTTAGATGCAATTAAATCGTTGATATGATACAACAATGGACAATTCAGACAAAATTCTTGCTCTCAAAAAATTTATATTATTGGAATGCCTGGGTGGCCAACTATTGGTTTCAGCTCAGGTTGTGACCTCAGGGTCATGAGATTGAGCCCCACATCGGGATCCATGCTCAGCAAGGAGTCTGCTTGAGATTCTCTGTCTCCCTCTCCCTCCCCTGGTGTCCCTCCTGCCCCCAAAATAAATAAATATACAAAATCTTTAAAAAAAAAACCACATTATTTTAGGGTCAGGACACACACAGACACATTGTCGAATAATGACAAATTCTATGACAAAATCTAAATAGGGGAGGGAGTTGTGAATGAAGATCTTTTCAAGGTTGTGATATGTAAACAAATATAAATGCAGTAAAGAAAGGAGCACTGTACACATTTAAGGGAAGAGCATTCTAGGCAGAAGGAATAACAAGTGCAACAGCCCTGAGGTGAGAATAAGCTTAATATGATCGAAGAATAGATAGAAGAAAGAGTAGCTAAATCAGAGTGAGTAAAGGGGAGAGCAGTAGTAATATGATAGTGGAAAGGTAAGCATTGGCCAGGTTGTACAAGAATCTGTACACTATACTAAGGAATTTGATTTTGTTCTGCATATGCTGGTTCATGGAAGATGTTTGAAAAAAGGAGTGCTATGAGCCGACTGACTTTAAAAAAAAAATTCCTCTGGCTACTCTATGAAGAACAGTCTCTGGAGAAACCAGTGACAAGACTATTGCATGTTCTACATGAGACATAGTATTGTTTTAGGCAAGCGTAGTAGCTGTGGAAATGGTGGGAAGTGTTCAAAAGTATTATGTATATATTTAATCAATTCTAAGATGCTCATTTTTTCATATTTTATACCCATGCAATCAAGATGCGTTCTATAGTCAGGGCATGCCATAGTTTCATTAGCAGCATTTTCTCTTAGTAGTATTATAATACTATAGTAGATACATAGCATATACAATATTAATATATAATATACATAGTATATAATACTATTATATATATAATATCTTCCAACATAATACTATGTGTTATGATCAACGTCATCCTAGATTCAATGAAGTAGGTTATTTGGAAGTTAGAGCCAACAGGACTTGCTGATGGTGTAATATCAGGTGTGAGAGGAAGAAGAAGCCAAGGATGACCTTAGTTGCTACACACACCAATATCTGAAGAAAGTACCTTTCATTCCTGCTATTCTTCACCTATTATGTACATGGTTGGGGGCCAATAATAGACAATTGATTCACTGATTTGACAAATATTTACTGAACTCCACAAAATGTTAAGCACAGAGATATGAAGGTGGAAAAGACATAGTCCCTGAACTCATAAAATATGAAAAGAGAGAAAAACAAAACAAAACAAAAAAAATATGAAAAGAGAAACTGTGTAAAGAAGTCATTGAACCCAGTGAGGGGGGAGTCATCTTTGATGTATGTGTAAGAGACATGGAAATATAGAGGAGGAGAGAATTAACTCTGCTCCTGGGAACAGAGAAGACCTCACCAAAGAGTGTGATTCAAGCCAATTCTTAGAGGATAAGAAAAAATTCACCTGGGCAGAAAAAAGGAAGGGAAGAACACTGTAGGCAGAGGGAACCAAGGGTGCAAGACACAGATGTACCAAGCAACAGGGCATATTCATGGAATATAATATTTTCTGATTTTTCTATCGGAAACAGAGCTATTTGCAGAGAGTGAGAAAGTTGAGGACTTGAGGTCTTTTTTTTTTCTTTAAGAGAGAGGTAGCAGGAGCATGGGGAGAGAGGTGGAGGGAGAGGGAGAAGCAGACTCCCCACCAAGCAGTGAGCCCAATGTGGAACTCGATCCCAGGACCCCAAGATCATGACCCAAGCCCAAGGCAGACACTTAACCAACTGAGCCACCCAGGCGCCCCGAGGACTTGAGGTCTTGAGAGGATGAAATACCCCTTGAAGGAATAAGACGGAGGGGATCGAGGACAACTAAAGGTGAAGAAAGTCCCACAGCTCACCATGCCAATGTGGTTACAATGAAACTGCTCTGTTTCCAAAACAAAGCCAGGAGGAAAACATGGCCACATAATCAGCTCACAGTTATGACTACAACCAACACTCAAGATGCCTCTAGGGGTAGACTCTTCGGGAAAGAGCAAGGACTCGGAGACCGGGATATATATCCCAGCTCTGCCTGATAAAGATTATGGCATGTGGTAATAGGCAGCTGCTGACATGGCCTTCAGTGGCCCTGCCTACTGATTTTCACTCCCTTGTGTAATTCCTTCCTCTTCTGTGGGGGCTGGACTTAATGACTCACTGCCAATAAACAGAACACAGCAAAAGTAATGGGATGTCACTTCTGAAATTAGGTTCAAAAAGACTGTAACTTCTGCCTGGTTCACACTCTAACTCTTCCCACATGCTTGCTCTGAGGAAGCAAGCTGGAGAGGTGCACGTGACCAAGAACTGAGGTGACCTCCCCGTGATGGCCAGCAAGAAACTGAGGCCCTCAATCCAACAACCCTCCAGGAACTGATTCATGTCATTAACCACATCAGTGGGCTTCAAAAAGATTCTTTCCCAGTCAACCTTTCAGATTAGAATCAACACCTTGACTGCAGCCGCGTAAGAAATTCTAAAGCAGAGGACCCGAGTGAGCTATGCTTGGATTCCTGACCCACAGAAACTACAGGAAAAAAATAGATGTGTCTCATTTTAAGGGGCTAAGCTTGGGGGTAATTTGTAATGCAGCAATAAGTAATATTCACATGGTATGAAAATTGGCTAATAAGACTAGTAGGAGCTGACCAGTGGTTCTGTGGCATCAAGAGAGGGCTCTTTAATGGAACATCATAGTTTTCTGTCCTTGCCTGTGTCTGTCCAAAAAGAAGATGAAGGAAGAGGGACAGAAGCAAAGACAACTAAGTGCCTCCTATCTGCCAGGCACTGTAATAAGTACATAATTTTTTTTAATTATGTCAGTTAAATAAACAAATCATCTCATTTATTCTCCGAAACTCTTTGAGATGAGAATTTTCATTCTCCTTCTACAGAAGAGGAAGTTATGATCATATATGGTTATTATGAGGATTAAACAATAAAATATACATAATGTACCTGGCATAGTACCTGGCAAATAATAGATGGTAAGTAAATGTTATTCAGTTCCCACTCCTTCCTCTTACAGAGAAACATAGTCGGGTTGAGAAATAAAGAAATCAGAAGCTTGCATACTACATCTGCCATTATTGCCATACTGGAAGAAAGAGCTGGAAGAATAAATGAGTCAAGATTCAAAATCAATCCTGAGAGAAAAAAGATGGCAGAGGAGTAGGGGACCCTATTTCAACTGGTCCCCAGAATTGAGCTGGATATCTACCAGACCACTCTGAGCACCCACAAAACCAGCCTGGGATGTAAGAAGATCTGGATCTCTACAAACAGAATATCGCAGGTGGTTGGTTTTGAGGTACGAAGCGGGGAGCCGTGATTCCGCGGGCAAATATCGGAGGATAAACGGCAGCGGGAGGGTGCCTGGCCGTGGGGATCCTACACCGCCGGTGAGTGACAGCCTTGTGCGCTGGGGACGGGGCACAGACTCGCAGACCGGTAGCATCGGGGAAGAACTTTAGGGCAGCCCCTGGGGTGGAAAACCAGTGCGGCGGGGTCGCGCGTACAAACTGGGAGCAGCTGGCGGTTTTAGAAGCACAAAGGGCAGAGACATGCTCCGACCTGGAGGCAGGACTGGGGGTGCTGCGGAGGGGCGCACAACCCAGGACGCTGCAGTTTATAGCAGCACGGACAGAAACGGAGACAGTGTGGCCTGGAGAGCTCACTGAAGAACAGACTGCAATCTCTCTGCTCTGAGATAGAGGGTTGGAAACGGTCTCTTCTGCTCTGACTCGCAGAAGAGACACGGAAAGCCGCCAGGGAAAGCCACCAGAGAACAAAAGCCCCAAAGACTGATTCCCGCTGAGGCCATCCCCCGCCACAGGGGCGCAGGGCAACTCCTCCCAAACAGGGTTGCCTGAGTAACAGCATGGCAGGCCCCTCCCGCAGAAGACAGGCTAGGAAAACAAGAGGCCAGCAACCCTAAGGCCCCGAGAAAACAGTTGCATCTTGCTTGGGTTCTGGTCAATAATTTGGACTCTATACATTCCCTCAAACACCCATCAACAGAATGACTAGGAGGAGGAGCCTCCAAAATAGAAAAGACTCAGAGATTATGACTTATGCTGCAGATTTACAAATGAATGCAGATATAACTAAGATGTCGGAGATGGAATTCGGGCTAGCAATTGTGAAGACAATGGCTAGAATGGAGAAATCAATTAGTGGCAACATAGAGTCTCTAAGGGCAAAAATAAAAGGTGAATTGGCAGAACTTAAAAATGCTATCAATGAGGGCGCCTGGGTGGCTCAGTTGGTTAAGCGACTGCCTTCGGCTCAGGTCATGATCCTGGAGTCCTTGGATCAAGTCCCACATCGGGCTCCCTGCTCGGCAGGGGGTCTGCTTCTCCCTCTGACCTTCCCCTCTCTCATGTGCTCTCTCTCATTCTCTCTCTCAAATAAATAAATAAATCTTTAAAAAAAAAATGCTATCAATGAGATCCAGTCCAACCTAGATAATCTAACAGCTATAACTGAGGCAGAAGAGAGAATAAGCGACCTGGAAGACAATATAATAGATAAAAAGGGAAAAGAGGAGGCCAGGGAAAAACAACTCAGAATCCATGAAAATAGAATCAGAGAAATAAGTGACACCATGAAGCATTCCAATGTCAGAATCATTGGAATCCCAGAGGGAGTGGAGAGAGAGAGAGGACTAGAAGATGTATTTGAGCAAATCGTAGCTGAGAACTTCCCTAATCTGGGGAATGAAACAAACATTCGAGTCCTAGAGGCAGAGAGGACCCCTCCTAAGATCAAGGAAAACAGGCCAACACCCTGGCATGTAATAGTAAAACTTGCAAATCTTAGAACCAAGGAAACCATCTTAAGGGCAGTTAGAGGGAAGAGATTCCTTACGTACAGAGGGAGGAACATCAGAATAACATCAGACCTATCCACGGAGACCTGGCAAGCCAGAAAGGCCTGGAAAGACATATTCAGGGTACTAAATGAGAAGAACATGCAGCCAAGAATACTTTATCCGGCAAGGCTTTCATTTAGAATGGATGGAGAGATGCAGAGCTTCCACGACCGGCAGAAACTGAAAGAATATGTGACCACTAAGCCAGCCCTGCAAGAAATATTAAGAGGGGTTCTCTAAAAGGAGAAAGACCCCAAGAGTGATATACAACAGAAATTTACAGAGACAATCTATAAAAACAATGTCTTCACAGGCAACATGATGACAATTAATTCATATCTTTCAATAATCACTCTCAACGTGGATGGCCTAAACACTCCCATAAAATGGCACAGGGTTGCAGATTGGATAAAAAGACAGGACCCATCCATATGCTTGTCTACAAGAGATTCGTTTTGAACCTAAAGATACATCCAGACTGAAAGTGAAGGGATGGAGATCCATCTTCCATGCCAGCAGGCCTCAAAAGAAAGCTGGGGTGGCAATTCTTATATCAGACAAATTAGATTTTAAACTAAAGTCTGTAATAAGAGACACAGAAGGACATTATATCATTCTTAAAGGGTCTATCCAACAAGAAGATCTAACAATTGTAAATATCTATGCCCCCAACATGGGAGCAGCCATCTATATAAGCCAACTGTTAACCAAAATAAAGAGTCATATTAATAACAATACATTAATTGTAGGAGACCTCAGTACTCCACTCTCAGCAATGGACAGATCATCTAAGCAGAAAATCAACAAGGAAACAAGAGCTTTGAATGATACATTGGACCAGATGGACCTCATAGATATTTACAGAACATTCCACCCTAAAACAACAGAATACTCATTCTTCTTGAGCACACATGGAACTTTCTCCAGAATAGACCATATACTGGGTCACAAATCAGGTCTCAACCGATACCAAAAGATTGAGATTATTCCCTGCATATTCTCAGACCACAATGCTCTAAAACTGGAACTCAATCACAGGAAAAAATTTGGCAGAAATTCAAACACTTGGAAGCTAAAGACCACTCTGCTCAAGAATGTTTGGGTCAACCAAGAAATCAAAGAAGAACTTAAACAATTCATGGAAATCAACGAGAACGAAAACACATCAGTCCAAAACCTATGGGATACTGCAAAGGCGGTCCTAAGGGGGAAATACATAGCCATCCAAGCCTCACTCAAAAAAATAGAAAAATCCCGAATTCACCAACTAACTCTACACCTTAAAGAACTAGAGAAAAAGCAACAAACGACGCTTAAGCCACACATTAGAAGAGAAATAATTAAAATTAGAGCAGAAATCAATGAATCAGATTCATTGATTTCTAGAACCAACTAGAAGTTGGTTCTTTGAAAGAATTAATAAGATCGATAAACCACTGGCCAGACTTATCCAAAAGAAAAGAGAAAGGACCCAAATTAATAAAATTATGAATGAAGGGGGAGAGAGATCATGAATAACACCAAGGAAATAGAAACAATTATTAGAAATTATTATCAACAACTATATGCCAATAAACTGAGCAATCTGGATGAAATGGCCTTTCTGGAAACCTATAAGCAGCCAAGACTGAAGCAGGAAGAAATTGACAACCTGAATAGGCCAATAACCAGTAACAAGATTGAAGCAGTGATCAAAAACCTCCCCAAAAACAAAAGTCCAGGGCCTGATTGATTCCCTGGGGAATTCTATCAAACATTCAAAGAAGAAATAATACCTATTCTACTGAAGCTGTTTCAAAAAATAGAAACAGAAGGAAAACTTCCAAACTCATTCTATGAGGCCAGCATTACCTTAATCCCCAAACCAGGCAAAGACCCCCTCAAAGAGGAGAATTTCAGACCGATATCCCTGATGAATATGGATTCCAAAATCCTAGCTAATAGGATCCAACAATACATTAAAAGGATCATCCACCACGACCAAGTGGGATTTATCCCCAGGATGCAAGGGTGGTTCAACATTCGCAAATCAATCAATGTGATAGAACACATTAATAAGAGGAGGGAGAAGAACCATATGGTCCTCTCAATTGATGCAGAAAAAGCATATGACAAAATACAACATCCTTTCCTGATTAAAACTCTCCAAAGTATAGGGATAGAGGGAACATTCCTCAAGTTCATAAAATCCATCGATGAAAAACCCACAGCGAATATCATCCTCAATGGGGAAAAGCTGAGAGCCTTTCCCTTAAGATCAGGAACACGTCAAGGATGCCCACTCTCGCCACTATTGTTCAACATAGTACTAGAAGTCCTAGCAACAGCAATTAGACAACAAAAAGAAATAAAAGGTATTCAAATTGGCAAAAAAGAAGTCAAACTCTTTCTTTTCGCAGACGACATGATACTTTATGTGGAAAACCCAAAAGACTCCACCCCCAAATTACTAGAACTCATCCAGCAATTCAGTAATGTGGCAGGACACAAAATCAATGCACAGAAATCAGTTGCTTGCTTATACACTAACAACGCAACTGTAGAAAGAGAAATTAGAGAAAACTATTCCATTTATAATAGCACCAAAAACCATAAGATACCTCGGAATAAACTAACCAAAGAGGTGAAGGATCTATACTCTAGGAACTACAAAACACTCATGAAAGAAATTGAAGAAGACACAAAAAGATGGAAAAATATTCCATGCTCATGGATCGGAAGAATAAACATTGTTAAAATGTCTATGCTACCCAGAGCAATCTATACCTTCAATGCCATTCCGATCAAAATTCCAATGACATTTTTCAAAGTGCTGTAACAAACAATCCTAAAATTTGTATGGAATCAGAAAAGACCCCGAATCGCCAAGGAAATGTTGAAAAAGAAAAACAAAGCTAGGGGCATCACGTTGCCCAATTTCAAGCTGTATTAGAAAGCTGTGATCACCAAGACAGCATGGTACTGCCACAAAAACAGACATATAGACCAATGGAACAGCATAGAGAATATGGGCCCTCAACTCTATGGTCAAATAATCTTTGACAAAGCAGGAAAAAACATGCAATAGAAAAAAGACAGTCTCAAAGCAGGAAAGAATGTCCAATGGAACAAAGACAGTCTCTTCAACAAATGGTGTTGGGAAAATTAGATACCCACATGCAGAAGAATGAAACTGGACCATTTCCTTACACCACACACAAAAATAGACTCCAAATGGTTGAAAGACCTCAATGTGAGACAGGAGTCCATCAAAATCCTAAAGGAGAACACAGGCAGCAACCTCTTCGACCTCAGCCGAAGCAACTTCTTCCTAGAAACATCGCCCAAGGCAAGGGAAGCAAGGGCAAAAATGAACTATTGGGACTTCATCAAGATAAAAAGCTTTTGCAAAGCAAAGGAAACAGTCAACAAAACCAAAAGACAACCGACAGAATGGGAGAAGAGATTTGCAAATGACATATCAGATAAAGGGCTAGTATCCAAAATCTATAAAGAACTCATCAAACTCAACACCCAAAGAACAAAGAATCCAATCAAGAAATGGGCAGAAGACATGAACAGACATTTTTCCAAAGAAGACATCCAGATGGCCAACAGACACAAGAAAAAGTGCCCAACATCACTCGGCATCAGGGAAATCCAAATCAAAACCTCAATGAGACACCACCTCACACCAGTCAGAATGGCTAAAATTAACAAGTCAGGAAACAACAAATGTTGGTGAGGATACAGAGAAGGGGGAATCTTCCTACACTGCTGGTGGGAATGCAAGCTGGTGTAGCCACTCTGGAAAACAGTATGGAGGTTCCTCAAAAAGTTGAAAATAGAGCTACCTCAACCCAGCAATTGCACTACTGGGTATTTACCCCAAAGATACAAATATAGTGATCCAAAGGGGTATGTGCACCCCAATGTCTATAGCAGCAATGTCCACAATAGCCAAACTATGGAAAGAGCCAAGATGCCCATCAACAGATGAATGGATAAAGAAGATGTGGTGTATATATATATACAATGGAATATTATGCAGCCATCAAAAAAAAGAAGAAATCTTGCCATTTGCAATGACGTGGATGAAACTAGAGGGTATTATGCTAAGTGAAATAAGTTAATCAGAGAAAGACAAGTATCATATGATATCACTGATATGAGGAATTCTTAACCTCAGGAAACAACCTGAGGGTTGCTGGAGTGGTGGGGGGTAGGCGGGATGGGGTGGCTGGGTGATAGACGTTGGGGAGAATATGTGCTATGGTGAGCACTGTGAATTGTGTAAGACTGATGAATCACAGACCTGTACCTCTGAAACAAATAATACATTATATGTTAAAAAAAAAAAAAAAAAGGTAGTAGGAAGGGAAAAATGAAGGGGGGGAATCGGAGGGGGAGACGAACCATGAGAGACTATGGACTCTGAGAAACAAACTGAGGGTTTTAGAGGGGAGGGGGGTGGGGGGATGGGTTAGCCCGGTGATGGAGGGCACATATTGAATGGAACACTGGATGTTATATGCAAACAATGAATCATGGAACACTACATCAAAAACTAATGATGTAATGTATGGTGACTAACATAACATAATAAAATTTGTTTTAAAAATTAAAAAATTAAAATTAAAATTAAAAAAAATTTTGACTACAGATTTTAAGGGGAAATTGTTTTAATAAATAGCAATAGTCCTTAACAGGATAGAAGTTTATTCTTCTCTAGTATAGGAGTTCCAGAGATATGCAGTCCAAGGCTGGTATGGAGGTCGGCCGAAAAGTCCTCAGGGACATAACTCCATCCATTCTCAATTTGTTTGAGAGTGTAGCCTCACCAGTGTGGTCCTAAGCAGTATACACATTCTAACTAGCAGGATGGATGAACAGATAAGTAGCAGGAGTAAAAGGTATACACCAGCTGTCTCTTAGGAAGTTTGCCATAAGCTGCCACTTGATACCCACTCTAAATCCCACTGGCCAGAACTTAATGATAACCACACTTAATTACAGGGGAGGATAGAAAATGTCATCTTTAGGCTGAGCACTAAGATGCCCAGCAAAATTACCTATTGCTATTGAAGAATAGAAAAAAAAAAATAGGAGACAACCATACTACAGTTTACCTTAAAATAAAGATAATATCTACTACATGGAATTTATTTGGGAGTGGGTCAGAATTAAATGAGATCATATATGCAAAGAACCTTACACAAAGCTTCATGAAGGAGAGTCCCAATCTTCCTTCTCCTCTACATACATAAAAATCATCTTATCCACATGTATCTGCTGTCTACCTTGCATCTTCAGACCCAGATACAATCATTAACCTTTCCAAGTAGAAAATTAATATACAAAAATTTCTCCCTATTTTGATTTGCAGATATCATCAACCAAATACAAAACACTGTCTACTGTACTTCTCAATCTTGTACAACTGTTTACACTCTACAATGCAAAGGTGCCCTTATGCCACAGGGTATGACTAATTCTCTACACCCTTAGAACAATGGGATACTAGTTATGAAGTCCTGAGCTTACACTCTCCTCTGGGATGTGAGCACCGCAAGGGTGGTGATCTTGTCTGATCCATTCACACTGAAGCCCTAGAATTGTACCTAGCACATGGTCAAGACCAATCAGCATTTGTTGAAGGAATTGGAACTGTCAAATATACACTACAAAATAAAAATGTTCAATATTTAAAAGAGAGAAAGAGAAGAAGGGAGTGAGTTGAATACATCCCATTGTTGCAAAACAACATTGGAGCCTTTAGTGGCAACATTGTGGATCAAGTGTTTAGAGAAAACTCTCCCAGCAGAATATACTAAAAATGGTTGAATCCATTAAAAAAATTAAAAAGTTTTATTTTTTTTAAGATTTGGTTTATTTATTTGTCAGAGAGAGAGAACAATCAAGGGGAGCAGCAGAGGCAGAGAGAGAAGCAGACTCCCCACTGAGCAAGGAGCCTGATTCGGGGCTCGATCCCAGGACTCTGGGATCATGACCTGAGCCAAAGGCAGAAGCTTAACCAACTGAGCCACCCAGGCATCCCAATAAACATGTTTTAAACACATAAATGAGCTAACAAGAAAGTAATAGTATCTCTGGAGGCCAGAAAAATAAGGAAACTCAAATCAGAAGAGTAAATAGTTGTGAAACTAGGGACTGTTTTGGGGATCTAAAAAGATAAAGCCCATGCCCCTACCAGCGTGGCAGGTTGAATTGAAGATGTTCATATTTCAAAGCAGGAATTCATGAGGGTAAACATCTTTTTCTAAGTGGATGACCTACAAAGAACCACCCCACAGTGGGTGTCAGTAGGATACATTATTATCTCAAACTTGAGTCTAGGTGAAGCTGAAGAAAGAAGGAAAAGAAGGAAGGAGGGAGAAAAGGAAGGGAGAGAGGGAAGGAGGGAGGGGGGAAGGAAAGGAAATGAGAAAAGAAAAGGGAGAATTCACCCCTAAGAATTCCTAACCATAAACTATATTTAAGGGAGTTTGGAGTCAGAATTCAAACAACCTGTACAACTCAGAAAACCTCAAGCCAAAAATGGAATTTAAAGTAGTCTCAGGGAGGTGGTGCCCTCAGCCACCTAGCAGACCCAAATACACATCTTATCTGAAGGAATGAATTTTTAAACCAGGCCTTGAATAAGTTTTACAAATAAAACTATCAAAAGTCACTAAAAGCAACAGGAAAGAAACCATGATCAGTAAGAGTTGGCAGAAACAACAAAGCACAAAGGATGGCAGAGACAACATTATCAGAATGAAAATGTTGGAATTATCAAATATAGACTATAAAATAAGAATGTTCAATTTAAAAAAGAGATAAAGAGAAATTGAAAGATTAATAAAGAATCAGAGACTATCAAAGTTGACCAGGCAGATTTATAAAGAAACCAAATGAAACTTCTAGAAATGAAAATAATATAATTGAAATTAGAAATTTAATGAAAAGTTAAACAGCAGATTAGACCAGCTAAAGAGTAAATTAGTGAACTGGAAGACATATCTTAGTTAGAGTTCCCCTTGAAATTGACCTTGAAAGGCAAGGATTTGAGTGCAAATAGTTTATTTAAGAGGTGAAAGAAACACAAGTAAAGACATAAGTAAATGAAACAGGGAAGGCAAAGCAGCCAATTAAGGATTTATCATCAAGTCCGTTACCAAGTTACCATTGTGGACAACTGGAGCTTACTGCCACTGGAAGCTCTGGAAGCCAATCTAGAACACATACCTAAGAGTTATTCCACCCAATGGCAAGGGCACTAGTATTCACTCATCTACCATTGTTCCCATGAAGACATTGTCAGACATGTCTGACCTGCCACATGGGTGGCAAAGTGGGTTCCGGAAACTGGAGCAAAGAAATTCAGATGTTGGCAGTTAGAAGATAGGCAGATAAGCACTGATGTGGTAACAATAGGGGGATATATAGAGATGGGGTATTGACATCTGCTATAGTTGTTTTGAAGAAACAGAATGCAACATAGAGAAACAAAGAGCTGGAAAATAAAAGAGTCATGAAAGATAGAGAATGTATATATTCTATAATCCTGCAATTACACTCTGAGGTACATTACCTAGAGAAACTCTAGCACGTGTACACTAGGAAATGTGTATAAGACTATGGATAGAGGCATAGTTTATAATGTCAAGAAAAAGACTAAAAAACCCAAATATCCATTAAGAGTAGAACAGATAAATAAATTGGGGTATATTTACACAATGGAATTCTACTGAGCAACAAAAATGAAGAACTGTTTCTATAACATCAGTGTGTATAAATCTCTTAAACACAGTACTGAGCCAAAAAAGCAAGTCACAGGGGCACCTGGGTGGCTCAGTCGGTTAAGTGTCTGACTCTTGATCTCAGCTTAGGTCTTGATCTCAGGGTTGTGAGTTCAAGCCCAGCATTAGGCTCCATGCTCAGCATGGAGAGTGTACCTAAAAAAAAAAAAAAAAAAAAAGCTAGTCGCAGGAGAATATGTACAGTATGATTCCATTTATATAAAAGCTCAAAAACAAGTGAAACAAATATGTAGGTAATATGTTGTTTAAGATAGTAGCCAGTTATTGTATAGTGCTTACTCTGTGCCAGGTGCTAATCTGAGTATATTCCATAAACTCATTTAAACTTTGTAACAACTCTGTGAGGTAAATACTTTCATTATTCTCAATTTACAAATGAGGGAAATAAAACCCAGGGAGGTTACGTGACTTTCCACAGTCACATGGTTAATGAAATATGTGGTAAAACCAGAAAGAAAAACAATAGAAATATTAACCGAAAGTCAAGTCAGTGGTTATCTCTGAAGAGAAGGATGTATAGCTTCAAGGATTCTGAAAACATTCCTTTTTATGTATATTATGGGTACATAAGTGTTCATTTCTATTCCTTAAATTAAACAGCTGTGTTCTATATTCTCTTTTTATGTATGATATATTTCATACTAAAAATCATTAACAAAAAAACACATTGGCATAAGCAAAGATTAACAGGTAAGAGTGAGCTCATCTCAGCAAAAAAAGAAATTATTAGAAAAAAATATTTTTAGAGGCACCTGGGTGGCTCAGTTGGTTAAGCATCTGCCTTCAGCTCAGGTCATGATCCCTGCAGGGCTCCCCCTCTCCCCGCCCCCTGCTCATGCTCTCTTTATCTTTCTCTTTCTCTCAAATAAATAAATAAAATCTTAAAAGAAAAGAAAGATTTTTTAAAAGGGCGGCAAAAAACCCTAACAAAAAGAAGGAAAGAAATTCTTTGAATTTACAGAAGTATTGTTACTTGCATTAAAAAAGAATCCCATTTTGACTGTCTAGTTCAATCTAGTAGTAAAGCCTAACAATTATAAAAAGACTAGCAATAGAGAACGGGAATTAAATGAGAGAGAGAGAGCTGGAGAGAGATGCAGCAAAATGTTCGCTCGTGCTTAGATGGCAGGCTGTGTGTGATTTTCCCCCCTTCCTTTTTAAGATCATAGACACACTCTAGAGTTAGACAGACATGAGTTTGAATTGAGTATTTGTAATTCACTGGTTGCAAAACCTTAGGAAATTTATTTAATCTCTCTGAGACTTAATTTCCACCCATTTAAAATGAGGATAATAATACTTCAAAAGCGTATTGTGAGGTTTTAATGAAATAATATATATAAGTAGCACCAGCACCTAGATTGCAGTAACACCAAGAAAAGTTGGTGTCACTATTTGTAGGGACCATTGAACACCTTAGCTGCTTTCCCCTCATTTTTTTTAAAGATTTATTTATTTATTTTAGAGACAGAGCGCAAACACAGGGGAGGAACAGAGGAAGAGGGACAGAGAGAATCTCAAGCAGACTCCCCACTGAGCGCAGAGCCCCTGAGATGGTGACCCGAACTGAAATCAAGAGTTGGTCACCTAGGGCGCCTGGGTGGCTCAGTCGGTTAAGCGTCTGCCTTCGGCTCAGGTCATGATCCCGGGGTCCTGGGATCGAGCCCCGCATCGGGCTCCCTGCTCGGCGGGAAGCCTTCTTCTCCCTCTCCCATTCCCCCTGCTTGTGTTCCTGCTCTCGCTATCTCTCTCTCTGTCAAATAAATAAATAAAATCTTCAAAAAAAATTTTTATTTATTTATTTGTGAGAGAGAGAATGAGAGAGAGCATGAGAGGGGGAAAGTCAGAGGGAGAAGCAGACTCCCTGCTAAGCAGGGACCCCCCCCCCCCCGCCCGAAGCAGGACTCGATCCTGGGACTCCAGGATTTATGACCTGAGCTGAAGGCAGTCAGTTGCTTAACCAACTGAGCCACCCAGGCATCCCTGTGTTAGTTTTACTTTCAAACAATTGCAGGACTAGGTCTCTCAATCCCATCCTTTATATAAGGAGCAACTAAGGTTTTTGATCTGTGTGAAAAATTTTCTGCAGATTGCTCATCAGCTTTTGGGGCCTTTACAAAGAGGGACCACCTAGAGAACACACTGTCTACTTAACCGTAAATTGGTAGGTATATATGCTGGTTTCATACCATCACTGTTTCAAGAGGACTGTGCAGATGAAGCCTTAGGATCTGAAACAATGTAAAACAGAGCTGTATTGTTGCCTGTTTCCATTCATGCTCATTTCCATTTCCTTGCATGATGTGAAACACTTTAGAAAACTGCCTGCATGCCATCCAAGTATAAATCAAAGAAGTCAAATATCCTCATCTTTGCTGATGATACCATTATTCATTAAACTAAAATACTTGGGGCGCCTGGGTGGCTCAGTCGTTAAGCGTCTGCCTTCGGCTCAGGTCATGATCCCAGGGTCCTGGGATCGAGTCCCACATCAGGCTCCCTGCTCCTTGGGAGCCTGCTTCTCCCTCTCCCACTCCCCCTGCTTGTGTTCCTGCTCTCGCTATCTCTCTCTCTGTCAAATGAAAAAATAAAATCTTATAAATAAATACATACATACATACATACATACATACATAAATAAATAAATAAAAAGAGTTGGTCACCCAACCGACTAAGCCACCTGGCGCCCCTGCTTTTTAATTTTGAAGCACCGTCTCTTGCCCAGGAGGAGTTGACCCACCCCCCTCTTGAAAGAGCCTATAACCCAGGCTGGGATCATGAGAATCATCCCTACGCCTTTGGATGGTGTTACGGAGAAAGAAGCGCCCTCTTCTCTCTAACATCACTAGCTCTAAAGTTGTAAACCTAGAGCTGGCCTAGAGCCTAGGCAGTGGCTCTCTTCGGAATCACAAAGTTGGAGGTTACCCGTAAATAGAGCTAACTAAAGGAAAACGAGAGAGAGAGAGAGAGACTGACAGAGGCAGAAAGAGAAGATTGAGTCTAGATGACAACATTGAAGCCCCCTGAACTCAGCCACATGCACAGACAGATCTATACTCTGAACTTTTCTGTTAAGTGAACCAATACATTCCTTTGCTTAAATTAACTTGAGTGGGGGCATCTGGGAGGCTCAGTCAATGAAGCGTCCAGCTCTTGATTTTGGCTCAGGTGGAGGATTGAGCCCTGCATCAGGCTCTATGTTCAGCACACAGTCTGCTTATCCCTCTCCCTCTGCTTCTCTCCCGGCTCATGTACTCTCTCTCTCTCTCTCTCAGATAAATAAATAAATAAAATCTTTAAAAAAATTTAATTTGAGTTGTTTCTGTCACTTACAATCCAAAAATCCTAACAATAAATTGATACTTAAAAGGCAGCTAGAGCAATGTAAATCAGCTATTATACCATCAAAACATTTGTTTTTCCTATACTTCCCAAGTTTAGTTAGCGTGTGTTTTTATTACTTATTTTCCCATTATATAAACCTTATCATTTTTTATATTTATTTTTTTTATTCTTATGTTAATCCCCATACATTACATCATTAGTTTTAGATGAAGTGTTCCATGATTCATTGTTTGTGCATAACACCCAGTGCTCCATGCAGAATGTGCCCTCCTCAATACCCACCACCAGGCTAACCCATCCTCCCACCCCCCTCCCCTCTAGAACCCTGTTTGTTTTTCAGAGTCCATCGTCTCTCATGGTTCGTCTACCCCTCCGATTTCCCCCGCTTCATTCTTCCCCTCCCAAACCTTATCATTTTTTTATTCTTAACCATGTGGATTATTTATTTCAAAGGTATTTTTGAATTATTGTTTACACTTATTATCTATATATATGTTTAACTTTTTCCATGCTCACTCGTAGGATTTTTGCCAGTATGTTTTTTAACTTAATTTATTTATCAATTTAAGACTTTAATTTAATTGATAATTTAATTTTTAATTTAATTATCAATTCAGAACTTTATTTGCAGATGACTACTGCCCCAATACACAGCTTGACTAATCCTAGAATCAACCAGTAAGTTACTCCCAGAATCCTGACCTTAAGAAACTAAGAGAGATAATGAGTGTAGGTTGTGTTAAGCCCTAAATATGGGGGTAATATGTTATACATACACAATTAATACAATTTCTTGTCATAAATTTTATTCCATTTTTAAACTAAAACTTTTCATTGGATAAAGATATTTTTCTGCTTTATTTCTTTTTTTTTAAGATTTTATTTATTTATTTGATAGAGATAGAGAGAGGGAGAGCACAAGCAAGTGGAGTGGCAAGCAGAGGGAGAGGGAGAAGCAGGCTTCCCGCTGAGGAAGGAGCCCGACGTGGGGTCATGACCTGAGCCAAAGGCGGCCGCTTAACCCACTGAGCCACCCAGCCACTCCTCTGCTTTATTTCTGATTATGCTGTTGTCTTTTTGTTGTTGTTTTTTTCTTCAGAAACAATTATTATTCGAAGAATTTGGATCTCTATGACATGCCATCCAACTTTTAGCTTTCCATCTGTAATCTTTTATTCTTTGAAGTTATGTTTTTGAATTGGTTCTCAAATTTGCCCTCTACTAGAAGTCCATTTTCCACGACTCCAGGTATTCTATTCACTCCCTCCACCCTGACATCATTTAGCTGTTATATTTAATTTTACAGCAGTATTTTCTTGCTGTGAATTTTTCACATTATCTTTCCATAACAGCCTACTCTTGATTCTCAGAGGCAACGTCCCCTTATATATTTTTGTGCAAACTGAGCAGTTATTTTCTAAAATTGTCCTCTATTTCTTATAGTAAATCTATTTCAGATGCAGGGAATTTTCCTGAATCATCAGGACAGAATAGCATCGTGGTTAAAAGTGTGAATCTGAAATCAGTCTGCCTGGATTCAAATCCCAACTCTATCACGTTTCAGCTTCAAGACCTCAGATAAGTTTCTTTAAATCTCTGTGCCAATTGGTACCTGAGAAATTGGGGCAAAGTCATACCTACCTCACAGAGTTACTAAACTAACATGTGAAGTGCTTATAACCACCTCAACACATGGTATGTGCTCAAAATTATTAGCTATGGAGTGCCTGGGTGGCGCAGTGGGTTAAGCATCTGCCTTTGGCTCAGGTCATGATCTCAGGGTCGTGGAATTGAGCCCCACATCAGGCTCCTTGCTCAGCAGGGAGTCTGCTTCTCCCTCTGCCTGCTGCTTCCCCTGCTTGTTCTCTCTCTCTCTCCCTCTCTGACAAATAAATAAAATCTTTTAAAAAAAATTATTAGCTACAATACTCAGCCTGTGCCGCAGGACATTATCGTTGCCCCAACCACCTCCCCCTAGAGTTTTCTCTGGTTGCTCATCTTCTCACAAACGTAATTCAAAAGGAAAAATCAAGACACAGAGTTTACCCTGGGCTCAGTAAGAGACTGATGAGACCCTATCCTAATACTTGGTGAAAAACTAAAATTGTTGCACACCTGCAGCTAGGATAACACCAGATGTTTAACTATACTGGGATTAAAATTTAAAAAAAGAAATATTTCATCATAATCATTTAAAAAAACTAAGGTTGTCACTCCTTGGTTGAAACTGAGATTTAAAAAATAAAATTTAACAATTTTTTTTAATCAGCAAATTACCTGTTTGGGCATCAGGCAAGTATAGATGAGGGACAGTATTACAATTCTTCCCCAGCACAGATTCCAGAAGGATGGGACTCTAGGAATATGATTCCTTGTGTGTTCACATAATAGAAAAAATACACTCAAGGTAGATGCAGTTGCCTGCAATGATAAATAGTACTTTTTACCCAAACTTCTTTTTCTTTTTTATTAAACAATGTGATAGCTTTAATGACAAGTTAAATAATATGTGTGCGTGTATTCATATATGTGCACAGAATAAAAGTGACTCCAAGCTAATGTTTAAACACTGACCATGTTCAGTGTCTGAAAAACTCTATATATTCCATAAAAGTTTACAGTCTTAATTATCTAGATACAATTTAATAAAATCAGCAAATAATAACAAAACAATACATGGAATTATCTATTTGCAAAATTAATAAACTCTTGTGAAAATCATTACACTCTGTGTAAATGTAAAAGTGCAACTACATAGAGGGTGGAGAATAGAACATGAATTCACCAAATTTCTTTTTCTCATCTCAAAAACCTCAAAATCTCATCCCACCATGGCTTCAGGCTTGAAGTCTAGAATCTTATGATGTATCTCAAGTTTGGATGTGACTCTTCTTGTTTTGGAAACTTATGGACCAAAAAATTATGTTATCTACCTTACTACTCCCAACATACTATGGTGAAACAGGGTAACAGCAATTCACTTTTCCTTCTGAAATAGTGAAGAACTGTAGGCACATAGCAGTCACATTGAAATCTTCTCGTCAAATGTTACTAGTCTGGGGCTGGGGAATGTTCCTTCTTTATCCTAGTTCTGCTCCCTGAAGTAACTCCTCATCAGGTATGTTCCATGCCTACTGGTTTTGCCCTCTACAATGTCCTTCCTTTTCCCATTATTTAGTGGACACTTCTGAAGAGGACATTGTAAAATACACCACTTTTGGTGACTTAGCAAATTTCTCAGCCTATCTCCTGTCTGTGAAATGTTGAGATAGAGGTGAGCATATTTTGCATGTGAAGGAATGGGAATAATTATGGCCAAGAGGACACGCTAGTAAGGTTCCATGATCAGTCTCATTTCATCCCTCCCGGAATCCACACCCTTTGCCAAGTAACTCTGCAGTCCTCTAAAAGTCGAATCTACTTTCCCACACCTTGACTTTGGGCTTGGCCATATGGTTTGCTTTGGCCAATTGGATGTTAGTAGGTGAGTTCTATTCAGGGCTTGAGCCTTGCTCAGGGATGACTCTGCCTTCACCCCAAGCAGAACAAGCCTGGGTTAGGCTGCCAGCCCCAGGAGGAGGATGAGAGGCATCTGGAATTGAGCTTCCCCAGCTGCCTAAGCCTGAAACAGACTGAGAAGCAGACCAGCTGAACCCCAGCTGATGCACAGACACATGAGAGCTAACAAATCATTATTGTTTTAAGCCACTGAGTTTGTGAGTAGTTACTATGCAGCAATAGCAAGCCAATATATCTGGTAAAAGAAATCACCAACATATAAGCCAGTCTAAATTTGGGAGGCTTAGGTAGTGTTATGAACTAAACTGTGTCCCCCAACATTCATGTGTTGAAGCCCTAACCCCCTGTGTGACTGGGTTTGGAGATAAGGGTGGAGCTCTAATCTGAGAGGACTGGTATCCTTCTGAGAAGAAGAAGAGACACCAGAGATTGCTCTCTCCTCATCAGTGCACAACAAAAAGGCCACATGAGGACACAGTGAGAATACACCCATCCGCAAGCCAGGAAAAGAGGCTCACTATAAAACTAACCCTGCCAGCACCTTGATCTTGGACTTCTAGCCAATATATGTCCATTAGTGAAGTGATATTTTGTTATGGCAGCCAGAGGAGACTAATACAGGTAGGTTGAAAACAGTAGACGGTGTGCTAATTGCTATCAGTATCCTACATCTGAGGAGAGAGGCTGGCGTTCCCTCCTGAATGCTTCCAATTCTACTGAACTTCTCATTTGTAGGAACAAGGACCAGCTGAGGTCATGCTGAGAGACTCTGGGTACAAATTGGGAGAACTGGCAAATAAAAGCAGGTAAGAATGTCTTCAACTGGCAATTGATGAGAAAGAAAAGTTAATTTATTGACTAAACCCAAGGGTAGAGCAGATCTTCTCTGTGCAAATCTGGAGACAGAATCCCTTAGTCAGCAAGTTTAGATAGGGATCCAAATTTGAACTTGGGCTATTTGTCTGCATTTCTTTTAGTCTATTATACAAGGGGTTCCTAAGTGAATTAAAGTTCAGCTACTTTAGGTAATTACAGTAGCTGTTTTCCTCTTAGCCAGAAAGGTCAGGGAGAAGGAGAGGAGATTATGCCATGTCCCTTTTATATGAAGCCATCCTTCTTCCCTTCGATCTCATTTGTCTGATAAACAGCTGCATTAAATTTAATCTTGAGCTGCTCTGCCACAGCTTCTTTTCTGAAAAAGATCCTCTGGGACTTTTCACTCATTAAGAAAGTAGCCAACAAGAAGGAAGGAGGTGAGTTTGCCCTCACTGATCAAACTTACGTCAACCTAGAGACAAGACCAATAATTAAACAGCAACATTTGTTGAGTGTGTGTCACGGGTCATGCACTGTGCTAAGAATTTTACACACATCAATCTCTACTGTGTTAGGGCAAGTCCTCTGCCCCCCTGATAGCAGTATCTCACTTCCTATATTTGGGGGTATAATGTGTCACCTCTGTTTCCACGTAGGTGATTCTCAGCCCTGATGAGAGTAAGAGATAGGTGTGGAGTGCAGAGCGGGAAGCATGCTGCATGCTTTGTCCCCTCCGGACCTAAACAGTGTCATATTAATGTTAATATCAGCTTGGAAGACAGGAGGATGGGAGACGAGATGCTAAAACTAAAGGAAGTATTAGTGTTTTGTGGGCATGCTAATGGCAGTGGGTGAGGCGAATGAACATATAGGCCTAACATAGGGTCTCTCACATAGTGTATATCCAATAAATACACCCAATAAAGGTTTGTTACCTGCATGCATGAGCAAATATTTTTAAATTTAAAAATAAAAGTCTTTTCAAGATAAGATAATATCTCCCCACTTGCTACAGAGTCAGAGCCACTAGAACCCAAAATTTCAGTACCATAGCCCAGAAATCATTTTTACTAAGGGAATTTCCAATTTTTTTAATCCTGTTAAGCGTGTTTCAGAGACTATATGTCTGCCATTGAATATGACTTTATCAGTTGGAATTCAAAAAAGTTGATTATAGTTACCTATATCGATATTAAGAGCATCTACCACATACTAAGTTTGAATCTGGCCAATTATTTTCCCCTCCAGAGGACATGCTGGAATGACTCCAATATTCGAGTACTATAATCACCAAGTTGTTCTAACTCTTGACCAAAAGTGGGGCTGTCTTAGAGAAGACCATCAGAAGGTGATCACCATGTTTCACTGATGGTTCAGAGAAACCAAATGTCCAGTGGGATGCCTTGAGGTACTACACAGGTGTCTTCCATGGACTCAGGTCCTGGGTCAGCATTCAAGATAAGATGCATGAGCTTCTCACGGGTCCTAGCTAACAATTGGCCAAATGCATCCTGGGCAGGCAGGATTTAGAAATACCAACACCCAGAACTGCCAACCAAATATTTACTATTTGTAGAAAACCATTTACACAAGGAGCTTAACCTCTTCCAGGGGACCTCAGAGGGTGTAATGTTCCCAGCACTACAGTATTCTCTTCTATACTGGGAAAGCCCTTAAGAGCCAGTCAATTCAGTGCTGGAAGAAAAAAAAAGCAGGACTCAATGTGGATTTAAATCCCCTTGGGGAAGGGGCCTGGGTGGAAACGACCCATTGTAGCATTCATTGTAGTAACAAACAAACATACCATAAAAGAGACAAGAAAATGCCACTTGAACACATTATGACATACCCATACAAAACAATTGCAAGTAGGGGCCCCTGAGTGGCTCAGTCGGTTAAGTGTCTGACTTCGGCCCAGGTCACAATCACTGGGTCCTGGGACTGCACCCCTTCTCTCCCCGACCCCAGGTCAGGCTCCACACTCAGAATTCTCCCTCTCCCTCTGCCCCTCCCCCCAGTTGTGCACGCATATGCACGCTCTCTCTCAAAATAAATAAATAAAATCTTTAAAAATAATAATAATTGCAAGCAAAGAATCAAAAGAATGAGTTTGGTCTATATGCAGTGAAATGGAAATATCTCTGAAATATACTATTAAACAAACAAAAACCAGCCAAAGAGCAGAAAGGTGAATATTGACCCCATGAGTATTTTTGCAAAGGATAGACAAATGGCATACTATCTTACTAGTGGTGTGATCTTTGCTCCTGATATTTCCTCTCACTCTGTGACCTTTCCACTGTTTAGGCAGCAGTAAGAATCCCCTATACAGAACAAGGATGTCAATTCCTCGCTTTTGGGTTTTTCAATAGGCTTTTGATACTCCTGGCAGAAATAATAGCTTTGAGGGGTTCAAAAGCGAAGGCTTTTGAGTTTGAAAAAGGTGGCTTGTGAGATGCACATTGTTTTATGCCACAAACCACAGATTTGGAAGAACGTATGCTCAGTTGGCACCATTTTTGCTTACTCTCAGACTAAATGAAGATTCCACAGACTAGTTGAGAATAGTGAGATAAATGCTGTCGGGTCTCTAAAAAAAGGGCTGCCCTTCCCCACCATGCACTGGCCCGGGAGGTTATGAGAGAAATCCCAGAGAAGCTGGGAGACCTGAGAGCAAAGAAGAGCTAGGCCTCACCGCAGGGAAGAGGACACCCAGGGACATGGTAAGCATGCCAGAGTCCGCCATGACTTGGAGGCAGAAGAGCAGAGACAGCTAAGTGGGGTAGCCCTGAGACATGGCAAATTTCCCCTTGCGTAACACCCACGAAGGAATGGGAAGAATCACATGTTTTCTGAATTACTCAAAAGGGACCCAGAAGTAGCTAAGAGGCCAGGCCTCAGACACCTGTCAGCCAGAATGAGAAAGGCTGCCACAGCTATCTGCATGGGCCAGTGACTAAACACAGAACAGGAACAAGGGCTGCAGGATGCCAGGTAGGAGGTGACACCAAGGAGCTCCTGCTTCACCCACACAATACCGTGGCTCTCCACCATCCTCTGTCCACCAAACCCACAAAGCTTAGTCACCACTCCAGAAAAGGGAAGGGTAAACCCTGAAATGTCTATACCTTAAGTTCATACCTCCCAATGGTAGCTTAAAAATAGAATAAGTTTCTGTTATAGTAAAAAAAATATTCATTATATTTCCTACCACCTGTTTTGGCCTTCAGTTTGCCACCACTTATACTCATCTATACATAGACATAGGTGTTAAAATTTTCTGACATGGCTAACAGTAATGGAATGGAACCAGAAAAGAGAGGATGGAGATCCGTATTTTTGCTTTTCTTCCCTCTCTATAATTAGTTTTTCAATCACATGCAATAACTTAAATGACCCCTGTTACTTGGCAGAGGTAGTGGGGCTAGGGACCACATTCTGGGAATCTGGAACATTGACTCCCTAACAGCTCACAAGGGTGTGGTGGCATCACCTAGGTTAGAATATATTCCCAGAATTGTCCACCGGCAGTCGCAGATTATTCCTTTCAAATCCTCCGAAGTCAAAACAGGCCTTTATCCAACCTGACCAGTTTCTCTTGATCTCCATTCATTCAGTTGCCACCAATCATTCCCAAGTTGTCATCATTTTTATAATGTCATTCCTGATGTCAAAGGATGTCCACCAATCCCTAACTGTTTACTGAGCTTACCCCCTGCTTCCTCTGTGATATGCTTGAATAAACTCCAGGAACCACAGAGCTCAAACTTTAACATCCGCCATGACACTCTCATTTGGTTCATGGTGGGCCAGCACCATCACTAATACCCTTTTGACAACTGTTATGGGTCAAGACAATTCACCAGAATATAAAATAATTGGCAGAAAGTAAACAACACGCATTACAAAATACACTCAAGATAGAGTGATAGAACAGCCATTGGCTAAAAATATTTGCAGGATGGTGCATGAATGATCATTGGGCTAAAACATAAAAACTGAATTATATAGAGAAGAAAGTAGAGTCTGAAGAGTTAGCTCTCATTGGCTGAGAGCATACTGTGTCAAAATGAAACTCTACACCATGTTTGGGTCAAAATTCACAGGAGGCACCCATTATTCCAAACAGGCCTCCAGGGAGAAAACTAGATTACAATCAGTTGCTTTCTGACTAACAAGAGATACACACAGTATATCTAGCGGAAAGTCAATTAACATAAAGCTGGTGAATTCATTACAAGAGTGGTGAGTTAATTAACATAGGATTGAGGAGTTCATATACAGCTTAAGGAAGCAAATTTAATTTTCTATACAAACAATTTATGGCTTAAGTAAATGACTACAGTTTTCTACAACAAACACATGTTTTAACATTTTTGGTTATACTAAGCTTTCCAGTTAAAACATTACTTTCCCATGAAGTAAAATTTTTAAAGTATATAGTTTAAAAAATAGAATGACTTAGAACACATTTTGCTTCTTGGATGTCAGCAAGCATAAAGAAAGGAGCTACAACTCTGATGACAAGAAAAAGTGCATCTAGTTTTGGGGGGTTTTTTAAGTTTTTTTTTTAAGATTTTATGTATTTATTTGAGAGAGAGAGCACATGCCGGGGCGGGGTCAGTGTACAGCAGAGGGAGAGGGAGAAGCGGACTCCTCACCAGGCAAGGAGCGCTTCACCAGGCTTGATCCCAGGACCCCAAGATCATGACCTGAGCCAAAGGCACATGCTTAACCAACTGAGCCATCCAGGCACCCCAAAGCACATCTGGTTTTAAATTTGAACAAGACCTTTGTCCCACCAGGCTTGTATCTAACAGGGGTCTTTGTTCACTGTACTCTGTGGTTAACAAAACGTAAGATACTCCAATCTTCTCTAGTTTACCTACCCCACCAAGACACAAAATAGAGCAACCTGTGCTTAAATTTTCAAAGGACTTCCCTCAACAAGATACACCCTACCAAGATTTCCCATAAATTAGAATTGGTACTCATAATTTTTTCTAATTTTATGTAAGGTTGATTCAAAGTTATATTTTTTGGCTTCTTTCAAAGCTTATAACATTGCTTCCATCATTCAATAACACTCAGAGAATGGAACTTTGATATTAAAAAATATATATTATATAGTGTTTTCTATAATTGATTATTTTACATAAATACACACACACATATCTATTTTAGAAAAATATCCGAAGACACACAGCACTATAACAAAATAGCACTGCAGGGAGCAGCATTGAATTGTTATCCATATATTACCTTTCTAATAAAAAAAAAGGGCACCCAGTAAATGCAAAAATATTTTTTTCTAAAACTGAAAGCCATTTTCAACATCACTGAAAATGTTTTCAGTAACACTCATAAGTAGCATCTCTTCAACAGCTGTTCACGTTTGTCTGCCCATCTTAGCTTTGGTCCTTTGTTCTCCTGTGACCGGCTGATGCCCTACCACAGGGGCAAAAGCACCTTTCAGATGTGACATGGCAGGCTTTCTCTTATCTACTCCCTCCTGAGGATCCCGGGGAAAGGGGTCAGGTTGAGGTGCAAAGAGAGCAGGGGGCAAAATGGTTTCCAGGAGCCCACACACACGGGGATCCTAATTACCCACAACACTCCAAAGAAATGTTCCCAGGTACCTGAGAATACTGGGCCCGGAACAAGACCAGTTTGGGCTGCTAAACCAAGGAATGGGAACAAGTGGTTCAGGGAAGGCTTCAGAGGGAGAGTTCCCACCCTGTTATTCCCACACGCAGCCATCTCCACCAACTGCTCAGAAGAATAATTGTACAAGCCCTTGCTACCAGCCCTGCTCCACGGGCCGGCCAGTTAAAACTCATGCTATAGTAAATGTAAACAGACAGCTAGCACTGGGTCTCTTTAAGAACCCCTGTAATGTGGTCTCTGAGAAAACCTCACCACAAGCTTCTGGCAGGGAAGCTAAGCATCCACTTCAACTCACACTTGCCCTCACAGGGGCTGTGGAGTTATGACTACCGAGAAGTGGCCATTCAGCCAGAATGACTCTTCCAACTTCCTCATGTGCAGTGGGGTCGAGTGTCCAGTCTCGGAGAATGTGGAGTGGGCCCAGCCCTGGTGCGTGCCACTCTGGGCTGGGGTCATTAAAATGCTAGTGTGCCTCCTCCACACTTTCCTCCTCCTTTCCCGGCTTGAGGGAGCCCCGCACAGGTACCTGGCAGCCATGTGTTAAATCTGGCGGGGCCTTAAAGGAGGAGCCTGCTCCCTTAGTCACTTCCTGGAAGAAAGCTTCCGGCTGACCAGGAACACCTGTTTGGGACCACAGAGAGGAAGAAATAAACTTCTACCGTGTTGAGTCATTATACATTTTAAAGTTCGTAATAGCAGCTCATATACCCTAATAATACACTAGCCTACATGCAAAACCTGCTCCAGTGTTCTGGAAAACGGCTCTTTGGGGTCCATAGCATCTCCCCCATCTTTCAGACAATCCATGGTCTCTAACCATTTTTCTGCTCAACATAACAAGTCCCAACTCATCCCTAGGCTCTTTGTTTTCAGCTATATTGAGGTATAATTGACAAATAATCGTAATATACTTAAAGTGTACAACATGATTTTTGATATACATTATGAAAGGATCTCCACCATAGAGTTAATTAACACACCTATCATCTCAAAAATTTACCTTTTTTTTTTTTTTTGGTGACAACACTTAAGTTCTACTCTCTTAGCAAATTTCAATTATATGATATAGTATTATCAACTATAATTACCATGTTATACATTAGATCCTCAGATCTTATTCATCTTATAATTCAAAGTTTGTACCCTTTTACCAACCCCTCCCTATTTCTCCCACCCCCTAGTCCCTGGCAACCACCATTCTACTCTGCTTCTGTAAGTTTGACTTCCTTTTTTTTTTTTCAGATCCCACCTATTAGTGATACCATGCACCATTTGTCCTTCTTTGTTTGGCTTATTTCACTTAGTATAATGTTCTCCAGGTTCATCCATATTATCATGAATGGCAGGGTTTCCTTTTTTATGGCCAAATGATATTCCATTATATATCTAGGTAGATAGATAGATAGATGATAGATAGATCACATTTTATTTATCCATTCATCTTTTGATGAGCACTAAGGTTGTTTCCATACTTGGCTATCATGAATAATGCTGCAATGAACGTAATAGTATAAATATCTCTTCAAGATAGTGATTTGATCTCCTTTGGATATATACCCAAAGGTGGGATTTCTGAATCATATGGTAGTTCTATTTTTAATTTTTTGAGGAACCTCCATACTGTTTTCCATAGTGCCTGTATCAGCTTACATTCCCACCAACAGTGCACAAGGCTTCTCTTTCCTCCACATTCTTGCCAGCACTGATTCTCACGTCTTTTGATAATAGCCTTCCTAACAGGTGTGAGGTGGTATCTCATTGTGTTTCTGATTTGCTTTTCCCTGATGATTACTGTTGGGCACTTTTTCATGTACCTGTGGCCATTTGTATGTGTTTTTTGGAAAAATGTCCATTTAGGTCCTTTGCTCAGTTTTTAATCAGATTATTTGGCTTTTAGCTATTGTGTTATACATTTTGGTTCCTTGTTTATTTTCAATATTAACCCCTTATCAGATATATAGTTTGCAAATATTTTCTCCCATTCTATAGGTTACATTTTCCTTTTGTTGATTATTTCCTTTGGTGTACAGAAGCTTTTTAGTTTGATGTAGTCCCATTTACTTATTTTTACTTTTGTTGTTTGTACTTTTGGTGTCAAATCCAAAAAATTATTGCCAAGACCAATGTCCAGGGGTTTATCCCCGATGTCTTCTTCTAGAAGTTTTAGTTTCCAATCTGACATTCCGGTCTTTAATCCATTTTGAGTTGATTTTCATGTATGGTGTGAGATAGGGGTCCAGAATTCACAGCCGGTATGGGGCTTGTACTCGGGCCCCAAGATCAAGAGTCTCATGCTCTATGGACCAAGCCAGCCAGGCACCCCTTTGGGGTCCAAAATTCAAAGAAGATTTCTAGGCCAGTAGATTTTCAGAGGTGATCCTTGAGTGGATACTATTCATGGTGTCTTCATAAAAGACTAAGTTTAGTTTTGTAATATGGTTGCTTTTGTTGTTGGAATGAATTAATCTTATGTATAACATTACAAACACTGACACAGTGTGTTCTCATGAATTTTAGTAAAGGGGTTCAAGAATTTTTTAATATTTGCATTAGTGAGGGGAGGGGAGCAAAATGAGAGGGTTGCTTTGACTTTTGTATTGCACGCTGGTGAGCTGAAGACCTACTTTCTCCACAAACCACAGAAATTCACACCCATTCGGTCCGGAAATAATTTAGTCCAATTATCTATGGCACTTCTTGTCTTCTGAAAGATTTATCCAACAAGTTAATATTATTTTTTTTTTAAAGAAGAGGTTAAAAGGAGAGAAGGAAAAAGAGGGATTTACTAAACATAGAATATATATTGTCATCATGCTCAGAAGTAATTTAAGAGGCAGGGGCACCTGGGTGGCTCAGTTGATTAAGTGTCTGACTCTTGATTTCGGCTCAGGTCATGATCTCAGAGTCATGGGATTGAGCGCCAAGTTGGACTCTGTGCTGAACATGGAGCCTGCTTAAGATTCTTGGTCTCTCTCTCCCATTGCCCCTCCCCCACCCCGCTCACACATGCACTCTCTCTAATAAAAAAACTTTAAAAAGAAGTAATTTAAGAGGCCATGTTATACAGAGGTTAGGTCAAATAAACTAGATCTAAACCTGGGTTGCATTTTTTTGTTAGCTTGTGCAGGTCCTTGTCACCCTGGACAGGTGAGACAGTTAAGGTAAAAAGAAGTAAAGTCCCACAGTTCATAGAAACTAGAGGCCCCATGGGGCAGACCAGCTGGACACTCAGCCTGGGAGAATGGCATTGACCCTGGTTTCTAGTCTAGATGGACTCTGAACCTTGGCCAGCCCTTTGGCCATACCCTTGGCTGTGCCCTCTCTCAAGAAGCACTCAAACTTCCTTCCACCTTGGATTCCTGGTCCCCACTGTGTATGAACAGCTGGGTGTTCAGATGGAAGGATCACAGCTGGCCCCGTCTATGGGGATGCTGGCCTGGTCTCTCAGCCAATCCCAACTGAACCTTCATTTTTGTTCTACTGCCGTCTCTCTTGCCGATGACAGCTGCCAGATTCAAGGCTCTCTCTCCACCTGTTCTCCAACCCTGTACACCATCCTACCACTCCCCAGAGTATACCACGAAAGGCATCTTGCTGCCGCAGTACCATGAATCATCATGCATTGGTCTAAACCAAGTTGATTAAGAAATACCGGACTTGTGGAGTGAAAAGAGGTCAAATCTGGGTAGAAAATGCTTCCTTTGCTAGTAAACTATTGGTCAGATGATCTTATTTCTGATGTGTGCCATTGTTCCCATGGAGGGAATGCACATTTGATCATGTTTGAATGTAAAAGAGATCTGTTTTCAAATTGAGATTTGTAGCCCTGAGATGAGAGTATTTACACTAACTACTAACCATGGCTGCTTGATCCAAGTGCAGCCTCTTTGTTATGTCACAGGAAGGGGATCCTTGAGATGTTGAGCCCTTAAGACTCACTACTGGTTCCCGCAGAGCTTCAAGGGACCATGATTTGACAGCCACCTCTGTCCCCCAGGGCTCAGATCTCCATATGACCCAAGCCCTGTAGGTCCCGTGGCCAGCGCACCACTGCCCTCACTACCCTGTGACTTGCTTTGAAGTTTTACAGCCATTTCACCAACAAACACAGCCCGAAGAAGGACAGGAGCCAGGTATGCTGGCTTTCAACCAGTGAAGCGCTCACAGAAAAACACTGTCTTTGAGGCTTTATCAAATAGAATGAGCGTATAAAGAATGCATAGGGGCAGGATAAACATCTCACGCCCTTCTTTATCTGTAAAGGGAAGACAATGCTATGTGATAGGTTGATATAAAGATTAGAGGAGTTAATGCATGTAAAGCACTTTGCATAGAGCCAAACGCATAGAAAATTCTGGCTTTTTATTTTTTCATCCAGAGAACATAAGGCGGTCTATTGAGAAAGCTCAGGCCACAAATTCAAAATCCATAGAATAAACGCGCCACCCCGTCCTCCCCTGATTCGTGTATCTCTAATGTGGCAGTAGACTTGTTCTCCTTCCTTGGCTGACTTTACCTTCTCATACTGACAGCCATCTCCAGGACACCCCCCTTTGCAGCCTGGGCCCTCCAACCCATAGCTACCAAGTAAAGGAGCTTCTCTTTTTGGCCACCAGCCTGTCCTCTAACCTAAGGAGCTAAGAAATAAATAACATGATATGAGTTGATTATAAAGTGATTGTGGGAGTTTGGACACAAGTGCTGAGCTTGAATTATGAGAATCTGGTTGATGAGGTGGCTCAGGTTGGAAGGACTGGTAAGTGGTTGTGCACGTGTACCTGGTCCTCCCCAGGTGATCCTGGACACTCCCAGGTGAACCCCATGAAAGAAAGGTCTTCTGGCCTCCCAGACAGTGCATTGCGAGAGGGCCACTCTCTGTTCTGTGTTGCTGCTATTACCTGTCCTGGACCCCACAGTCTGAGCCCTCCCCTGACCAGAGGAAGCTGGCACAGCAGTCTCCTACCCCTTCTGTGCCCTCTGTCCCCAGCCTGCATGGTAAGAGCTGTGACCCTTACCTTCCCGTGGGCTGGGAACCCTCCCTCACTGGGATGCAGGGTAACACAAAGGGAAAAGAACGCTAAGTCTGTGCTCTCTGGGTCAGAAGGAAAAGAACCCGCTCTCAACAGTCACCTCTGGCCTAGGAATTCAGCCTTTCCCTAGAGGTGATACAAATCAGATGTTTACAGGTTTACATTCCAGAGAAAAGGTGCCCAGAGACAAAGTAGAGTAGATGTGGATCTGGATTGGCTCTTAGGATGACCTTGGCTCCCAGGAAGCAAAATGTGGCCTTCCATCTGGGAGGGTAGCTGGCTCTTGACTGTGCCTGCTACAGGTGAAGCAGAGGGTTGAGATGGCACCGATCTTTCCTACATGCATCAGATGACTACAGTTCTTTCAGTAACCAGTTCTAAATCATGACCGCTGACAACTTTACATAATTTGGTTTTGTATATAGGTCATATAAACAATCGCAGGAATGCGTTTGCATAGGACACATTTCCTTTTCCCTCTGGGCACTCCTGATCTCCGGCAGTTGTCAAGAACAAAGTCTCTGGTTTCACAAAGCAGAACCCTCACTGGTAGAAGCTGGCCCTAATATGGAGGCCGGGCTCTGGGGAACCATCTAGCCCAGGGGCAACTGCGAAGAAAAGCAGGTCTTCCCACTGCAGTCTTCATCTACTTGCAATTCCAAACAACACACCATAGTGATGGCAGCCCTAATGGAGACTTCCACACCTCCAAGTTCAGATGCCCGCAATGCCTTTCTCAGAAATGCTCGTTCCAAGGCCAGCTACCGAATTTCCTCCGGGACCACTACCATAGCTACTATTTTGTATTCGTTTAGAAGAAAGTGGCCAAACTCATTTATAAAAGTCATCTTCCCAAAATGTGCCAGATTGCTGAGCAGGCTAAGGCATAAAACAATCATCACAACAAGTGTTAACTTCTCAGCCGCCTTTCTTTCCAGCCTCAACTCACAGAAACCAGTTCTCAAGTGTAGGAAGGCTGCGCCCTGACACTAAAGACATCAGCTTGGGCCTTTTGTTGATCTGTGAATTTCTGGAAAGCGCCAGGAGGAAGCAGTAAGAATTCCTCAGCTGGACATTGTCCTCGTACATCCTCTCGCTCCCACAAATGCAAACCACGCCCTGCTGCCCACAAATATAACCTTCCCAGCCAACGGGAAGGTGCATAGCTTGCATCGTACTCATTTGTCTATATAAGCAGCAAATTCTGAATGGAAGGTAAAGCACGGGGCTGGGAAGAAAGGGAGAACTCCTTCATGTTAAACAAAATATCAGCTCTCAACTTCACAAGTGTCTTTCTCTCTCCTTTCAGAAGGGAAGGGATCTTCTTCCTCTCCTTCATTCGCACACATTCCTTTTGAGCATAAAGTCACTCAACCAGAGACAATTTCCACAGCCCAAGAGTCTTCTCTCGGCCACAGAAGACACCATGGTGTTATTCAAATAACACACACATCCAGGGCGCCTGGGTGGCTCAGTTGTTAAGCGTCTACCTTCAGCTCAGGTCATGATCCCAGGGTCCTGGGATCGAGCCCAGCATCAGGCTCCCTGCTCAGTGGGAAGTCGGCTTCTCCCTCTGCCACTCCCCCTGCTCGTGCTCTCTCTCTCTCAAATAAATAAATAAGAACTTTTAAAAAAATTTTTTAATAAAATAAATAAAGGAGCTTTCAGGGCCATGCTCCTCCCAAGGCTCTAGGGAAGATTCCATTCCTGCCTTTTCCAGCTGTCGGTGGTGCCAGCGTTCCTTGGCTTATCGTCACATCTCTCCAATCTCCCATCTGTCTTCACATGGCCTTGTTCTCTGTGTTTGTTTCAAATATCTGCCTTTCTCTTACAAGGATGTTTGCTTCTGGGTTTAGGGCTGACCTGGATAATCCAGGATGATCGCCTCATTTCAAGATCCTTAACTACATGTGTAAATTCTCTTTTGCCTCATAAGGTAACACTCGTGGGTTCCAGGATTAGAATGTGGACATGTCTCTGGGGGGACCACCATTCAATCCATTACATTGCCTTATTAATATGATTTGTTTTTTGTCTTACAATAGGTTAAAGCAGAGACTTGGCTTATATACTGGCATCACCCACAGTGCCCAGAACACGACATTGTCCAGTAGGCCACTGAACTTGTGTTTAGTAAATTCATCTGAAAGTCTAAGATTGGACCACCAGGAAAACAAAACCACTTCCCACGACACTGCCTAAAACCATCTCCTGCTTTCCCTCCTTTCTCCAAAAGTCACTTTCAGAGGAGACTTGAGACCACTGGGGGATGGAGTGGTAAAAGTGTGGTCATATAATATATAATAATATTATATAATAATAATGAGCTCTGTGACGGACAAATACTCCGAATTACGTGTGAAAAGTAAGAGGAGCTATGGAAAACTTGCAGATAAGTGACTTTTGAAAGCATGGTATTTAGAGCAACTTCTCCCAGTAGGAAAACCCACCTACCCTCCATTATAACAGAAGTGCAAAGAGAGACCAGCATCAGGAATTTACAGCTTCACATGTTTACAGCCAGTGATGAACCAGGTGTGAGGTACACAGAGCACACGTCCATAAAGAGAGGGGGGCATTTAACAATAGTGCCCAAGGCCGTGTCCGAGGCCAGGGGTAGCTGTGACGGTGTAAGGCTAGGAGACCCTGCAAAGTCAGTCCCTTAGCTGAAAAGATTTATGATCTTAAAAGATTTATGATCAACTCCAGAAGGTGAAGCCCCACTGGAATGAGTGAAGAAGACAGTGACAAGGCAACCTGGGTAGCAGGGAGCTGACTGTCCCCACCCAGCGGAGGGGCGGGGGGAGGAGGCTAATCAGGCACAGGCTGAGTGGAGAGTGAGCTCTGCAGCTGGAGGGCAACACAATGTTAGAAAGGACAACATCCTCAGCCTATCATCGGGAAAGAATTTCCCAAAGCAGGCTCCACCCCACCTATTCATATTGCTATCCCCCTAGTAACAGTATCAGACTCTCCTGCTTTGGACAAGCTTGCCTCTCTGAATACATCACACTCAGTCACAACTCTGAACCTTTGCTCATGCCTCTCCCCTCCGTGCCAGGAATAACATCACTTCACCAATTCCAGCCCCTCTTGTTTCAGGACCCCCAAGCCTACCTTCTCCACGGAGGATCCCATGAGAGACCCACCCACACCCACCTCCCCCCTGCTCTAAATTGCCTGAGTGATGTGTGTCTGCACCCCTCATTTTCTCTCATTATCTACTGCACAGCTGAGACGAAGTCTTCTATTTTGTTTGTATTCCTGCTCGACTTCTAACAAGGCATTTTTCATGCAGCAGGTGTTCAGTAAACACCTGTTGAATTAAAGGCACTGTCCTGAAAGTTCGATTGCATCCAAGATTGCTGGCGACTCAAGAACCCAAAAAAAATGTCGAAAGTTGGTCTGAGGGAAATTTCTGACCAACTCATCTTTCAAGACTCAGCTCCTTGGGGCACCTGGATGGCTCAGGCGGTTAAGCGTCTGCCTTCGGCTCAGGTCATGATCCCAGGGTCCTGGGATCAAGCCCCACATCGGGCTCCCTGCTCGGCAGGAAACCTGCTTCTCCCTCTCCCGCTCCCCCTGCTTGTGTTCCCTCTCTCGCTGTCTCTCTCTCTGTCAAATAAATAAATAAAACCTTTAAAAAAAAAAAGACTCAGCTCCTTGTCACTTCCATTGATCTTGATTCAATATCCCTATTACATAGAATTGAACATGACTTTCTTTGTACCCCAATGATCCCTGGGCTTGTTTCCATCACAGTACCTATCACTGTTGTTTAAACTTGCTTACATGAATCCCACCTCCTCCCATTCGATTTGTAAGACTCTTGAGGGCAGGCACCATTTGGTTCATGTCTGCATCGCTAACATTTAGAGCAACAATAAGTTGTGTGACCTTGGAAAGCTTTCATTACTCAACCTCTCTAAGATGATTTGGTTGATGGGGGGGGATTATTGAGAAGCATTATTCTCAAAAATTATTGAGATCACCATAATCAGTATTATTAATGCCAGTAGAGCATTTAATTCAGCATCTGGCACAATCGATCATAGTTAAATAAATGGTTGAAAGTTCATAAGGCTTATGGTTCACCCTCTTCCTGCCTGTGCTACTGCTTTTCTAGGAAACTGCCAAAAAATGATATGTATACAGCTGCTAATTCCAAAATTCTCTTTCCCTGCTTTCAGAGTCCTGACACGGACATTCCCAGTCCCAGTGCCCTGAATAAACTGGTCCTTGATTACAGAATGTCTCTGGCTTCTCCTTCCCACTGCAACACCCTCTGTGACAACAACGGTTTGTCACCATCTTCTGTGGCACCGATTGGCTCACTCCCTCAGTGTCGGCACCAGCAGGATGTCACTCGTCCCCTTGCCCCTTATATCTATGCCCTTTACGCCCAGATCTCCTCTCTTTCTCTGATCAAAAACAGAAGAATCCATCTTAGAGAATATTAAAAATGTAGAAATCAAACTAGGAGATTTTGAAGTGAAATTTCAATTCTCCTGAGAAATAACGGCTATAGCGTGGACTTTTAAAAGATCATTCAAGCCACCATGGAAAAAAGAATAACCCACTCCAAAAATGGAAGATACATGAACACTTGTAAGGTTGTGCTTTACCAATGTGTAGAGTCCAGAGTTACACACACACACACACACACACAGAATAAGGTCAATTTTCCAGGAAAATATATAATATAATTTCCTATCAAGAAATAAAATTAAGGTAATACATGAGGAAAGTAGTGAATTGATGAGAAGATTCAAAAATAAGTTTTTTAAATAACCAGAATAACATTAAAAAGAGAAAAGTCAAACTACAAAATTGAGAAGGAAAAATGTATAGGTGAGCATTTAGTAATCCAGCCAAGGAAATAAGGTCATTAATGTTCTGTAAATCTGTGTATGTGTGCCAAAATGTCGATGCCATCACAGCAGTCAGGGCTGCCAATGATCCAAACCCCAAAAACTCTGCTTTACACGTCCAGTGACCCAGGTGAGCTAGCCCTGCATCAGCACTCCCTTCCCCTACCTGATCCCAGTGGCGACACATCCCTGGCAGGCGCTTCTACACTTCACACACCCAGGGATGGAGCTCATTAACTCTCAGATCTGGCAACATCAGCTGGTCTTCACCCTCTTTGCTCCCTACTCCCCACCTGGTCAGCTACTTGGGTGCCTCCCGAGCCCCCACTGCGGGTGAACGCTGCTAATGATCACGGTTAATGGGGGATGTTTATCACTGCAAATGCTAAAAGCCAGGTTTGAATGGGTCTAGATTTGACTGCTACCAATGTGGGGTCTGATTTCTGCCTTCAAAGACCACACACTGTGGTAATGACAAATGTCAACCTTCTGCAGATGGTAAAAGCGCCGTGTCAGGTTCTGAGTCATTTAACATTTTTATTAGTGATCCAGGAGAGCGTCAATGGCATGTTAATAGTATTGTCAAATGGCACCGTATGGGACAATGAGCACATAACAAGGTAATGTGGCAGACGGTCCGGGGGCTCGAACAAAGGAAGAAAACCGAAAGTCAAGTTGGCAAAAAGATGAGCTAAGAGGCTTAAGGGGGATGAGACAAACCACAGATAATGGGTGGGCTGGCCGGCTGCACAGATGATAGAAACCCTGACGGTGAGTCACACAGCCTGTCATGCTTCTCACCACTCTGAGACGAACCCGTCACTGTGGGGCCACCGTGTCTCTCTGAAGCTCAAACCACCGTCTGGGAGGAGTGTGTGCTCTCAGAGTAAAAATAACTAGAATGATGAGTCTGAGCGGATGGGCATGAAGACAGGAGACTCTGGGGAGTTAAGGGAGGAAAAAGTCAAGTCCTTCTGCAAAGGTCGCAGGTAGAGAGCGAACATTCTCTCCCCCTCTTTGCTGTGCCTTCTTCTTAGTCGCAAGTTGAATGGAACCTCCAATTCTCACTCTCAAGTTGGTACATGAAAAGCATGGTTTGGGGGGCACAGCTATTCAACCACGGTGCAGCATTAATCCAAGCTCTCTACCTGGCTCTCAATTTCTCAATTATAGGCTCTCCTGCTGAAGGAATTCCCCCTAAACGAAGAATTACACCTCTGGGATTACCCAGAAGTCTCTTTGCCCTTGATAATCACCCTCTAGAGAACCCAGAGCTTTCTTTTCTTGGGGCGGGTGGTCTGTGAGGAAAATGCAACACTACTACAAAAACTCTACAGAGAGAATGGGGTGGGGTGAGGTGGGGGCCGGGGCAGAGCAGGTCCCCTCTTATTTGTTTAATCTGAGCGTCTACCGATAGCACTGATATTTTGCTATTAACAGCTTTTGAAATGCCCTGTTGTCATTAGTTTCCTGCCTTTATTCTTCCTCCTTTGTCAGCAAGCCCATCCTTAAGCAATTAATTGTTCATTAACACCTTCAGGGGAAATCAAAGGAATAAAACTGAAAAGGGGTGGGAGTGAAATGCTAGGAGTCCCAACCTGACCTGAGACAGAGAAATGGTTGAGTTGATGTCTTAGGAATCATCTAAGATGATCTATAAAATAAGAATGCTCTCGTTCTAACTATAGAATCCTCCCTAGAATCAAGGTCAGAAGTAACGTTCCCTACTTTTTGCTTTTCTTTCCATTTTCTTTCTCTTTTTTCTTAAATGTTTGTGTTATGACCCTTGATACTCAGAATCTTGGGATTCCATATATCTTAATGAGAATCCAGTCCAGAATTTACAGAAAGGAACATGAATGGGATACATCTTCCCTTCTTGAGACTTTGGCTTTGTTTAAAGACGTTTCTCTATGGGAAACCTGCAGGGTTCAGGTTCTTGTGGGCAATGGAAAGGGGTGGAGAGATGAGGGGGGGCACTTTTCTGAGTCACCACAGGAAACATGGGGAAGTGGTTACTTTTGGAAAGATACCCAGCCCATGGTATCTTAGTCATCTCCACTCTGCAAATGAGGTAGTGGCTCAGTCCCCCTCTACGGGGAAACAAGAACTTAGTGGGGAGGCAAAGACTCCAGTTCTGAATTAGGAAAAAGCCCCGAAGTCTTCCATCGGCCATCAGATTGGCCCAGCCTATGCCAGGAACGCTTGTGATGGAAACTAGTTCGTGAAAATCACAGCTGAAGAAAGTCAGGCTTCTCCAAAGGGAAGACCAGCCTTAGCAGGTAGTAAATGAGGATATTTATGCAAAATGAATGAGACTGACTGAATAGGCAGGGTCAAGGACAGAGCTCAGGACTTGGGGATATGGAGACATGTACGTTTAGTTTTGAGCACCCTTTTCCAAGATGGCGATCCTTCCTGACATAGAAAATAGAATGGTTTCGGTTTTCCAAACAGCTCCCTGACTCATTCGGATGTTGAAAAGTCCTCTCGAACTTAACACGTCCACAATCAAATTCATGGTCGCCACTCCTAAGCCTTCCCTTTTCAACAAATGGCAACCCAGCCATTCCAGTTGCTCTGATGAAAAATCCTAGAGTCTCTCCCTTGACTTCCATCTCTCCCCATTCCACACACACACACACACACACACACACACTATATCTAACCCACCAGCACATCCTGCTAGCTGACCTTCCAAGTTGCCTGACACTCCCAATCTGAGCAGTTTCACCATTTTGTCACCAACCCCCAAGCCAACTGATCTCCCTTCTTCCACACCTGCCCAATAGAATCTATTGACTGCACAGCAGCCAGATGATCCTTTAAAAACCTAAGTCAGATCCTGTTATTTCTCTATTCAAAGACTCTTCAATGGCTTCTCATTTTATTAAGTAAAATCCAAAGTCTCTACCATGGACACGGCCTAGCATGCCCCCCCCCCCAGCTGCCTCTTCTATCTCACTTACTATCAAGTTATTCACCTTCCCCTTCCCAAGCCTCCTTGCTGTTCCTCGATCTCATGCTTCTGCCTCAAGGCCTTTGCTCTCCCCCAACACTCCTTCACATCCTCCAGATCCCTGCTTACATGTCAGCTTAGTAGAGAGACCATTCTTTAACACTTGATATAAAATAGTAATCCCTACCCACCTTCCCTATCCCCTTTACCAGACTTTATTTTTCTCCAAAGCATTTTCACCACCTAGTATCTGATGATGTGTTTCTTATCTGTCTCCCCCACTATAGAACAGTGAGCTTCATCAGGACAAGTACTTTGTTTTCCTGCTGTATCCCCAGGACCAGGAACAATGATCGATGCATCATAGAAACCCAACAAATCCTTGATGAGTGAATAGTATCTCCCATTTCTCTGTCTATATAGTTTCCTTGCTATTTTCTTAGGGTTATTTGTTTTTATCCATTAGAAAAGTCATCTTGAAAAATGTCATGCCGATCCAGGCTGGTCTAGTGCAACAGGTGATGTGTCTATACTAGGCATGAGAGCAGGGAAATTATGCCCTGGGCAGCAGCGATGGTGATAGCAGGGGCCACACCAGACTGAGATTCTAGAAGGAATGAATGGAACTGGGGGCAGGTCCAAAGAGAAAAATAGGAGAGGACTCAGGTTAGCTCAGAGCACTAATCTCTCCTCCCTGTGGTTTTCCTCTTAAAGTTAGACCCAGAAAGACTAACTTGCCCCAGGTCATAGATATATGTGTTAGCAGAGCTGGAAATACAAATGAAATCTCCTCTCTATGTCCTGATGTTATTCCCCTCTAAAATGCATTTGTGAAGGGAAAAAAAAATTATTGTTAAAAAAACATAAGCTTATTTTATTTCTGGGTGTTAATTGATGAATCCATTTCAACCCTAACCCTTTGATGTTGAATATGTTTTTTCAACAACCTGGATGAAGAAAAAGAAGGCAAGCTTATCTAATTTGCATGTGACACAAATCTGGGGGAACATAGTTAATATCGTGAATAACAGAACCATGATCAAAAAGATGTTGATGAGCAAGAGCAATGAACCAAAACTGAAAAGATAAAATTTAGCAAAAAAATTAGCTACAAAAACATAGGAAGGAAATATGATGTCACAGCAATGCTTATGAAAACTATGTCGGTGCTTCAGGCCACAGCAGAGGTTTAATCAGAGGAACCTAATGGAATATACAATACTGAGCCCCAAACTCTCATTCAGGAGATTCTGATTCAGCAGGCCCAGATATCTGTACACTTTTTAAATGTCACAAGTGATTCAGAAACACACCCCGGTCTGAGGACCACAGTCTATAGCAAGATCAGGGTCAATCCCACATGTAATGTGACATGCACAAAGATCAATGTGGTCTTAGGCTGCATTAATAGAGAAATAGATTCTAAAATAAAGGTGATCACACTTTCTATTGTACATAGATTCAACTTCTTGTCCATTCATTCATTCATCAAATTTTGACAAAGGGCCTATTAAGAGTCAGGCATTGGGTTTACTAAAATTAAAAGATAGACATAGCCTGTCCTAGGATTGGGCTGATTTTCCTAGGAATCCTTGCCCTAGATATTTCCAAGTCTCCAGAAGTGTTTATAATTGTCCACAATTCACTCTGATTTCTTCTCACTTCTTGGCAGGAAAATGGAAACCTATACTTAGCCTAAGAAGCCAGACTATAGGACCAATGGCTTTAGTATTTTTTTAAATTTTTTATTGTTATGTTAATCACCATACATTACATCATTAGTTTTAGATGTAGTGTTCCATGATTCATTGTTTGTGCATAACACCCAGTGCTCCATGCAGAATGTGCCCTCTTTAATACCCATCACCAGGCTAACCCATCCTCCCACCCCCCTCCCCTCTAGAACCCTCAGTTTGTTTTTCAGAGTCCATCGTCTCTCATGGTTCGTCTCCCCCTCTGATTTCCCCCCCTTCTTTCTTCCCCTCCTGCTATCTTCTTCTTTTTTTTTTTCTTAATACATATTGCATTATTTGTTTCAGAGGTACAGATCTGAGATTCAACAGTCTTGCACAATTCACAGCACTTACCAGAGCACATACCCTCCCCAGTGTCTATCACCCAGTCACCCCATCCCTCCCACCCCACCCCCCACTCCAGCAACCCTCAGTTTGCTTCCTGAGATTAAGAATTCCTCATATCAGTGAGGTCATATGATACATGTCTTTCTCAGATTGACTTATTTCGCTCAGCATAACAACCTCCAGTTCCATCCACGTCGTTGCAAATGGCAAGATCTCATTCCTTTTGATGGCTGCATAATATTCCATTGTATATATGTACCACATCTTTTTTTTTTTTAAGATTTTATTTATTTATTTGAGAGAGAGAATGAGACAGAAAGCATGAGAGAGGGGAGGGTCAGAGGGAGAAGCAGACTCCCTGCCGAGCAGGGAACCTGATGCAGAACTCGATCCCGGGACTCCAGGATCATGACCTGAGCCGAAGGCAGTCGCTTAACCAACTGAGCCACCCAGGCGCCCCATACCACATCTTCTTTATCCATTCATCTGTTGATGGACATCTTGGCTCTTTCCACAGTTTGGCTATTGTGGACATTGCTGCTATAAACATCGGGGTGCACGTACCCCTTTGGATCCCTACATTTGTATCTTTGGGGTAAATACCCAGTAGTGCAATTGCTGGGTCATACAGTAACTCTATTTTCAACTTTTTGAGGAACCTCCATACAGTTTTCCAGAGTGACTGCACCAGCTTGCATTCCCACCAACAGTGTAGGAGGGTTCCCCTTTCTCCACATCCTCGCCAACATCTGTCCTTTGCTGACTTGTTCATTTTAGCCATTCTGACTGGTGTGAGGTGGTATCTCATTGAGGTTTTGATTTGGATTTCCCTGATGCCAATGGCTTTAGTATTAATTGTAAAGGAAATTTCCACCACAGCCAGTCTCTCATCCTTACGGTGTTATGATCTTTTTTTTTTTTTTCAGTGAAACAGAGAATTCTCTCTCCCTCTGTATAGGGTACCCCCACAGTAAAGCTGTCTGTGCCTGGAAATATTACCACTCCTGGACCTCTCATCTATATAACCAGAACCACCAGCACCCACACCACCACCACCACCACCACCCACCCTAACCACCCACCCTAACCTGGCTAGGTCAGGATGGGTTCCCTATCTCATACTATAAAAATGCCCCAGGTATCAGACTGAGAGCATCTGAACTAGATAAGGGGCAATGAGAACAACAACAACAAAAAGAATTTGATGAAAAAGATATTATAGAAATAGAGTTCTGAACACCCAGCAACCGAGTGGATGGGGGGAGGGAACCAAGATGAGGAAAGAGTCAGACTGGACCTGCTTTTTCAATTCCAGGTCTATGGGAGCAAAGTAATGTCATCATGAGAAATTTCAAAATCAGGAAAAGATTTGGGTTGGGGGAGGAGAGTATGGAGGGATTGAGACAGGTAAATAAAGAATGCTATTTCCATTTTGGACATTCTGAGATTGAGGTCCTGGTAGACACCCAGCTGAAAATGTCTAGCAGATGGTAAAGAAGGTAGAAGTGATCTCCATTGGAGTAGGTTGAAGTTAAGGGGGAGGGGGGAAAAACCACTATTGTGACACTGGAGAGAACAACTTCAGGAGAGATAAGGGGATAGAAGGTGAAATTCAAGGATTAGTTAAGAAGGGAGTTAGTTAGAGGAAGACAAATAACAACAATATAGCTCTTTTTCTGATTATAAAAATTAACGCCATTTTTTTAAATTTTAAGAATGTATAAGGAAGAAACTTTAAATTTCCCATACTCTCTGCCCAGAGATAACCACCATTAACATCTTGGGACAGTTCCCTCCAGACATTTTTCTATGCCTTTATTAAGGAGGTTCATATTTTTTATTTGGAATCATACCTTATATGCAAGTCTTGTACACCTGATTGTTTCATTTACATTATATCTGAAGAATTTTCCTATGTAATTAAATACTTCTCAAATTCTGTTTTTAATTTGGGGGATAAAAATCCACCTTTTGCCTAACCCAAAATGTATGTCAACAGCTAGGATAGTCGGGGTTGTTTCAAATCTCTTACTGTTGTAAAGATCCATCTTTCTTGATGAAGGAAAGAAAAATAAAGACAGGACGTTTGCTCCAGGGAGAGAAGAGTGATTTGAGGGGTTTTGTTTGTTTTTAATGTAGGAGAAACCTGAATTTGTTTGAAGACCTATCCAAGAAAACTTAAGACCGAAGGCTTTAAGAGGAAGTCTCTGGAGAAGGCATGAGTTTATGGGAAGGTGGTGCTCGTGAGCCTTTCCCCAGCCCGTGGATGACAGTCCAGGAAGACCTCACAGAACCTGGGTCACCAGGCTACAGAGGAAGGAAACACCGCCCTACTTCCCTCGAGGCTCCCTGCCCTCCCCTGTTGAGGACGTGATATCCTGCTCAGGAAACCAGGTGTCACTGGGGGACTTATCCTCACATAGCTGCCCTTAGGGCTGGTGAGATCACATCTTCTGAGCTCCTCAGAGAAAGAAACCACCTAGATTCAGGAAAAAATTCTGTTCTAATTATTTTGATAGAAGCAAAATAATTAAGGGCCACGTTGCTTCCTCACTTCCTGTAGGATGATCAGTCCAGGCTCCAGGGGCTCAAGGTTATTTCCTTTTCCCTCGTTTTCCATCCCTCCCAGGAGCTGTGGGTCTGTTCCTTCCTCCCCTCCCCTCCCCGTCCAGTTCCCACCCAGGTCCAAAGCACCAATTAAGACCTCTGAATGCCAGCTTCTGAGTTCAACTCCCACACACCAGAGCAACCCTTGCTGCGTGGTTCGAGGCCCAGATCCCTCTTGCTGAAGTTCTGTTTGAGCAAACCCCACCTGGGGTGTTATCTGAGCATCAGCCTATCCTCTGCCAAAAACTCTTGACGTCTCTGTTCTTAAAACCAACGAAATAGTGCATTACCCGAAGAAAAGGCAAACAGATCTCCAAAGGGTACACATCCCTTTGCATATCTGGTTGTCTGAGACGGTCATGCCAGGGAGTAAATGAAGCAGCATTTATGAGACCACGTGCACTGGTGCCCTTGCCAGTTTCCCCAGAGACAATGCTGAACAAAAAAAATGAATGGGAAGATTAAGCAGGGGGCCATTCGGTAGCCAGGAGCGCCCTCTAGTGTTCCATCGGAGGCCTTAGCTCCCCCCACAACCTGACAAGAGGAATAAAAACAGTATGAAGCTACAACTGAAACTGAAGTAATATTGTATGTCAACGATACTACCACAATTTTTAAAAACCTAGGAAGCTACTTATTGCTGCATAGTGGATATTCATCTCACAATATCTTAATTTTGTATTGCGTTACTGTTACCAGTCTAGGTCACACAGAGAAACGCTGTGTGTTCTCTTGACAAATTATCAGGAGTGAATAAAAGATTTTTTTAAAGGAAACGTGGGTCAGGGGTGCCTGGGTGGCTCAATCAGTTGGGAATCTGCCTTCGGCTTGGGTGGTGATTCCCGGGGTCCTGGGATAGAGCCCCATGTCAGGCTCCCTGCTCAGTGGGGAGTCTGCTTCTCCTTCTCCCTCTGCCCCTCCTTCCCTGCTTGTGCTCTCTCTCTCTTTTCCTCTCTCTCTCTCAAATAAATAAAATCTTAAAAAAAAAAAGAAAGAAAATGTGGGTCATTTAATTCACTATCCAATAGCAGTAGTTACCATGTTTAAACCCTGAGTAGAGTTATTATCATTCTACATAAACCCAGGAAATGTTTCTATGGTAACATCCAGCACTGTCAAAATGGTGGAAAACCATAAACTCACCCTGTGCTGGCATCACTGTATACTGGAAAGCAAGGTGACAATAAGTTTAAGCATCATGAAATATATTACCTTTTGATCCTGACTTCAGGAAATAACGCAACAGGATTTTTTAAATTATATAGACAGGAATGTGGACCATCATTTTATCTGCAATAGCTTTTCACTATTACATTATCCACTTAAAATAATGACTTTAAAACCTCTATCTGTGTTTGATGTGAAATGAAAAAAGCTGATTATAAATTGCATGCACAGGATAATTACAAGTTGTAAAATGTGGATATTGTGTGGATATGTACAATTACTGGATTAGAATATGAAGACATGAAACTTGAACATAGTCATGTTGATGTAAGGAATGATTGCTAGGGGTTTTGTTTTGTTTTGTTTTGTTGTTTGCTTTTAATTTTTTCAACTGTTTTTTAACTGCTTGTTAACAGATATCTAGCTTAGAATAAATTTCTCAGGTCTACAATATCCTTTTCCAGTCAAGGCTAAAGCTAAGTCCCTAACAAACTCTCAGCTTGTAGCCTGAAGCCTAATGATCATTTCAAGGCTTTTGTTTCTAAAGGCCAAGAGGCCTATAAATTGAAAATAAAAAAATAAATACACAATTTTAAAAAAAGAATAACTAAAAACAGTTTATCAACAAAGCCACATTATACAAATTATATGAACATCACAATGAATGTAAGGTTGATACAAATAAATTGGAATAAAGACTCAAGAAAAATATTAGAACACAAAATTGTACATTCACATCGCTTAACAAGTTTAATCACCAGTATAGGTACATGGATCAGAGGTAAATTTGAAGGGCTTCGTGTTGAGGAATTGTTAATTCTTGCTATAAAGTTCCTGTGGTTTAGGGAAGCCTGGCTGGCTCAGTCAGTAGAGCATATGACTCTTGATCGGAGGGTTGTGAGTTCGAGCCCTGTGTTGGGTGTAGAGATTACTTAAATAAATAAAACTTAAAAAAAAAAAAAAAAGTTCCTGTGGTTCAGAATTTTTTACAACAACTAAGCTTAGAGATTAAAAACACTGGGGTCAAGCAAACATGAGCTTAGTCCAGGCTCATCACTCAGGAGAAATTCCTGTGCTCTCAGCAATTTCCCGCATGACCCAGAAGTATTTTCAGAAGCAGGAAAGCAGTAGCCAAAGCAAGGCCATTGTCTAAAAGGCAGCTTTGGAGATCAGTAGTAACATCCAGTTCAGGATGTGTGACAAAGATAAAAATCCCTGACAAGTTTTCGTCTTTCCCTGAAGGTTCAGCTTAAGCCACTGCAATGGTCATAGGACAGATCTGAAATCACAAGTCATGCTCAGGGTCATACAATCTAAAACAAATGACACAGCTATCCAAATATCTCTAGAAACATGAAATGGGGATAGAGATCCAGCCAGGGAATGCTTCAGAAACAGCCAAACCATTCAAAGGCAAAACAAAAAAAGGTAAGGTATGTCCTTAAAGCAGGTCAAACCATGGTTCAGGGACAAAGAAATCAATCTTGGCACATAAAATTAATGTTCTCATAGATGTTTTCCTGGCTGAAACTCATATGCAAATCAATTTAAGAGTAGAAAGATAAGGGGAAAAAATGGAGACTGTTCATAATCAAAGTAAACAAAATCCTTCACAAAGATAAACTTATTATACTAACAAAGAAAGCCCTGGGGGAATATGAGTGGTTCGGCATGTAAGAATATGCCTCACGGTTGTGGCAAATGCAATATGCAACTATCATTGCAGAACGCGTGAATATCTGAGCTGGAGTTCCCTTTATTTTCATGGTGTCAAATTCCATGTGAGTTAGACTTAGGGGGAAACAGGGCTTTATTTTCTTTTGCTGGAATAAATTCCACTACTCTACTTCAGAACCACTGTTCAGAGTTCTAGGCTGTTTCTCATACCCTCCAACTCCAGCTTCCTCTTCTTGACCTCTTTCCTCCTTCTGACATTTCAACCTTCAAAAGTAGGGAATAACAGATGGGGGTGTTTCTGGGCATACTCCAGTATTATGCAAGGGCCTATATCTTTTCTTTTCAGAGCTGTTTTCATGGCCCTTAAATACACCACTGAAAGCTCACTGGGATCCTAACACTCACTTTAAATGGCTTACCTAGAAAGTGGATAGCACGGGGGGGAAGGGGGCAAATGGGGGAGCAGGTGGCCCTAAGCTGAAATATGAGTGTTAATCAGAGGGAGAGTTTAAAAGGAATATTTTTTTTTTTGTAGGAAAAGAAAAAGGCATAAAGGTAGCCAGCAGAAATAAATTGGGTTAAATTAACAAATTTAGAAGAAATCAAACCGAACAGCCAGAACTTGTAGCAAGAGACAGGGAGTGGGGAAACGGAAAAGATAAAAAGCAGAACTGTGGGATGCTTTGCATCTGTGACTTCAAAAGTCAGAATAATATCCAACTAATTCTGAGCCACATATGCCCACTGTTAATTGACCTGGTGGTGCATTCCCCTGCTTTTGGAAGCTTTATGATAAGGAAAGAATACACTCCAAACAAGAAAACAGTAATGTAAGTCTACATGCAGACTACATGCTGATTAATTGGCTACATGCAGACCAATTAGCTCCATCTTGGAGATGGGAGGTCAAAAGAGAAGTTTGAGGGAACTTAACACTTTGGGCAAAGAATGAACATGAAGACAGGAAGCCAGGCTCCTTCTGCTTTGTTGTTCCTAGAGCCTTGACCTCATGATCCAAGATGGCAGCCTCTTCCTCCCAGGCAAGAAGATGAGGAAGGTTCTCAAAATCTATTGCACAATATTTCCACTTATATTCCTTTGGCTAGAATTTAGTCACAAGGCCATACCCAAGGCCAAATGCAGTGTTTATTCCAGACAGCCAAATGCTGAACTAAAAATCAGGAGTTCTACTACTACAGAAGAAGGAGAGAACAAATAATGGGAGAAAATTAGCCATCAGGGCCTCCTGTCCTTGACTTTACCATTATCCAGACGGAACAGGGAAGGGAGAACAGAAATAAATGTACAGCAGCATGTGTGTTGACTTTAGAAACATCAGTGCCCAAACACGCTTTGAGGTTTGGTCCAATGTATATTGTGGTTTTAATGGCTAAGTAGACCAAGAATTGACCTTTTAGAAGAAAAGTGTTTTTGGATGGCTATTACCATAGCAGCAGGAGAGGGGTGAGGGGAAGGGCAAACAGGAAAGGGACAGCGTTGAGATGCTGGAACCTGAGAAGACAGGCTTCCAGAAGATAGAGAGGAGCAAGGAAGGGAATGTTAGCAGATGTCAAAAGCAAACACCATCTCCATGTTGGTACCACAGTAAAACCTCTCCGAGTATCTTGGGTTGCTGATACCTCCATCAATTTTAAGCTCTACCTCCGGGATCGTTAGCTCCCAGAAGCTACATCCTGCAAGAGCTTAGGGCTCCTGCAAAGCACCTTGTAGATGGGCACCAGGGCGGCGGGAGGGACAGAGGGCTCTGATTCCGCTCTGCTGACTCTGGCCTGCGCCAACTCCTCCACCAGGCCCGCTATCCCCAGGGACCAGCCACAGCCCAGCCGGGTGGCCGCCTTGGGTGGGTTTGTCTCACCCACCCTCCGGGCCTGTGACCTTGCAGAGCAAAGCAATCCCCGAGGCCGGCCACGCCTCCCCCAGACCCTCCCCGCGCGTTCCCGCCTCACCAGCGCCACCTAGCGCGCATGCGCCGCGTGCTAGCCGCCCCCACCGGCCCCCCTCCCACACACCCCCCCCCCGGGGGCCGCCCCTACCCCAGAGCTCTGCCCCGCTCGCTTGGTCCGGCGGGCCCTTCTCCTTCACCCAGAGGTCCCCACCGCTTCCAGTGGCTAACACGACTTCGTCGGCCACGCGCAGAGCGGAGCACTTACCCCATAGCGCGACATCTCTCGGCAAGCCTGGCCGTCGAGCAGCCCCTCAGCTCATTGTCCCACAGGCTGAGGCTCCCTGGCGCCCCGCGTTTTCCCGCCTCCTCGGCCCCCTGACCTCCGCGGGGTCTCCGAGCTCACCTTTAACCACCTCACCTCTTGGTGAGAGCCTCGGCCGGCGCACACTGGTCCCCTGCCCGGGACTTGTTGGAGAAGGTCACGGAGAGGACGTGACCTCCGGCTGAGGCGCAGGCTGGCCCGGGCAGTTGGGGGTTTCTCCCCGCCCCCTGAGCCCCTGAAATGTGCCTTGGGGCCACCATCCCCGCAGCTGGAGCCGTTTTTCAGGGTGCAGCCCTGAAAGAGCAGTTTGTGGTTCAGATCGTCTGATGGCACGGACATGACTGAACCCAGTGAAGGCCTCATCAACTCAAGAGGCTGGCGGGCAGGTGCGGACGGCTACTCAGCTTGCAGTGCCCAGGACGAGTCTCCTAGGTAAGTTCCGTCACTTATTATATCTGCCACCGACCCATCTGGAGCGGTCTTCCCCCTTTTTTGGGTCTCCCCTTGCCTCCCCTGTGCGGGGGTCAGTTTCAGATTCCCCCTGGGAAACTCCGAGCCAACAGGACTGCAATGTCCTGTATTCAGCATTTCCACCCCAGCCCTCCTCCACACTCACATGCCCCAGAATTTGGTCCTCACAGACCCTTTATTTGGTGCCAAAACACCTATGACCCACAATTCCAGGAGAGGCGGAATCTCTTGTACCAGCAGCTTTCCAAGAAAGGAAGGAGAATGTGCAAATCCATCTAGAGCAGTCAAGCCTGACCTCTCCCTCCTCTCATCCTATCCTCCTTCCCAGAACCAGCAGCTACTCCCAAAATCCCTGAGTGTGCCAGACCTTTAGGTTACAAATTACAGAGTTTGACTTAAATCTCATAGATGAATGGACAAATATGTGCTAAACACTACATAAAAAGAAATCGCCTTCTGAAAACCTTACCATCAGATTAAAGAGACAAGAGTAGCGCACATAACATCAAGAAAGAATGAATAGCATAATGATGTATAACAGTGCAGAACTGCATGGCATAGTCTGTAAATCAGTTTCTTTAGTACACATCAGAGCACCTGAAAAAACTAATTTAAAAATGTATTAAAACTTGGGCTCCTGGGTGGCTCAGTTGGTTAAGCGACTGCCTTCGGCTCAGGTCATGATCCTGGAGTCCCGGGATCGAGTCCCGCATCGGGCTCCCTGCTCGGCAGGGAGTCTGCTTCTCCCTCTGACCCTCCCCCCTTTCATGTGCTCTCTCTCATTCTCTCTCTCTCTCAAATAAATAAATAAAATCTTTTAAAAAAATGTATTAAAACTTTTATTTAGAAAAAATAAAATAAAATAAAAAGCAAATCCACAGGGTGCCTGGGTAGCTCAGCCAGTTAAGCGTCTGCCTTTGGTTCAGGTCATGATCTCAGGGTCCTGGGATCGAGTCCCGCATGGGGCTCCCTGCTCAGCAGGGAGTCTGCTTCTCCTTCTCCCTCTGCCCCACCCCGCCCCTCCCCCTGCTCATGCTCTCTCTGTTTCAAATAAATGAATAAAATATTTTTTAAAAAATAAATAAAAAGTAAAAAGCAAATTTAAGCCATTAAAAATTTTTCTACTTAGTAGGTCTGGAGTGGGCTTATGTTCTTTAAAAAAAAAAAAATCTCAGTTGATTTTGATGCTAGGAGGCCAAAGATACAACACAGAGATATACCACAATAGGTATCGTGGATTACTTAGGGTTTTCCTTGCCATAATCAAATTATAACTAAAATGATTTAAAACGATCTGTTTTCTATACTAGCCAACACCATTACTGCACCAATCATCACTCTTAGCAAAACCAACTAACTACTCTATTTCAGAAAGGAAAATCAAAGACTAGAGAAGCACCACTCTGTAAAATCTCAGACATGCTCCTTGCCTTAAACAAACAAAAAACCTATTGTGTACCTCTGTGAACATGGGGCAAAAAATATATTCACCTTTTCTATTGAGGGATTACTGAATTCTGTTGCTGTGGGTTGGATCGGGTATTGTGGGAAGCTACTGTCATTGGTACTGTGAAAACTCGAATATTTTGAACTTACTCAAGCCTTCGAACCTGAAAGCCTCAGCGCCCCCCCCAAACCACCACTACCATGTCTCCCCGAGGACCTTCAAACTTTGACCAGCAGGATCCAGCTCAGCATCACTAGGAGGAAAAACAAGAAAACCGTAATTTGTTTTCTGTCTGTATTTCCAGCTCAAAACAGGTTCTCAATAAATGGTGGGGGTTTTTTACTATAATAATGAAAAAAAAAACCCTCTAAGTTGCCCAAATTATTTTTCTGTAACTGAAAGACCTCTGAAAAGGAAAGAAAATAATGAGCCCTTTTAGGGGGATTTATGTGAATTCTTCGGTTGACATAGAGATAGAGGATACCTCTGGCTTCTTGTCATTTTGATCAATGGCCTCAGCCTCCAGGGCCAGAAACACTCATTCCCCAGGCCAGACCTGCTCCAGCTGCACCCACAGCAGCAAACTGGGTGACCCCTCCTTAGTCGTGGGCAACTACTTGTGAGCCATTGCCAGTCCCACCTGCTAGGAGAGGGCCATGCAATTCTAAAATGGAAAAGATTGTGTTCATCATTTCACCTATTACAAACCTCCTCGTTTTACAAGTAGAGAAACAGACACCCAGAGATTTAAGGTCACAAAACTAATGCCACCCCTCCTGGAAATCAGATAGGAGAAGCCCCCATGCCCACTGCAGCCCAAACTCGGTCTCTTCAATTTTCCTTCGTTTGGAAAGTTTACAGAAATGAGACTGAACTCCCCAGCCTTGTTATGGCACTATTTTCAGCCCCCCTGGGGCCCAATAAAACCCGTTCACCAGTGGAAAGGGGACTAAATGACTTGGGTGAGTGAAAATCAATTCTCAAGGAGACAGAGGATGTCAGGTAGGAAACCTGCACTCATGGGGTCACTGTCTCCCTACACAGAGCCCAGAGCTAAAGGGCAAAGGGAAGGCACCATCCAAGCAAGGGAGCAGGCCAGGCTTTGGTTCAAGGTTTCCTTTCTGCAGACTGTAGGGAAGAGTAGCTCCCAGAAAAGAGGAGGGTTCGAGAATGCTCTGTCTACACCTCCAAGGTCTGGCAGGGCCAAGTGCCTAAGCACACGGAAGAGCATCTCAGCAGCCCAGGCAAACCTAAAGTGGGTCTGGGCAGTCAAGTGCTGGCAGGGGCAGGACCAGGAGGTTGGCCTCCGGGTTCCAGTGCCAGAGGTGTGGGCAGACAAGGAAGGAGGAGGCTCTTTCCGCTGACTCACCTCCTCCCCCTGCAGCTGCTCTCCCTCTCCCACTCTGCCCGCTCCACTCCCACCTTTTCCTGGTTTGGGTTCAAACCTTAGCAACTAGCTCCAACAGCTAACAACACCTGCCCACTCAGAAACCTGGCGTGCCATCAAGGGACCGGCACAGAATCTACTATTTTGACACAGCACCTTCCGTTGAAGCCAAGATGTTTGAGAGAAAGAAAGAGCTCAGTGGGCTGGCTCCTGGCAACATGGTCGCCTCATAAACCCGCATTTGCATTTGCTTTCTCGGGTCTCCACCCCCTGCCCCAGTTAGTGGAGCGCGCATGGACTCTGGCGATGCACCAGGCGCCCACAGCAGATGCAGCGTCACTCTCCTTGCAGGTTTCTTGGCACCTTCTGGCCCTTCATGAGCCAGCACCTCACAGGAGCTTGCTTCCTTGTGCGGGATCCAGCCCCTTCAGTATAATCATCCAGGACGTGTCACTCACCCCACGAGAACTGGGGGCCTGCGTTTCCTAGGTCACAGGAGCCTCTGCCTCACCGCCTACAGCTCCTGCCAGGTCACAGAGACATGAAGGACGATGAGACAGAGGCCGAGGTCATACAGGCCTTAAGGAGGAAAATGAACATCCCCAAACAATGGCAACAGCCAAAAAGAGAAAATCCTTCACCCCTCTGAAAAAATAGGGCTTCAGAGCTAACCATTTACTTGTCCCACCCTGGACAAGCCAAATGATGCCCCATTTTCACACAGCTCTCCCCACACTCATCAGCTGTCTGGTTAAAAAAAAAAAAAAAGATTTTGTTGTTGTTGTTTTTGTTGAAACGGCTATTGAATGTTAGATTTCAGGTCACTGGAACTTTCTGTGTATGAGGTCAAGTGCCTGACCTCAAGGCACCTATGGGTAGCTGGTTCATGAAGCTCCAGGACACTGGGCCTGTTTTTGTTTTAATTAAGAAATGCCTTTTTTTTTTTTTAAGTTAAATTAAATCTAATGAGACCCTATTTTCCAAAGGTGGTAAAAAGTCTAGTTCTGTCATGTAAGAGCCCATGGAGCTTATAGGATCCAAAGAGATTCCTGATCATAACCCCGAGATGAAACACACTGCTTTTGCTCCTAATCCAGGATGTATACTTTGTGTATTCAGTGGCAGGCAGTTTTATTCCCTCCTCTATGCCAAGTTCAACCATGAGGGAGAATCCCTTAATAAACAGTATTTGGATAGTCAAGCAGCCATTGCCTTTGTATGTCTTTCCATCTCTGAGATGTTCAATTCAAGTGAGTTCAGCTCTTCCCTGTTTATGGAACTCACAATCCTCTTTCTAGCCCCAGGGGACTTAGCCACTGCCTCCCAAGCTTCCAGTCCTCGGCTCAAGTAGCACCTCCTGATGCTCAGCTCAGATAGAACCTCACTTCTATGTCTCACAGCCCTGTCATAGGTCTTCGTCATAGCACTGATGACTCTCTGAAACCAGTGGATTTATTGAGTCTGTGTTGGTTGTCTGTATTCTTCAGAAGAACATAAATTGTATGAGAGGAGGATCCCTGTCAATCATATTTGCTAATATATATCTAATACCTAGAAAAGTGCCTGGCACATGTCAGTGACAAGTATCTGTTGAATGAATAATTGAATATGGCAGATCTTCAACTTCTTCCTTTTCTTACACTACCCAATGTTCTTCTGCCAACAAACCCTATCCCTAATGGATCTAGATCTTCAAACACAGCATAACTCAGGGATGTAAAAAAAAATGGGAGTCTTTCCATTCTTTCGAAACAAGTCCATAGCAGGAGAAAACCCAATTGTTCTATCACTTATTAGACATATACATACAGATATATATATAATGTCAGGATTATTTTTAGGATTGATCAGGACTGAGCTGGACCACATCACAAAACTGATCTGAATTCAACGATCTGTAGAAAGAGGATTCGGACTGGCCTTAACGTTGCTTTCCCATCGGTTTGTTACCCAACTAGCCAACGAGCAGTGAAAAGAATATACATGAGAATAAAGATACAGATGAGTAGAATACTTCCTGTTGCCTTCCTAATTCCTCACACTGAAGGCCCCAGAAGTGAGTGGTTTCATCAGGTCAAGTAGAGTAAGGAATCCACCAAGACAGAAGAACCCAGAATCATTCACTGACTTTCATAGGAACTTCCTAAACCATATGGGGAAACTTCTGCTGCATGGTTATATTCATCTGCACTTTATTTCCCACAGTACCCATGGGCCAGCTTCAGGTGTGAGCCCCTAGGCCTGGCCACAACCCACTGTAGGGATTATAGTAGAGAATAGCTTGGTATCTATTTAACTATCAGATTATTCTTTGAGTCTTGATCTATGGTTTAAGCAAGGAAAGTAATGTGCTATGGAATATAGGAAGAAAAAGATGTTTTCAAACTTAAGAAGAGGTTTTGTTTAAAAACTTGGAGAAGACGGGGCCCCTGGCTGGCTCAGTCAGTAGAGCATGTGATTTTGATCTTGAGATTGGAATTTTGAGCCCCACACTGGGTGTAGAGATTACTTAAAAATAAAAAATAAATGTTAAAAAAAAAAAAAAAACTTGGAGAAGAATAGAAATTGAGTGTGCAGAGAAGAATAACTCACAAAAGCAAGCCTGGCTCAAAAGGAGGCTGTGGATAGGAGTTTACATTGAGAGACTAGAGCCATCTGGTGGAGAATACTGAAAGCAACTAAGAATAATAATCAGTGAAAATCTGCTAATGAAAGCAAATACAGAAATGGTGACTGGAAGAGACCCTTAATTTTCACATATGAAATTGAGACCCAGCAAATTTAAGTGCCTTGCCTAAGCTGAAAGAATTAGATAGTGGCATTATCAAACTGGTCATCCTTGGATGTGATTTAAGCCCAGTATGAACCAAAAAGTGGAGAAACTAGTTTTGAAGAGGCTCAATTATCAAGGGATTTGTACATGACCCTAAAACTTTTCAATTCTTGCCTCTCCCTTAAGCCAGGAATCTATAAAGGAACAATCATGATCACTTAGTCGATCTTGATTCTCCACCTGGTTGATCTCCAAGATCACATAGCCAGATTTCCAGCTATGTGTCTCAGCCTCACTGCCCACTCCCCCTCCTTCCCCAACAGGGAGGGAAACAGAAGTGGCAGCACCCCATCTAGGGTTAGGTCTGCACCCTCCAGACCACCTCTTGTCATTAGTGGCAATGACGAGATTCCAAATGAGGCAGTCCTACCTCAACTTCAGAAGAATCATGAATATTTACCTTGTTCTCATTTAGTTTAGGAAGGTTCTCATTTAGTTTAGTTTAGATGTCTTTGGGCCTGACACTTGCAAAATGGGTCCATTGAGAACATGCTTTTGTACACATGTGGCCTTAGGTTTGTTGTTAACATAAGTAGGGCATACAGATCTCTGTGCAGAAAGGGGTAAACACTATTACTTATTTCAGTAGAGATAGTCTCTGAGGCCCAGTCCCAAAGACAAATACGAATAAGCCAAAGAAAAAGACAATTAAGAAACTAAAACACTCAGGATTCTTAGCTACAACCCATGAAATCCTCTCAGGCTCATCTAAGCAGTAAAGGAACTTGCTGAAGGATATTAGACAGCCAGCGGAATTACTGGGAGGGCTGGAAGGCCAAGCGCTGAGGCTCCATGAGCAGGAACAACACACAACTACGTTGTGGAGGCTTCTACGAAGTACCTTTGTCACACCGCTCGGAGATTTAAAAACTCCACTATCACTTTCCCTAGGGAACCAGCCAACTGTCACCACACTAGCCAAAAGATCATTATGCCGTGTAGCAGAGCTACTATGCATTTATCAAAAACTCATGACTAGATCATATTTCTGATACTGTTAGGTGTGGCATGTGCCTGAGTTCTGGCCAATAGAATGTAGGCAGACAAGAAGTGTACTGCTTCCGGGAAAATCCTGTAAAAACCTCCTACCGATGGTCCTCTCTTTCCTCTTCCATTGCCCAAGTCCCTGAGAGACCACATGGAAGGCTGCTCCACCAAGAACTCCCACATCAGACATTGATATGAGTGAGAAGTAAATGTATATTGTTTCGGTGCTGAGAATAAGATTTATCTGTTATAGCAGCTAGCGTTGCCCTAAAGATACCACTCACATTGCTCACTTCTAAATTAAGTCTTACATCAGCCCCTCTGATTGGAAGAATCTAGGTTATGCAAAAGAGCCTGGGGTTGCAAGTTTTCTGACATCATTCTTGTGAAAGCAGGATTCTGAATGTGCACAGTTACCAAGATGTAGAGAGATTACTTAGAGAAATTATAAATGAAGCATGATCCCTATAGAAAAGAACAAACATTCCACAGAAAATGAAGCCCAAATGGCCAGTAAATATATGAAAGGATTGTCAATTTCACTAGTCATTGTGGAAATCCATTTTACACCAAAAATAGACCATTGTATAACCATTAGATTACAAAAAATTTTTAATTATTTACAAATTGGGTAATGATGTGGAGAAATGGGTTCTTTCTTATCACCTTGGTCAAAGTGTCAATTATCAAGCAAAGCTGACATTATATAATATAGTTGAAGATGTACATAACAACACAACCCAGTAAGTCTGCTTCTAGACATATATCTTAGCAATGGAGAGTCTCACATCAACAGATAAGTGCTTCAGCTCAGAAATGACACACATATTGCTTTTACTCATATCCCATTGGCCAGAACTAGTCACATGCAAGGGGCAAGGAAAAGTATTCCTCCCACATGCCAGAGGGGGAAGAAAACTGGAGATCACTCAGTACTAGAAATCTCTACCTGACTTTTCAAAGAACATCAATGTTGAAGCCTTTCTTGCATGCATCAGCAAAGAAAGCCTAACGACAAGACCTTCTCACAATGCTGAGACTTGTGGTTATTGAAGGGTTGCAAGAACTTTTTACTGAAACTGAACCCATAGTTGATGAAAAGGAAATTTTTGTAGAGTTAAATTTAAGAAAGGTAAAAAGTAAATTCCAGTGATGAGATCAGAGGGATTCATCCCTTGCCCATCCTATAAACCCAGTCTGTGATGACACCCTACCATCTGTTGCATCTGAGTGTCCCAGTAACCTACATGTAAAACCGATTCTCAAGAGCTCTTGATCGGGGCGCCTGGGTGGCTCAGATGGTTAAGCGTCTGCCTTCGGCTCGGGTCATGATCCCAGGGTCCTGGGATCGAGCCCCGCATCGGGCTCCCTGCTCCTTGGGAGCCTGCTTCTCCCTCTGCCTCTCTCTCTCTCTCTGTCTCTCATGAATAAATAAATAAAATCTTAAAAAAAAAAATTTTAAAAAAAGAACTCTTGATCAATAGTAACAGTGTCTTGTTTATTTAGTGTGGTCCATTCCAGGAAGGCATCTTGATATCGCTATGTTGAAAAGCAGCCAACTGGTAGCAGCGATTAGGCCTATGAAGGATATAGATACAATCATCTAGATAGTCCAAGTTCAGACAGGTCTGTCCTATTGAATCCACACAATCTCCTAGACAATTTAAGCAAACAAACCAGCAAAATCGACTGCCTTCTACCTCAATTACAATTCAAATTAAGGTGATGTTTTCATACTTGGTTCTCACAACAGCATCTAGCTTAATACCCACCTGGCACACAGATAGTTTGTTAAATGAATGGATCAATCCATCAATCAACCTGGATAATCATATGCATACCATCAGTATCTGCTTTACAAGCTAAATTCCAGGATAAACGAACAGCCAATAAATTCACTACCAGAGCTAAATGGTTGTATATGTACAAAGATTTTTGTCCAAATGCCAAGGGGAGATGGAGGAGGAAGATGGGAAACATCCCAGCTGGCAGAGCTCGACATATCCCATTGCCAAAGGAAGCACAGAGGCAGAAATGCATCTTGGTGCCAATCTGGTGAATTCAGAGGCTGAAAGATTTCATCCCAACTCTCCTCATGAATGACTGAGGTGAATCATTTATTCTTTGTTCCTGTTTTGCCATCTTTAACAAGCAGTGTGAGACAGAGGGAACTAAAGTTCTCATCAGCTTCCCAGGCACGCAGGAAGGAAGAGCTTATCTGGCTGCATACTAAGATCCCAGCTTTAAAAGCTCAATTTTCCTGCTTGAGGTAAAAATCCAGGCAGATAAGAAATTGCAAATTTTACCTGTGTAAAGCATGTATTACCCCCCTCCCCAGGCCTCAGTGATTTAAGTCCAAATCCATCTTGATCTTTGCAGGCAGTGGTCTCTGAACAAAGTTTTCACAAGACCGTGGAAGGATTATAGCCAAGCGGAACTACCTAGATATTAATGAGTCATTGCCCTAGGAGAATGCAGGCAAGAAAAGAGATGCTGTTCCTATGATAAACAGCAAAGGGAGGATCCTGGGAACATCCTTACTCAATTCAGATGGCACCTACCCAAGTGTCTGAGTAACTCAAATTGTTCGCAGACGCCTTCTTCTCACCTTTTCCCCTCTCTTAATTTAGTTTGCTACTTCTCATGGCTCTAGATTTTATGCTATTAGAGTTTTCCTCACTCGAAGTCCGCTAAAAACAACTCATATTATTATAGTTACCACCTACGAAGGACTTACCATGTGCCAGGCCTTGTGCTAGTGCTTTACATTACATCTCTCTCTTCACACACACACCCCCCCCCTTCCAAGAGAAGCGTCGTTATTCCCTTGTAACAAATGAGGGAGCTGAGGCTCAAAGATGTTTACTGGAGGATTCGAGGATTCGAGCTCACAGGGCCAGGGAGGTGTATAGCTACACCTCAGCTGTTCTCTTTTAAAGGTCATATCAGATACTGTCTTCATTCTCATTCCTGAGTTCAGGAACTGACTATTATCCTTCCCGAGTGCATTTGCACTCTGAAAGACTTCCACCCCATGTTAGGGGTTTTGTTTTCTAAAATGAGTTTTTGTCTTTTAGTGACATCCACTAAAATATTTCCAGATGAAATAATATGATGCCTACATAATCTTGAGGTGGTAACAGATGAAGCAGCATTGGCCAAAGTAGATACAACTACTTAAGTTGGGGGTTATAGGATTTTAAAACATATTGCTTTATAATATATTGGAATTCTTCCAAAATGCTGAGAGAAAGAAGAATGAAGCTGAGTTGAAACTACCAGCACACAAAATTTAAAACAGAATCAGAGAACATTGTGTTCTGAAAATTGAGCTAGCGAACATTCACCAAAAAATGGATGATAGTAGTTATCAACTGAAATACCCCCAGCTTTTAGATTGCAAAAACATTTTTTCCCCGGCCCATAAAAGGACATCATACAAAGATAACTGAAGTATTCATCACATACAAATGATACACATTTATCACTGGTTGGTTGTGGTCCGCAGAACATTTAGAAAAGGGGTTGAAACATTAAGAATGTGTCCATCCTATCTTCAAGGAATAGTGGTTCTTTCTGGCACTGGGGTCTGTATAATAAAGGAATGACCAAGTTCGCACAGTTCAGTGACAGAATCCCCCAAGTTTTTCGAATCCTGACTCTGACTCTACAGATCAAGTAACCATCTGGTATTAATTTAGTTTCATGAAAGAGGCAATATACCATAAGATTCAATTACTGAGTGACATCAGTGAAAATGGCAAAGAAGGGAAATCTAGAAGTCCACCTCTCCATACAAGCAATGAATAAACTGGCGAAATTTGTCAGAATCAACTTTTTCAGAATGCTGGAATTTAACCAGCACACGGCAAATAGGGGGTGTTTAATCGAGGAAAAAACAGCTGAGTCTTGGGAAGAGCAAGTTGCGGCATTTGTAACTTACCCTGGCCCCATCCTCCACCCCAGCTTGGCAGTGGTCTTGAAGACAACAGCCCACATTCCCAGTGTTGTCACCTAGTACTGCAAGGAGCGGGGCAGATCTTAAAGATGGTTGTTTATTTTGACTAGTCTGGTGGTGCCCTGAAGGACTAGCTTAAAGGGCTTGCCACTATTTCACAGAAGTCAGAACTTGCCCAGAACTGAGATAGCTACCTAGAGGGAGAAGGTTTGGGGGGCAGGGGGGCATGTTTGTTAAAAATATTTAAAGGAAAACATATTAGCTGATGCCAAGGATAAAATTTGGAATGAACAAGAGACAAACTGAAAAGCTTGGGAGCAAAGGCTAGGATATAAAATGCTTTGGAGAATAAGGGCTTTGAAAAGGTCCCATGGGGGCGCCTGGGTGGCTCAGTCGGTTAAGTGTCCGTCTTGATTTCGGCTCAGGTCATAATCTCAGGGCTGTGAGATTGAGCTCCATGTTGGGCTCCACCCTCAGCAGGGAGTCTGCTTGAGATTCTTTCTCTCCCTCTCCCTCTTGTTCTGCCCCTGCCCCTACTCATACTCTCTCTCAAATAAATTAATAAATCTTGAAAGAAAGAAAGAGAAAGAAAGAAAGAAAGAAAGAAAGAAAGAAAGAAAGAAAGAAAGAAAGAAAGAAAGAAAGAAAAAGAAAGAAAGAAAAAGAAGGAAGGAAGGAAGGAAGGAAGGAAAGAAAAGAGGAAAGGAGAGGAGAGAGGAGAGGAGAGAAGAGAGGAGAAAAGGTCCCACATATTCCTTGGAATCTAGAAGGACACACACATGTGTAGGGCTGAACACATGTTTACAAAAGACCAGAGAAAGCTCCAAGCTCTCACTTCTGGCTGATTTTCAGGCTCTGCACAAGCAGGAAACAAAGGCTAAAGCAGAGTTATAAACTGTCTGGCTGAGTGTTGAAGGCATGCCCAACACATGCAGAGCCCATCTCCAAAGAATGGGAGATTTTTGTTCGGATTCTAGGCGTTTAAAGACATCTCTGTAGAATCACTAAACTAACAGAATAGAGATTTCAGTAGCCATGCATGACAAAGAATACAGACTCTACAAAATTAGTTCAGGAAAGTCACTAAGCAAATAACAATTACTACAATAAGCAGCAACAAGATACCATAGGGGGAGAATAGGAAGAAGAGTGGGGAGAATCTGCTGAGTGGAATTGCCATGTTTGAATATTCAACAAGTTCAGCTTTCAACAAAAAATTACACGGCATGAAAAGAAGTAAGAGGGGTGCCTGGGTGGCTCAGTCGTTAGGCGTCTGCCTTCAGCTCAGGTCATGATCCCGGGGTCCTGGGATCGAGCCCCACGTTGGGCTCCCTGCTCAGCGGGAAGCCTGCTTCTCCCTCTCCCACTCCCCCTGCTTGTGTTCCCTCTCTTGCTGTGTCTCTCTCTGTCAAATAAATAAATAAAATCTTTATTTGAGAAAGACGTAAGAAAGTCAAAAAATAGGATATAAAGAAAGTAATAGAAACTGTCCCTGGGGAAGCCCAGGCATTGGACTTACTAGACAGAAACTTTAGATTAACCATTTTAAATATACTTAAACAGGCAAAGGAAATAATGTACAAAGAAGTGAAGGAAACCATGAGAATGATATCTTACCAAATAGAAAATATCAATAAACAGCCAGAAATTATTTTTTTAATATTTATTCATTTATTTGAGAGAGAGAGAGAGTGCACAAGTTGGGAGGAGGGGCAGAGAGAGAGAGAGAATCCTCAAGCAGACTCCCCACTGAGCATGGAGCCCCAACATGTGGGGGCTCAATCCCAGGACCCTGAGATCATGACCTGAGCTGAAACCAAGAGTTGGACTCTTAATCAACTGAGCCACCCAGGTGTCCCAGTAAACAGCCAGAAATTATAAAAAGGAGCTGAATAGAAATTCTGGAGTTAAAAAAAAAAGTGCAATAATGAAATGAAAAATCAGTGTCATTACTAAGGAAATACAAATCAAAACCACAAGGAGATACTATTTATACCCCCGAGGATAGCGTGATTTTTTTTAAAAAATGGAAAATGGCAAGTTTTGGCAAGAATGTAGAGGAACTGAGGGGCACCTGGGTGGCTCAGTCGTTAAGCGTCTGCCTTTGGCTCAGGTCGTGATCTCAGGGTCCTGGGATCGAGCCCCGCATCGGGTTCCCTGCTCCCCAGGAAGCCTGCTTCTCCCTCTCCCACTCCCCCTGCTTGTGTTCCCTCTCTCACTGTGTCTCTCTGTCAAATAAATAAATAAATTCTTTAAAAAAAAAAAAAAGAATGTAGAGGAAGTGGAACCCTCATACATTGCTGGTAGAGATGTAAAATGGGGGTGCCTGGGTGGCTCAGTCAGTTAAATGTAGCTAAATCTTGGCCTCAGCTCATGGTCATGATCTCAGGGTCATGAGATCGAGTCCCACTTTGGGCTCCACAATCAGCACGGAGTGTGCTTGAGATTCTCTCTCTCCCTCTCCCTCTGCCCCTCCCCCTGCTCATGCTCTCTCTCTCTCTCTCTCTCTCTCTCTCAAATAAATATTTTTTAAAAAGAAATGTAAAATGGTGCAGCCACTGTGTATAAGTTTGACAGTTCTTCACAATTACCATACAACCCAACAATTCCTCCCCTAGGTATATACCTAAAAGAATTAAAAATGTATGTTGAAATAAAAATTGTACACAAGTGTTCATAGCAGCATTATTCATAATAGCCAAAAGGTGGAAACAATTCAAATGTCATTAATTAATGAATGGATAAACAAAATGTGGTATATCCATACAATGGAATATTATTTAGCCATATGAAGGTATGAAGTACTGATGCATGCTACAACATAAGCCTTGAAAACTAATGAGAGAAGCCAGACGTAAAAGACCACATATTACATGATTCCATTTATATGAAATGTTCCAGAATAGGGAAATCCACAGAGACAGAAAGCCAATTAGTGGTTACCAGAGACTGGTGGGAAGGGAAAGTGGGAAGTGACTCCTTAATGGGTGTAGAGGGCTTTTCTGGAGTGATGAAAATGTTCAGAATTAGATCATGGTGATGGTTGCCCCACCTTGTAGATATGCTCAAAGCCACTGGACTGTATAATTGAAAATGGTTAAAATGGTGAATTTATGTTGTATGAATTTTACCTCAATTTTTAAAGAGTGTGTGTGTGTGTGTGTGTGTGTGTGTACCATAGTATTAAGCTATCAAAGCTATGGTCAGTCCATTGACTGGATGTGAAGCCCAGCTCCACCAGCTAGCTGAATAAGGGAAAAAAACTTAACCTCTCTAAGTCTCAGTTTCCTATGTAAAAAATGGGATAATAATAATAATAATGCCTGTCTCATAGAGCTGTTAGGAGCCTTTAATGAGCTAATGAAAGTAAAGAACATGTCAGGGGCCCTAGAACATAGTAAGCACTCAAGAAATAGTGCAAAACATAAATAAATGCTCAGATATCAGATACCTAGGTAGGTAGAGGCAGTGAGAGAGAAGGCAGGTAAACAGACTCCTAGTGGGAAGAATGTGCTCATCAACTCACAGGAACTTTCTTGTCTTGAAACTTAACTAGTAGGAATTTGTAATTTTTCAATCATTCTTTTATATTTGCCTAGAATGACTCAGCCCCCTAAAGGCATAACACCTGATAAAAATGGCTAAATTAAGTCATGGAATTAAAATGTTGAGAGGCTGTACACACACACACACACACACACACACACACACACGAGAGCCTCCCTGACATAACATACTAGTTCATCTTTAATTAAACAGCATCAGCAATGACTGAGGAAAACTATTCATTGCAAGGCAAGAGAAGTGTTGTGAATTTCCATTTTGTGCAATTCACCAAAATTACAGCTCCACGTAACTTTCAGCCTCTTTGCCCATACAAATCTTTCCAATGGCCAACTCAAGTCCCACCTCAGGTGAGCCTTTCCAATCACCCCAGCTTTAAGATACCTCTTCCACTGAGCTTCGCAGGAAAAGAAGGGAGGGAAGAAGGAAAAGGCAACTAATTCAAAAATCCCAATCTCCTATCATAACCCTTCCTTTCACATTCACATCACTTTCTCAAGTTCCTCCCATCCCAGTTGTCTTCAATGTCCCCAATACATTGACACTTCTGTCACTGTATCCAGCACATCCCTCCTCATCCAACTTCAATTCCAGTGTCTCACACTGCATTTCTCTCTTGCAAATACCTTTAATTCCTTGACTTTCTCCTTCCAAATTAAAACCCTAACTGTGGGCGCCTGGGTGGCTCAGTTGGTTAAGCGACTGCCTTCGGCTCAGGTCATGATCCTGGAGTCCCGGGATCGAGTCCCACATCGGGCTCCCTGCTCAGCAGGGAGTCTGCTTCTCCCTCTGACCCTCCTCCCTCTCATGCTCTCTGTCTCTCATTCTCTCTCTTGCAAATAAATAAAATCTTAAAAAATAAAAAAAATAAAAAAATAAAACCCTAACTGTGCATGGATCTAATATCACTTACCTTCTCTGTACCGCAACCTGAAACATTAGTTACTGCTGGAGAAAAGCACCCAACTAGGCAGAATGGTAACAAGTCAAATTCATAGTGACCAACTTCAGATTTGCTCCACCATGCCAAAAATCTTCCTAATTTTCTCTACTAAAGCCCTCTCCTGTTTTCCATTACTATTTCATACCTTTCCACTCCACTAAAACTCTGACTTCCTCCTTGCCTTCTGCCCTCAGCTGGTGATCATTCCTCATACTTCACGAAGAATACAGAACCCACCATGCCAAGCCTTGTGTTTCAACCACCAATCCTCCATTTGCAACTACTATCTTCTTTTTCCTTCTGTTACACAAAGGAAGTGCCTTTCCCTTGATGAAATGCCTATTTCTCCATATCTGCTCTGGACTGAATCTTCTCTCCACTCAGAGCCTTACTCTATACCTGGATGTTAATACGGCTAGTTCTGAGTGATCCTGGGTGATCTGATTTCGTTTTTTTTTTTTTTCTTTTGTTTTTCTTTATTACATCTGTTTCACAGATGACTTATATAATATTTTTAAGAAGAATTTCAGAGAAATTGTCATCTAAAAGTTCTGACAGGCTTGGAGATATGGTAATGCCCCCTTTGTGCTTGGAGTCAGCTTTCAGCCACCATTCAGTGTAGGAACAGAAAGTAAATCCCACCAGCCAAGAAGGTAGATGAGCCAGTCTTGAGATCACATTAAGTGCTACAGAATGTAATAACTATGTCTTGACAGGCCATATATTTCAAGCCTCTCCCATAGCCGATTTAATTGTCACTAATTTTCTAACTTACCTTAATCATAAAAACTGAGTCTGAGAGGTTACCTAATCACTGATCTCTGAGAGAGGAGTGAATTTAAAAGGAGGCAGACAGCATTTGAGAGGCTGTGGTGTGGGAGGGTTTACCTCCGCAGAGCCGCTTTTCTTGTCAGTGAATCACACAGTCAAATTACAGGAGAAAGTGACAGAAATTAGGTTAAATTCCAACTCCCAGTGTCAGGAGGTTATTCATCAACCCTACAGCATCAGCTCTCTGTTTGGCAAGGGATGCTGCTTCTAATTATGCATTACTCCCTGTGGGCCACCCAACAGGACCTTTATTTTCTCCACAGTTACTAATCAGCTATCCACAGTTAACAAGAAGATCAGATCTAGAAGTATGTAAATTCATTCTCAATTCTTTCTCCTAATCACTCAGCGGGACACCTTAGGAGCTCTCTAACGAGGTGCCCGGCCAACTAACAAGCTGGCTAGCTGCTATTCTTAATGATCACTTCCAAAATGGCATTTTTTTTTTTTTTTCGGATACATAGGGCCAGTACAATACACTGAAATGTATAACTTTCCTGCAACTTTCTGGTAAAACTTTAACTAAATTAGGCAAAGTTAAAATTGAGTGACTAAATTAAAAAAAAAAAAATTGAAGAAGTGCCCAGTCAATGGGGAATTCAGATGGGCACAATTCAACACCTGGGGACTTTTAGGATTGTCCCCAGAGAATGAGCCCTCATCTGTATTTCTGTCTCTAAAATGCCTTCCTTCTGACTGTTCTTCCTCTAACAACTGCAGATTAGTATTCATACTCTAAAACGAACCATATGAAGTTACCAATCTTTGATGATTTTTGACCTAAAATCATGGCAATTTCATATAGTTCAGCCTAATGCAGAGGCCCTCAGAGGCTTTTTGGAGGTGGTTGAGTTTTTCCAAGCATAAAGGTAAATAATGATAAATAATAATTGTAATAACTAATGTATTCTTGAGATCTTTCTATATGCCAAGCACTATGCTGATATATATACTCACTCATTCAGTGCTCTCAGCATTTGAACACTCTCATTTCACAGATGTGAAGACTGAAGCATAAAGAGATCAAGTAAGTTGCTCAGTGTCAGAGACTGGCAAAAGCTAGATCCAAACACAGGCTTTCTGACTGTGTAGGTATTAACCACCGCACAGTCTTCCTACAAAGTTTCTATTGATAAATGGGGAAATAAAGTAAGAAGCTCCCACTGGTTCCATATACTTTGCTAGCCATTCAAACATCTCCTTTTTCACTTAGACCCTCTAAAGGATAAAGTGACACGTAGATGCTAATGGTGAGTCTATCACTTGTAACAGACTTCTTAAGCTCGGATTTGTAGATTTGATAAGCTGAGTTATGCGGTATTGCTTATAATTAAGAATCTTCTAAGCTCTCCATTTGGTTAAGAGACCAGAAAATAAAAGACAGAGAGAAAGAGAGAGCACATGTGTAAGTACATGTGTCATGCACCATGCATCTGTGTGAGTGTGTACTCTTGATGTAAATTAGTCTGCGATAAATGGTATAAAGTCCTTTGACAGATTAAATAGAACACTGAAAATTTCTAGTTGTATTAGTAGGACAGACTTAATATTCTGAAAACACCTCCCACCATTAACACTGGGGAATACCAGGTGAAATATCCTTTTAAATGTATAACTAAGCTCACGGGAAAGTAATAGAAATTCCCAAAGGCCAGAAAGGAAGAGGTTACTAAAAACCAGAGCAGTATATGATTGAGCTGATGTGGCAGCTTATCTGGATTGGTGAGCTTTATTTCCACTTTGACTAATCTAGAGAACTGGGTCTTAATGTGCACTTGGTGACAAATCAAAAGGACTTGAGACTCTCAAATAGGGAGTTGAAACTGGGGTCCTGCCTACTCTCCCTCCCTTAAGAGTGGACTAGAAAATCTCTTTCTACCAGCATAAGGAGATGGTGTGGAAACTTGTCTCTTTTAACCTAGATTCTAAGTAGGGGGGGACAAAAGGAGTTTCCTTTTGTCCAATTATGGATCAATGCTACATGAGAGTCCGGGAATTCTCAAGCCAAAATTAACACATAAATAAATCCCAGGATAGACAAGTATGTAATATGTATGTATGTATGTATGTAACAAGTATGTAATAAAGTTCAGGTGGAAGGAAATCAGGCCCTCAGAACTTCAGATACTTAAATAATTGATCAAATGAAGACTATAAAATGATTAATGACATTTCAGAAAGGAATTAAAACATGAGAAGATAAGACTATGGAAAAAAACTTCTAGAAATGAAAATGTAATCGTTGGAACTAAAAACCCATTAGTCAAATTAGGCAGCATATTAGACACAGATGAAGAAGGAAACAGAACTAAGAAAATTACTCAAAATGTAACAGTGATAGAAGAAGGAAAATATTAGAGTTTAAGAGACACAGAGGATAAAATGAGAAGATAAACATATGTCTAACAGGAATTCCAGAAAAAAATAGAGAGATGTGAGAAATAATATTCAGAGACATATGGCTGAGAATTTTCTAAAATTAATGAAACACATGAATCCTCAGACTGAGGAACCACAAAAAAGTACAAAGCAATTAATACGGAAATAAATCTTTTTTTTTTTTTAAGATTTTTTATTTATTTATTTGAGAGAGACACAGTGAGAGAGGGAACACAAGCAGGGGGAGTGGGAGAGGGAGAAGCAGGCTTCCCGCCGAGTGGGTAGCCCGATGTGGGGCTCGATCCTGATCCCAAGACCCTGGGATCATGACCTGAGCCGAAGACAGATGCTTAACGACTGAGTCACCCAGGCACCCCAGAAATAAATCTTAATACCTCCTCGCGTTACAGTAAACTGCAAAACACCAAAACAAAGAAAATATTTTAAACACCAATAAAAAGAATAGAATACCTTTTCCAGCCCTCAGACTGAGATTTAAACCATCTGCTCCCTTGGCTCTCAGGCCTTCAGATCCAGACTGAATTACACAAATGGCTTCTCTGGGTCTCCAGCTTGCAGACAGATCTTGGGACTTCTCAGCGTCCATAACTGTGTGGGCCAATTCCTCATAAGTGTGTGAGCCAGTTCTTCATAAGGAGCCAATTCCTCAATTCCTCCATTTTTCAAGCAGGAAAAAAAAAATGCTTAAGCCCCCAAAACTGGAAACTGAGAAATCTGTGTCCTCAAAATATATGCAATAGTGAAAGATACATAGATATAGATAGATAGAGGCACACATATATACATATATTTATGTGTGTATATATATTATATACTTACACTTATATATATCCTATGTATATTTACATATATATATATCCTACTGGTTCTGTTTCTCTGGAGAAATTGGACTAAGTAATCTACCATTTAAAACAATAATAAAAAGTGGTAAATTTGCAGGGGAACAAAACATTGTAGAACTAGAATACGAAGTACAGTATATTACTGGGAGTAATTTAAGATTAAAGGTTTTTTACATACATAGTTCTGGAGGAGGTTGATTTTTTTTTTTTTAAAGATTTTATTTATTTATTTGACAGAGAGAGACACAGCGAGAGAGGGAACACAAGCAGGGGGAGTGGGAGAGGGAGAAGAAGGCTTCCCGCAGAGCAGGGAGCCCGCTGCGGGGCTCGATCCCAGGACCCTGGGATCATGACCTGAGCTGAAGGCAGACGCTTAACAACTGAGCCACCCAGGCGCCCAGGAGGAGGTTGATTTTATTAATTTCCAACTTTCTTTTTCTTTTTTTAAGTTTTATTTATTTAAGTAATCTCTACACCCAGCATGCAGCTTAAACTCACAACCCTCAGATCAAGAGTCATATGCTCTTCCGACTGAGCCAGCCAGGGGCCCCAACTTCAGACGTTCTGAAATCAAGATGCAAGTTAAACGTTAAGAGATACTGAATGCATAACTTCTAGTTTGCTAAGAAGAAAAATCTGAATGCCTACTATAAGACTGTCACCGTTCTAAGTAATGTGGATATAGTATAGAACAATATAGACAAAAATAGAAAATGTATAATAGAAAAAATAATAAGGTAAATTAGTAAGTTAGAAAATAATACATGCTCTGGGGGAAAAAAATGCAACAGAGTAAGGAAGATGCAAAGTCCTAGGGCAAAAATAGGGACTTAAAATTTTTAAATGGAGGGGAGCCTGGGTGGCTCAGTCGTTAAGCATCTGCCTTTGGCTCAGGTCACGATCCTGGGGTCCTGGGATCGAGCCCCACGTCGGGCTCCCTGCTCCACAGGCAGCCTGCTTCTCCTTCTCCCACTCCCCCTACTTGTGTTCTCTCTCTCGCTGTGTCTCTCTCTGTCAAATAAATAAATAAAATCTCTTTAAAAATTTTTTTAAATAGAGTAGTTTGGCTTCATTATTATTGATCACCAAATATATTTAGTTTTCCATTTCCAGACCCATGCTAGAATTGTACTTCCCTACCATTTACACATTAGGTATAGCCACGTGACTCGCTTTGGCCAATGAAGAGCCGAAATGGCACGTGTCATTCCTAGACAGAAGCTTTAAGAATAGTGCATGATTCCCCCACATGCCTTTCCCTCTGCTACAGCAATTGCAGAAGAACATGCCAAATGGAAGCTCCCATCAGCCAGAATGCCTGAGGAACTGTGATGAGCAGAAGCCCTGCCAACCTATGTAAGACGCTCAGAGTGAGCTATGTGTTGATTAAGCAAATGAGACGTGGGGATTGTTTGTTACTGCAGAACATGCTAGCCTAACCGATGCAAGTAGTTAGCATAGACCTCACTGAGGTAACAGACCTTGGTAGCTTGAACCTGAGTTGCAATAGTGGAAAAGATGAGAAGTCATCAGACTCTGGATATGTTTTTATACAGAGGAAAGAGTGAAGTCCTCTGTGACTGAAAATGTGAGACCAGTGACAGCAGACCACATGGGTTCTAATAGTATGTCAGAGACATCGTGTGTGAAAAACCCATTCTAATGTAAGCAACCCTTATATTCTGGTAACAGTCTGGGAGGAAATAAATAATCTCTCTAGCAGGTCTGCAACAGCACAAACAACCCGCTAAATATTAAAAGTTAAAGAGAGATTTCACCACCCACTATACTTTGATTACTGGAGCATTATTGCCCTCTAGTGATGAAAGAAAAAACTGAACTTAGAAAAAAACCAGACAGTGACAATCAATGCTGTTGAGTTGAAATTATGGGCCCTCTTTGTGCCATGACAGGCTACTTTATAACAACTTTTAGTTAGGAAATACCATGAGCAATTCTATATCAGGGAAGATAAAATCTGGCATTGCTTTGCAAAGTTATCCATAATTTTCAAGAAAGCAAGAATCCTGAAACCCACTAGTTAAAGTACAGGACTACTGTGGGGATACAAAGTAGTAGTATTCATAGTGATAACAACCATACAAATCTTTTCTTGTCTTCCATAAAGAAAGATTATGAGGTTTAATGAGTATAGCTGGGAATTCCTGAATTTAGTTTTTTGGTTTTTGTTTTTTTAGTCAATCTCATAAGTGCAAAATGGTGACAAACTTCTTGCGGGCAGTTCATGTGAAACAGAGTGGCATTTTTTTCTTATCCTCCTCATAAACTGAATATGAAATAGTAGAGAGCTGTAGCTACCAAAAAGGCTGCAAAAACAAAATGTTCATTCACATTAAAGAGGTAGCATATCCACTTAATTTTGTACTGGTATAACCAGCATGATTTATTTAATCCACTTGAGGAACAAATATGGTTGCATCTCTTATTTTTCCTAACTAAACTGGACTGGAACCCCAGTAGTTTAGATTATTTTTATTTATTTTTTAAGGTTTTATGTATTTATTTGACAGAGAGAGACACATCAAGAGAGAGAACACAAGCAGGGGGAGTGGGAGAGGGAGAAGCAGGCTTTCCACTGAGCAGAGAGCCCGATGTGGGGCTCGAGCCCAGGACCCTGGGATCATGACCTGAGCCGAAGGCAGACGCTTAACGACTGAGCCACCCAGGAGCCCCTAGATTACTTTTAAAGTAATCTCTATGCCCGATGTGGGACTCAAACTCACGGCTCCAAGATCAAGAGTCATGTGCTCTACCGAGCCAGCCAGGAGCCCCTCCAATATTTTAGATTAGCAGGAGGCATAATACCTTTTGAGGGACCTCACTTCCTCCCCCACTGCTTATTCAAGAATCCCAAGGACATTGCCCAGAGTGGCTGAACATATTTCTCAAATGCCTTCTGGAGAGCAATCTGGAGAATCTGATCCATCCACCAACTGACCAGATTTTACCATCATTAGTGCCACATTCTGAAAACCACCCAGTCTAGTGTATTCTTTTCCACTGCTCTTTTCAGTCCCTATTCCTGTGGAGGCCACAGTGGCGCCCTACTCCTAGATTTCCCAGGTTACAGCTCTCGTTTAGACCTGCACCTTCAGCCGTTTTTCCAAAGCACACTCATTGTGCCCTGGTGTAAGTAAGATCTGGGGCAATTCTAGTTCCAGGCATAGCCACAAGTTAATTCAGAACCCAATTTCCCCCCAAGACCATCTAGAATTTTGTAATAAGCCAGAATCCCTAGTCTAAACTCATTCTTCTCTACCTCAGTAAGAGTTATCTCTAATCATCCAGGAGGTGTGATCCATGAGGAACTCCAAAAGAGAGGGGTGAAAAATATGGCTACATTCTTTTCCAACAGTCACCTTGGTCTCCAAGAAAATTACTTCCTCTTAAGCAAACTTTGATCTCCATATTAAAAAATATTAAAAGGAGTAGCCTTCATCAAGCCATTTTTTCAGCAGTGACTGTAGCCAGATGAATTTTGGTGAGTGGACTCCTCTGTTGCTGGAGATATAGCCGTAACAAAATAGGGAAAAAAAACCCTCCAAAAAAATTCCTGCCCTCATAGAGCCAACAATCAAATGAAGGAGACCAACCGGCAGCTTTCCACACCAGTGGACCCCCAGAAACTTCACTGTCAGATTTATTTCCCACCCTCTGACACACCTCTTACTAAAACATCCAGAATAGTCTTTACTTCTTATTTGCCAGGTCCAGTCAGCGTATCATCGTCATGGACTAATGTGATATCTTACGGAAGGGAAAAGTGACCAGGGATCCTGCAAACTAAATTATGACATGGGGCTGGAGCGTTGATATACCTCTGAGGTAGGACAGTGCCAGTGTATGGCTGGCTTTGCAAACTGCTTCCGGTGGTCACTATCAAGGTATCAAGGAAAAGTATTTGCGGGATCCAGTGCTGCATATCAGGTACCAGGAAATGTAGTAATGTACTCAAGGAATGAAACCACATCTGGAGCAGCGGTTGCAACTGGCGTCACCACCTAATGATAAGTATGAAAATTCACTATTATTCTCCAAGAGCCATTTGTTTTCTGCACAGGCCAAATATGCACGTTGAATGGGAATGTGGTAGGAATCACCAGACCCGCATCCTTCAAGTCCTTGATGGTGGCACTCATCTCTGCAGTCCCTCCAGAAGTGCCGTATTTCTTTGGTTTTGTTTTGTTTTGTTTTGTTTTCTTGAACAATAGGAATTTGTTTCACAGTTCTCAAGGCTGCGGGCCTGAGATCAAGGGGTTGGCAGGGCCGAGCCGTCTCCACAAGCGTGAGGAAGAGTCGTTCTTTGGCTTCCCTCCTCGCTTCTGGTGCTTTGGTGGCAATCTCTTGGCCTATGGCAGCACGACTCCAGTCTCCACTGGAGTCTCCCTGGGTGCACGATTCTGTGTCCACATTTCTCCTTTTTATGATGACGTGGTCATATTAGATTAGGGGCTCACCTAATCCAGTAGAACCTCATTTTAATTTAACTAACTACATCTGCAACAACACTATTTCCAATTAAGGTCACGTTCTGAGGTACTGGGGGTTAGGGTTTCAACATATGAAATTTGGGGAGACACAATTCCACTCATAACACATGTTAAATGCATTTTTCTAGCTTTCTGTGTTCCTCCATTTCATCTCCCCATTCCCACTCTATTCCTAGCCACTATCATTTCTCACTTAGATGTTTTTCCTTCCCACTAGGGTCCCCACAAACCCTCTCGGGCCCTTTAATCCAGTGTGCATATTGCACACCTTTGGTTTTCCATTTTGGAGGTAGAGGCAGTTCTATTAACTTCCATTTGGGTCTTTCTTACAATAACATTCCTCACTCTCCAGGTCAGGGAATCGATGTGGAGATTCTGGTAGCTACTGTGTATTCCAGAGTTGGGGAAATGGTCACAGGACACACTTGGGGACCCACTGGACTCACACTGAGAGATCTAAGCTAAAACTCCATTAATTACCTGCTCTGGTGGGTGACCACAGTAGCATTTTGGACCTCCTCGAATTAGTGTCAACTCAGAGACAGTGTCCAGTGATCCCCAAAATACCTGATTATTTCCCTTTCCATGGTGCACAGTCTCCCTAGTAAGGAGCCATAGGTCCTTTGGCGGAAGGTTGGGGAAAAGATTAACAATATACATTTTGGCAGTGTGGTAGTTAGGCTTCTGTTCACTCAGCCTAGAACTCTTCCACTTACACAGATCAAGCAAGAATTTGGTAGACTGCCCACCTATTTCTTCTCTAGGTACACCATAATCAACACCAATGCCCTAAATCTCTGTGAGTTAGATAACTCTGTTACTCTGTTTATTACTGTAACCAGGCCATGTTGTCTTTGGCAACCAAGTGTCACCACTTAACCCCTGCTACCCCGGGATCACATTAACCTCACTTCATTTAGGGATCCCAGTTTGATGGAAGCAGTCCCCACTGTATTTTCTAACCTACAAAGAGCAACCACTGAGCTCAAGGATGCTGGGGCCCCACCCCAAATTTATTTCTGAAAGTTAAATTCTGAAAGGTGCCTTCCTCTGGACTCTCCCAGAGTGGGTGAGTAGGTCTGACATGATAAATCCACCCCAACATTCCAATCCCATTAAGCTTTTGGATCCCTTCCTCTACAATATACCCTCCAAGGCAGTTGTGGCATTCTGACTTTAGTGTGGGCCACCTTTGAGTCCATGGTCAGCCAACTAACCAAACTGTTAGAGCCCTTTCAAATCCCTGGAGCTAAGATACTGAATCCAGAATTTGCTTAGTGGGCCCATATCAATAAATTTGGCCTGACTCAACTTCCTATTTTTCCACAATTATCTTACACCCTTAAGATCCATTCCCACATAGTCCCCAGATTCCTATCTGTATAGATTTGAAAAATTATGCCGTTCTTTTGGTATGCAATGCACCTCGTGGGTTAAACTTTGTACTTCACACTTTGGTACCTGCGGGGACATGAGTCTATGTACAGTTGAAGAAGCAAAGTAGGGTGGTGAGGAGAATCAGTAATGCCTTGCAAGGAACACCTCAAGAGAGATCATAACAGGTGTTTCAGGCAAAGTCGGATTAACATTCTCAGGGGTGGAAGGGCTACTTCTACTGGCAAGAAAGACTCAGCAGAACTTAGGGATGTGATGGCCCGAACTTTATTGGGATCTTCCCATATGTCCCCATTCCACTTTTTAGGTTCCCATTCTTTCCCACTCAATGCCCCCACTTTAACAGTAGACACTGCTTGAGGTTGGAAATTCATTTGTGTTGTAATTCAGCCACTTATGGGATAAGACTGGGTTTGGTTTTCAGAAGTCTCAGTCCTGTGGCTAAAGAGGTTAAGGGTTTCTTTCAGAGAAAATTTAAAAGGCTTTCAGGTCATTAATGTGAAGCTTCAGCTGGGAATTTGAAGCACTGAACTCATCCTTTTCTTTTTTCTACTTTGTCCATCTCAGGAGCAACCATTACACTCATTTGACTAAAATGTAATAAGGTCAGATTCGAAGGGGTACATGCACCCCGATGTTTATAGCAGCATTATCAACAATAACCAAACTATGGAAAAAGAGCCCAAATGTCCACTGACCAATGAATGGATAAAGAAGATGTGGTATATTGGGGGCACCTGGGTGGCTCAGTCAGTTAATCATCTGACTCTTGATTTTGGCTCAGGTCGTGATCTCAGGGTCATGGGATTGAGCCCCACATTGGGTTCTGTGCTCAGCGGGGAGTCTGCTTGTCCCTCTCCCCCTGCTCATGCTTTCTCTCTCTCTAAAATAAATAATTTTTTTAAATGTGGTGTGTATATATATACAATGGAATATTACTCAGCCATCAAAAAGTGAAACCTTGCCATTGGCAACAACGTAGATGGAACTAAAGTATACTATGCTAAGTGAAATAAGTCAATCAGAGAAAGACAAATAGCATATGACCTCAGTTTTATGTGGAATTTAAGAAAGAAAACAGATGAACATACAGGAAGGGGGGTGGGGGAGGGAAGGAAAGAGAGAAACCAGCCATAAGAGACCTAAAGATAGAGAACAAACTGAGGGTTGATGGAGGGTGGTGGGATGGGCTACATGGGTGATGGGTATTAAAGAGGGCATTTGTTGTGATGAGCACTGGGTGTCGTAAATGATGAATCACTGAATTCTACTCCAGAAACCAATATTGCACTGTATGTTAAATAAAATTTAAACGGGGGGGCAGAGCAAGATGGCGGAGGAGTAGGAGACCTGGATTTCGTCTCCTCTCAGGAATTCAGCTGGATAGGGATCAAACCATTCTGAACACCTACAAGCTCAACAGGAGATCGAAGAAAAGAGCAACAACTCATCAGAAAAGCGACCACTTTCTGGAAGGTAGGACGTGCGGAGAAGTGAATCCGCGGCGATATTCGGGAGGATAGACGGCGGGGGAGGGGCCTCCGTCGGCCGCTTCTGGCAAGTGATAGAGCCGGGGAGCACAAAATCGGAACTTTTAAAAGTCTGCTCCGCCGAGGGACGTCACTCTGGTGGCTAAGCGGGGGGTGGAACCCTCCGGGACAGTGTGGTCTCAGGACCCTCGGGGTCACAAAAGACCGGGGGTGCCTGAGGGCGGCAGAGCTCCCAGGTAACGGAGCAGGGAAGCCGGCTGCAGAGGCGGAGCCCAGGCGCGGGCTCTCAGCTCGGGGTGGCCATAAACCGTGATCCGCGGCCCAGTCGGGCCCCTGCTCCTCCAGCAGGGACCCAACAAGCGGCAGATCCGGGGAGACTCACCTTCCTCCCCCGGGAGGAGCCGCGCGGGAGTGCACCGCAGGGATCTGCTGGGTTTGGAGACTCCACCCGGGGTCGGGTGCCAGAGAGAGAAACGCGCGGTCACAGGCCGGGCGAGCACGGAGTGCGGCCGGAGAGCAGGGAGACGGGAGTGACTGACGGCCTTTCTCTGGGGGCTCACTGAGGAGCGGGGCCCCGAATTCTCGGCTCCTCCGGGGCGGAGATTGGGAGGCCGCCATTTTCACTCTCCGCCTCCAAAGCTGTAGGGAAAGCTAGCAGGGAACAAAAGCCCCGGAGAGCAAACCCGAGCAGATGACTTAGCCGGGAGGGGGCAAGGGCGGGGCACTTCCGCCTCCGGCAGAGACATTTGGAAACCACGACCACAGGCCCCTCCCCAGAAGATCAACGAGAACAGCCAGCCAAGACCAAGTTTACCGATCAATGAGAACGGCAGAACTCCAGCGCTAGGGGACTACTGCACATAGAATTCATGGCTTTTTTACCATGATTCTTTAGTCTTTTAAAGTTAATTTTTTTTAACTGTCTTTTTTGTCTTTTTCTTTTTGAATTTTTCTTTTTTCCTTTTTCAACCAACATCTTATCAATCCCTTTTTTTAAAAAAAAACATTTTTATTTTTCATTTTTAGAGTCATATTCTATCCCTTCATAATAGTTACCCATATTTTTGGCTTATATATATAAGTTGTTCTCTCTTTAAAATTTTGAGATAGTTTCTTCTAACAGATTAAAATATACCCTAAATCTCTAGTATATGGTGTTTTCTATTCCCCTGCCTGATCACATCCTCTCCCTTTTTTTTTCTTTTTCTTTTTTCTTTTTTTAAATCCTCTTCTTTCTTTTTTCAAACAACTTATCAATTCCTTTTATAAAATTTTTTATAATTTCCATTTTTACAGTCATATTCCATCCCTTCATCATATCAACCCTTATTTTTGTACATATATAAGTTTTTCTTTCTTTAAAATTTTGGGAGGCACTTTCTTCTAAAAGACCAAAATACACCCCAAATCTAGTGTGTGGCACTGATCTATATACCATATAGATCATATCTGATCACATTCTGGTTTTCCTTTTGTTGTTGTTGTTTTGTTTTGTTTTTGTTTTTATCTTTATCTTTTTCTTTTTTTTTTTTCTTTTTCTTTTTTCTCTCTTTCCCTTTCTTATCCCACTGCTTCAGGTCTTTTCTGATTTGTTTAAAGTATATTTTCTGGGGACGTGGTTACTCTGCTAGCATTTTGTTCTCTCATTAATCTATTCTCCTCTGCACAAAATAAGAGACGGAAAAAATCACCTCAACAAAAAGAACAAGAGGTAGTACCGACTGCCAGGGACCTACTCAATACGGACATTAGTACGATGTCAGATCTAGAGTTCAGAATCATCACTTTAAAGATACTAGCTGGGCTTGAAAAAAATATGGAAGTTATTAGAGAAACCCTTTCTGGAGAAGTAAAAGAGCTAAAATCCAACCAAGTAGAAATCAAAAAGGCTATTAATGAGGTGCAATCAAAAATGGGGGCGCTAAGTGCTAGAATAAATGAGGCAGAAGAGAGAATCAGTAATATAGAAGATGAAATGATGGAAAATAAAGAAGCTGAGAAAAAGAGAGATAAACAACTACTGGATCACGAGGGCAGAATTCGAGAGATAAGCGATACCATAAGACAAAACAACATTAGAATAATTGGGATCCCAGAAGAAGAAGAAAGAGAGAGAGGGCCAGAAGGTATAATGGAGCAAATTATAGCAGAGAACTTCCCTAATTTGGGGAAAGAAACAGGCATGAAAATCCAGGAAGCACAGAGAACCCCTCTCAAAATCAATAAAAATAGGTCAACTCCCCGACATCTAATAGTAAAACTTACGAGTCTCATAGACAAAGAGAAAATCCTGAAAGCAGCTCAGGAGAAGAGATACGTAACCTACAAGGGTAGAAACATTAGATTGGCAACAGACCTATCCACAGAGACCTGGCAGGCCAGAAAGGACTGGCAGGATATATTAAGAGCACTAAATGAGAAAAATATGCAGCCAAGAATACTATATCCAGCTAGGCTGTCATTGAAAATTGAAGGAGAGATAAAAAGCTTCCAGGACAAACAAAAACTAAAGGAATTTGCAAACACAAAACCAGCCCTACAGGAAATCTTGAAAGGGATCCTCTAAGCAAAGAGAGAGCCTAAAAGCAACATAGACCAGAAAGGAACACAGACAATATACGGTAACAGTCACCTTACAGGCAAAACAATGGCACTAAATTCCTATCTTTCAATAGTTACCCTGAATGTAAATGGGCTAAATGCCCCAATCAAAAGACACAGGCTAACAGACTGGATTAAAAAACAAGACCCATCGATATGCTGTCTGCAAGAGACTCATTTTAGAACCAAAGACACCCCCAGATTGAAAGTGAGGGGGTGGAAAACCATTTATCATGCTAATGGACACCAGAAGAAAGCTGGGGTGGCAATCCTTATATCAGACAAATTAGATTTTAAACCAAAGACTGTAATAAGACATGAGGAAGGACACTATATCATACTTAAAGGATCTATCCAACAAGAAGATTTAACAATTGTAAATATCTATGCCCCTAACATGGGAGCAGCCAGTTATATAAGGCAATTAATAACAAAAGCAAAGAAACACATCGACAACAATACAATAATAGTGGGGGACTTTAACATCCCCCTCACTGAAATGGACAGATCATCTAAGCAAAAGATCAACAAGGAAATAAAGACTTTAAATGACACACTGGATCAAATGGACTTCACAGACCTATTCAGAACATTCCACCCCAAAGCAACGGAATACACATTCTTCTCTAGTGCCCATGGAACATTCTCCAGAATAGATCACATCCTAGGTCAGAAATCAGGTCTCAACCGGTACCAAAAGATTGGGATCATTCCCTGCCTATTTTCAGACCACAATGCTTTGAAACTAGAACTCAATCACAAGAGGAAAGTCAGAAAGAACTCAAATACATGGAGGCTAAAGAGCATCCTACTGAAGAATGAATGGGTCAACCAGGAAATTAAAGAAGAATTAAAAAAATACATGGAAACCAATGAAAATGAAAACACAACTATTCAAAATCTTTGGGATGCAGCAAAGGCAGTCCTAAGAGGAAAGTATATAGCAATACAAGCCTTTCTCAAGAAACAAGAAAGGTCTCAAGTACACAACCTAACCCTACACCTAAAGGAACTGGAGAAAGAACAGCAAATAAGGCCTAAACCCAGCAGGAGAAGAGAAATAATAAAGATCAGTGCAGAAATCAATGAAATAGAAACTAAAAGAACAGTAGAACAGATCAACGAAACTAGGAGCTGGTTCTTTGAAAGAATTAACAAGATTGATAAACCCCTGGCCAGACTTATCAAAAAGAGAAGAGAAATGACCCAAATCAACAAAATCATAATGAAAGAGGAGAGATCACAACCAACACCAAAGAAATACAAACAATTATAAGAACATATCATGAGCAACTCTATGGCAGCAAATTAGATAACCTGGAAGAGATGGATGCATTCCTAGAGATGTATCAACTACCAAAACTGAACCAGGAAGAAATAGAAAACCTGAACAGACCTATAACCACTAAGGAAATTGAAGCAGTCATCAAAAATCTCCCAACAAACAAAAGCCCAGGGCCAGATGGCTTCCCAGGGGAATTCTACCAAACATTTAAAGAAGAATTAATACCTATTCTTCTGAAACTGTTCCAAAAAATAGAAACGGAAGGAAAACTTCCAAACTCATTTTAGGAGGCCAGCATTACCTTGATCCCAAAACCAAAGACCCCATTAAAAAGGAGAATTACAGACCAATATCCCTGATGAACATGGATGCAAAAATTCTCACCAAAATACTAGCCAATAGGATCCAACAGTACATTAAAAGGATTATTCACCATGACCAAGTGGGATTTATCCCTGGGCTGCAAGGTTGGTTCAACATCTGCAAATCAATCAATGTGATACAATACATTAACAAAAGAAAGAACAAGAATCATATGATCCTCTCAATAGATGCAGAAAAAGCTTTTGACAAAGTACAGCATCCTTTCTTGATCAAAACTCTTCAGAGTCTAGGGATAGAGGGTACATACCTCAATATCATAAAAGCCATCTATGAAAAACCTACAGCAAATATTATTCTCAATGGGGAAAAACTGAGAGCTTTCCCCCTAAGGTCAGGAACGCGGCAGGGATGTCCACTATCACCACTGCTATTCAACATAGTATTGGAAGTCCTAGCCACAGCAATCAGACAACAAAAAGAAATCAAAGGCATCCAAATTGGCAAAGAAGAAGTCAAACTCTCACTCTTTGCAGATGATATGATACTTTATGTGGAAAACCCAAAAGACTCCACCCCAAAACTGCTAGAACTCATACAGGAATTCAGTAAAGTGGCAGGATATAAAATCAATGCACAGAAGTCAGTGGCATTCCTATACACCACCAACAAGACAGAAGAAAGAGAAATTAAGGAGTCGATCCCATTTACAGTTGCACCCAAAACCATAAGATACCTAGGAATAAATCTAACCAAAGAGACAAAGGATCTGTACTCAGAAAACTATAAAATACTCATGAAAGAAATTGAGGAAGACAGAAAGAAATGGAAAAACGTTCCATGCTCATGGATTGGAAGAACAAATATTGTGAAGATGTCAATGCTACCTAGAGCAATCTACACATTCAATGCAATCCCCATCAAAATACCATCCACTTTTTTCAAAGAAATGGAACAAATAATCCTAAAATTTGTATGGAACCAGAAAAGACCCCGCATAGCCAGAGGAAAGTTGAAAAAGAAAAGCAAAGCCGGCAGCATCACAATTCCGGACTTCAAGCTCTATTACAAAGCTGTCGTCATCAAGACAGCATGGTACTGGCACAAAAACAGACACATAGATCAATGGAACAGAATAGAGAGCCCAGAAATGGACCCTCAACTCTATGGTCAACTAATCTTCGACAAAGCAGGAAAGAATGTCCAATGGAACAAAGACAGTCTCTTCAACAAATGGTGTTGGGAAAATTGGATAGCCACATGCAGAAGAATGAAACTGGACCATTTCCTTACACCACACACAAAAATAGACTCAAAATGGTTGAAAGACCTCAGTGTGAGACAGAAATCCATCAAAATCCTTGAGAACACAGGCAGCAACCTCTTCGACCTCAGCCTCAGCAACTTCTTCCTAGAAACATCGCCAAAGGCAAGGGAAGCAAGGGCAAAAATGAACTATTGGGACTTCATCAAGATAAAAAGCTTTTGCAAAGCAAAGGAAACAGTCAACAAAACCAAAAGACAACCGACAGAATGGGAGAAGATATTTGCAAATGACATATCAGATAAAGGGCTAGTATCCAAAATCTATAAAGAACTCATCAAACTCAACACCCAAAGAACAAAGAATCCAATCAAGAAATGGGCAGAAGACATGAACAGACATTTTTCCAAAGAAGACATCCAAATGGCCAACAGACACATGAAAAAGTGCTCAATATCGCTCAGCATCAGAGAAATCCAAATCAAAACCTCCATGAGATACCACCTCACACCAGTCAGAATGGCTAAAATTAACAAGTCAGGAAACGACAGATGTTGGCGGGGATGCGGAGAAAGGGGAACCCTCCTACACTGTTGGTGGGAATGCAAGCTGGTGCAGCCACTCTGGAAAACTGTATGGAGGTTCCTCAAAAAGTTGAAAATAGAGCTACCATATGATCCAGCAATTGCACTACTGGGTATTTACTCCAAAGATACAAAAGAAGGGATCCGAAGGGCTACGTGCACCCCGATGTTTATAGCAGCAATGTCCACAATAGCCAAACTGTGGAAAGAGCCAAGATGTCCATCAACAGATGAATGGATAAAGAAGAAGTGGTATATATATATACAATGGAATATTATGCAGCCATCAAAAGGAATGAGATCTTGCCATTTGCAACGACGTGGGTGGAACTGGAGGGTATTATGTTGAGTGAAATAAGTCAAACAGAGAAAGACATGTATCATATGATCTCACTGATATGAGGAATTCTTAATCGCAGGAAACAAACTGAGTGTTGTTGGAGTGGGGGGTGGGGTGGGAGGGATGGGGTGACTGGGTGATGGACACTGGGGAGGGTGTGTGCTCTGGTAAGCGCTGTGAATTGTGCAAGACTGTTGAATCTCAGATCTGTACCTCTGAAACAAATAATGCAATATATGTTAAAAAAAAAAAAAAAGAAAAAGAAGAAGAAGGTAGCGGGAGGGGAAGAATGAAGTGGGGGAAATCGGAGGGGTAGACGAACCATGAGAGACAATGGACTCTGAAAAACAAACTGAGGGTTCTAGAGGGGAGGGGGGTGGGAGGATGGGTTAGCCTGGTGGTGGGTATTGAGGAGGGCACATTCTGCATGGAGCACTGGGTGTTGTGCACAAACAATGAATCATGGAACACTTCATCTAAAACTAATGATGTAATGTATGGGGATTAACATAAGAATAAAATAAAAAAATAAAATAAATAAAATAAAATAAAATAAAATTTAAATGAAAATATAAAATGTTCTAAGTTATCATATGCATGGTCACCCAGAATCTTGCTTTTCATGTTATCAAAATGTGGTACTTTGTCTATCTCCATTGCCACAACACACCATGGACTACCAGTATCCTCTTTACCACTGGCCAACAGTCATTAGTGTCTTTTAATTTAATCAGATTAGAAAAAATAATCCAGAAAACCCAGAACCAGCCAACACATACCACAGCAATCATCCTGTTAATATGTCTCCCTAGGAAGTACCACCAGACACTCACCAATACCTCAGCTAAATCTTTGACTACTCTATCACTGCTGGGAATAATCTCTTAACTGTCCTGAGGTCTTTGTGCCATTGTCTCCATAGACCTGGAGGGAACATCTGACAGAAATATTGGCAGAATTCAGTCACATGACCATGCCCTAGCTGCAAGGGGCAGGAAGAAGTAATATTTGGCCTCCTCTAAAGAGCTCAGAGTCGTAAGAAAGATCTACACTTAAGAAATAATTACAGCGGAATGTACTAAGTACAACAGTAAAAGTGTGCACAATGTGTTATGGAAAAACAGTAGATAAACTTGAGCCAGTCTTGGAGGACAGGGGTCAGAATCCAAGAGATCAAGGAGCTTCAGAGAGAAGCATTCATGAAACTACAAAAACACACCTAACTGGTTAAATTACCAGCAATCCCATCCTAACATCTGAAGTTCTGCTGAACCCTCATGTGAGTAAAACTATAAAGGCCCCTCTCACCTCTCCTTTCTCCTTTTCACGCCCACCCAGCCAGGTCCACGAACCTCCCAACTTCAGGACCTAATTTCCCCTGGTGCCATCCCCTTTTGGGGGCCATCACCCCACTAATAAGACCCAGTTGTACTGTCCTTCTGAGTCTTAGATTTTGAAGATGATACCTCAGAATCTTTTCCACAAATAACAAGGAAATGTAAACATACAACAACAGAGGAGGAGCACCCTAGTGGAGGTTGGGGGCAGAGGATCTTGAGCCTTATGCGCCAGTTTCTTTCCCTTCCTTCCCTCCAGGCAGTCTTTCAAAGAGCCTCAAAGAACACCCCTAGTGCTCCTGAGAGTAATCTAAAGCCACCAGTATAGTCAACTCTATATTCACTCATTATTTTCTTAAAGTTCCAATGACCTGAAATAATGCATTCAAAAACAGAAATCGGACCTGAAATTAATGTTAACATTGTGTGGCAACTATACTCCAATTTAAAAAAAAAAACCACTTCATTAAAAAAAGAACAGCAAATTTTATATGCAGATCACTATCACTGGCACGATCTACAGCAGTTTTAAATTAACAATTTTTTTTTACTTTGCTCTCCAGGTAAAACATACTCAGTTCAAGATTATCAACTCCTATAGCAAAAAGTAAATTAAAACCCAAAACACTAAGCAGATGGGGGAAAAGGCAATAAACTGGATTTTCTTTTATTCCATCTCCTTTTACTAAGGAGAAATGGGGTAAGGATTTAGTGCAACATATTAAAGAAAAACTCTTTCCTCTGTGACATAAATTTTCTACCAAGTTTTACTGATGAGAGAAAAGAGGAGCTGTGTTCACAATATTCCTTCAACTAGTCCCTAAATCACATTTTTAAAGAATAAACAAAGGTTTGTTTTTAAATGATTCCTAAAGGGTAAAAATGAGACTCTCAGGTTGCAGAGCTTAACTAAGACAGATGGTGCAATCTTTGAGAGTTGGGAGGCTTGGAGATTTCATTGTTTTTTTTTAAAGCCATTTTTTAGCAGAGGCTTCCTTCCACACCATTTCTGAATTACTTTTTTGAAAACAATTACCAAGAGACTGGTAGCTAAGGCAACTACCATGGGAAATTAGGGAGACAGAGCTTCTGCATGCACCCCTTGTCCTTTGGGAAAAAGGGTCAAAAAAGTAACACCAATTTGTGTCAAAGCTGGTAGAAAGAATAAGAATGAAACCCCTTGTTTTTATTTTTCCTGTCATTTTAATGTAAGATTGAAACAGATAGCTACAACACTGGAGATCCCACAGAGAACTGCATGCTTTTGCTAGTAAAACACCTTTGCTGAAGCATTTAAACCTTACTTAAATGAATATGGAGGTTTCAAGCCATCTTTGTCAGCACAGAAATCATTCGCAACAACTTTCTAGATATTTTCTATCTTTTCCCAAAAAAGGTCATTCTCACTTAATTGAACTCCACCGCCACTGAAGGATTCAAAGCTCATGAGCTCAAAAGTGATCAGAACATACAGATAAGTATAATTGGTAGTCCAAAGCTTGGTTTAAATGTCTGAAGAACAGTAAACACAACACAGTAAATGCCAAATAGATTATTATCGTTTTTATAAGGTAATGACTCATCAACTAAAACCACGTAAGATTGACATTTTCTGTACCCAGTGTCTAATGGTCATAAAGCCTTCATTCTTAATGACGTCATAGGTTTTAGAAATTAACGCACTTTCAGCTTTTCACAGTAATCATCACTTTCAGAAACTAAAACACAACTGCACATTACACTAACATACAATTCTCTACAGAAGCATTTTCTCATATATCAACTGTTAGTCTCAAGTAATAGAGCACAAAAAGCAATACAGGACCAAAAAAACCACACAGCTTTTACATATTCCCCAGTTGTTAGCAGGTAGCACTTTTTTTTTTTTTTAATTCACACCAGTACTTTAAAATCAGAAATTTTGCATCCAGTGTTTGACTTCAACTTTTTAGTCTCTTATCGTCTTCTGGTACCACCATATCCTAAAATGAGAAGAGTAAAATTTATATTGGCTTTTAAAGATGCACTGGCATTGCTTATAAAACTACAACAGGAACACGTTTATTGTTAACAAATGAATAAAGAGACACGAGGGAAGGAGGAAGACAGTGCTTCGCCACCCACAACAGCCCTCCCCGTCACCCAGGCATCAAGTTGACTAGACTCAGACATGCTGCTTAGGAATCACTTGTAGTCAGGAAACCAAAGAACACGTGTTCTATGGTGGGGCCAACGTGGTACGTGCAATACTCAAAGTCTAAGCCAAAAAGCAGAGAGGCCAATGGAGCTAGCCATGCCCTGCTACCTGTCGCAACTCCAGCGGCAACAAAACTACCGCAGGAGCAAGTTTCAGGCTTTCAATGGTAAATGTTACTCAGTCAACCTCCCCCTCCACACACACACACACACACACACACACACAAAAATGCACTAATAGTTTACAAGATGACAAGTGTTCCCATCAGGTTTTCCTTTAGGTTATTCGGTAACATTTAATGATTTTCTTCATTTAAGTCCCAAAGATTCCTAGTCGATATTTATGGGTTTTTTTACAATTTTTGTTTCCACTGAGAATGAGTTTTCCTGTTGTGTTATGTCCTACGTAGCTATATTTTTATATATCCTCCCAATCACTACCTCCCCTCTTCCTCCCAAAAAGTAACCACCACCTTACATCTAACACCACAGGTTAGCTTTGCTTGTTTTTAAACATGCATATTTATAAAATATGAATGTTGTAATCATATTTATATATATTCCTTTGTGTCTGGCTTCTTTCTTTTCTTTTTATACTTGGTAGATCTACCCACATTATTGCATACAGCTGTTTATTCTCTCTCTCTGTTGCACAGCATTGCACTGTATGGCCGTAACTCAATTTATTCATCTCGTTTACTACTGCTGGATACATGGTTTTTTCCAGTTGGACGCTATTAGGAATAAAGATGCCATGAACGGTCTCGTACTTATCTTTCAGTGTACAAGTATATGCATTTCTGTTGCTATATATCTTGAGAGCGAAATTGCTGGGTCTTGAAGATGTTTGTGCTTAATTTTAGTCAGTAATGCCAATCTTGCAAAGGGATCATGTCAATTTATATTCACACCAGTACTATGAGAAATTCACTCTTACACTTCAAAACATATTTTTTTTTCAAAACATATTTAAACAAGTCTTCTGTCAATATCAAGAATTAACCTCTGTTCCATAACTTCCCCCTGCTGAAGAAGACGAATCCAATCCACAGCAATCTATTACTACTTCATTATCCATGTCCTCCCATCCTCTGCTAATTAGCTGGATGTTTTAAAACAAACAGCTTTTTAATTTTTTATATTATATCTTTGCTTTTTACAAAATTTCCTCTTAACAATAGCAATAAACATAACCACCATATTTTTGACAATTATTTAAAGTATGGATTTACTGAGTTATTTACTGAGTTTTACTGAATTTTAAAAGTTCAAACTTCTACCTAGAAAATTCCATTTTAAATAAGCTTAAAAGAAGCCTAGAGGTCACAGAATTAAACATATGGTGAAACCAATGTTTAGGAAGGTTTAAGGTAAAACCCTGGTTAGTGGTAGAAGTGAGTCTAAACCAAATCCCTGTTTGATTTTTAAAGAATGTTGAGAAAAGAATGAATCTGAACTACATTTTAATCTGAGTTAATTATGCTATTAATATTTCTGATGGGTATGCCAAATAAAATTATGATTGCTAATATATAGTTAATAACTATCTTCTTAAGTTCCAAAACTATTTCTGTACTTCACTGCTACGTACTAGGAACTTCTATGCTTTCATTCTTACCTGATGCTGTTCTGGTTCTTGTCTCTGAGCTTGAATATGCTGAATAGCTACCTGAGGCTCCACGAAGGGGTGAGTAAACACGACTATTCCATGTGCTAGAGTATGAAGGAGACGGGTAGTACCACGAGTCTGAAAAGGGTGTTGCTGCTCTATTAAAGACATAAAAGCATATCAGGCATTTTTCTTATGACTTTTAAATATCTTCCTATTCCTATGCTCTCAGAAAAAAAATACCTTTATCAAGTGTTTTTCCTCAGTGATCTGGTATAACATGAAATAAATACTGTTTTGTATTTCTGATATTGTATAGTCACTGCCATGGGGGGCAGAGTGACAGGAAGAAGAGACTCTTTCTTCCAGAACTCATACTCAGATAAAATCTAAAATTAAACTACCAATAATAAGAAGACATCCCAAAATCTGGCTCTAAGCCCTTTTCAGCCTTGCTTCTCTATCATTCTCCTATGAAACCAGACTGCTAACTGTTCCTCAAATGCCATGTTCTTTCCTGTCTTCTCATTTTCTCAGATGTTAAGTAAAGAGTCTTTTTCCTATCTCATGATCTCTATAAGGATGACACTGGAAGAAGAAACACAATAAAAGAAAACAACATATACAATATTGATGAAAGCCCATATAGCAGAGAATCTGATTTAATAGGGTAATGTCACCATAATTTATTTTCCTAACAACACCACATCCAATAAAACTGCAAAGCAAACAAAGAAGCCTCTAAAGAAAAGTGGAATTAAAGGGCAAGGGAGATCAGTGCAAAGCCTACCTGTTACTGCCAAACAAATATCCTAATATTCCTCCAGTTCCCAAGCCAGTCCAGAACCCTGGTCCTGAATTGTCATATCCCTGTTGTCCTGTGAAAGCACTGCCGAAACCAGAAGCTGCACCGTGTGGTCCTAGAAATAAAAATGATTTATTATGTATCCTCACTTAAAACAGCCCACAAAACCAAAAATAATATGGCATTTCAATTACTTCATTTGTCCTATGTATTACTAATACTCAACCCTCGACTCATAAACAAGTTGTATTCAAAAAGTGTATACTAACAAAAGCGGGGGGGCGGGGGGGGCGCCTGGGTGGTTCAGTCGGCTGAGCGTCCTACTCTTGATTTCGGCCCGGGTCATGATCTCAGGGTGTGGCATCGAGCCCCATGTCAGGCTCCCCACTCAGCAGGGAGTCTGCTTCAAGCTCTCTCCCTCTCCCTCTGTTCCTCCACCCCCACCACACACACTCTCTCTCTCTCTGAAATAAATAAATCTTTTTTAAAAAAGTGTATTCATAAAATACTGATTTATAACTAAGGAGGAGCTTTCCCACGGACATGAAAAAAAAGAGATATATTTTAGAAGGGGGGTTAGTTCCCTCCTGTAAAGTCACATCTGCCCTGCTCAGGATCAGCTACTGGAAGATGACCCCCCTGGGAGTTCCTTCTTTTGTATATGAACATCTGTAAGAGCTTCAGGTGATAGCTGTACTTGAGTGTCTAATGGAGGAATCCAAGTGGAGGCAGCAGCCAAAGATTTGTATCAACTGGGAAGTCAGATCTTAAAGAGACCAAAAAAGTATCTTCAGCTCAGAGGAAGTTGTTTTTTTTTTTTTAATTGATGTACAGCACACATAAAGGAAAGTGTGCTAATCTCACATGAAACAACATAATAAATGTGTACATATGTACTCGTGCATGTAACCACTATGCACATCAGTAAAACATTTCTAGCACCCCGGAAGGCTCCCTCGTGACAATTCCCAATAGACACCCACCCACACCAGAGATAAGCATTACCCTGACTTCTCTCACTATACTTTAGTTTTACCCATTCCTGAACTTTGTATAAACATAATCACACACTAGGTACTCTTCCGTGTCCAGCACATCATTGTGTCTATGAGAGTCAACCCCCATTATTGCATTGTATCAGTTTTTGGGTTTGTTTTTTTAAACTGATCCATTGTGTATTCCATTGTGTGAAAAAAATCACAATTTGTCCCATTCTTATGTTTACGTACATTCTATTTCCAGTTTTTTACTGTTATGAATAAAACTGTAAAAATACTCTGTGCATGTCTTTTTGTGTACAAATGCATGCATTTCTCTTAGGTATGTATTGAGAATGGAACTGCTGGGTCATAGGGGAGGCAGTGACAGTTTTCAAAATGTTTTCTATTTTAACTCCTATCATCAAGTTGCAGTTGACTACATCCTTACCATTACCTGGTACTCTCCCTTTTTAATGTCAGCCATTATGGTGGTTATATAGTGGTTAATAATGAACTCAGTGTGGTTTTAATTTGCATTTTCCTGAAAACTAATGATGCTAGGCACCTTTTCATACTGTTACTGGACATCTGGATATCTTCTATTATAAAATGGCTGTTCAAGTCTCTGTCCGTTTTAAAAACTGGGTTGTGTGTCTTCCCTCAGATTTGTGGGAGAGTTCTTTATATATTCTAGGGCTCGCTTGGGCAGCACATACATATATATTCTAGATACATACCCTGTGTTGGAAATAACGTTTTACAAATATTTTCTCCCAGTCTGTGGCTTGCCTTTCCACTCTGTTAATGTGGTCTTTTGGTGGCTAAACATTCTTAATTTAAATAAAGTCAAATTTATCCACCCGTTCTTTATGGCTGGAAATTTTTATAGTCTAAGAAATTTTTACCTACCGCATGATCATGACAAATATCTTCCTATGTTTTCTGGAAACCTGTTTTACCTTTTATGCTGACATCTATAATATTTAATGAATAAATTTTTGTGTATGATATGAGAGTTCAAGGTAAATGCTTATTACCAAATCTGATCAAGTTTTTCTGATTAAGGTGATTTATAATTTAATCATGCCACCTTCAAATAATAATCACAATTACCCTTACATAGAATAAGAGGTAAAGAAGTTGAAAAGTAAAATATAAGATGAGAAGACAAATCTGCTTTGGTTTCCCAATCTGACCACATTCTATTTCAGAAACCAGCACAAGATTCACTACCTGGCGGGGCGCCTGGGTGGCTCAGTTGGTTAAGCGACTGCCTTCGGCTCAGGTCATGATCCTGGAGTCCCGGGATCGAGTCCCGCATCAGGCTCCCTGCTCAGCGGGGAGTCTGCTTCTCCCTCTGACCCTCCTCCCTCTCATGCTCTCTTTCATTCTCTCTCTCTCAAATAAATAAATAAAATCTTTTAAAAAAAAAAATTAAAAAAAAAAAAAGATTCACTACCTGGCATCTACCCTACTTATTGCCATTAGGGAAACATACCTGTGAATTCAGACTTAAAGCCTGCAGGAGGGGGTCCTGCTGAGTTGGTGAATCTCTGATAATGATGGGAATTTGGAGGATACTCAGAATATGGTGGAGGAGAATCTTGACCATCGCTAAGGAACAATTTATAAACTCCAAAAGCAATAGCAAGTAGTACTACGATGGTAATCAATCCACTGATGCCACTTGAATCTGAGGAGTACAGCTTATTATAATAATCAGAGAAAGAGTTAAAGCCATGTTTTTTTCCAGACTCTCTCAATTTCTTCAGGCCAAGTTCTGTATAATCTAAGTTATACTCCAAGCCACAGGAACCTCTTAGTATATACTGGTCTTCAGAGGATTCATAGCCTTCACAGCTTACCACAGTTTTTCCAAATTTATATGCAATATCTAAATCGGTCTTACATTCCCACTGTGAAGAAAAATAGAAATAGGCTATTAGAATCAAAAATTGTTTTTCATCTAATATGTACTATTTGGGGAGTCATAAAACTGCAAAATGAAGTCAGGGAATGATAAAATTCACAACAATGAGTACTTCTGTGTTGGGGAAGGTAACCCAGGGACTTCAAAGCTAGGTACTAGGTACCTGAGTGTCTGTTTTATTACTATTCCTTATTCCTTACATACACGTGTAAGCAATTCTTTTGTACATTAAATATTCCACAATTGTAAATGTTAAGCAAAATTTTTAAATGTCAACTTTTTGCCACTGTTGTTCAAGATGTTTTAAAAATAAGAGGTTTTGGGGGGCACCGAGGTGGCAGAGTCAGTTAAGTGACCGACTCTTGGTTTCGGCTCAGGTCGTGATGTCGGGGTGGTGAGATGGAGCCCCGCCACTCAGCACAGAGTCCGCCTAAGACTCTCTCCCGCTCCCTCTGCCCTGCCACCCATCCCCCATGACAGCATGTGCTCACTCTTTCTCTCTCTAAAATAAATCAATCTCCTAAAAATAAATAATATAAGGGCGCCTGGGTGGCTCAATTGGTTGAGCGACTGCCTTCAGCTCAGGTCATGGTCCCGGAGTCCTGGGATCGAGTCCCACATCGGGCTCCCGGCTCAGCGGGGAGCCTGCTTCTCCCTCTGACCCTCTCCCCTCTCATGCTGTTTCTCTCTCTCTCTCTCTCTCTCTCTCAAATAAATAAATTTTAAAAATCTTTAAAAAAAAATAAATAAATATATAAATAAATAAATAATATAAATGGAGTTGGTTTTTTTTTAAGTTAAGGCTCAAACATCAGCATCATACAGGAGTATCTGGTAACTACATATAGCATCAGAGATAGTATATAACCTTCTGAGAAAAACTTTCTGCACAAATTTTATAATACTATGGACTAACCTTCCAAGGGTCCAATCCTCTAAGTAATTCTCTTAAAAAAATGTTTAAAGTAATCTCTACACCCAGCATGGGGCCTGAACTCACAACCCCAAGATCAAGAATCACATATTCCACTGACTGAGCCAGCCAGGCGCCCCATCTCTTAAAAAATTTTTTGAAGATATTTAGAAAAATGCAAAAAGAATTCACGCTAGCCTCAAAAATTTCCACCTTAAAAAAAAAGTCCACTCCCCCCACCTGTGCATGCTCTCTCGCTCTTGCTCTCTCAAATAAATAAAATAAAATCTTTTTTTAAAAAGTCTGAGTTTAAATTTCATAACTATATTTTGAGCAAAATAGGTAATATGCTTCTTTAACAGCATTTAAAGAGACACAAGCTAAAATAGATCTGATTTGTTCTTCTGCGTTTCTGTAAGTTTTTGGCCAATTATCTTCCTCTCCCAAATTTCAGATATGTTATTTTATTTTTTATAACAGCTTTATTGAAATATGATTCACCTACCATACATTCACCCATTTTGATGGTTTTTAGTATATTCACAGTTGTGCAACCACCACCACAATCAATTTTAGCTATTTTCATCACCTCAAAAAGAAATCTCATATCCATTAGCAGTCATTCACTTCCTCCCAAATCTCCCAGCCCTGAGCAACTGCCTTTATGGATTTCCCTATCCTGAACATTTCATACAACATGTGACTGACTTCTTTGACTTAGCATAATATTTTCACACATGTTGTAGCATGTATCTGTTCTTCATTCCTTTTTATGGCGAAATAATATTCCATTGTATGGATACACCACATTTTGTTTATTCATTCATCAATAATAGACATTCAGGATGTTTCTACTTTTTGGCTATTATGAATAATGCTGCTACAAACATTTATGTACAAATTTTCGTGTGGACATATATTTTTAATTCTCCTGGGTCTAGACCTAGTAGTGGAATGACTGGGGCATATAGTAACTCTATGTTTAACCTTTTGAGGAACAGCCAGGCAGTTTTCCAAAGCAGCTGCACCATTTTACATTTCCTAACAGCCTATGATTCCTGATCATGTTAACATTATTTCTCAAGGGCAGGTTGGTATTCTTTGAGGAGTGACAGTAAAATTACAACGAGAAGAGAACCTCTACCCCTACCCTCAAGTATATAAAGTTTTGAAAATTTACTAATGTGTTAGAAGAAAATAACAATGAATATTTCTAGGCCTTATTTTTATTTATTTTTTTTAAAGATTTTATTTATTTATCTGACAGAGAGAGCAGGAGACCACAGGCAGGGGGAGAGGCAGAGGGAGAGGTAGAAGCAGGCCCCCCACTGAGCAGGGAGCCCGATGTGGGACTCGATCCCAGGACCCTGGGATCATGATCTGAGCTGAAGGCAGATGCTTAACCGACTGAGCCACCCAGGCACCCCTATTTCCAGGCTTTAAAATCAGTTCATTTCTTTTGGAGGATGTTCTTCCAGAAAATGAATAACTGATTTATATTTATATATTTAACTTGAGATTTTCTATATGTCTTTCCCAAAAATACTGAGTAATATCCCAATAAACACTTTATTGAATAAAAACTCCAGTTAGACTGTCATCAACATAATGAATATTACCTGTACATCATAACCATCCCAACCTTTGTTCTGACATTGTATGACTTCGGGGGTATAAGAATCACAACCAGCTGTGCCTCCAACACATTTCAATTGTGGGATCGGATCCAGCCTACGAGAGGTGGTATAGCGGTCATGGTAGAGGGTGAGAGCTTTTACATCCCGCAACAATATTCTGTCTAAAACAAGAACACAGATGAACAGGTGGTAAATATATTGTCAAACACAGAGTCATCCTAATAAAACTCTTGTCATAGAAAATACTTTCAAAAGTAAGTGGATGTAGAATTCTAGATTGTCACTCAAGCAAGAGAGTAGATTTTTCAGACATCTGAAAGGTTTCAAAATCTTTACCTCCCAGGTATCAATTCTCAGTAAGATAATGAAGGATACTCACAAGAGAAAAACATAAAAACCAGAGGTCTAAAGAAAGAGTAGTGGCATACAGAGGGACAAAGTTAATCCCAAGGAGAATGATAAGAGAAGATAAGATAGCAGGATGATAACCATGGGTCAGGCAGAGGGTAACAAGTCCACACTGCAAGCGTACTGCTCAAAAGGGCTACCAGCAAAATTCCCTGCTGTTACCTTACCTTCTTTTTTAAACCTAAGGACAGAATGTCCAGGTGAACCTGGCTTTGGTTTTTATCTGTATTTGGTCTGTCTTGACCTTGAGGTGATGGAAGTTCCTCCTCTTCCCCCCATGTCCTGCTACCTGGGATCAGCTGAGGACACTCATATCACCCCATCGTTTTATTCTTCTTTAAACTATTCATGTATGTTTATGATATATTTCATGATTTTTTAAAATAGTGAAACCCACTCTTCCTCCAATTTCACATTTCTGTAATAACCCAAATTAACGACCTGGTAAGTACCTTTTTCTTGCTTACCCAGACACAGATACAGGAGTTGTTTTGGGTTTTGCTAATCTATGGTTATAAAAACTGAATATACAGTCCACATTATTCTTCACATGGTTTTTCCACTTAATTATACATCATAGACATTCCCTCATATCAGCAGATACAGATCATATTTGTACTTATTTACCAAAAAAAGAACTTAATAAATGTGACTAAGCTGAGATAAAACTAGAAATATAACATCAAACATATAATAATATATAAAATCAATAATGGAAAGACAGCTGAAAACTAGTAACAACAAAGAAAGTAAATGTGGACTACATATATCAAAATATATTATTAAACCTATAGTAGTATAAACAGTGTAATATTGGCAGAGGATTAGAAAAATTGATCATCATACACCATGTACAAAAATTAATCCATGATGGCTAAAAACTTACCATAAAACATACAACAAATAAAAAATACTGGAAGAAAGCACAACAGAATGTTTATAATCCTGGTATGGAGAATTCTTAAGACACCAAAAGAAAAAGACCGACCAGCAAGATAAAGACTGTAATTGATCAAATTATGTTCAATCTATGAATCAGAGTCTATAATGATACTCAAAGAGAATGCCAAAAACTCATTTGTCACTAAAAGTTGCTACCTACCTCCTTACTCCGAAAATTGGTAATTAAAGATTAAAAATTAAATTTATATTCTGACTTTCCACCAGGAACTGTAATCTGAAATAGCCTCAGGTGATAATGGAAATCTCAACTTTACTGAAGAATGACAGCTAATAAATGCAGAAGAAATGACAGAATTAGAAAAAAATCATCATTTCATAATGCCCAAAGAAACCGATGCAGACAAGGATTTACTGGTTTTAAAATCATTAAGAGACTGGATATTGGTATGGGACCAAGTAACATTACACAGAGTGCTTTCTGGAAAAATGTAACTTCACAAGGGTTATAAAGCCACTTTTAATCTACTAGTTAATCTTAACATCAATAATGGTAGAACAAATTGATATTATACCATCTACTATGATGTAATCCCCAAAAGTATTTAACATGAATTTTATCAAACCTTTGGACTTAACATCCAGTCTACGAGAAAAACAGGGAAGAAAAAAGCAAGCTAAAACACCATGAGAAAACAGAATCCAGAAGGTAGGATACTCTAAAGGACAACAAGCCCAAACCCTTCAGCAAAGCAGTAGCATAAATAAAGGACTCTTTGTTCTACATTTAAGAAGACTTAAGGGAGAATACAATCAGATGGGATGCACAGACCTGGATTGGGTCGGGTTTTGAACCAACTAGTTTAGACATTTCAGGCATAATTGTGATATCTGAATATGGAATGGATAATTAGTTGATATTAAGAAATTAAGATTAATTTTGTCAGGGGTAATGTTATTTTTACCTTGTGGGGAAAAGTTCCTTTTTAAAAAAGGACGGGGGGCATATTGAAGGATTTAATGATGGCCTGTCATAATGCCTAAAATTACATTGACATATTTCAACCCTAAATACAGAGTTGAGAGAAAACAGGAATATGTAAAGATTGATAACTTTCCACCAAAATTTAAAATATCTTTCCCAGAATTCCTCTGGTAGACTGACTAGAATGACTTAGGATCCAGTAATTCTAGTAAAATGAGTATTTGGCTTTCCCAGTATCTACATGGAGGTAGACAAGGAGAAGAAGGTAGACAACGGCTTCTGAGTAATCCTCCAGTAGTATCTGTCACATGTGGTACAAACAGAAGAAATAACATTTTATTCAGAGTTTCTGGACCTACAAAATCCAAGAGAACTTCCCAAAAGACAACCATGGCATAATAAGAGAATTTGATAAAACAGCTAGATATTTTATCAATTACCAAAGGTCAACAGTTTTTTCTATAACTGTATCCAATTAAAAATGAAAATAGGAAGCCTATCTCAAATTAGTGCCAAACTACATAAAACATAAAAACATACATAAAATATCTGGAAATAAACTTAGGATCAATATGTGATCTATATTTTAAAAATACATATATATGCACTACTGGGTATTTACCCCAAAGATACAAATGTAGGGATCCGAAGGGGTACGTGCACCCCGATGTTTATAGCAGCAATGTCCACAATAGCCAAACTGTGGAAAGAGCCAAGATGTCCATCGACAGATGAATGGATAAAGAAGATGTGGTATATATATACAATGGAATATTATGCAGCCATCAAAAGGAATGAGAGCTTGCCATTTGCAACGACGTGGATGGAACTGGAGGTTGTTATGCTGAGCGAAATAAGTCAATCTGAGAAAGACATGTATCATATGATCTCACTGATATGAGGAATTCTTAATCGCAGGAAGCAAACTGAGGGTTGCTGGAGTGGGGGGTGGGGTGGGAGGGATGGGGTGACTGGGTGATAGACACTGGGGAGGGTAGGTGCTCTGGTAAGCGCTGTGAATTGTGCAAGACTGTTGAATCTCAGATCTGTACCTCTGAAACAAATAATGCAATATATGTTAAAAAAAAAAAAAAAAAGAAGAAGAAGAAGGTAGCGGGAGGGGAAGAAGGAAGCGGGGGAAATCGGAGGGGTAGACGAACCATGAGAGACGATGGACTCTGAAAAACAAACTGAGGGTTCTAGAGGGGAGGGGGGTGGGAGGATGGGTTAGCCTGGTGGTGGGTATTGAGGAGGGCACATTCTGCATGGAGCACTGGGTGTTGTGCACAAACAATGAATCATGGAACACTTCATCTAAAACTAATGATGTAATGTATGGGGATTAACATAAGAATAAAAAAAAGAAAAAAAAATCATCATAGATAAAATTAAAAAAAAAAAACATATATAATAAGATCTAAATAAATGTAATGCACTTCCCACCAGGAACCAAATTGGGATTTTTGGAACCAGGAAGAAATTATGTTAAAGGTCCTGTGGAAAAACTAATGTCTATAAATAGCAAAGAATTTTTTGAAAAAGAATTGCTTTACCAGACAATAAAACTTACCATAAAATAACTATAATCAAGATAGTATGGAATTAGAACAGAAATAGGCAAAGGAGGGGGGGGATGGAGTAATTGGGTGATGGGTATTAAGGAGGTCACTTGATGTAACGAGCACTGGATGTTATATGCAACTCTTGAATCACTAAATTCTACCCCTGAAACTAATAATATACTATATGTTAACTAACTTGAATTTAATCTTTTTTAATTAAAAAAAAATAGGCAAGGGAACTATGAAACAAAAGAAAGCCCAGAATAAATCCAGATATATGTAGGAATCCAATAGAAGATAAAGTGGACTTTTGGGGGCACCTGAGTGGCTCAATCAGATGAGTACCTGACTCTTAATTTTAGCTCAGGTCATGATCTCTGGGTGGTGGGATCAAGCCCCTCACTGGGCTCTCGAGTGGGGCTCCACGCTCAGCTGGAGTCAGCCTGAGATTCTCTCTCTCTCCCTCTTCCTCTGTCTCTTCCCCTGTTCGTGCTTGTGTGCACACCCGCACTGTCTCTCAAATAAATAAAAAAAAAAAAAAATGTCAGTCGTTAAGAGTCTGCCTTCGGCTCAGGTCACGATCCGGAGGTCCTGGGATTGAGCCCCGCATCGGGCTCCCTGCTCGGTAGGAAGCCTGCTTCTCCCTCTCCTAATCCCCCTGCTTGTGTTCCCTCTCTCGCTGTGTCTGTCTCTGTCAAATAAATAAATAAATAAATATATTTTTAAAAAATAAAAATAAAAATAAATAAATAAATAAATAACTTAAAAAAGAAAAGATAAAGTGGACTTTTTAATTTAGAAAAAAAAAAGAGTGCCTTCTTTAATACATGACACCAACATAATTGACTATGCAGCTAGAAGAAAATCCACAGCAATATAAAAACTTAATTCCACATGGGCTGAAGACCTAAAATTTCCAAGAACTATATTAAAATAAAATATGGTATATTAACCCCAAACGACCACCTCATACATAAAAAACTGTAACAATGAAAATATTCAAAGGTTTAAAGTCATAAGGTATTATTAAACTAAGTAACAGGAATAATAATAACTTGAAATTATTGTAGCAGGGTTGAGATAATGCAAAGAACACTGAACTAAATTCCCATCACCAACTTGCTGTATGACTTTGGCCAAGTCACTTAATTTATCTGCATAGAAGTTTCCTCACTTGTAAAATTAAGAAGATAATATCAACTTTAAAACTGGTCATGAAGCTTTGATTTATCAACCTTAAAATAGGTTCTGAAGCTTAGGTATGATTTACTAGAACTGTCCTGCAGAGTACTTGACACATAATAAATGATCAAGTACAATATATATTACTGAGAATGTTGAAGGAGCTATATACACACTGGGTTTCATTACCATAACCCTACAGCATTTTTCTTCCCTAGATCTCCTAAAGGTCGCTGTTTGTGGCCTTAAAAATTCCTATGTTGGGGCGCCTGGGTGGCTCAGTCGTTAAGCGTCTGCCTTCGGCTCAGGTCATGATCCCAGGGTCCTGGGATCAAGCCCCGCATTGGGCTCCCTGCTCGGCAGGAAGCCTGCTTCTCCCTCTCCCGCTCCCCCTGCTTGTGTTCCCTCTCTGGCTGTCTCTCTCTCTCTCAAATAAATAAATAAAATCTTAAAAAAAACAAAAATTCCTATGTTGAAGCCCTAATCCCAATGTCAGTATATCTGGAGGCAAGGACTTTGGGAAGTGATTAGTTTTAGATGAGGGCTTGAGGATGAAGCCCCTATGATAGCAGACCTTTATAAGAAGAGGAAAAGACCAGAGCCTTCTCTTTCTCTGCCATGTGAGGACATAACAAGACAATCATCTGCAAACCAAGAAGAGGATCCTCACCTACAAACGAGGAAGAGGGTCCTCACCCGACACCAAACATGCTAGCACCCTGATCTTGGACTTCCCAGCCTCCAGAATATGAGAAATAAATGCTTGCTGTTTAAGCCAACCAATCACGGTATTTTGTGGGCACCTGGGTGACTCGGTTAGGCAACTGCCTTGGGCTCAGGTCATGATCCTGGAGTCCCAGGATTGAGTCCTGCATCAGGCTCCCTGCTCAGCAGGGAGTCTGCTTCTCCCTCCGACCCTCCCCCCTCTCAGGCTCTCTCTCTCATTCTCTCTCTCTCAAATAAATAAAATCTTTAAAAAAAAAAACAAAAAAAAAAAACATGGTATTTTGTTATGCAGCCCAAAGTGAGACGAGGTCTAAGAACAAAGTGCTCATACCCATCCACCACTAGTTGTATCAGTCAAGAGTCACAGGGAGTTCCCACAAGTCCAGACTCACAAATGGAAATCCATTCACAGGTCTCAAACTTAAGATGAACAAAACCAAACATGCTTCTCTCACGATCTTCCACATCTCTCAGGTAATGGTCACTCCACACTTCCAGTCACTCAGGCCAAAAATTTGGATCACCTTTGTCCTCTCCTCTCACCCCTACATCTAATCCATCAGAATAGCATGTCAGCTCCACCTTCTAAACAGGTGAGAATCCAATCACTCTCACCAACTCCACTGCTTCTCCGCTGGCCACACCACCATCCCTACTCTTGGAACTCACTGTACCAGCAGCCTCTTCACTGGCCTCCCTGCTTCCCCGGACCTCCTACAGTCTGTTCTCCACAGAGAGGACAGAATGAGCCTTTAAAATGCAAGTCATGGGTCGCCTGGGTGGCTCAGTTGGTTGGGCGATTGCCTTCGGCTCAGGTCATGATCCTGGAGTCCCGGGATCCAGTCCCGCATCAGGCTCCCTGCTCTGCAGGGAGTCTGCGTCTCCCTCTGACCCTCCCCCCTCTCATGTGCTCTCTCTCATTCTCTTTCTCTCAAATAAATAAATAAAATCTTTAAAAAAATAAAATAAAATGCAAGTCACGGTTATCCCTCCTCGACCCTCAGGTTTCTGATCAAATGTCACCTTAACAGTGACTTCTTCCCTGACCAATGTATATTTTGAAAGTTCCACTTCTACCTGCACACCCTGTCTTCCTTCCCCTGTGTTATCATTGCCCATACCACTTTTCATGATATGACATGCTACTCACCAATTTGTGTATTGTTTATTTCTCCTCAATAGATGTAAACTCTCTGGGGGCAAAATGCTTCACTTTTGTTCACTGCTATATTGCCAACACCCAGAAAAGTGACTTAAATATAAAATAATTCCATAAAGAATTTTGAAAAGTCCGGTAATCTCTTTAGAACTGGTACAATTTTTTTCCAGACAAATTATCACTCTATGTTAGCTAAAGACAAAGTGCACCCAAAGTAAAAAAAATATTAGGGAGTGATTATTGTTTTATTACAAGGCTTGATACAACTTGACCCAATAAAACTTTTACAGAACAGTTCCTCAAAGTAAATTTAAGGTAAAGTAGAATTTATAAAAATCGATTGTGTTTACTCTGCAAAATATTTTGGTGCTTTTTGTTCCAGAACAATAGTTTATACATTAGATAGACTAAGAGCTACCAAGAAGTGGTTCACCATTCATTTAAATTTGGTTCCTTTTTTTAATTTCCCTGACTCTTCATCTGTAAACTTCCTTTTTTTTTTTTTTTAAATTTTATTTATTTGAGAGAGAGAGAATGAGAGACAGAGAGCATGAGAGGGAGAAAGGTCAGAGGGAGAAGCAGACTCCCTGCTGAGCAGGGAGCCCGATGCGGGACTCGATCCCGGGACTCCAGGATCATGACCTGAGCCGAAGGCAGTCGCTTAACCAACTGAGCCACCCAGGCGCCCTCCTTTTTTTTTTTTTTTTTTTTAATTAAGAATTGAGGGTTCGGGGCGCCTGGGTAGCTCAGTTGGTTAAGCATAGGACTCTTGATTTCAGCTCAGGTCATGATCTCATGGTGGTGGGATAAAGCCTCAAGCTGGGCTCCCCGCTCAGCCGGAGTCAGCTTGAGATTCTCTCCCTCTCTCTCTCCCTCCGCTCCTCCCCCTGCACATGCGTTCACCCGAGCACACACGCACACTCTCTCTCTCAAATAAGTAAGTCTTCAAAAAAAAAAAAGAGAATTGATGGTTCAACTGTTTCAGTCCTGTTTTTAAATTATAATTCTGATCAAAATGTCCTCTGTATATACAACTTTCTAGGAATACATAAATAAATGGACATTTAAAGTCAACCTGTCTTTTATTACTAATAAAACATCCACATCAAATCAGTTACTCAAAGCCAAGTATTTGCAAACAGCACCTTCTCTCTCATTTCAGCATTTAGGAATAAAATAGGATATTACAGAAGTGAATCTCTTGCTTAAGAAACATGGGCATTTCCTATCACCCAAGTCACAAATGCAATGTTGATACCTTTCACGCTTTAACATCTTCATTCTCCAAACAAAAAATGTTCTAACTATTTAAAAGTCATTTCTTGGGGCGCCTGGGTGGCTCAGTCGTTAAGCGTCTGCCTTCAGCTCAGGTCATGATCCCAGGATCCTGGGATCGAGCCCTGTATCAGGCTCCCTGCTCTGTGGGAAGCCTGCTTCTCCCTCTCTCTCTCCCTCTCCCCCTGCTTGTGTTCCCTCTCTCGCTGTGTCTCTGTCAAATAAATAAAATCTTTAAAAAAATAAAAATAAAAAATAAATTAAAAGTCATTTCTTACATCACTCCAATTTAACAACATGCGTCATTAAATGGAAACCTTTATGTTTGTGTATATATACACATATTAATTACACGGAATATTATTTATCCCATAAAAATTCTTTAGAATATTCTAATAACATAGTAATAAAAAAAAATCTCTTCTCCAGAAATCACTTATCATGTATCATCGCACACAAGAAAATAACAATAAAATGTTTTTTAAATTCTAGTGTGCGGTGAAAAAGAAGAAAAGCTGAGGTAACGAGATGAACTTCACTGTAGTGGTCGGAATAAGAAGCATGGGTTCTGCTCATGTAAGTAGTACAGTCTACGACTCTGCTAACCTACCTACAAGGTTTACATCGCTGCCCACTAAGTGTGACTCACAGACTGCCGGTGCTGTGGCAACTGTCAGCTATAGCAACAGGCAGCCTTGACAACAGGCAGGGAAGATGACTTCAGACAGTCATGACAACAAAGCAAGAGGAGCAGGTGAGAGCCGAGCTTTCCAGTTATTCTTAGGGATGAGGATTGTAGTCCGAGAAAGGAGAAGGTAGACAAATTCTGGGAGTCCAGGGAAGGGAGAAAGGGGACCGTAAGAATACAGAGTCGTCCCGCCCCGCCGACTTCCCAACAGTCCCCACTTGTCCCGTAGGACGTCTGAGAAGAGCAAAAGGAACAGGCAGGACGCAGGTGAAGAGGGAAGAAGATGGAAATGAGAAATCAGGGCTGAAAGGCCCAAGCGGAGGCGAACGGAAATGTCGCCCGCTGGGCCTCTGAGCGCTAGCTGTACGCGACAGAAAGGGACGGGTGACGACAGCACTCACCAGGGTCTTCCCAGCCGAGGGCAGGGCCCGCGACCAGCAGAAGCAAAAGGAGGCTGAGAAGGGGGCAGCGTCCAGCAGCTTCCGGCCCACCGGCTGCGGCCATGGCTCTGGGTGAGCGGGCGGTTGCCAGGCGGCTGCCAGGCCGGAATCCTGTTGCGGAAGTCTGTCCGCGCGCGGCCGCACCGCAACGCCAGGGGCTCCGGCCGCGGCGCAGGGAAGTCTGCCCGCGGCGCCGCAGCGAAGGTCCGTGCGCGAGTGTTACGTCATTGTCACTGAGCCGCGCTGGAGAACACGAGTGGACACTGCAGGCCCCGCCCCTGAGGCTTAGAGCGGCTGGGGGCGTGGCCAAGGGCAGGACGCTTCCGCTGGGGGCGGATCCATGAGCGGGGCGCTGGGTGCTGGGGCTGGGACCGAAATGACGCAACCCGGTTGCGTTTGGTCTGCGGCTCAGAAAGCGAAGGGACAAGGGTTAGAGAGATTGAAACCAACGTAAAATCTAAGAAATGTACTTGGGTTATGTATTTCCGAAACCTCCGTAACCTTTCTGAGGAAAGTAACTGTGCATTATAAAACTTTCTGTCTTCAGCACCTAACATAGAGCCTGGTACATGATTCGTGTTCCACTATTGTTTGCTAAGAATATTCAGGTGAAAGGTAGCAAGGGAATATGTTGTCTGGTTTCAGAAGTTCAGAGCCTTTATGTATTTCCTTGTACGTGGAGGCAGTAAGAACTTACAAAATATCAGGAGAAGAAACTACTACTTAACCAGTCAGAGAAAACAGTTCTAAGAGTGCACCAGCATTATCTTTGAGGCCTGACGGCCCTGGGTTTCTCTCATTCATTCATTCATTCATTCATTCAACAAATGCAGGTTGAATGCCTAATATGTGTCAGGCGCTGCTTTAGGCATGGAAGATACAGACAAATCCCCGGTACTCGTGGACCTTACACTAAAGCTGGATAGGAAAAACAACATTAAATAATTAGTAAGCAAAGATAATAGGCAGTGATAAACGCACTGATGAAAATTAAACACGGTGTTACAAATAGAGACTGGGAGGCAACTTCAGGGAGGCATTTCCTTGCTGAGGAAGTGATTTTGAAGTTTGAGACCTGAATGAGAAAGAACCAGCCATACAACAGTCAGGGGAAGATCCTCCACAGCTTGGGGAACAGTGGGTGCACAAGCCCTTGCCATGTGTTTTGAGGAACAATCATTCATCGATTCAGCCAATAACTTTATATATCGAGCATCCACCAGTACCTAACAGTACCTGCCAGGCACTGTTCTGGGCACTAGGGATACAGTAGTGAATAAAACAAAATTCAGGGGGTGGGAGAGGCAAACAAGTCCAACATCACTGAAGCAAAGTAATTTAGGGGAAGAGCAGAACAAGAGGAAGCTGAGCAGTGGGGGCTTGGAGTGGGACCAATCAAGATTGTAAGAAAGATAATAGAAAATTCTGTTCTCAACATGTTAAGTTCGCAGTGACTATTAAGCATCCAGATAGACATGTCAAACAGACACTTGGATATGTAAGTCTGTATTTCAAAGTTAAGGTAAACTTGGTAGTTGATGTTATCAAAATGAAGATGGTATTTAATGCCACAGAAAAAGGTACAATGCATAGGAAGAGAATTTAGATATGGCAAAGAAGGAGGCCCAGGACTAAACTAAGAACACTATTATCTGAATTCTGGGCAGAAGAAGATCCTAGAAAGAGTCTGAAAAGTAACCTCTGGCGAGATCTGAAGAAAGCCAGAAAGGAAGCAATACGGTAGTTGAGAGAAAGACAATGGTCCACAGTGTCCACTGTTGTTGAAAGGTTGAATCCAAAAGCCACCTTTGGATTTTGCAATGTAGAGGGCATTAATTACCTTAACAAGAGAACTGCTGTTATTTGAGATCACATCATTTGCCATGTATAGTTCTGGATAGTGGTGAATACAACACTAAAGGTTATCCTAACTTACATTCTGGAGGGAGAGACAGCCAACAAATAATATAGTTCAGATAAATAATAAGCACGTTCAAGAACAAAAGAGAGTAATACACACACACACAAAACCAGATTCTTAAATACAGAGAACAAACTGATGGTTGCTAGAGGGGAGGTCACTAGGAGGATGGGTGAAATAAAGGGGATTAAGGGGTTTCCATTTATAAAATAAATAAGTCACAGAGATGAAAAGTACAGCATAGGGAATATAGTCAATATTGTAATTATGTTGTTTGGTGGCAGAGAGTCACTACATTTTTATCATGGTGAGCACTGACTAACGTATAGAATTGTTGAATCAATATGTTGTATGTCTGAAACTAATACAACACTGTATGTTAATTATGTTTCAATTTTTAAAGATCTCATTTATTTATGAAAGAGAGGGTGGGATGGTGGGGGGGTGGGGGGGTGGGGAGAAGCAGAGGAAGAGCCCATGCAGGGGGCTCTGTCCCATGACCCCAAGATCATGACCTGAGCCAAAACCAAGAGTCGGTCACTTAACTGACTAAGCCACCCAGGTGCCCCTATACTTCAATTTTTAAAAAAGAAGAAGAAAACAGCATAATATAAAGTGAAGTTCTGTAATACATGGGATGTCCAGGAAGGGTTCTGAGAAGCTACCATATGAGCTGAGATCTAAATAATAAGAGGCAGCTTCTTAAATCATCTCTGAGACACATCAATAGGAATGTGTGGACCTGATTTGGGTCCTGATTCAAACAAACTAGAAAATAAATGACATTTATGAGACAATTAGAAATTTGAACACTGACTAGATATATGATGTTAAAAAATTGTTTTTTAGGTTTCATAAATGTACTATGGCTATGTTATTTTTAATGGTTCTTTTAGAAATATACTAAAATATTAGAGAGGAAATTATGTCCGGAATTTTCTTCAAAATAATTTGGGGAAAAATAATATGGGGGGTAGGGGAAAGAGGATGGGAAGTATAGACAAAACAACATTGAACGTGTGTTAAGTTTTTTTTTTTAATTTTTTTTTAAAGATTTTTTTTTTTTTTTTTTTTTTATTCATGAGAGACAGAGCGAGAGAGAAAGGCAGAGGGAGAAACAGGCTCCCAAGGAGCAGGGAGCCCGATGTGGGACTCGATCCCAGGACCCTGAGATCATGACCTGAGCCGAAGGCAGATGCTTAACCATCTGAGCCACCCAGGCACCCCATGTGTTAAGTTTTGAAGGTAGTTCATTCATTATAGTATCCTGACTCCTTTTTATATATTTACTTTTTCCATAATAACATTTTTTAAACCAAAACTAAAAGCTTCCCTGAAGTTTGTCTGACTTTATCTGTAAGAGTTAGTAATTCCAAATGTACAAAATTGTGGAGTGGATGAAATCAGATGTTTAAAGCACCAGACACATATCAGCTGCTCAATAAACAATAGCTCTCTTCCTCTCACCCCCATCCCCATCTTTGTGAGTTAACTTTGGAGGATAAGAAGCCATCTGAATAAGTTTTGAAACTATGTAGGGTAACACTGATTAACTATTTTGTAAGAATACTTAGAGAACGTTTAAAGGATACAACATTAACTAATGATTAGGATTTACTTGGCAATCTAATGAAGGTAATTCCTGACATTCTACCTTTTTCAGACAATTATTTTCAAGCTTTCGTTTGCATAGGAAGTCTTCAGGGTGCTTGATAAAATTTCAGATTCCTGGGCTCTGCCCTCAAAAGTTCTGATTCGGAACTTCTGGGTCCAGAGTGGGATCCAAGAATTTGTATTTTTGGGAAGCATCCTAAAGAATTCTATTGTAGGTAGTTGAAATACATTTGGAAACACTGTTTTTAAGGTCTCAAGTGTCTCCAGACAACATCTGTAGACCAAAATAGTACTTAGGATGGTGAGTGTTTTCTTGCTAGTAACACTGTGGATCTCATGGAAAAGTCAAAGAAGCATAATATCATTGGATTCTGTGACCATGGAAGCAAAAGAACATAGATCCTTCTAACCTGAAGAACAATCCCAGTTGCCTGTTAATGTTATCAAGGATGAATATCTGCAATGCCCAACCCATTTGTATTCACAAGAGGAAATTAGGGGACTAGCACTTACCTCAGCTACAGGGACTTGTGGAAGCCCCAAAAGGCTTCCTAAAATGTGATCTTTCCCCCAGGAGCCAAGCTATGAGTCCATGAGATAAGAACCTATCACTTTCACCACCACCAATACCACCACCACTGATAAGCTATCTCTATTATGTTCCCTCAACCATCCTGCTTTCAAGGATGAATACTGTGGAACAAAACAAGAAAGGTGTTAGTGGTGACTATTTGGAGTCACAGAATCATTTATGTCTCCAAGAATTTCACCTACTCCTTTCAAGGTGGTTGGGGAATAGGATGCATACACCTGCTTCAGTTTAGAGAAAGGAGCTGGTGGTTCACAGACTGTCTTAAACAGCAACATTTCTATAGCATATGTTCAAGTTCGCCTTGTGTTTTCACTACTACAGTCCTTAAATGGAAACTCTTCATGATTCAGAAGATGCCAGAATTTTTTGCACTAACTTGAATAGAAAAAAATTCTACTCCTCCACAAGGTATCTATAGATTTATTGGGGACATTAAGCCTCAAGTGACCTGTTTTTTAAAAAATTATAATTCGGGGCACCTGGGTGGCTCAGTCGGTTAAGCATCTGCCTTCGGCTCAGGTCATGATCTCAGGGTCCTGGGATTGAGTCCCACATCCCGCTCTCTGCTCAGCGGGGAGCCAGCTTCTCTCTCTGCCTGCCGCTCCCAGTGCTTGTACGCTTTCTCTCTCTCTCTGACAAATAAAGTCTTAAAAAAAATAAAAATAAAAATAAATAAAAAATTATAATTCAACCCTGAAAGTAGTGGAGAGAAGCAGGGTAGGACAATACCTTTAGCTCTCAGTACCTCCCATTTTAAAGCATTTTGGAAACATCTCTTCTAACCATTCACTCAACAACGTTTTACATGCCAGTTTATCTTAGTCTGGTGACTGAAAAGATTGAAAAATTCAAATCTTATGTCAAGCCCCTCCACCTGTATCTTTTTAAAACCCTTGGAGGGCGGCGCCTGGGTGGCTCAGTTGGTTAAGCGACTGCCTTCGGCTCAGGTCATGATCCTGGAGTCCTGGGATCGAGTCCCGCATAGGGCTCCCTGCTCAGCGGGGAGTTTGCTTCTCCCTCTGACCCTCCCCCCTCTCATGTGCTCTCTCTCATTCTCTCTCTCTCAAATAAATAAATAAAATCTTTAAACAAATAAAAAATAAATAAATACAACCCTTGGAAAGATTCTCATTGCTCAGGAGGGGGAAAAGTCTAATATAGGACTCTGCTGTCCTACCCTAGCCGGGAGCAATCCCACTCGCCTTCTCTCCTCTCTCCAACAGACCAAGCTCCTGGGCCCCAGTTTGCCTCCCAAGCTCACCATCCAACCACTTCTCCCACCTCCGCCCCCAACACCATCTCTCTTCCCCATAACGGTTTTTCCCTTTTGTCTTCTAGTTACACACCCGCTCATCCTTCCGTTGTCCCTCCCTCGGGGAAATCTCTCTGATCGAAATCAAAGACTGTCAAGGACTATCTACCCGTCTTCCTAACAATTATCACTGTTACAATTTTACATTTGTGTGTGTGTGTGCCTGTGTCTCACCAAACTGCAAGCTCCTTCAGGGCAGAAACCGCACCTAGTTTAGCTCACCCCAGTACCTAGCCCTGTTCCCCAAACATAGTAAATGTTGAGTGCATTTGAAGGATGACTTAAGTGTATTTGTCCCTCTGCTTTCTCCTTTTTATTCCTAGCCCTGCTACTACTAAAAACAAAAAAAAACAACAAATAAACAGCGATTCTCACAGACTCCCAAGAGATCGGATTTGCATTAAAATGTGTATTTGTATTTTCTGGTCCCGCTGCTCCTTATCTGTGGAGGTGGGGCTCACCAGAACTCGATTTGGGTCGGAAACCAAGGAGCCAAGTGCCAACGACCTAACTGGACTGACTTCTATTACAAGGCTGGGGAGGAGAGAGCCAAGGGTGCGCTTTAAAGACCATAATACCATCCTCCGAAGACATCACAGCATGCCTCCCAAAGGACGGCGGCTACTCGCGCTCCCTTACACGCTCCAAGAATGTGGGAGGTTGCAGGATCCGCGATGGGGGATTGGGAGTGGAGCTTCCCCGAGCCTGAAGGGAAAATAGGAACGGAACCCAGGCGAGAACGCCAAGCGGGCGAGGACGGCAACCCGCACAGCACCACGGCAGGGAAAGCAGGGGTCGGCCCCTCCGCCCCCAACCCGGCGCGCCCCCCGCGCCCCCGCGCGAGCGCGAGTCGCCGGCGGAAGTGCGGCGTCGCGCACTTCCGGGTGTTGTCTGGTTGCCGCCGCCGCGCGTCTCCGGTCCCCCGGCCGCCGCCGCCGCCGCTGCCGCCTCGGGTCCCGGAGCCAGGAGCGACGTCACCGCCATGGCCGGCATCAAAGGTGGGCCTGGGGCGCAGGGCGCCGGAGGGCTGGGTGGCCGCCCGAGAGAGGGGGAGGGGGTCCCTCGCGGCCCCCGCACGCCGCCTCTCCGGCCCGGGCGCGCGCCGCGGAGGTCCCTGCGCTGGCGGCCGCCTCCCGCCCCTCGACCCCCGCCTCCGCCTCCGCCCTCGCAGCCTGGGAGCCGAGCTGGGCGCGGCGCCCTCCGGGAAGGGCCGGCAGGGTGGGCGGCTTCTCCGTCAGCCCCTACTTCCTGCTGATCTCGGCAGCCTCTCTCCCACCCATCGGCACCCGTACAAAGAATGAAGTGGTCCTTGGTCTGCGAGAGTCCCGCAGCACCTCGGGCCATCACACCCGTTTTGCAGGAGTTTGCATCCGAAGAGAGAGGCGAGCGGGGAGTGCTTTTGAGGGGCTTGAGGCCCCTAGAGATGCCAGTTACGGGAAATCAGTGTCATTTCCCTCTTAAAGGCACAAGTGCGATCTTCGGGTGCTGAGCGAAACCGAGTCCCTCCGGAACGCCCTGGAAGGACTTAGGGACGGTTCTTTCCGAAACCTTGGCCATCACATCCACTCCCAGGACCTGTACTCGAAGCTTTACAGGCTTCAGAAACTGATGCGTTTTGATTTGTAGTGTTTGTCAGATAGGGTTAGACCCTGTAAGCGACCCCGAAGTGCCCCTGTTCTCCACAGTTGGGTTCGTTAAAGAAATAAAATAGTGTGAAAACTTAATGAAAAATTACTCGTTTATTCGTCTGTTTTCTTTAGAAATAAGGAAGGCTGCATTCTTTCAAATTGTTTGGTAGTTTTGTTAATGTGACTAGAAGGAAACACCGTTGACAGCGTTTTCAACTTTTTGACCACGAATTGCATTGATTTCCTGACCTGCGGCTTTGTAGAAGGGACAGGCAAGCAGGAGGTGAAGAACTTTGATAGCAGTGTTTTTTTTCTGTGTTATTTATTTCCTTTAGGACAACTTTTATTGAGCTTCTTTCCCAGAGTCACATTTTTACTGTTTCTGGCTTAATGTCTGAAAACATTTCATTTCTGATGTAAAACTTTGTCAATAGATAAGCAACAAAGTTCATTTTCAATATTTTTTTGAACTGTGATAGACCTCCTTAAATCCTTGTGTGGAAAGGCAGGGTAGAATGCTGTGGTTTTTAAGGATGTTGCCAGTTTCCCAGTCCTTTCTCATTTCTTCAGTGTCATCAACGGAAATCTCCCTCTTAAAAAAAATAACTTTGTAATTTCCTTCTCCAAATTTAGGAAAATATTAACCAGGTGAAATTATCTCAGATGGAATTGTACTTACACTTTTGGTTTCAGTAAGATTTTCTGATTGTTATGACTGTTTTATCAGGACATTTTCTTTCTTTGGCCTATCTTTGTATTAGGAGTGTTGCTATAATTGGAGACCATTACTTAATTCTTAAGCCATTTGCCTATTATTTGGCTATATATTAGATTTTTCTGATAACTCCCAGGTTAGGGAACTGGTCCCTGCTACGCTAATTTCTTTGTAGTCACAGAATCAGCACCCTGTCTCTAGAGAGTTTAGGTAATTGGGCTGTTCCATCCTGAGTCTAGGGGCTTTGGGAGTAGAAAGCAGACTCATCTAAGTTTTGCCCTCCAAATGTTTCATCACTCAATTACGGTATAAATTCTTGCCTTGTTGATGTGTCATCTGGGACAACCATTTATACACAAATGATGAAATTTGTGTATAAATCAGCCTAGTTGCTGATTTCATAAACCTGGAGAAACTTTACAAGTTTTGAGAACACTTTTGAGCAATGTATTTAACACCATTGGGGTTAATCCAGTGTGATTAGAGGTGAGATGTCACATAAAATTATTTTTTGATACTTAAATCTTACCTTGTTCTCATTTTTAAATTTTCAAAAAAGAGATCTTCTTTTATTAACTTTCTAAGAGTGTACTCAAAGAATTTACACTTTCTTTTTTGATAAGAACATAAATAACTGTTCTCTGTCATGAAAGAGTTGCCTGCAGAGGCCATCAAGCCCTAAAGCTACTTGCCTTTTGGCCAAGATTACCACAAACAGGTATGCTTTTTGAAATTTTTCTGTCTGATTTAAGGTTTTTTTGTTTTTTTTTCCAGTCTCCTTTCTCTTGTCAGAGGGCAGATCTTGCTTATGTGCAGTTCTACCTCCTATTTCTCATTTGTTTCAATGTGGGAAACAAGATCTTCAAACTTACAAAATTTTATGTTACAAGTTACAGGTAATAGTGATCATTTCTGGGTAGGGAAAGTTACTTCTCACTTAATTTTGTTCAGGCTACATGAATTGCTATTGAAAAAAATGTATAAATGAATATAGATGGCTCTCTTTTTTAATTCTGCTGAAATTCACATACAACAATTGTATCCAAAAAAATGAATAAATAATGACTAAATAAGAGCCTAAGGGTCTGTTTATAAAGAATGGTAGCTTTAATGTGTGGGCTCTGTGACATCTGTTTTACTCTTTAGTGACCCTTGTTTCCTCCAGGATTCTAAACTATATTCTGGATAAATGGCTTCTGAATAAATAAGTTGTTACTATATAGTATTTATAGTGGTGAATTCAGCTGTTTTGCAACTACATTCAAAAAGTGGAGATGGTTCCCCGAAGCTAATTTAACACTGTATGTTAATTATACAGTTACATAAAAAAATTTTTAAGTGGAGATGGCTTTTTATTTCTTCAGCATGTCTTATAACAAGTACCTTTAGTGTTCAGAGAATTATTTGCATTTTAGTTCTAATCCAAGTCTCATTTTATAGAAGAAAGAACAGATACGATTATATGGACAGCTAGTTAAGTGGCTAGTAGGGACTAGGGACCCATTGTCTCCTGACTTTTCATTTATGTGCTGTTTTTACTCTGCTGCTTTGGCATGATCTTCCCCTCCTCTTCCGTTCTGTCCCTTTCTTTTTTCCCTTGGGTTCTTTTTACTCATTCTACAGATATTTATTATTCAGTGTTAAGAGCTGGGGTGTGAGTATCAACAACAGAAAAACTTTTTCCCTGCTGTGGTGGACCAGACAGCTCATGAGGAAAAGCAGATACAGGGGCGCCTGGGTGGCTCAGTTGGCTAAGCATCTGACTCTTGATTTTGCTTCAGGTCATGATCTCAGGGTCATGGAATTGAGCCCCATGTTGGGCTCTGTGCTCAGCACAGAGTCTGCGTGTCCCTCTCCCTCTGCTCCTTACCTCTTTCTCTCTCTCTCTCTAAAATAAATAAAGTCTTTATTTAAAAGAGGAAAAACAGTTACAAATCATTATAAAATTACAGCTGTGATAACTGAGCAAAGGGGATGTATACAGTACAGGTGGTGGGGGGCCTCTGCACATGCATGGCCCTCTGCTGGAATGCTCCCCTCAGATATCCACATGATTCACTCCCTCTTTTCATATAAATCTCTGCTCAGATGTCACCTTATCAGAGATGCCTCCCCAGGCCACTCTGTCCAGAATAGTACTCCCATCCTCTTAACTCTACCTGATTTTTTCCATAACTCTTAACATACATTTGCTAACTTAGTTTTTTTTTTTAATCATTTTGTTCTCCTGCTAGAATATACGCCTCATGAGAGCAAGAGCTTTGATTTTTTTTTTTCATTGCTTTATCTCCAGTATCAAGAACAATGTGTGACATGTATTAGGTGATCAACAGATATTTGTTGAACGAATGAATTGAGGGAATTGGTCTAGCAGGAGGTTTGAAAAAACTTCAGTGAGGAAGAAATGATTGAGCTGAGATCTGAAGGACATGGAGGAGTTCACTTGGAAGAAAGAGGAAGGGAATGGGACAAGAATGCAAGCTTCATGCGTGTAGAAGGGCCTTGTCTGGTTTATTAACATATCTGCAGCACCTGTTATGTATTTGGTTCTCAGTAAATATTTCTTGAATAAGTATTTCTTGAATGAAATGAATGAATGAAAAAGTGTCTGAGGTAGAAGGGACAACATGTACAAGGGCCATGTGGGTGAGGGAGCCTGCTGATTTCCAGGAGAGGAAAGGCCAGTGTGACTGAAGTGCAGAGAGCAAGGGGTAATAGGCTGGTGTGAGTGTGTCAGGAGAGTAAGCAGGGCCAGATTTTGAGGGCCTGTGAACAAAACAAATGATAAACTCAGTATTTTCTTGACAGTTGACATTGCATTCCATTGTAAACTTGAGGTTATCTGCTATAAAATAAAAGTAATTCTTTTTCTTTCTTTTTTCTGTAACTGAAGATGTAATGGCATTAAGGATTAAATAAATGTGTTCAAGGTTGACATGACCTACATCCGTGATCTAAGTGAAAATCAAACTTGCCAACCTACCATGTGAATGGGTATTCTTGATTATCACCATTTTAATCCACAGAAGTCTGTCAGAAGTACTGGGCAGCATTTAACCCCTTTACTGTTAATTTTGGTTTGTATGTGTTAGTTTTTCTCCCGATAACTTTTAGACCTTCTACAACTCTTTTGAATTTTAATATTTCTCTTAAGGTTAATGGACTGCATCCTTTAAGACAAAAAACACCTAAGTTATTCTCTTAACCAATGTAGTTGAGGAAATACAGGTTATATAGAACTCAAAATAAATCAATCATTTATATCTTTGCTTAATTCTAGGCCATTGATTATGCCTATTGAAGAAAGTTGTTTCTACTCACTACTCACTATAAAGTGAAAACACTTTATAAAATATAATGCTTTGTATATGTGTGTATATAACTTCAGAAACTATGTTTCACCTGTAGAATGCATCTGTTGCTTGTGATAATATCATAAAATAGTGATACCAAAGAAGGATTTTTACCTATTATCCTGCACATTTTCCAATGTGTAGAAGAAACCCAACTATAGTTTTGTAAACTACTCAAAGGTCTATATCAAAATTAGTTGATTAAAATTATTAACTCCAGATGTCATTGGACACTCTTAATCAGTTTTGAGCACATTGGGGGTGTATGTGCAATAAGCAGGAGTTGATCATGAGAGACTTTCCCATAGGATAAGGTTCTAAAGTCCAGTAAAGCTGAGAATGCAGTTTCTCCACATCCTGCTTTTCAAACTATAATGATCTGTGGAGTAAATATAACACTAATGACTGGAAGAGCATTGATCTGGCGGGCTAGGATACTCATTAGAAATGGAGCCAGTAACGAGGGAATGTGGTGGTGTGCTCACGATGGGTCAGGGCTTTGAAAATCAGTGTTGCTTTATTTTGCCTTGAAGATGGCACAAAAAACTTATTTTGAGACTATAGATAACTTACACTCTTGAAGATAACTCACTTTTAATGCATTTGTTTTTTGTGTTGTGTTTTGCTTTTTGCTTCTGGGGTCACACGTAATATGCAGACTGCTAATACTAATATTAATAAAAATAATACTTAGTTTAATTAATATTTGTATTTGACTCTATTTACTTTGCAGCTTTGATTAGTTTGTCCTTTGGAGGAGCAATTGGGCTGATGTTTTTGATGCTTGGATGTGCCCTTCCAATATACAAGTATGTAAAATTTTTGTCTTTTTGAGTGTTTAAGGGTAAAATTTTTCTACTTTTAAAGCTTTATAAATTTTTTGAATGAAAGCTTCAATGTTCATTTACCAAGGACAAACCTTTTTTGAAGTGCGAAAAACACTTTTGGTTATTGCACTACTGCTCAGTTTTGAGTGCCTATTGATAAAATTAAACACAAGAAAGTATAAAATGTCTTTTCAGCAAAAAATACCAGAAACAGAATCAAGAGACAGTTGACTATGAAAAAAAGTCATATAAGCAATTACTTTCCATACGATAGAAAATTTAAAAATTTAAATTAAATTAAAATTAAAATTTAAAAATTAAGAGGATAGATTAGTAAGAAAAATATAGACAACTAAATAGAAAAATTTGCACAAATATGAAAAAAGAACTACAAATTATTAATAAGCACATGAAATTATACTCAGCCTCTCTCAAAATTAAATAAGATCCTTTGGCAGAGATAAAAACTATGGGCAGACAGGCACTGTCCTGTGCAGTGGGGTGGAGGAATAGCTACGGGCAGTCATCTTGGAGGCCAGTTTGCTTGTAGCTCTCAAAATGTATATATTCCTTGAACTAGTCTTTCCACTTAGAATTTCGCATATAAATCTACTGGCAGGTGTTTGCCAAGATATGTGTAGTGAGGGGAGAGTATGGATACTCATGGCAGCCTTGTTTATAATAACAACCAAAAAAAAAAACAAAAAACCTGGAGGCATCCTGAAGGCCTGACGAAGGAGAAATGGTTAAACTCTGGTATGTCGATCAATGGAAGTAGTAGGCAGTCTTAAAAAGAATGAGGAGGAGCTGTAAGTGCTAATATGTCAAGGTGTTCAAGATACATTGTTAAATGGAAAAGTACAATGATTCATGTTGTTAAAATTTATCTGTATGGAAATATGGAAGGATCCACAAGAAGGTCATTAGGAGAGTGGAAGGAGAAAGCAGGAGAGATATGGGCAGCTTGGAGTTTTCACTTTTTGTGGCTTTTGTGTTTTTTCAACTTTTTATGTTGAAATGATTATGTACTATCAAGAAGCTGCAAAAATAGTACAGAGAGGTCCCCTGTACCCTTCACACAGGCTTCCCCCCAGTGGCCCTGTCTTACATAACTGTAGCTGTATTATCCAACCAGGAAATGACATTGGCATAATAGAATAGCTAGACTGTACATTAAAAGCCATCTATTTTCTATATTCTGACTGAAAGTCTTCAGTATTACTTTCAGTTTGTTTTCTACATTTTGACTTCAGTATTTGGGGAGCTCACAGTGACCTAACAAGAGTTTGGGGATGTTCCAGCTTTACCCTAAGAAGGCTGTCATTCATTAGGAGTCAAGGGCATGAATCTTGAATTTTAAAAATGCTGTGTTAATATTTCTATTTTCCATATGCCTCTTTATTTATAACCTAAAATAAAAAATATTTTAATTTTGGGCCTTGATTCCAACTGCTTTAATTTATAAAGCATTTTCTTTTAGTATAAGAAATATTTAATCACTGTGTCATAATTGACTGTAGAAATACTGTGACTAAATGTTTCTCTTTTGAGTGTTCAGGTTATTGTTTATTTTTAAACTGTATCATGTTTTGTACCTTGCAATATTTCTTTGGTCCTTATTTTTAAAAAGCGTATATTGTGTAGGAAAATGACATAGATAGCAAAAACTACATTAACTTATTTTTTTTTTCTAGCCAATACTGGCCTCTCTTTGTTCTGTTTTTTTACATCCTTTCACCTATCCCATACTGCATAGCGAGAAGATTAGTGGATGATACAGATGCTATGAGTAACGCTTGTAAGGAACTTGCCATATTTCTTACAACAGGCATTGTTGTCTCAGCTTTTGGGCTCCCTATTGTGTTTGCCAGAGCACATCTGGTAAGTGAATGTATTCTTCAATTAACGATTTCACATTAGACTGTGTTAAAATTGTCTTAGGAAAAAGATTTTGTGAAATGACATGAAAAAGAGATGAGGGACATAAGATCCTAGAGAAAAGAGATAATCTTACTTTTGTTGTTGTTAACTGATAAAAATGATATTGGGGAGCATGGCTGGGGTCTGTACTTCACTCTCAGAACTGGGCACATCAACTCACCTGGGGCTTACCAACCACAGGCCACAGGCCTGAGGAGATTCTGTGTTCTTGGCAGGTGGGAAAGGATGGAAGAGGAGAAGGGGCGCTGGGCTCCATATACTTGTCTTCCTCTCAGACTCGCCAGTCAGATTCACTCCTCTGTCTCCGAGGAGGTGGAGAAGCCAAGGGCCAGCCACCCTTCCATATGGGGAAGGCGGTTATTCCCTCTATCCCTTTAAAAGAATGCACATGAGTGTGTTTTCATCTTTGGTACTTTAATCTGCTCTCTAGACACAATTTTAGATTCACTGAAGAAGAGTTGGAGCGAATTTCTTTATAAACAGAAAGTTGTAGAAGTCTGTGCTGCCTCCTCAGAGTCCAGAAGTCTAGCTGTTGAATAATTACCATCTTCGTGACTTTCTGTCTTTTTAAGGAAGCAAATTAAAAACAGCAATATAGGGCGCCTGGGTGGCTCAGATGGTTAAGCGTCTGCCTTCGGCTCAGGTCATGATCCCAGGGTCCTGGGATCGAGTCCCACATCGGGCTCCCTGCTCCTTGGGAACCTGCTTCTCCCTCTGCCTCTCTCTCTGTCTCTCATGAATAAATAAATAAAATCTTTAAAAAAAAAAAACAGCAATATAGAAAGACCATTAAGTGTTAGTAGAGCGAAAGTTATTACAAATTGTATTTGTTTTAGATCGTGATTGGCTTACAACGAGAGTGTGATTTGCTTTTCATTCTCCTTTTGTTTTTCATGTGTCTATTAACTAAGTGTTTATTTTATTTCCCTAGATTGAGTGGGGAGCTTGTGCACTTGTTCTCACAGGAAACACAGTCATCTTTGCAACTATACTGGGCTTTTTCTTGGTCTTTGGAAGCAATGATGACTTCAGCTGGCAGCAGTGGTGAGAGGAATTACTGCACTATTGTCAAGTGGACTTCTTGTCATTTGTTGGCCATCTACGCACACAGGAGCTGGGGCAGGGAAGCTGAGTGGCACAGCAAGCCTCTTGGGGGTATTCTAGGTGCTCCCTTCTCACTTTTATTGTAAGCATACTATTTTCACAGAGACTTGCTGAAGGATTAAAAGGATTTTCTCTTTTGGAAAAGCTTGACTGATTTCACACTTATCTCTAGTATGCTTTTTGTGGTGTCCTGCTGAATTTAAATATTTATGTGTCCCTGTTCAGTTACTTTTTTAAATCAGTATGCAATGTTAAGCATTTTAAAAATGTAATAATAACCATTTACATTGGTTAGAAATTAGATTTCTGCTGGCTATTACTGGGCTAAAGGACATCTTTTGTCTTAAAATTATTTAACCTCCATTGCAAAAGTTCAAAGAAGTTTTCAATCAGTCAGGATGACATCACTCCCAATTTTATGCAAACATACAGACTGTTGGCATACCTTATAGACTGTACACTCAGCGCAAATATAGCTGCATTTATACCTCAGAGGGGCCAAGTATTAATGCCCGTGCCCTCCTAAGGGTTGCTGGTTTTGCCAGGAAGCAGGTGTTTTGTGAATTGAAAATTATTTTATGGGATTGCTGCAAAGGAGTGCTTTTCTTCTCAATTGTTAGAAGAATTTATTGTTAAAGGTAAGCGTGTAAAAGCAGATTTTTGAGATGGTTTTTATTTATGTTTATTATAGTTAAAGTAGAGTGAGTTGCATTGTGGGAAGAAACGACATTGAAATTCCACTTTTTGAATCCTCTTTCTGTCTCTGAGTGAAATGTTTGATCTTCTATCAGCCTTCCATATTTTACCATGGGTGAAATGGACATACGTGGAACTATACTACTGATAAGGGAAAGTTGTATGTTTGCGTCATCTAGACCAGAAAACCTTTCCCTGCTTCCTCCTTTTAACTTATTTTATACATTGTATATATTAAGTAAAATAACTTTTCAAATATAGTTTAATAACACTTTAAATTAGAGGTGTTTATCTCACCTGGAAAGTAATCGCTATGCCGTACAAGCCAAGCGCCCCCTGCCCCGCAAGGCCTTGACATGATTAACAAGTGACTTGTTAGTCTTGCAGAGAAGTGATGCATTAACAATTTAAGATTTAGACCATGGTAATTGTAGTTCTTATTCTCTAAGGTTATATCATATGTAATTTAAAAATATTTAAGACAAGTTTCCTGTATACCTCTCAACTTTCTTGATTTTTATTTCATCATGATAGATACGCTGTTCCTTTTAAATGGCATTTATTGTGTGAATTAATGCAAAGTAGCCAAATCCAGCTGTATAGCAGCTTCAAACACAGACCTGACCAAAAAATTCCCGGTAATCAGGCATGATCAAATGGTAGTGGTCATTTGCATCTCAACAATTATCAGTACCTTTTTCTAGAGCTAGTTAGGAAAGTGTTTGAGTTGGTCTGACAGTATGTTGTTGAGGATATTTGTGTGTTTAGTCAGTATACTTACAGGAAAATTATTTTGCCTTCAGACAAAACTGAGTGATCATGACAGCTATCTTTTGTTGTTTTATAGAGTTTATTTCTCAAGAAAATGGAAACAGATTTTGGGTTTGTTCAGCTTTTTACTGAAGATGTGTAAAGGCCACAGGTTTTATTGCTGAACCCATGTTGTGACTTTAGCTGTGAGATGGGCAGCAGAACAAAAGATCTGCATGTGGCCGTCCCACTTAGACAGTAGGCTGGACATGACTTGCGGTGTTATAATGATGGAGACCTAAAGAGGAAGGTACAGGTACGCATGAAGTAGCTGGCCATACAGTTGGGAACTCAGTGCCTGTGATCTACTTGATTTTTTTTTTTTTTTTTTTTTTTGCAGGCAGTACATCCTCTGGCCCTTCCCCATTTTCTGTTCTAGAATATCAGTGCAGTGCACTGCTACTGTTTTATTCACTTGGCCATAGACTCTTTTTCTAACAGCTGCATATTCTTTCTGTGTACTGATTGCATTGGCAGCATTGTGTCTTTCGTCTTGCACACTAGCTTGACATAGTGCTGTCTGATTTCTAGGCTAGTTATTTGAGGTATGAATTTTCCATAGAATATGCACTGATCCTGCATTGCCATTCTTCTATGGAAAGAAAACTTTTGATGATGAAACAATAAAGATTTTAAATATCTATTTTAGTTGTGGATGTTTTTGAAATGAAAATATACTATGCACCTCAGGAACTGAAGTGCATTACTCGTTTTAATAATGTGATATAAAACAAGTATGGCATTAATCATTAATGTTGGACTTGCTGGAGTTTCACTCCCAAAATAGAATTGAAACCATAGTAATAAATGTTAACAGTGAAGCCCTATGATTTTGTGCTATGGTGAAAGGATTGGTAACCTGGGGAAGTAGAATTTTTACCTAACCCTTTATAAAAAAGCCATAGATGATTTTGTTGAAAAAAAAAGATCGTTGATAATCTAAAGTCAAGGTTGTACCTGTTCTTAAATTTTCAGATCTTTTTTATGACTGTATGTTTTATTGTGCATTTATCACCATTCATTAGTAGAGCAGTTTGCTTTTTGCAAACATTTCAAATAGTTAATGGTAAAAAATCTGTGTGGTACAGTGTGAACGGAGAAAAATACTGTTCTCTTTTATCAAACATGAATCTTGTCCCAAACTGTCCTAATTATATAACCTCATTATATACTTTAAAAAGTTTAGATCATAGTTTCTTAGTGTTTGCTCTAATACAATTTTTGGGGTGTTTTGTCAAAATAATCCAGATTTCTAGAGTAAACCCTGGAATATGTATATTGAGTGTGACAAGATTCATTCCTAAGTTTCAAGTAACTTTAAATCAGCACGTCAGATTTAACAAGCAGCCATGCAACAACAGTACTGTCAAGTGATATGTACGTTTTACATCTCGGGATGCTTTATGGTTTGTAAAACTGGTGGGAAATTCAAAATCATGTTTCTTCCATATAAGCCTATGTTATCCTTTCTCTGGGTGAAGATTAGGGAGCTGTTATTTTATTACAGGCCTCCTAATTTTCTGGCGTTCCCAGAGAAGAGAACATATCCTATAAAATAAATATCCCAGGTAACTGAAGTTTATCTCAAAGAGAACTGACATTTGTTTTATTTATTTTGGTGAAGTATTAAATGAGTCATACACTTTTGTACTTTCTTAGAATATATTAAGACATTTTGCGTTTTCCTTGGTAATTTAGGATTATCATAAATTATTTCCCCCTTTTTCAAATGGCCCCAGACCTGTATTTTTCTGGAATTGTGTTTTTGCTGGCTTTTCTTACAGCTGAATTTGTTCCTAGCATGCCTTACCTTGTTTTGTTTCTAATTTTCTAAACTATAGTACTTTAGGGGACGTCTGGGTGGCTCAGTCGGTTAGGTGTCCAGCTCCTTGGTTTCGGCTCCATACTCAGCGGGAAGTCTGCTGGAGGTTCTCTCTCCCTTTCCATCTCCTTTTGTCCTTCCCCCCAGTGGTGTGCATGGGCGTATGCATGTGCTCTCTCTTGCTTGCTTGCTCGCTGTCTCTAAAATGGGTGGATAAACCTTTTTAAAAAATAAATAAATAGACTATACTACATTAGGAGGAATAGAAAGTTGCCAGGGGAAAAATTAGGTAACCAAGTGGACTGAATCAATTATGTAACATTTCTATACACAGTTACCTCAGTGGGCCTAACCAGGTGCTCCCACCTCTTGTACAAATGAAATGCTCTGTGATGAATCTTCTTCCTGCTGCAAAGGCCTTTTTAAAAAACTGTACACCAGCCAGTGGGGGTTGTGAGAGGGAGCACAGACAGGGAGGTGTGACTGCAGCAGGAGGTGCCTCCGAGGTCCCCTTGCTAAACTTGAGGACTTACCCCGAGCTTAGATACCCATAGGCCTCTAACTGATTTCTGAGAGCTTCTCTCTCTCTCCACCATTTGTCTTCAGTTGCAGAAAGTCTAGATATGAAGACAGTTTTACAGTTCATTTTTACTGGACACTCTGTACTGAATATTTTGCTTCCAGTCTCTTGAAGATTATTTGAATCCATCTTAGGGTTTAGGACCATACACTGTAGTCACAACAATTCAGATATTAATTGTTAAGCTTGTAAATTCCTATCAGAAGGACTAAAACAGTCAAACTCAAAAATGTTTTCACAAGTGAGAAATTATGACCATGAAACATTCCTTTTTCAGTTGCAGTTTGTTTTCTTGTTTGTATTTAGAGGAGTACTCACAGGGGACAATCAGGAACTTTTGTTTCAGAAGCCAGTAGAATGGCTAATACTGTGAGAGAGAAACTTTGTGGCAGCTTACAGCCATAGAAACCATCAAAAAGAATAATATAGAATGAAACTGAGTATTTTCTTATCTCTTTGTAAGAGCATTACTGTTTAATAGTTTAGTTATCTTGACTTATACTGTGTTGGCATTTAATGTCAGAAGTATCTTTTTCTCTTTCGGCTGATCAATGTATTATGTAATATGTAAATATAGTTATGACATAAAAGTGAGTGAACTCGTGTATATATGTGAACCTCCAAAATAGAACAGATGTTTTCCTGAAAGCTTGGTATACGTCATAGAATATTTGGGGACTGTCTCTGAAAGTGTTCACAATTGAACAACTTTCTAGGATTAAGTTAAGATGGATGGATTTTAATTCATTTTTTGTCATGTCTAAATCATCAACTTCCAAAATATACAATCAGCTCTAATATCTAGTCAATGAGTATAGCAGTGAAGAAGAGGGTATTAGTCTCCCAAGGATTTAAAAAAAAAAAAAAAATGGTTTTGAACCATACTCCATACTAGAAGGGACATTTGTCATTTACAAGTATAAATGGCTTAATTAATCTAGTGCTTAAAGGTGTCCTCAAAAAATATATTATTACAAGGGCGCCTGGCTGGCTCAGTTGGTAGAGCATGTGACTCTTGATTTCAGGGTCACAAGTTTGAGTCCCATATTGGGCATAGAACCTACTTTAAACAAAATACGTATATATATATATATATATATATATATATATATAATATGTATACTTAAAAAAACACCTTCCAGACACTGAGAAGTATCCAACTAATTAGGTAGAAATGGTTTATATTTCATCTTGACTATGTCACTGAGATACTTACTCTGAAACACTACGTTTGGTTCAAACTTTTTATCTAGATAAGTTCTTTGTTCCCAATGGCAGTTATATTCTACATGACAACATTCTAGGTACTAATGGGGAATAGAAAAAAAATAGGAACACAGTCCCTCTCTGAACTAGAGATTCAAGAAGATATCAAAGGAAGCTGATTCCTATATATGCCAAAAGGGAAGTGTGGGGATTTGCAGGAGGAAAAGATTTGGGAAGCAAAAGGGAGGTGGGGGTAATTTCCTGTTCTGCTTTGGCCTGTCTCTTGCTGGCAGACAGGGTCTTGGCATGAGCCTTTCTCTGGAGCAGCATTGTGTGTGGTGTTGGCTCTTAGGATTCCTGGGACTCGGGGAAGTTGGGCAGCAGAAATGGTGGTGGGCACTTCTTGATTGTGACCCCCTCACTCTGGATCCCAGATACAGTGGAGATGTGAGAGGTGGGTGAGATTTATGTTGTGTTTTAAAGGAACGACCAAGCAGATTTGCTGAAGAACTGTGTGGGAAAAAGAGAGGAGTCAGGGGTGACTACCAAGTTTTTGATTGTCATGTCAGGGGGTGGGGGATGAAGAAGAGGTAGTGAGGGAGAGTTTGAAAACAATAAGGTCTAGACCATATGTCCAAACTACTGGTTCATCATATCTACTTGTTACGTGGAAGTGACATCATTCGCCTTGTTTCAAACCTTTACCCTACAAAACAATACTATGGACATTTCAGCCTAGTAACTACTTTATAAACTCCTGAGGGTTGACATTGTAGCACACGTCTTGGCATAGTGGTTACACAGTGAACTCTAGAGTGAGCCTACCTGTACCACTGGCTGTTCCTTGTACTAGATGTGTAGCCTTAAGTGAGTTATTGAACCTCTCTGTGTCTCAATTCCACATCTGTAAAGTGAGGCTGCTAATAGTACCTGCTTCATAAGGTGGCTGCGATGTTTAAATGTGACTTGCCGAGGGCTGACAGCGATTGAGATGGTTAAATGTTAGCTACCATTACTGTTTCTTACCAGTTCTCTCTACTGCTAAGCAGTTCCCTCTTCTCATGGAAGTAGACAAACTAAAAAAAATAAAACATTCTAGCAATCCAGTCTTAATATATTGCTGACAGGAGTCACCCCGTCAGCCTCACAGTATCTCTTGGAAATGCTCTACCTCCCTGGTCTTCAGTCATTCATTGCAGTACTTCAAGGTAATCAGGAAGACCTATTGATTATCTAATAAACACTGCCACAGTGTTCCGATGGGTTAAGTCTACAGGATCCTCTCTCCCCCCACTCCTCCACCAAACCTGAAAAATGATACGCCTTTTTTTTTTTTTTTAAGAATAGGGAAATATATTGCCAAACTTAAAACAAGAAGGGGAAGTCTTGATAGATCAGAAACTAAGAAATCCCTGAGAAAATGAAAACCAGCATAATCAAATTGAAGAACAAAACTGTAGCCTAGAATGCTGGTGGCAAGCACATGGGAGGATACAACCATAAAATATGGGAGCCATGCCAAGGAGGCCCTTTATCACCACAAGTGGTGGCATCCAGAGGTGGGAGGGGGCTCAGAGAGGCAACATACCGAGGCAATTTGCTGAGGGATTATTTAGGGTGCTGCAGTGGGAGCAGCAAAACCATCAGATCTTTATGCATCCCCATCTCACACTTCCCAGTTTAGGTTGGAGAACATGTTTCCTGAAGGAGCAAAAATGGGAACACCCAAGTCCAGAAGGCCAGCCACCAGAGTTACCCTGCTCAGTGGCGCATCTTTCTCCTCCCTAACTCACTGAAAACACCGCCCCTCCCTTTCCTCAGGCTGCGCAAGCAGGAGCAACAGATGGTCTAGCCAAAAGTTCTCAGTAGCAAAGGTGAGTTCCCAGACAGGGATAACCAAACAGTTCAGGAGTGCCCACTGGAAGAAGACAAATTCACAGAATTTAGCACTGAGGAAACAGTTAACAGAACAAAAAGAAGCTCCACGTTTACAGTTTTGAGAATTCAAGCTGTCCAAAAGACCAGACCAACTGTGTATAAAATCAGGCTAATGAAGTTACAGAACATTTTACATATTTTGCACCCAAATCCAATTAGATTACCCAGGACCACTATTTTGCTTTTTCCTCAGAGCTGCTTTATCGTATTGCAGTGGATTTAATTCAGAGACACATAGTATAATCTTACTACGGATAAACCTTATTCTCCCTGTAATGTCCTGTCCTGTGAGCGTGAACGTGGAACCCAGTATCTGCTTGGATGGAAAGGAAGGGAAAAGCTATACGTGCCATTACACATCTTACATGATGTTTTGGATTCCCACCTGAAACATTGCATAGCCCACCATAAGCATTTATTCATTCCACAGACATTTTTGGAATCAGACACCAGGGCTATGGAAATGGAAATAAAATGGAAAGTGAGATGAGAACAAAAGTATCTCAGACGTCCCCACTACATTATATCTACCAAGTAGCTGTGTGACTCTAGAGGAAGTAGCAACAACAGCGAAGGGAGGAAAGAGAGATGCTTCACAAAGAAAATGGTTGTTGGGGCACCTGGCTGAGTCAGTTGAGCCTGCGACTCATGATCTCAGGGTCATGCATTTGAACCCCATGTTGGAGATTACTTAAAAAAAAAGAAAAAAAGAAAATGGTGGTTGATCTTGGTCTAGGATGGTAATAAGGAACCATTCAAGCTCCCAACCAGTGTGACAGTTAATGTTCTTTTGTTCATGTTTCTCTTCCAAAGTATTTCTGGGAATCCCAGGATTGCGTATGTTTCACAAACTGGTCATGGTTGGTGCTTGTCCCTCAGCCGGACTCTGGCACTGGACTGGCCTCCATTCTCTGCAGCCACCTTTTCACCACTTTCTAATTGCTTTTTCCTTTCTCCCTATATCCTGCACCCCAACCATGGATAGGACCCTCTCTCTTGATCCCTGCAAAGCACATCTAAAATCAGGCTATAACTTCAAACAAATCTTTTACCAAAGGCCTGAGGAAAAGAGAGGAATTACTACACAACCCTCACCCCCCCCCAAAAAAAAAAAACTGATCATTGTACTCACTGTCTTCTATAGTCTCTTGGCTGTGTACTTGCTTGAAGGCAGCCCCAAGTCTGTCCATAGCTCTGACTTGTGCCAGGTTGCAGGTAGCATTTACTTCCCCTAGAAGGGAGGGATTCTCGAATCCCTTGTGAAGGGACTCATGAGGTCCCCTTACATGAGTCCAGGCCCCCTACTCCAAAACAGCATGATCTGTAGTAATCCATCTCTGCCCACAGAAGACAGGGTTCTTCATAATGAAGCATGTTATCCTTTCAAACATTTTCATCTGGAAGGAAGATTTTTTTTTTATCTTTGTCTCCATTGAATCATGAGAAAACATCAGATAAACCCACTTTGAGAGACATTCTGCGAAACAACTGGTACTCATCAAAGGTCATGAAAGACGAGTCACCGAGGTCATGAAAGACAAGGAAAAACTGAGGAACTGTCACAGATGGGAAGGAGACCCAATTAAATGGAAATGGGATCCCCCATTGGATCTGGATCTGGAGCAGACCAATGACATTGGGGGAGAATTGGTGAAATTTGAGTAAGGTCAGTAGTTTAGTAGTTAATAAGGTACTGATACTAATTTCTTGGTTTTATAATTGTGCTGTGGTTATGTAAGTTGATAAAGAGAAGTTGGGTAAAAGATAAATGAATTCTCTGTACTATTTTTTGCAACTTTCTGTAAGTCTAAAACTATTTCAAAATAAAAAGTTTTTTTAAGTACTACTAGCACCCATCAGATCAGCAAAATTGTGAGTCTTGACAATATCAATAACTGGAAAGGACATGTAGCAAATTAAACGTACCACAAATACTGCTAGTGTAAGTGTCCATTGGTACAACCACTTTGGAGAGTATATAGGAATATTTGACAACATCTAGCAAAATTGGAGATATGTAAGCATTATAACCAAGTGACTCCATGAGTAGGAGCATATCCTATGGAAACCATCATACAGGCACTCAAGGAAACATGTTTAAGAGTGTCCATCACTGATTATTTTAATAACAAATACTTGGGGGGGAAAGGAGACTGGGTAAATAAATTGTGGTACATTCACACAGTGGAACACTATACAGCAGTGAAAATGAAGGGACTAGGGCCTATATGCACCAGCATGGATGAACCTAACAAGGAATTGTGAGTGAAAATTCAAGTCACAAAAGGATACTAGACAATAATACCATTTATATAAAGTTTTAAAACATGCCCAAAATACTGTATATTGTTTTGGGATAAATAAACTATGACATTAAAACATAAAATACAATCTCTTCTGAAGTGATAAAGTGGGGATAAGTAATCAAGGAAGGATTCAAAAAGGACTTCAATTGTATTCTCAATGTTTTATTTTTTAACTTCATGGTACATACACAGACATTTATTATATTTTACTTTACTTTTTTTTTTTAAGATTTTATTTATTTGACAGAGAGAGAGTGCACAAGCAGGGGGAGCAGCAGAGGGAGAGGGAGAAAGCAGGCTGCCCGCCTAGCAAGGAGCCCGATGCAGGACTCGATCCCAGGACCCCAGGATCATGAACTGAGCCGAAGGCAGATGCTTAACCGACTGAGCCACCCAGGGGCCCTATACTTTAACTCTTTGAGATAATTACTTTGAAAGATAGAAGAATGTCTTACAGGGAAGTGTTACAAATAGATTAGTGAAAAAATTTAAAAAGAAATAGCAAAATATATGAGCACACAATTTCTGAATAAAAATTTATAAATAGATGGTCAATAAGGAGTGTATGGAGGGGGCGTTATTGTTAGTAATCAAGTCAATGAAATGTAAACATCAATATGACACTTTATACCACTTACAAATATGGCAGAGACTTTTTTGAAATTACTAATATTCAAGTAGGGCACATGAAACGATCACTCTCACAGATTTTCGTAGGAGTGTAAATTGGTATAAACATCCTCAAATGTGGGGCACCTGGCTGGCTCAGTCAGTGGAGCGTGTGGCTCTTGATCTCGGTGTCGTGAGCCCAAGTCCCATGTTGGGCATAGAGCTTACGTTAAAAAAAAAAAAAAAACAACAACAAGAACAAAAGAAAGCCAAAAATTTCTCAAATGTAATTTGGTGATAAATATTAAAAGCCTCTATGTATGCATACTATTTAACCTATTAACTACCTGAATAGTAGTAATCCTAGGGAATTAATCAGAAGATAGCCATCACCTTATTAATTATAGCAGTGAAAAATTAAAACAATGTTAAAGTCACATAGCAGTTTGATTAAATAAGTCATGAATGTTTTAGGCAGTTACTAAAAATCACATTGTAAAAATGCAGACATAAGAACACTTTATAATAAGTTTAATAAGCAGGCTAGAAAATACAAATGAGTATAATCCTAATTTTTGAGAATATGTAAGTACACATATATAATACATAGGAATGTATATGTAGAGAAAGTTGGAAGATTTTTGTAGAAGTCTGCTAGGCTGCCATAACTACCACAAACTGGGAGGCTTAACCAACAGAAACTTCAGGGCACCTGGCTGGCTCGGTCAGCAGAGCATGCAGCTCTTGAACTTGGAGTCATGAGTTCAAGCCCCATTAGGCATAGAGCTTACTTAAAAAAAATAAAACAAAAGTTTATTTTCTCATTGTTCTGGGGGCTGGTCCAAGATCACAGTGTCAGCAGGGTTGGTTTCTTCTGAGGCCTCTCCTTGACTTGCAGAAGGCTACCTTCTTCCTCACTGTGTCATCACCTCTTATAAGGATACCAGTCATATTGGACTAGGACCTATCCTCTGACTTCACTTAACCTTTATTACTTCTGTAAGGGCACCATCTCCAAATACAGTTACATTCTGAGGTACTGGGAGTTAGGAGTTCAACATCTGAATTTTGATGGAACATAATTCCGCCCATAATACCTATATGTCAAAATATTAACTAGATATGTCTATGTAATTTTAAAAATGCTTTTTTATTAAAATGAGATCTTACTATACTAATGATAAATAGGACTCTTTCAATCTCAGTTGAGGTCCCCCAAACCAAGAATAATACAGAGATGCCAATTTCTATCTCTTTGTCCTTAAATGTGGTGCTAAGTCACATCTATTGAGTGCGCACCCACTTCCTACCTGTAGAAGTAAAATGTGGAGGATGGAGGAGTAGAGAAGGTAACCCTTTGAAGAGAGTCACTGGAGCACTTCTGCATTTCCTCCCTCCAAGGGTCTGAAGAGAAACTGCTTCTTCCTCCCTCAAGAGAGCTAGGGCATTTGCCAGAGTCTGTGGAATGGACACTGATGTTCAGATAAATAAGCCCCAGGTATTTGTCATTCTGTCGTTAATGCTCAAGATTTAAATTCTTAGCTTAAAAAAAAATTTTTTTTTTAACACTGAAGACAAACTTGGGACTCCTGGGTGGCTCAGTCAGTTAAGCGTCTGCCTTCAGCTCAGGTCATGATCCCAGAGTTGTGGGATCGAGTCCCACATCAGGCTCCTTGCTCAGCGGGGACCCTGCTTCTCCCTCTGCCTCTTTCTCTCCCCCTGCTCGTGCCTGTGCTCCTGCTCGTTCTCTCTCTCTCTCTGAAAAAACAAAAACAAAAAACAAGACAAACTACAGGAGGCAGACACTGTTGTTTGTTTGCCCCATGGCTATTTCTCTTAATTATTGCCACAGAAACACATTTTGCTTGGGGGGCTATGTGGGGAGTTACAGGGAATGAATCGTGGTGGTTTAGAGAATGACTTGCTAATTTTACCTAAATGCCTTAAAAAGATCTTTCATTTTCCTTGCAGGTTAATAATTCCAGGGTAAGATTGGTTGAAGAGATCTTTGTCAAATCACCCAATATGAGACTAAAGCCCCTAGTATTCACCATACCTTTCATTATTTTTTTCTCTCAGGATAAAGATTAAAATAAGAAATGATTTAAGAACTATAATTAAACAAACAGCCCAATTTGAAAATGGGCAAAAGACTTAAACAGACTTTTTCCCGAAGAAGATAAACAAAAATTCCATAAGCATATTGAAAGATGCTCAACATCAATAATCAGAAGGGAATGCAAATCAAAACCACAGTGAGGGGCACCTGGCTGGCTCAGTTGATGGAGCATGCAGCTCTTGTCTCCGGGTTGTGGGTTTGAGCCCCACGTTGAGTGTAGAGATTACTTAAAAATAAAATCTTTAGAAAAAACACAATGAAATACCATCTCACACCCGGTAGAATGACGTATATATATATACATATGTATATATGTGTATATATATGCATATATATATATACCCTTTTTTTTTTTCAGTAGGCTCCTTGCCCAACATGGGGCTTGAACTCACAACTCTGAGATTAAGAGTCACATGCTCTACCAACTGAGCCAGTCAGGCACCCCCAGAATGACTATTATATTTAAACAACACCAGAAAAAAACAAGTGTTGACAAGGATGTGAAGAAATTGAAATGCTTGTGCACTGTTGGTGGGAATGTGAAATGGTACAGCCACTGTGGAAAATGGATTGGTAGTTCCTCAAAAATTAAACATAGAATTACCATGTGATCCAGAAATTCACTTCTAGGTATATGACCAAAGGAACTGAAAGGAGGAACTCAAAACAGATTTTTTTTTTTACACCAACGTTCATAGTATCACTGTTCACAGTAGTCGAAAGGTGGAAACAACCCAAATGTTCAACTTTAAAAAAGGATGAACTTCTAATGCATGCTACAGCATGGATGAACCTTGACAACATTATGCTCAGCGAAATAAGCCAGACACAAATGGCAAATATTTTTTTTTAGATTTTATTTATTTATTTGACAGAGAGATAGACAGAAGAGCACAAGCAGAGGGAGTGGCAGAGGGAGAGGGAGAAGCAGGCTTTGCACTGAGCAGGGAACCCGATGCGGGACTCGATCCCAGGACCCTGAGATCATGACCTGAGCCGAAGGCAGACGCTTAACCATCTGAGCCACCCAGGCGCCCGACAAATGGCAAATATTATATGAAGTACCTGGAATAGGGAAATTCACAGAGACAAAAGATAGAACAGTGGTTACCAGGAACTGGGGGGGTGGGAAATGGGGAGTTGCTATCTAGTGAGTACAGGGTTTTCATTTAGAATGATGGAAACATTCTGGAGATGGATGGTGGTGATGGTCCCACCACTATGTGAATGTTCTTAATACCACTGAAGTGTACACTTAAAAATGGTGAAAATGGTAACTTTTACGTTATATTTTACCACAACAAAAGCAGTCTTAAAAAGTGATGACAGTTCATTGTTTTTTATAAGTAAGATATGTGTGCAACTTTTTCAGAAAATTAAACTTTGCATTGTTGCAAATATGTACTACTTGCAATTTCTTGAGGCAATTATGCTAATTTACTTCTAATGTTGCATATGAAGCCATTTTTTTTTTAAGATTTTATTTATTTATTTGAGAGAGAGAATGAGAGAGAGCACATGAGAGGGGGGAGGGTCAGAGGGAGAAGCAGACTCCCTGCTGAGCAGGGAGCCCGATGCGGGACTCGATCCAGGGACTCCAGGATCATGACCTGAGCCGAAGGCAGTCGCTTAACCAACTGAGCCACCCAGGCGCCCGCATATGAAGCCATTTCAAATGAAATGATAAAATTATAAATGTCATTATTAAACCAATTGTTTTTGTCCCAGGCAAGGCTATAAAAAGGGTCCAAATAGTTCACCCCTTTGAAGCAGATTCTAAGTGAGGGTAAACTCTTAGTTGATGCCCACTCCATGACAAAATAAAAAAAAATAGGGTGGATCCAGATCTCCCCAGACACTTGGGAAAAAATAGAAGAATGAGAAATATCATAAGACTGCAACAGGGGTTATGTGATATTATTTTGGTTGTAGAATATAAAGAGGGCAAAATAACCCTTTTTTTTTTTAACCTGTGAGTCTTTTTTTTTTTTTTAAGATTTTATTTATTTATTTGACAGAGAGAGAGGGAACACAAGCAGGGGGAGTGGGAGAGGGAGAGGCAGGCTTCCCGCCGAGCAGGGAGCCCAACGTGGGGCTCGATCCCAGGACGCTGGGATCATGACCTGAGCCGAAGGCAGACGCTTAACGACTGAGCCACCCAGGCGCCCTGCAAAATAACCCTTTGAATGATTTTTCTATAAGATGGATAGATGTAAAAAAAAAAAAAAAAAAAAATGAGATTTACTGTCTTCATGAATTTTAAGCGTGCAGTATAGTATTGTTAGCTATATGCACATGGTTGTACAGCAACTGCTAGAGCTTTTTCATCTTGCATAACTGAAACTCTATACCCACTCAGTAGCAACTCCTCGTTTCCCCCTCTTTTCTAGCCACTGGCAATCACCATTTTGCTTTCTGTCTCTATGAATTTGACTACTTTAGAACCTCATATAAGTGGAATCATGCAGGGGTGCCTGGTGGCTCAGTCAGTTAAGCGTCCGCCTTCAGGTCAGGTCACGATCCCAGGGTCCTGGGATCAGAGTCCCACATTAGGCTCCCCGCTCAGCAAGGAGCCTGCTTCTCCCTCTGCCTCTCCCCCTGCTAGTGTGCTCTCTCTCTCTCTCTCTCTCTCTCTCTCCCAGTCTTTCTCTCAAATAAGTAAAATCTTAAAAAAAAAAAAAGTGGAATCATGCAGTATTTGTCCATGACTGGTTGATAAGCTGTATATTTATTGTTCAGTGATAACCAGCATTCATTCCCACCACCTCTATTATAGGGGTCTTGAAACTCTATTTTCCAGATCCTCTTGCCTCCAGGGTCCTGTGTTTAATCTATATTTTGCTAATAAAATACACTCACCATGCTTTGGGAAACCTGAGGAGAGCGAAAGATGTTCTTCCTCTGCCAACAGTGGTATGCAGGCTTAAGCAGATGTGAGTTTTCTCAAGGGTTGACAAGACTGCATTCCACTGCTTTTAAGCAGATGCAAGGAATTTGTGACTTTGGCAGTGGTTTCCTGACTTGTGGGTGTTATTGGAAACTTCCTGACCTCTGGATTAAGGTATGTGATGACCTGAGCCGAAGATAGACGTTCAACCAACTGAGCCACCCAAGTGCCCTTTTCTGGTTCTTACTTAAAAAAAAAAAAAAAAAAATCAACTTTAGGGGCCAAGACAATTCAAAGGGGAAAGAGTAGTCTTTTTAGCAAGGGTGCTGGGACAACTGGATAAACACATGCAAAGGAATGAAATTGGACCCCTACCTCATTCTATCTTCAAAAGTTAAATCAAAATATATCATAGACCTAAATGTTAGAGCTAAACTATAAAAGTTTAAGATTTACGTAGGTGTAAATCTTCATGACCTTGGACTAGGCAATGGTTTCATAGATATGACAAGCAACAAACAACCAAGGGAAAAATACAAATTGTGCTCATCAAAATTAAAAGCTTTTGTGCTTCAAAGGACACCATCAAGAAAGTGAAACTACAGGGGCACCTGGGTGGCTCAGTTGGTTAAGCGACTGCCTTCGGCTCAGGTCATGATCCTGGAGTCCCGGGATCGAGTCCCGCATCGGGCTCTCTGCTCGGCGAGGAGCCTGCTTCTCCCTCTGACCCTCCCCCCTCTCATGTACTCTCTCTCATTCTCGCTCTCTCAAATAAATAAATAAATCTTTAAAAAAAAAAAAAAAGAAAGTGAAACTACAACCCACAGAATTGAAGAAAATATTTGCAAATTATATATCTGATAAGGATCAAGTATCCAAAATATTTAAATAACTCTTAACAACTCAACAGCAGAAAGACCCAAATAACCCAATTTTAAAATGGGCAAAAGCATCTGAATAGACATTTCTCTCAAAAAAAGATACAAATGCTAACAATCATATGAAAAGGTGGTCAACACTGTTAGTCATTAGGGAAATGCAAATCAAACCCACAATGAGAGGGGTGCCTGGGTGGCTTGGCGTTGGTTGAGCATCCAGCTCTTGGTTTTGGTTCAAGTCATGATCTCATGGGTCGTGGGTTGGAGCCCCACATCGGGCTCCCTGCTCAACGGGGAGTCTGCTTGAAGATTCTCTCCCTCTGACCCACCTCCCACTCTCTCTCTCAAATAAATAAATAAAATCTTTAAAAAAAAAATGAGATACTATTTCAAACCCACTAGAATGGCTAGAATGAAAAAGGCAGATATAACAAGTGTTGACAAGGATGTGGAGAAACTGGAATCCTCATACATTGGAGTGAGAATGTAAAATGTACAGCTGATGTGGAAAACAGTTTGACAGTTACTCAAAAAGTTAAACATAGTTACCATATGACCCAGCAATTCTGCTCATACATATATACCTAAGAGAATTGAAAACTTAGATCTACACAAAAAATTGCACACAAATGTTCATAATAGCATTATTTATAATAGCCAAAGAGTGAAGTACCTGTTTTTTTTGTGAGAAGTCTGTTCAATTTCTTGCACATTTTTATTGTTTTGGAAATAGGTGTAGTTGACAAGGTTCACATAAAATATAACTACTAACCCTCCACCTCTCAGTGCTGAACCCTGGGATTACAGGGAGCCAAGTTTCCTGCACCATCTGCTATGTTAAAACATGTAGAGAAGAACCTGTTGGAAGTGACATGAATCTACAGTCTAATACTTGGCATTTTAATCAGGATTGTTACTAGTGATTGCTTTATTCTTTTATAGCAATTGGTCACTGTAATGCTCATAATCTGTTGGTCTCCATAGTGCTTGTATGAATACGGTGGTCAAATCTGTTCTTTCACACCTACTGAACCTGCTTCACCATCAACCTGCTTCTCATTGTTTTATCCCTTCCTCTTCGCCCAGGCTCGGCAGGCTGGCTGCCAGAGCGGCTCAGGTGACCTGAGAGAGCGTTCATTGATGCAAGAGATCAGTCAAGTGAGTAGCATCCTTTGGGCAGAGATAGAACTTGGCTCTCTTGGTACTTTTCTGGTTTGAAATATCTACGAATGTATGCTAGGACAAACTCCTCAAAACTCTCCATCTGGGCCTCCTTTTCCATGTTCTCATGGAATTGATGAATCAAGGATTGATGAACTAATTGTGTGGACGTTTGTCAGTGAAGTCTCCCTATGGCCTGCTTTATAAAAACTATATGGACAGAAAAAAAAAAAAAACAACTACATGGATAGAAAAAAAACAAGATTGGATAGTCTCCTTTGGAGAATTTTAACAATTGGGATGGATCGCTAAATCGGAGTTACCCATTGAGAGCCACTTGCTGCCTATTGGTTATGGCAGCTACCAACAGATTTGTAAGGAGGCCAACATAGGTGAGTGGTGCATGTGCACCAGGGGGTGCCCTGTGAGCCTACCTTACCCAAAATAATAGATTGAAAGGTGGACTGAAGTTTTCATGGAACACTTCCTAGGCAATGCCATTTCAATAGACAAATGATGGCATCTACAGTTCCTGAGTCCTCTTAGGAAGGCAAATTTTGTAGCTTTGTGTTAAATTTTTTCTAATTAAGTTTTGCCAGCATTCTGAGCTTTTTGGTTATCATGGCTTATCCCGTTTTTAGGGCTCTCTGAATCAACAGAATCTCACACAATGATATTTTCCAACAACTGGATGAGGACTCATGGGGGTGTCTGTAAAGGCTCCTACCAAATTCTTCAGAGTAATTTGGCTGATAAAAGATAGGATGCCAAAGGGTGCCTGGGTGTCTCAGTTGGTTAAACTCTTGATTTCGGCTCAGGTCATGATCTCAGGGTCATGACATAGAGCCTCCCATCGGGCTTAGTGCTGGGTGTGGAGCCCGCTTAAGATTCTCTCTCTCCCTCTCCCTCTGCCCCTCCCCCACCACGCATGGTGCATGCGCACGTGCACTCTCTCCCTCAAAAAAAAAATGAGAGAGGTGAATAAGCAGGTGCTATCCATCATGTGTCAAAGGGAATGTGTCAATGGGCAGGGTCTGGAGAGTGACAATCAGTAACTGAAGAAAAGGGAAACTAAAGTTGGCAATTGTTGAGGAAGCAGTGGGGGCAGGAGTCAGGAACTCAGAAATTAAGTCCTAACAAAGGAAATGAGGATTGAAAGAAGATACATTCTCTGTTCTCTGCTCTTGGATCCGGGATCTTCTCTGTGTAGACAGATGGCTCCTGGGTCTACATCTCTGGCTGTGACTTTTTTCCTTAGATTAATTCTTTCAAATCACATGTTCTTTATACTGTCCAGTATAAATGGAACACTTTTATAGGATGCAAATAGAAAGGGAAGGAAGTACATGTCCTGGTTTTAACCAGAGGAGCAGAAATTACCCCTGGCCATCAACGGGGAGATAGATTTAGAGACCAAATTGCACTTTGTTTGACTTTATTAACCAACTTTTTATTTTTTTAATTTTTTTTATAAAGGGAGGGGGCTAGGAGCAGAGGCAAAGGAAGAGAATCTTAAGCAGGCTCCATGCCCAGTGTGGAGCCCGACACAGGGCTCTCAGTCTCACAACTCTGAAAACATGACCCGAGCCCAAATCAAGAGTTGGACACTTAACCAACTGAGCCATCCAGGCAGCACCCAACTACTTTTAAAATTGAGCATTCTATCATAAGCCTTTTCCTAACCATTAAAAGCATTCATGTAAGAAAATTACAGAAGTGTAATATACATACAGAAACTTGTACATAAGTTAATCATATAATCATCACAGCATTATTTATCATTAAAAAATGGTCAGCATTAGGAGAATTAACACGTAAGTGTACAGTTTGAAGGATTTTCATAAACAGAACACATACAGCCACGTGGCTAGCTTCTCAGAAGCCTCTATACAAGTACTCATTTTTTTTTTAAAAAAGATCTTATTTATTAGAGAGAGAGCATGAGTGGGAGGGGGGCAGAGGGAGAAGCAGACTCCCCGCTGAGTGTTGAGCCCAAGGCGAGGCTCTATCCCAGGACCCTGAGCTCATGACCTGAGCCAAAGTCAGACGCTTAACTGACTGAGCCACGCAGGTGCCCCCAAGCATTGATTTTTAATAGCTCTATCACAGTCCATTGTAATTTGCTTAATCATTCTCCTAATGCTGACCATTTTTTAATGATCAGTAATGCTGTGATGATTGTTATCTTTCCTCCCATAACACCACCACCGCCATCCCACTTGCCCTTCTGGATTGGATTCTAAGGATGGTCCTTCCAGTGACTTGCTTGTAATAGTCTTAGAGTACTTTACCACCCCCTTGGCTATTGGCTGTTTCCCCTTGACTATCGCCAACCCTGGAAAGCCCCGTTTGTCCACATTGTCTCCTCTGGGCTATTGAGTGTGGAGAGAGAAAGTCCAGAATCAGGCCAGTTAAGGCCACTACAAATTCATACCACCTATTCAAGGCCCTCACTGCTTGCTGTGGTATGTTCTGTGTGTGAAGATTGACATGAAGGGAAACAAACAGCTCAGGGAGTGATATTGACATAACTTTCTAAGTGATCCATCACTTCTTAGTATTATCTTTGTCAACTTTTAAAGATTAGAAGCCCACTTGCAATTTTATATTTTGGAATTATATTTTTATATATTATATTTTTCTAAATATTTCTAAACATTATATATTTCTAAACATGCAGATGGCTGGTTTTGGAAGATTCGATGCTCATACCATGCTTCCTGCAGTGGGATAGATGGGGTAAGCGGATGATTTTAAGTGGGACACAAAGAAACATTTTGTACATGTTTCTTTTAGTGGGTGTGATAGTGAAATATAGTTAATCCACTAAACTCAATTTTAAGCAATGCCATTGCTCAGAGGGTAAGTTTTAAAAGTAAGCTGAACTAAAGTTAATTTAAAGAAAACCTCTAATTATGGGGCGCCTGGGTGGCTCAGTGGGTTGAGCTTCTGCCTCCGGCTCGGGTCATGATCCCAGGGTCCTGGGATTGAGTCCCACATTGGGCTCCCTGCTCGGCGGGAAGCCTGCTTCTCCCTCTCCCACTCCTCCTGCTTGTGTTCTCTCTCTCTGTCAAATAAATAAAATCTTTAAAAACAGAGAGAGAGAGAAACGAATTATGTGACCAGCTGGGAGGTTGGCAGAGGCACTGTGACAGCAACCATGAGATGACACGGCTTCGCTACCACTCAGAGGTCTTCACAGCTTTCTCTTGGGGCCCTCACAGAGGAAGAAACAGAGTTATTTAGGCTATGCCAAGAAAAGGGAACCAGACCCTCAACGTCGTACTAAAATAGGGCTTACTTCTTGTTTTTGGCCTCTTTGTGTGATATATCTCATGGATCGGTTTTGTGCTTAACTATTATGTAAGTGGTTATCACAGGTCAGCCAGATTTTCAGTTTATTGACATATTTGGAGATAATAGCAGCTTTTCCATTTTGAGACCAAAATTTTCAAATTACCTGTAGATGAGGATGAGTCTCCAGTTCATGCAGCAAACCAATACAATAATTTGATTTAGAGGTTTTTTTTTTTTTTTTTAAGATTTTATTTATTTGACAGAGAGAGACACAGCAAGAGAGGGAACACAAGCAGGGGGAGTGGGAGAGGGAGAAACAGGCTTCCTGCTGAGTAGTGAGCCCATTGCAGGGCTCAATCCCAGGACCCCGGGATTATGACCTGAGCTGAAGGCAGACACTTAATGACTGAGCCACCCAGGCGCCCCTAGAGGTTTTTTTTTTAAGTCATCTCTACACCCAACATGGGGCTAGAACTCACGACCCCAGGATCAAGAGTTACATGCTCTCCTGAGTGAGCCAGCCACACGCCCCGGTTTAGGTTTTTGTTTTTTTTGTTTTTGTCTTGCTAAACTCACAGTCCAGGATCCCAAGTGGACATGTTGGAGACTCAGTGTTTGGATGTCCATGTGTTTACCATTTGCCATTTGCTTGGCAGTACCTTATGCTTTTTACCTATCACCTTACTTTGCTTCCGCCTAAACTATAAGTCCTAAGGGAAGAAACCATGTCTTTGTCTTTGTCTTTTTTTTTTTTGAATCTTCAATACGAGTGTAATAGTTTGTGAAAGTAGATACACAAATTTCTATGGCAGACATCAGATATATACATCCAATACTTGAAAAAAAAAAACTTCTAGTATGGAAAAGTTCAAGCATAGCCATCATCAACACACCATCTGGCATTTTCTAAACTCTGTTTCATGGATGTATAAGATGAAGGCTGGGGAAAGATATCAGTTAAATGTGTGCTTTCTCTTTCCTAACAGAAAAAGCAAAATACAATACACGAGGGGGAAGACACTGTTGTAAGAATTACACAGCAGCCAGAGAGAGGAGAGGCTCCTGGCCTCCACGGCCAGCATTATATAAGCAATGATGAGCTGGGTGTGGGCCCAGGTGAGGGTCCTATAGAGCAGTTGCATCGGCCAGGATCTGACAAACAAGCGGGCAAAGGTATGAATCAGGTAATCAGCCTCCACCATCAGAGCCCAGCAGAGGAAACCGAACACCTGTCCTGGATGGAGTCCATGCCACCAGGCCGAGAAGGCGAACGTCTGCAGCAGGGGCCAGGCCCTGCCGTGCTGGAATACGAGGCGTCTGAGCCACTGTGCTGTGCTTTGGTTCCATTTTCTCGTGAACAGGGAAATCCTGTGGGTTGTTTCCAGGGTCCAGATGTCCCCATCAGGAATGTATCCCTCCTCACCAGGGCTCTGACCAAACCCCGGCCCAAAGCCCGCAGCATGGAGGAGGGCGTCATCCAGGATCCAGCAGGAGTAGTAGGTGAGTTTGAAGAGCCCGGCTGTGGACCACATGACATGGATGCACTGGAGTTGCCCGCAGTCAGTCAGACCTGCTCCTGCACTCACCACCTTCCCCAAGACCACCTTTAGGCACTCGAGGCCCAGGATCTGCAGACCCCTCCAGCTCAGAGCCCAGACAGAGTGCCTGGGACACAAATTGCCGGGCCTTTGAACACGAGCCTGAAATTTCTGGAAGGAACATAGGGGGCCTCCTAGGAGAGCAGGGAAAAAGAGCAAGTAGCTGAAATAGGGCAGTGTCTTACACAGATGCTCAGACAACGAGCTTCTTTCCCTGATGTCTCTTGATGGTGCCTTCACTTTTCCCTCACAAATGTCCAGAGAGAGGGATGTGACCCTCTGGGTCAAGAGCATGAGGGAAGAAAGAGTGATGCAGAACCTGAAAGAGATTTATTTAAAATGTGAAAATGCTCCGTATTTATTTCATCCCATCCCAGTCCCTCACACGTGACCCCACAGCGAACAGCCACTCTGAACAATGGAGACCGATGTCCTGCCCTGCTGTGCCCCCACAGACTCTTGGATTAGTTCACACCACAGGCTACTCTGGGCAGGATCAAAAGGTAAGTGGGGAAATGAATCCTTAGAGAGGCAACTAAAAGAATGCCAAGGAATATTGTGGGGGAAATATTGTTAGGATATTTCTAAGAACAGCTTCTATAGATTAGAATCAGGGACCTGGGAGAAATTTGCCATGGAAGGAACAAAAATTTAGTACTGAAGAGACTATAGGAAGGCGAAGATTTTAAATATGAACCGGTCCCTGTCAGTAAGATTCTGTAGGCTTTGGGATCTGTGCTCAGGAACGGTGAGTCAAGCTTGGGGTTCAGGGTGTGCACTGAGTCATTAGCAATTTGAGGTGTGTTCTTAACCAATCACCTGAACTGCTCCTGCCTCAGTGTCACAAGGTAGAAGAGATCCTGCTGGCAAGATTATTATGGAGAAGATTAATGAAAATTATATGTTCTCTACAATCAGGAACGCTGTCCTATGGAGAGAAAATGGCAGTGTTTCCCACATGCCCACAGTTTCTATCCGTGAGTCTGAGGATTTAAGGACAACTGACCTCCTCACCTGACTTAACCAAACAGTAAGCAAAGTAGCCTCCAAATACCACCAACCCCTGTTCGTACACCTGCTGTTGTGGCCCGAATGTGTTTCCTCCCAATTTCATACATTGAAGCCCTAACCCCCAGTACCTCAGAATGTGACTGTATTTGGAGATAGGGTGATTAAGTTAAAATGAGGTCACTGGGGTGAACCCTAATCCAGTATGACTGTCGTCCTTATAAGAAGAGGAGATTAGGACACAGACACACACACAGGGAAGACCAGGTGAGGACACAGGGAAAGACAACCATCTACAAGCCAAGGAGAGAGGCCTCGGAAGAAGCTGAACCTGCCAACACCTTGATCTTGAACTTCCAGCCTCCAGAGGAAGTAAATATCTGTTGTGTGAGCCACCTCATCTTTGGTACTTTGTTATGACAGTCAGAGCAAACTACTACATCTTCCCATTTCAGCTCTGGCTCAGCCTTCTTCCCATTGACCAGATCCTGTTCAGCTTGCTCCTTCAGCCCCTATCAAGTCCCAGCTTCTTTTTTTTTTTTTTTTTTTTTTTAAAGATTTTATTTATTTATTTGAGAGAGAGAGAATGAGAGACAGAGAGCATGAGAGGGAGGAGGGTCAGAGGGAGAAGCAGACTCCCTGCCGAGCAGGGAGCCCGATGCGGGACTCGATCCCGGGACTCCAGGATCATGACCTGAGCCGAAGGCAGTCGCTTAACCAACTGAGCCACCCAGGCGCCCTCAAGTCCCAGCTTCTTAATGAAATCCTAATTCACCACACCCCAGTCAGTACTCCCCGCCCCCTACCGCCTGCCATCTTGCCTCTTCTTCCAAGAAGCAAACCCTAAAGCCTTTGGTGAACACAGTGAGGATAAAGAAAAGGATTCTGGGTGTGGCAGGGATGGCAGAATGAGTGAACCAATGGCAAACTAGAATCAGAGAGGGGACCCGCCTCGACAGGTCACAGCCCCTGTTCTCTGAGTGACCACAGACCCACACCAATTGTGGTAACAGAGGAAGCCAGGGACCACAGGCCTCAAGATTGCAGAGATACCTGTTCTCCCCTAATCTGGGTGATCTCACTGACTCATGAAAACACTTCTCTAGACTGTAATTAGTGCCTGATTCTGTTTCCTAGACTGGGTAACTACCCTTCTGGGAGGAGGAAACAGCTGAGTCTCAGTGAAAGCAAAACCCTTGCGTAGCAGCTTCCATAGGAAGGCAGAGAAGGTTTACAGTGGATTTTTACCTTCCCGGTCCTGCTGAAGGGGAGGAGAGGATACTGGCTGTGTGTCTAAACCACCCACTCTGAGTTGAGCAAACTGTGCTTAGTCACTTCTAGGCAGACCTCATCTGTGGGCCCTGAGGCTCCTGGTTCAATGCCCTTTTCAAGCACAGTGATAAATACAGCAAAGTGCCAGGCACTGTGTGACATGGGCAACACATGGTTGTTATTTATAGTCATATAATTACATTTATATTAATTATCTCAAACTTAAGAGTCTTATAAGACTGGTATTCTTATACACACACATATACATATACACATACCCACACACTGGTTTTGTTTTTTTTTTAGGAAAAAAAACTGAGGCTGAGAGGTTAAATGACTTGCTTAAGGTCACACTGCTCCAATGTGCAAGAATTCGGATTCAAACTCACTTCCACCATGGTGCAAGCAAAGCCTTGGCTGCTTTAGTACAGCCAAGTGAATAGGTAGCTTTACCTCGTGGAAGCACGTTCTTGCAGATAGTATTCCGTATAGTGCAGCCCCAGGTGACACAGAGTCTGCCAGCTCATCTGAAAGAAGAAAGCCCACCTGTGGACATCCCGTGGGCCAAGCCAGGAAATCAGAACCACGGCCCACAGAGCGGGGATGAGGACAAGCACAGCGAAGGAACCCATGGCGGCCAAGGCCAGGGCCCCCCCTCCAGCCAGGAGAAAGAGATACCTAAAAGAGAAAGGACAAGTGTGAGACTGAATTGGTGTGACAAAGGAGTCACTTCAGATGTCATTCTGGATAACCCAATGGAGGTAAACCCCATGTACCACCTGAAGAAGCCATACCGTAATCACCCCAAAGTCTTCCTTTTGTTTTTCTGAAGGAAAGAACCGAGGGAGAAAAAGCCAGAGTCCATTTGAAAACGACTATCTCAGGAAACAACTTTTAAAAAAAGATCTTATTTATTTATTTGACACAGAGAGAGAGAGCATGAGTAGGGGGGAGGAGCAAGGGCAGAGGGAGAAACAGACTCATCGCTGAGCAGGGAGCCCGATGCTGGGCTCGATCCCAGGACCCCGGGATCACCACCTGAGTCGAAAGCAGATACTTGACCGACTGAGCCACCCAGGGGCCCCTCAGGAGATGAATTTTGATTCCTACCTTAGTGATCCTGGGAACCTCTCTTTGATGTCCATCACTCAAGTGGGAACAACACCTCTGACAATCCTGTGGGTGATAGCTCCAGAGGTTTCCTGGTGGGGACATCTTAAAAATCTAGTGGCTTGCTGCCTGAATGAAAAGTGTTGTAAACCTAGTGTCAAGGATCTAGGAGAGCTCTCTAGACATCGCCTCATCGAGATGAGCCTCTTTCCTTTTCGCTGGGTTGCACTGCCCTGAACCATTCCAGAGACAGTGGGAAAGGGGATTCCGTCTCTCTCTCTAAGTGTTTGAAAACTCAATTAGAAAATCTTTATATGTGCTCTTAATCCTCTCGACTGCACTTTCAGATCTTAGGAGTTGGTGGTTTTTTTCATGTTGTTAAAGACCCACATCAGTGGTTTGTGGAAACTACCTCTCTTGGAAGCTGTCAGATGCCCTGAGGATGTGCAGAGACCTGGGAAATTTCACATGACAAGGACTCAGTTCTTCTTTCCACTTGAACTCATGACCCCATGATCCAGAGTCACATGCTTTCCCAAAGGGGTCAGCCGGGTGCCCCTGTTTGTTTTAATTGGTGCCAAATTAATAAATCTGAATGGAGAGGTGTGAAAATAGGTACTGACTCCTCAGATAGGAAAATAGAGTCAAAGCGGCCTGTGTTTTCTTGACCATCAGAGGGGACATATCCTGGCCCTGTGGCACAGTGACATCCACATATGGGTGAGAGAGTCTTTCTGGGGAGCAACTGGTAGGTGCCCCAGTGTGAGAAGCTCTATCACACAAGGCCTGGGCCATTCCTGTGCTTCTCTTTGACCTAACCCACCCCAATTAACACTGTGGCCCAAGACTTTACCTCCTTGCTGTGGAAAAATGAGGGGAACACGGATTCCTTACACAGTGAAGCCTAAAGTGGCAACTGCCCTAAGGCTTTGTCAACATTAAAATGTCTACACATGTACAACACAGGATACTTGATATACGGAGTGCTTATTTTATTCTAGGCATTGTGCTAATAATCCCTGTATAAGAAATACCTTTATGTAATCCTTAAAATAACCCCATGAGATAGGCATTATTATTTCCATTTCATGGATTAACTTGGAGAGAACCTATTCACATACACAAGGACAACTCAGGAAGGGAGGGACCCAGGACCCACCAGGCTGTCTCCAAAGCCAACAATCTTACCCCGATGGGAATTAACCTTTGTTTTTGCACTTGTTTTGCTTTATTATTTGTGATTCTTTCTCAATAGGAAACTTTTTTACAACACCCCCCTTCCCCCCACTGCCCCATCTCCTAAATGAAGGTAAGGGCCATCAACCAGTTGTGAACGTGTAATAACATACCACAGTTCAGTCAAACTCAGAAATTCTAACTGATAATTAGATACAGCTGGATTTTACTTAAAAATCCTCAGTGTATAAAAATCTTAATTTCTAAAATAAGTGAACTATTAGGAGGTAGCGCTCTGGCAACGGATTTTCATTTTACAAAAGGATATTCCACAAACTTCTTTAAAAACAGGGACTATTTCAAGGGGTCTGGGTGGCTCACTTGGTTAAGCGTTCGACTCTTGGTTTCGGCTCAGGTCTGATCTCAGGGTTTTGAGATCAAGCCCCATGTCAGTCTCCGAGCTCAGCACGGAGTCTGCTTGTTTTTCTCTCTCCTTCTCCCTCTGCACCTCCCCCCTGCTCTCTCTCTCTCTCTCAAATAAATAAAAAAGATTTTTTTAAAGATTTTATTTATTTATTTGACAGAGAGAGACACACAGCAAGAGATGGAACACAAGCAGGGGGAGAGGGAGAGGGAGAAGCAGGCTTCCCCCCGAGCAGGGAGCCCGATGCAGGGCTCGATCCCAGGACCCTGGGATCATGACCTGAGCCGAAGGCAGACGCTTAACGACTGAGCCACCCAGGCACCTCAATAAAATAAATCTTTAAAACAAAAAACAAGGACTGTCTCTCGTGTATAGAATCTACTAGCTAGATCTAAAATCATTTCAATCAAGTTGTCAAATCTCTAGTGACAATATTTTAAACCCTAGATTGAGACATAGCTAATCTAACATAATTTGCTTTGACTTAATTCCATTTCTCTGAGAAACCATACAAGGCATTTTAAAAATCAGTTATATATTTAACAAAATTTAATTTTATTGAAAATGATAAAATTCCATGAAATTAAGACTGTTCAAGAACATGTAGGACATATGGTGGGGGTACAGATATATCTGATTGGGGAATTCCTGTACCATCTCAACAGCTATCTCTCCCCAGAGTTTATTTTTATCCTTTTCCCATTTAATGGGAAACTTTGAGTCAATGGAGTCATGATGTCAATTTCCAGTCTCATTTCACTCTATTAGAGATACTCATGACCAGGGCGCCTGGGTGGCTCAGTCGTTAAGCGTCTGCCTTCAGCTCAGGTCATGATCCCAGGGTCCTGGGATCGAGTCCCACATCGGGTTCCCTGCTCGGCAAGAAGCCTGCTTCTCCCTCTCCCATTCCCCCTGCTTGTGTTCCTGCTCTCGCTGTCTCTCTCTCTGTCAAATAAATAAATAAAATCTTTAAAAAAAAAAAAAAAAAAGATACTCATGACCAAACAATCAATAATCAGTGGTAGTGATAATCACTTAAAAACAACCGTATAATTAATTATTTAATCTTCATGTCTACAGGCCGATCCATGCTTTTTGACCTACTATGGTATTCATAGATGTAAGAGCAAAATGAGCCCTTAAACCTACCTGGCATGGGTGGAAAATGAATCCATGACGCAGAGATAATTAAACAGAAGTGCAAAAGGAAAAGCAGCCCCTTGATAAAGTGATACAGGATGGAGGAAGAACCCCTGAAGCCAATCCATTGTGAACTGGAACAAAGACACTGTTCTTTCTAGAGTCCTTAACTGGTGCCTTCCTGTAAGAGATGCCTCAACCGGGCTCTCTTTGAACTTTTTATATGGCTCAGGAAGGCCTGGGTGAGTAAAGAGCAAACAAAAGCACCAGCCAGAAGCTGCATAAAAGTTGGCTTTCTGATAAAGGGAACTGCGCTATAGAAACCAAAACACATTCTGGTGTTCTATTAAGAATGTACGGAAAACATTGCTTTCAGAAGTTCTCATTTCGATTAGTTTACATACTGCATTATTTGCCTTTCCAGTCATCTGACTGTCATATTTTCTTCACTAAGTTAATGAAAAATCTCATTTTCCAGTTGTGGACAGATAACCAGCCAGCTGGGGAGGGTGAGCGAGGACATGAGCATGAGAAAGGGAAGCAGGTTCTCAAAGAGCAGGAAGATTCCTTCTCCCAACCACTGCTGTCTTCCTTATGCTATTTCTTTCTCTCTTTTTTTTTTCATAGTACCTATCACCACCTCTTCTCTATTTTTCAATTAGTTTATTGTCTGTCCCCTGCTACAATGTGAGCTCTACAAGGGAGGAACTTTGTTTTGTTTATTGCTGTATCCCCCTGCACATAGAACAGTGTTGGGCGTATGCTATGTAATCAGTAAATACCTGTTAAACTTTATAAGGTTTTAAGGAAGTGAAGTGTAGAGAAGAACATTTAAGGAGAAGCTTTTCTTCGGAGTGTGGACAAGAAATACAAGAGACACTGCCTAGAAGCAAGAAAAGAACAGGTCATCTCTTGGCTGGTAGAGTCCATCTACTGAGCCCAGAGTATTACAGCGATGTACCTGACTGGCCATTTTTCATCTTTGAAGACACATGCAAGAGCAAGCAGCCTTAGATAAAGGACAGGAGAGGGCGCGTGGGTGGCTTAGTCGTTAAGCATCTGCCTTCGGCTCAGGTCATGATCCCAGGGTCCTGGGATCGAGTCCCACATCGGGTTCCCTGCTCGGCAAGAAGCCTGCTTCTCCCTCTCCCATTCCCCCTGCTTGTGTTCCTGCTCTCGCTGTCTCTCTCTCTGTCAAATAAATAAATAAAATCTTTTTAAAAAGGACAGGAGAGTAGAGCCTGATACAAAAGCGTCCTAAGGACAAGGACCATCTCTTAGTGAGAGAGAGCTCTGCAAAGAAGAAAAAGCAGAGAGAGAATCTCTTATTAACTAGGGGACTCTGAGCTAAATCCCTTCTCTTGGAGACTGAGCTCCTTGATAAAAAAAATCAGATATAATAATGCCCGTCTCAACAGAATGGTTATGAGGATTAGATAAAGTATGGAAAGGCATGGAGCCTAAAGCTGGTTGTTAAATGTAGTTGAAAGTAAAACAGTTGGATAACAATAAAAATGGTAGCATTATTGGGCTACCATTTTATGATAGACTGGTGCCAAGCACTAGGAATATAAAGATCAATAAGACATGGCCCCTGCCTTCAAGCAGCTTTCAATCTACAAGGGAGATGGAAATGGCAATGAATACTTTCATCAAAGAATGACAGGTGCAGTATACCATGGGTATCCTGTAGTGGGTAAATAAAAAAGCAATTATCTGCAGTGCTTAAATTGGCTCTGGAAGGAGGTTTCCAAACAGATGGACAGCTTATTTCAGGCCACACAGGTGGTACAAAGATCTAGATGAACAGTAGAACAATGAATAAGCTCACACAATATTGAACATATTAAAATGTAATCACATCCCTCATTAAATTTAACTGTTAGGTACAGAGGAATTGAGTTGCAGTTAATTTGTTAGGGAAAAAAGTTATGCTTTGGGGCACCTGGGTGGCTCAGTCTTAAGTGTCTGCCTTTGGCTCAGGTCATGATCCCAGGGTCCTGGGATAGAGTCCCACATCTGGCTCCTTGCTCAGTGGGGAGCCTGCCACTCCCCCTGCTTGTGCTCTCTCTCTGTGTCAAATAAATAAATAAAATCTTAAAAAATAAAAAAAACCAAAGTTATGCTTTTTGTCTTTGAATTAAATATTTTTTAATTTTTAAAAATTTAAAAATTTATTTATTTGTCAGAGAGAGAGGGCACAAGCAGGAATTTATTAATTCCTACTTGTACTTTTTGTTTTGGAATCTGTACTTTTTTTTAAATTTTTTTTTTAAAGATTTTTGGGTTTTGGGGGGTTTTTTTAAAGATTTTATTTTTTTATTTATTCATTTGAGAGAGCGAGAATGAGAGAGAGAGCACATGAGAGGGGGGAGGGTCAGAGGGAGAAGCAGACTCCCTGCTGAGCAGGGAGCCCGATGCGGGACTCGATCCCGGGACACCAGGATCATGACCTGAGCCGAAGGCAGTCGCTTAACCAACTGAGCCACCCAGGCACCCTGGAATCAGTACATTTTTTAAAAAGATTTTATTAGAGTGTGTGCATGTGTGCAGTGGGGAGGGGCAGAGGGAGAGGGGGAAGCAGACTTCCCACTGAGCAGGGAGCTGCACTCTGGGGCTCAATCCCAGGACCCTGGGATGATGACCTGAGCCCAAGGCAGACACATAACCTACTGAGCCACCCAGGTGCCCCTGAAATCAGTACATTTTATTTTCAGGTCTCAAACAGTTTGTAGGTCCCTAAAAAGCTTATAGGCACTAGACACTGTACCTAATGTTGATAAAATGGTCCTTCTTATAAGCATGCTGTGATGGTTAATTATTGTATCAACTCAGGCTATACTGCTCAGTTGTTTGGTCAAACACCAATCTAGTAGTTGCTGTGAAGTTTTTTTGTTTTTGTTTTTAGATGAGATTAACATTTAAATCAATACTTAGAGTAAAACAGATTACCATCCAAAATGTGGCTGCACCTCTTCCAATCAGTTGAAGTCCCTAAGAACAAAGACTGAGGTTTCCTAAAGAAGCCGCAATTCTACCTCCAGATTGGGTCAGAGAAACCCTGAGTTTCCAGTGTGTGGATTTTGGATTTGAGCCTGCAGCATCAACTCTTCCCTGAATTTCCAGCCCATGGGTCTACTTGTACAAATTGCAGGTTTTCCAGCCCCCATAATCACATAAGCCAATTCCTAAAATAAATGTGTGTGTGTGTGTGTGTGATCTCCCGTGCTTGTGTTTCTCTGGAGAAGTCTAATACACATGCCCTAGAAGTCTTTCAAATTAATTTAGACAGAAATTGCTTGAAAATGAGTAAGTGCTTATATGCTTGGGGACAAAAGAATGTTCTCAATTCATCCATATCTTTATTCAATAATTCTTTTTGAGTATCAACTATGTGTCAGGTACTGTGGTCAGTATTGAGTAAAGAGTGGGGACAAATTCATGTGACTACTTTCATGGAACTTAGTCTTTTTTTTTTTTTAAAGATTTTATTTATTTGACAGAGAGAGACACAGCAAGAGAGGGAACACAAGCAGGAGGAGTGGGAGAGCGAGAAGCAGGCTTCCTGCTGAGCAGGGAGCCCGACGGGTCCGATCCCAGGACCCTGGGATCATGACCCGAGCCGAAGGCAGACGCTTAACGACTGAGCCACCCAGGCGCCCCTGGAACTTAGTCTTTGGGGAGATAGTAAGATAAAAAATTACAGCTGCTGGATGGTCCCTTTTTTCTTAAGTAAACAACCCCAAGATCAAGAGTCACGTACTCTCGACTGAGCCAACCAGGTACCTGAATGAGGGATCCTCTTCTTATCCGATGGAGAAAACCAAAAATACAGCAAAAATGACCTATTTCTGATTGGGTGGTCAGAGGTTTCTCTGAGTGTGATGGTTAGTTTTTTGTATCAATTTAGCTAGGCCACGGTTCCCAGCCATTCAATCAAACACCAATCTAAGTAATGTTTTGAAGGTATTTTATAGGTGTGATTAAAGTCTATAACCAGTTGACTTTAAAGAAGGGAGATTATCCTAGATAATCTGGGTGGGGCTGATCCAATCAGTTAAAAGGCTTTAAGAGCAAAGCTGGAGCTTTCCTGAAGATATTCCACCTATATAGACAGCAGCTTCACTGCATGCATGAGAGTTCCAGCCTGCCCTACAGACTTCTGACTTGCCTAGCCAGCCCCCACAATCAGGTAAGCCAATTCCTGGCAATAAACCTCTTAATTTATGTCTCCTAGTGGTTCTGTTTCTCTGGTGAACCCTGACTAATACACGGACGATGGGACATCTGAGACTTGAACCCGCGGGGAGGGGGGGGAGGGGAGGGCAGGGCAGGGAGCAGGGCAGGTGGAAGCGCTCTGGGGCAGAGAGTCAGCTTGGCTTCATGGAGGATGAAAGTGTGATCGGAGAAAGAGGAGGAGGAACACGACAATAAGGAAGAGAGAAGTAGGCAGGGGCTGGATCTAGCCCAGAAGTAGTCGATGGAAAGGAGTTTAGGAGTTTGGATTTTATAAAGAATGGGAAGTAAAATAACTGGATTGGTTTTTAAAGGATGATTTTGGCTGCAGGAGAATGGCTTGGATGGGGGGTGGAGGGCAGGGATGGGGGTGTGACTTTAGAGGTCAAGGGTGGAGGGAGCTGACTACCCAGGAGAGACCGCGGCTGAGCTTACATTGGAGAGGTGGCAAAGTCTTGCCGGTGAATTATATACACGGAGGTGAGGAAAGCCCAGGATGCCTATTGAGTTTCTAGCGTGAGCATCTAGGTGAATGGTGGATCCCTTTACTGAGATGGAGATCAAAGCACCAACTGAGGGTGTAAATCAAAAGCTCTCTTCTTCTATACGTTTTAGGTTTGATACAACTTTGAGGCATCCAAGTGGAGATGCCAAGTAAGCAATGGAATAACCAGATGTGAAGTTCGGTAAGGAGGACAGAACTAGAGATATTAACCTGAGAAAGCCAGCAGGTAGGAAGGTATTTAACTTATGGGAATGCTGAGATCGCCCAGGAAGAGATGAGCTCACCCTGAACAGAAAAGGGCGCAGGGGCCTGGCAGGAATCTTAAGGAGCAGAGACCGGAAAGCAGACTGAAAAAGAACGGTGGGGTATGATGAGATGAACATGACGTGTGTTGGATTAGACTAAGCGGCTGTTTTAAATCCGAGTCTATCCATCCGCGGGCTGCCCTAACCATCAGCCAGTGGCCATGAACGCTGCCTCGCACCGCCGCCTCAGCGAGGGGGAGGAGAAACCACTAGCCCCGGCAGGCCCCGCCCCCTCCCGATCCTGCCAGGCGCTCCAATCGCTCGTAGAGATCATCGCTGGCCCCAGGCGGTTGTGTCGATCTCCGCTCCAATTGGAGACAGGGTCCACACCATGGCGGAGAAGGCTCAAAAGAGGTGAGTCCGCTGTTTGAGAAAAGCCTATTTCTACACTCCGCAGGAGTGGAAAATCTGCTGTTGGGCGCCAGTGGTAGGGACTAAGATGGTGTCTCATCCCCGGTGCTCGGCCGGGCTGGTTCTTAAAGCCCGGGCGTGGCGGCCCTGAGGGAGAGGGCAACGAAGTGGATCTGAGGGAGGATCGGGAAGGGATGTGGAATCGGTGCCAGGAAGGTTTTTGTTCTTAGATCCCGCCGCCCTCCTCCGCAACGCGCCGGCGCAGAAAGTGTCTCCGGCGGCGTTGCGCGGGGAGCTTGGCGTCGCCCACTGCCCCGGGACGCGGAGGGACACCCCCGCCCCCCTAAATGCTGCTGCGTTTGGTGCTGCTGGCCACTGTCGGCGGCTTGTACAGTATCCTCCGCCGGGCGTTCCGAGACAGCCGCGAAGTGCTGGCCACACCCCAGTCCCCTCCTGCCCATGGTGGGCGGTGTGCGTTTGGGCAAACGCGTCACTGTCGCTCGTCTAAAGGGGCCTGCGCCCGGACCAGAACTGTGTGCGACGGTCCGCTCGGCGTGGATAAGCCCCTTTGCACGCATGTGAGGACAGCGATGGTGGCGGCTTGTCCAGCAGTCTTCACTGCTGGAAACTGGTGGTGGAAAGGAACGGCTTGGGTGGGAGAGGTGCTTATGTTAACCGTTTCCGAAAGCAGCAGCGTTGAGCACCCTCTACGGACTCTTCTTTGAACAGGAAGACCGACAAACCTTGGTTCTGTTGTAATTAAAATTTAGGGTTTTCTTCTATTGAGGCAGGTAACTGTAATCCTTTTTCATAAGCTGCAGAGGATCAGATCTACTATGAAAATTGTGTGCAGTATATAGTAGTGTACGGTGGAGATGATATTGTTGCCTTGTTATTTTAGTAGGTGCTCGGCTAAGCCTTTTCCTCCCAGCCGTCTGAGCCACCCCCCCGCCCCGCAGCCCCACGGAGATGTTTGGACCGCGTTTAGCTGGTCTAGTCGTGAATTTAATTATTTTATGCCTCAGGGAGAAGTAGGCTGATCGGGACACAAACTCTACCTGGGTCCTCTCCCTTAGGCATAAGACTGGACAGAGGGACACTTGGGAATCGCTCCTCTCCTCACTTGTCTAGGACAACTTAAATGTTAGATAATGCTCTTTTCCTAAAAAATCATAGTGAGAGGGAAGCTGAGGAAATTGAAACCCCAAATAAGGTCTAAAACAAGAGGTATTTTATAAAACCTAACTTATTTGACCAGGGCCTAATAAAATTGCTTTATTTTAACACGCACACCCACTCTAAATGGAAACCATCAGAGGAATAGCATTTACAAATGGTGATGCGTTCAAGGACAGCATCATTCAGCTCTCACAGGAAAAATACCCAACATGTCAGGATGTTCCCAGGAAACTTTCAGCTAACAGAAAAGAAATGATTGGTGTTCGGATAATGATGCCCCAGGGACGAACTGCTTCAGGAAATTTCTAGTCTCTGGGCTTCAGTTTCCTCATCTATAAGATGAGAGGGTTGGGCCATTTCTGCTTTCTGTTCCGTGGTACTAAAGTTTTTCATGTACTGGGTAGAAAGATTGTATTTTTTCTGTGACTTCAGCAGAGTTAGACACATAACCCAGATGCATCATTTCTAGAATTTCACTAACTTGTGCCTTGTAGAAAGTCACTGTATATCAAAATGATGGAAACAGATGTAGCTGTGTCTGATCTCACAAATATTTCTTGAAGACAGACTCGGGGATTAATAGTTTTTGTTTGGTATATATTCTTTTTACTTAGAGCTTTAAAAATACTTGGTGGTAGGAAGGTTTGTTTACTGAAATTTGTAGGAGAAAAAAATTGTGTATGTCTCCTTTTTTTAGTTTTCCTTATCAGTAGGGAAGTTGGTGTGATTTAAGAAAAATATTTTTGGTGTTACTTTGCACTTGTATTAGGGAATATTTAGGGGGATTCTGGAATGTGAATGATGGAGGGACATGTTAAAGAGTTTGTACCCTGGTGGTGCCTGGGTGGCTCAGTCGTTAAGCATCTGCCTTGGGCTCAGGTCATGATCCCAGGGTCCTGGGATCGAGCTCCATATCGGGCTCCCTGCTCCGCGGGAAGCCTGCTTCTCCCTCTCCCACTCCCCCTGCTTGTGTTCCCTCTCTGGCTGTGTCTCTCTCTGTCAAATAAATAAATAAAATCTTAAAAAAAAAAAAAGAGTTTGTACCCTGCTGACTCTCAGAGCTTTATTTCTGGTCTAGAACTCTCATGAGCTCTGTGTTTTCACTTTCTTACTGGGTCTTTCTCTTGAATTTTCTGTGGACCGTCAACCTAGGTTAATCTAAAATTTAACAAAATAACCATTTTTTTTTCATTTCCTTACTTTTCTATGTACTGATGATTTTCAAATCTTCTAGCAGATATACCAAATATCTAGTAATCATCACATAATCTGTCTTCTTTTTTTCTTGGAGATCTTCCCCTTGAAACCCTCTATCATCTTTGCTCTCTGCGGCTGATACATGGCTGTTGCCCTGATAATTTCCCTCTGTCCTCACACACTGGGGCCTCTGTTTCTAGAATCTATCTTGTCTGTTGGCTTTCTTTTATTTAGCTTAGTACATCTTTCAGCATCTTCCTAATAAAGAGTACTTAAGAGGTAATTTTTTTTTTAAGTTCTTGGAAGTATGAAAATGTCTTTATTCTCCTTCCAATACTTGATTGCTAGTTTGGCTGGATAGGTAGCTCTAGTTTGAACATAGTTTTTGCTTAGCATTCTGTACGTATGGTGTTCTGGTCTTGTAGCCTCCAGTATTGCTGTTGAGGACTCTGATGCCATTCTGATGATTTTAATCCCTCTGGGTGACTTTGCTTTTGGTTTTGGTTTTGGTTTTGTTCTGAACACTATAAGGATCTTTAGCATGGCATTCAGAAATTTTAAGATGATGTTACTTGGCATGGGTCCTTTGCATTTGCATCCTTTTAGAGTTAAGATTAATACCCTTTAGTAGTGGGAAGTTTTCTTGTATTATTCTTTAATAGTTTTTACCACAAATTCTTTTCTCCTTTTGAGATTTTCTTTTTTAATTTTTTTTCTAATTTTTTTCCCTTAGAGAGAGAGAGAGAGCACAGTGGGAGGGGCAGAGGCAAAGAGAGAGAAGAGCAGACTCCCTGCTGAGCTGGAGCCCAATGCAATGCAGGGCTCTATCCCAGGACCTGTGAAATCATGACCTAAGCTGACCCAAGAGTTGGACACTCAACCGACGGCACCACCCAGGCGCCCCTTGAGATTTCTCTTATTTGGATTCTCTAATTTTCTCATTTTTTTTCTGTCCTGTTTTCTTTTCTTTTTTCCATTTTGTTCTACTTTCTGGAAGAGCTCTTTTTTTTAACCTCACTCCTAGTGATTTCAATTTTTGGTCGTTTTTTATCTCTAGGAGCTCTTTCTTAGACTTTGTTCCTTTTTCATAGACTTTTGTTTTATGCAGTAGTGTCTCTTATTTCTCTGAATTATAAGGGTTTTTTTTTAAGTTTTCTTTTACTACCTGAATTGTCTGTTTTTCCTCAAACTATTTTTTCCTCTTTGTTTTGCTTTTTTCCTTTTTAGTTGGAGGCTTTCCTGATTTATCTGATAATCTCTGGCTCTCGGTCCATTATTAAGAATGAGAACTAAAGAACTGGAAAGGGAGTTGGTGGACTAAACTAAACAACACAGGGAAAGGGGAGCTGGTGGACTCACTGTTGCTCTATCATCATTACCTACCTCTGGGCCTGATGTCTCGAGTGCAGTGCCCACAGGGAGGAGCAAACTTTTTCTATAAAAAGGTAGTTTTATCTTGCTTTTTATTGTTAGGGAGTATATAGTATTCCAGTAAGTTGATGATTATATTTTATTTCATTACTCCTCCTCCCTAGTTTCATTATTCTAAATAACATGGCCAATTTGTGCATATATATTCCTCCTATTGAATTCTTGATGATAGAACTCCAGAATAGATTTCTAAGGTCAAACATGGTGACTGTGTTGATGATTGCTGATGCATATTGGTACAGTATTTTCCAAGAAGTGCCCTGATATTGTCAACAAAAGTGTCCCAGTGTCTTAAATTATAGGTGCATCATCATTTGATAGCCATCATAAATAGAAAAGCAAAAACACCTCATTACCCTGAACAAACTAATACAAGAAATGGACCAGAATATGATCATACTGACTATTCCAAGTATTCATATTTATTTCATAACACAGCCTTTTATTTCTTATTTACATTGACTTGTATCATGTTTCTGCTAGTACAGTATCAAGCATCATGGATGTAATATGACACAGAACAGTTACAGACAATGGTCTGGAGATACTATAACCAATGCCATTGTGAATATGGCATAATAGGGTTATATTTGTGATAGCTGGTTATTTATTTGAAGATTGGAAGTAATGAAAAGTGATACTAATGAATAATAATTTTTTTTTAAATTTTATTTATTTGACAGAGACACAGCGAGAGAGGGAACACAGCAGGGGGAGTGGGAGAGGGAGAAGCAGGCTTCCCGCTGAGCAGGGACCCCGATGTGGGGCTCGATCCCAGGACCCTGGGACCATGACCTGAGCTGAAGGCAGATGCTTAACGACTGAGCCACCCAGGCACTCCATGAATAATAATTTTATCCTTGGTTAAAGAGGATTGTTGTTGAAGCAGTGGGAACAATGATTTAAAGAACAAAACATTGGTCTTGGGGCACCTGGGTGGCACAGTGGGTTAAGCATCGGACTTCTGGTTTTGGTTCAGGTCGTGATCCCAGGGTTGTGAGATCAAGCCCAACATCGGGCTCAAGGGCGGAGTCGGCTTGAGATTCTCTCTCCCTCTGTCCCTCCCACTGGTGCTCTCTCTCTCTCAAACAAATAAATCTTTTAAAAAAAAAACTGGTCTTAAGGGGAAACTAAGAAGTCTAAAATTAATTAAATGATACTTAAGAGTTACAAGAAAGTATTTTTAGGTAAAATGAAGTGGGGGAGGGCATATAGGGATCCTGATTTGAGGGAGACTTTTTAAGGAAATAGGGATAAAGTTTCATCCTGATTATGGAAATGAATCCAGGACCCCCTTAGCACCTGGTATAAAGAAAATTTTATCACTCTCTTTTTTGTTTTATTTATTTATATATTGAATAGGCAGTGCATTTGTAGGATTCAAAATGCAAACAGTTAAAAAATGGGCATGTAGTGAAAAAGTTTCCGTCTACCATTGTGTCCCTGCTATCCAGTTCCTCTCTCTGAAGGTGATGTATATTATTAGTACCTTGTCTGTTCCTCTAGAGATAGTTTGGAAATATTCAAGCAAATACAAATATTCAGCAGTTACGCACTAGTGCAGCTGTATTGGTTTCATCATTTGTAAATGATGCTCAAAAGTCAGAGAAATTTAATGTGCTAATGACTTAAAATATTTTGTTAGAATGGCATGCATGTCCTATTTAAGTTTGCGTTACATATAATGAAAATTTGCATTCATCAAGGAGGACAAATACAAAAACATGAACCTGTCTCACAGTAAAACATTTGCAAAAAAAGAAAACCTGGCAATACAATTTTTTTTAACCAAAGAAATGTCCAAAAAAAGACATGAAAAACAAATAGAAAGTACCATTAACATTTTTATACTATCTACTATATGTTAAAAATAAGCAAGTAGGGCGCCTGGGTGGCTCAGTTGGTTAAGCGACTGACTGCCTTCGGCTCAGGTCATGATCCTGGAGTCCCTGGATCGAGTCCCGCATCGGGCTCCCTGCTCGGCAGGGAGTCTGCTTCTCCCTCTGACCCTCCCCCCTCTCATGTGCTCTCTCTCATTCTCTCTCTCTCAAATAAATAAATAAAATCTTTAAAAAAAATAAAAAAAACAAACAAAAAAGTATTTTCATACATGAATATTTGTAGAACTTAAAAAAATAATATTGATACGAATGAATCATTACACTCTACATTTATGGTTCTTACTGGTTGAAAACATATTTGCTAAAATAAGAAAGCAAGTCTTTACAAAATTAATAGACCAAAGCATGAACATTTTGGTCAAGAAAGTTTCAACTGTTTTACATACCAGGTTTTAATAATTTATTTAAAATGCATCATTCATTTCTTAGAAAGATAGTTTGATAGGTTTTGTTTATCTTACAGACCCAGAACATATTAAGGATATTAAACATCATACTGAAAGTCTTAGCCAGGGCAATAAGACAAGAAAAAGAAATAATATGCATACAGATTGGAAAAGAAGAAATAAAACTGTCCCTATTCACAGACTTCAGAATTCTTTATGTGAGAAATCCCAGAGAATCTATGTGAACTGAGTGGGTTTAGCAAGATTTTAAGAAACAAAGTCAATATGCAAAATTATTCTATTTCTTCCTTTTTTTTTTTTTTTAAGTAGGCTCCACACTCAGCATGGAGCCCAATGGGGGTTTGAACTCACGATCCTGAAATCAAGAGCTGAGACAGGAGTCCAACGCTTAACTGACTGAGCCACTCAGGCAACCCCCCAAATTATTGTATTTCTATATACTTGCAGTGAACAACTAGAAATCAAAATTTTGAAAAATCCAAATAGGATTATAAAGTCAAAATTGCTAAAATGGTATTGCTGCTATTTTATAGAAGCTGAGTACATATTTAACACTATCAATAATATCATTACTACTAAGGAAAATTCTTTACTTAATAAGAACAAGTTACCAAATGATTATCAGTTTATGGGGGAAATTGTTTGGTATAGTTCTGCATGTCAGCTCATGGCCCAGCTAAGGTAGCATTTAGCTCGATTCAGCTGTGTCAAACAGGACGTTACAGAATATCAAAAAGCATCAGTAAATTATTTGGAAGTTAGTAATTTTGGGACAGTGCACTCCAACTTAATTCACTTGATAAGCAGTTTTATAACATATATAGTTAGAGAATAAATAGGAATCTTTGTAAATTTTGTATCTCTACATTGATTTCTATATTAGTATTACCTTGCTGGTTGTTAAATATTTTGAATGTACATTCTTTTTTTCCTTTTCACAAAAATAACAGTGTGTTATATACCATCCATTTTCTGGCTTTGACTCTTTTTTACTTAATATAACTTAGAAATTGTTCCAGATCTTTACATAAAGGATTATTCTTTCTTTTTTATGACTGTGTATTAGACTGTGTTGTACCATAGTTTATTAACCAGTCCCTTACTATTGGATAGTTAGGTTGTATTCAGCTTTATCCTATTTGGAGACAATGCTGGTGTTAAAAGAATCCGAAGCCTCTTATCAAGCATTTTATTTCTATTATTTTTTAAAAGATTGATTTATTGGGTTTACTGGGTGGTTCCGTTGGTTAAGCGGCTGCCTTCAGCTCGGGTCATGATCCCAGGGTACTGCTCAGCGGAGAGCCTGCTTCTTCCTCTCCCTCTGCCTGCCGCTCTGCCTGCTTGTGGTCTCTCTCTATCTCTCTGTCAGATAAATAAACAAAATCCTTTAAAAAAATTTTTATTTATTTATTTTAGAGAGAGAGAGTACACGCAGGGGATTGGGACAGAGGGAGAGAGAATTTCAAGCAGACTCCCCACTGAGCACAGAGCCTGACACGGGGCTCAATCCCGTGACCCTGAGATCATGGCCTGAGCAGAAACCAAGAGTCAGTCGGTTAAGCCACTGACTCACCGAGGCACTCCCTCAAGCATTTTAATAAGGTATCGTTATTGATTTTAGCCTGATGGATAGTATGCCTCCTGAGATTTTTATAATATATTAAATACCTTATTCTCTTACAGTTTTTTAATCCATTTTTTAAACCATTTTCTCACTGCAGTGTCAAGTTAGCTTCTGTAACAATATTTTTAAAACGTACCCATAGTGAATATTACCTTTTCCTTTCTACAGTGTGAAGATTGCTCCTGGAGCAGTTGTGTGTGTAGAAAGTGAAATCCGGGGTGATGTAACCATAGGTAAGAAAACAGTTTATTAGTGTTGTTTCTCAAAAATTGATGTAATTTAATTTATTTCAGTGCTTTACAGTTAATTAGGTTTTATATATTTATGTTTCACTGATGTCCTAATTTTATTGACCAAATAATTTGTTTTTCCTATAAGTGTTTTGTTTTTTTTTTTTTAAGTTTTATTTATTTATTTGACAGACAGAGACAGCGAGAGAGGGAACACAAGCAGGGGGAGTGGGAGAGGGAGAAGCAGGCTTCCCACCGAGCAGGGAGCCCGATGCGGGTCTCGATCCCAGGACCCCGAGATTGTGACCTGGTCTGAAGGCAGACGCTTAACGACTGAGCCACCCAGGCGCCCCTGATGGACACTTTTTTAAGATTTTATTTTTAAGTAATCTCTACACCCAACACGCGGCTCAAACTCAAAACCCTGAGATGGAGTCGCATGCTCCACCCACTGAGCCAGCCAGGCCCCTTGATGGACTCTGTATTGAAACTTCTATCTGATAAAATAATGAGGCAATATAATAAAGTCATTCGTTTGTTTGAGAAGCATCAGGTGTGTACCTACTGTGTGCCGGCACGATGCTGGCTCTAGGGACACAGCAGTGAACACAGCAGACAAAGGTACTGCCTTCATGGGGCTTATGTACTCCTGTTAACAATGTAGACCGTGGACTCGGAGAGACCTGGGTTAGCATCCTTGCTCTTTCCCTGCTAATGATACTCTTTACCTTGATTATACTACTTAACCTCAACAACCTTCATTTTCCGCATCCATGGGTAATTGTGTGTATTAGAATTAGGTTCAGCTGCATAGAGTGGTGGCTTAAACGATGCAAAGGTTTATTCTTTTATATAAATAAGTATAGAGGTAGGCAATTCAGGGCTAGTTAGTTGATTGTCCAGGACCTCCAGCCTTGTAGGCCAGAATGAGATAGCTAAAGCACCAAGAGCGATCTTGGATAAGAAAGGGAAGAAGTGGAGACAAAGGGTGTACCTCCTAGTTGAGTCAGCTTCCTTTAAATGGTCTTCCTGAAAGTTCCACACAATCTCTCTTTGTATGTGTGATGCCTTGGATTTAGTGTCATGGACACATCTAACTGCCGGGAAGGCTGGGAGATCATAGTCTGAACTGGGCGCTTGGCTTCCCTTAGCCCAATAGGGTTCTGTTACCAGGGGTTTTGTTTGTTTGTTTTTGCTTAACTTAGCAGAATAAAGTCTTTTTCTCTAATGCTATGGATAGGGAGATTTGAACGATTAATAAGCTCTATTTTCTGGGTTAAGTAGTAATAAACTTAAGTGTAGTTGAATTAATGGATTTTTCAGAGGATGTTATGCATAACTTTCCGTCCCCTAGTTGGTTATACTCCTACCAAATTATTCCATTCTGAAATATTTCGGAAGGAAGGTAATTTTTTCCTTCTCTATGTTTCAGTGGTGTAGTAGAACTTTAAACCTGATCTTCTGTTCTCCTAGAAAATCAGTTATTTGGTTTATCAGAGAAACTAGTCTGAAGCTTTGAAGTATTGTCCTTAAGTAGAAACTATGACTTGAGGCTCTGCTGGAGCCTTGACCCCTTTCATTAGAGGCTGCTAGGAAACAGACCTTAGGAAAAATAACAGCTCTCTTGTTAATTACAATGTGGGTAAACAAGGTTTCATAGTATCAAGCCTGTTTGTAATTAGGCTGCCTTGATTCCTGGGCCATGCATTATTTCCTTAAATCTTGCTTTGAAAGCTGAAAAACATTTCAGAAAGTTACTTCTAAGCAAGTTCTGTAGTCCCATTATAGAGTGAAAGTCAGTCTCCTTGTCTTAGGACAGGGTTTGGTTGGGACATTGCAGTAGGAAGGCAGAACTCCACACAGTGGTAAAACTTTGAGATGGAAGCCCTTTGTCCCACTTATTCTGTCTTTCTCTCCATTAGAGTTTTTAATACAGATCAAAAGCTTCCCTTTACCGTGGAAATCTTTTTCAATAAGGCAGAACGGTGGCTTTGACTTGAAATTCATCAAATATAAAGCAGTTCTTACAGGTACTTCAGCTTACAGGTAAAAAGAATTGTTTTAATTTTCAAAGGAAAAAGCTTATGGCTTTTTGAACTATTTATTGACATATGAAAATGGCACAAGGATTGCTTTCTGTGGCAAAGATAGACAGGAAAAATGTCCTTTACCAAATGAGGGGAATGGAAATTTGATGTGAGGAATGCCTTTCTGGCTGTGTTGCACCAGGCCCAGCCAACCATTTAGAAAAATAATTCATCAGCCGGTAAGGCAACTCCAACTCTAGACACATTTATCCAAACAAGGAGATAAGCCAAATAGGGTTTCAGCACATTTGGTAAGAAAATATACAAACTACCCTGCCAGCGAGAGCTCCAAGAAAGTTCACAACAACCTTTAAAAAAAATCTTTCCATGGTGACAGATTTTTATTTTTAAAGCATTTTAACCTCAGTACCCTTAAACTTGCTTTGAAATCAGACCCATTCTAGGTAAAAGTGTTTCTCGCATGTAGAAGAGTGTGGAGCAGTCTTTGCCCACATTTTAGTCCACTGCGGCCGCCCGGGACTTGGAATAGCACTTGGACTCCTGGGCTCTCTGGTGCCAACCTCCAGCACAAAACTGTGCAGAGACGAAGCCCACACTGTGGACCGCACACCTGCATCGGAACATCCCTTTAGCAAGCTCTCCAAACCAAAATCTTAGCACTCATATGCTGAAGTACATGTGTACTAACCTCTCTAGTCTCTGCTCCAAAAGACCTGACAGTTTATGATCACCCATGACTTTTGTTGTTACTTCACAATTCAAAGTTGATTCTCTCACCTTTTAAGTTCTTTCCGCCCGGAAACACGAGGACTTGTAGTTTGGCAGTGCTGCCAGCAGGGGGAGGTGCTGTCTTAAGTGCAGGCCTCACCTAGGCTGGTGATCCTGCTTTTTATCTCTGGGCCCTCAGATTTCTAACCAGGAGTTTTCCAGTTTATCTTCTAGCTAGCTTATTAGTAATGATAAAAATGATAATAACAACAATAAAATGCCTGGTTAAAATAGCTCAGGCATTATATTTAAAAATTGTGTAAGACATGGGGACTTGAGTTCATTTTTTTTCATTTGTGTTTATATAATTAATATGTATTATATCATTTTGAAAAATGGAAATATCAGTTGTTTTCAAAGCTACACTTTAGAGAAACTTTTAAAGAAAGACAGGTTTCAGTGATAACCTTTTCATACTAGTCCATTCTTAGGTAGCTTCTTGCAAGTCTGCTTGTTGTCAAAAGCTACCGCTTGAGGACCAGCAGAATATCTAGTGCCCCTGGCTTCTTATCTAGCAGTAGCAGCAGATCTGCTTTCTATCACAGCATGATGATCTCTTCCCCGTCTAAGATTCTAATGCTAGCATGGAAAATCTTTTTAAATTTCTTTTACTATTTTACAGTAATATGTAAATTTCTCCCCTCTGGTTAAAAGGAGTTATCACCCTAATAACCTGAGTAGAGGAGTAAAGTGGACTCTTTTTTTCTGTTTCTCAGATCAGAAGGAGTTTTTTGCTTATTATGATAGTTACACAAATAGCTTTTGGTGTCAGTGATGAACCTCCCATTTTTAACAGCTGTGGGCCAGACCCTGTAATCTCCCTTTGAGACGTTATTTCATATAATCCACACTTCAACACAATGAAGTAGGTTGCTCTAGGTCTCATCTTTTTATAGATGAGAGAACAGGCATTTGAGAGATGAAGCATTTAGCCTTTACGTGGTAGAGGCCGGAGTCCGGGCTTTCTAGACAAGGGGTGGGGTGCTGGCAGGGCTATAATTACAGAGAACCTAAAATTGAATGATTTGTCCCTTTTATCATAGAACATTTATTTTCAAGATTTTATTTGAGAGAGCGCGCGTGCAGAGCAAGAGTGAGCACGAGCCGGGGGAGGGGCAGAGGGAGAGGACGAAGCAGGCTCACAGTGGAGCAGAGAGCCCAATGCGGGACTCCATCCCAGAACCCTGGGTTCATGACCTGAGCCAAAGGCACACGCTTAACCGACTGAGCCACCCAAGTGCTCTGTCATAGAACATTTTAAAGTAAAATGCAAATCTGGTATCGTGCAAACGACAGACTTAAATTGGTTCACATAGCTGGAAGACCTATAAGAAATTTCTCATTTCAGAGGCATCCAGTGTTTGTTTCAGCATTATTTAGCACCTCTCCCCCAAAAGTGATAACATCTAAATGCCCATTATTAAGGGCTTGGTTACATAAATTATGGTATGTTAATATGATATGAAATACTATTCAGCCATTGAAAAGAATAGCTAACTAAATGTACTTCTATGGAAAAATCACCATGACTTTTCAGGTGAATAAAGCAGATTGCAGAATAATAAGTACTATTCCTTGATTAAAAAAAAAACAAAAACAACTATGTGCCTATAATCCATATTTTTCCACCTTCAAATTCTATTCTTTAACTTTGAGATGAATATATTTTATATACAGTGACATTTACAGGTCTTAAGTATACAGTAGAACTTAAGTCTGGAATAATATATCCCAAACTAGTTACCTCTAGGGAATAGGATTAGCATAAAGAGAGGATCTTTCACTTTTTGCTTTGTTTGGATTTTTATAATGGGCACATAATACTTTTATAAATGTGAGTATTTTTTTAACAAAGAAAAAAAAAGTTATACATGTTCACTTGAGAACCTTCCCAGAGATCCGAGAGATCCCATCTTCTATTCTCAATAGAAGTTGCCAGAGAAATTTTAATTTGGCAGCTGAGGATTTGGGGAGCCAGAGGTGACAGAAATAACAAAGCCTCTCTCATGTTGTTTCTTTATCAGACCGTGCGGTCCTTTGACTGTGCATCCTGTCTTGGGCCCCACCCTCCTTATCAGTCCCCAGCTCTTCATTGTTAGGGGAAAAATAAAGCTGCATGGAGGTTCCTTCCAATTCTCTAGGCACCAGGAACACCTCCTTATTTATTTTAATACATTTGTGTATGAGTATGTTAAGTATTTCCGGTTTTCAAGCTAAACAAAACAAAGAAGATCGGCAAGCTCAAAAGGGCAAAAGTAGCCTGTATTCCTTTATGTTTCCCTGTGACATATAGCACTAATCTTGCCTGTCACAAGCAGGTAATGATTGTTGAGTAAGTTAATTTACACGAATACTGAATGACATGGACAGTGGCATCTTCCTGACTGCCTCCCCACCTTCTGGCAACACTTTTGCCCACCCTCTCTTACTTTCAGAGTGGTTACATCACGTCATCTTATTTACCAATAAAAATAGCCTTGGCCTTGGGGGTGGGTGGGGCTGGTGCTGCAGGGAGGGGTGCATTTTCTCTTGGTGGTTTCATTATCACCAAAATGCTAGCTAGGCCTTCCAGGAAATTAGGAACCAGGGGAAGGAATGTGTTAGCGCTCCAGAATCGGGTCCCTGTTTGAGCCATGTACTGCCTCCTTCACCCTGATGGTGAAATGGATGTGCTAAGACCCCTTCCTGCTCCCTTCAGTTTGAGATGGGAGACATTGCCTCAGTCGGCCTGTTTCAGAGCCTTAGGACTCCAGTAACCAACCACCTTTGTCTCCTTCCACTGCCTCCCTGTAACCTTTTTCTGGTTAAAATCGTATCTTAGGTCAGACACAACAGAAGCTCCGCCTCCTTCCAGTGGTTAGGCTTGTTGTAGGGATGGTGACAAAGTAACAAAGGCAAGGTTAGTTTACATATTTCCTGTCTCCCTTTCCACCCATATTTCCTCTTAGCCACTTAATACAAAGACTAACTCTGTAGTTCACTAGCATAAGAAAGCGTTATGTGGTTCACCAGCATGAGAAAGCACCAGCGTTGTAAGCAAAGAGAGCCTCACTTTTATGAGGGAAAGCAAAGCATGGAAGGGAATTAATTTTTATTGCCAACAATGTGCCAGAATACCGTGTCTACAAACATAATCTCATCTAATCCTTACAACGACTCTGCGAGACTGGTATTCTCACCACCCCCATTTCACCGCTGAGATAACAGAGGCTTCCAAATAGCGGGTGAGCCAGGGCTGTCTGGCCCCAGAGCCTGGGCTGTCTCCACTCACCTTGGCTTGAGATTTGGCACGAACTAGTATTGATAATAGCTGAGGAGATAGCGTTTGTAAAGTGCCTAGTGTGGGGCCTGCCTGCTTTAGAAAATGTGCCTCCCAATGGCCTCGACCCCCCTCGATCGTCTTCTCCCCTCCTGTCGGACGCGTAGCCTCCACCAATAATTCCGTTTCATCATATTTTTAACAGGACCTAGGACGGTGATCCACCCCAAAGCGAGGATTATTGCTGAAGCCGGGCCGATAGTGATTGGTGAAGGTAACCTCATAGAAGAACAGGCGCTTATCATAAATGCGTGAGTACAACTCTTAGAGATACTCTGAACTAAGGACCACAGGTTATGTTTTTGTTAATTTCAGCTATCCATAGGAACCTTTTACGACAGACATCTGGAAAGCCCACTATTTTAGAACTAGAGAAACATTAAGGATTTTTTTCAACACAAGTAATTAGTAAATGAAACGAGACCAGATGGGTGAAGAGACTTGTCCAAGGTGAGAGAACTCGTCGGTGGCTGGCTAGAATCCCTCTGGGTCTGATAACCTTCCCCTTACGTGTCACTCTCTCTTTTGTGCCTTAAGCAGACATTTCCTGATTCCAGCGACTAAGTACTGTGCTGACCACCCCGAAGAGAGTCTTTTGATTGGATTTCTCAGTTCTGGCTGAAATGTTATTACTCATGCCCAGACACATGAATTTAACTCTGATGTATATTTTCATATGCTTTGTGGGGATAGCACCCAGAATTATATTTGAAAATTTGGGGGGGTTCTAGAGGCAATTTTTAACTTTGAAGATTAAAGAAATAATAAAATATTAAACATGTATATGGTCTTAGTGAACTAGACTGTAATACCAATGAAATTTTCATAAGCATTTGTAAAGCTTTCTAGATAAAATTTTGGCAGGAAATTCAAGCTTATACCTAATTTATAGCAACAATGTATGGAATTTGTAAGAAAGACCTTGGGAAAATATTTAACTGTGATAAAGAGGTTGATTTGTCTTAACGCTTACTTAGAATTTGGGAGTTTCTTACTATATTAAACAGTTTCTTTTTAAAATCTATTTTGGCACCTTTAGTGTAAGTCAGTTGACAACAGCTATATTCTGTAGTAACTCAACTGTCAGAGATAAAGCTCCATTTAAAAAATGGCTTCCTCTTGACCACAAACATTTTATGTTCCAAATATTTCAAACTACCTAACAGCATAAAATAATTATTTGATGTGAATATCTGTTTGCATTTCACAATCTCGAATGATTATTAAGAATGGAAAATTTTCAAGCCAGGCCTGATTTTGATTCTAATTTAACAAGCTAAAAAACGATAGCCAGCAACATTTTTACCTTGTCCTGGAAAAGGCCCTCTGGCCTTTGAGCTTTAATAATAAGCAAAGGAAAGCTGATCTATGACTTCTTTAGGCATCTGCCTTGGGCTTCTTTGCATTTCAATAGTTCTTTTTCAACTCAGAATCAATTCTTCAGCACAGAGGATAAATAATTCACTTGGATTAAGAAAGTACTTTTGTAGTTACATATTTTAAGCTTGATGAAAGTAAAATTGAAAGAATGAACCCGAATTCTAAAACAAGAGAATTGCTTATTGCATTATTGACTTTGATAATTTGTCTCTTCTTTTTATAGTCACCCTGATAATATCACCCCTGATGCTGAAGATCCAGAACCGAAACCTATGATCATTGGCACCAATAATGTGTTTGAAGTTGGCTGTTGTATCCTTTACAATAATTTAAGTAAACTCTTCTTCCCAGCTGTCTTTAGTATTCAGATCTATTCCATAGAAATGGTCATGTTCTAGCTATCAAATATATCAAATATATTATAAGCATGCGTTCACGCACACACATACATATCTTTAGGTACCATCTTGCTCCTGTTGCATAACTTGTTGACAGGTAGCAATGACTGAGTGGCAGTAGACATAGAAACAGGAATCCTGGCTTCCATCCTGATTTAGGAACCACAGCTCTGTCCATTTGGTTCCTGTATAGTTTAGGTTAACAGAATGTTGTCTGATGCAAAGAAATGGTGGATAGGGATGGAAATACTTCATTCTTTGTTTTTTTTCCCCTGGAGTGCTACCATTTCTTGTGCTTGATTTTTGTACTCTAAAAAGATAGTAAAATGCTTTCATGGTGTCAGCAAAACATTATTTTTTGATAGGAAAACTTGGACGAAAAAAATCTAAATGTTTAACAATAGCAAAATATTTAAATAAATTAAGCTATATGCACAAAATGGACTATTAAGGCCATTAAGCAGTCATTTTAAACTATGTTTTTAAAGATTTTAATGTTATGGAATAATGCTTGCTTGCAAAGTTAATTGAACCAAATAAAGTGAGCTGTGAAAGTTTATACAGTTTGATTTTATACAATTTGATTCCCAGTTATATAAAAGGAATTATATGTATTTATATAAAGATATATCAGACTGTTAACAGTGTTAGCTTTAAGTGATTTGGTGATAAGTAACTTTAATTTTTTTTTTGTTTTTAAAGATTTTATTTATTTATTTGAGAGAGAGAGAGAATGAGAGACAGAGAGCATCAGAGGGAGGAGGGTCAGAGGGAGAGGCAGACTCCCTGCTGAGCAGGGAGCCCGATGCGGGACTCAATCCCGGGACTCCAGGATCATGACCTGAGCCGAAGGCAGTCGCTTAACCAACTGAGCCACCCAGGTGCCCCAGTAACTTTAATTTTCTTAAGACAATCATGAAAATATGTTACTCATAGAATTGGGGTAAAAGATGCTCATTTCTTTAAAAACTATAGAAGGCATTTATGTCTGCTTACAGACACTTATATTTAAAGATGAAAACTTTACTTTCAGGCTGCCCTGAGCAAGCCATTCTGGCCAGACTGGAGCTGCGTGGCCCTTCCCATGCCTTTGTCCTCTGCCCCAGGCAGGATAAGGATATAGTGAATTAGGGACACCTGGGTGGCTCAGTGGGTTAAGCATCTGCCTTCAGCTCAGGTCATGATCCCAGGGTCCTGGGATTGAGTCCTGCATCAGTCCTTGCCCAGCGGGGGCTTGCCTCTCCCCCTGCCTGCCGCTCCCCCTGCTTGTGCTCATTTTCTCTCTCTGACAAATAAATAAACTTTTTAAAAAAAAAGGATATAGTGAATTAGTGGAGGGAAAAAAAGATGAACACATTTACAATATTTACTTAACTCTGGCTTACAGATTCCCAAGCTATGAAAATGGGAGATAATAATGTTATTGAATCAAAAGGTAAGCTATGTTTGGAAATTTTATTGTGAAAAATGATTACCTCCTTTACCTCCTTTGTCTTTATTGTGTCCTAGAGAACAACCTAAGTAGAAACTATGGCAAAGTGGAAGGAAGGTATGGTTGAAAGTGGACTAAAATAGTTATGAGACTAACTCTTTGCCTATGTTTAATACATTGAATTAAAAATTCAGCCGTTGGTCTGCCTGGGTAGCTCAGTTGGTTAAGCATCCAACTCTTGATTTTGATCTCAGGGTTGTGAAATTGAGCCTCATGTCAGGCTGGGCGTGGAGCCTGCTTAAGATTCTCTTTCTCTTTCTCCCTCTGCCCCTCCCTCCCTCTCTTAAAAAAAAAAAAATTCAGCTGTGTACATTTAAATCAGGATTGAATTAAACCATAATGTTCAGATGAAAGATTTGAAAAAGATTTCTGCTAAATACTAATGTCAATGATAATTTAGTTGATTAATATAATTGCAGAATTAAAGGAAAAAAATAATTTTCTGTAGCAGTTTGCTTTAATTGCAGGACTCATTTACCCTAGCCAGTCAGGAACAAATGGAAGCTACTTATAAATGGAGCTAGGCAGGAGGTCTTGTAAAGTCACCACCGCTATTGGAAAGCAGCTCCAAGAGCATGTCCCACTACAGCCCAGAAAGAACCTGAACAATGAGACATCTTTAGAATAATGATTTATCTTTGATGGTCCTGATTGGTGTGAAAGAAAATGTTTCTTTTTTTTTAATTAATAAAAGTAGACTTTTTGTTAATCTACTTAATGGTTTTTATTTTAATTTGGATTACCAATTATTATTATCATTGTTATTTTCTATTTATTATATACTTACTATGTGTCAAACCTTTGCTCAGCACTTTACGTTTAATATCTCACTTATTCCTTACAACAAACTGTAAGTAGGTCAGTCTTTCCATCTTATAGATAAACTTGCTCAAAGAATTTACAGTGACTTGCCCAAGGTCACACAACTAGTGAGCAAAGCTCTGTTTTAATCCATTTAGTACTAGTCAGGCGCCTGCCTGCTTTACAAACTCTGAACTGAAATATTTCCTTAATTTTCTTAAGGCTAGTTTGCAATTTAATACTTCAGTCATTTTAGAAAAATATTAACGTTCCACTCATTTGTCTTAAATTGCAGTTCTTTCTATGTTTTTACTGCAGCATATGTGGGCAGAAATGTAATATTGACAAGTGGTTGCATCATTGGGGCTTGCTGCAACCTGAATACGTTTGAAGTCATCCCTGAGAATACAGTGATCTATGGTGCAGATTGCCTTCGTCGGGTGCAGACTGAGCGACCACAGGTACTAGACCCTGTCTTTAAAAAGAGTTCTTTCTAAAAGAAACAAAGACTTAAATACAGAGAACAAACTGGTGGTTGCCACGGGGAAGGTGGGTGGAGGGGATGTATGAAATAGATAAAGAGGATTAAGAGCTACAAACTTCCAGTTATTATAAAATAAATAAGTCACAGAGATGAAAAGTACAGCGCAGGGAATGTAGTCAGTAATATTGTAATAATAATGTTGCATGGTTGCTGATGGTGACTACATTTATCCTGGTGAGCACGGGGAGTAATGTTTAGAATTCTTGAGTCACTATGTTGTACACTTGAAACTAATATAACACTGTATGTTAATTATATTTCCCAAAAAAAAGTTCTTTCTAGGGCTGCTGATTTTCCCCAAAATACCGCATAATTGTTTTAATGGGGCAGCAGTCTGCTATTTAAAAAGCAAATGATTAAAATAAAACATCAAAGAAACATTCCTAAAGCTAGAATTTATTTGCAATGAAATCATTCAGTCTTTTTTTTTTTTTAAAGATTTTATTTATTTATTTAACAGAGCGAGAGAGAGGCAGTGAGAGAGGGAACACAAACAGGGGGAGTGGGAGAAGGAGAAGCAGGCTTCCCGTCAAGCAGGGAGCCCGATGCGGGGCTTGATCCCAGGACCCTGGAACCATGACCTGAGCCGAAGGCAGAAGCTTAACCAACTGAGCCACCCAGGCGCCCCAAATTATTCAGTCTTTTAAGTTATTATCAAAAATACATACAAAGATGACAATGACAAATTGATAGAAAAAAGAAAATTCAGAGATGTTATTCCTGGTCTTAAGTGTTTTCACTGAAGATGCATCACCAAACTTTATAAACTGTTGATTCACTCTTAAAATCCTCCAGGGTAAGGAATGACCCTACCAAATTTATATTGGACAGCCAACTTGGATCCATCTATTAGTTTGCCAACATAGACGACTTGAAAGTAAACACAGTTTTGTGAATATGCAAATGTGTTTGGATATTTTCCTGGCTTATGAGAAATTATCTTTTCTTCCTCCTAAGAACCAAGAATAATGAAGAACATGTATTTAGACTTTCATTTAGGAGATAAATAGGGCATTTGGGGCTTTCTTTGGACAGAAGACATTCTGATTGAGGTTTTGAGCCTCATTGCTTGGCCCACAACATAGTGCTTTGGTTACCCAGCCTCTTTCCCCTCCCCCAGAAGAAAATATTTGTCAAGACATTTATCACTTTGTATCTGATTCTTAGCCATACTTTATCAGAAATTAAAACTCCAGTTCTCTTTGGGGTATTCTGTTTCTCTAACATTTGGCTTTTATTACTGTTATAAGCAAGTATGACTTCCATAGACTAAAAAGGCAATAAGAACAAATCAGTTTTTCTTTTCACTGTCATTTGCATAACAGCAAAACTGATTGAAGAGGGAGAAACGAATTGGGTTGAGGGAGATTAGAATTAAGAAAGAATATCTGAAGTTTAACACCTACTGTTTTCCACATTTCAGTGATCACAGTGATCACGTAGAGGTCCTTATTAAAAGAAGGATTCCCCAGACTTATTGAATCACAGTGTCTAGGGCAAGGGTCTAAAACTCCGTGTTTGTCATGAATGCCCCTTGTGAGTTTCACAGTGAGGGAAGTCTGGGCAAAGCTGATGCGGGAAGAGTGAAGAGCCGATGAGGACTGCAGCTGCGTGCTGTGTAGGTCCTGTGGGAATCCGCGTGCTCCAGGTTTCTACTTAACGTTGTTGTCTGTGATTAGAACTGTTTAATTTTTTGGAGGCCAGGGTAAAGTCTACAAAAGCAGGGTTGAAAACTGAGTCGTGTATATTTTGTCTATGTAAAATCTTTTGGCTTTTCTTATTATCATACTTAACATACATTCATTGTAAATTAAACAAACAAACAAACAGGTAAGCAAAAATAAGCCAGTGAAAATCACCTATATTTCCCTGGCCTGGTGGTAATTATTTCTGCCTGCTACTCTTAACTTTGCCTTCTGCTTGTCAGTCCTTAATTATCTTATCTTTTTAGCCCCAGACACTACAGCTGGATTTCCTGATGAAAATCTTGCCAAACTACCACCACCTAAAGAAGACTATGAAAGGAAGCTCAACTCCAGTTAAGAACTAAGAACAATATATGACATCAAGATAATAGTTTGTCTTTGACCACTGTCTTTTGAAAGGGCCACAGTGTTCCTGCAGTCTTAGCAGTTCCCAGAATAATACATGCTGACTTTATTTTGTAAAATTGAGTCAGAGAGGAAGGTAATGGATTTTCACTGTAACTGTCCTCTATAATTTATATAAAATGCATTATTTTCCTGTATCCTTGCTCCTTTTCTGAGAATTTACAGGTTTGGTTTATTTTTCTTTTGTCATATAAAATGTTGGCCATGGAATTTAGTTGTATAAAAGATTCCCTGTGATAAGAAAGGACATATTGTTATGTATTTATATTCTAGCATATATTGTACTAAATAAAAATGCTAATGACAGGACTTTAGTGAACATACTTTAGTCGATTTTTCTACTTGTGTTAACTTTCCCAAAATAGATCTTTTCATTTTTATTGCATACTAGCTATATTAAAGCTAATGTGTTTATCTTCTCCTTTTGTGGCTTTGGAGCTGTTTAAAATTTCAGGTGAAATTTCAGCAGCTGTTGAATTAATTTGACTTAATTTTGTTTCCAAGAAAAAAATTGTATTTTCATTTTAGTAAAACAAATAATTAGGGAAAAATGTATTCAGTAGCATACGAAATCAGTAAGAATGATCTCTGATGAAAGTGACAAGTAAATGACCATTGAATGGTCCTGGGTTTCTGAAGGCAATAAAACTAAAAGAGATTTTGTTATATTTATAAATGTTTGAAATGATTTTGGCATACTACATCATAGATCAACATGACTGTTGATGTTGTTATAATTTATCTAATTACATAATGGCAACATTAAGGATTTTGTTGTCTAAGTTTTAATAATTCAAGTGCATACATTTGATGGAACAGACTTCAAATTTTGAATCAATAGCTGTTGCTTCATACTAAGACATTAAATACTAAGATATTTTTTCTTAAAATTAAATACTTACATAGTAAAAACAATTTTTGAAGTTCTGAAACTGACACCTACAAATTAGCCTTTGTTCTAAATTTGAATGATTCAGTTTTGGTGAGAACACTCATGCCTCAGGTACTACCACATACAATGGGTTGTAAAGAGGATAACATCACATAAATGCCCTATTTTTGATAACTGCTGTTTATTCATTTTTCCGTCCCTGGTGATCTTAACTTCAGATTTTGTTGATCATGGAAATTTTCTAGAGAAAAGATAAGAAATTACAAAACTGCCTTTCAGAGGCTATGCCAGTTCCAAAATACTATCTCTGGACAAGCTCTGGTATGCTAATAAATGTCCTCTGATCCAAACGGTACAGGTAATGTGTGAAGACAACAGGGAGACACTCCAAGGACATGGTAGTAAGATACCCCCAGAGATTTAAACTAAGTCAGCATGTGGTGAGGAGCCCCATTGTTTCCTAGAAGTGATACTAACTCATTTGAGAAAGAAAATGTGAACAGAAATAGTCAATTTGCCAAGAGTTTGGAGAAACAAAATATGACAGTACATACAGTGTTATCCATGGAAGGGAGGTACTGAATCCAAGACATGTGAGCAGTTTAATGGCCCAAAGTGTTCTTTTCTTCAGGTAGTATCAGTTTATCAAGCCTTGCTGCGGTTTGGGAAGAACATACTTGAGACTCACCACTTTGGGCTCTAATTGCAAGCTTAACTGAACCACCTTCTGATTCGCTAATATGACCTCCAAGCTATCATTCAGGAAAAGGAGGAACTCTGGATGAGAGCATCGGAATTCCATTCCACACAGAGCAAAATCAGAGAAGCTTTCTGATTTATACATTAGTCTCATGTGAATTTAGTTTGTAGAGTTCAGCCCCGAAGTCTGTCAATTTAGTCTATGAGTTCTGAACATTCTGAAAAATACAGTTCCTGACCCTTTAGGACAAAGAACCAAAGCCCAGACAGTGTATTGCACAAACTTCACTCTTTGGGGCTTCTCCATAGCCAGGCTCCTGCCTTCTCTTACTAATAGTCTCTATCTCGCCGAGACTGCCCTCAAATTTCTTCACAGACATTCTGGGCAGTTATGCTAAGGGGTAGGATAAACCCTGACATGTTTGGAACATAAAAAGTAGCAACTGGGCAGGGAAAAGAAAGAAACCATTTTATCACAGCAGCTAACTGCAACGTGGCGATAGGTCTTGGGTCAAATGATAGATTTTCACTAGTTGGATAGGATCAGGTCTAGAAAGGGTACTTCACACTGCTCTCTTATTCACCCGTGAACACAAGCTATAATAGTTATCTGTACTGTGTAGAAAATTACCCCAAAATGTAGCAACTTAATACAGTGAACATTTATTATCTTACATGGTTTCTGCAGGTCAAATCTAGGAGTGGCTCACCTGGGGCTTCTGGCTCAGTGTGCTTCATGTTTCTCTCAAGCTGTCAGACCTGCAGTCACCTGAAGACTGGGGCTGGCTGGTCCACTTAACAAGATGACTGCCTCACAGGGCTGTTGGCAGGAGGCCTCCGTTCCGTACTCTGTGAGCCTCTCCACTGGGCTGTTGGGTATCCTCATGACCTGGCAGCTGCCTTCCCTCAGCTTCCCTCAGATCCAAACAAGGAAGGACCTTGTCTCTGAAGTTGTCACCATCACTTCCACTTCATTTTATTTTATTAGTTTTTAAAGATTTTATTTATTAGAGAGAGAGCACACACAAGCGTGAGGGAGGGGCAGAGGGAGAGGGACAAGCAGACTCCCCGCTGAGCAGGGAGCCCAACGCGGGGCTCGATCTCAGGGCCCCGAGATTATGACCTGAGCCGAAGGCAGACGCTTAACCAACTGAGCCACCCAGGCTGCCCCTTCATTTAATTTCTTAGAAGCAAGTCACTAAGTCTATCTCACACTCAAGGCGGGAGGAGATTATGCTCCACCTTTTAAAGGGAGGAGCATCCAAGAATTCAGGTTCATATTCTAAAAACCACACACACACACATCCTGGGTTATGCCTGGGTTCCTTGCTGGGTCAGTATCTCTCAAGGATCTCCACATTGGGAAAACAGGTTCAGGAAGAACTCTTTATTAATGGACATGGCATATGACATTATTAGAGGTCTTCGTCATAACCTTCCCTAAACACCATCGTCTTAGAAATTTAGATTACTTGTCCCTAAATAAATATCTCGTTAAGCATAAGTTTAACTTCTCTAGGCTAAGTAGAAATTATTATTAATAAAAACCCTGAAGGGTAAGAATGTTGAATAGGAGAGTGTTGAAAATAATACAAAAACTTTCTTTTTTTCATTTTTTAATTTATCTCTGCACCCAACGTGGGGCTCAAACTCAACCCAGAGATCAAGAGTCACACACTAAACCAACTGAGCCAGCCAGGTGCCTCCAGAAAAACTATTCTTAATATATACTTAGTAAACTCACCGACATTTTTTTAAAATTTGCATTTATTTATTAAATGTGTATAGAACCTACTACATGTCAGGCACTATTAAAAGCGGTTTACACATAACTGGTTGATTACACATGAAGTCATTTAATTCTCTGAACAGTCAGATAAGTAATATTATCACTATTTTACAGATGTGGAAATTGAGGCACAGACAGGCTAAGTAACTGTCCTAAGGTCACTGGCAAGTAAATGGCATTTGGCTCCAGAGTTCATGATCTTAACCGCATTTAGCGCTGCCTTTTAGAGATACCATAATACAGTGGGCTTCCTAAGTGCTAGTTAGGAAAACAGCTGAGGATTTGCCTTGCATATCAGTCTTTGTTATTTTGAAAGTTCTTAAACAGCGTGAGACAAAACAATAGGAAAACTTAAAAAGCATTATTGGTCTTCCCCCTGAATTCAATAAGAATTTCTAGAAGAGGGGGATGCCTGGCTGGTTCAGTTGGTAGAGTGTGTGACTTTTTTTTTTTTAAAGATTTTATTTATTTATTAGAGAGAGCATAAGTAGGCAGAGTGGCAGGCAGATGGAGAGGGAGAAACAGGCTCTCCACTGGGCAGGGAGCCGGATGTGGGGCTCAATCCCAAGACCCCAGGATCATGACCTGAGCCGAAGGCAGCCGCTTAACGGACTGAGCCACCCAGGCGCCCCGAGTGTGTGACTCTTGATCTCTGGGTTGTGAGTTCAAGCCCCACAATGGGTATAGAGATTATTTAAAAATAAAATCTTTAAAAAAAAAAAAAAATTACTAAAAAACTGTCCTCATGTTAAGGCTATAGGTCGTTCTGTCCAAAACTTTAAAGTGGTTCTGCTTATTATTAACTAACTGTGGTAAATCGTGGTGGTGTTTTTGTTGTTTTTACTTACAAAAGTAATATAATTTCATTTTAGATAATTTAGGAGGTGGGGAGGAAGTACTTCTAATCCTATGGCCCTCCCTCAAGCACCACTGCTTTTATCATTTTGGTGGCTGGTTCTTAGTGTGCAGTCCAACCATTAATGAAGGGAGATGATCTCTTTCAGATACTTGGATCTTAAAGCTTTATAATCCCTACTGTCGACCTGCTGTTTCATCACAAGAGGGCACCAGGAAACAGGATCGTTTTCCCCCTCTTGATTAGCAAATTGGTTCTCTTGGAGAATTTTATTATCCTTAGTAATCTGACCCATACTAAGGCTACTTGAGACTTCAATAATTTTTTTTCTTTTTCGGCTGTCAAATGATTCTTTATTGAAATATTTTCCTTTCTAGTTTTTGACGAGCTGGGCATTCCACTGCACCACTGTTGATATCATCTGTGATATCACAAGGGTGGCGGCCATCAACATTGCAGCCCACAGACTGGGCGTTTCCAGAGATTTCTCGGGCTCAAGATCAGTGCCACATCGGTCGGGCAGCGTTGACAGTCACATCCAAAGTGCTCTTTCCACTGGGCTTAATGTTTTTTCTGCTTCTTTCTGTCTTTTTTTGTTGTTGTTGTTGCCTTCAATAAGAAATTTACTTGTTTTAAAAAAATCCAAATGCGGGCGCCTGGGTGGCTCAGTCGTTAAGCGTCTGCCTTCGGCTCAGGTCATGGTCCCAGGGTCCTGGGATCGAGCCCCACATCGGGCTCCCTGCTCTGCGGGAAGCCTGCTTCTCCCTCTCCCACTCCCCCTGCTTGTGTTCCTGCTCTCGCTATGTCTCTCTCTGTCAAATAAATAAATAAAATCTTAAAAAAAAAAAATCCAAATGCTGGCATTGTCCAGAAAAATTTAACAGGTTTATTTATAATTGTTATACAGTTGAACTGCTGAAACGTGTTCACTGAAACATTTTGACTTGCATTAATGCTTTATGTCCCTGCATTTATAATAAAAATTCACACACAAATGACAATGGAAAACCTGCCAATGCCTGATTTCTGTCCCCTCTTTTTCCACTTGCAATCATATACTCAGGTACCTTTTGACCCCATGGAAAAAAATATCTAACGTTCAGAACTACCAATAACAGGAAGAAGAGAAAAAAAAATTTTTTTCTTAAAAATGACATGTTTTTCATCATAGTGGATTTTTTTTTTTTTTTAAAGATTTTATTTATTTATTTGAGAGAGAGAGAACGAGAGAAAGCACATGAGAGGGGTTAGGGTCAGAGGGAGAAGCAGGCTCCCTTCCAAGCAGGGAGCCCGATGCGGGACTCGATCCCGGGACTCCAGGATCATGACCCGAGCCGAAGGCAGTCGCTTAACCAACTGAGCCACCCAGGCGCCCCCATCATAGTGGATTCTTAAGCACGTTCCCCACGTATGCGGCGCGCTAGCTGGATGTCTTTTGGCATAATCGTGACACGTTTGGCACGGATAGCACACAGGTTGATGGCCTCAAAGAGGCCCACCAGATAGGCCTCGCTTGCCTCCTGCAAAGCACCAATAGCTGCGCTCTGGAAGCGCAGATCTGTTTTGAAGTCCTGAGCGAGTTCTCGCACCAGACGCTGGAAAGGAAGTTTGCGGATCAGAAGTTCACTGGACTTCTGATAACGTCTGATTGCACGGAGTGCCGCGGTCCCAGGCCTGTAACGATGCGGTTTCTTCACCCTTCCAGTAGAGGGCGCACTCTTGCGAGCGGCTTTTGTAGCCAGCTGCTTCCTTGGTGCTTTACCACCTGTCGATTTGCAGGCAGTCTGCTTTGTACGAGCCACGGCTTAACCCCCTTCTCCTTCGGCTGGAGCTCGGCGAGCTGGAGGCAGCGCTGGCGTTGGCGAGCGACGGCGGCTGCGAACACCTTTCTGTCTCTTGGTGGCCCCGTGAGGGCTTTGATAATCAGGGCAGAGGCCGAAGGTACCACTTCAATCCGGGCCTGTCTGTTCTGAATGTCAGTTTCACTGTAATCCTCAGACCCTTCCAATCACCTGTTGCCTTGGTGATGTCATCACCAACGTTTTTTGGAGAAAGACCCAGGGGGAGCCGATCGTGCCAGGGCAGACGTGGCCTCAACTTCCCCACCGGTGCGCCTCACCCATGCAACTTCGATCTCGTTGGGGTCGAACTTAGGCGGCATGATGGAGGCAGCTGATGTTGGGTGAACCTGGAATGGGGACAACCGAAGACAGCTGACCTTGGCCTCCTTCGAGCTGAAAGCCAAAAGCTAGATTTCAGTATTTTCTTAAACATAAACTAGGAACAGTTCCTTTCCTGCTTTCTTCAAAGAGAGAGAGATTTTAATATTTTAGAGCATTCACCAAGAGTAGACCCAGTGACCCTAACAACCTCCAACAGGAGGCTCAGGCATTATGCCCTCCCCCAGAGAAGCATGGCTGGCCCTACTGCAAACTCCGTAAAGAAAGGTTTGCTCAGGGGCGCCTGGGTGGCTCAGTTGTTAGGCGTCTGCCGTCGGCTCAGGTCATGGTCCCAGGGTCCTGGGATCAAGCCCCGCATCTGGCTCCCCGCTCTGCGGGGAGCCTGCTTCTCCCTCTCCCACTCCCCCTGCTTGTGTTCCCTCTCTCTCTCTGTGTCTCTCTCTGTCAAATAAATAAAAAAAAAATCTTAAAAAAAAAAGTTTGCTCAAATCCTATTCATTAGCATTCCTCTCAAAGGAGTTTCATAACTTCATATAAATGTAAATGCTGTTTCTGAATTTAGATTTTCTGTTTCTAGAACCAACTCTGCCTTCCTCTGGCTCAGACCTTTGAACCAGTCCCTGTTCTGTGTGAAAAACATTCCTAATGCTGAAGGCCCATGCAATTTTTACAACCAGTAAGTAGGCTAGTCCCTGATGGGCTAATCACTTCTTCCTGAGTTGTATGCTTTCCAAAAGTCAGTCGTTTGTTCCCAAACTTGTTTATGCAAGTTTTGCTTAGTAATTACATAATTTAATTCAATATTACCCAAAGCAGACAAAGAGGAGCATGAAGAGAGTTGTGATCTCTATGAAAATAAGTTGAATGCTTGGGAAGACCTGATAAAGACCTATCTGATATCAGGGCCTCTCTCTAAAGATAGGTCTTTATCACGCCTTAAGAAAATCTGTTGTGGAATTAGGTGTGGGCGAAACAAATGTGTAAGTTTAGGCGGAGGAATCCATCGGAATTCTGCCCTCAGTTTTCTCCACAGGTGTCTTGAGTCCTCACTCCACTGAAACTAAAATTGACAGCAGTACTTGCTGGTGTTAATGCATGTCTTATGTACCGCCCCCATCTGTAGACGCCACTCCAAGAAAAGGCCTTTTAGCCCGATATCAAAGGAATGCTGGATGAAAGGACTTGTATGTTTTTAATTAAAAATAACATTTTAGGGGCGCCTGAGTGGCTCAGTCGTTAAGCGTCTGCCTTCGGCTCAGGTCATGATCCTAGGGTCCTGGGATCGAGTCCCTCATAGGGCTCCATGCTCAGCAGGGAGCCTGCTTCTCCCTCTGCTGTGCTCTCTCTCTGACAAATGAATAAATAAAAAATCTTTAAAAAAAAAAATAAAATAAATAAAATGCACCTATTTAATTACGTAGCCCAGTGATTCTCAAACTGCAGTGGACTGAAGCATCAACAAGGGTACTCTCCAAAATGCTGATTCTTGGCCTTAGACAAACTGGGATAGGACCATCTTAAGTGGTTCTGATGGAGGTGACCCAGGATCTTCACTTTGAAAAACGCTGGTACATAGTCCAATTTAAGAATTGACCTTGAGGGGCGCCTGGGTGGCTCAGTCGTTAAGCGTCTGCCTTCGGCTCAGGTCGTGATCCCAGGATCCTGGGATCGAGCCCCGCATCGAGCCCCGCATCGGGCTCCCTGCTCGGCGGGAAACCTGCTTCTCCCTCTCCCGCTCCCCCTGCTTGTGTTCCCTCTCTCGCTGTGTTTCTCTCTTCAAATAAATAAATAAAATCTTAAAAAAAAAATAACATTTTAAGGCTACTTATTATAAGTTTGTGATTCCCCACTTTAACTGACTTTTCTCTTTAACTGACCAGCTATGGATCCTGGCTACCTAGGGAAGAGAGCTTCTACCACAGACTTCCACGAGCTGCCAACCACACAAAGGTAGGGGAATAACGCACCGCAATGCTTGCTGGTGACTTATATATACTGTCAGGTGAATAAAATTTCATTTTTATAAAGATGACACATAGAACCCCTTATCTCTGGGTTAAATGCACTTGATTTTTAATAGAGCAGATTTTTAGAGTTCAATTACCTATAATATATCTAGGTCTATTAGCTGAAAGAATGGTTTTAGGTCTTTCAGCTTACCCTATAACTGTGCCTAAAATATGTTTTCTTTTTACTTAAGGCTGACTGGCACAATTGTAGATGTGTGGTATATATTGCTTAAATGTGTAGAGCCCAAAAGGGAAGTGTTTGACTTGTATTTACCCCTCTGGTTAGTGAACCTCTGCCGTAGTGCTCAATATATTTTATAACTGGAAAAAGAATAACCCACACTTGATCCCATATGATCTTTACATTTTAACTTTATCACAATGCAGTAAGAAAAATCGGAAAGCTCTTTACTGAATTACGATAAATTGTTACATTTTGTTTGTGCCAGATGACAGAAAATGCCTTTGAATTTTGAAATATGAAGAGGGAAACCTCGTGCTGTAAATGATATTTTGCTAAAGTTAGCTTCCTCTTTCTGCAATATATCAGGGCCCCTTCCCTATATTTCAAGTCTTGCCTAAAAGAAGAGCCATATTATTGGATCAAGGGTAAGTGCCCATCCCCGTCTTCCTCCTCCTTAGCAGATTCTCAAGTTTTATTCAGCTGTCCATCCAGTCCACAGGTAGACCTCAGTCAGTCCATGCCAACGAGTGTTTGGCCTTTCCCTGGTCCACAGGTATGCCTATACCTTAAATTTGCCTAATACAAGCTAAGGGGAGAACTTATCCTTGAGGGAGACTGTCCTTCTATCACTGGATGTGAACAGAGGATGGCAATAGGGAAAAAATGTAGGTGCTTCCAGAGATAATATCTCAGCAAGCGCGAGCTGGTTTTTCTGTTACTTACAGAACTGCTGTATCCTAACTGATACAAAATACCAACATCTTCCAAGAAATTTTACCTCAATTTGTAAGTGGCCTGCTTTGCTGATGTAATTAGTTAGTACGTGCCTGGTCTATCTGCTGAACAATCCAGCGCCACCAGCTGCAGCAGGGATGGCAAATTGAAGAGGGGCAAGAGTGCATACATGAGGAGGCCAGATGAGAGGGGTCATTAACGAGAGATGGTGGCTTTGGGATGGACCGTTAAAGATAGGGACAGATGAGGGCGCCTGAGTGGCTCAGTTGGTTAAGCGACTGCCTTCGGCTCAGGTCATGATCCTGGAGTCCCAGGATCGAGTCCCGCATCGGGCTCCCTGCTCGGCAGGGAGTCTGCTTCTCCCTCTGACCCTCCTCCCTCTCATGCTCTCTGTCTCTCATTCTCTCTGTCTCAAATAAATAAAATAAAATCTTAAAAAAAAAAAAAAGATAGGGACAGATGGGAAAAGAGCCATTTCGGAGGTAAAAGTGATAGGATTCAGGGATGGACTAAATATTGGGGGAAGGGAGTAACAAGCTGGCAAACATGACCCAGGGTTTCCATTGTGTGAGTAGATGGATGGTGGTCTACTCCCTGAGCTCCAGAGCCCAGGAAGAAGACAGGGTTTGATATTAAAGAACAAGACTTGGATGTGGGGCACATTGATTTTGAGATGCCTTTGAGACATCCGATTTAGAGTTTTCTACAGCAGCTCAGGACATAATTTATCCTTTTAAAATGGACAATTTGGGGGATTTTAATACATTCACAGAGCTATGCAAACATCATTACTAATTTCTTTTTTAATATTTTCATCACTCCAAAAAGCAAACCCCATGCCCATGAGCAGTTATTTCTCATTCCTTCTTCCTCCTAACCCTGGCAATCACCAGTCTCCTCTCAGTGTCTGGATTTGCCTGTTCTGGACAAGCAACTCATCACGGAAAATGGATCCTCAGTCAACTTACTGGCTGATTTCTCATCATAAATCATGGAGCTTTTTCCTCTCCTGGGGCTGGCATCCACAGGCATTCAGAACGGTCCGGCACTTGACGTACGATCGTAGGCTGTCCTGTGATACAGCCTCTGGCAGAATTAGGCTGTCCCGAACCCCTGGGAGTAGAACCATTTAACTCTGTACCAGGAAGGTTGGGAAAGCCCCAAAATCCGCAGGTGGTATGGGCCCAGGCCGATTGGAGGAGTTCGTGCTGTGAGACCTACGGTTCTTATGACGTTGTCTAAAACGAAAACACATGTCAGCAGGGCCTGTGATGGTTCCATGTGTGCTAAGTTTGTTCATGACAGGATCAAGCACGCTTTCCTTATCGAGGAGCAGAAAATCACTGTGGAAATGTGGAAGGCTCAAGCACAGAGTCAGAAAGCTAAATAAAAAAATGAAGTTATTTTTAACTTTTATTTTATTTTTGAGTAATAAAAGAAATAAAAAAAATCATGGAGGCTAGAAGGCAGTAGGGTGGTTTGTTTATTTATTTTTCAGATTTTATTTTAAAGTAATCTCCACACCCAGTGTGGAGCTCCAGCTCACAACCCCGAGATCAGGAGTCGCCCGTTCCTCTGACCTAGCCAGCCAGGCACCCCTAGGGTGATACAGTCAAAGTCCTGAGAAAAAATTGTCAACCAGTTGAAGAGAGGTGCTCACAAACAGGTATTTGTACACCGGTTGTTCACAGCAGCATTATTCACAACAGCCAAAAGGTAAAAACAAACCAAGTATCCATTTACAGAAGAATGGATTAAAAACTATGTATTACGTCCATACGGTGGAATATTATTTGGCCACGAAAAGGAAAGAAGTAGGGATACATCCTCCAATATGGATGAGCGTTGAAACATGCTGAAGTGAAGGAAGCCAGACCCAAAAGGCCATATGCTGTAGGATTCCACTCATCTGATGTGTCAAGAATAGGCAAGCGTACAGAGACAGAAAGTAGACTAGTGGTTGGCAGGTGGTGAAGAAAAGGGCAGTTGGGAAGTACAGAGTTTCCTTTTAGGATAAAGGAAATATTCTGGAATTGAACAGGGATGATGGTTGCATAGTAGTGTGACTATACTAAAAATCACTGAATTATACACTCTAAAATGTTTAAGATTGTGAATTATGTTATATGAAATTTACAAAATTTAAAAATTGTCTATATCAGAATTGGGAAAAGATGATGAGACTGTTTCCCAATATCTGGATAAAAAGAACAAAACTGAATTTATTGCTGGCTCTAGTAAGGGAGAACCGTGCTTGTCAGGCATGGTCTCCGGGAACAGAGCAGACTGCTGATCTCATGTAGGGTTTTTGAGAAGTGTGGAATTCATGGATCGGTGAGCTTTCAGAAGTGTGAGTGGGTTGACATCATCTGTGGAACTGTGGTTGCTCGGGTGAGACCTATTGATTGGCTGGTGCTCGGGTGCATTTTTACTAGAACAGGTCCATACTAATTTATTACCTGATTTTCTTTTTTTCTTTTTAAGATTTTATTTATTTATTTGAGAGGGAGAATGAGAGAGAACATGAGCAGGGGGGAGAGGGAGAAGCAGGGAGTCCGACATGGGGCTCGATTCCAGGACCCTGGGATAATGACCTGAGCTGAAGGCAGACGCTTAACCCACTGAGCCACCCAGGTGCCCCTGTTGGCTGATTTTTATAAGCAAGAAACAATACCAGTTGATTTGCAAAAGCACGTTCACTTCAGCTAGTTGTCACGGATAGACTGAAGAGACTTAAAACCAGTTCCTGGGGCGCCTGGGTGGCTCAGTTGGTTAAGCGACTACCTTCGGCTCAGGTCATGATCCCAGAGTCCTGGGATCGAGCCCCGCATCGGGCTCCTGGCTCAGCAGGGAGCCTGCTTCTCCCTCTGACCCTCTCCCCTCTCATGCTCTTTCTCTCTCGCTCTCTCTCTCAAATAAATAAATAAATAAAATCTTAAAAAAAAAAAAAAAACAGTTCTTGGCTCCTTGTTACCATGGCTACGGAATTATCAGTCTTTCCCTAAATTTGTAGGATCCTTCTTATTCTCATACCAACCTCTTCACTTATGTAACCTCTTCCCATGCTCTCCCTCGAGATCTGATCAACAAGAGGGAAAGGGTAGGAATCTCCTTCACTACTGGCTCTGTGTTTCTTTACTCATGTATTTATTCAATAAATTGTCTTATGGGATACAGAGGAGAAGACTAATACAGTCCCTGTCTCGGAGTCTAGAGATGGAGCCCAACTACACAGTGGATTCCAGTTCAGTGAGGAGGAATACCCAGGGAAGCCTGAAGAGGTCACTCGTTCTGTCTAAGAGAGGGAGGGAGTTTCACAAAGGAGGAAAACCTTGAGTGGACCTTGACCCTACCTCAGTCCTGGCCCTTACTCTATCAGTGTAAGTATGCAGGACAAGTCAGGAGAAAAGGCCTTCCAAGGGAAGCAAGTTCACCGTATATTGTGACTAAATTTCTATGTCAGTTCATCTAGATAATAAATTAATATTTGTTATCTTGCGCTAGGCATTTTGCCAAGTGCTTTAAATGGAATATCTTACTAAAACTTCACAAAAACCTTGTGATTAGATACCACTGTTGACCTCATTTGCCAGAGAGAAAATTTAGTCTCAAAGGACTAGAGAACTTGCCCAAGGTTATGTGGTAAGTGGTAGAGACTGGATTCAAATACTGTCTGACTTGTAGCTACTTGGGCCCTTCGATAAATTACAAGTTCAATAGAGGGAAGAAAAGCCTGGCCTACAGAAGAGGGCATTTGATTTTAATGTGAAGTACCCTTAATCCACCTTAATAAGACATTTATGTTTGGGGTACAAATCATGATTTGCATTCAAAAAGTATTTTAATATTAGAAAAAAGTATTTTGATACCATATATATCCCATAATTTAACAGATGATAATAACTTCATTGAGTAATTCTGCCTGAGCCATCAAGTAAAAGGAACTAAAATTTACAGAGAAAACTGGTTTCCTCCTTTAGAAAGAAGCTTATAACCTAAATGGGTGACACAATGAGAATGACAGGTATCTATGTACATTTATTAAGGCTCAAATCAAAACACTGATCACCTAAGTACTTATCTGGTGGTACATGGATTATATGCAAAATGTGTTTTTTTCCCCCCCTAAACAGAAGGTCTATAACTTCCATCAGCTTCTTAAAGAATTCTAACTGCTACCACTCCCAAAAAGCTAAGACTGACTGCTCTAAAATTCTCAGCAGAGAGAAATGACTAATATATTCTTAATGTTGCTTCCATTTACATTTCTTTCTCAGTGTTAATTACTGGTTGGATTATGCACTTTGCTTTGGTTACCATTTTTTCTAGTCAAGGCCTTTTAGGTTACAAGGTAAAGACATCACTTTAAACTAGTTGAAGCAAAAAGGCCCTTATGGAAGGCTCTCGAGATGGCTAATGGAATCTAAGGGCATCAAGCAGAGGTGGGACCCACAGAGGACTGGACCAAGAAGCCGGCAGTCGGCTTCCCTCGCTTGAGTTCCCTCACATCGTCCACTCCATTGGTCTCAGCAAACCGGTCATCACTGCTGATGTGTGCACATGACCCACCACGGTTGCCCTCACTCCCTGGTTTATGTGTCCTCTGTTCACTGACCTGCAGGAATGACTACCTAGCATCTCACAGTCCCAATTCAGAACTCTCAGGATGGAGACTTTCTGCTCGACCCACTGCTAGTCTCATCAACCATAGCTAGGAAGGCAAGTATGACTGCAGCTGGAAACTCCTGGAAAGGGGAGCAGTGGCTGAGGGACACCCCATCTGTGTCTCCTATTCACGCATTTGAAAATGAATTTGCTTTTCTGGATGGCTGGATTTTGGGAAACTTTCATTTATGATAGCCACTAGAATCTGAAAATATTCTCTTTTCCGATGGAGAAGGTAATTAAGAGAGAAGACTTTACATAAACAATGATCTTACTTTTATTTTTTTAAAGACTTAATTTATTTATTTGACAGAAAGAGAGCACAAGCAGGGGAGTAAAAGAGGGAGAAGCAGACTCCCTGCTGAGCAGGGAGCCCGATGTGGGGCTCGATCCCAGGACCCTGGGATCATGACTTAAGCCGAAGGCAGAGGCTTAACCGACTGAGCCACCCACGCACCCCTGATCATACTTTTAGATCAAAATCTCCTTTGTGTTGATTTACATCTATCTTTATTGCAGTCCAAGCCTTGAGGAATTTGTGTCATTTCCCATATTACGTTTCAGGTCCTGGTCACCATCACTACCACCACCACCCGGCCATCCACCCACCCTCCTACACACACACTTAGCTAAAAAGATGCCTTCCTGAATATTTAGCTTGAGAGTTGTCATGGTCGGGGAGCGTGGATAGTTCAGTTGGTTAAGCCTTCGGCTGGGGTCATGATCCTGGGGTCCTGGGATGGAGCCCCGAGTCTAGCTCCCTGCTCAGCGGGGAGCCTGCTTCTCCCTCTCCCTTTGCTGCTCCCCTTGCTTGTGCTCTCTCACTCTCTCAAATAAAATTTTTAAAAAGAAAAAAAGTTGTCATGATTGATCTATTGGTTAATATCAATCATCTGAAGAGGTGAATCCTGACCTGCAGGGTCTTATATATTTTATTTCACAAATCCTCTCCCATTTCCGAGAGTGCTGTGAGATCTGCACTTTTTAAAAAAATTTGAATGAATATTGCGTTAAGAATTAACTTTGAGGGCACCTGGGTGGCTCAGTTGGTTAAGCGGCTGCCTTCGACTCAGGTCATGATCCTGGAGTCCCGGGATCGAGTCCCGCATCGGGCTCCCTGCTCGGCGGGGAGTCTGCTTCTCCCTCTCCCACTCCCCGTTTGTGTTCCCTCTCTCGCTGTGTCATTCTCTGTCAAATAAATAAATAAAATCTTAAAAAAAAAAAAAAAAAGAATTAACTTTGACTCTTTTCCAGTTCCCATTAAGCTAGTAAGTGACATGGAAACCTCAGTGGGGACTCCTGTTCAAATGGATGCACCCAGGAGACCCACACACTCTGTTATCCACCATTCATACAGCAGGGAGCTGCAGACACTCCCTTCAGCTTCAGTGATTCTAGTCTAGAGTCCTGTTTGTCACGGACCTCACAGGAGGGTTAGACCCAGATTAATGAGAAAGTCTTTGGCGACCATCAGCTCAATGGTCCTCAACCTTGGCTGCTCATCAGCTCCGCATGCCAGACTTTGCAGTCCCTGAAAAACGTAAAAGCTTCCCAGCTGACACATACCCCCAAGGTTGAACACTATTAATTACATTTGATGGAATTTTTCTGACAAAAATGTGTGGTATAAATTGCAAAATAAGGCTAGGATTTTTTTTCCAGATTTCAGTTTCATTATAAATATGTCTCATTTAGTACATGAGATTTAGAAAAAAGAAAAGCAAAAGGAAACATTTACAACCCCAACATAAAGAGACAACCACTGGTACCATTTTATTATATTTTCTACTAATGTTTTACCCATCCATATTTTTGCATAACTAAGGCCCCAATGTAAATACACAAGACTGCTCGGGTTTACTTTGTACTACTTGACATTACAAGGGAAGCATTTTCCAGGCAATACAGGTAGAAAATAAGTAAAAATCCTTCCATTGCCTTAAGGTCCATCCTTCCCACCCACTCTTAACCCTGCTGGGTGAAAATAGTACCTCACCAGAACAAACATTAAAACACAAAAACATCAAGTCTGACTATGGGGTTTACCTTAGAGCCTTACCAGATTAAGACTCTCTTAATAACAAAGCCCCCTTTTAGCGACTTTGAACTGCCTTCCCCTTCAGACTCTCAGGATCGTTTGCTCTGTTGTGTATTTCCAATAGACCTTGCTTGAAGGCATCTGGAAATTCTTGAGAGGATCTTTGAGTCCACAACACCAGTTTCTGAGCAGGGACCCAACTGTCTCCTCCCTACTTTCCCAAAGGCAGTGTGCCTGTGATAAATAATGGGATCTCTGCTCCAGAGGGAGTAGCCACCCCAGCTTAACACCACCCAGGTGAAGGCAGGGAGCCCCTTAAGCGAAGGTGTTCCTTATCCCTCTCAGGTTTCCGACAGCTCCCTCAGAAGCAGCTTGCCAAAGGCCAGAGTCCTTGTCAATGGGCAACTCTCCTCCTCTCTGAAAATCTAAATTCTTTTTGAACGGTTTATATTTCAGTTGGGTCATTGTACAAAAGTATTTTGCAGTAATTATGGAGGGTCCTTCAGGGAGAGATGAAACAGCTTAAAGAAATGATTACACATATGCTATATGCATACATAGAAATTATTCATAAAGTACAAGTGTGAAGATTGTGTGTATGAATACACGCTATTTACATTGAAAAGGAGAGTAAGTCAGACTTCATTCTAGGAGACAACCCACCCCACGGTGTACCTTATGATCCACAAGGGGGTGGAAATGACAAAGCTCCCCTCAGGAAGCCCTACCAAAGGATACTTAGTGAGAGAAGGAAGACCTTTGCCCCTACGGGGCCCAAATCAAGACTTTCCAATTTGTTTGCATAAAATACTACTGTTTACAAAGCAAACATTAGCAGAACAATTCAACAAGAATGGCTGTTGTCTTCCTTCCAGGTAAAACATTGATTTCTTTAGAAGTGAAGACAAACTAAAGCCTTCACAATGAATTACTCTTTAGAAACAAATCATTCCAAAACTGAATGCAGAATGCTGCCTCTTTCCAAAAGAAATTTGAAGTGGGTGAAGATAAAGAAAGTGTATGCATCAAGATGAACAAAATAGAAATGAAGGTAGCAAGCAGGGAAGTGAGGAGAAGCAGATGTGCTGACCCCGAGAAGTAGGTGACGACTACCGTGATTGATCCTCGGATTTGACTTTGAGGCGAGCACATATGCAAAGCAGGAAATAGAGAACCTGGAACAACGAAGGGCTAATACATGGTAGTTAATGTTAAAATTCATAGTCAGTATTACATTTCCCAAATACCCATGTTATTTCACCACATGAAGTTGAAGCTACATCGATTTTTCAGGTTTTCATATTGTAACGAGACACCACTGGATCAGAATCTTCTAGAACGTTCCGGCACCAAGCTCTACTGGACTGTGTGTACGCTTACTCTTCTAACCCAGAATCACTTGAGTCTTGTCTTTTAGGAAATAAAAAAGAAGGGTTAAACTAGCAATGTGCCTTTGCCCTATGTTTAGCTCCTTCATCTCTGTCCTGAAAGTTTGAGGCAATAAGTTCCCCAATACTTTGGTCTGAAAAGCATCTCCGTGATTCTTGGGAGCCATGACAAATAAGAAAAAGAATAGGTGACATTGTTCTCATCACATGTAACAGACGGTTTCAACTAGAAGATTCTCAAAATATATTTCTAGTGCAGGTCAGAGACACTGGAGAATCTATCCAGACAGGATTCTCCTATTACACCTCTTGGGGACCTGAGGTCCCTGCCCGCAAGAGCCCACTTGTATAGCCCAAGGCCCAGTGCAGTCCCTGAGAGTCTCCCAGAAATGGCACGCAGGTGGGGGTCTGGAGTGAGCCCCATGTCTATGGCAGACGGTGGTAGGTGCCAGGGGCACAAGTCCAGACCTTAGACACCAGTAAATAAGTGAATGAGAACCAAAAACATCCAGAACAAAAATGACCCTAATGGCTCAAGTTCAGGCCAGAAAAAAAAAAAAAAATTTAACAAAGGGAACAAGTTGTCAAAATAAAATTGTCAAAATGAGACTTCACAGATTTCCCATGTACACAGCCTCCTTCTTTGGTCATGAGTGTTGGATGTTCCTCAATCTCTATAATGATCCAGTTCTCATCAGAAACTAACATCAACTATTATTATTTAGCAATTCTGCCTTAACGAGATTAAGAAGATGTGGGGTAAGGGGAGAGACAACAGATGGAATATATTCTATTTTCTGAATTGATAAGAGGAAAGGGCAGAATGTGGACGTGATCGATTTCTAGCATTAATCAAATAAAAAATACTAATTTCCTAAAAAGAAAAATTGTGAGTTAAATGCCTCTTTACTTCTTGAAAAATCTGCATTTGGTCCCAATCCACCAAAAGGATTGTAATTTTCTTGGATTTATTTCAGGCTAATAACTATCCTATCTTGCTTTAGAAGTTAAAAACTTCTAAAATCAGGGACACCTTGGTGGCTCAGTCGGTTAAGTGTCTGCCTTCGGCTCAGGTCATGATCCCAAGGTCCTGGGATCGAGCCCCGCATTGGGTTCCTTGCTCAGCTGGGGGGCCTGCTTCTCCCTCTCCCACTCCCCCTGCTTGTATTCTCTCTCTCTCTCTCTGACAAATAAATAAATAAAATCTTAAAAAAAAAACTTATAAAATCAACTTCCTGTCCATTTGGGTTTTTATTTAACCAAAGAAATAAACATGCTAATATATGTACATATTAATACTAATATATTTATTGTTTCAGTGGGATTATGAAAGGTAGAAAGAGAGAATGGTTTGACTTGTAGAACCTTTATGTCATCGTTAAGTTCTCCAACCCCATTCCATCACATTCCCACATTAAAAATCTTCAGAGCTGATTATAAGACATCATACATGTATTAAGAAGTCTGTTAGGGGCGCCTGGATGGCTCAGTCGGTTAAGCGTCTGCCTTCGGCTCAGGTCATGATCCCGGGGTCCTGGGATCGAGCCCCGCGTCGGGCTCCCTGCTCGGCGGGAAGCCTGCTTCTCTCTCTCCCACTCCCCCTGCTTGTGCTCTCTCTCTCGCTGTGTCTCTCTGTCAAATAAATAAATAAAATCCTTTAAAAAAAAAAGAAGTCTGTTGGCGCATAGGATAGAATTCTAGCAGACGTGATTCGCTCGTAATGTGCACAAAGGGGCAGAAACTCTTCGTGACACTGTGACGTATTGCTGTTTATTCCTTTGGTTTAAGTAAAATTTCCAGCTGACACATGGGAGCCATTAGAGGTGCTTAACCATGAAGACAGCAGCTGGGTTGCCGGGATGAGAACATGCAGTGCGGTTCTTCTGATAGCAAAGGCCTGCTTTCTCCCCTGAACTGCTGAGCCTTGGGACTTTCATCAATCCGCACAACACCCAATCTCTCAGCCAACAAGCACCAGATTCTTAAGAAGGTTTTTTTCTTATTTTTCTCTTGGAATGTTGCTACCACAAGATCAAAGCCACGCTCAGAAAAAGCTTTGCATGGTATCTACACTGATAGTTTTTCTCAGTGCAAAAAAAAGAGAGTGGCGTTGGCCCAGTGGTCCAAAAGCTCTTAGCCCACAGATGAGTGAAGGGAAGTTATAAGACCCCTTCTTTCTTACCTCTGATCCCAGCAGCCTGAGCCCCAAAAGGTCAAGGCAGCAGCCTCCCTCGGAGCCATGAGTTGTGGGCCAAGCACTGGGTCTGGATTGGGAGATGTTAGCACACAGGGGCACAGGAGTCCACATGTAACTGCCCGACTTGCAATGTGCCCAGCGTTGCTGAGGCCCACACACCACGTCCTGCCCAACTCCCCATGCTCCCACTGTGCAAGTTTACCCTCACGGCCTCTACTTGCCCTTAACCAGCCTGGTCCATCATATGGCAGATTCCTGGCCTCTGTTCTCTCCTTGTCCTCTTCATGCCTCATTTCCACTGCCACCCCTCCCAGCGGCTCCCCGAATGCTGATGTTCCTTGGGTTCCTGTCCCAGGCCCTCCTTTGGTGATTTCACCTGTGCCCCCAGCTCCAAGTGGCTCTGGGATGCTAATTATTTGCAGCCTAGATTTCCAGCCTATCTATCTCCTATTAATCTAGACTCCAGCTGCTTTCTAGAGAGCTCCCCCTCAATGTGCTTCCAGCATTGCATTCGTCGTGTGCTCTCATCCAACGGGTCTCCCAGAAATGTCTCATGTGGGAGTCTGGAGTGAGTCCCACTTTATACCCCAGACAGTGGTTGGCACCAACGGCAAAATTGCAGGCCTTAGAAAAACTCGCAGATTCCATCTGGGCACAAAGAACAAACCTCCCTTCGTATATGCCCTCCTTTAGCTCTTCCTTTTGCCTTCTGCCACATCTGTAGGCGATTCCATTCTTAGATTCGCTTGAGATGATCCCAGAAGGCAGTTGATAAAAGCGTTAGCTCTCCTCAGGTATCCTGGCGCAGTGCGTGGTAGGCACCTATTTTCCCAAACCAGCAAGCTTTCTATCAGACTTTACTCCTTCCTGTGCCGTCTGTACCCAGCTCAGCACAGCTCTACGTCCTACGTATCTCTAGACATGTCCCTTTCCCTGCATCCCTCTGCCTAAAGCAGGCTTCCTCGTCTTTATCTTCTAACAGCTTCCAGATTGATTCTCACCATGTCCTCTCTCTCCAAACACGAAATAGTTGCCTTCCTAAAACACGAAATACCTCAGGCCTGCACACATTTGAGGACTCCTGGTTGCTTTTGCTTTAAGTACAGCCCAACTCTGGTGCTGGTGCCCCAGGGCCTTTGCATTCAGCCCTTGAGCCACCTTGCCAGCTGTGTCTCCCTACCACTCCCCACAACACAGGCCTTCAGCCTCCCCTAACTTCTCCCCGGCCCAGCATCATTTCCTCCCATGCCACACTGGTCACACGGTCTCCTCAGCTCTGAATGCCCTGGTCTTTGACTGTCAAACATCCACTTAATTAAAAACCCAGTTCGGACACAGGCACCCCCAACTTCCTCGGACACAGTCAGCTCCTCTCCCCTGTGCTCCCCGGGCCTGTGGACCTACGTCGTGGAGGACAGGACCGGGCTGTTCTCTTGCTCATCCACATACCAGCCCCATTTCCTTGCGATGCATTGGCAGATCAGGGGCTTAAAAATGCCTGTTGGTTTTGATTTCACCAGAATAAGAAAGTTGAAAAGTCCCAGATCCATTTGCTAACCGTCTCATTACGTTTTAATTACTCCTCTCCCCCCGACAAATACTATTTAAATGAGAGTCTAATCTGATGGATATTTATTGAAATGACTTCTAGAAGCAAAGAATAAGCTCTTATAAGGAAACTCTCTTATAAGGAAACAGTAGAAGCCTGTTCCTGAGGTACCAGGAATCTCCCACCGAGTGGGCACAGGATCTTCATCTGGGCAACCTGGAGCCCGGCAAGAGAGGGAGTGTGGGAGAGGGAGGAGGAAACATGTTTCCATTAGAAGGAAAAAGAAATGTTGTTGTGGGGCGCCTGGCTGGCTCTGTCCTTAGAGGGTGTGACTCTTGATCTCGAGGTTGTGAGTTCAGGCCCTATGTTGGGTATAGAGATTACTTAAAATCTGAAAGAAAGAAAGAAAGAAAAGAAAGAAAGAAAGAGGGGCGCCTGGGTGGCTCAGTCGTTGGGTGTCTGCCTTCGGCTCAGGTCATGATCCCAGAGTCCTGGGATCGAGCCCCGCATCGGGCTCCCTGCTCAGCGGGAAGCCTGCTTCTCCCTCTCCCACTCCCCCTGCTTGTGTTCCCTCTCTCGCTGTGTCTCTCTCTGTCAAATAAATAAATAAAATCTTTAAAAAAAAAAAAGAAAGAAAGAAAGAAAGAAAGAAAACGAAAGGAAGGAAGGAAGAAAGGAAGAAAAAAGAAAAGAAAGGGAGAGAGGGAGGGAGGGAGAGAGAGAAAGAAAGGAATATGTGTTGTAAAACCTCCTCGAGTTAGAACCCCTGTCCCTGTAACAGCATAGCTAACCCATCATAGGTGTCTCCATGTGTAGGTCAGTTAAGCTGACAGCAGTAACTGGGCTGAGTGAACTGCAAAGAGCAAGTGAAACTGCGCAGCGGTCAGACAAAGACCCTCAAAGTGGGAGGCAGCGGTGGGCTGCTTCTGCCAACTCCCTCACTCGGCCTCTTCCCCTCCCCGCATCCTCTCTTCCCAGGTGTTTAAGGAGAGCCCTTCAGAAGCCTGGATGGGCCTCCTGGCCGGGCGCTGCTGGGGAAAGGCTGACAAGGGTGGAGAGGAGGCTGTGAGGAGGAGATGGAAGTGTCTGTTGGGTTTGGGATAGCAGGATGGTGTGGGGCCTTCTCTCCTTCCTCGCTCCCTGCTGGAATTCGAGCCCTGACTGCCTCTCTCCTGGACTGTTTTCCCTCAGCGTCCCACCACCACCCCAGCCCCCCATCACTCTGGTCTCCAGACTGCCACCAGAGCAGTGTCGTCGAGGGGCTAATGTAACCACGTCTTTCTCCTGCTTCCCACAGCCCCGTTCCATTACAGGATTAACCGGAGGGCTTCAGCCAACATCCATGGGCCTCCAGTCCTGACCCCTGCTGGCTTCTTCCTGACCTCCCCACCTCACAGCCCAGTTTATGGGGCTTTGTGTATCACCTGTTGCCTCTGTGCCCTTGTTTGTGCCCTCCTCTTGGCCGGGAATCTCCTCCCGAGGTTTGGGTGAGGTGTCTTGTCTTCAAGGAAGATATACACACAGACCCAGACACACTCAGACACGCACAGATACACACAGACGCATACGCAGAAACACAGAGATAGACACACACGTCCACACACACACACCACACTACACCACACTCCAGAACGGCTTTAAATCCCCCGTCTGGGCAGCTTGTTCTCTGGACCTCTGCCACCGCACTGAGCGGCTTTTACTGACAAATCTGTCCTACCTGAGGGACAAATCCCTCCAGGTCAGAGACCACGCCCTCTGCAGCTTGAGCCCCACCCCCGCCGCCACACCCCCGCCTTTCCTGACATCCGATCTGGTTCATAGTGGGCCCTCAACAGACGTTTGCCAGACTGAACCTAACAACAGCGCTGAAGCAGGCCAGAGGAACTGGGGAGTGGAATGGCTTCTACGATGACCAAGATCTAAAATCGATTCTCCTTGCTAGAGGACCTTTAAGGAGAGCTTATCCCTGGCCAGGGGCAGATTGCAACATTTCACGGAAACTGATAGTAACAGCACCACCCTACCCTCAAGTCTTATCCTTGCCCCTTAAAACACACAAAAAACCGTGTACTCCTAAAACCTAGCCATCAGCTGTTGAATTCGAGGCCTTTCTGCGATTTGAGCTTTTGAGCAGAATAACCTGAGTCCTGTCACTTCTGGCAACAAGAGGAAACAGCCCAGAAATGCACTTAAAACCTCACGCAGCACTAACTTCGTCCCCCATTCATCTCCTGCATCCGAAACCCTTTGAAGGCAGAAGCTATATCCACTTATTCTTTGTCTTTCCCATAGTTGCTCGCAGAATGTTGTCAAGTATGGATGGCAAAGCCCTGGGGAAGATGGAATAGGATGGACATGGGCCCTTTGGATTTCCTAGAGGAAAAAAAAAATCACATGTAACTTGGAAATGTAATAAAACCTTCCAAAGTACCTGCCACTGCCCAGGAACTCAGCTGTGACTGCTCACCCCACGGCGGTCTGCACACCTGTGTGGGCCACTCACCTGTCTCATCAGAGTTGTGAGCACAGGCATCGGGATGAGGCCGCTCTGGTCGCAATCTCGGTTCTGTCATGCACCAGCTGTCCATCCTGGGTGAACCTCTTGAGCCTCGGTGTCCTCACCCGTCAAGAGGAAAAGAGCATGGACCTCACGGGGAGGGTGTCAAGCACTTAGGTCAGTGCTGGGCACGGGGGTTGTGGTCAATTTTTTTATTTTAAAGATTTTATTTTTAAGTACTCTCTACACCCAAGGCGGGGCTTGAACTTACCACCTGGAGATCAAGACTCATACGTTCTTTTTTTATATATATAATAAAACTTGATAAAAAGTAGCATTTGCAAACTGTGCAGCCGCCAGAAGTCCACAGTTACCAGAAATACGCGCTTTTCTTGGCATGCCCAGCCCCCTTCAGCTTTCTGTGCCTGGCGTGTTGGGGCATCTCCGTTTTCTGCAGGCTTCTTCCTATCCCTGCCCGCGTCAGCCATCCCCTCGTTCCCCTTGGGTACCTTCTCTCCCTTCTTGGCAGGGGCCTTCTTAGGCTTGCACTCTGGCTTGGAAGCGCAGGCTTAGCAGATGACCTTGCAGATCTTCAGTGTGGCTCATCCTTGACCTTGGCTTTATCTCCTTTCGCCTCCCCTGCAGCCTTTCTCTTGGGCGTGGTGGCTGCTGGGGGTGGGGGTGGGGCGGGATGTCGGCGCTCGTCGTGAGGATGCAGCAGCGTGCTGGCTTTGGCCCTTCCAGGGGTCGTTCTCAGCTCGTCCTCACACTGCTCCAAGGCCCATGTTCTACCGACTGAGCCAGCCAGGTGCCCCAGGGATCTGTCCGCTTTATTGTTTTTATTGTTAGGTGGGGCCCCGGTAAATCTGAAATGAGAGCAGAGAACGCTAAATTAGAGAACGCTACTAAAATACTAGTGGGTCTGGCAGTTTGGAGAGGTATAATGCGAGAAATCACATCTGAATATAGGTATAGACAGAAAAACAAATTAGTAAAGCCACTTGTTAAAACCTAAGACCAACACCTAGGCAGGACTTTTTTTTGGCAAAACAGCAGGTAGGGAGCGGGGAGAGGGTCTAGGCTCAGCCCACCATGGGAAATAGGAGAGGGAAGATGTTTTGGAACACTAACAGAGGGTCAGCTCCCAACCTTCATTTAGGTTCTAGGTGGCAGCGGGTTCCCATCTGGAGACGAGGGAGCAGCCCAGAAATCCAGGCATCCGGTGATCCTGAGTCTGGATCTTAGATTCCCTGTCCAGAATTCCAGCTCTTGAGAAGAGAGATCAGCAAGAACCACTCAGAAGCCCTGTCCCGTGGATGGAGCTCTGGGCTTCTTCCGAGCCTCTGGACACCCTCCTCCCCAACCCCATGGGATTGGCTACCAAGCACAGCTGGGACCAAGATGGGAACCCAGGGTCAGGATCCCTAAACCCCACAGGAAGGGGGCAGATTGCTAACTCTTTACTTACTGCCTGAGCACTGGCTCAGGAACCCGCATTGAGAGCTAGGGGTCAGTGAAGTCAGTGGTCCCAGCTATGAGCAGTTGATAGAGAAAGAGTCAGGAACTTGGGATGGAAGCCACACATCCTGAATTCAAATAGGTTGAATTATCGATTGTCAGTATTGGTCATTGTTTTTCTTCCCATGTGAGTCTTTGTGCAGAGGTACTTAGTGTGCAGATGGGCACATACTGTTAATTTGCAGATATTTTTATAATAATAATATCACCCAGCACATAAGGCATTTATATGCTAGAAAGGGAGGTGACCGTTAGGTCCATTTAACAGATGAAGCCCTAGCAATATTATAAATGCTATTGCATAGTTAATAAGTGGCAGATCTGGGAGTGGAGAAAGGAATCCTCTTCAAAGGATAAATGGATAAAGAAAATGAGGCATATATACAATGGAATATTATTCAGCCATAAAAAGAAGGAAATCCTGTCATTTGCAACAACAGGGATGAACCAGGAAGACATTATGCTAAGTGAAATAAGCCAGTCACAGAAGGACAAATACTATATGCTCTCACTTATATGTGGAATTGGAAAAGTCAAACTCATAGAACCAGGGAGCAGAATGGGATTGCCAGGGGCTAGGGGTGGGGGAAACAGAGAGATGTTAGTTAGGTTTATGACCTTTCAGTTATAAGATGAATAAGTCTGGGAATCTACTGTATGGCATGGTGATTATAGTTAATAATACTGTACTCTGTACTTGAAATTTTTCTGAGAAAGTAAATCTTCAGTGTTCTCATCACACACACACAAATGGTAACTATGTGAATGATGGATGTGTTAATGAACTTGAGTGCAGTAATCATTTCATAATGCATATGTACAGTATAGTAAATCATCACATTGTACACCTTTAAAAAATCACATTGTATGACCTAAATATATACATTTTTTGTCAATCATACCTCAATAAAACTGGAAAAGAAAAGGGACATTTAAAAAAAAAAAAAGAGGGACGCCTGGGTGGCTCAGTCGGTTAAGCATCTGACTCTTGATTTCAGCTCAGGTCATGATCTCAGGGTCGTGAGATTGAGCCCCGTATCAGGTTCCACGCTCAGCGCAGTCTGCTTAAAGATTCTCTGCCCCTACTCGCTCTCTCTCTCAAATGAATAAATGAATCTTTAAAAGAAAAGAAAAAGAAAAAAAGTGGAATCCTGATTCCTGTGCAGCATCCCTCCCACTGCTCCAGCCTAAGCACTATCTGTTTGGAGGACATTTGCAACTATTTTTAAATCCCAGCCTCCTCTCTGGTGAACTTGATCAGTTGACCCTGAGGCCAGTTCATTCTCCTCCTGCTTCCCCCTCCCCTCCCCTCGCACCCCTGCCTCTCTGGGGTTTGTTGACACAGTGAGCCACTAAAGACTCCCCTTCCTTCAGCTACTTTGAGTTGGGTTTCCGCACTTGCATATAAGGAATGCTGACTAATCCGTGGATAGAGAACTGGGTAAGTTTAGGAGCAGAGACCGAGCGAGGGGTGGGAGGGAAGGCTGCGTCCTCACCACCCACACGGGCACGCAGTTGGTGTTCGAGACGGACTGGGTGAACAAACGGCAGAGAGGCCACCCCTGAGCCTTCCTGGGTGGGCAGAGGTGCCCTTCCTCCAGAGCTGCTCTTGGTCGCAGGCTCATGGGCAGGTTCTCTGAGTGAGTCCCAGCTGTGTCAGCCCTCGGGTTGCCACGGGCCTGGGAAGGGCGACCCTAATATCCCGTCTTCCTGTTGCCACACACATGAGTACAACGAACTTGGCCACCACCCTCCACACACTTGAGGTGATCCCAGGGAGTCGTGATTGCTTGCAGCCAAAAGTGACTTGTACGCTTTATGTCCTAACAACACCTGCAGGAGACAGATGGGCATCCGGGTCTTACAAATGAGACTGAGATTCAGGGAAGTCCGGCAACAGGCCCAAAGGCACCGTGCTAGCAGCTAGCAAATGACAGTTTGCGTCAAAGTCTTCTTCAAGTGCCACACTGCCGCCTTAATTCCCTCCATTCAGAATTATTTCTCCTTTCCTCTCCTATGGCCCCTTCTTAGTCATCAGGAATGGCGCGGGGCCTTTAAATATTTTAGGGAGCAGAACTCTTTCTTGGAGAAAGGAGCAGGAAGATAGGTCAGCGTAGCAGGGACGCATCCACCTACAGTATTCCCTGGCTTCCCAGGGCGCTGGGAGCGGTGCAGCCAGATCCCCTCAAGGCACATGGCCCTGAGTCCGTCCCCTTTGTGTATCCTGATCCCGCTTCTAGCCACCCCCAGCCTGCGCACTGATGCTCCATCCCTCACCTCAGTTGGACTTGGTTCATTCCCAGCTTCTGGTTTCAGCGCTCAGCTTCTCAGTGAGTCAGGAGTGCACTCACCCCCAGAGGCTCCAAGATCTGATGGGAAGTTCCAAGCTCGTCTCCTTATTGTCTGCTCTCCTTGGGGCTCAGCCCCACCTGGGCAGCTGTTCTGCCAGTCTGAAGCATGCTCCCTCATTTCTTCCATCTGGTCAACCCTCCCCATCTTCTGTGCCTCAGCCGAAGTCCCTCCGAATGATGCCAACCCACAGCTCCTTCTCTTCCTCACCTCCGTACCAGGAGCTACCTTTACCATGTGTTGGGCCGCTTAGATTTACTTTTCTATAATTACACATCCCTCTATTGTTCCTGATAGGGCAATATTTTCATCTACTGAATCTCTTTAAAGACTAAGGGCTATGCAGCAGCAAGATTACATCATATAGCTCTTTTATCACCCTTAGATATCCTCGGACAGAACTTCAGCCTACAGGAAGTGCTCAATAAGTAACCCTCACAAATTTATATGCACAGATGAAGGTGGATCTAAGCAAACCAGATCTAGAGAGATACATAGCTAGTCTGTGACTCGGGAAGAAAAAATGGATTTGAGTGCCTACTATATTTTAGTAACTGAGCTACTTTGGAAGAGAAAAGAATACAAAATGAGAATACATTAGTGTCTCTGCTCTCTATGCTGAACAGTCTACTAGGGGACCAGGAGCAGAAACCAATGATGTGGTGCAATGTAATAAATGCAATGATGAAAATTGCTACAACAGTACATAGTGCAGACAGAGGACAAAGTCACTGTTATGCCTGAGAGAATTTGAGAAGACTTCACAGAACACAGGATTTGGGTCTTGAAGCACGAATAGAAGTTTGCCAATCATAACTGAAAGATTGCTTTCAGATAGATGAAGTTATGGTCATATATCCCATCATTTGGACACCAGCCCATCTGCCCAGCCATTTCATTTATTTATTTTTATTTTATTTTTTCAAAAAGATTTTATTTTATTTTTTTAAAGATTTTATTTATTTGAGATAGAGAGAGAGTACAAGTGTGGGGGGAGGGGAAGGGACAGAGGGAGAGGGAAAAGCAGACTCCCCCGCTGAGCAGGGAGCCCGATGCGGGGCTCGATCCCAGGACCCTGGGATCACGACCTGAACCAAAGGCAGACGCTTAACCAACTGAGCCACCCGGGTGCCTCAAGAAGATTTTATTTTTAAACAATCTCTACAACCAACATGGGACTCCAACTCACAACCCAAGATTAAGAGTCCCGCGCTCCACCCATTGAGCCAACCAGGGGCCCCAGTCCAGCCACTTTAATGCTGAACCAAGAGCGAGGGCAACGTTCTAGGGGGTTCTGGTAGAATATCCCTATGGGACCAGTGCCCTGGGACTCACGTGTGATCTACAATCTTCGTTTCAGGGTAACATCTTCCAAAGCAGCTTAAAATACTTTACCCAGATTGACATTGAATCCCCTTCTCTGCACCCAATTAAAACCAAAAATGATAACAGCCTTATTAGATCTAAAATAAGCCCTGATTAGAAACAGCCTGTTTAAAAATCAATAAACTTTTCTTAATCCCTGCAGTGGAAAAAGAGAGCGGCTCCTCTCTGTCTTCCCTAAAAAGTCAGTATTTATACAAAGCATGACGTTGCTGGATTCGCAGCCGCAGAGGTGCCTGGGCTTCCACCGGGCTGCCTGCGGCCTCTGAAGCCTGCATGACTTATTTGGCTAGAACTAATCTCAGCTCCAGGCTTGCTTACATTTCTGGGTTACCCTTTCGCCTGGAATGCATCTCAGTGTTCTCATTAGTGCTGTCTTCCCAGCCCTGGCCCTCCCTTGCCTTTTGTTGCCGTTACTTTCTGTCCTGCCATTAGTAATCTTGACTGCTTCCAGCACGCAGCCAGGCCCTGGTGTTTTCCCCACCTCGCTGAGACTCTATTCCCAAGCCAGACGAGGCCCGGACCCCTCCCCTGTCCCTACTGCCCCTGCAGACCTTCTTGGCTATTTACAGTCCAACTGTTGCTTAATTCCCTTTCTAATTCTAAAATGTATTTTGTACTTCTTATAGAAGGCTATAAAGAAAAATATTAAGAAAACCCTCATAATCCACACTCAGAGTCAAGCACTGTTCTTTTTCCAGCGTCATCCTCATGGAAAATATATTTTATTGTATGTTTCATTAAAAAAAGCAATTTATCTTTTGATGTGATACAATGAGGAGGGCACTTAGCTTCAGTGTGTCTTGTTCCCAAAACCTTAAAACCCCAGTCTAATGAAAAAAACATCAGACAACCCTCAACTGAGGGGCACTCGATAAAATATCTGACCAGAACTCCTAAAAACGGTCAAGAGGCCTAGAGGAGCCTAAGAAGATGCGATCACCAAATGTAATCTAGTCTCCTAGGTGGGATCCTGGAACAGAAAGGGGACATTACAAAATGACTTTTAAAATCCCATTAAAGAATGGACATTAGTTAATAATCATGTGTCGGTATTGGTTCATTATTTGTGATGAACGGAAGATATTAGCAAATAGGGGAACCAGACATATGGGAACTCTGTGTTGCACCTGCAATTTGTACGTAGATCTAAACCTGTTTTCGAATTTAAAGTCTATTTTTTTTTTAAAGTCCATGATCACGGGGGAAAGGAATTCAGACCGTGCAGAATTGTGTGGAATAAAAGGCACTCGCCCTCTGCGTCCATGTCTCCACCTCACAGCTGGCACCAGCCTTATTCTCTGGAAACGTCTCCTCTTTATTGCATAGTTGAGCTCACGCTGCCAATGCAATTTTGAATGCTGGCTTTTGTCGTTAGCCTTACAGCACAAGCCTGTCCCCGTGTCCTGAAGAACTCTTCCTAAAGACAATTTTATAGGTTGCGTAATATTCATCGCACTGTTTTCTTGCCTAAATTAGCTGTGATCTAGCCCTTATGTTTCCAGGAGATTTGCTTTCATTACCCATGTCTTAGAATGCTTCCTCCTGCAAAGAACTGTTCCTCTGATTTCTCCAAGCCGCAAGACAGCAACATCTTCATCCGTGCTCTCCTGGGACCTCCATAAAACTTGTGTAATGTTTCAGCAGAGATCGAGTTTATTTTTTTTTTTAAGATTTTATTTATTTATCTGAGAGAGAGAGAATGAGAGGCAGAGAGCATGAGAGGGAGGAGGGTCAGAAGGAGAAGCAGACTTCCCGCCGAGCAGGGAGCCCGATGCGGGACTCGATCCCAGGACTCCAGGGCATGACCTGAGCAAAGGCAGTCGCTTAACCAACTGAGCCACCCAGGCGCCTGCAGAGATCGAATTTAAAGCCTCTCTTTTCTTGATCTCGTCCTTTGCCTTTATTTCTCATGATGTAGGGATTTATAATCCGTTGGTGATAACCCGGCTGCTATCATTGCTGATGGCTAAAACGTGTGATGCTTGAACTTTCATGCACGGGATTGAATAATTTCCCCCAAATTCATATCCACCCAGAACCTCAGAATGAGACCTTACTTCCCAACGGGTTCTTTGCAGATGTAACTCGGGAAAATGAGGTCATATTAGATTAGGGTGGGCCCCAAATCCAATGACTGGTGTCCTTATAAGAAGGCACCGACAGAACTCCATGAGAAGACACACACAGAAATTGGAGGAATGCGTCTACAAGCCAAGGAACATCAAGGATTGCCTGCAGCCACCAGAAGCTAGGGAGAGGCGTGGAACACACTCTCCTTCAGAACCCCTAAGAAGGAACCAGTCCTGCCAACACCTTGATTTGGGATGTCTGCTCTCCAGAACTGTGAGAGAATAAATGGCTCTTGTAAGCCATCCAGTTTGTAGTATTTTGTTATGGCAACCCTTGTAAACTACATATGGTGGGCTGTGGCCTCAGAGGAACCTGGGTCTGAGCAGAACTCTGGCACTTGTGTGAGGAAAGGGGTGATAGTTCTCACTGTGAGGGGCAATGAGGTGCCCAGGGGTATCCACCAAGATCGCATGAACGAGGCAGTGGGCAAAAGCCCAATCAGACAGACAAGTCAGACAGAAAGAAGACCACAAGGATCACTTTCTCCCCCTCTTACCTGTGTCATTGGTATTTCCAGAAGGTTTAAGTCATTGTTTGCCAGAATATGCCTTTAATACACAAGGCCTCCAGATCCAGCTATGTTAATTCCAAAGCTTTGGCTATGACAAAATAAATTACTTTAGCACCTCATTTCTTTTAAATTACTTATTGTGAATTTTCTTTGCGAATAAACACACACACACACACACACACACACACACACACACCCCTCTTAACAGCCATTGCTGTATGTATTTTACAGTATTTCTAAAATGACCATATATAATTTTTATGAAGAAAACATTTTAATAAATTTACTTTAAAGGGGGATGTTGCATCTGCACAAAAACTGACTGTGGATGCAGAGATTCTCCGCAGATGAGAGGCTCGAGGTTGGTGAGGAAAACGTAGGTGGGATGTTGGCAATAATTTTTCAATGTGTGAGACCTGGGGACCTCTCAGGTGCAAGGGGGTGACCTTGTTGGTGGTGCTATGAGGTACCATGAGGTCCTGAGGGAAGTGTGTGGTGAGGGATGAATTCCTCCTGTGGGGGTGAGGTGGGGTGGGGGTGGAGATGGTGCTAGAGAGCAGAGTCTTGAAGAAGTTTAATGAATTTAGGGCAGCTGTGAGGTTAGAAAGGCAAGAGAAAATACTTCTCAGTCCCCACCTGGGCTGCTGTGAATGAAAATGGGAGGAAGGATGAGGTTTGTGGGCAGAGGGGAAAGCTCCCGTGGTTCACCACAGGAAGGCAGGCCACACCTGCCTAGAGGCGCCTCCGCGTCCTCAAGATCCCAGCATTCCTTTCTGTATTAGTTATCTATTGGTGCATAACCTCAAAACTTAGTGGCTTAACACAATGATGAACATTTATTACCTCAGAGTTTCTGTGGGTAAGGAATTCAGGAGTGAATTTTCACGATAATTCTGGCTTGGGATCTCTCATGAGGTTGCAGTCCAGATGTCTGCCAGGGCTGCAGTCACAGGATTGACTGGGACTGGAGGATCCACTTCCCAAAACGCTCCCTCATACAGCTGCGGTACTGGTCCTAGCTGTTGGCAAGAGGCCTCGGTTCCTTGCCAGCCACCATAGGGTTGTGTCCCCCCACCCCCAGAGAAAGTGATCCAAGAGAGAGCAAGGTAGATGCTGCAGTGTCTTTTATGACCTAGTCTCAGAAGTCACACACTGTATCCATAATATCCTATTGATTACACGGTTGGCCGTATTCAATGTGAAAGAGAATTACAAAACCGGGAGTTAAGGATCACTGGGCACCATCTTGGAGGGTGGCTGCCATGCTACACAGAGCTAAGCCACCACCTACACTGGATTGGATCCGTGGCTGACTGAGTGCCTGGAGACCAACTCTGAGGCTGGGAACTTCCAGAACCTGAGCAATGATATTTTCTTTCTGGACCCTCAAAGTGAAGCATTCAAAATATGCCCAGCCATATTGGGAACCCCCGGGAAAGATGCCGAGGATTATCCCCCAAAGATTAGAAATCCAAGACAAACCTCACTCTACCCTTACTCAACATTTTCCCCAACTCTTTTTTAACCATTTTTTTCCATTTAAAAATAATTTAAACCATTTTCAACCATTTTTTCCTTTTTCATATGAATTTTACATGTCATTAAACGCACAGATCTTAGATATACATTTGCCCAGTTTGGAACAATGCATAATCCAAACCCCTACAGAAATACAGAAAGTTCCTTCATGATCCTTCCAGGTCAATGCACCCAGCACACACACACACACTTAGGCAACCACTGTTCTGATATCTTTCCACTATAGAGTTTTAAATGTTCTAGAATTCCAAATAAATAGAATCATATAGTATGTACTCTTTTGTGTCTAGTTTTGTCTTTAGTCAGCATGTTGATTCATTCCTGTTGTCATGCACCAGTAATTCATCTCCCCTAACATTATTTTTTAAAATTTCAAGTCTACAGAAGCACTGAAAGATAATACAAGGAACCCCTATATACCCTTGACCTAGATCCACCAAGTGTTAATGTTTTGCCCTATTTGCTTTAATACTTCCCATTTCTCTTCCTTTCTTTTTACTGAACCCCCTTGAAAGTTGCAGATATTAGATGTCATCCCTAAATACTTTAGCATGTGCTCCTAAGAACATTCTCCTACCTAATTACCATACCATTGTCATGGCCAAGACGTTTGACATTGATAAAGTAATATTATCCAATATACAGTCCATATTCAGTTTCTCTCATTCTGCTTAGAGGAGGGCAGGCCCACATCTTAGGACATGTGGTGAGATCTGGGAATGGAGGGTCAGCTGTCCTGACCTTGACCCTTCCTCTTCTCTCTCTCCCCCTCACTTCCCTATAGCCATCCAGTACGCACTAGGCCCTGGCTTGGGTAATGGCCAGCTTTCCTGGGCACTTTACTTCAGCCCTATTTATAGGAACTTCCCTTCCCTCTCTTTGGTTGTCAACCCCTCCATAGTGTACCCCGCATGCTCACATGCACCCCTCCCCAGGGATCAGCCTCTGTGAGGGACAGGAAAGAGTTCGTGTCCATTCCTCCAGGTACCATAGACACTGGGACATAATCCCCCTTCCTCCTTCTTTTGTGGTTGAGTCTAACTGCTTAAATAAATCTCCCTCCTCTCAGTACTCTCCCCCAACAACAAGGCACAGGAAAGTCTGCCTGGGCTAAGAGTAAACACATCTTTCGAACACGTACACACGCACACGCACACACACACACATATACACACGCACACATACTAAAACAGCTGCCTCACACTTGGGTCTGATTCTCCCCACCCCCAGGGCAACCCTCTGAGTCTCCATCAGGGTGAGGCAGGAGCTACGGAGGCCCGCCCAGGTCAGTGCCATACTGACGAGCACAGCCACCGTCCTCCAGCTCTGCAGCATTGCTCTGAGCCCGTGGCAACTATCGGAGCCTCCTACTCAACCCCAAAGCCCCCGCCATCCCTCCCAACCTCCCTGCTCCCTTGGCTTCAGGGCAGAAGTAGACACCTTGCTCCAGACAGTACTCCACCATTCTCATTGTTGGTCATTCTAAATATTGATGTTGGGTTCTGCCGCAGTCCCCTGCCTGAGGGCACTGCCCACGTGCAGTGCTGAGCTGCTTGCTGCAGCTGAGACAGAGGTGAGGGACAGGCCCGCGCCTGGAGCCCCGGAGCCAGCGGCGCGCTGGAGGCCTGGCCCATCTCCTAGAGCAGCCTCCCTTCCAAGTGAGCCTCTGCGCCCTGCCCGCCTGCCGGCCTGCAGCCCCTCTGCGCCCTGCCCCCCTTGCCGGCCTGCCCCGAGCAGCCCCTCTGCGTCCTGCCCCCCTGCCTGCCTGCCCAGAGTGGTCTGCGCCCTGCCCGCCTGCCCAGAGCGACCCTCTGCGGCCTGCCCAGAGCGACCCTCTGTGTCCTGCCCACCTGCTGGCCTGCCCTGAGCAGCCCCTCTGCGTCCTGCCCCCCTGCCCGCCTGCCCAGAGCGACCCTCTGCGTCCTGCCCCCCTGCCTGCCTGCCCAGAGTGGTCTGCGCCCTGCCCGCCTGCCCAGAGCGACCCTCTGCGGCCTGCCCAGAGCGACCCTGTGTGTCCTGCCCACCTGCCGGCCTGCCCTGAGCAGCCCCTCTGCGTCCTGCCCCCCTGCCCGCCTGCCCAGAGCGACCCTCTGCGTCCTGCCCCCCTGCCTGCCTGCCCAGAGTGGTCTGCGCCCTGCCCGCCTGCCCAGAGCAACCCTCTGCGGCCTGCCCAGAGCGACCCTGTGTGTCCTGCCCACCTGCCGGCCTGCCCTGAGCAGCCCCTCTGCGTCCTGCCCCCCTGCCCGCCTGCCCAGAGTGACCCTCTGCGTCCTGACCCCCTGCCTGCCTGCCTGCCCAGCGTGGTCTGCGCCCTGCCCGCCTGCCCAGAGCGACCCTCTGCGGCCTGCCCAGAGCGACCCTGTGTGTCCTGCCCACCTGCCGGCCTGCCCTGAGCAGCCCCTCTGCGTCCTGCCCCCCTGTCCGCCTGCCCAGAGCGGTCCTCTGCGCCCTGCCCGCCTGCCACCCTGCCCTGAGCGGCCTGCAACTCCGCAAAAGGAGCTGGACGCTCAGCGGAAGCCTTCGTTCTAGCCTTGCGCCCACGTCTTCCAGCGGGGCCTCGTGGCCAAGCCGCAGCAGCTCCTTCTGCTTCCCTGTCTAGCGGTTGGAAGCAGGGACTCGGAAGAGTAGCTTTTCAGTGCACGGAGATGTGTGACTATCAAAACAGACCTCAACATTTTGGCAGAAAACTCCAGCCCCTCCCCGCTGCACCTGCCTGCTATTCATAACTTAATTCACTGTAGGAGCGCCCCTCCCCCTTCCTCAAAAGCTCGGCACAATCCATTCAGCGAAGGCCACTGTCTTGTCCCCAGGGGACCTCGTGTCTTTATTTTAGACATTCACATAGTTGGGTTTCCTGCTGGTGTGACGGGTTCAGGAGGAGAGCTGGCTGCCCTGTTGAATCGAGGTAGGGGTGGGGGGAGAGGGGGTGGCTAGCTACCAGGAGAGGCCACCAGGTGTTTTGAAAGCCGACTCAAAAAATAGTCCTTCCATTATTTCCAGATCCAGGCAAGGGTGACAGACCCCACGTACAGACCCTTCCTTGAGGGCCCGCACTCATTCAGAGTTCCCCTTTCTATGACTTTATCTGGGTCATTCATTCTAATGGTTGCTCATATATTGCATTAGAGATTTGGGGTGGCTTACGAAAGCATAAAATAAAGATAAGTAACTCAGGTCTGGTATTGGCGCAGAGAAAAGGACAGTCTTATACAGTGGCTAAAAGGGGACCAGAATTCTCTCTGTCCCCTGAAGCCGAAGCTCAAGGGCAAACAATCACTGCATGGAGCCACACAGGGCCTTTAGGTGTGATCAAACTGGGTCTTAGGAATAGAACGTCTTCTCTTAAAACCGAGAACCGAGAAAAATCTCCCAGTGGGAGCCCCAGTGCACCATCTCATCCGGGAAGACTGCTGATTTTTCATAATAGTCTGGGGCTTTTGTTTTGGTTTGGTTTAGTTTGTGTATGGTTGTGGTTTGCCCCCCAACCCCACTGGGTTTTTTTTGTTTTTGTTTTTGTTTTTTAACTCAAAGTCACAAGTTGGCTCAAATAACACTGCCATGGTAACTAACTCCTTTGGTCGAGAAAGAAAACCGTTAAGCCCTGCAAATGGGCAAGAAAGAATCACAGGAAGAGGGAAAAGATGGGGGGGCAGTTTACAGCTTATCAAGATCAAAGGACAGAAACAGAGCTGCAAAAAACACAAAACCTACAACTCCCACACCGCGAACCGTGTCTGAAACGTGCCTACCCGTTGCCCATCACGGTGACTGGCCCAGAGCAGTTCCAGACTGTTGTCATGTATCCCGCGTGGTTAGCACCTCCTGTTTGCAACTCGCAGTATTTCATCGCTGCTTCCTTGCTCTCTTCACGCGTCTGCGATGCTCTAGGCTCGTTCAGCTGCAGTGTTGCAATTTGCCTGCAGGTGCTGCCCCCAAACACCCATCAGAGAAGCCTGGACACGCAGAGCTCTTCTCCCCTACTTCACAACTTTCCAAAAAACCAAAACGTGGGCAGGGTAAAATCCCAGTTCCTCGCTAGGACATCCCAAGACCTTCAAATTTCATCTAACTCACTTTTTTATGGCCTTAGATCTTACCAATTCAAGCGCCCAGTTCATCCAAGAGGTTTATTGAATATTAAATTTTTTAGAAGGTGCAGTGCTGGGTGCTGGAGGTAAAAGGATGATGGAGCTTTCAGCTCTGCTCTGGAGAAGCTCATTGCCTCATCTGCCTAGGAAAAGGCTGAGCTGCTATGTGAAAGCAAAGGGACATCTCCACACACACACAGCAGCTTAAAGAAGATTCACTTTTTTTTTTTCACACAAGAGACCATTGTCAGAGGTGAGAAGCCCAGACTGCTGGGGCTGCTCAGTTCTATCAGGTCAGCTGGGGACCTGGCTTCTTCCCATCCTGTTACATCGTCATCCATAGGATATTGTCCTTGGTCGCATGGTCATCGAAGCTGGGTCATGACCACATCCAAGCTTCAGCCTGGGAAAGAGGAAGGGAAAAAGTGGAGAGCAAGCAATTTCCTTTCAAGGAAGAAACAGAGAAGGTGCACCTACCCTTTGATTTACACTCTAGGGCGTGCACCTAGTCATGGGGCTGCCTTTAGCTGCAAGGAAGGCTGGGAATTGTAGTCCTTAGCTAGGCAGCCATGTGCCCAGCTAGTAATAAGTTACAACTAGCAATCTAATCACTGCAACTAGTCAGAAAGCATCTCTCTTTTTTTTCTCACACAACCTGACTTTATCTATAATTGATTGATGAAACAATTTTGTAACTTAGAGCATTGCTAATCAATTGTAATTGCCCAGTCAGGGTAGAGAAATGCCAGTTTGTAGACATTTGGGGTGAAGAGAATGTCCTGTAGCAGTTTACTGTGTGATTTCATACCCCAGGGACGTTTCACTGCCCATCAGGGATGACAAGTATTATCACAATGACAACTGAGTTGATAAAATTCCAGTGATATGAAACTTAGTTTATTTTCAAGTTTATTTTTCTCATGAGAATGTGATGTTTCAGTTGGCTACCTTAGGCATGCTTAGAAGCCATTCAGGTGGGAAAAGAGGAAGAACATTCCGGAATGTAAAGAGCATGTGTTAGAGGCCTGTCATCATGGCAGGGCCAGGTATATTCATACAATATTCATTATGGGGAGCAGGTATGTGTATGGGGAAGAGAGGCAGGAGAGAAATTGGAGAAACGGAGTGGAATCACATAAGCTAAGCCCTCCCAAGATGCAGAGCCTCTCCCAAAGATAACCAGAAGAAAGACTTGGACAATTCTCCTGTGAGCTGGCAACCGGCGGTAGGACCCAGTTCACGTGGAATACAACCCACATTTCTGTCTGCCCTATCTTTGGGGCTCCCGACCCGACCATTGCCAAGCCAAGTTCTCAGAACACAAAAGGAGACCCACAAGAAAGCAATAGCTGCCCCTGAAAAGAGAAAGATCGACAATCAGTGGGTACCAGAAAGCAAACTCGCTAGTCACAATCCAAAGACAGAATTCTTACACATGTTTTTGGCCTGCCAATCTGAATTTGGAAAGGAAGGGACACTGAAATTTTACCTTCCCTGTCACTCAGGCACTACAGATAGAGACCTGGGAGAGCCAGCTTTGGTAAGAGTCCTCCCCATCTGAGGGCTCCTGCCCGGTTTCCCAGGACCCCTCTGCAGGCTCTACAGTGAGCTCAGTGTCCTGGAGGGTCTCATCCTTGTCCCCAGACACTGTAGTTGAGGAAAAGAAATGTCCCCGCTTCCCCTTATAGAGAGTGCTTGGCCGAGACCCCTTTCTCTAGGCCACCTCATAAATGAATAAGCTTATCTAGCTTAAAAGTTCTCCTCAGTGGACACCGAAATTCTGGATTATCTTTGGTAAGCTTTACCTGCTTTATTTACCTGAGGCCTCGCACTGGACCCTGTCCAGCTTAAGTTGACCCAGTCGGACCCCAAACCCAGTCTGGCTTCTCAGTCCCATCCAGCCCATTCCCAGACCCAGTCCGGCTTCTAAGTCGCATCCAGTCCAGTTTCCGAGTCGGGCCAGCCCGTTGCCAGACCCAATCCGGTTTCTAAGTGGGATCCAGTCCAGTTTCCAAGTCGGACCAGCCCGTTCCCAGACACAGTCCGGTTTCTAAGTCAAGCCCAGTCCAGTTTCCAAGTTGGATCAGCCCGTTGCCAGACCCAGTCCGGTTTCTAAGTCGAGCCCAGTCCAGTTTCCAAGTCGGACCAGCCCGTTGCCAGACCCAGTCCGGTTTCTAGGTGGGATCCAGTCCAGTTTCCAAGTTGGGCCAGCCCGTTGCCAGACCCAGTCCGGTTTCTAGGTGGGATCCAGTCCAGTTTCCAAGTTGGGCCAGCCCGTTGCCAGACCCAGTCCGGTTTCTAAGTGGGATCCAGTCCAGTTTCCAAGTCGGGCCAGCCCGTTCACAGACCCAGTCCGGTTTCTAAGTCGAGCCCAGTCCAGTTTCCAAGTCGGACCCGCCCGTTGCCAGACCCAGTCCGGTTTCTAAGTGGGATCCAGTCCAGTTTCCAAGTCGGGCCAGCCCGTTGCCAGACCCAAGTCAGGTTTCTAAGTCGAACCCAAGTCCGGTTTCTAAGTGGGACCCCAGTTTGACTCTGGTGCGCTTCGGGCCCCAGTCGGGGGGCGAGAAGAGCTGCTGGAATGAAGTCTGCGAGCCCAGCACGCGGGCTGCAGAGCCGCCCCCCGCCCCCCTGCGGACTTACCCACCACCTCCAGAGGCAGCGCTGGAGCAGAGAGCACCGGGGGCTGAGCAGGTACCTACATGGGGTTGCTCCTTGCGTCTGGGAGCCTCTCGGGGTCTCCTTCAGTTCCCTCTCCCGCCCCAGAACGGTTAAAGGTAAACTGAGGCATATTACACATTTCGAGAGTTTATTTAGGCAAAACTCGATTCTAATTGAGCAGCATCCAATCTCGCAGAGAGAGGGGAGCTCTGAGGGGCTGTATAAAGTGAGCGTCTGTGAGAGGCAGAGGGGAGCGGGAACAAGGAGGTGATGCCAGGCAGAAGAGCTGGTTGGTATTTGCGGTTACTTTCCTTTAGGGGATGGCAGGGGCCCATCCGCAGACTACCTCACTGCGCTGACCCGCTGATTCCTGGCCGACTGATTTCAGGTTCCGTTCCTGGGAGAGCTGAAACTCTGAGTTAGGTCTCCATTTGGTGACACAAGGCTTAGCATAAACGACTCCATGTGTGCCTGTTGACTTGTTTTTTAAGACCATGCGACAGTAAAAGTGAGTTTCAAAACACAGATCTGAGCATTGCGCCTTCCTGCCTAGAAGCCCCCATTAGGGTCCCACTGCTCTTAGGCTTGAGAACAGCCATGGGTGGAAATGGCCCAGGATCTTCATGCTCTGCTGCTCCCTTCTTCCCCAGCATCCTCACATGCCACGCTCCTCCCCTACTCCCCAACCTTTCTTCTGACTTCACACTCGCCATGATGCCCTCCAGGACAAAACACTGGCGTGAGTCACACCCCCTGTGTGGAAAGTGCTTCCCTTCCCACTACACCTGGTGAACCCTTGATGGGTGTTCACGTGTTACTTCCTCAGGAAGACCTGCCCCGAACTCTGGCTGGGTCTGTGCCCAGGATTACTCACAGGTGTAAGTGTCCTGCACATTCCAGCTCTCACAGGTCCAACCTGCCATTAGTTTGTGCAGTTCGTTGATGGATGTCCTTCCTATACTGACAACTCCATCCCCCGTGTGGTTCTTTTCTTCCCCGGCTAGATGAGCCACCAGTGAACGCAGGGGCATCTCTTACACTCATTCATCTCCTTCAGAGGGCTTAGCCTATTGCTGCTGTCTAGCTGTGACTGGAATAGTTAGTAGATTCTAAGCCTATCTTCACAGAAGTGTGGGTTTACATATGAATAACACAACTCCTTCCTTAATGAAACCACCTAGTGTGTGTGTGCTCCTCGCTCACGCTGTATCTAGGTAGTTCAGGTAGCTACCTATTAGCCTGTGAGTCACCAGAGTGACAGAAGATGTGGTTCATCCGTCCATTTATACATGTACACATGCATTCAGTCACCAAGTGTTCATTGGTATCAGGCAGAATGGTAGGCAGTGGGCAACACAGAGGTGAATAAAACAGAGCAGCTGATGACAGGGTTTCTCTGTACAGTTGTACAAGTTGTGCACTGCATAAAGGTGCCAGTGAGGAAAGGAGCATAAGTTGAAATCCAGGCAAGCCTTGCAGCAAATCAGCTACATGTGCCTGGAGAGAGTGGCTTTATCAGGGAAGTCAAAGGGGCAATATGAAAAAGTTTGAGGCCCTGGTTAAGGACTAGTTTCTTCAAATCGTGGAAGAGAAGACGAATGCACTGTGAAGTTAACACTGTAATTAAGAGATGATTCTGAGGGCACAGAGGAAAGAGGGACACAGACCAGTGGAGAGCTGAGCAGGCCCTTGAGGGAATGAGTTATCAGACTGAAATCCTCTGGGGTAGAGTGAGCATGGACATTCTCCCCTGATTCAGGTGTTCTGACCCAGAAGAGGCCCAGGGCCACCAGGGAGCACACAGGGAGTGTGGGTAGACAGGAGGAGGAAGGGAGAGTCATTAGCAGAGGAAAAGAAGCTCTGAAGTGTGTTTCACCATTTTGCTCTGGTTTGCCTTTGAACGCATTTATACTGCAGATATGCTCTCTCCCCATCGTGGATAGCTAAGCAGAGCTGGACAAGTGAACCCGCACAGGCAGGGTGCACCTAGGCCCCCCCTGCCAAACCTGGAATGTTACTCTGCTGATTAGCAGTGGCTTCCTCCCAGCCTGTCCCACCGCCGGATTGCAACAGGTCATCAAGGTGGTGTCACGGGCTGCGCGGTTCTGTGTAGTGGAGAGTATCTGTCTTCGGAGTTTAGGCTGTGTTGGTGGGGAGGAGGGCAAGACAGAGGATAGGACTGAGGTTGAGCCCACATTGCTTCAGTCTGTGGAGGCTTTTGCTTCTGGAGCCAAGGATTCTGCTCACATATTGAGTCTGAAAGGCAAAACCCCCTCGCTAGGCCTCCAGCAAGATGTATTTTAGAGATTTTTAAGTGATTGGTAATATTACATGTGTTCATGTCACCAAGTATAAACCCCTCACATGTGTTATTGGACTGTGATGGGAGACAACTTGTAGCTGGGAACGGGCCGTCTCTTGGAGCAGGGGAGGGAGCTGCCTGAGGTCGCATGCCGGGTTGGTTAACTGGCTGACCTAGGAAACACATCCGTGTCTGGCGATTTCAAAGTAACTGCTCTACTTTTTCATCCAGAGAAAGGGAGCAACAGCAACACCTGCCTTCTGGGCTGGTTGTGAGAATCTACACGAGAAAATCTACGCACAGTGCCCAGCAGAGCTCCCTGTGCATGATACTGTGCCTTATGCACTCAGAAACTCTTAGTTCCCTTCTTCTCCCTGAAACCAAGACTGACCAACCCTGGTAAGCCACAATACAGAGAAGTGCCTGGTCCTGGGCCATAGTGAGCCTTGCATCACTCTGTGATCTCGAGCTGTCTGCCTACAGCTTGGTGCTCAAAGATGGCGTCCTCTGGCCCCACCATGCTCCTTCTCTTGTGCCTCTCCCGTAAAAACACAACAGGCTCTGTGTATAAGAACCAGCAAGGGGGGGGAGAGTTCTAAGACCATTATCAATTATTATAAAAAAGTACTTATTTATTCCATTTTAATATAGCCCCTATCTAGGCACAGGGCCGGGGACAGGCTGTGGGAATAAGTAAAAGGTGGAAAAGCATCTCCTGATACCTCTAACCTACCAGCTATAGGAAGTCTTACTAGACACAGTGGTTCTCAACCTCACCAGATCCAACTCCTCTTTTACACTAAATACCCTGTATTTATTATTATCATGAAATACAATTTTAAATCAATATAACTTACCTCTGCTGGGATATTGACTGGGAGGGGGAACACAAGGGAGCCATCTGGGGTGCTGAAATGTTCTGTATATTCATGTGGGTGGTGGTTACATGGCTATATTCATACATAAAAATTCATTGAGCAAGGGATCTCTCTTGTTATTTTTTATAACTTTATGCAAATCTACAATTATCTCCATAAAATTTTCAATTAAAAATGAGATTCAGGTGAATTTTATTTTACATGTATTTACCACTGTTTTAAAAAATTCATATGTTTCGAGCGCCTGGGTGGCTCAGTTGGTTAAGCAACTGCCTTCGGCTCAGGTCATGATCCCAGAGTCCCAGGATCGAGTCCCACATCGGGCTCCCCGCTCAGTGGGGAGTCTGCTTCTGAGGTCGCATGCCCGGTCATTAACAGAGGAAAAGAAGCTCTGAAGTGTGTTTCACCATTTTGCTCTGGTTTGCCTTTGAACGCATTTATACTGCGGATATGCTCTATCCTCTGACCCTTTCCCCTCTCATGCTCTCTCTCACATAAATAAATAAAATCTTTAAAAAAAAAAATTAGTTGGGCGCCTGGGTGGTTCAGTCGTTAGGCGTCTGCCTTCAGCTCAGGTCATGATCCCAGGGTCCTGGGATCGAGCCCCGCATCGGGCTCCCTGTTCAGCGGGGAGCCTGCTTCTCCCTCTCCCACTCCCCCTGCTTGTGTTCCTTCCCTCTCTCGCTGTGTCTCTGTCAAATAAATAAATAAAACCTTAGAAAAAAATTAGTATGTTTCATACCATCAGATTGGCAAAAATTGAGAAGTTCAGTAATAAACAATCTGACAAAGATGTGGAGAAAGGAGAAATTCTTTTTTGGGGGGTGGGAGGTGGGGAAGGGGAAATTCTTAAACGTTAATAGAAATGTAAATTAGTACAATGACTATAGAGAACAATTCAGTGTTACCTAGGAAAAATGTAAATGTAAATGCCCTGTGAGCCAGCAATTCTAATATACTACTGAGAAACAATCCCACAGATGAACAAGAATATATGTATGAGACAAAATTGAAAGCAAAGTGTTCATCGGTTTTTTCCTTTATTTAAAAATAAAAAGGAAGTACTGTGCAAAAGTCAACAGGGAACAGGAAATGTGGATGGAAATGTCTAATTTGATTCCATGGTTTGAGAAATTGTGCAGTGCCCAACAGGTACACACATACCATTAATAAGTAATTGTGGGATAAAAGTATCTTTTTTTAAGTCACATTTCGATGTTGCCTGCCCTAACTGTGACAGATAGATAATGTACTATGCCATTAACACATCCCTGTCTATTTAAAAACCTCCAGAGAAGCAAGCAGATGAGGCTTGGAGTTAGCTCTATGGTGGGGGTTACTACTTGGCTAATTATAAACAGTGTTCTCAATGCTCTTGAAGACACTAAGGAAAGCATAGCTCTGAGGAGCTAGAAGTGACTGTTGAAGTGAATCTTATTACCCAATTGTATGTCCAGTTTTTTGTATACCAATTACACCTCAATAAAGCTGGAAAAAAAAAAAGAAAGTGAATCCCCTCGCCTCAGTCAATCTTGCAAATGACTGCAGTCCTTGATGACTTCTGACTATAACCTCAAGAGGAATCCTGAGCCAGGGCCACCCAACCAAGCTGCTCCTGAATTCTTGACTAATATGTTAAATGAGTACTGTTGCTTAAAAAAAATTCACTAGTTATATGCTGAATATTTGTGTACTTTACAATATATAAGTCATGCCTCAATTAAAACATTTTTTGTTTAACAATTAACTTAATGCAGAATAATAATGTAATACCTTAACTGTAATATAAAAGGGAAACAAAAGGGAAAATAATTTATGAAAAGTATTTTGACATAAAAACTCTTGGCCACTACAACTCCAGAAGACCTAATGTAATTGCAGGCTTACGCTTAGAAAAATCATCTCCATAAATGTGACAGTACAAATATAGACTGACTCAAGTGTGTTGAACCAGTGACTTGAATACTAGATGCAGAACTGCCATTGGTGACGTGATTTTCCAAAATAGTAAATGTAGCAGATCATATTTTCCAAAAATGGCTCATTTTGAGTCCCACATGTTCTTCCAGAGCCTTGATACTGCCCCATCAAGGGATAGAATCATCACTTTGTTGAGGCAGTCACTGGAGGCCTGCCCACTTAAAACTGGGCAGGCTTCCAGTGACTGCCTCAACAAAGTGATGTTACTTGATTCGTGACAATGGTCATAAAAAGTGGTATGATGGCAGTCAACTTTTGGAATGGTGGAGTAAGGACCTCTGAAAATCCACTTCTCCATAAAAGCAGTAAGAATGCTGGAAAAAAATTGTCAAAATCAACTTTGTCACAGTTTGGAAATTAAACAAAATCTTGCAAAAATCCTAAGAGCATTCATTCAAGAAAAACATCTGAATCTTTTTTCTTAAAAGATTTCATTTATTTATTTGAGAGAGAGAAGAGAGAGACTTTACAGCTCTGCAGTAGTCTTGAAAGAGCTTTGTAAGTGGGTTTTTGTTTTGTTTTGTTTTTTGTTTGGTAACTGTTTTAATGTGAAACAAGCAGCCTAAAAACAAGTGGAGGGCGCGGAATGGGTTTGGAGACATCCTAAAAGCTCCATTCCCAGAGAAATGTATTTGACTTGTCAGGCAGCTCCCTGGAATTCAGAGCTCTCCAAGTCAGAGCTCACTCAGTGTGAACAGCCTTTTTTCTGGAGTATTTGTCAAAAACAATCAGCAGCAATTGTTTAATATCACAGATGTCTGAGGTGGTGATAACAGTTGGGGCAAACAAGAGGCTGACCAAAAGCTTAGAAGGAAAAGCTGTAGAATGAGATGTCCATAGGGAGATTTAAAAAGCTCTGACAGGGCGCCTGGGTGGCTCAGTTGGTTAAGCGACTGCCTTCAGCTCAGGTCATGATCCTGGAGTGCCGGGATCGAGTCCCGCATCGGGCTCCCTGCTCAGCGGGGAGTCTGCTTCTCCCTCTGACCTTCCTCCCTCTCATGCTCTCTGTCTCTCATTCTCTCTCTCTCAAATAAATAAATAAAATCTTTAAAAAAATAAAATAAATAAATAAATAAAAAATAAAAAGCTCTGACATAGTCACAGGAATCTAGAAGGCCACAAGCATGTGCAGGGCTGTGAGCATGCCTAGAAGATGTCTGAGAAGGCCCTAATCTCTCACTTTAGCTGATCTTGAGGCTCTTTGCAAGCAGATATTGAAGGCTAAGGCAGAGTTGTAAACTCCTAGAGCCTTTATAGTGAGCCCCAACATGCACACAGAACCCCACAGCAAAGGCTGGGAGATATATTGGTTTAGAGAATTTAGAGAAATATCTGTCCAGTCACCACCTGACCACTAAGCTAAGTGAGCAAAGAATTCAGTGGCCACACATGACAAAAAATACAGATTTTGCAAAATTAGTTTAGAAAAATCATTAAGCAAACAAATAGCAATGCCGAAACTGCAACAAAACCAAATGCTAGAGAGGGGGAGTGTGATATCTAGAGTGTTTAAAATGCCTAGTTTTCAACAAAAAATTAGGAGACAGAAAGAAACACAAAAGTATGGCTCATAAACAGAAAGAAAAGCAGTTAATAAAAACTGCCCCTGTCCAGGTGTTGGACTTACTGGGCAAATATTTTAAATCAGGCATTATAAATATGTTCAAAAAAATAAAGGAAACTATGTCTAAACAACTAATGAAAACTTTGAAAACAATGTCTCACCATATGGGCAATATCAATTTAAGATATAGACATTATTAAAAGAGAACCAAATAGAAATTCTGAAGTTGAAAAATACAATAACAAATAAAAAATTCACTAAGAGGCACAGCAGCAGATTTGAACAGATAGAAGAATCAGCAACCTTGAAGACAGGGAAATTGAGATAACTGATCTGAGGAACAGAAAGAAAAAAAAAATGAAGAAAAATAGACAGAGCCTCAGAGAACTGTGGGCTACCATCAAGTAAACCAACATGCACATAATGGAAATCCCAAATGAGGGGTGAGAGAGAAAGGGGCATAAAGAATATTTGAAGAAGTAATGACCAAAAATTTGCGAAATTTGATGGAAAACATTAATCTATAAATCCAAGAACCTTACCAAACTCCAAGTGGGATAAACGCAAAGAGATCAACACCTAGACACATCATAATCCAACTATTGAAAGCTAAAGCCAAAGAGAAAACCTTGAAAGTGGCATGAGAGAACTGGCTCATTGCATACAAGGAATTCTCAGTAAGATTAATAGATGATTTCTCATCTATGAGATGAGAGATGCAGTGACATATTCAAAGTGCTGGGAAGATTGTCAACAAAGAATTCTATATTCTGCAAAGCTATCCTTTAAAAATGGAGGAGGGTGTGCCTGGCTGGCTCAATCAGTAGAGAGTGCAACTCTTGATCTTGGGGCTGTAGGTTCAAGTCCACATTGGGTCTGGAGATTATGTAAAAAAAATAAAAATCTTTAGGGGCGCCTGGGTGGCTCAGTCGTTAAGCATCTGCCTTCAGCTCAGGTCGTGATCCCAGGGTCCTGGGATCGAGCCCCGCATTGGGTTCCCTGCTCGGCTGGAAGCCTGCTTCTCCCTCTCCCACTCCCCCTGCTTGTGCTCCCTCTCTCGCTGTGTCTCTCGCTGTCAAATAAATAAAATCTTTAAAAATAAATAAATAAATAAATAAATAAATAAAAATAAAAATCTTTAAAAAATGGAGGAGAAACGAAGATATTCAGAGATTTTTTAAAATAAGTAAGTGAACTCATTGTTAGCAACCCTGCCTTAAAATAGATGCTCAAGAAGGCTCTTCAAGTTAAAATGAAAGGACACTAGACAGTAACTCACACAAAGAAAGAAAGAACACCAATAAAGGTACTTTTGTACCTTTGTGTTCTCTGAGTACAATGGAATGAAATTGGAAACCAATAACAGAAAGAAATGTGGAACCCTCACAAATACATAGAAATTAACACACTCCTAAATAACCAATGGATCAAAGAAGGAATCAAAAGAAAAGTTAAAAAAAAATAGTTTTAAGTGAATGAAAACAAAGATTTGCAACATACTAAAATTTATGGGATAAAGCTGAAGCAGTTCTGAGAGGGAAATCTATAGCTCTAAGTGCCTATATTAAAAAATAGAGCTAAAACCTAATCTTCCACCTTAATAAATGCAAAAAAAAAAAAAAAAAAAAAAAAAGAGCCAATTACACCCAAAGGAAGAAGGAAGGAAACAATAAAGATTAGAACAGAAATAAGTGAAATAAAGAATAAACAATAAAGAAAATTAATGAAACCAACCCAAATACTTTTGAGAATGTAAAAGAGGAAAAAAAAAACCCTTAAAATTACATTTTAAATGATTATAGATTGACAAGTTAGTTTTACCACATCAGTACATATAAAAAACAATTCCATGCAGAAGTATTTTCAACTTTTCTTCCTTTCTTCCTTCCTTCTTTTCTTTTCTTCTTTCTTCTTTCTATTCTTCTCTGTCACTGGTGATAATTGTGCCCTGAAGTCTTCCTTATCTGATATTAATATAGCTACTCCTGCTTTCCTTTTTAAAAAACAGCTTTATTGAGATGTAATTTATATACCATAAAATTCATCCTTATGAAGTGTACAGTTCAGTGATTTTTATTCACAGAGCTGTGTAACCATCATCACTGTTGAATTTCAGATCATTATCATCACCCCAAAAAGAAACCTTGTACTCATTGGCAGTCACTCTCTATTCTTTCCTTTCCCTCTTCCCGTCCACCCCCCTCCCCGCCAGCCCAAGCTCTGGAGAACAATACTCTTCTTTGGATTCAGTGGATTTACCTGTTCTGGACATTTCATAGAAATGGAATCATACAGGGCGCCTGGGTGGCTCAGTCGTTAAGCATCTGCCTTCGGCTCAGGTCATGATCCCAGGGTCCTGGGATCAAGTCCCACATCGGGCTCCCTGCTCAGTGGGAAGCCTGCTTCTCCCTCTCCCACTCCCCCTGCTTGTGTTCCTGCTCTCGCTATCTCTCTCTCTGTCAAATAAATAAATAAAATCTTAAAAAAAAAAAAAGGAATCATACAATATATAGCATTTTGTGACTGACTTCTTTATTCACCATAATCTTTTTAATTTTAATTCCACTATAGTTAACATACAGTGTCATATTAGTTTCAGGTATACAATATAGTGATCCAACAGTTCTCTACATTACTCAGTGCTCATCAAGATAAGTGTACTCTTAATCTCCTTCACCTATTTCAGTCATTCCCCAACCCACCTCTCCTCTGGTAACCATCAGTTTGTTCCCTAGAGTTAAGAGTCTGGTTTTTTCTTTGTCTCTTTTTTCCTTTGTTTGTTTGTTTTGTTACTTCAATTCCACATATGAGTAAAATCATATGATATCTGTCTTTCTCCAACTCACGTATTTCACTTAGCATTCTACTCTCTGGATCTATCCATGTTGTTGCAAATGGCAAAATTTCACTCTTTTTTATGGCCGAGTAATATTCCATTGTGTGCCTGTGTCTATGTATATATGTGTGTATGTGTATATTTATGTGTATATATGTTATATATATACACACACCACCTCTTCTTCATCCATTGATCTATTGGTGGACACTTTGGCTGCTTCCATAATTTGGCAATTGTAAATAATGCTGCAGTAAACACAGGAGTGCAAATATCTTTCCGAATTAGTGTTTTTATATTCTTTTGTAGTGGAATTACTGGGGTAAATCCTAGGGCAGTTCTATTTTCAATTTTTTGAGGAACCTCCAGACTGTTTTCCACAGTGGCTGCACCAGTTTGCATTCCCACCAACCGTGTAGGAGGGTTCCTTTTTCTCCACATCTTCGTCAACAGTTGTTATTTCCTGTGTTGTTGGTTTTAGCCATTCTGACAAGTGTGAAGTTATATCTCACTGTGGTTTTGATTTGTATTTCCCTGATGACTACTGATGTTGAGCAGCTTTTGATGGGTCTGTTGGCCATTTATATATCTTTGTTGGAGAAATATCTGTTCATGTCTTCTGTCCATTTTTTAATTGGATTGTTTGTTCTCTTGGTGTTGAGCTGTTTAGGTCAGAGGTGTGGGATGGAGCCCTGTGTCAGGCTCTGTGCTGGGCATGGAGCCTGTTCAAGATTCTCTCGCCCTCTGCCCCTCCCCCCACCCTCTCCCTTGAAAAACAAAACAAAAACACTAAAAAAAGAAAAAAAGAAAAATGTTGCTAGAGCTGATGTCAGAGAAATTACTGCTTGTGCTCTCTTCTAGGATTTTTATGGTTTTAGGTCTCACGTTTAGGTCTTTAATCCATTTTAAGTTTATTTTTGTGTATGGTATAAGAAAGTGCTTCAGTTTCATTCTTTTGCATGTAGCTATCCAGATTTCCCAACATCATTTGTTGAAGAGACTGTCTTTTTCCCATGTATATTCTTGCCTTCTTTCTTGAAGATTAATCAATCATATAATCATGGGGCTTTTTTCTGGGCTCTCTCTTCTGTTCCACTGACTATTTGTCTGTTTTTGTGCCAGTACCATACTATTTTGATTACTGCAGCTTTGAAATTATCACTTGAAGTCTGGAATTGTGATACCTCCAGTTTTGTTTTTCTTTTTCAAGATTGCTTGGGCTATTTGGGTTATTTTGTGGTTCCATACAAATTTTAGGATTGTTTGTTCTAGCTCTGTGAAAAATGCTGGTGGTATTTTGATACGGATTGCATTAAATGTGTAGATTGCTTTGGGTAGTATAGACATTTTAACAATATTTGTTCTTCTAGTCCATGAGAATGGAATATCTTTCCATTCATCTGTGTTGTATTCAGTTTCTTTCATCAACATTTTATAGTTCTCAGGTCTTTCACCTCCTTGGTTAAGTTTATCCCTAGGTACTTTATTATTTTTGGTTCAACTGTAAGTGCGATTTTTTTCTTAATCTCTTTCTGCTACTACATTATTAGTATATAGAAATGCAATGTATTTCTGTACATTGATTTTGTATTCTGAGAACTTACTGAATTAATGTATCAGTCTTATAGGTTTTTGGTGGAGTCGTTAAGGTTTTCTATATACAGTATCATGTCATCTGCAAATAGTGAAAGTTTGATTTCTTCCTTACCAATTTGGATGCCTTTTCTTTTTCTTTTTTTCCTCTCCCCCACCCCATTTTCTTTTCTTGGTCTAATTGCTGTGGCTAGGACTTACAATACTATGTTGAATAAAAGTGTTGAGAGTGGTCATCCCTGTCTTGTTCCTGACCTGAGGGGAAAAGCTCTCAGTCTTTCCCCATTAAGGAGGATGTTCGCTGTGGGTTTTCCATATATGGCCTTTATTATGTTGAGGTATGTTCCCTCTAAAAGTACTTTGTTGAGGTGGGTTGAGGGTTTTTATCACAAATGGATGTTGTACTTTTTCAAATGCTTTTATTGCACCTATTGAAATGATCATATGGTTTTTAATCCTTTTGTTTGTTGAAGTGATGTATCACATTGATTGACTTGTGAATATTGAAACACCCTTGCAACCCAGGAATAAATCCCACTTGATCATGGTGGATGATTTTTTTAAATATATTGTTGGATTTGGTTTGCTCATATTTTGTCGAGGAGTTGCGCATCCCTTGATTCATCAGAGATATTGGCTTGTAGCTGTCTTTTTGTAATAAGCCTCTTTCAACCATGCCCGAGTTTATGCTAACAAGGTGACTCTTGGTGGGGCCCTAGATAGCTTTAGGATGGGGGTGATTGCCAGAGGGACCAACCACGTGACCTCTGGGGAGACTGTTAATCACCAGTAGCCAGTGATTTAATCAATCTTACCTATGTGATGGAACCTCCATAAAACCCCTAAACTTAGGAGAGCTTCTGGGTTGGTGAGCACAATGAGGTGCTGGGAGGGTGGCCAGCCTAGAGACAGCACAGATGCTCCATGCTACCCCCACCCCCATACCCTACCCTGTGCATTTCTTCCATTTGGCTATTCCTGAGTTGTACCCGTTATAAGAAACTGGTAATAGTAAGTAAACCATTTTTCCTGAGTTCTTTGAGTCATTCTAGCAAATTATCAAGCCTGAGAATGAGGTTGTGGGAACTGACCCCCACCGCACCCCTGACTTTGTAGCTGACCAGCTAATTGTGGGAGTCCTGGACTTACAACGTGCCTCTGAAGTTAGAGCAGTCTTATGGGACTGAGCCCTTAACCTGTGGGGTCTGTGCTAACTCTGAGGAGTGAGGATCAGAATTAAATGAAATTTTAGGAAACCCATTTGGCATCTGGAGAGTTGGAGAAGTGGTTGGTGTAGGGGAAAAAAGCCCACACATTTGGTATCAGAAGTATTCTAAGTAAAAACAGATCTTAGTAATAGGAATTAATGTATCCATTATGTATTACTGCTTAACAAGCCATCCCAAAACTTAGTGGCTTAAAACAAAACCGTTTATTATTTCTCATGATTTTGTGGTTTGGCTGGATGGTTCTTTTGCTGATCTTGCTTGGGCTCAACTCAAGAAGCTACATTTAAGGGCACTTGATTGACTCAGTCAGTAGAGCATGCAATTCTTGATCTTGGGGTTATGAGTTCAAACCCCACGTTGGGCAAAGGGCTTACTTTAAAATAATAATAATAAATATTTGGTTTAAAAACAAAAAAGAGGAAACTGCATTTAGCTGGTGGGTTGGCTGGAGCTGGAGAGTCTAAGATAGCCTCAATCTACAGGGATAGCTGGAAGACTACAACCTCTTTTTAGGGGGGTAAACTTCTTTACATGGCATCTGGATTCCAATAGGGTAAGCCCCAATGTGTAAATGTTTCAAGCTTCCGCTTGTGTCCCAATAATGTCTCATTAGCCAAGCAAGTCAGAAGTCCAAGGCCATAAAAAGAAAAAGAAAAAAAGAAGGCCAAGCCCATAAAAAAAGAAAGAAAGAAAGAAGAAGTCCAAGCCCATAAAAAGGAAAAAGAAAAAGAAACAAAGAAGGCCAAGTGCGGAGTCAGTGTGGAAGGAGACTATCCAAAGGCATGAATGCCATCATCACCAGTGGTCCTGACTCACTGGGAGTGGTCAGTGTAACAGTCCATAATTTTACATACCTTGTCACTAATACTGACATCATCAGCTTGCCACATAGTTGCTATTGTCTTGTGGTTTTCCTCTGTAAGGTGAGGGCTATGGGGCAGTTCTCAAACCTTCTATAGCACAATGGCTCTGGGAGCAGGCTGCCTGGGTTTGAATCCTGTCTCTGCCATGTACTAGTTGTGTGAACTTGGCAAAGCAGGCATCCTCTCTGTAACTCAGCTGTAAAGTGAGGATGATAGTACCTACTTGTTGTTTCTTAGTTGTAATGATGCTTGGCACACAGAAGAATGAAATGAATGTTGCTATTATTACTGTTGCTGTTATTGGTATCTCCTGCTTCCTATAGTCCTTTCTTTCTTTTTTTTTTTTTTTTAATGATTTTATTTATTCATTTGGGAGAGAGCACAAGCAGGGGGAGAGGCAAAGGGAGAGGGAGAAGCAGGCTCCCCACTGAGCTGGAAGCCCAACGTGGGGCTTGATCCCAAGACCTGGAGATCATGACCTGAGCCGAAGGCAGACACTTAACCATCTGAGCCACCCAGGTGCCCCTCTTTTTTTTTTTTTTTTTTAAGATTTTACTTATTCATTTATTTTAGAGAAAGAGAGTGAGCAAGCTGAGCGGGGGGGTGGAGGACAGAGAGGGAGGGAGAGAGAATCTCGAGTCTGATGCAGGGCTCAATCTCATGACCCTGGGATCATGGTCTGAGCTGAAACCAAGAGTCAGATGCCGCTCAACTGACTGAGCCACCCAGGTGCCCCCCTATAGTCCTTTCTGACTCTGTCTTCAGCATATCCCCATCTTGAGCATTTCTTTTTTTTTTTTTTAAGATTTTATTTATTTATTCATGACAGAGAGAGAGAGAGAGAGAGAGAGAGAGGCAGAGGGAGAAGCAGGCTCCCCGCAGAGCAGGGAGCCCGATGCGGGACTCGATCCCGGGACCCTGGGATCATGACCTGAGCCGAAGGCAGACGCTTAACCATCTGAGCCACCCAGGCGCCCTTCATCTTGAGCATTTCTAATCAGATTTTACTTTTTGTAGTATGTGCTACAGATTCCCTAGGGATTGGAGTCAGGACTGGTTCGGTCATATTGCATCTCCAGCACCTGACATGGTGTTATGGACTAAATTGTGTCCCCTCAAAATTCATGTTGAAGCCCTAACCCCCAATGTGACTGTATTTGGAGATAGGGCCTGTAGGGAGGTAATTAAGGTTGAGTCATGAATGATCTGATGGGCTTGGTATCCCGATAAGAAAAGGGGCTCAGTCAGTTAAGTGTCCAACTCTTTGATCTCAGCTTAGGTCTTGATCTCAGGGTCGTGAGTTCAAGCCCCTCGTTGAGCTCCATGCTGGGCGTGGAGCCTACTTAAAAGTAAAAATTAAAAAAGAGAGAGAGAGAACGAAAGAGACTCAGGGGAGACAGAGATCTCTCCCGTGGGTGCACTGAGAGGAAAGGCCACATGAGTACACAGCAAGAAGGCACCGTGCAAGCTGCAAGGAGAGCTCTCACCAGAAACCAACCCTCATGGCACCTTGATCTTGGAATTCCAGACTCGAGAACGGTGAGAAAATAAATTTCTGTTGTTTAGGCTGCCTTGTCTGTGATATTTTGTTATGGCAGCTCTAGCAGACTGATAATACACATAGAGTGCTCAGAAACCTTTGTTGAATAAATAAATGCAAGGATGATAAGTCCCCTGCTCTCAAGAATCATACCAGCAAAAAGAGGCCTGTCAACAAGCACTTGAATGTAATACTTACAATTATTAAAATATTTACTGCTTCAGGGGCGCCTGGCTGGCTCAGTCAGGAGAGCATGTGACTCTTGATCTCGGGGTTGTGAGTTCGAGCCCCACACTGGGCGTAGACATTGCTTAAAAAAATAAAGTCTTAAAAGAAATGGACTGATTCAACAAGGATTTACTGATCATTTACTATGTGCCAGGCAGCACGATAGGTTACGGGGATAAAGCAGTGAAGTGAACAGAGTCTCTGCTCTCACATTCTAGGCGGGGGGAGATAGCCAGCAAACAACTAGATATCAAATCTGGTGCTGATGTGTGCAGGGAGAGGAATAAAGCAGGGCAAGAGGGACAGAAAATGGATTTGAGGTTGTTTTTCATATAGAAGGTCTGACACATGGCGTTTGAGCAGAGACCTGAGGTACATGAGCAAGGAAACCCTCCAGATTGCTCAGGCTGAGCCAATGACAAGGATGAAGCCTTGAGAAGGGACTGAGATGGTGATTACGTTCAAAGGAAGCCAACATGGCCAGAGCAGGAAAGGGCCCAGGCAGGGCCCCTGGCTTGCACTGGTCCCCCACTCCCACCCCCAAGCCCTGAGAGAAGCCTAGCAGTGTGTTCACATGGTCACACATTTTGTAAAATTTACATATCTAAGTTCTTTCAACTGCGGTTGATTAGGGCTGCTCTCTCCCAGCCCAGTGTCCCCTCCATGACACTTGCCCCCCAAGTGGGACAGTGTTGGACATTTGACATTCAGCATTTGGGGAATCCAGCTAAGGGGAAATTGAGTTGGGAAGATTTTTAATTTGTTGTGATTTGTTTTCACGTTGTAAATAAATATCTGTGCTCATACATAATTTTGTATGATAGCTCTTAAAAAGCCCTCCACGCTGTATAAGCTTCCGGCCCCACAGAACCTGGATCCCCTCTGAAGGTAGGAGAAGTCGAAGGAGATGATGACAGAAGGTCGCAGGGACTCTCCTCTGACTGTGACAGGAAGCCATTAGGGAGTTCTGAGCCGAGAAGTGACATGACTTATGCATTAAAGGATCGCTCTGCCTGCCCTGTTAGGAGCACATCACCATGGCGAGGGGTCACGGTGCACCAGGAAGCTATGGCACGGTGAGTGAGTGCAGACCTCTGCGTTTGAGTTGAGTCGCAGCCTCACCTTCGGGCCGGGAGGAAGTGGCCGTGGGCACGGGCCAGACACACAGAGGTGGGGAGAAATAGGCGGATGAGAGCTGGAGGGGTCAGCGGGACAGATCATAATGGGCAGGTACTGCCCCAGTTCTGTCCTGTTTCCACGGGCCTTATTGGCTTTTGTTTGTTTTTTAAAGTTTTATTTATTTAAGTAATCTCTACACCCAACGTGGGGCTCAATCTGACAACCCCGAGATCAAAAGTCACAGCCTCTTGGGCTGAGCCAGCCAGGCGCCCCACCTCATTGGCTCTTAATAAATGGGCACCGTGGGGCACCTGGGTGGCTCAGTGGGTTAAGCGGCTGCCTTCAGCTCAGGTCATGATCTCAGGGTCTTGGGATCGAGTCCCACGTTGGGCTCCTTGCTCAGCAGAGAGCTTGCTTCTCCTTCTCCCTTTGCCTGCCACTCCCCCTGCTTGTGCTTTCTCTCTGTCAAATAAATAAATAAGAATCTTTAAAAAATAATAAATAAATAAATAAATAAATAAATAAATAAATAAATAAAAACAAAAAAAAACTGGGCACCATATGGAAGTGAGGAGGAAGTAACTTCCAGCAGTATTTTCTCTTACACTCGGACTTGGCCCACACAGACTCTGGGGATACAGCTGTCTTCTTAGTTCTTGGTTACAAGAGGGGATACTGAAGACATCGGGGTGAGGCCAGTGCACCACACTGTAGGGAACTAGCCCTCTCTTACACCCCAAAGTGCAGTTCCAGGGCCAACAGGCTTGTACCTATAGCCCCTCTTCCTCTCGGACACACTTGTCTTGAGCAGGGAAGGCTTAACGGATTCCTGATTCCTGAAGGCTGGTGATCTTATTCTTGGGGGTCTACTCTCTGTCCAGCGTGTCCCATCATTGTCCCTCGTGTGCACCACCTCAGGCCCTCATGTCAATAGATCCTGGGTGGTCTCCCATCCTGGTTCCTCAGACATGCCCGAATATGCCCGAGCTCCCAGGGATCCCCCAGTTAGCCTTGCACTCTGGAATCCTCGAAGTCTATGTAAATATGTGTCTACCATATATAGGGTGTTATGCACGTCCACAGAAGTGTTTGTGTATATAGATGACGTGCTACACACATCACTGAGCTCAAACGACAGAAACATGGTTTTGAGTCTGCACGCTAGAATTTCTGTTTATGCCCGTGTTTGCGTGACTGGATTGTAGGAAAGAACAAGATTGCTTCTCTTACCTTAGTGTAAACATGAAGAAGGAGTTCACTTCGGTTATTATAGTCACTCTGATTTTAGATTAACTGGGTGGAGAAGAGAATTTTCCATCGAGGTTTTAGCTCTCCACTTGCGAGCCCATTGTCTGACAGTGTTTCCTTTGTCTTCCTTCTCTTCCTTGTGTTTTCTACTACATTTCAACACAGCCATTCAAATATTCAGTATTGGGAATTCACATTTATAAGAGCTTTATGATTTAGAAAGTGCTTTGGCGTGCAGCAGTTCATTTAAATGTCACAACAACATTGTTCGGAAGGAATTGTTTCTCTGTAATAGATGGAGGATTTGAGGGCCAGAGGCCTTACACACCTATCCAAAGGCACACAGATCCTAAATGGGATGTGACCCCTACCTTTATGTGCCAAGCCCAGTGCTCCAACATGAAACGATTAATGATTCATTATGTCTTTGTATGAGAATGCTCAGTTGGAGGGTTAATGCTTAGTTGCCGTAGAAAGACTGATGCTAAGGAAGTAGTTTTACGATTGCCGTTGGACAAATATCGTTAGCAGTTCAAAAATGTCCATTTTCTTACAGAGCTGTGCAATTTCTCAAAACCAGAGTTTCTGCTTTGGATGAAGAAGCACAACAATAAAGAATCAATGAGTGGGGTGCCCGGGTGGCTTAGTCAGTTAGGCGTCGCACTCTTGGTGTGTGGTCATGACCTCAGGGTCATGGTCTCAGGGTCATGAAATCCAGGCTCAGGTCATGATCTCAGGGTCGTGAAATCCAGCCCTGCATCGGGCTTGCGCTCAGTGAGGAGTCTGCTTCTCCCTCCCTCTCTCTTTCTCCCCTTCTGCCCCCCTCCCCACCGCTCATGTGTGCGCCCATTCTCTCTGTCTCTCAAATAAATAAATAAATCTTAAAAAAAAGAATATGCGGTTTTTAACTAATTTTTATTAGTTATTATTAGAAAAATAGATGTTCCTACTGGCTTATCAGTTAAAGTTCTTTGGGCACAGGTAGTAAAGATGCACCTGAGCTAGCATAAATAGAAAGGAGGGAAAAAATAAAATCATAGGTTGTCTCAAGGAACCAAGGGCAAGGGGCGCCCAGGTGGCTCAGTCGATTAGGCGTCTCCCTTTGGTCATGATCAGGTCATGATCCCAGGGTCCTGGGATAGAGCCCCACGTTGGGCCTCCCTGCTCAGCAGGGAGTTTGCTTCTCTCTCTCCCTCTGCCCTCCCTTCTGCTCGTGCTCTCTCTCTCTCGCTCGCTCTTTCTAATAAATAAAATCTTTTAAAAAAATTAGCCCAGGGGCGCCTGGGTGGCTCAGTTGGTTAAGCGACTGCCTTCGGCCCAGGTCATGATCCCGGAGTCCTGGGATCGAGTCCCACATTGGGCTCCCGGCTCAGCAGGGAGCCTGCTTCTCCCTCTGGCCCTATCTCCTCTTATGCTGTTTCTCTCTCTCTGCCAAATAAATAAATAAATCTTAAAAAAAAAAAAAAAATTAGCCCAAAGCGCGACTTCCCATGGGCACCTTCACTGCCTGTGAGTGAGGCTGTGGGAGGCATCCTCTGTTCCTTTGGGTTCACAGAACAGAAGCATCTCCTTCCTTTGGAGGGTGGGGAGAGGATCGCCATTTATTATGAATCCTGAACGCCTCCCCAGTGTTTTCCAATAGAATCCATGGTGGGACGGTGATGGGAGCAGAGCCATTTCTACCCCCTCTCGGTAAGCTCTGGGGGGCATGTGTGGTCCCAGCTGCTGGCAAGATCCTGTCCTCACCTTTTGGCCTTTGAGCTCCAATTCTAGTCTGACAGAAGTCCTACTTAACATTCCATAGTTTTTCCTCGGAGCCTCCCAGACCCTAAAACTCCTACTATTTAGGAACACCAATTTGGGGTCCTCTGGAGATATGTGCTTGTCATCTGGGAAGGAGATAGACGGGAGAATAGACGAATTTACTGTAAAACCCAACTAGGCCTCCATTTTCTGTCATCTCCATAGCAGTGGGCAAACAACAGAAACCTGGAGGTCCAAGGTAGGTACACTTGAAAGGAGGTAAAGCAGGGAATGAAGCAGCTCGAGGTTTCACTGAAATGACTAGAGTCATTGGGCCTCCCGGCTGCCAGCAGGCAGCGACAAGATCAGGGATAGGCAGAGGGATAACTATCACTGAGCCCCTCTGTGGCTCGGTGTGTGATGGTTAATCTAATGTGTCAGCCCGACTGGGCTGAGTATGTGCAGAGAGCGGTAAAACATTATTTCTGGGATCTGTCTGCAAGGATGTTTTCCTGTTAGCCCATGGGGATGAAAAGAAGGAGGCTAAGTAGAAAGTAATGTACCAGCATAGCATCTTATGAGGGAACCTTGTACCACGTGCCGGGAAAGGAGTCCAGTAAGAAGCCCATGAGTCCTCTCTATGTGTTTGGGGCAGGGGGAAAATGGACTGAATTAAAAACGTCTCCTCTTTTCCTCTGATGAGATTATGGAGGAATAGAAACAAATTTTTCTATATCGGTGTTTATAGGAGCAACTCATGACCTCTTATGGCAAGGGAATCTCTAGCTAAGCGTGGTGGAGATCCTATGCCTATGGTATGGGGCTGTCCACACTCTGAATCACAAGAGGGACAGAAAGTTAGTGTGACACCTTGATTTACTGCAAATCAAAAACAAATACCTAAAACCAAGAAGGCTCTGGAGGAGGAAACACAGCACAGAGAGACCAAGAAGAAAATTACTTCTACTTTTTAGTAAGAAAAGACTTGATTATAATTTTGAATTAGAAAAATTAGATCACTGTAGAATGTTTGTAAAATGGGGGGGGCCACAGTTGGTTGAGTGTTCCACTCTTGATTTCGGCTTGGGTTGTGGTCTCGGACTCATGGGATCAGGCCCTGGAGTCTGCTTGGGATTCATTCTCTCTCTCTCCCTCGCCCTCTGCACCTCCCCCTCTCAAAATAAATAAACAGAATCTTTAAAAAAAAAATAGAGAAGGAAAAAATACCCACCATCCTAACACTACCATGTCATTACTTCTGAGCATTAGTTTCCAAAGACTTGATTTTAACTTCAGTTTGATTTTGTCATTACTCTGCTTAGAAGCCTTGAATGGCTTCCCATTGCCTATAAATAAAGTTCAAATTCCTTAGCCTTGCGTGGAAACTCCTTCAAAATGTGGTGCCAACATAACCCATCAATCCAACCTTCCACAGTTCCCCTGATGAACTCTGCTCTGGTCAAACAATTTTACTCACAGTCTCTGAAATCTACCTTGGTCTTCCCTATACATTCTTGGAACATTCTCGCTGTCTTCTCGTCTCCTCTCTAACTTATAACCACTCTCCTATAAGATCCAGGTGAGGGGCTCAGTCAGTTGAGTGTCTGCCTTCAGCTCCTAGGATCCTGGATCGAGACCCACGTCAGGCTCCCTGCTTAGCAGGGAGTCTGCTTCTCCCTTTCCCTCTGCCCCTCCCCACTGCGCTCTCTCTCTCTCAAATAAATAAATAAAATCTTTTTTTTTTTTTTTCCAAAAAAAGATCCAGCTGAAATCTCATCCCTGCTGGCCTTTCCCTGGCCATTCACTCACAGTGGTCACCTTCCTTGGAAAGGCTTTAGTAAGTACTGTCCTTATAACTTACAGGACAATTAACCATCGGCTGCTTTATGCCTTTTCTTATTATCTTCAGCATTTAAGTCAATCTTCATGGATAACAATTTTTTGTGCTTATGTATTATCTTAATTAGATTACAAGCTCTTTAGGGGCGCCTGGGTGGCTCAGTCGTTAAGCGTCTGCCTTCGGCTCGGGTCATGATCCCAGGGTGCTGGGATCAAGTCCCGCATCGGGCTCCCTGGTCCACGGGAAGCCTGCTTCTCCCTCTCCCACTCCCCCTGCTTGTGTTCCCTCTCTCGCTGTGTCTCGCTCTGTCAAATAAATAAATAAATAAAATCTTAAAAAAAAAAGATTACAAGCTCTTTGAAGGAAGGAGCTAGATATTATAGCTTAAAAATTATAAACGCTCAGTAAAGCATTACATGAAGGTACGAGTTGGTAAGTCCATAATAAGAATAAAGATGCTCATTCCATCGCAACAGTGAAATGAGTAGCAAATAGCTGCTACTTTACTACTAGATATGAGATCCTATGCTAGGTATTGCTTTTCAGAGAGGAGACTCCCCCCAACTCACATTTCTGCTCCTCTGTGTGCCCCTCCCCAGCTCTGCTTTACGCAACGGGAGGGGAAAATGCTGTTTCATTGTGAAGAACTTTGGAAGTTGTCATTTATACCTTAAAGGTCAGCAGCATCGTGGCATCCCCCTCACACGTTCTGCTCCCCTGTGGTGAGCGCTCTCTGCACTGGGTTCATCTCCCAGGCAGCTTTAGGCCCTTTCTGCCTTGTGCATCCTGAGATAATAAGCAGAAGAAAGGATCAAGGTCAGTTTTCCTGGGTGGTCAAGCCTGGCCAAGTCTCTCTGTTCTTGTTCCTCTCTCCCTGTTAGCTTGAGGCTGCTCTGCCCACGGCCATCTTGGATGCAAGAAGGCAGAGAGGAGAAAGTCCCACTGTGTCTTCCTGGCCTCAGCCACATTCTCCAACCCGTGTCCACCAATGCGACCCACGTTTGGGAGTATGGAGAGCTTGGCCAACTGTTACCAAGTCATGCTTTATTTCCCATTTGACTACTCTTCCCAGCATATAAACCCGTTGGAGGTGTGGGCCACATGGTTGAGGAAGTCCTGTGCCCCTGGCCATAATATAATCAAACGCTGGCAAAAATCTCACTTCTAACTTCTAATACAGGGTCTGTTTAAGTAATATAGAGCCGTTAGAAAGTCTTTGAATAAGTTTAATCTTAAATTTATTCACAAATGAGATAACCCCTGAATTGTGAAAAGGCAATTTAAATTTTTTAGTTAAAAAAATAGCATGTAATTCAATAGAAAATATCCTAGAATATCCTCATTTCGGATCTGTGATTCCTCCCTGCCCCCAGCCCCATAAAAATGCCACCCTAGAAAAAAAGGCAAACTGGGGCAATGTGAGTCTGGTGCACAATGTAACGTTAGACACAGAAAATTTTGCATTGTGCTTGGGGACACAAAGCTTGCCAGGCAGAGACAACTTCGTAAGCAAGAGCCCATGGCTGCACCAGTGGGCCTTCGCTCTCAGCTTTTACAGCTGTGTCTGTTATTGTGAGATTCTCACCCTATGCCTCTGGCATTTCTGAATTATTATCGGCAAAGCTTTATTCTAATTTTGAAAAATTGTCTACAGTTTTCTAAGGCATCCTAAACTTTGCTTAGGCGCAGGCAGACCCAGCTTTAACGCCGCTGGAATGGAAGGAGGCACCAGTAACAGGAGGCTTACAGAGCAGTTGGAGCTGCTGGAACTGGCCATGAACTTGCCCAGTCCCATAGCATTGAAAAGAATTCTACACAGCGGAAGTTGCAGACCAGACCAAAGCTGGTGGGGTCGAAAGGGCCAGGAAATGCAGAACTACAAGGGAAGCCACAGAGCTTCAACTTCAAGGAGCCGGCAGCTGTGTGCTGTGAGAATAAGTTGGCAATGGCAGCTTGAGGAGACATCAAGTCCTCCAAAGTCTGGAAGATAAACAGAGGGACTGTGAAATCAAGAAGGTGCCAGAAGAAGGAAGTGGGAAGTCACCCCTCCCTGCTGCTCTGTCTTGCAAGCGAACACATTCTGGACGCTGCTCACTGGATGATGTAATGCTTGTTGTACTTTTTGACTTAAACACAATTTGAGTTACACATTCCAGAATAGAATGTTGGCTTAAATTAGGAAGAATAAACATTAACACAGGCGGTCTCTGAGAGGAAGGGGAAGTGTTGACGTGTAGGGCTGAAGAGGAGGGCATACAAAGTCTGTGAGGACATTAGAATGGAAAGATTATGCTCTGCCTTCCTCAGTAGCAGCTTCATCCAAACCTAACTGCTCACATACTGATGAAAACTGCTACTGTAGCCCCAAGCTTCACTTCTTTTCGCTACACCATCTAGAACAGCACCATCCAGTAGAAATATAATGCAAGCCATATGTGTGATTTAAAATTTTCTGGTAGTCACACTTAAAAAAAGCAAGAAGAGGGGCGCCTGGGTGGCTCAGTTGGTTAAGCGTCCAACTCTTGATTGCAGCTCAGGTCATGATCTCGGGGTCCTGGAATCGAGCCCCACATGAGGCTCTCTGCTCAGTGTGGAGTTGGCTTGCCCCTCACCCTCTGCTCCTCCCATGCTCACATGCACTCTCTCTGTCACTGTCTCTTTCTCTCAAATAAATAAAATCTTTTAAAAAATTTAAAGATTTAAAAAGCAAGAAGAAAAGAGCGAAATTAATTCCAATAATTTTTTCTATTTAACCCAATATATACAAAATATTATCTCAACAAGAAATCACTTAAAAATGATTGATAACATATTTTACGTTATGTTTTCTTTTGTACTAAGTCTTCAGTACTCAGGGTGTGTTTTATACTTACAGAACATCTCAGTCACACTGCTTGCATTTCAAGTGCTCAATTGCCTAAGTCCCTACTGGCTACTATACTGGGCAGGACAGGTCTAGAAGTAGAGGGAGAGTCCTTCTGTCCCAGCATTCCCAGCTAGAGTTGGCATTCACTCTGATTGGACTGGACTAGGCTATACACTCTAAGACTATACCGATGACCGTATAGCAGGATTAGGCTCTAGCCTAATGGATTGTGCTAATTGGCTGAAGCTAGGCCTGACTATAGTAAGCAGAACAAAGCCCCGCCACCCCACCCCCAAAGTTGTCATGCCCTAGTTCCTGGAACCTGTGAACGTATTAGGTTACATGGCGAAGAGGAAGTTGTAGATGGAATTAAGTTTGCTAATGAGTTGATCTTGAGATGACATTGCCCTGCTGCGCCCGATGGAATCACAAAGATCCTTAGAAGTGGAAGAGGAAGCCAGAAGAGAGAACCAGAGAGATGGCAACATGAGCAGGACTCAGCTCTGTGCTGCTGGCTTTGGAGAGGAGGAAGGGGCCACAAGCCAATGGATGTGGGCTGCTCTAGAAGCTGCCAAAGCAAGAAACCTAGGTCATCCCCTAGAGCCTCCAGAAGACACACACCACTGCCAACACCTTGCCTTTAGCACAGTGAGACCTGTGTTGGACTTCCGACCTCCAGAACTGTAAGAAAATAAATATGTATTGATCTAAGCCACTAAGAAAACAAAATCAGTGATCTACCCCTGAAGTGCATGGAAAGAATAGAAACCCAAATTTTTCATGGACATTTTGAGACATAAAGGAGTTTTTAGTTTCAAAAATTTGGCTTTTAAGTGTCAAACTATGAAAATCTAAAATTCGTGCCTTTAACAACTGATTGAAAAGAGAGTAAGTAGGGCATTGGACTATATTAATAGCCCCTGGGAGGCCAGACAAGGATTTCCTAGGCTGGGGGAAGACAGTTAAAAAGGCCCCAGGAGAATTAAGATGCTGCTCACCTCTTAACGTAGTCTTTGCACCCTGTTGCCTCTCTCACACTCACACGGCAGTAGGATTCTATATATATTATGGGAATCCAAGAGTAGGTGGATTTTATGCCCCACTTTCTACTGGAATCCCAGGAGCCAATGGAGTAGACTTAGGCAGAAACAGCCTGAGGCAACCTTTCAATTCTTCTCCAGCACCAATAGCCTGTGGTCATGAAAATGAGGTGTACAGCATGTGGACCAACCACCAGAGACCATCATAAGATATGGACATCAAGGATGCATGCCAGGAAGACAGATGCTGATAACAACACCAAATGGGCAATGGAACTCCTCAGCAGTGACCTGGGTGGGCCCATGATGAAGGACCAGGTGCCACCCTCACATCAACTCCTAGAACTTGAAATATCTCTGTAGAGGTAGAGAGTGAAGGAAAGTATAAAATAGCCAAGTACAAACCTGAAATGACTGAAAACACCTAGACTTGAGTATTCTGTCTCTTGACATCATAGAGAATGGAGACTCAAGAGAGACTCAAAACTCACCTATAAAAAAATTGCCTTTTATTGCACATGTGAATTTTGTTATCTGAAAAAGTCTGTACCCTCCATATTTATAATATAAAGATATTGGAAATAACTTAAATATCCATAGGTGCACAAATGGTTGGGACTGTTATGTGCTCTTGTTGAATTGACTCAATTGCAATTATAAAAAGATACTCTTTCTCTCTGGTAACAGTCTTTGGTCTGAAATCTACTTTGTGTGATATTAATATAGACACTCCAGCTTTCTTTTGGTTAATGTAACATGATATATACCATTTAACATCCCTTTACCTTTTTTTTTTTTTTACGATCTATTTCTTAATTTTTGAGGGGAGGTTGCAGAGGGGCAGAGGGACAGAGAAACTGAAGTAGACTCCCCACTGAGTGCAGAGCCCGATTTGGGGCTCCATCTCACGACCTGATCACGATCACAACCTGAGCTGAAACCAAGAATTGGACGCCTAATGGACTCTGCCACTGAGGTGCCCCAAACCACCTTTCTATTTTGAAACAATTTCAAACTTGCATAGAAGTTTCGAGAATAAGGAAAAGAATCCTGTATCAACTTCCCACAGCTTCAGGTATTGTTCTCCTATGATCAGCAGGCAGCAGAAATCTAAAGAACCTTTGGCAGGTTATAAAGCGCCCTCTCTAGACAACTCTGTCCTCTACAGTCCTCCACCCTGCAAATTCTAGCTGCCTTGGAATTCCCAAGCTCTCAATTCTGTCTCCGCTCAGGTTGTGTTTAGGTTACTTTTCCCTATGCTATGGCCTGGAAATTCTCTCCAGATATGAAGGAGGGCAATTTTAGGGCTCATCTCATTCCTTTGCATTCTCTCAGAGATCTCCATCAAGGCACTGTTTTCCAGTGCCCAAAAACTGGTTTGTTTTTTTCCATAGATTTTCTCCCATGGTTTTAATTGGTTGAGGTAGGATGGTAACGCTGAACTCTGGTTCCGTCATAGCAATAAGTGACAGTATAATGATGTTTTTACAGTTAATTTCATATTTTAATTATCTTATTTTAAAATTAATCTTTATATCTTCCCATATATAACATATTATTTTGCATAAATGAACTGTTTCATAATTTTAAAAATTGTGACCCATAAGCTGTAAGGGCTTGTTGAGGTCAAGTAGGGAAATAATACAAAAAACAAAATAAAAATCATTATAATCTCACCTCCAGAGAAAATTATTATTAGTAATTTGATGCACTAAATTGTCCCAATTTTTTCTCCATGCATATTAATTTTTAAACTCAGAATTATTTTGCACAATGCTGTTTTTTAAACTTTTTTGTTGTGGTAAATTAATATGAAATTTACCATTTTAACCATGTTTAAGTATATAATTAAGTGGCATTAAGTCCATTCATAATGTTGTACAACCATTACCACTCTCTATTTTCAGAACTTTTTCATCATCCCAAACAGAAACCCTCTTTAAAAAATATATTTATTTATTTATTTTAGAGAGAGAGTGCACGAGCAGGAGGGGCAGATGGAAGAAAGAAAGCCTCAAGCAGACTCTTTGCTGAGCGCAGAACCCTACTTGGGGCTCGATCTTACAACCTTGAGATTGTGACCTGAGCAGAAACCAAGAGTCCAGTGCTTAACCGACTGTGCCACCCAGGCCCCATACCCTTTTTTTTCTTTTTAAAGGTTTTATTTTTAAGTATCTGCATCCAACACAGGGCTCGAACCCACAACCCCAAGATCAAGAGTTGCATGCTCCACTGACTGAGCCAGCCAGGTGCCCCCAGAAACCCTAACTCTTAAACACTAACTCCCCCTTCCCCTATCACCCCACACCCAGTAACATGTATTTTCCTTGCTATCTCTATGAATTTGCCTATTTTAGGCACCTCATATAAGTGGGATCATACAAAATTTGTTCTTTTCTGTATGGCTTATTTCACTTAGCATAATATTTTCAAGGTCCAGCCCTGTTGTTGCATGTGTCAGAATTTTATTCCTTTTTAAGGCTGAATACTACTCTCCATTTTGTGTATATACCACATTTTGTTTACCTATTCATCTGTTAATGGACTCTTGGGTTGCTTCCACATTTTGGCTAATGTGAATAATGCTAATTTCCAGATATCTGTTTGAGTCCCTGTTTTCGATTATTTTGGGTATGTGCCTAGGAATAGAATTGATGGATCATATGGTAGTTCTATTTTTCATATTTTGAGGAACTACCAGACTGTTTTCCATGGTGGCTGCATCATTTTACATTCCCACCAGCAATAAACGAGGTCTCTAATTTCTCCACATACTCATCAACACTTGTTATTTTCTACTTTTTTTAGGTAATAGCCATCCTAATGGGTGTAAAATATTATCTTATTGTGGTTTTGATTTGCATTTCCCTCATGACTAATGATGTTTAGTATCTGTTCATGTGTTAATTGACTGTGGATCTTCTTTGGAGAAATATCTGTTCAAGCCCTTTGCCCACTTTTGAATTATCAGTTTTTTTCATTGTTGTTGGAGTTCTTTGTATATTCTGGATATGAATCCCTTGTCATATATATTATTAGCAAATATTTTCTTCCATTCTTTTGGTTGTCTTTTCATTCTGTTGATAGTGTTCTTTGATAAACAAAAGCTTTCAATTTTAATGAACTCCAATTTATTTTTTCTTTTGTTGCCTGTGTTTTTGGAATTGTATTCAAAAAATCACTGCCAAATACAATGTCATGAAGATTTTCCCCCCATGTTTTCTTCTAAGGGTTTTACAGTTTTAGCTTTTATTTTTAAGTCTGATCCATTTTGAGTTAATTTTTGTATGCAGTATAAGGTAGGGTCCAACTTCATTCTTTTGCATGTGGATAGCCAGTCTTCCAGAACTATTTGCTGAAAAGACTGTCCTTTCCTATTTAATGGTCTTGGGGAAATTAAATTAACTGTAGATATGAGAGCTATTCCTGGACTCTCTACTCTATTCCATTGTCTATATGTCTGTCATACACCAATACCGGATAGTTTTCACTACTGTAGCTTCGCAGTAAGTTTTGAGTGTGAGTCCTCCAACTTTGTTCTTCTTTTTAAAGATTGTTTTGGATACTCAGGGTCCTTGAGATTCCATGTGAATATTAGGATGGATTTTTCTATTTCCACAAAAAACATCATTGCGATTTGATAGGGATTGCATTGAATGTGTTGATTGCTTTGGGTAGTATTGTCATCTTAATGATATTAAGTCTTCCAATCCGTGACTACTGGATGTCTTTCTACTTATTTATGTCTTCTTTAATTTCTTTCAGAAATGTTTTACAGTGTTCAGTGTACAATTTGTTCACCTCCTTGCTTAAATTTATTCCTAAGTATTTTATTTTTTTTGGTACTATTGTAAATGGAATTGTTTTCTTAACTTCCTTTTCAGATTGTTCATTGCTAGTATATAGAAATGCAGCTGATTTTTATGTTGAACTTACATCCTGCAATTTTGCTGAATTTGTCTATCAGTACTCACAGGGGTTTTTGTTGTTGTTCTTGTTGCTGTTGTAGAATCTTCTGGGTTTCCTACATGTAAGATGATGTTATCTGTAATCACAGATAATTTGACTTACTTTCCAATTCAAATACATTTTTTCCCCTTTTTCTTGCCTAATTGCTCTAGCGAGAACTTCTAGTCATATGTTCAATAGAAGTGGTGAAAGTGGTCTTATTCCTGATGTCAAGGGAAAAGCTTTCAGTCTTTCACCATTAAGTATGATCTTAGCTGGGGAATTTTCATACATAGCCTTTAGTATGTTGAGGAAGTTCCTTTTTATTCCTAGTTTGATTATAGTTTTTTTTTTTAATCATGAAAGAGTACTGAATCTTGTCAATTTTTTCCATCAGTTGAGATGATCATGTAGTCTTTTTTCCCTTCATTCTCTTAATGTGTCATATAACGATGGTTGATTTTCATATGTTGAACCATCCTTGAATTCCAGGGATAGATTGCAGTTGGTCATAATGCATAATTCTTTAAATATGCTGCTGAATTCAGTTTGCTAGAATTTCATAATGCTGGGGCGCCTGGGAGGCTCAGTCGTTAAGCATCTGCCTTCGGCTCAGGTCATGATCCCAGGGTCCTGGGATCGAGCCCCACATCAGGCTCCCTGCTCAGCGGGAAGCCTACTTCTCCCTCTCCCACTCCCCCTGCTTGTGTTCCCTCTCTCGCTGTCTCTCTCTCTGTCAAATAAATAAATAAAATCTTTAAAAAAAAAAAGAATTTCATAATGCTGTTTAAAGACATGCTTTTTCATTTATCAGTATATTTTTCTTCCACATCATGAAATATTCTATTACTTTGTATTTTCAAAATCTTTTTTAGCTTACAAAATCCTTTCTTTTTTCCTAATAAAATCTTACACAAACTCACAATATTTAAAGTACAGGACAGTGGAGCTTATCTGATGAACACAGGTTTCTGAAGGCCAGAGCCTATCTACATGCTCTCCAGTTCTTCCACTTCTGTGCCATCTCCCGCAGTCACCTTCTGAAGGGACCCCAAAGGGAACAATTTGAAAACCTTTGGTATGACTTTTCATCACTGCATTGTACTCTCTCATATGAAGACTTCATAATTTCATTAACTACTCTATTATTTTTACACTATATATTACTTCCAATTTTTTGAGATTTTAAAGAAGAAATAAAACTATTTGTAGATAAACCATTGGCCACATCCATAATCATTTACCTTTAGGGTAAATTCCCCAGAAAAGGAATATGGGGACAAATGTCAACATTTAAAAAAAAATTATTTTAAATCAGTAGAGTTAACATACAGTGTCATATTTCAGGTGTACAGTATAGTGATTCAACAATGCTGCACATTACTCAGTGCTCCTCACGATAAGTGTGCTCTGAATCCCCTTCACCTATTTCACCCATCCCCCACCCACCTCCCCTCTGGTAACCATCAGTTTGTTCTCTATAGTTAACAGTTTGGCTTTTTGTTTGTCTCTTTTTTCCTTTGTTTGTTTGTTCTGTTACTTCAGGTCCATATATGAATGAAATCATGGTATTTGTCTTTTTCCAACTGACTTATTTCACTTAGCATTCTACTCTCTGATCCATCCATGTTGTTGCAAATGGCAAGATTTCATTCTTTCTAATGGCTGAGTAATATTTCTTTGTGTATATATACACCACACCTTCTTCATCCATCAGTGGACACTTTGGCTGCTTCCATAATTTGGCTACTGTAAATAACGCTGCAGTAAACATAAGGGTGCATATATCTTTTTAAATTAGTGTTTTTGTATTCTTTGGGTAAATACCCAGTAGTTCAATTGCTGGGTCGTGGGGTAGCTCTATTTTTAACTTTTTGAGGAACCTCCATACTGTTTTCCAGAGTGGCTGCACCAGCTTGCATTCCCACCAACAGTGTAGGAGGGTTCCTTTTTCTCCACATCCAAATGTCAAAATTTTAAAAGATTGTTAAGGATTTTTATTCTTATTCTCATACTGCCAAGTAACAATGTAGTAATTTATCCTCCAATCAGCAGTGTTTAACTTGTGTATGTAAAATAATATCTCTGAAGACTCATCTGACAGTATGTGTCTTGAAACTTAATATCATTTTCTGACCTCTGATTGATATACAGAGAAAGATTTGAGGTAAATAGAATCTCAGATTAATAAAGTCCAACACCCATCACCAGGTCCAAAGGTTTTTTTAACCTGGTTCCATGGACGAACCTGTAGGAATCAATGAATTGCTGAAATTTTCAGCAAAATTTGGAGTATGTGAATGTTGCTTTTGTCTATGGAGTGGGTCTAGAGTTTTCATCAAATCTAAGAACTGCAATTTCCCCTTCTTTTTAAAACAACAAGTTAAACTGGAGGCCACCAGGAAAATATCTCATTGGAAGCCAGGACTGTTTTGTCCCTGCCTTCACCACACCGGACTTTTAGAACAACTTGGATTACGGTTATAAAGTACACTCCCGTCCCAGGGACAAAAAGTCAGTACCCATCACATCTGAGTATTTGTATACTCACCAGGAATGTGTTGCATAAAATCATAGAATGGCAAAAGATGGAGAAAATCTGAGACATATGTAGTCCACATGAAGATGGCAAGGCCCAGGTGAGAAGCAGCCACTCAAGACTGCATTGCTGATGGTTAAGGAAACAGAACCAGATCTCGGTGATCCACATGCTTTCGGGAAGGCATCTTCTGAATATTTATGTAAGGTTAACCTTGATTTCAATAGTTATCAATGAAAACCCCTACAGCATTTAAATTACTTTCTTTGCCTAAATCCAGCAAAATGAATCTTTTCTTCTAATGGAGGATCTTGCAGGATGGAGAGGTTGTTATTCTAAACATTCATTCTGTGTCCTGAAGGAGTTTCTGCGTCTTGCCTCCTTCCTTCCCAGAGGGGTCCTTGAAGACCAACCTGAGATTTTCCATAAACAAACCCCCACCCCATATACCCCACACACAAACCCGCCCCAACATGTCAGCACAGCCAGGCTCCCAATTCTCTGCCTCATCATTTCTAGTCTTCTCTGACATCACATTCTCTCCAAACCTTGCTCCACATTGTCTGAGTTCTGTGAGCACTAGAATCTTGTAGACCTCGTTATATTTCAGAACTGATTCACAGCTTTGGGAAAAATCTAGCTTTTTTCTCTTCTGTGTTCACAGCAGACTTTTGTTGCTCTTAGTTTCTCACACGGGGGAAACCCCAAGAGCCTGTCTGCTGCCTCTTCCTCAGATTCTCCAGGGGAACTGAGAATCCCCTGAACTACTTCAGGATCCTTAGAGCTCTGACCCTAGGATCGTTCATGGAATTTTTTAAAAAGATTTTATTTATTTATTTAAGAGAGAATAAGTGCGGGGGTATGGAGGAGACAAGCAGACTCCTTGCTGAGTGGGGAGCCCAACACAGGGTTTGATCCCAGGACCCTGAGATCATGACCTGAGCCGAAGTCAGATGCTTAACCAACTGAGCCACCCAAATGCCATGGTTCCTGGAAGTTCTAAGAGCAAGTTTATGAGGAAAGAAGTGTATGCCTGTATGTATATACACGAGATAGAGAATGGAGATAAAGTAAAATGTATTAATCTTAGAGGAATTAAATAAATATAGATATCTCATATATATATGATAATATATATATCTCCATCGCACATATGAGGACATAGAATATTTTCAGTTCCTAAAATGCTTCCTCCTACTCCCTCCCAACCAAAGTGCCTGTCAAGGACTTACTACTAGGAACTCTCTGGCCAGAGGTTAGTTCTTTCTGTTCTTGAAGTCTGCGTGGAACCAGACTGTATGTGCTCTTCTGCATCTGGCTTCTGCATTGACTCACCATTATGTCCATCAGCTTCATCCATGTTGTTAGATTTTTACTCTACAATCTACCACTTTTCCCCAGGAGTCAAAAAATGGCAAAAACTCCAGGTAATTAAAAGTATGAGGTTTTAGGGTCAGGATAATCAATATATTTTTTTAAGATTTTATTTTTTATTTGATAGAGAGCACAAGCAGGCGGAGCGGGGGAGGGAGAAGCAAACTCCCCGCTGAGCAGGGAGCCTGCACAGGACTCGATCGCGGGACCCTGGGATCATGACCTGAGCCGAAGGCAGAGGCTTAACCGACTGAGCCACCCAGGCACCCCAGGCTAATCAATATTTATATTTATCATATTTCGTCCCAAGTAGGCACAATTGCTTTAAGGATATGAACAGAAAATTCACAATGAATTAACAGGCATTTAAGAAAATGTTCGCGGCACCTGGTGGCTCAGTCGTTTGAGCGTCTGCCTTCGGCTCAGGTTGTGATCCCGGGGTCCTGGGATGAGCCCCGCGGCGGGCTCCCTGCTCAGTAGGGAATCTGCTTCTCCCTCTCCCTCTGCCTGCCGCTCCCCCTGCTTGTGCTCACGTGCTCTCTCTCACTCTCTCCCCCTCTCTGACAAATAAATAAATAAAATCTTAAAAAAAAAAAAAAAAGAAAATGTTCAATCTCACTAGTAATCTAAGAAATATAAGTTAAAAGAAAAGGCCACTTTCTTTTTCAAATAATTAAGTTATTTTTAAAATGATAATATTTGATGTTAGCAAAAGTTCAAGAAAATAGAATACTCTCAGTGAGACTATAAATTAGTACAATTCTTAGGGAATAAATTCAAGAGCCTTTTACAATCTTCATTCCCTTTTAATATTTCCCCGTAGTGACTCTAACATAGGAAATAATCTTAAATATGGAAAAAACCTTTTGAACAATGTTCACGCAGCATCATAAATAATCTGAAAAGTAAGAAACAATCGAAATAGCACTTGGGGAATGATTATAAAAAAGGTGACAGGTTCGCTTAGTAGAATATTATATTAGCTTAAAGGACCGGCAGCCAGAACATCTAGTTAGCTAGTCGGCAAAGAGAGCCAGTTGGAGAAGGTTAGCCACTCTTCTTTCAGCTTGTCTGGGCAACATTGGCTGTTCCATTTCTCATGCATTACAAAGCTGAAAGCTCTGGAATCCAAGAATTTGTTTATAATCAAACAATGGATTTATTAGGCTTTTAGAAATTAATTAAAAGATGAAAAGCATGTATTGTGGTAGGAGAATACAGTGTAAATGCCTCACAGTTTCTAGCACATTTCCTGGCCAAAGAAGGTGCTAATAATTATTGTCATAGTCGTAACTAATATTTTCTTCGGTGCTATTTGGGGGCTTTGCTAAGTACTTTATACTATCTCATTTTCTTCTCATTTGGTACATTTTGCCAGGCCTGCCCATACACGGTGTTGCAACTTGCTTTCCCCCCTTTATGCTTGCCAGTTGGGTATGATGCTGAGGGGTGGTGGCTTCTGAGTTCTCGTCTGCGCATCCTAGCGGCCAGGTCCTGGGTTTTACTGCGCTTCCTAGCTTTAACAAGCAGCCGTGCCCTGGCCAAAGGTGGGGGGAGCTGGTTTTGCAGAGTCAACGACCTGCTCACCCACCCAGGCCGAGATCCCCAGACACAAGCAAAGGGGCCCGTGGCGTGCTCGCTGAGGCTCAGAGCCTAGTTGGCCCTTCCCGCCCTGCGGTGCCCCCTGCAGGGGCCGCTGAGCCCCTAAATGCAGTCCGGGCTGGGGGGGGGGGCGACGGGGGCAGGCCCCGGAAGGCCCAGTGGGTTGACTTCAGCGAACTTGAAAATCAGAAGTCCCTGGGAGGCAAAGAAGATGCAAATTCTTCTGCTGGGCACTGGCCTTTGACAAGCCCTCTTTCCCCCTCCCCCGCCCCGCTGACTTGCAGCTTCCAGGCCCACAGATTCCCCCCAGGTTTGCCCCCCTTGCAAGCCAAACAAGGACAAAGGAGAATTCTGTCTTGTCAGTCACACTTCTCCGGAGGAGCCCTGGCAGGACTCCCTGCCCTCCTGTCAAGGGTGTGGCGGAGTCAGTCTTCGTTCGGCTCGGGGTTTAGAACACCCCGCTGGAGCCAGCCCTGGGGAGCCCTGAAATCCCAGGCATTCTCTTTCACTCCACCTCTTTCCTCGCGCGTTTTTACATTTTAACTTTTTTCATGGAGAAAGAAACACGCGTCCCATAGTCTAAAAACGAAACACCGCTAGCATTGGAAAGGAAAGCAAGAGTCCTTGCTGCTTGCCTTTCTTTGGCTTCTAATCCTTCTCTGTTCACTTGTTTTGTTTCTTTCTTTGTTTGTTTGTTTTTTCCCTGGTATTTACTCTGCATTCCTAAAAAAGCAGCCTGCTCCTTGATTTCTCCACGTTTCAGTCTTAGTCATTGACTGTTGCCTTTCGAGGATGGAAGATGGAGATCCGGAGCCCACGCGCGCAGATTTTGAGTCAATCAATAGGGTTTCCACGATCGTGCCCTCTAATTCACAGCTGAGGCCAAGTCATGCACTCTCTCCCCTGTGCTCCCTCGCGTTCACTCGGTCCTTGTCGGTTTATACCCCTTTCCATTCCTTCCGCTCCACTTGAGCGCGATTAGGGAAGTCGTCAGTCTTCTCCTTTGCGCCAGAAGTCACCTCCTTCAGTCTCCAGCCAGCCATCTCTCCCCCCAAGCCATGAGGTGCGCCCATTCTTCAGTCTGCGAGCCGATCAAAGAAAAGCTCGAGTCCTTTCCCTTCCCCTTGGGGTACTTGCATCATTTCCTTAGGAAGCCCTGGATGACAAAAACTAGTCTGGCTCCGAAAGAGAAGTCTGTAAAGCGGCATTGCAGGCTGCCAAGAGAGAAGTTTGGGGAGCTGGGCCCTTGGGTGGCATCCTTCCCATTCTATCTGTTCTGGAAGTGTGAGGCCGGCAGGGGAATCCTTAGGCTACCAAGGGGTTAAGAGTCAGCGGGCAGGAAGAAATGAGGGGAGGCGCCGGGGAGAAGACAAAGGAAGGGTAGTCCCTTCCATGACTTGCTAAATATAACTGTTAAGTAATCTGCAGTCCCTTGGGGTCATTCTCAGGGGAGGAGCTACACAGGGAAAGCAGTGGTTGCTTGCAGTTCCAGGTCAAAGGTATCCCGGAGAAGGCACCACGGCCACATTCTTCCACAATTCAGGGCATGACTGCCGCGTCCTCACCGTTTTCGGGTTTCTCCGGCTTGGTCCCAGGCGCAGGCCTGCCCTTGCCTGCCGCCCGATAAAGATCCCGGCTGGCCTCCGAAAGCTTTGATTGAGGGCCTGCATTCTGCTCAGTTCCTTATCTGAAGAACATTCCTGACTAACACAGGGCAGATTCCGGGGAGTGCTGGTGTGGACAGAAGTCTCTGCCCACCGCACACGGGGCGGCCCCAGGCTCTGCTTCCCCCCAGCCCCACCAGACTAGGCCAGGCGGCATGCGGGGGCACTTGGGCGGACCTAGGCCGGGGCTGCTCCTGGAACACTCCCGTGGCCCCTGCCCTGTTTATTCATAGGGGCAGCCAGAGGCCTGGGCTGTTTGTGCAATGTTCGGTGAGGGTGCTGAGCGTGGACCCTGTCAACGGGAAGCATGTTCTCTGTTTAAAAAAAGAACAGCAGAAAGAAAAGCTGTTGGGGACGGGGCACAGGGAAGGGAGAGCTGGATCCAGAGACCAGTTATATTTCACAGGAAAGGAAAAACCCCTTCCCGATCTTTGGAGAGAGCTTTTTGTACCCTCTGAAGAGGTCTTAATAACTTCCTATTCCCTTTTACGCAGGCACATTTGCTCTGTTTATGAAAGAAAGCAGACATTTTTCCTGGCCGTGCGTTTTATGGGAGAGGATTGTTCACACACACATACACATATTTTCTAGGACAGCCCTAGGCACTTTGCAAACCCAGCCTGGATGGGGCTGACTTAGGTTATGGTGCTTTGCTCCAGGCACTCTGTTACTTTGCTATCCTAAAGCGTTTCAAATGCTTTCCTGAGGCCTCAAGTCACAAGGCATTGCTGAATGTTCAGAAGGGTCTGGCCTACTCTTTTTTCATATGGGTGGCCTTCCCGGCAAGGGGCAGCCAGCCCTGAGCTTTCTTCTTTGACCGTCACCTCCTCTCAGTCACTCCCCAGAAGCAACATGACATTGTGCTGGTTAAGTAAATCGAGTCAGTAGAACTCCTCAGCTCCCAACAGCAGGGCTTTTCGAAGTCCAACAGGCACAGTAATTGCCTGAACGTCTTGTTAAGAATGCAGGTTCTGAATCCGGTGGCTCGGGTGGGGTGTATGTGCCTGAGAGCCAGCATTTCTAACTAGATTCTGGGGAACGCCAGTGCTGTGGTCCAGACAACACTTTTAGTAGCAAGGCCCCTCAGGACCTTGTTATAGAAACACAGAACAACCCAGGCATGCCACCCTCCCCGCCCCCCCTGCCCCCAGCCCCCCACCCGGCTTTGTAAGGCTCCTCTTCCCCTCCAAAGACTTTGGCTCTCCCAGCCACCCTGGTGATCCTGGTCTATAACCCTATCTTCATACTACTGAAGGACTGGGTGATGCCATGCACCCCACCTGCCTCCTGCTTTCCACTGGAAGCTTACTGAATCTCTAATAATAGTGTTAGTATTTCACTCAACTCTGTGGCAGGTACTATGCTAATTAGGTCCTCCCTGTCCATTAACAGTCACACACCGGCGATCCAGGTGAGACCATCAAGGCTCTGAGAAGTCAAATAACTTGCGAAAGATTGCACAGCCAAGGGGCGATCGAGCTGCAGATCCTAATTCTTGGTCCGTGCTGCTGGCACATTAGTTACGCGGGGCACAAGTGCCGTGAGGGTTCTGAAGCCTGGGCCGCCTTCGTGGACTCCTGGCGCAGCTCTGGGACCTGTACCGGATTTCCCCCATTATAGGAGGCTACCCTTATCAAACAGGACTCCATGCCTCTGGGGCCCCGGAGCTGGGGCCACCCTAAAGCCCTGCCATGTGGGTTTGAAAAGCAGAGGAGCAGGGTTATCTTATATCCATACTGCAGGGGGAAGACAAAAGGAGCAATAATCTTCAGGTCATGAGGCTTTGGAAATAAGCCATAAAGGGAAAATGGGCTTATCTCCTAAGGTGGTCCTCAGATAACCTTTGCTACCACTTTGAGCTCTTAGTCAGACCTGACATTACTTTTGTTTGTTTGTTTGTTTGTTTTTCCAGCAGATCAAATAAGAGAGTCAGGGAGGCATCTGTCTGCTCTAGAATCTTCTACACTCAGCTGCCTACTGCAGTGATCAAAAAGGGGGACACGGGCCCTCTATCTCCAAACATAGGGAAGGTCCAGTAAGCCCTTATCTTGCACGTGCACGCACACACACACACACACACACACGTATGCCCATGAACACACACGCTTGATTTGCTAAGCAAATAAAGGTCTCAAGGGTTGGAGGGGAAATATATACCCACTTGTGAAAATAATCTTTAAAAGAATTTTGGGAGACTCCATCTTCCTAGATCTGCTTCCTTGCCATTAACCTGAGTCTTGAGCCACCTCTCACTTTGTTAAACTCACTATGGACAATTATCACCGTGCTCATCTTTGCTCCGCATTCTTACTCCTCTACAGCTCCATGTGAGCTCTCCTCAGGGCACCCGGGGAGACCAGTCATCTCTTGGAAAGAAACCGTCCCATATCCTTCATCTTTACTTCAGATGCTCCCTTCATTACCTCACCTTACTAAAAACCTGACTTTATCTGGAGGACGACACTGTCCTCTCCCCACACAGCATTCCAACACATACCCCCTATCTCCCACCTCCCCCATTCCGCACTGACAGACCTTGATCCTCTCCCACAGCTCTCTTTCCTGCCTCTGGCTTCCATCAGCCACTCTCAGGGAGCTCTGTGGAAGTCCACACCCTTCTGTCTGCTCACCTTTCCCAGTCCTTCCTGTCTACTGCTGTCTAGGATGGTCTTCACATGTACTAGTCTCTTGCTCCTCCCTCTTCTAGAAACATCTATAGATATCCTTTTCTTACAGTTCCTCAGCCTTCTCAGGTTCAGAGACCTCTGTCTCCACTGGTTTTATGTTGTCAGGACACGAACAGATCATCATACAGAACGGCTGCAACCCCCCACCCCCCACCCATTCTAGAACCCTGAAATTCTCCTTTCAGCTCTACGGGATCTCACATTCCCTTGATGCTACTGAACCAATGGTCCTATTACTACCCTTCTCGCTGTTTTCTGAGTGTCTTCCTGGCTTTATTTGCATCCTTACCCAGGCGTGACTTCCCACTTTCAAGCCACACAGTCTCCTGGGTGGGCCTTTCCTGGCTTCAAGCATGTCTATAAGGTTCTCCCTGCAACATTCCTTCCATGTTTTCCTTTCGCAAACTTCATGAGGTCCCCACTCAGGGTAACCTGTACCCTGCACTTTCACTCCTCTCCTGCAAGCCCACCGACTGAGGAGGCTGGTCGCTGGTTTTAGTTCTTGTTCCTGTTATTTAACCTCAGGGAAGACTTTGGCGGCCCTTGGAAGTACTTTGCTTACTTTGGACCCCTTCTCCTACCCCTCATGGAGCCCCTTGCTGCCTTCACTTCACTCCCTGGGTTCCCACCCATCTCTACCCCCTGCTCTCCTGAGATCCTTCTTTACTGACAATATTGGAATTATCTGCCATCGTTGGGAGTTTCCTTTGTCTTTCCACTCCCTGTCAGCCTTCTCATTGAGCATTTACTGTTTTCAGCTCAGAACACTGCAGTAAGCTCCTAACTGCACACCCCCATCCTTTCTCCCTTTCCAACCCAGTGTTGGAAGTATTATTCCAAAGACCACATTCCTCTCTTGCTTAGAAGTCTTCAGGTTTCCCCCATTGCTGCTAAAGGATTTGACCTGCCAGGCGTGGCTGTTTTCCACCCACACCTCATTTTGTCTGACAACTAAATCTTTGCTCATGTCATTTTCCCTGTCTCGAGGGCCTTCTCTCCCTCATTGCCACATGATCGAATCTTACCTTACCTTAGAGGCAAGCTCAAAAGCCATCTCAGACAAGAAGTTGTTCCTAAACCCTCCTGCTGGAAGAGATACCTCCCCACCTCTGCTTTGTTCTAGCTCTTAAATACTCTTGCAACATTTATAACTTCCCACCTTGTATTACGGATGACACACAAAGCTGTGAGCTCCTTCAGGGTAAAAGCCCCCTAGTAACAGCACAGCACATGACACACCCTGTTGGGTTATTCCAGATGCTTTTATGACAAATGGCAGGAACACAGCTAACAGAGGTAAAAAAGGAATTATTAGATAAACACACACGGCAGATCACACAGCAGTAGGAAGTACAAGGGAACAGTGGGGCCTCCGGGACGACTAGAGCTAAGGATGTGAATTCAACCACACACAAGCTCTGTGTCTTTACTTCTCTCTACATGTTGGATCCATTCTCCTGCGGCAGTCAAGATGCCTCCGCGGGGCACTGAGAACTCTCAAGATTCATGTACAGGCTTCCGCCTCCAAAGAGAGCTTAGATTCAAGTTTCCGTATGAAATAAGTCTTAGAGAAGTACTCTGATTGGTCCTGCCTGGGTCCAAGTGTCTGCCCCTGGACCAATCAGCGATGGCCAGGGGATTGGATGAACTCCGTCTATTAGGAGCTCACTCCTGAGTTCTGGAGCCATTTTTGGAAAAGAGGAATCTTCATGAGCCAGGCAGGCAGCCCAAGAATTATAGCAGGTTTGTGTGCAATAACTTTATAACAAACATGTGTTGTTAATATTTATATTAATGATGCAAATTATGCATTAGTGCCATAAAGAGTCAATCACCACTTAGGGTGGTTGTCGTTTTAATCGTGTACCTTATTCTTACCTATCCCTTAAAGTAAGACTTTTAATAGTTCCACTTGGCCAATCTAATTCCAATTAGAATATACACTTACAGGAAATTGATTCTTCCTTAAAGGACCTTTAGAATCACACTTTCATCTAGGTAGACCTCACCTCCAACTAAAATGGGTTGATGAGGTTTCCAAGTGTACATATCTGGCCCCCAACAAAAAAATGGCATCAAGCCCAACTACACTTTTTTATTGTTGAACAAATTATTCTGTATATTGATCCATTTCCTCTCCTCCACCTTCACCAACGAACGTCCTATGCCTTGAATCCCAGCATTTGTGGATTTGCTATATGGAGAGCATCTTTGTTTCCTGTGCCTACGTTGGTCATTATTCATTATGAAGAATGAAGAATTATGGACATATTCGTCAAGATTGGCTTTGCTGGCATGGTCCCTTATGGCCAGGGCTGTGTGACCCAGATTGGAAAGTATGTCAAGGATGAGGGGATTTTTGTCACTTTGAGCTTTTTCACACTTTGAGATCTTTACTATCCAGAGTAGTCATGTTGACCCCTTTTATCAATATCACCTCCACTGAAAGTCAGTAATAAATGAATTACCTAGAACCTCTGGTTCTCAAGTCCTTGAGAGCTGGGGGTGGTGATGGGGTGGGGGACGGCACAAAAAATCTTTTATTTCAACTGAACACTATGGCTAGGGGGGAGAAAAGGTGTGATGAGATGTAAGAATAGGAGAAAGTGGGCCTTTAATGCTTTACACAGTAGCCGAATATCTATATGAAAGGGAGATTAATTTATCCAGATGACATGCAGATCAAATATCTAAACAATAAACTGAATATTTTTTCCATAGATTTGGAGTCACCAGATTTAGCAAATAAAGGTATAAGATACCCAGTTAAATTTAATTTGAGATAAACAATGAATTTTTTTTAGTATAAGTATGTCCCATGTAATACACAGGACATACTTATGCTAAAAACGATTTGTGGTTTATCTGAAATTCAAATTTAACCAGGTGTCTTATATTTTACCTGGTAATTCTATTTAGATTAAATATTCTGGCCTTGTATAGATGCAGTCTGAATTTTATTTTTATTTTTATTTTTCTTTTTTTTTTTTTTTTGAAGATTTTATTTATTTATTTGACACAGAGAGAGATAGCGAGAGCAGGAACACAAGCAGGGGAAGTGGGAGAGGGAGAAGCAGGCTTCCCTCCAAGCAGGGAGCCCGATGTAGGGCTCGATCCCAGGACCCTGGGATCATGACCTGAACCGAAGGCAGACGCTTAACGACTGAGCCACCCAGGTGCCCTTGAATTTTATTTTTAATCCAATAATTATTTTTTAAAGATATTTATCCACAGAAATGAAGCCCTTCCCATGGCTCATCTACCTTTCCACCATCTTTGAAATGGAAATTTAGACTGCTCTTCTCAATTTCAAACTTTCTTCTAAATGGCCCACACCCTTAGCAAGGAGCCCTAAAGCATCATAGTTTAATCAATAGATAAATTGAGTTAATGCTCTATTCTGTTAGTATGCACACTATTAATTCGATTGTTTCTAATTCTTTTTTTGTCAGTTTTATACCTTTATTTGACCATCAGCCGTTAGTTCTCATCCACATTAACCATATGTAGATTTTGGAAAGTGGTGACAGGTACATAGGTGGCCAACATATAAAGCTTCTTTGGTGAATCTTCATCCTCTTTACGTTCTCCTGGACAACAGCACATGGATATGGTGTAGAACATTCCTTATTCCTTTGGCCCAGACAGCTTTGTTGAGCCCGGTATCAGTGCGCACATCTGGAATTCCCATGTCCTCCATGGCAAATTTCTGGATCTCTCTGAGTGCCCAGGAGGCACGCTTCTTGAAACCCACTCCATGGATGTGCTTGTGAATGTCGATGTGTATTCTCTGGTCACTACCTCGTTGATGGCAAAATGGCCCTTCTTCTCACCACCCTTCTTTGCGGGAGCCATTCTGCCTGGCCCTGGTTGGAAAAGCTCATTGCCTCTAATTTTGAATACATGGTAGTGCTTAGTCCAGCATCAGAACATATGGTAAGAACTACATAGAGGTGATGCAGTCATCCATTCACGGACTGCTTGTCAAGTACATATTTCACGTGTTGCACTTTTCTAGGCTCTACAAGGTGCACAAAGATATATGAAATTCATTCAACAACTCTTTATGCAAAGTCTACTGTGCCAGGCCATTAGTCAAGGTGCTAGGAGTGCTACAGAGTTCCCCCTCTTGAGGGACTCTGGTCACTGAGGAAGAACACATCAGATAAGGTGGTAAAAAGAACCAAGATCCCCAACCCCAAGGGATATGCTGTTCCGCTAACTACCAGGGTTTTGGTTTCACTGAATGGTGTATACAAACTGGTTAAAGCCTGGCTTTCTTTAAGATAACAAAGATAACTTTTAACGTCGGGTGGGAGAAACGAAAGAAGAGAAAAGAAACAACGGGCAGAGGTAGGCTCTTTGGTAGGATGGGGAAACGTGGCTGATGGGGTAACGGATGAAGTTTCTGCTTGGTGATATGTATGGGATGTGACCTCTCTTTCACAGGCTCCAAAGAATCTTCACTAGAACACCAGTTTTCTTATTAATGTGTTGTAGTATTACATGTGTTTTAGAGGATATGACATAGTGGTGAGTAGGGCCTCAAAGCGAGTGTAAAGGAAGAACCAAGGCTCCCCATGGGAGGCCTACCCCATCTGGGGTACATCCTAGGGATCCTCATCTTGCCTATTTGATGTAAGTTAAAGAATCCAGCTGCATCTTAGGTTGTTGTTCCTAAGAAGACAACTCACCATCCATGCCAAACATTTAGATTTTTGTGTAACAGAGTGAAGATACTTCTGGCATGAGCCACAGTGGTTCTTGGCATCAGTTAGGTTTCTTTTGTTTTAAGCGAATCAAGACCAATTAGGTAAGGGAAAAAAAGGAGGATGTGGGGGAAGGGATTGGTGGCAGAATGTATTAGAGGCACGTGGGAGAGCTTACAGCTAGGAAGAGCTGACCAGCTAGGCCTTGAGAAAGACAGGGGGACAGGGACCAGGGGCCTCCCCCAGGGACCTCAGCGGCCAGAGCTCATGGATATTTTGGGGGGCTGCTTCTATCATGTGTTTTAGCCCTATTTACTTGTCATCTCTGTTCATGTTTTCAACTTCCTGTGAGAGAATCTGATTAGTAAAGCTGGAGTCAAGAGCTCTACTCTTGGGGCGCCTGGGTGGCTCAGTTGGTTAAGCGACTGCCTTCAGCTCAGGTCAGGATCCTGGAGTCCCAGGATCGAGTCCCGCGTCGGGCTCCCTGCTCAGCGGGGAGTCTGCTTCTCCCTCTGAGATCCTCCTCCCTCTCATGCTCTCTATCTCTCGTTCTTTCTATCTCAAATAAATAAATAAAATCTTTAAAAAAAAAAAAAAAAAAAGAGCCTCTACTCTTTGTGGCAGAATCATCTGAGTTGACCAGTCTCCTCTTTTCATGTCTTTAACATATCTCAAAACTAGATGGAAATGGTGTAATCTTGGATGCTTATACTGTGTGTCCTTCTTTTGGTTTCACTGAGAGTCTTAAATTATTCCATCTCTCTGACACACACTAATTTGGAAGTGATATGCACTTTGCTTCTACTCTTTTGGTGGTTACCCTAGAAAATTTCCAACTTGCACCCATAACCCATCAAAGTCTAAGTTAATCGATATCTTTACTCTCCTCCCAGGCAATACAAAAAACCTTAGAATGCTTAAACTCCATTCCTCCTTACCTACTTATACATTAATTTTTTCATATATTTTAAATCAACCTTTAAAACACAACCAAAAATTATGAATTACAACTTTATATTGTCAATGTTCATTTGCCTCTGCCATTTGCTTTGCTCGTCACTCTTTTTGGATCTCAAACATTCCATATAGGATCTTTTATTTAGTTTTTATTTTTTTTCTGCCTCAAGTACATCCTTTAGTATTTCCTTTAGGAGCTTTTGTTAGTGATGAACTAACCATGTTTCTTTCTCTGGAATATTTATTTTGTCCTTATTCTTGAAAGAGTTCCCCCCCACCCCCCACTGGCTAAGACAAAATCTAGGTTGGCAAATTATTTCTCAGTGCACTGAAGCTCTCTCACTGTTTTTCTAGCTTCCATTGTTTGCTGTTGAAAATCTGCTGTCGGCAGAGCTGCTGTTCCTTTAAAGGCAATCTTTTCTCTCTCTCTTTTTCTGGCTGCTTTTAAGATTTTTTTCCTTATCTTTAGTTTTCTGCAACTTCACTATGATGTGTTTTTCTTGTCCTACTTGGGATTTGATGCGTTTCCCAAATCTCTGCAGAAGTGTCTGGCAGTTCTGAAAATGTTTAGTTATCATGACTTTAAATATTGCCTAGATGTTTTTTTTTTTCTTTCCCTCTTTCTAGAATTCCTATGTAACATTCTCTTGCATGTTTCTCAACCCATCTTTCTTGGTTTTCATCTTTTGATGATTCTGTGTTGCATTAGAAAAAATTATTTTGCTCTTTCACTAATTGTTTCTCTAATTGTGTTTCATTGATCCCCTGAGTTTTTAATTTTGATTAAAACTTAAAAATTAGTTATTTTTTAAGTCCACTGACACTTTTTATAGTTTACCATTCCATGCAGATATTTCTTTTTTATTTAATTAATTTATTTATTTGAGAGAGAGAAAGGGTAGAAGTGGGGTGAGGAGCAGAGGGAGAGGGAGAAGCAGGCTCCCCACTGAGCAGGGAGCCTGATGTGGGACTTGATCCCAGGACCCTGGGATCATGACTTGAGCCGAAGGCAGACGCTTAACCAACTGAGCCACCCAGGCACCCCACCATGCAGACATTTCTAAATTCTATTTTAAACACTAAGCATGGATGCTTTGTAATTTATAACTGCTAATCCCATAATCTAACATCTACATGGGTCTTTTTGTGGCTCTTTGTTACTTCCATTGGTTTCCTTGTGTGCTTGAATATTTTTAATTATATGCTGCTCACTGCCCTTAGAAAATTATTTGTGGAGATGTTCTGTGGTCTAAAATGAAGGTGCCCTTCTACAAGGAGAATTTGAATCTGCTTCTTTTACATAGGTGGGTACCCTTCTGTCTGCTACCACTTTAAACTTCATTCAGGATTTAAAATTTCTTAGACTACTCAAGTCTTTTGAATCCACAAGAGTAACTACCTGCAATTACAACTTCTTGTCCATTTTGGTTTTCTCCCTTGCTCCTTCTGGTCCAGTAAAATCTCCTCATACTCCCCAGGGGTGAAAGCAGGAAGATGACTTCACTGTTGAGAGTCCCACATAATGAGAAGGCTTCCATTAAATCTTGATGTTTAGAGGACCGTGGACCTAGTGTCTGTCCCTCTCATACCAAGAGTCTGTGAAAACCACTGCTCAGGGTCTCAGACCAGGTTGGCAAATACCATCAGGACAAAAGTAGTTCCAAGTGCTCTGCTTACCTCTGGGTTTTTGCTTTCTCTTAGCTTTTGGCCTGATATTTCTTTTTTATCTCATCAGTAATGTGATGCTTTTATGAAGATCTTAAAGCCTTTTTATTCATTATTTTTAGATGCTCTTAGCCAAAGGGTATCTCCTAATAACCCAGCTTACCATAAAGGACAGTATCTAGCCACCTGGAGTGAATGCTCCTCAGGCCATCAGTCGATTTAGTCCCTCTCTGGGAGGTTAACACAGCATCCTCTAGAGTGAGGCGAGGGCATCTGCTCGGTGCCAGTCAAATGTTTAATGATCCTTGAAGAACTAGCTTTATGACTGTCCTGAGGCAAATAATTCTAAAAAGACTCGGAGATAGTCAGAATTTCCATTCTGGAGTCTCTTAAATACTTCTTCCATCCTGTACTCAAAGGGCTCACGCCACATCTAAACCACATTCTTGGGAAGAGGAAACATCCGATGGGCGGCCAGCCTGCTGTTGTCCTTTCCCGTGGTCTCTGGCTTTCAGCGGGTGAATATGCGGAGTGTTCACCACACTTTCTTCCTCCTGGGTGGAGTCTGCCTGAGGAAAGATGGGCGTGTGCGCCCCACAAAGTCAAGTTCTGTCCTTGTGTTATTTCAGAACCTGCGCTATCCATATATAGCCTGTGTGGGAAAGAGAAGGCAGAGAAGTGAGGTAGATGGGATAGAAGAAGATCTTTTGGGGGAAATGGAGAATGTGGTTGTTTCTGCTCTAAATATTCAGATGCTCATTCCTGTCTCTCCATAACATTTTCAGTAGGTTAATAATTTTTCATTATTGTGTTGAATTGTCTCTGTTTGGGGAGGGTGCTAAAAAATTAATGAATACAGTATTAAGATTGGTATTAGACTACCCATGGAAAACTGACCATAACTGCTTTACTGTTCTGTTTGCCTGCTTGGCCCCTGTTGCTATTTGAGTTTGCAACCCTTGACAAGGACATTAATATCAGGTGCCCAAGAGAAGGAGCCCAAAGAAGAGAGGAGTAACTTCCATTTAAATAGCACAAGAGACCGAGCTGGAGAGACCTTGAAACCAGGTGTGGCTTCAAGAGAAGACCGAGATGACCACTGTTGACAGCTATAGACCCAGATTGAACAGGCATTTATGGAGGACCTACTGTGCCCCAGGCACCAGGCTAGGTATTTTTAAAACCACAATCCATCAAATTCAGAACAAAAGAATTATGCCCCTTCTTTGGTGCTGAGCAGAGAGATGTGAAAAAAGTAGACTATTTTAGGACTGAGAAAGGAAGAAAGGTTCTCAATAGACATTATCCCATGGAGGGAAAAATATTTCAGGAATATTTCCTGGAGGCTCAACGGCACATTTCAAAACTTAATTTTGAATAATACACTACTCAGTTAAGCCTTTGGTTTTTCTAAAGAATGTGGTAAGAGTCCTGTACATAAAAGATTTACATTTTCTCCATATTAGTTAACTTTAACGAAAGATTGTGCAATGTGCTGTTTCTGTGAAACCCACTGTCCACGGGTTAAGGATTCTCAGCACACAGCACAAAAAGTGGTGTGCAACTCTGCTAAGGAAGGAGGCACCATGTGTCTATATGGGACGTTTACCTACCAGCCACAGGGCACTCCTTACTTCCCTGTGATGGCATATATTACATACTATGTTCCACTCTAGCTATTTGTGCGTGCCTTCTGCCTCATGCTAAATCTCTGGTTTCTTCTGGGCTGTTTATCACAGCACCTAGCTCAGTGAGTTGCCCATTATTAGCAGTAAACAATAAGAGGTAGGATATAATGTAAAGATATAAGTACTAGACCTTGTCTGCCATTCAAGACAGGATAAACTCAAGGGGAGCACAGGCTTGTTCTTTTTCTCTACTAGTTTTTGCTCACCCTTCCTTTTAATCAAGAATTCCAGTTCTCTGGTGCCTGGATTAAGCATCAGACTTGGGCTCAGGTCATGAGCTCAGGGTCCTGGGATCGAGCCCCGCGTCAGGCTCCCCGCTCAGCGGGGAGTCTGCTTCTCCCTCTCCCTCTGCCTCTCCCCCTGCTTGTGCTCTCTCTCTCAAATAAATAAAATCTTTAAAAAGAAAAAAAGGAATCCCAGTTCTCAGGGCACCTGGGTAGCTCAGTCGGTTGAGCATCTGACTCTTGGTCTTGGCTCAGATGATGATCTCAGTGTGGTGAGATTGAGCCCCGAGTAGGGCTCCGTGCTCTTGGTGGAGTCTGCTTGAGATTCTGTCTCTCTCTCTCTCCCTCTGACCCTCCGCCCTCTCATGCTCCCTCTCTCTCTCATTCTCTAAAATAAATAAATCTTTATAAAAAAAAAATGAATCCCAGTTCTCATCAGGCATCCATTCTTTGCTCAAGCAGTCAATGCCCTTTGGGAAAATATGATCCTACTCTTGGCTCCAGGAGTGTATTAGTCAGGGTTCTCCAGAGAAACAGAACTGACAGAGAGAGAGAGAGAAAGAAAGAGCAATTAATAAAGAAGTAGCTCATGTGATTATGGAGACTGAGAAATCCCACAGTCTGCTGTCTGCAAGCTGGGGAACCCGGGGAGCTGATGGTGCAAGTTCCATTCTGCGTAAAGGAAGAAACCGACGTCCCAGCTTGAAATCAGGTAGAGAGAAATTCTTCCTCACCCCACCTTTTATTCTAGTCAGGCCTCCAACAGATTGGATGAGGTCTACCCACATTGGGGAGGGCAATCTGCTTTATTCAGCCTACTGATTCATATGTTAATCTCATCCAGAAACACCCTCACAGATACACCCAGGATAATGTTTAACCAAATGTCTGGGAGCCCCCTGTCCCAGTCAAGTTAACCATCACAAGGGACAAATCCAGTTTGGCTTAAACCAATCACCACTGTTGGTCACAGTGATTGGTCAAAGATGGGCAAGTACCCCACTCTAGGCCAGTGAAATGCAAGATGAGGGGACATTTGCTAGAAATTGTGAGGAAAGAAACTTTTTCACCTTCTATGGAAGTGTTGTACAGAGACGCTCTTTTGTACCTGGCCATGAATGAAAAAGCCCATGAGAGTTGCTGGCAATCATCTTACGATGACAGAGAAGCTGGCCTTGAGATCTAACAGGAGGTGTGGAAGGCAGAGAAAGATGTGAAAATAAACTGGGCCATTGTTGACATTCTCAGCCTGGGATCCAGGTTTGCCTGAAAACACCAGATAGCTGGACTTTTTAAGTTATATGAGCCAGTAAATCCCTCCATTGTGTCGACCAGTTGGGGTTGGATTTTCTATCACCTGCAACCAGGAGATTCCTAACTAATACAGTTGGGGTAAGATGTTATGGTCACTGAGGACCCCTTTCAGCTTTTAACATTCAATGAGTCTCTTAAGAACTCCCCCAGAAAAGTAAACCATTGTTACTATGAGAAGTGAGCATTCAGTAAGTATTAACCAAGCTGGAGCACCACCATCAGAAGGCACCTGCACTAGGCCTCACAGACTCTGCAGCCGACAGGCTGGGGCGGAGCTAGAAGAGGACCGGTAGGGGCCTTACAGCAGTAGGGATGGGGCTGACTCTGGGTGCTAAGAATACATGAAGACTATGCACAAAAATCTCCACCTTCGTGGTGCTTACGTTCCAGTTGAGATAGACAGACTATAAACAAATACATGAGCAAATGAGCAAATAGCTAAAAATATAGCGTGCTGGAAAGTCGTAAGTACTCGAGAAAAGGGTATGGGGAGTGCAGTTTTAAACAGTGTGGGTGATGGAAGGTGTGTTAGCTCTCTGGGACTGCTGTAATAAAGTACCACAAACTGAGTGGCTTAAATAACAGAAATTACTTTTCTTACAGAAATGTGAAATCACATTGTGTCAGCAGGGTGTGTTCCTTCCGAGGGTGGCGAGGGAGGCCTGGTTGTCTGTCTCCTGGCTTCTGGTAACCTTGGGTTATTTTCTCTCTTGAGTCTTCACAGCATCTTCCTTTTGTGTGTGTCTGTCTCTGTGTCTACATGTCCCCTTCTTGTAAGAACACCTGTCATGGGGTGCCTGGGTGGCTCAGTTGGTGAAGCGTCTGCCTTCGGCTCAGGTCATGATCCTGGGATCCTGGGATTGAGTCCCACATCAGGCTCCCTGCTTGGTGGAAAGCCTGCTTCTCCCTTTCCCTCTGCCTGCCGCTCCCCCTGCTTGTGCTCTCTCTGTCAAATAAATAAAAGATTAAAAAAAAAAAGACCCCCAGCCATATTAGATTAGGGGCCCACTTTAATGACTCTTACCTTGATTGCCTGCAAACACCGCATTCCCAAATAAAGTCATATTCACAGGTACTGGGGGTTAGGACTTCAACATCTTTTGTGGGGACACAATTCATACCCTAACAAGGTGTTGCTGTGTAGATGACATTCGAGCAAAAGCCTGAAGGTGGGAGTTTAGGGGGTGAGCCATATTGTGATCTGGGGGAAGGGCATTAACAGCGGAGGGAACAGCAACTGCAAAGAAAGGCTCTGCTTGCTCCTCCAAAACAACATGTTGGTAAGTTGATACAGAGTCTGGAAGGTCAAGGAGAGAGTCTAACAGAGCAAAGCACCAAGCTCAGAGATGACCCATCTACCTCTCAGTGATGTCCTCCATAACCTCATAGTCCATTCCAAAATGTCAAAACCCCTTCCATTTCCCAAGAGCATACCGTAAGGTCACTGAAAGCAGGGAATGAATGAGTCCCCTACCTCTTTCTACCCTCAAGGTGGTCAGTGAATGTTTGTGGGTGATGCTGAGGGTGCATTTGCCACACCCTCCTTCACCCCCACTCCAGGAAATGGCTTATACCCAGGAACACAGCAAGAGCCCATGTGACCATAGGGAATTTGGGTGGAGGCACGTAAGGTGACAAAGCAAGAGAGTCAAGTTTATCATTAAAAGGTGCCTATAGGGGCGCCTGGGTGGTTAAGCATCTACCTTCAGCTCAGGTCATGATCTCAGGGTCCTGGGATCGAGTCCTGCCCCAGGTCCCCCCCTCAGCGGGGAATCAGCTTCTCCCTCTGCCCCTCTCCCTGCTCGCGCTCTCTCTCTCAAACAAATAAATAAAATCTCTAAACAATATATTTTAAAATGTGCCTATAGAATTTTATCATCACCTCTTTCTACAGTCCTTCCACAATGAGCTTCGGTATGGGACTGTTGTTGGTAGTTTTAATTCAGATATTCTTAGCTTTTAAAATGCTCTCCTGAAGGGGCGCCTGGGTGGCTCAGTCGGTTGGGCGACTGCCTTTGGCTCAGGTCATGATCCTGGAGTCCCAGGATCGAGTCCCGCATCGGGCTCCCTGCTCGGCGGGGAGTCTGCTTCTCCCTCTGACCATCCCCCCTCTCATGTGCTCTCTCTCTCTCATTCTCTCTGTCTCAGATGAATAAATAAAATCTTTAAAATAAATAAATAAATAAATAAATAAATAAATAAATAAATAAAATGCTCTCCTGCCAGTGAAAATTAGCGAAGTAAAAAAAAACTGGGCACATTTTCCTGAAATTAGAATTTAGAGCAAGGGGACCTGTCTTTAATGGAAATCTGACAGCAACTATGTATTCCCGCATTAGGGAAGTACCCAGGCAGCCTCAAAGTTCTGTCTCATTTATGTCCTGTCAACTCACGTCAGGAGTAAAACAAGCAGGTCTTGATACTTCCATGGAATCATCTCTGACCTCCCGCCTTCAACTTATCTCCAGGCTGGAATGGTCTCTTGAACCATCAGCCATCACCCCGACCCTGAGGGCCTCCCCCTGTCTCTTCCATCCCGCTGTGGCCTCAGATAACAATCCTTTCCAGACAGCCTTGGTCCCCACCATGTTTGGAATGTTCAGAGCAAAACTGAGTGTGAATAAGAACCTAAGTCCCTTCCTTCCTTTCGTGCGTCACACCTCACTCTTGGCTGGAGGGGGCTGGATGTTTTCTGCTCAGGAACCCCCGCCCCCCACCATTCCACCTAATTTGGTCCAGACTTGTCAGGAGACTAAGTTCTTTGTTCCCGTCCTCCTTATGGCTCTGGGCACCCTTCCTCGCCGTCCCATCCCTGCAACAGTCTCCTCCTTGTCTGTCAAAAGCCTTTCCGGATCCAAATCCTCATGTAAGACTCTGGCCCTGTAGCTATTTTGGGGTGCCGTGTACCCTTGGCCTTTCCCTCAGGCCGGAGCGGGAAAAGAGAACATGCTTAAAGGATAGCAGAGGGAGAAAAAGAGCAAATATCAGCCAGTTCCAGAGCCTCACACTTTGTGGGGTTTTCAAAATAGTAATGTTTACATGGCTTCCTTTCTAGGGCTCTTCCTTCTCTCCTCCAACATGGAGGGGCTTGGTGGATGTGGGGTGCGCTGCCCTAGGCCTCTTTGTTTCAGCAGGAATGTCGGGATGCCAAAGGGCGAAGAATGAACAAAAGGCCTTTTGTGTGCCCAACAGAATCTCCTTGGAACCCATAAATACCCAAATATCCTTAAAGGGCTCAGAAATTAATCCATATTGGCGCCTTGCGCATTCATACTCCTCCTATAGTTTCACACACACACACACACACACACCCCTGTGGGGTAGTTTTTATTAGCCTCATTTCAAGATGCAGACATTGAAGTTTGCAATGCTAAGTGCCTCTTGCTGGGTCACATAGCTGGTAAGGGGTGGAGCCTCGACCGAATTTAGTTCTGAGTCCAGAGTCTGCGTGCTTTCGGTTTTTTTTCTTGTTTAAAAATAAATATGGTTATTTTTCAGATTATCTAGGTAATGACATTCTTTTCTTAAATTTTTTTATCTGAGTCTAGTTGATAGGCGATGTCACATTACTTTCAGATGTGTACAAAGTGATTCTACTTCTCTGTGGGTTATGCTGTGCTCACAAGCGTAGCTGCTGTTCATACCACACGACAGTACTACACAACTGTTGACCGTATTCCCTATGCTGTGATTTTATTCCCATGACTTATTCATTCCGTCACTGGAACCCTGTACCTCCCACTCCCCTTCACCCATTTTGCCCATCACCCCACCCCCTTCCCTCTGGCAACCATCAATTTTTTTTTTAAAGATTTTATTTATTTATTTGAGACAGAGAGAATGAGAGACAGAGAGCATGAGAGGGAGGAGGGTCAGAGGGAGAAGCAGACTCCCCGCCGAGCAGGGAGCCCGATGCGGGACTCGATCCTGGGACTCCAGGATCATGACCTGAGCCGAAGGCAGACACTTAACGACTGAGCCACCCAGGCGCCCCTTGAATCCAGAATATTTTTTTTAAAGATTTTATTTATTTATTTGAGAGAGAGAGAATGAGAGAGAGAGAGCACATGAGAGGGGGGAGGGTCAGAGGGAGAAGCAGACTCCCCGCCAAGCAGGGAGCCCGATGCGGGACTCAATCCCGGGACTCCAGGATCATGACCTGAGCCGAAGGCAGTCGCTTAACCAGCTGAGCCACCCAGGCGCCCCCACCATCAATTTGTTCTAAGTAATACATAATCTTTATAGACAATCTGGAAAGAGAAAATGAAATATAAAATAAAAGTAAACCATAATGCCACCATCCAGCTAGAGTCACTATTAACATTTCAGTGTCCTTCCCTCCAGCCTGAGTTTTATGTGATGCTATACTATTTTATGTCCTGCTTCCTTTGGTGTTTGGGCTTTTATTTGTGTGTTTGTTTGTTTGTTTTTTTAAAGATTTTATTTATTTATTTGAGAGAGAGAATGAGATAGAGAGCATGAGAGGGAGGAGGGTCAGAGGGAGAAGCAGACTCCCTGCCAAGCAGGGAGCCCAATGCGGGACTCGATCCCGGGACTCCAGGATCATGACCTGAGCCGAAGGCAGTCGCTTAACCAACTGAGCCACCCAGACGCCCTGTGTGTTTGTTTTTGAATAGGTTTTATTTTTTCGAGAAGTTTTAGGTTCACAGCAAAATTGAGAGGAAGGTACAGAGGGTTCCCCCATTTCCCCACAGCCCGCCCTGCTATTGATACACCTGCACAATAGTGGTGTATTTGATACAATCAGTGAACAAATTTTGATGTGTCATTATCACTTAAAGTCCACAGTTTATTTTAGGGGTCACTCTTGTGAATGAGTTGTACATTCTGTGGGTTTTGACAAATGTATAACAACACGTATCCATTATTATAGTATCATACAGAATAGTTTCACCACCCTCCACCCATTCACCCCTCTGTCCCCCAACCTCTGAACTTCTTACTGTCTGCATAGTTTTGCCTTTCCCAGAATGTCATATAGTTGGAATCAGACAGTGTGTAGCCTTTTCAGGTTGGCTTCTTTCATATAGTAATATGCATTTAAGTTTCCTCCATGTCTTTTCATGGCTTGGTAGCTCATTTCCTTTTTAGCCCTGAATAATATTCCATTGTCTGGATATACCACAGTTTATTTATCCATTCACCCACTGAAGGACATCTTCGTTGCTTCTAGTCTTGGCAATTATGAACAAAGCTGCTATAAACATCAGTGTGCTGGTTTTTGCGTGGACATAAGTTTTCAACTCATTTGAGTAAACACCGAGAAGCACAATTGCTGGATCATATGGTAAGAGTATATTTTGTTTTGTAAGAAACTGCCAAACTGTCTTCCAAAGTGGCTGTACCGTTTTGCAATCCCATCAGCAATGAATGAGAGTTCCTGTTGCTCCACATGCCCACCAGCATTTGGTGTTGTTAGCGTTTGGGATTTTTGCCATCCTAATAGGTATGTAGTCATATCTCATTATTGTTTTAATTTGCAATTCCCTAATGACATAATGTGGAGCATCTTTTCATAGGCTCATTTTCCATTTGTATATCTTCTTTGGTGAGGTGTCTGTTCAGATATTTTGTCCATTTTATTTATTTATTTTTTTAAAAGATTTTATTTATTTATCTGACATGGAGAAGAGACAGAACACACAAGCAGGGGGCATACCAGAGGGAGAGGGAGAAGCAGGCTCCCCAATGAGTAGGGAGCCCAATATGGGATTTGATCCCAGGACCCTGGGATCATGACCTGAGCTGAAGGCAGATGCGTAACTGACTGAGCCACCCAGGTGCCCCTATGTTTTTTTCTTATACATACATATCTATGATAAAATTTAATTTATAAATTATGCACAGTAAGAGATTAGCAACAATAATAATTTAAAAAACAATTATACCAATATACTATAATAAAAGTTACATGAATGTGGTCTCTCCCTCTCTGAAAACATCTTATTGTATTATACTCACTGTTCTTCTTGTAAAGACATGAGAGGATAAAATGCCTACATGAGTAAGTAAGTAATGTGAATGACATAGGGCATTGTGATGTAGTGTTAGGCTACTATGGTTACACCTTCTGACCATACATAAGAAGGAGAATCATCTGCTTCCAGACTGTGGTTGACCACAGAAAGTGGAATTGTGGATAAGGTGGGAATTATTATATTAACCTGTATCTTGCAAACTTGCTATAATCATCTACTAGTTCCAGGAGGTTTTCTGTTGATTCTTTAGGATTTTCTACACAATCATGTCATCTGCAAACAAAGACAGTTTTCTTTATTTCTTCCCAATCTTTATATCTTATATATCCCTTCCTTGTCTTATTATATTAGCTGGGACCTGTAATACAGTGTTGAAAAGGACTGGTAAGAGCAAGTATCCTTGCCTTGTTTCTAATCTTAGTGAAAAGCAGCAGTTTCTCACCATTAATTATGATATTAGCCATAAGTTTTCTGTAGATGTTCTTTATCAAGTTGAGAATGTTCCCCCTCTATTCCTAGTTTGCTAAAAGTTTTTTTCATGACTAGGTGTTGGATTTTGTCAAATGCCTTATCTGCATCTATTGATAAGATCATGTGATTTTTCTTCTTTAGCGTGTTGATGTGATAGATTACATTAATTGAGTGAGGCTTACATTACCTGAGATAAATCCCCCTTGGTTGTGGTATATAATTCTTTTTATACATTGTTGATTTTATTTGTTAATATTATGTTTTTGCATCTATGTTGATGAGAGATATTGGTCTGTAGTTCTCTTGTAATGTCTTTGGTTTTGGTATTAGAATAATGCTGGGCTCATAGAATGAGTTAAGAAATACACCCTCTCTTTCTATCTTCTGGAAGAGATTGTAGAGAATTGGTATTTTTTTCTTAAATATTAGTAGAATTCCCCAGTGAATCCATATGGGCCTAGTGCTTTCTGTTTTGGAAAGTTATTAACTGTTGATTCAGGTTTATTACTGTTTGTCTATTTCTTCCTGTGTGAGTTTTGGCAGATTTTATCTTTCAAGAAGTTGGCCCATTTCATATAAGTTTGTAGGCATAGAGTTGTTCATAGTATTCCTTTATTATTCTTTTTAAGTCCATGATATCTGTAGTGATGTCCCTTGTTTCAATTCTGATATTAGTCATTTGTGTTTTCTCTATTTTTCTTATAGCCTGGTCAAAGATTTATTTGTTTTATTGATCTTCTCAAAGAACAAGCCTTCAATTTCATTGATTTTCTCTATTGATTTCTTTTTGTTTTTTTTTTTTTAAGATTTTATTTATTTATTTGAGAGAGAGAGTGAGAGAGAGAAAGAGCACCAGAGGGGGGAGCGGGAGAGGGAGAAGCAGACCCCCCGCTGAGCAGGGAGCCCGATGTGGGACTCGATCCCGGGACTCCAGGATCATGACCTGAGCTGAAGACAGTCGCTTAACCAACTGAGCCACCCAGGCGCCCTCTATTGATTTCTTGTTTTCAATATTGATTTCTACTATATGCTTTTCTTTTCTTCTGCTAACTTTGGATTTAATTTGCTCTTCTTTCTCAAGTTTTCTAAGATGGAAGCTTAGATTATTGATTTTAGATCTTGCTTTTTTTTTTCTAATATATGCATTCAATGCTATAAAGTTCCCTCTAAGCACTACTTGCACTGCATCCCACATGTTTTGATAAGTTGCATTTTTATTTTCATTCAGTTCAAAATATTTTAAAAGTTCTCTTGAGATTTTTTCTTTGAACCATGTGTTATTTAGATGTGTACTGCTTAACATTAAGTAGTTGGGGGATTTTTTAGTTACTTTTCTGTTCTTGACTTCTAATTGAATTCCATCATGGTCCGAGAGCAGTCATTGAATGATTTCTACTCTTTGACATTTGTTAAGGTGTGTTTTATGTGATCTATCTTGGTAAATGTTCCATGTGAGCTTGAGAAGAATGTATATTCCACTGCTGTTGGATGAAGTAATCTATGGATGTCAATTATATCCAGTTGATTGTTGGTGCTGTTGAGTTCAACTGTATTCTTACTGATACTCTGCCTGCTAGATCTATGGTCTCCAACTATAACAGTGAATTCATCTCCTTGCAGTTTCTCTGTGCAGTTTTATCAGTTTTGCTTCATTATTTTGATGCTGTGTTGTTAGGCCCATACACATTAAGGATTGTTATTTCTTCTAATTAACTTCTTAAGTCTAAGTTTATGCTATGTTGTATAATTTTATGCCCTACTTTTTTTTCTCACGAAAAGCAAGATTTTTTTCCTAAGCAAAGCTCTTTTTATTCTGTAAGTCTAATATTTTTTAATGAACTTGATTCAGACCAATCTGTGATGACTCACAATACCGCTGCAATAAGATTCCATTCGAGGGCTCAAGGGAGTAATAGGAAGGGGTACAGGACATCAGATAAAGAACAGGCTGAGAGAGAGCCCTTGACAGACCTCAGCAAGAGAAATGGCAGAACAAGTAGAAGTTCAGTTATTGGGTGAGAGAGCAGGTCAACACTAGCATAGATGGGGCCAACAATGCTCTTTTTGTCCTAACACCTGGCCACTAATACAGAATGAAAATCAGGAATCCAAGGTGAAAGGAAGTTTGAGTGTTTCTTGAGAGAGAAGCCAAGGACATACGCAAAGGGCAGGCCAAGATTCAGAGTCCCTTAAACTGGAAACCAGGGTCAGCCCCATTCACCCAGGCTGAGTGTCTAGCAGGTCTGCTAGAGGGGGCCTCCAGTCTCTATTCTGAAACTCAGGGAACTTTCTCATCTGCTACCTTGGACTCTCTGCCACGTGGGCAGCTGAACCAGTTTGAAAGTGAACTGTGATAAATGTTTGACCCTTTAGTGACTGTCTTTGGGAATTGCTTCAGTTACTGCCCCATTCTATTGGCCTGGGTGTAGGCCAAGCATTTTCCCGTCTTCTGGAACCTTGGCTTTGATTAGCCATGTCTATGCTTAGAATGGAAAAGTAGGGGAAAGGGCTCTACAGGCCGGACTGGGCATTGTTAATACAGGAGGTTGGGTGAGGGGTGGAGTTAGTGGCAATGCCCTATTGCTCCTGAATCAGCTGGGTTTCAGGCTGTTCAGTTCTGAGGCCTCCAACGTCTGCTCACAGTGCAGTTATGCCCTGGGCTTCCAGACTTCCACGCTCCTTACATGACAGTGCCCCTGAGCAAGCTCTCAATGCCAACCAGCTCACTTAGCTACAAAGATAAGACTGGCTTTATCTTGCTCTCTGAGAGGGACTTTGGCATCTTCTGTGAACTAAAATTTCTCCTGAGCCATCTTTTGTTTTTGCTGGAATACACCTGTTGCTTTTCCAGAACAGAATAATAGAGAATGCTCTGTGATTGGCAAGAGGATCCTCTAGTAAGCATTGCCTCGAAGCAAGCAGACATAGTATGGTAGAATTCAGAAGAGGACTTTCTCAGCATGAACATTTGAAGCCTTAAGGTTGTTGTTGTTGTTGTTGTTTTAAGATTTTATTTATTTATTTGAGAGATAGCACGAGCGGCGGGGAGGGGTGGAGGGAGAGGGAGAAGCAGACTCCCCGCTAAGCAGGGAGCCCAACGTAGAGCTCAATCCCAGGATCCTGAGATCACGACTGAAGCCGAGGGTAGACACTCAACCGACTGAGCCCCCCAGGTGCCCTTGGAGTCTCGAACTTTAAATCAATGCATGACTAACACAGTGGAAAGACCAGTAAGAACAGAGCAGGAGAAAAAAGAAATACGGTGATATGGTCAGGATGCAGAGTCAGACACTTGATTACTTCTTGCTTTGTGATTGTCTGGCTTTGTGCTCATTACTTATTCTGAGCTTCATTTTCCTGACATGGCCTCGCAGAGAAAGCTCACTTATTCAGCAATTTTTGTTGAGCATCTACTAAGTACAGTGAGCCCCTGTAAAGCAGAGCTGCTGTTCTTCTCCTTGCATCCCAGATGCTTAGCACAATATCTGGCACATTTTAAGTATTAAATCGATGCTTATTGAATAAGTAAATAAATACGTGGGTGGGAAAAAAGAAATTAATGAAGAAGAAATGAATCACTAGAGAAGTAGTGACCTTTGAGAATCTGCTTGGAAAACTTGAAGGTCAAGATGAAGTGTTAGTTTTGATGTCTCAAGCAACCACTAGCACATCCATGGAAGTAAATGGACACAGAAAAGTTGACTCCCTTAAAAATATGCAGCACAGAGAAACAAGGTGGCTAGGTGAATGAGGCAAGGCCAGAAGTTTGTGATTTTTTTTTTAAGTTTTTATTTTCATTCCAGTTAGTTAGCATACAGTGTTATATTAGCTTCAGGTGTACAATATAGTGATTCAGCACTTCCATACAACACCTGGTGCTCCTCACAACAAGTGCCCGCCTTCATCCCCATCACCAGTTTAACCCATCCCCCCACCTACCTTCCCCCTGATGACCATCAGTTTGTTCTCTATAGTTAAGAGTCTGTTTCTTGGCTTGTCTCTCACTCTCTCATTTTTTTTTTTTATTTTAAAGGTTTTATTTATTTATTTATTTAGAGAGACAGATAGAGAGAGCTGGGGGAAGGACAGAGGAAGAGAAAATCTCAAGCAGACTCCCCACTGAGTGCAGAGCCTGATGCAAGGCTTGATCTCACAACCCTTAGATCATGACCTGAGCTGAAATCAAGAGTCCTACACTTAACCAACTGAGCCACCCAGGCACTCCTTTTTCTTACTTTTTCCCTTTGCTTTTCTTGTTTCTTAAATTCCACATATGACTGAAAACGTATGGTATTTGTCTTTCTCTGACTGACTTGTTTTGCTTAGCATTATACTCTTTAGCTCCATCCATGTCATTGCTAATGGCAAGATTTTATCCCTTTTTATGGCTGAATAATATTCCATTATATATATATATATATATTTTTTTTTACATATATATGTATATACCACTTCTTTATCCATTCATCAGTCAATGGACACTTGGACTGCTTCCATATTTTGGCTATTGTAAATAATGCTGCTATAAATATAAGGGTACATGTATCCCTTTTAATTAGTGTTCTTGTATTCTTTGGGTAAATACCCAGTGCAATTGCTGGATCATAGCATAATTATATTTTTAACTTTTTGAGGAAACTCCATACTGGTTTTCTCAGTGGCTGTACCAGTTTGCATTCCCACTGACCTGCATGAGTGTTCCTTTTTCTCCACATCCTTGCCAATACCTCTTGTTTCCTGTGTTGTTGATTTTAGCCATTCTGACAGGTGTGAGGTAATATCTCATTGTGGTTTTGATTTCCACTTCCCTGATGATGAGTGATGTTGAGCATCTTTTCATATGTCTGTTGGCCATCTGTATGTCTTCTTTGAAGAAATATCTGTTCATGTGCTTTGCCCATTTTTAAACTGGATTATTTGTTTTTGGGGTAGTTTTATAAGTTCTTCATATATTTTGGATACTAACCCTTTATTGGATATGTTATTTACAAATATCTTCTCCCATCAGTAGGTTGCCTTTTAGTTTTGTTGATTGTTTCTTTCTCTTTGCAGAAGCTTTTTATTGTGATGAAGTCTCAATAGTTTATTTTTGCTTTTCTTTCCCTTGCCTCAGGAGACATATCTAGAAAGATGTTGCTACAGCCAATGTCAAAGAAGTTACTGCCTGTGTTCTTTTCTAGGATTTTTATGATTTCAGGTGTCACATTTACGTCTATAATTCATTTTGAATTTATTTTTGTGTATAGTATAAGAAAGTGGTCCTGTTTTCATTCTTTTTCATGTTGCTGTCCAGTTTTCCCATCATAGTTGAAGAGACTGTCTTTTTCCCATTGGATATTCTTTCCTGCTTTGTTGAAGATTAATTGACCATATAATTGTGGGTTTACTTCTGGGTTTTCTATTCTGTTCCATTGATCTATGGACCTATTTTTGTGCCATTGCCATACTGTTTTAATTACTACAGCTTTGTAATATAACTTGAGGTCTGAAATTGTGATGCCTCCAGCTTTGCTTTGCTTTTACAAGATTGCTTTGGCTATTCAGGGTCTTTTGTGGTTCTACACAAATTTTAGGATTGTTTCTTCTAGTTCTGTGAAAAATGCATCTGGTATTTTGATGAAGATTGCATTAAATGTGTAGATTGCTTTGGGAAGTATAGACATTTTAACAACATTTGTTCTTCCAATCCATGAGATGGAATGTTTTTCCGTCTCTTTATGTTGTCTTCAATGTCTTTAATCAGTGTTTTATAGTTTTCAAAGTACATTTCACCTCTTTGGTCAGGTTTATTCCTAGGTATTTTATTACTTTTGATGCAATTGTAAATGGAATTGTTTTCTTAATTTCTCTTTCAGCTGCTTCATTATGAGTGTACAGAAATGCAACATATTTCTGTACATTGATTTTTTTTCTTGGAAATTTTTTAAGTAAACTCTACCCCCATGGGGCACCTGGGTGGCTCAGTTGGTTAAGTGACTGCCTTCAGCTCCGGTCATGATCCCAGGATTCTGGGATCGAGCCCCTCATCGGGCTCCCTGCTCTGCGGGCAGCCTGCTTCTCCCTCTCCCTCTGCCTGCCGCTCCCCGTTTGTGCTCTCTCTGTCAAATAAATAAATAAAATATTTTTTTAAAAAAAGTAAACTCTACCCCCAACATGGGGCTCAAACTCATGACCCCAAGATCAAGTCACATGCTTCACCAACTGAACCAGCCAGGTACCCCTCTGTACATTGATTTTGTATCCTGTAACTTTACTGAATTTGTTTATCAATTCTAGCAGTTTTTTTGGTGGAGTCTTTCAGGTTTTCTATGTATAGTGGCATGTCATCTGCAAATAGTGAAAGTTTTACTTCTTCCTTACTGATTTAGATGCCTTTTATTTCTCTTTGTTGTCTGATTGCTGTGGCTAGGACTTCTACTACTACGTTGAATAAAAGTGATAAAAGTAGACATCCTTGTCTTGTTCCTGACCTTAGGGGAAAAGGTCTTAGCTTTTCCCCATTAAGGCTGATGTTAGCTGTGAATTTTTCATAGATGGCCTTTATTAAGTTGAGGTATGTTCCCTTAAACCTAATTTGTTGAGGGTTTTTACCATGAATAGATGTACTTTGTCAAAATCTTTTTCTACATCTAGTGAAATGATCGTATGGTTCTTATCCTTTGTCTTATTGATGTGATGTATCACACTGATTGATTTATGAATATTCAACCACCCTTGCAACCCAGGAATAAATCTTGATTGATCGTGAATTTTTTTTTTTTTTTTTTTTTTTTTTTTGGAGAGAGAGCACACACATGCACCCGAGCAGGTGGGGAGGGGCAGGGGAGACAGAGAGAGAGAGAATATTAAGCAGGCTCCATGCCCTGCATGGAGCCCAACGCAGGATTTGATCTCACCACCTTGAGATCATGACCTGAGCCAAAATCAAGTGTCAGACGCTTAACTGATTGAGCCACCCAGGCACCCCAGTGAATGATTTTTTTTTTAATGTATTGTTGAATTCAGTCTGGTAGAGTTTTTGGGGAGTTTTTTTTTTTGAGAATTTTTGCATCTGTGTTCATCAGGGCTATTGGACAAGGCCAGAAGTTAATCAGCTCCATTGGGTAAGGATCGATGTGGCCAACTGGGCCCAGTCCATTAATACCCTTAATGATTAATTTCTTAGTTAATAATTGTTTTGGCATGGAAGAGAAGCCTGAAAACTGAAATGTCAGTTCTTTTATCCTTTTGGATTCTTCCTATGTGTTTGGGCCCTACTAAGGGTCACTGTGTGGTACATGGAAACATCAGCAACGGAATGTACATTTTTAACCTTCTGAAGAATTTAAACACATTCAAATAAAATAAATTTAAATAAAATCTCCTGGGTCACCTGAAGAGGGTTGAAAGCAGTCAAAAAGGTGCACTGACGGACTGTCCTAAATATCTGGGTGCTGTACAGGTCCTCATTTAGAATTTGAGACTCTCAGAATGGGTCTGCCATAGAACAGAGTCACTCCACACCTCCACAGCAGCTCTGGAGATTTTTGCTTTGTCATTTCCATTTTGTATGCAACATTAAAGTCCATTTCGCTGGGATTCTGGAATACTGCTGACTCCTACTGCCATATCTGTGTGTAAAATTCAACAAGGGATCATAAGTAATAGACTGTAGTCCAAAAATACATTTGGGGAATTCTGTCAAATGGAACAACTGACCTCAATGACTTCTGCACAGCCTCTGACATTTAGTTCAAAGAGTGAGAAGGGGGATCATGAGTCCAAATACAAGTTTTGCTGAGCAGAGCTGAGTGAAAGAGATGCAGCAGAGCCAAGCCTCAGCACCTCCCAGGGAACCCTGATGTTTACTTACCTACTGCTGCATAATGAACTGCCCCAGAACTTAGTGGGTTAAAACAACATTCTATCTCATGACTTTATGGGCCAAGAAGCCAGGAGAGTTCAACCGGACAACTTTTCTGTTCCACATGGCATCAACTGAGTTCAGTGCGGGTGGTCAGATGACGGTGGCCTCATCTGGAGGGTCCAACAGGGCTCCCCACTCCCATGTCTAGAGCCCTGGTGGGCTTCGCTGAACAGCTTGTTCATTTGGCCTCTACAATGGAGTCTTGGGGTACTTGACAACTTACATGGCAGCTCAGAGCTCCCGGAGAAACTGTTGCAAGAGCGCTGAGTGGAACCTGTCTTTTTTCTTATGGCCTTGCCTCAGAAATTCCAGGATGTCACTTGTGTAGCATTTTTCCCAATCAAGCAAGTCACAAAGGCCAGCTCAGCTCCCAGCAGAGGGGCACTAGACTTTACCTCTCAGTGGGAGAAGTAGCAAGAATTTGTGGCCATTATTCACATAGGACATTAGAGAATGGAAGAAATTGCTACCCAGTGGAAGTGGGCCACCTACACAAGCATCATCTCACTACTCTGGGTCCTTCTTCAGTAGCAGGAAGGATACTGCAGAGATGCAAGGCAGGCCTTGAACACATCATCCCAATCCCTCTCAGAGACCATGGGATACTGTAAACATCTTGGAGACTTGGAGACCCAGGGCCTTACCAGGAAGCAGCTTTCTCTGAAACAAATAGCTTACTCTGACCTCTATCGCTAAGCTTCCAACCCATCTTGTCTATAAAGTCTTATACCTTTGGAGGTCTTGAAAAACTGGAGATGCTTTTAGACTCAGTGAATGAATCAAAGCACAGGCCCCAAACTTAGCACATCCTACAAACATTCAAGTACAGGTCTTTCTTCACAGGTTAAAGACATTATTTCACAAACTTTTCTCTTATGCTTTTCCAGTTCCCAAACACTATCAATCAAGATCAAGGGTGAAGATAATCCATGCATTCCACAATAGACATCTATTTATCAAACATGGGGCAAGCACAGAGCTGGACCCTTGGCAGTACAAAGGAGAAAGAAGAAACACGTGGTCCCCTCACACTAAGTGGGTCTTGGGTAACAATAGCCCAGCACTGTATAAATATCTTCTCAAAACCCTGAGTAGAGACTATCATCTAACCTCATGTACAAATGAGGAAGGAATCAGGCTCAGAGAGGTGAGGTGATTTATCTAAGGGCACACAGCAAGGAGGTGCCAACACTCGGATTAGAATCTGGATCAGGTTGTGCAATCTCCTCTCAGATAAAAATTATCTCAGAAAGAAGCAAGATGCACTTCTGGGTAAAACAGAGAGGCCCACTGAGGGTGCTGGTCTTTAATGCTCTCTTCCTCACATGTAGATCACTGGAGCTAAGGGTGGGGGACTTAGAAGGGGGTCTGATGCAACACGCAAACCAACATTTCCAGTTAAGCTACAGTTTCTCCAGGCCCCATTGTCTTATTTGGTACTTTTGAAAAGTATCTTATCCCCTCCAAAGCTCAGTCTGGGCATATATAAAACTGTTCCTATGCTTTGATCCAATTGTCCCATTTTTTGGAATATACCCCAAGGAAATATGCAAAAGAAGAAAGAAAGTAAATAGCACAAAGTTGTTTATGGTAACACCATTCATAACTGGAAAAATGAGAAACAACCCAATGCCCAAAACTAGGAAAAGGTTAGGCAAACTATGGTACATTAAGACAATGGAATGTTACATTGCTAGTTAAAGGAATTAAGTTTATAGATTCTGTTGATATACCAAAATGCATATGTAAGATAATGTAAAGAGAAAAGAGAAGAATGCAAAAGAGAATGTCCACTCTGTCTAAAAACATAAATCAGTCTGTGTGCTCAGTGATAAGGATCCAAAGTGAACACCAGCTGCAAATAGCTGGTGCTCTAAATTACAGCATTTTCGCCTCTATAGTCCACACTACTGTGAAAATTCTGAATTTTTGTTTGGGGAAGAAAATGGAAAAAAGATCCATCATTCCCTTTTTCCTTGCTTTTTTAGTTGGCAACCATGTTGTAGGAGTTTCACGCATACACAATAGCGATTTGACAATTCTATACATTACGCAACCCTCACCACGATAAGTGTGGTCATCATCTGCCACGATACAACATTATTACAATATGATTGACTATATTCCCCATGCTGTACTTTTCATCCCTGTGACATTTATTTTATAACTGGAAGTTTGTACTTCTTAATACCCTTTATCTATTTCACGTGCCCCACCCCCACACCGACAACCACCAGTTCTCTGTATTTATGTGTCTGGTTTTGTTTGTTTGTTTTGTTTTTTTAGATTCCACATATAAGTGAAATCATAAGATATTTATCTTTCTCTGTCTGACTAATTTCACTTTACATCATACCCTCTAGGTCCATCCATGTTGTCATAAACAGCAAGATTTCATTCTTTTTTTTTTGACAGAGAGAGAGCGAGAGAGAGAACACAAGCAGGGGGAGTGGGAGAGGGAGAAGCAGGCTTTCTACGGAGCTCGATCCCAGGACCCCGGGATCATGACCTGAGCCGAAGGCAGACACTTAATGACTGAGCCACCCAGGCGCCCCTCATTCTTTTTTATGGCTGAGTGATAGTCCAGTGTGTGTGTGTGTGTACACATTTATACACATATATATACATGCACACACATACACACACCGTGTCTTCTTTATCCATTCATCTATCAATGGACATGGGTTGCTTCAATATCTTGCCTATTGTAAATAATGCTGCAATAAACATAGGGGTGTGTATATCTTGCTCATGGTGAGAAGAGAGGGGATTTCCTCATGCGAAGGCTCAATGTGTGTCTGCTATGTAATGTGTCTTCAAGAAGACCCAAATCCATGCTCATCTACTTAATAGAAATGCAGCGTTCAGGGCAAGGCGGGGGGATGCGTGGCCTACACTCCCTAGTCCATGTCTTGATAATTACATATAGTTCTAGGCACCGCACTCCAAGGGAGACTGACAAACATTTCCAGGAGGATAACTAGGGTGTGAACTGACTAAAGACCCAGGCTATGGAAGAAGCTTGAAAAGCCAAAGGATTTCTAGCCTGCAGCAGAAAAACCTATCAGAGACAAAAGAAGCTTCTAGCCCTTGGAAAACATTTGTGTGGACAACGGTTGGGTTTTTGGAGCTGGGAGAGAAGTTATGGAAGAGCAGAGTTCAAGTCCCTATGATGAGGAGAGTTGTTCAAAAGAGGCAGTGAGTTGCACCCCACCCGAAGTATATAAGCAAAGCGTGTAAGGTTCTAACACATAACAACTAACAGCCTGTGCCTCCATGAGCCTCTGGGTTTACGTTTGCCAACTTAAGTAGATTTTGTTTTTTTTTTTTAAGATTCTATTTATTTATTTGTCAGAGCACAAGCAGGGGGAGCGGCAGGTAGAGGGAGAAGCAGTCTCCCCCCTGAGCAGGGAGCCCGATGTGGGGCTCGATCCCAGGACCCCAGGATCATGACCTGAGCCGAAGGCAGATGCTTAACCAACTGAGCCACCCAGGTGTCCCCTAAGTAGGTTTATGCTTCAATCAGGGGACAGACACAGCTTCTCTGACTCATGAAGCCCTGACGGGAAAGCCCATAGTAAATATGGAATATTCTGCCCTTTATATACCGAGAGAATTCTACTAACCCACTCTCAATGGGACTTCTATTTTCATTTGTTTTCCTAGGACTGATCACAAGTTTTAAAAAGTGATACAGTGAAGAACTACACACAGGCCAGAGGTACCACCTGCTGATTTTATTTTTTCCAGTGAAAAGTTAATTGTCCTGAACTGAGCAGCACCTGTGATCTTTGACTTCATTAATCAAGCAAACAAACAAACAAAAAAATCCAGCAAGCAGCTATCCATCACCTTTTTGTGTCCTCCAATCACCATGCTAGGCTGTCTGAAGAATGCAAAGAAGTATTAGCCATGATCCCTGCCTTCAAGGAACTCACATGAACATGATGTTCTTGTCTAGTGGCTTCCCGACTTTTTACATTAAGAACTCTTATCAGGCGCCTGGGTGCTCAGTCGTTAAGCGTCTGCCTTCGGCTCAGGTCGTGATCCCAGGGTCCTGGGATCGAGCCCCACATCGGGCTCCCTGCTCCGCGGGAAGCCTGCTTCTCCCTCTCCCACTCCCCCTGCTTGTGTTCCTGCTCTCGCTATGTCTCTCTCTGTCAAATAAATAAATAAAATCTTAAAAAAAAAAAACCTCTTATCAGTAAAAAAATGTGAACATGTTAACATGTACCCCCTATGTATGTACGTTAATGTACAAATTTATACATGAACTACCGTTAAAACATACATTAAATATTCATAAAGCTTAATTTCTTACTTGTAGATAAAAGTATATAAACGGAAGTTCCAATATTTTCTTCCCCAACTTCTTAGATTATTTTGCTTCCCCACCACCCACTGCCCTCAGTGTGAATGCTCACTCTAGAGACCATAGTTCTTTTTTTTTTTTTTAAAGATTTTATTTATTTATTAGAGAGAGAGTGAGAGAGAGCATGAGTAGGGGGAAGGGCAAAAGCAGAGGGAGAAGCAGACTCCCAGCAGAGCAGGGAGCCTGGCCCGGGGCTCGATCCCAGGACCCTGGGATCATGACCTGAGCTGAAGGCAGACACTTAACCAACTGAGCCACCCAGGCGCCCTAAAGACCATGGTTCCTACCAACCGAGAGTAAGTCTGATAATAGTGGACAAGCCGCAGTAGGAATAAACACCTCAGGATCTAAGGGAATGAGGATGTCTAATAAATACCACCATCTCTGAAAAACTATTAGGTCTATTGGTAGACACTGGAGTTGAGGTTTGAGCAACTTTTCCCAAAGCAGTTTAAAAGTGGTTGACTGATAAAATCTTATAATAAAACAAAGGCAACTTTATAACAAGTTTTTTAAAAAGGAAGCTTTAAGAAAATAAGGGCTCTCATCATTGGATTTCGGTAGAACTAGCACTTAATGATGGACTCGTTTATTGATTCAATATTTATTAAGAACTTACTCTGTACCACTTGGGCACTGGGTTTTAGGCATGGGGGATACAGTAGAAAGGAAAAAAGGAGACAGACAGAAGGTCCCTGAACTTGTGAGATAATAAACAAGTATGAGATGGGAATACACATGCTAGCAAACAAATATCTAATTACAAATTGTGATTCACGTCATGAGGAAAAGAAGCAAGGTGATGTGAGCGGGCAGCTGGGAGGAGGCAGATGGCTGGTTTAGACCAGGGGCTCAGGCAGGCCTCTCAGGGACATGTGATCTATCCCACGAGCTGAAGACAGAGGACGGGCTGCTACATAGCAGAGGGGAAAGCACAGTGCGAAACACAGAACACCACCCCCAAAATCCCGTACACAGAACGAAGGGCACACTTAGACTGTCGTTCAGATGCCCTTGGGACCCATCAAGCACATGTAAAGCCCTCTGCAGAGGCCGGAGCAGAGTTTTGCTCCTTTTAGTCATTCAGTACACTGAGTGAACAGATGTCTGGCCCAAAGAAAAGCTTTGCTATTACTGGGCAACTGAGATCCCCATTCACCACCTCATATATACCCTGCTGTCCTTGGTCAAGGTTTCTTGGCAACTGTGACAGGTGACACCAAAGGCCCAAAGGTTGACAGTCATAGACAACCCACCCACTTGTCCTGCCAATGGTGAGCCCTCTTAGCTGAGCAGGGCTACCTACCCCACACCTGGAAATAACAAAGAAAACTGCGGATTTGCTCTACACCTGTTCCAACTCGCAGCAAGGGCACCTGCTCTAGTTCAGAATGGAAGACTCTGGAATGAGCACGTTGCAGGTTCCATGTGCACTGAAGACGTTGGGATATGGTAGATAGGTTGGATTTATGAGGGGGTGTCATCTGGGAATCCCATTCTGTCCATTAGGTCGAGCTAAGTGCCGTCAGGAACGTGAGGAAGAGCATGCTGAAGAGAGGGAGCAGGGAAGTGGTTTCAGCACCTTAAGTGAATCCAGCTGGGCCCGCAGTTCCCTTGAGGGCAGCTCCACACCGGCCAACAAGGCTGAGCGGACTGCACACTCAACCCTCAGAAATTTGGAGTTCAAAACACCAGTCCTTTGCTGTTACGTTTCACTTGCTTTCTATATGCGGTTACATGACAAGAAAGCTTGAAGAGAAATCACCCAAGACACACTTTAGATTCAAAATAAGAACTGGGGGCGCCTGGGTGGCTCAGTTGGTTAAGCGACTGCCTTTGGCTCAGGTCATGATCCTGGAGTCCCTGGATCGAGTCCCGCCTCGGGCTCCCTGCTCGGCAGGGAGTCTGCTTCTCCCTCTGACCCTCCCCCCTCTCATGTGCTCTCTCTCTCTCTCATTCTCTCTGTCTCAAATAAATAAATAAAATCCTTAAAAATAAATAAATAAATAAGAACTGTAAGTCTGGCCTTGAACTCAGACTTGTCTCACATTCTTGGGTCTCGTGGAAGACAGAGCACAATCACGATAGCTCTCAGAGGTACAGTAAACACTCATTTCAGTGATGAGTATCTATGATAAAAGTGAGTGAGGAGGAAAGTCCCTTGATTCTGTTTATAGAAAGATAATCTCAGAGCCAGTAAAAATTGGGCATTAAAATAGTATTACAAGAGAAAGATGTCTTTCTAACAGAACCAGGAATAGCAGAGACGCTTCTAACATAAAAACCTTGTCACTTTAACTTCAAAGCAACATGAAATACATCCCATCGTACTATCAGAATGTAATTTGAACCATTCTCAATAATCATTCACAAACTTAAACCAGGTAGCAACCAAATGTGCCACAATTCAACGGGAGAAGAACGTTTTCCAGAAAATGCAGACTGGAATTTGTTTGATTTTAATTCCCGGCAAAACCCAAAAAATGATAAATAGCAGATGGTAAGTACGCACTGCAAAAAGGAACAAATGAAAGATACAACCAAACTAACTTCAGTTATTTTAATAGATTTTTCAAACGTAAGTTTAAAAATACGTGAAAAGGCTGTGTACCACCTGCCATGATTTGCGACGGGCATCTAACAGAATCCCTCATGGCATCCTCTTGGCCAGAAGGAGATTTACACGCACCATAGGAAGAGAGCAGACTCCATTGTGACGGACCAACTTGAGTGCAGTTGTTGGCCCCGCGTGAGCCGATAGAGCGATCCCCAGGGACCTACAAGGTGTCCGTCCTTAGTCCTGTCCACTTCCAGTAGAGTTGCCAGCCTCCCCATGGAAACATGGAAGACCAGTTTATCGGGTTTATAATTGCCCGCACATTATAAGGGACTGCTGACGTCCTGGAAAGCGCCACACAGGCAGCCACTCACCCACTCACCAGCTGCAGCACCTTCTGTGAGCTTCCCTTTCCTTCTTTGAGTCTTGGTAAAGTGAGAAAAACTCACAGAGACTGTGTGAGAAGGGAACCACACCACAGAAGACAAATGCCCAGGAGAGAGCTTCTGTGAACGCAGTTGTCCTCCTAGTCTTAGAAAGTGCCAGCATTCAGTCGGTTAGGCGTCTGACTCTTGGTTTCGTTTGGGGTCATGATCTGGGGGTCGTGGGATAGAGTCCCAGTGGGGGTCTGCACTGGGGATGGAGTCTGCTTGGGATTCTCTCTCTCCCTCTCCCTCTGCCCCTCCCCCTGCTGGCGCTCACTCTCTCCCTCTCAAATAAATAAATAAAATCGTAAAAAAAAAAAAGGAAAGTGCCAGGACTCAATATTGTCTCAACAGCTGAGCCTGATTGATTAAAAACCCAAAACAAAATATAATAGAGCAAAAACACACCTAATTGTGTTTAAGTATACAAAGGTAGGCCATGGGAGAATTAATGTAAAATCAACGTTGATTAAACAATTTTTTAAAAACTCTGGGAATGTGCCAAGATGTCCATCAACAGATGAATGGATAAAGAAGATGAGGTATATATATATACAATGGAATATTATGCAGCCATCAAAAGGAATGAGATCTTGCCATTTGCAACGACATGGATGGAACTGGAGGGTATTATGTTGAGTGAAATAAGTCAAACAGAGAAAGACATGTATCATATGATCTCACTGATATGAGGAATTCTTAATTGCAGGAAACAAACTGAGGGTTGCTGGAGTGGGGGGTGGGGTGGGAGGGATGGGGTGACTGGGTGATAGACACTGGGGAGGGTATGTGCTCTGGTAAGCGCTGTGAATTGTGCAAGACTGTTGAATCTCAGATCTGTACCTCTGAAACAAATAATGCAATATATGTTAAGAAAAAAAAAAAGAAGAAGGTAGCGGGAGGGGAAGAAGGAAGCGGGGGAAATCAGAGGGGTAGACGAACCATGAGAGACGATGGACTCTGAGAAACAAACTGAGGGTTCTAGAGGCGAGGGGGGTGGGAGGATGGGTTAGCCTGGTGGTGGGTATTGAGGAGGGCACATTCTGCATGGAGCACTGGGTGTTATGCACAAACAATGAATCATGGAACACTTCATCTAAAACTAATGATGTAATGTATGGGGATTAACATAAGAATTAAAAAAAGAATCTTAAAAAAAATAATGTAATTAAAAAAAAAAAAACTCTGGGAATGTGTAATGAGCTATGAGTTCGTAGTAAAGAGGTTGTTTGTTAAAAGACATGCACCGTCTGAAGATATAGTACTAGGGGTGTGGTGTGGAAGAGGGGTAATGGCTGGATGTGGCACCCAGGCCGAACTTGCTCAGTAAAATGCCACAGTTTCTAGAAGCAAAAGCTGTTTGTGAATGAAGATTGTTTTCATTCACAGGGATAGTGGCACCTCATCTGGCTCCCTAGGGGGCGGGAGTATTTCGGTGTCCAAGGTCACTCAAGGTCTCTCTCATTACCTGGGGCCCCAGTCCTGAGCTTCTCTCTGGGCTCTGGTTCTCCAGGAGGGAGGTATGCCTTGGCGGGGCCTGAGTACAGCCTAACGGCCTGGGTTCCTGCAGAGGGAAGTTCTTCCCATATTGGGAAACCGGATCGGGCATCATCACCACGTAACTATGATTCTGTTTCACACCAAGTTCAGGCAGTAATTAAAGTAAACAGACTCAGAGAGTCCCAGTTTTAGAAAGGTATGCATGCCCCAACTTCCACTCACTTGTAAACCATGTTGGGTGGTATGAAATACACAATTATGTGATCGGTTCTGATCAAATAGAAGTCCTATATTTCACAGCACTTATATACTTATTAAGTGATAAAACTGATGATCTCTTAATAATGAAGTATTCTGTAATTCAAACTTTACAATTTAAGCAGCCTTTTCCTTTCTCCTTTAGCCAAAAGTATTGTGAGGATTTATAACCTAGTCCCATAAATTCATATCAGGAAGTACCATTAAGTTATTCCTGGAGCCTAATCATTTCTAAAACTTCATAATGACTCAGATAACATAGCTTTTAATTTTTTTTTTAAGTAATCTCTACGCCCAACATGGGGCTCAAACTCACAACGCAGAGATCAAGAGTCGTATGCTCTACTTACTGAGCCAGCCAGGTGCCCCCATCGTCTTCAAATTGTATTGTTTATAGAATCAAGTCATCAGTGAATCATGTATACAATGGCCATAGGCAAAAGGACAGCAACATATTTAAATAAATGTAGCAGACTGCATTGGGTCTCTGAAGAAAGACATTTTAAAAACATTCACAAATATAGATACTCAAAATCCGCTTTCTTTACATAAGGCCCTATTCTTCATCTACAACCGAATTTAGTACATGCCAAAGTTATTAAAACAACGCCGTTGTTTAGTTGTGAGTGTAAATGCATCTGCTTCTCCCTCCTCCCCCACCCACAAAAAAGGAAACATTTTAGCCATTTTAAAGTGATCAAAAACAGCCAAATGGATTTTTAGGGAATTTTCCAAAAGCAAAAGAAAGGGGGAAGTGAGCTGATGTTAAATAAGACACAATCTGGGTAACTGAATGAATTTTGTCCAAATATATCAAAGATTAGTTTAGCAAAAGTCAAAGTACAGCATGTCTCATGGGCTCAGAATTGCTCCTGAAATATATGGATAAACATATGGTTCACTATGCGATTTATATTATTTTGAATGCGATAGTCGTGTGAATCTGGTGCTGAGGGGTATTAAGAGTACAACCTCTGTAAACCCAGTATATTACAATTTTCTATTGTTAGAAGTTGTTATCAGTAAGTTTGTCTCTCAGCCCTTTTCTTGTCACGCTTTACACTAAGCAGAGCTTCCAAGTAAAGAAAATATTCAAAACAGTTGAGAAAATATTCGAAGCACTTTCTTTGGTTGCCTTTTATGTGAGACTCCTTGAATGAATTAAACCTTAGTGCTGCCCACGCTCTCACCTTTGTACTGGTCGCTGTCTTCACCGCACTTCACGGGATTTTTCAAACCATCTCCTTCCGTGGGGATTGTCTGTGAACTAATCTATGTTCTAGGCACCGGCTTGCCTTTCTCTCAAAACTCGGTTTACCTGGGGTTCTTCCCTCCTCTGCCCAGAAATCTATTGCCTTTAGTCCTTCTCTTCTGGTTAGCTCTCTGATTTAAAATGTAGATATTGAATTTAACATGACTTCCCATGCTCTTTGGAAGGGTTCTAGCAGCAAAACATCCCCCAACCAAAAAAAGTCAGGCGGAAGCGGTTAGAGCAGGGAGTTAGTCTAGTGCGCATATACCTACTGCCATGAGGGTAAATATGAGAGGCGTAATTTAATGCTACTTTTTATTTTGAAAATCAGATTGGATTTTGTGACATGCATGTTGTATGTATATCAAATCAATAAAGGAGAACCACTTTAAACAACTCATTTATGTTCCATTGTATTAGGAAGCCTTGCATTTCACTAGGGCCCCATTTCAAATTTGTAGCACGGCAGGGGGCACCTGGGTGGCTCAGTGGGTTAAGCGTCTGACTCTTGGTTCCACTCAGGTCATGATCTCAGGGTTGTGAGATCAAGCCCCCGTATCAGCTCTGCGCTCAGCGTGGAGTCTGCTTGAAAGAGTCTCACCCTCTGCCCCCCCCAATAAATAAATAAATAAATAATTTTTAAAAATTTGTAGCACGACCTAAAGCCCAATGGCAGATATCTCAGTTTCCAAAAACCCTTTGGCTCTCTACATACATAAATGAGATCATTCTTTTTTCTCAAAGAGAAAAAAAAAAGTAAAAAAGAATAATGACAATCCCAGTATTTGTAGACCAAACCAAGGACTCAGGTAGAAAATTTGAGGAAAGGGATGGCAAAGGAACAGGAGTTAATGCTGATGCTACAGGCTTCAAGCCTAGGCAACTGGGAAAGTAATGAGCTCAAGTGTGAGGACAGGTTTCACAGTCTGTAAATGCTAAAATAATATCCATGGTTGGTATTAGGCACAGAAAAACAAACTGAGAAAGGGGAGGCTGGGAAAAGTGGGAGGAGGGCAGTTTGGGAAATGCCTGTCTTGAAGAGTGAGATGTTCAAGCAGAGACGTGCCAGGCACAATCACAGGTTTCTTTCTTTCTTCCTTTCTTTAAAGATTTTATTTATTCACTTGAGAGGGAGAGAAAGACAGAGCATGAGTAGGGGGAGGGGGAGGCACAGAAGGAGAAGCAGGTTCCCCCCTGAGCAGGGAGCCCGATGCAGGGCTCGATCCCAGGACCCCGGGATCATGACCTGAGCGGAAGGCAGACGCTTCCCCGACTGAGCCACCCAGGCGCCCCCTCATGTGTTTGAGGTCCCAGGTGGGTTAGGAAGAATGTGTATAGGAAGTGTCATCAATGACGACAACACTTTGATTTTCACAACATACATCTTTTCTTTTTTTTCAAGTTTATTTATTTGTTTATTTATTTATTTTAGTAATCTCCACACCCAGCATGGGACTCAAACTTACAACCCCGAGATTAAGAGTCACGTGCACCTCCAACTGAGCCAGCCCGGTGCCCCTCACAATATATATTTTCTCGTTGTCTTTTCTTCCCGTATGTAGCCAGCGGTCAATCTCTGTGCCCGTCTTGTTTTAGCTTGTGTGCTCCTGAAGATCGAGAACGTGTGTGTCTGTCTAACTGCCTCTGACCAGTGTGCAGTTCAATGCCATTGGCAAGTAGGCTCTTCATGTGCACACTCCTTATCCAGACATGAGTTGGTTTAGCCTGAGCTTGGGGAGGGGAGCGCCTGGCTGCAGGACACAGAGCATGGAGCTAAGGGTGGGGAGAGAGACAGGACCTCCCGATCCACTTACACATTCCTGTTCTGGCAGAAGCTCTGACACACTCTGTTCGTCTTTCACCCAGGGTTGCAGGCTTTAGAGTATGCGTCCAAATCTACACTTTCCCGTGTGTAATTTGAAGTCGTTAAAGTAGGGGGCCTGGGTGGGGGGCTCAGTCGGTTAAGCACCTGTCTTCGGCTCAGGTCATGATCCCAGGGTCCTGGGATCCAGCCCCGCATCGGGCTCCCTGCTTCTCCCTCTCCCTCTCCCCCTCCCCCCTGCTCATGTTCTCTCTCTCTCTCTCTCCCTCTCAAATAAATAAATAAAATCTTAAAAAAATAAATCCTTAAAGTCAATTGCCTATTTGACCATCTGCAAAGAACCAAATTGTTAAGTAACTCAAAGCCGGGGCTGTGTCCAAAGCCCCACATCGTGGTCTATCCTGGAACTCTTCAGGAACTGTCCCAGGCCTCCCACAACCTGGCTCTCAATTAAAGGGGTGCTCCTCACACGATCCTCTCCATCCCACCAGGCAACCACCTCCCTGCGCATCTATCTACACACACTCCAGTATCTTCCGCTGTGGTCTCTCTAGGCTCTGTTTGCATCTCTTCTTGACTCAGCACTTTCTCAGAAAACCATGCTTTAGGATAAATGCTTGACCTGGCTCAGGAATTTCGGCCCTGCCCAGTGTGTCCGGTCAGTGTAGTGTTGTTCATCCACACTCTGGGCTCTGGCCTGTTGATTCCACATGGCTGACAGTCTTGCGCCCACATCTTCTTCTATGAGGATGAGGGGAAAGTTGAAGGTTGAAGGAGCTACAGTTGTGATGAGCAAGCACATGACAATTAGCAAACAAACAGAATAGAATTCAAATGAATAAATAAAAACAGCTCAGCGTCATGTGGATATGTGGCTTTTTGGTTAGATTTTCTTTTTTTGCTCCAAATTAGAACCAGTCGCTGTGTTCACAGAAAAGGCTTTGCTTTGCCAAGCAAATTGGCAGAGAAGATGTTCTTGCAATAAAAAGACAACATCCTAATATCTTTTCCTAGCTCCATCCTATAAAATGCAGTCTCTGTTGCATTGCCAAACATCAGGGAATTATAACTTCCTCCCACTGCTACCAACACTGCTACAGACCGAAAAGGAAGAGCCAACATCTTTATTAATTCTTTGAGTAAATTGTTACTGTGCACGTGTCAACTGCTGGAAACTGGGCTAGCCACAAGGAGAGTTGCAGGGGAGCTGTGAGCCCTGGCCCACAGGCACTCAAAATCTAACTGCAGAGATAAGGCAAGTAGAATGAGGCGCTCCTGGGCAGGGGGTCATATATGCCATGTGAGTGAGTGGTAGGGATCTGAAGAGCCGGAGGATTTCAGAGGAGGGAGAGAAAATTTCTGGCGTCACAGAGGAAGTTCAAGTTGAGCTGGGCTTCTGTTGATTCAATAAATATTTATTGGGTGTCTCTGAGGTCTGGGTACTGTGCTAATTGCTGGGGAAACACGAGTGGGCATTACAGACACAGTCCGTGGGTCCTATGGGAGCCTATGAGGGAAACAACCATTAATCAAGTGATCACACAATTATTTAGTAATTACGCGTGGTGAGCTGCATGAAGGAAGCAGAGGGAACTATGAGGGCATAAAGGAGCAGGCAGGGAAGACTGCTCTGTGGAAGGGATGTGGTGTCTTGGATATATAAATGAGTAGGAGTCAACTGGGAGAAAAGAAAAGGAAAGAGAAAAAAAGAAGGCAGTGAGCATTTCTTTTTTTTTTTTTTAAAGATTTTATTTATTTGCGAGAGAGAGAATGAGAGACAGAGAGCATGAGAGGGAGGAGGGTCAGAGGGAGAAGCAGGCTCCCTGCCGAGCAGGGAGCCCGATGCGGGACTCGATCCCGGGACTCCCGGATCATGACCTGAGCTGAAGGCAGTCGCTTAACCAACTGAGCCACCCAGGTGCCCGGCAGTGAGCATTTCTGCCAAAGAGAACAAGCAAAGTTCCTGAAGTAGGAGTAAACATGGTAACTTAAAAAAAATTGTACCGCCTCTGTAGGTGGAGCGAAAGTGATAGGGAAGGGGCGCCTGGGTGGCCCAGTCAGCTAAGCAACTGACTCTTGGTTTTGGCTCCGGTCGTGATCTCGGGGTCGTGGGATTGAGTCCCAGGATGGGCCCCATGCTCAGAGCAGGGTTTGCTTAGGATTCTTTCCCCCTCCCTTCCTCTGCTCCTCCCCCTGCTTGTGCTCTCTCTCTCCCCCTCTAAAATAAATAAATAAAATCGTGATAGGGAAAAAGGAAGAACAAGAAAAGACTGGAGCCAGACTATCAGGGTCTTGTGAGTAAGGACTTTCATCTTGATCCCAAGAGCCATGAGAATCTTATTAAAGGGATTTAGGAAGAAGGTTGATCCATCAGTTTCATCTATTAAAAACACTCTTCTGGCCTCACTGTGGGGAATGATTGCTGGTAGGGCTCTAGAGAGGGTGTGAAAGACCAACTATAGCCAATTGCCCCCGTTCCAGGCAATAGATGATGGTGGCATTGGAGGATGGAAGTTGATGCATTTGGGAGATACTTGGAGATGAAAAGTTGGTATCAGTTCCTAGCAATAGATGGTGAGATTATGGAAGCCTTTTCCTCAATCCCGATGTTTCCTACCCATGAAAAGTGTTTTGTTTCAGCCCTTCTCCTTCTCCTTCTTTGCAGTGAGCTGCCACAGAGAGCAAGAGTTCTCTTCATCTTCCCCTGGCAGTGACTGAGCGCTAAGCACTGCTCAAAACCAGGTGGGTGAGTGGGTCTGCTCTCTTCTTTCCATCTGACCCTCACATTGAATTAAGCCCTCAACCCTTCTTGATCAGTAAAGCCACTGTAAGGTTTTCAATATCTTGGCCTCCATTTTTACTCTGTTTTATTTCTCAAATTTCTTAACGTGGGCAGAGAAAAGAGATGCTATTTATTAGGGAATCCTTCCAGTCTCCCAAGAGACAAGATGTGGGAATTCCTTGTAGGTGGATAAGATTTTGATAGAAATGGAAGGATAGGTGTGGGAAGAGCATAAGGAAAGGAGCAAAATGGTAGAAAAGCTTTTAAGGTGTGAGTGTGGAAAACTGAATGAACCAGTCTGGCTAGAGCTGAAGATCTATGTGGGGAAGTTGCTAAAATCAGGCTGGAAAGATTAGGTTGGCTTCAGATTTGGAAGGTGCAGAGGGCCATGCTAAAGATTTTGGATTTTATCCTCTAAGCGAAAAAAAGTCACCGTAAGGTCTTCAAGCAGGTGGCATGAGTGAAACAACCAGTGGTGTGTAGGGTAAATTGGAGCATAGAAATCAGTTGGGGAAAAAAAAAAGAAATCAGTTAGGAGATTATTACAAGGTCCTGAACCAGTGTGAGGATGATAAAGAAGGAATAAATATAGACATATGGAGGAAGAATTAGCAGGTCTTCCTTGGAAGATCAAACATATGGGTGACATGCAAGAAGAATTCAAGATAGTTCCAAGGTTTGTAGTCCAACCTGACAATTTTTGAATGCTTATGCAAATTATTATCTAATTATTCAACAGAATATCTTATTTCTTTAAAATAGTACTTATAGAATATGAGAAAATACTTTTTATAATGTTAAGTTTAAAAAGCTGGATACAGGGGCACCTGGCTGGCTCAGTCGGTAGACCATGCAACTCTTAATCTTGGGGTTGTGAGTTTGAGCCCCACGTTGGGGTGTAGAGATTACTTAAAAATAAAATCTTAAGGGTCACCTGGGTGGCTCAGTCAGTCAAGCATCTGCCTTCGGCTCAGGTCATGATCTCCAGGTCCTAGGATCGAGTCCTGCATCGTTCTCTTTGCTCAGCAGGGAGTCTGCTTCTCTCTCTCCCTCTGCCCCTCCCCACCAATCATTCTCTCTCTCTCAAATAAATAAAATCTTTTTAAAAATTAAAAATAAATAAAATCTTAAAACAAAAGTTAAAAATTAAAATTAAAAAATAAAACACTGGATACAAAATTGGATGTCCATCATGAGTATAGTTCAGTAAAAGTAATGTGCAAAAGGAAAAAGTCACTTCAAATAAATAAACTAAAAATTTCAAATGAGATTATCATTGAGCAGTGGAATTCTATGTGGTAGTTCTTTTCTCTTTTACCTATTTCTCAAATGAGCATATATTACTTTATAATTATAAAATAAAATAAACTTTTTTTAAAGATTTTATTTATTTGAGAGAGAAAGCACAAGCAGGCGGGGGGTGGGGTGGGAAAAGGGGCAGAGGGAGAGGAAGAGGGACAAGCAGACTCCCTGCTGAGAGCAGAGGACGCTAGGCTCTATCCTGGGACCCTGAAATCATGACATGAGCCGAAGGCAGACCCTTAACTGACTGAGCCACCCAGGTGCCCCTAAAATAAACTTTTTAAAGGAAAAGGACCAGATCCATATTCCTCTTTTAAACTAGGGAGTAAAAGATTTTCTCTCTCCACTTTCAAAGATGGTATGTTCTTTTTTCTATGTCTTGAGAGCACGGGTGTGATTAAAGGGACTGATAAAGGACCAAGAATTCATGAGTCATCAAATATAACACACTGAAGAATAAGGAGAGTTTAAACCCTCAGCCTTGAAGTTAGTATTAAACTAATATAAAAAATTCGTCATGTAAGTCTACCAAAACTGAATATTCGATACTTCATTTTTTGTTTCGTTCTGTAAAGACACACTCAGTATACCAATGCTGTGAAACGGAAACAAGTTTTAATAACCAACAGCAACAGAGGCTTCGCTAAGTTAGGCAGAAACCCAACCAGGAAGACTTTGGAGTGATTAAAATCTCACAAAGAGCTAAAAACAAAGTCAACACAAGGAGCCCCTGGCTCTTGTAACCGTCTGGATCACTCCCTGTTCAGATTCGTGCAAGTGCCGCAGGTGACCTTGGGAGAGCGCCAGGCTGGGGGGGCGGGGGGGGCTCATGACTCAAGCAAACTGAGACTTGGGTGCGATTAGGTGAGCCCTTATACTAAATGGACACCACAAATCTGCGATTTGGTCTGCACGAGGTTTTTATTTTTACCTCAGGCTCTGTCCTGTGTCAGAATTCGTCAATTATTTTCATGAATCCCATGACAGTTTTACATGGATTCAAATAATGCCTCTTACTTTTTAATATCCCTACTTAGCCATTAGATTTTGACGGATTGGTTTTAATTTTTAATGTTGAGCATATTCTGTATTTTAGACCAGGGAGCATGAAGCTATTATGCAGTTAATGAGTTTCATCATTATATACAATACGATGAACAGTGTTTTATTTAAATTGGGCAAACATTAACAATCATACCCAGAACATTTTTTTTTTCAAACCTTCTCCATGCTCTATGGCACAAGGCAAAGTTGCATGGTAGATCCGAGGAAGGAAAAGGAAGAGTGAGGATTGACTCTGGGAAAGCCAGAAAGACCAAGATAGTTTCACCAGAGGACAGCTTTGTGGGATGGGTGGGTGGATACCCACAGGCTGCAAATCCACAGAGATGCTGTCATCCAGAAGGTGCTGAGTACCCCTCCTAGCCCCCACGTATCTTCCCTGTAGATTGATCACAGGGCTCGAGGCTCTACCATTACAATTTTCCCGTGGAGTCTTGAAGCCTAATCACATTTATGGTCCTACTTTGAAAATTGCAAAGCACCTCTGGGAACACTTTTTTGCTGATACCTCGGAGCGGGTACTCCAACCAGTCAATCGAGATTAACTGGTAGACCTTTCGTTAGAAGAGGCAGTAATGCTAAGAGCTTGGGCTTCAGAGTTTAAATGTTGCCTCTGCCACTTATTAGCTGAGAGCGACCTGGGCAGGTTATGTACTTGAGCCTCAGTTTCTTCATCTATAAAATAAGGATGATAATATTTTCCTGGAAGGGCAGTTGTAAGGGGAAGATGTATGTAAACTATTTAACCACAACGGATGGTACCCATTTCGGGACAACCAGGTAATTCAGCAAGAAGCTGTTAGCTCCCAACTGAGCACACGCCCCTCCCTCAACTCCTGAGTGTCTCCGGAAAAATAGTGTTTAACCTAGAGGTCCCCAAACCTTGCACTGTGGAGATTTGTTTGTTTTATAAACTAAGAGGTACTCAGACACCAGCCTCTCAGAGACTCTGATTTAGGAACTTGAACAGGTGTGGAGGTCAAGAGTGTAGATTTTGGAGTCAGATTGCCTAGATTCAAATTCCAGTTCCCTCCACTATGTGAGCCCTCAGGCAAGTCACTTATCTTGTCTGCCCTGTCTCTTCATCTACAAAATTAGGATAATTAACAGTGAACTACTTCACGGAGTTGTTAATGGGATAAAATTAGTTATTATTACTAGTAAGCATGGGGTAGGTAGGTCCTAGGTCTGATGTTTTAAAAAAGGCTTTAGGGGCGCCTGCGTGGCTCAGGCGGTTGAGCATCGGACTCTTGATTTCAGCTCAGGTCGTGCTCTCGGGGTCACGGGATTGTGCCCCACCTCAGGCTGTGTTGTCAGCATGAGGGTCAGATGATTTTCTAATTTTTGTTTGAATCATCAAATATGATTTATAAAACTCAGGAGGAAAAAAAAAATTGTCTGTTGTGTGTACCCAGATTTCTGTTTTCTTTGTTCCTTTCTTCTTCCTGATGCCCCCAAATCTCTTCTTTCATCATTTCCTTTCTGTTTAAAGAACTTCCTTTAGCCAATTTTTTTGGGGGGGATCATAATTTTATTGTAAATTAAAAAGTAATTTATTTTTTAGTTTTCTATTTATTATGTTCAGTTAGCCACTGTTAGTGACCATTATTAGGTTTTGATGTGTTCAGTGATTCATTAGCTGTGTGTAACACCCAGCGCTCATCACAACATGTGCCCTCCAAATACCCATCACTGGGTTACCCCATCCCCCCACCCTCCTAGCCAATTTTTTTTTTAATTTTATTTATTTATTTGAGAGAGAGAGAACACATGCAAACTGGAGGGAGAAGGAGGAGGAGAGAGGATCTGAAGCGACTCTGTGCTGAGCGCAGAGCCTGACACAGGGCTCTATCCTGTGACCATCAGATCATGATCTGAACTGAAACCAAGAGCCGACTGCTTAACCACTTAACCCACTGAGCCACCCAGGCGCCCCTAGCCAATTTCTATGGGTAGTACTAACAATGGCAAATTCTTTTAGTGTTCCCCTGTCTTAGAATGTTTTTATTTCCTTTTGTTTCTAAAAGAGAGTTTCACCAGATATAGAATTCTCAGTCCACAGATCTTTTCTTTTAGCATTTGAAAATTAATGTGCCATTTCCTTCTGGTCTCCATGATTTCAGATGAAAAATTGCTGTCATTTGAATCAGTATTCCCTTATAGATATTGCATTGTTTTTCTCTGCCTTTCAAAGTTTGTTTTTTTTCTTTGTTTTTGGTTTTTAAAAGTTGAATTTTGACATGTCTTTTTTTTTTTTTTTAAGATTTTATTTATTTATTTGACAGAGAGAGAGAGATAGCGAGAGCAAGAACACAAGCAGGGGGAGTGGGAGAGGGAGAAGCAGGCTTCCCGCCGAGCAGGGAGCCCGATGTGGGACTTGATCCCAGGACCCTGGGATCATGACCTGAGCCGAAGGCAGACGCTTAACGACTGAGCCACCCAGGCGCCCGAATTTTGACATGTCTTGGCATGGATTTCTTTGGATTTATCCTGTTTGGGTTTTGATTACCTTCTTAAATCTGTAGGCTTGTGTCTTTGGTCAAATTTGGGAAGCTTCAGGGGCACCTGGGTGGTGCAGCCAGTTAAGTTTCCAACTCTTGGTTTTCAGCTCAGGTTGTAATCTCAGGGTTTTGAGATGGAGCCTTGTGTAGGGCTCCATGCTCAGCAAGAGTCAGCTTGAAATTCTCTCTGCTTCTCCCTGTGCCCCTCCTCTCTTGTGTGCTCACTCTCTCTCTCTCAAAATAAATAAATAAATCTTTAAAAAAAATCTTTGTCAGATGTTTTTAACATTCTGTTAAACTTGCTGTGGCTTTAGTTGATTGTCTTTTCTCGTTTAACTGTGACTGGCTTTTGTTTTCTTTTTTCTTTTTCTTTTTTTTTTTTTGACTCTTGGTATGACGGGTGATTTTCAGTTGTATTCTGGACATTTTGTCTACTATGTAAGGGATTCACGTCCTATTTAAATAATTTATTTTCACAAATAGTCACCCTGTTATGTTTAGCACATGGGTCCTGGCCTACATTTCTGGACTGGGGTTCCAATGGTAATTTAATTTCCAGAGACTTGGCAGCATTATTCAGTGGTTTATCTAGTATCATTGGGACTCCCACTGGTCCCTGCTGGTGCCTCCTGAGAGGGCAAAAGTATTTTCCCCTCTGGATACATCTCATTGAGGGAGAGGTGTGGTAGGATCCTCCTATCAGTTCCCCACCATCCCCCAGCCGCTCCAGACTCTCTAGATAGAGGAAGAGCATCTTGGCCTGTAGGGGAAAAGGCAGCTTCTTGACAGGGACAACTTGCTGTAGCTGGGTTCTTCTTGCCCATTCTGTCCTGACTCCATATATTAGTTGGCTTGGTCTGCCATAACAAAATACCACAAATTGGGTGGCTCGAACAACAGAAATTAATTTTTCAGTCTGGAGGTGCTATGGTCTGAATGTTTGTGTCACCCCAAAATTCATATGTTGAAATTCTAACCCCCAAAGATGATGGCATTAGAAGGCGGGAAGTGGGGGGGCCTTTAGGAAGTGCTTGGGTCATGAGAGTGGAGCCCTCATGAATGGGATTAGAGTTCTTTTTTTTTTTTTTAAAGATTTTTTATTTATTTATTTGACAGAGAGACAGACAGCGAGGGAGGGAACACAAGCAGAGGGAATGGGAAAGGGAGAAGCAGGCCTCCCGCCGAGCAGGGAGCCCAATGTGGGGCTCAATCCCAGGACCCTGGGATCATGACCTGAGCCGAAGGCAGATGCTTAACCATCTGAGCCACCCAGGCGACCCGGGATTAGAGTTCTTATAAAAGAGGTCCCTCAGAGTTCCCTTGCTTCTTCTACCACGTGAGGACACAGGTAGAAGACACCAGCTATGAACCAGAAAGAGGGTCTTCAAAGAATGTGGCCATGTTGGCCACTTAATCTTAGACTTCCAGCCTCCAGAGCTGTGAGAAATGAATGTCTGTTGTTTATAAGGCACCCAGTCTGTGGCATTTTGTTATAGTAGCCTGAACAGACCAAGATGGGATGCTAGGAGTCCATGATCAGGGTGCTGGCAAATTCCACATCTGGTGATACCTCTCTTCCTGGCTTATAGCCAGCTCCTTTCTCCCCATGTCCTCACAGGGCTTTCTTCTGAGTGCACAGAGAAGGGGGTGTTGTTCCCTGGGGTCTCTGTCTCTTCTTGTAAGGATAATAATCCTACTGCATATAGTCCCCACCCTTGTGACCTCACTGAACCTTAATTACTTCCTTAGAGGCCGCATCTCCAAATACATTGGTGGTTAGGGCTTCAGTATGTGAATTTGGTGGGGGTGGATGTGAGGAACACAAACATTGGCCCCATACCACCTGGTGACTCTAGGTGGGAGAGAAGGACTTGGGGCCCACAGGGACAAGAGCTTCCTGGACCAATTGACCTGCTGTAGCTGGACCTCTTTAGCCAGTTCCATCTGTCTTGGTATCTCTTGGTGGAAAGGGGAGTCTCAGGTCCCTCAGGGAATAAGATGCTTTTCCTGGCCACTTATTTTTGCTGAGACTCCAAATTAGTGCCCTCTTGGGGAACCGCCTTGCTGGTTGTGTCAGGATCACCTAATATCACAAGGATTTCAGTCATTCAGAGGAGAGGAATGAGCCTGCCTGGGCTGCCTTCTGTTACCAACCCGGGGGTCAGAGAATGCCAGGTCTGGCTTGCCTTCTTCTGTAGGGTGGGCATATATAGGATCTGTTCTTCCAGCTCCAGAGTCCCAAACTAGTTCACTTTCTCCCTACCACCTTTGAGAGATCACTTTTGTTTGTCTCTTGTGCTATTTCCAGGGTTTAAAATTGTGCTTAATGGAGAAGAACAGGGAAAAATGGATCTACACTACCTGGTCCAGAAAGAAACTTTTACACCACCTTCTAAAAATGGGTGTTATCTTGGTATTGTAATTGATGAAAGGACTGGGATAGGAAGATTGCATGACTTTCAGCTTGATAAAATACACTAAGCATTCCAGTTAATCTGGCTAACTGAAATGGAACTCAAGGATTGCCCAATAATGCAGCTAGATGATAACTATCCTTCCTGGTACCTTCTTGAATGTCTCTGTATTTCCAAAGCGCATGGTTTTATCTGGCTAACATCGATGATAATCAGGCGTTCTAAAATCTATGGCTCTCAGCCAGCCAAAACTTATTACTATTTACAGAACATGTGCCCATTTGAAATTTTTGACTAATCATTATTTTGATTCAAGATGGTAGACTAATAAATATATTGAAATTCAAGTGTGATTGAATGGAAAGATTCTTGGAGTAAAAATAAAGAAACCTGGATTCAGGTTTTATTTCTGTCACTAATTTGTTATTCAGCCGTGGAGAAATACATTTCTTATTTAAAATGAAAATAATAATTCCCTCCCAGGACTGTAAGAATCAAATGAAATTAAATGTGTGAAAGTATTTTGGAAAACACAAAATATTATATGTAGGTGTGACATCAGTGCTTTCCTTCGGTAGGAGCAGTGGTTATGACAGATTTTCCTTAGTGCATCCACATTCTCAAATGTTACTAATGGCAGATCTGAGCTGGTTACCTAGAGAAATGGTGAAAGCACCCATTATCCTTGCTTGGTTCTGAGACACTTGATTTCATAACACCCACCTCACTTTATAGATGTTGTATGGGACAAGATTGTTATTGAAATTGAAGCGAATAGAAACTAGGTTGGGTCCTTGGTGAGGCACTCATGCTCCCTGCACGTATTCGAATGTCAGGGTGTCATGGTGCAGAGGCTAGTCTGGGAATCAGGAGGTCTGAGCCATTCTGCTCTTGACTCTACTGAGTTATGTGACCTTGGGGAAGTCACTTTAAACTCTGGAACACAATATGCTCACATGCAAATGCAAGAATTGGACCCGATGAGCTCTGAGAGCCTTTCCTATTCTAAAAATGTTCCATGTGTTGCAAAGCCACAGCTAGGTTCTGGGTAGTTAACTGGTCACTGCAGCAGCAATCAACCACTGTGGTTTTGCTTGACCAGCATTGAGGTGTAGAGTTTAACCAGGCAAGGGGTGGCCTTGTGCTCAGCCCTGCCTCATGGTTCCTTCATGATGTTTCCCAACAGTGCCCTCCCTCTCCATCCCTGTTACCATGCTGTTATTAAGGTCGTTGAGCTCTCATGCCTAGACCATTGCAAGAATCTCCTCATGGGCATCCCAGCTCCCATGTCTTTTCCAACAGTTCGCTGTACATCCTGCAGTAAGGGTCATCTGAGATTGTAGATTTACTGAAGGTTAGGATGAAGGAGATCTTAGAAAGCACCTATTTGAGGATTTCCCAAACCATGCTCTTTTTACGAGCTGTTGTACACGCACAGATACACATGATTCGGTGGTCAACTACTTTGGAAAATTCCATATTGCTCTTTTGGAGATTTACAACTCACACTTGTACATTCAAGGCTCTGAGAATTCTTGCTATGGGGAAACCCTCTTACTGTTGTTTAATCTAGAGTTCTCCAGACTAATTTCACTACAAAGCTTTGTTATTGTTGTTGCCACAAAATACTATTCATGTATCTTAGAACTACTGTTCTGAAGAAGAATAGTTGGGAAATGCTGATCAGCCCATTTTCTGAAACCAACAGAAATGGCTTTCCAAAATAATTTGATTATCAAATATTTCTACACATCTAAGTTGTTTATAATATATATATGGAGTAAAAAACAATATTGAAATAAATACCCATCACCCAGCCTAAGAAGTAGAATATTATCAGAACCAATGAAGCCACTCTAGGCCTCTACCTAATTGCACCACCCTGTTCTTATCATTCACCTGCTTTTCTTTATAGTTTTACCACATATAAAAATGCCCCTAAAATACATCTTTCCATTGTGCATTCCTTGAACATTTAATTAATGGTATCACTGTAGTTCTGCAACTTATGAAGTATTTGCTCATTAATTTTGTGAGATTCATTCATTCATCATATAGAATTCCATTGTGTGAGTATATCACAGTTCATTTATTCATTTTCCTGTCAGTTGATATTTGAATTGTTTCCTTCTCTTTTTATTTTGGTTTATCATAAGCAATGTTTATGAGTTGTTTTACATGTACACACATGTATGAGCAGAGTGCCAGTGTTTCTCTAGGTTATAGCCTCAGAGACAAATTGCTGAGTTTTAAGATATACCCATCTTCAGTTTTACTGGATAATATGAAATAGCTGCTCAATTTACAATTTATATTCTCACCTGTGGTGTATGAAGGTTTCTGTTGCTTCACATCCTTGGCAATGTTATCTTGCCAGACATTAAAAAAAAAAAAGAAAACCTTTATATTATGGAAAATTTCAAACGTGTGCAAGAATTGTCTTATGACCCATCCTTCAGCTTCAACACTTACCAAGTCATGGCCAATCTTCCATGGGCCATGGTAGACTGTTTTAAAGCTAATCCTAGACATGATATCACTTCCTATTTTAAAACTTCAGAACAGGGGCGCCTGGTGGCTCAGTTGGTTAAGCGACTGCCTTCGGCTCAGGTCATGATCCTGGAGTCCCAGGATCGAGTCCCGCATCGGGCTCCCTGCTCGGCGGGGAGTCTGCTTCTCCCTCTGACCCTCCCCCCTCTCATGGTCTCTATCTCATTCTCTCAAATAAATAAATAAAATCTTAAAAAAAAAAAAAACAAACTTCAGAACATATCCTTAAAAAAATGGACTCTACCTTTTAAAAATTGTAATAAAACTTACATAGTTAGGTACACAAATCTTAAGAGTACAGCTCAGTGTATGGTGAATGTTTACACATGTCCACAGCTGTGAAACTACTACCCAGATCAAGATCCAGAACATTTACAGGGGTGCCTGAGAGGCTCAGTCATTTAAGCATCTGCCTTCAGCTCAGGTCATGATCTCAGGGTCCTGGGATTGAGCCCCGTGTCAGGCCCCCCACTCAGCAGGGAGTTTGCTTATCCCTCTCTCTCTCCTTCTCCCTCTGCCCCTCCCCCCCTGCTCATGCTCTCTCTCTCTCCCTCAAATAAATAAATAAAATTTAAAAAAAAAAGGATCTAGAATATTTACAGCCTCCCCCCCCAAGAAAGTTCCTTCATAGGGCCTTATAAAAACATAAGAACAATGGCACTATCACACCCAAACTTTAACAATAATTTTTTCAATTGTAACATACATTTGTTTTTTGTTTTGTTTTATTTGTCTTATTGTCCACTCAAATCAGGATCCAAATAAAAGCCATCCTTTTCCCCTTCTTGCAGTTTATTTGATGAACAAACCAGCTTACCACAGTCTGGGTTCAGTTGAATGCATTCTCCTGGTGCTGTTTCACATGTTCCTCTGTTCCTTATTTCCAGTAATGTGTTTGTTAAATCCCGAGCCTTGATTAGATTCAGGATCAAGTTTCTGACAAGAACACTTTATAAGTGGTGGCGTGTTCTTCTATAAGAAGGCACATAATATTTGGTTTTGTCTCTTTTGTGTGGAAAGGCAGCAATCACTGATAACCACTGTTCCTTAATTCATTAGAGGGTGTAAAATTGTGAGATGCTATCCTTCCTTTTTCGTGTATTAGCTAGGATGCTTCTCTAAAGGGAAGTTTCCCCTTACCAATTATTTGGTTACCTTGAGATGCATTTTGTATGGGAAATTGCCAGATTTTAAAATTTCTATCAACATAAAAAATAAAATGATGCTTGGCTTAAATTTTTGATTTCCCTGATTACTAATGAAATTTTCATATGTCTCCTTTTTTTCTTCTGTGAAAGAAAAAAATCTTTCTTGCCTGTCCTTGTCTTTTGTACATTTCCCCCACTGAATTATATGTCTTTTTCTTATTGATTTTTAAGAATTGTTCACATATTTTGGTTACTGATCCTTTGTTGGTTGCAAATATCTCCTCCCAGTTTGTGACATTCAACTTTGGCCTCTGAGGATGTCCCTCCCTTTGTTACTGGCTTGGATATGCATTTTTTTTAAATGTTCAGTTGGCCACGTCAAGGGCATAGATATATACCACTGGTAACATGTAGTGTAATTGTAATGTGAGGTTTGCTGGGGAACTTACAGGCAAAGAATCAGCAGAGTGCATGTGTTCCCCCCACCATCTCCTGCTATCCTATGGGTAGGTGTGCTGAGACAAGGCATAATTAATTTATAGGGAAATTAGAATATGACAATAGGATCTTCAAGGAAATTAGCTCTTTCTAAAGGCGGAAGTTCTGGAGCTCAGCCCCACTGGCAAGGCTGTCCTTCTGCTGAGCTCACAAAGACCTGCTGAGGCAGCTGCTTGCTAAGCTACAGAAATGGGAGAGGAAATGAGCCTCCAGTGCCATCTGGATGTGTCTCTCCTTATATCTGAGGTGTTTTGTAATGGGATGTTTTTTCAGGTTATCTTGCCTGCCATTTTACCAGAAATGGAAGTCCTCCAAAGAATGTTTTTGAGGTCAACAGAATGCTTGCAATTAGACTGTGTATAGAATAATATAAGCCAAGCTACACATTGCTGCCAGATTAAGCTTCCTAAAATCTTCACTTCGTTCATGTTAGTCTCTCGCTCAAAAGCTTTCAGTAGTCCCCCAATGCCTACATATTAATGTCCATGTGTTTTGGCTGGATATTTAAGGCCTTCTGCAATTGTGTCCTGATCCAGTTCTCTGAACTCACCTTTATGCAAATTTCCACCCTACTAAATTGGGCTTGTTATTGTCCTTTAAGAGCACCAGAAAGTTCTACTGCCTTCCGTCTTCCCTCCAATTATCCAAGCCAGAAGTCTTCCCTGAGATACAAAACAAATTCTCCCTTCTCTGTGAAGTGTCCCTGACCATTCCCGTCTTCTGTGAACTATTTGATTATTGAGTAGAACCAATGACTTTTGACACTTAGTGCTCACCAAATACCCTAGCGCTCCCCACATTTCTCAGCCCCCTTTGCTGTGGGTTGGGGCCATGAGACTAGTTCCAGCCAGAAGACTATGAAGAAGTGACACCTGTCAGTGGGCCCATGGCAGTTAGGAACTGATCATTTTCCTCTACACTCGATGCCAATACGGCGGTAACCCACGTTCTAGACGGCGTTGCTACAGTATGGGAGCGGACCGTCCTACCTACACTGAACTTTATGTGAATGGGAAATAAACACAAACTTCGAGAGTTGATTTGTTATTGAAGCATTGATTAGCCTGTCCTTTTTAATGCAGACCTCGTATCTTTGGACAATATGAAAGTGGACTGTCCCTTAACTCTAACATTATTTTTCTTTCTCTTACTCATTGTTTTTGCCTGCCAAATACCACCACTCCATACTCTGAACAATACCCCCTATTCCAGGGGGATGATCCCTATGGGGGTGGTTTGTTCTTACAAGTTCCCAGTTGACCCACCCAGGGCACCTGATTCAAGCTAAGCCAATGAGCTCCTCCTCATTGTTTTTGACTTGGAACCCAAAAGAGTCAGCTCAGATTTTTCTGGTGACCGGATATAAAGTTTTATATACTGGAGCTCTAGGATATAAAATTGGGAGCCTCCAGCAGCCATGTTGTGGTGGGCAAAGAAAGCAGGTCTGCAAGAGAATTGAGCTGACACAGGGACACAGAGATATTTAAGACCCTGCCTCCAGTTGTTCTTGAGACCTACATGGTTCTTAATGCTTCCTCACCTTGATATATCAAAACTTTTTTAGATTCCAAGAGACAATAAATTCCATCTGAGTCAGGTGCCCTCGACTGTCTGTCACTCCATGTCTGTCACCTGCAACCTTGTGAGTCCAACAGACGTCTTTCTACTCTTTTCCCTGTAAAAGTATCATCAAACCAGCATAATAGGAATTTGGAGAAATGGCTGCCTCTGAGTTTGCCCCCAAGTGGCAATGTTCTTTAAGGACACAGGATGCTCTGATCCACAACCAGGTATAAGCTTGTCAGACATCTTCTACCTTTTGGTCAAAAAGAGATACATGTAGTTTGGCTCCACAGAACCACGGAGAAAGGGCTGGGAAATGAAAGGAGTAGGAACCCCGAAGGCACAAACCTAACCATGCAGCAGGAAACTGAACAACAGGCTGGTTACGTGGTGGTCATGGGCTTAATGAGACTATCTTCAGACAGCAAGGGTTATACAGTTCTCAAGTCTTGCTTCAACGGGAAAGAGAGCATTTTCTTTAAAATGTATTAACTAATTGAAATATTGTAGCAGATGCTATTGGTGTTCACCAAATATCCCTTCAATCCACCCCTGAGATCACTTGCAGCACCTGAGTCTCTTTTCTTGAGTGCTTTCTCTGGCTGCAGAGTAGGGCTCAGCCCATGCGCCAGGCAAGCTGGAAGTATTAGGGAGAGAAAACCCCCAAGAGCAATTTTAATCAATGAGGGATGAGAGTTCATTAGTAAATACCCCAGGGTTCTCACAATTCTGAGGTGCATTCTGTTGTCTTAAGGAAACCCCAGTGGGAATGAGCAATAGACTGCTGCTCATTAGCATACTCTTTCTTCTCTTTCCAGAAATTCCGCATTCCCTCACCATACTTCTTTGTTTATGAACTACTTATACCCAGATCCTTGGGAACTGAAACATTATTATTATTATGGAGGTATGATTAAATGCAGTAAAAGTCACCTTTTTGGAGTATTGTTCAATACGTTTTGAAAGACACAATTGATCAACATACTGTATACCTTAAAATTACACAGTGTTATATGTCAACTATATTTCCTTTTTTTTTTTTTAAGATTCACCCATTTATTTTAGACAGAGAGAGAGCATGAACGAGTAGGGGGAGGGGCAGAGGAAGAGAGAGAATCTTGAGCAGACTCCTCACTGAGTGCAGAGCGCAGAACCCGGCTCGAGCCTCGATCTCACGACCCTGACTGAGATCAGGACCTGAGCTGAAATCAGGAGTCAGACACTCAGCCAACTGAGCCACCCAAGCACCCCACGTCAATTATATTACAATTAAAAACTGATAAATTTTTAAAATTAAAATTAAAAATTCTAAAGAAGGGGAGCACTCGGCTGGCTCAGTCAGTAGATCATGCAACTCTTAATCTCAGGGTTATGAGACTGAGCCCCACGATGGGCATAGAGCTTACTTAAAAAAAAAAAAATCTAAAAAAAAAAAGGAAAGACACACTGAGTAAATCCCACCACATTTCTATCACTCTCCCGCCTCCCAAAATTCCCTGGCACCCCTTTGTGGTCAACACTCCCTCCACCCCCAGCTCCTGATAACCACTGATCAGTTTTCTGTCTTTATTCCAGGAGGTCATATAAATGGAATCATGCGTTATATAGCCTCTTTGAGTCTGGCTCCTTGCACTTAGCAAAATACATTTGAGATTCATTCAAGTTGTTGAGCAGATCAGTAGTTTATTCCCTTTTATTGCTGAGTAGTATTGAACTACATGAATATATCACACTGTGTTTAATCATCCAGCAGTTGGAGAACATTTGGCTTGTTTCCAGTCTTTGGAGGTTATACATAATGCTGCTAGGCTTTTGAGTGAGTATAAGTTTTTATCTCACCTGGTAAATACCTAGGAGTGGGATTGCTGGGTTGTATGGTACATTTATAAGAAGCTGTTGAATTGTTTTACAACCAGCAATGCATGAGAGTTGCAGTTGTTCTACATCCTCATCAGTACTTAGTATTATCAGTTTTTAAAATTTTAGCCATTCTGGGGCACCTGGGTGGCTCAGATGGTTAAGCATCTGCTTTCAGCTCAGGTCATGATCCCAGGGTCCTGGGATCTAGCCCCACCTTGGGCTCCTGGCTCAGCGGGGAGCCTGCTTCTCCCTCTCCCTCTGCCTCTCCCCCTGCTCATTCTCTCTCTCTCTCTCTCTGTATCTTTGTGTCTCAAATGAATAAATAAATCTTAAAAAAAAAATAAAATAAAATTTTAGCCATTCTGACAGGTATGTAAAGTTACCTCATTGTGATTTTAATTTTCATTTGCCATTAACTAGGTTGAGCAATTATCAGGCACTTAATCACCTTTCATATATCTTCTTTGCATAAGTGTTCAAATCTTTAACCCATTTTTAAATATTTTATTTATTTATTTGAGAGAGGGGGGAGGGGCAGAGGGAGAGGGAGAGAGAATCTCAAGCAGACTCCTCACTGAACGCAGAGCCCAATGCTGGGCTGATTCCATGACCCTGAGATATGACCCAAGCAGAAATCAAGAGTCAGATGCCCAACTGACTGAGCTACCCAGGCGCCATTAGCCCATTTTTTTTTTTTAAGACTTTATTTATGTATTTGATAGAGGGAGACACAGCAAGAAAGGGAACACAAGCAGAGGGGGTGGGAGAGAGAGAAGCAGGCTTCCTGCCGAGCAGGGAGCCTGATGCGGGGCTCGATCCCAGGACCCCGGGATCATGACCTGAGCCGAAGGCAGACGCTTAACGACTGAGCCACCCAGGCGCCCCAGCCCATTTTTAATTGAGTTGCTCTCTTACTGAGTTTTGCGCATTCTTAAGATATTATTTCCTTAAATTTCAAAATGAAAGCTTTATTTTGTCTAATTAGAAATGTAGCATATACTCATTTTTAAGAAGCAGACAATGCATAAATTTTTTTTAAAAGTAAAAAAAAAAATTAGAGAACCTTGCCACAATTCTTTTAATCACAATGAGATGAAAGTTTCAGGATGCCAAGAGACAGACACCCATCAAAGGCAGATCATTGCACTGACGATGCTAAGCAACATTCTAGGGTTTCCACCACTGCTTTCAGTCTTCTGCTGTGGGTGGGATTTCTTCCTAAATCTAGGACCTCCAAGCAGGTGTGGATCATGCATTCAAAGGAGTAAACACACTAAAAAAAATAAAAATAGAACTACCATATGATCCAGCAATCCCACTATTGGGTATATATCCAAAGGAAATGAAAACAGCAATATCAAAGAGATATCTACATTCCCGTGTTCATTGTAGTATTATTTGTAATAGACAAGGGATGGAAAGAACCTAAGTGTCTGATAATGGATGATTGAGTAAAGATATGGTATACACATACAATGGAATATTATTCAGCCATAAGAAAGAAGGAAATCCTGCCATTTAGGACAACGTGGATGGATCTTGAGGGCATTACACTTAGTGAAATAAGCCAGACAGAGAAAAACAAATACTACATGGTATTACTTATATATGGAATCTAAAACAAACAAGTAAAATTCATAGGAACAGAGAGTGGTTGCCAGGGCCTGGGGGTCTGGGAGGAAATAAGGAGAGGTTGGTAAAAGAATACAAGCTTTCAGCTAAAGACACACAGACCTACCTAAATAGTCAAAATTTATTAAATCTATGTGGTTTTCAAAGGGAGGGAAAAATACCATTAAATGGTGATTTCAGATTACCTCCTAAGAATCTCTCAAATACCCATTATTTTAAGACTCAGGAATATTGTTAATATTTTTCCTTTATACTTCTCATGCTTTTTTCTAGGCACAAACACAAACTAGGATATGAAATAAGTAATATTTTGTAACACTATTTTCATACATCATGGAAGTCTTTTCAAATCGATAAATGATTTATATTAATCCTATTTAATGACTGTTCAGTATAGCGTGTGAATGTAATTTATTTATTCAATCACCTACTTGTAAATATTTAGGTTATGTGCAACATCTAGATACTACATTTCTTTCTTTTTTAAGATTTTATTTATTTTAGAGAGTGAGGGAGCATGTGTGTGCATGCTTGAGTGGGGGGGGGGGAGGCAGAGGGGTAGGGAGAGGGAGAGAATCCCAAGCAGACTCCACGCGGAGCTCAGAGCCTGATGCAGGGCTCACAATCCTGAGACCATGACCTGAGCTGGAACCAAATTGGATGCTTAACCAACTGAGTCACCCAGGCGCCCCTAGATATTACATTTCTTAAGTGAATTGTCCCTCTGTGCCCTTTGGCCACTCTTCTATTGAATTATTGATACCTTATTAAGCACCTTAAATATAAGTGATGTTAAATGTATTTAATTAATTAATTTAAAATGTTTAATAATCATGAGCAACCTTCTTTCCTTTCTTCCTCCTTTTCTTTCTTTAAAATTTAATGTAAAAAAACATTATGCAGGTCTGAGCATGGATGGTGGTTGGAGTTCACAACAGGAAGGCAGCCAAGCAGGGTGACAGCCTGGCAAGTCTTAGAAAAATACAGGAGATTTGAGCAATAAGTAAATATATTGAGGATAAAGAGAGCCAGAATTTTCACAGAAGGGAATTTCAAATATGGAAAAGGAGAAAACTGGAATGAACTCTGAGTGTTGGATTAGAATTACAGGGATTGATGTGAACTAATGGTCTGGAATATAAGGATGTAGAAACAAATATATGTGTGTTTATGTACATCCAGCTGGTCCCCAACTTACAACGGTTTGACTTAACAATTTTTTGACTCTATGGTGGTGTGAAAGTTATACGTATTCAATAGAAGGTATATTTTGAATTTTGAATTTTTATCTGTGGTATGATCCTCTCCCGCGACGCTAGGCTGTGGTAGTGGGCTATAGCTCCCAGTCAGCTCATGCAGTCACGAGGGTGAACAACTGATACACTTACAACCAGTCTGTTTTTCACTTTCAGTACAGAATTCAATCAATTACATGGGATATTTAACACTTTGCTAGAAAATAGGCTTTGTGTTAGATGATTTTGCCCAACTGTAGGCTAATGTAAGTGTTCTGAGCACATATAAGGGGGGCTAGGCTAAGCTATGATGTTTGGTAGGTTAAGTGTATTCCATTCATTTTTGACTTATGTTATTTCCTTTTTATTTTAAGATTTATCTATTTATTTATTTGTCAGAGAGAGAGAGAGAGACAGAGCACACGCACAAGCAGGGCGGGGGGAAGGGCAGGCAGAGAGAGAAGCAGGCTCCCTACTGAAGCGGGACTTGATCCCAGGATCCTGGGATCATGACCTGAGCTGAAGGCAGATGCTTAACTGACTGAGCCACCCAGGCATCCCGACTTATGTTATTTTCAACTTACGATGAGTTTATTGGGATGTAACCCCAGTAAACCCCTGAACAACACAGGTTTGAACTACACAGGTCCACTTATATGCAGATTTTAAAAAGAAATACTGTATAGTATTATAAATGTATTTTCTCTTCCTTATGATTTTCTTAATAACATTTTCTTTTCTCTCACTAACTTTATAGTAAGACTGCAATATATAATACATATGACATACAAAATACAGGTTAGTCAGCCATTTATGTTATCACTGAGAATTCTGGTCAATAGTAGGCTATTAGTAGTTACATTTTGGGAGAGTCAAAAGTTTATACATGGATTTTTCCATTGCATAGGGGAGTTGGTGTCGGTAACCCCCACATTGTTCAAGAGTCAACTATATATATCTATGTGCAAAAAAGTGTGTGTGTGTGTATATACACATTTATATATTTCCCAACTCTGTCCACTAAGAGGACCTGTAGCAATGAGCACACCTAATGCCCAGATCTTGGTATCTAAATTCCATTCTCCACTAAAAGGGGTCCTTGTAGAAATGCCTGGTTCCAGGTCTGGAGCATGGGAAGTACAAGCTAAATCTTGTACTAAAAAGTAAGGAAGTGTTCATAGACCGATGGGACATGACAAAGGACACAGGAGTTAGCTTGAATGGGGGTTCAAATCTGGGCCAAATATGGGACAATATGGGCATCAAAATAAACAATGATAGGAACAGATTATATCCCATTGAGTAGAGTAGGAATCCACGAGTCCGCACTGATGTAAACAGACATAGGAATAAACACATGGGGAGAAGACCAAACTCTTCTTTAGAGTAGAAGGCCAACTAACAAGTTTAAAAGGCATGATAGAATTAGAAAATTACCACTTGTCGATCATTACAGTAATAATTAATTCAGGCAGGAAACATCAGTTGATGCTAAAACAGGCAGGTGAAAGTTGGATGACAACAGGATATTTACACAGTCTCTAAGTTCCTTCCCAGAAAATAGTGATTAATTATAAGAGGAAGAAGAGTAACTTTACCATCAGACACTATTAACATTATTTGGGACAAACTGACATCACATGCTCCCTGATGGGAATGCAGTAAGAAAAGCACGCTTCACTTCTTTTTTTTTTTTTTTTAAGATTTTATTTATTTATTGGAGAGAGAGAGAGATTGAGAGAATGAGTGGGGGGGAGGGGCAGAGGGAGAAGCAGATTCCCTGAAGAGCAGGGAGCCTGATGTGGGACTCGATCCCAGGACCCTGGGATCACAACCTGAGCCAAAGGCAGATGCTGAACCGACTGAGCCACCAGGTGCCCCAAGCACGCTTCACTTCCGTGATATACCTGCCAAAAACAAATAACCCCAATCTACTCATGAAGAAAGAAACATCAGACAAAACCAATTCTATGCAATAGCTGAGGAACTACTCCAGATTGAAGGAAACTGAAGACACATAGCAATACACACACAAACACACACACATATATATATAACCCTGGATTGGATCCTTTTGCTTTAAAGGACATTGTGTGTTGAGACAGTTGCTGAAACTTTATTACATCTCTGGATGGACAGTATATGGGAATTCTCTGTACGATTCTTGCAGTTTTTCTGTAAGTTTAAAATTATTTCAAAATAAGGGGCGCCTGGGTGGCTCAGTCGTTAAGCGTCTGCCTTCGGCTCAGGTCGTGATCCCAGGGTCCTGGGATCGAGCCCCACATCGGGCTCCCTGTTCCGCGGGGAGTCTGCTTCTCCCTCTCCCACTCTCCCTGCTTATGTTTCCTCTCTCGCTGTGTCTCTCTCTGTCAAATAAATAAATAAATAAAATCTTAAAAAAAAAATATTTCAAAATAAAAAGGAAAAAGAAAAAAGTCATAAACAGAGTAAAGTCAGAAGAGTGCTGAATTTATAGTCAGATGTGAGAACAGGACAGAATGCACAAATAAGCTCTTCTTAGTGGTAAATGAGTGAAAGCCATAAAGGAAAGGAGAAAAGAAAGGATTCAAATGGCTATAAAATATGAATATCTTTTGCACAGTTTGTTAGTGAAAATATTTCAGTGAATAACATTTGTATTAACAAAAATATAGGGGCGCCTGGGTGGCTCAGTCATTAAGCGTCTGCCTTCAGCTCAGGTCATGATCCCAGGGTCCTGGGATCGGGCTCCCTGCTCTGCGGGAAGCCTGCTTCTCCCTCTCCCACTCCTGCTTGTGTTCCTGCTCTCGCTGTCTCTACCAAATAAATAAATAAAATCTTTAAAAAAAAGTAACAGAAATAGATCAATCAGGAAAAGAGACAGACCCACTCAGGTCAATGTGATTGTTGCTACTACTTCACAAACAACTGCATAGTAAAAAACAAGAGTTTAAAGCGAAGAAACTGCATGTAGTTCAAAATCCAATAAAAAACACAGTACTGAAAAAATATATATATATATAGTACTGTGGCCTGGGGCCAGAGGATATTCTCAGTATGGGCTTCAGACCTAAATTAACCATCTGGAACACTCTCTCTCTCTCTTTTTTTTAAAAGAGTCATTCTACTCAACCTTTTGAAATAACAGAGACACCTTTTAATAGGAAGTCTGTATTTCATCATAAAGATGGAAGAAGCACACCATGCCCTTAGCTGAGTTACTCTCCACGGAAGCAGGCTCTATTTCAGCACTGCATAGCACGTTGTGGAAACACTGCTTATGGCAAATTTATTTTATGTGGTCATGTGCAAGCATTATCAATTGAGGAGCTTACAGATTGGGAACTTATATCCTAACTTATGGTTGTACTTCTTTTTTTTTTTTTTTAAGATTTATTTATTTGTTTATTTGACAGAGAGAGACAGAGTGAGAGAGGGAACACAAGCAGGGGGAGTGGGAGAGGGAGAAGCAGGCTTCCCGCGGAGCAGGGAGCCCAATGCGGGGCTCGATCCCAAGACCCTGGGATCACGACCTGAGCCGAAGGCAGACACTTAACGTCCGAGCCACCCAGGCGCCCCTTATGGTTGTACTTCTGTTAAAATGAATATGTGCACTCTCTCATATGGTCTTGACAGAAGCTCTGGGCAGGAGGTAAGCCATCACCACTAGTTCAATTTTACAAATAAGGAAACCACATCTAAGCCAAATGAAGCACCTTTCCAAAGTTGATACTTAACAAGGGGGCAGAGCTTGGGCTCAACATAGATGCCCTATCTTGAAATGTGCTACGATCTCCATGTCATCAGTCTTACTCAAAGAAACACAAATCAACACTAAGGAGTAAGGCCATGATCTCAAACCATTGGTTCATATTTTATCATATATTGCTCAAAAAGCTCATTTCTTCAGTAATAGCTCGTATAAAGAACTCATTTGTCATTCATTTCTAAACTCTGTTATTGAAAGTATCAACAAGTGCTTAAAGTGTTTGTTAGTGATTATGAGCATAAAGCTACTTGCACAATCTCCACATATCCACTCCTCCATATTTCTTCACTGGCTACTGTTCAGTTCAGATTGACATTGAAGATGCAGACAAAATTTGTTGAATCAGACCAGGCTATTGGTTGTAGCCCAGCATCCGTGACAGCAAGTCTGATTATCTCCAGTCAGTCAGGAATCAAGATCAGCACTCATAAAATAAGTTCCAGACAGTTTCTAAACAAATAATGCTTTTCACAAAACATTTGCTAGAATGCTTAACTGATGTGGCATCACACTTGAAAGACCATTCAGTGGATTTGCATCATGGCTTAAGAAAAGAATCATCCAGCCAAGTCCGCCTATAATGATTTTCATATGCTTTTTTTTTTTTTTTTAAGATTTTGTGTATTTATTTGACAGAGAGAGACACAGCAAGAGAGGGAACACAAGCAGGGGGAGTGGGAGAGGGAGAACCAGGCTTCCCGCGGAGCAGGGAGCCCGATGCGGAGCTCGATCCCAGGATCCTAGGATCATGACCTGAGCCGAAGGCAGACACTTAACGACTGAGCCACCCAGGTGCCCCTCACATGCTTTAAATAGGCATAAGCAGATATAATGGAAGTGTCAGATGAGGCTATTACACTATTTAGTCTTTAAAAGTCAATAAACAGGGGCACCTGGGTGGCTCAGTTGGTTGGGTGTCCCACTCTTTTTTTTTTTTTTAAAGATTTTATTTATTTATTTGAGACAGAGAGAATGAGAGACAGAGAGCATGAGAGGGAGGAGGGTCAGAGGGAGAAGCAGACTCCCTGCCGAGCAGGGAGCCCGATACGGGACTCGATCCCGGGACCCCAGGATCATGACCTGAGCCGAAGGCAGTTGCTTAACCAACTGAGCCACCCAGGCGCCCGGGTGTCCCACTCTTGATTTTAGCTCTGGTCATGATCTCAGGGTCATGAGATTGAGTCCTGTGGCAGGCTCTGCACTAGGTGTGGAGCCTGCTTGGGATTCTTTCCCTGCCCCTCCCCTGCCACCCTCCCACCCCCCACATGCTCTCTCTCTCTCTCTCTAAAAAAAAATCAATAAATATTCCAGCAAAATTCATGTTTGCTCTTACTTTTTCTAAAAAAAGGTGGTGAAGTAAAGAAGTGAATTAGAGACTATTATTTCTTTAAAAGCTATTCATTTTATAAATTTTTATCCACTATGTACCTGGCACACAATCTAAGTGAATGTATCATTTTCTTATGTTAATAATGGAAATTAAGTAAGTTTTGGTTAACATACCAGTGGCAATACCAGGCATACCTGAGCATACTTGGAACCCCAAATACTCATTGTTTTAGAACATTTTTTAGATCAACTAAGGCACTATCTGAAATATTCATGCCAAATGCGATAGATAGAATTGTCTTAGGTAATCTTATCAGAATTAAATCAAACAGTAGCAGCTCTTTCTGCCCACAGGTCCTGTCCCTGTTCTTTAATAAGATCACCTTTTTGCACCAAAAAAAAAAAAAAAAGTAAATCAAACAGTGTCATTAATATTTAGAGATGTTGTAGAGAGTGAGCTTATTATGCCTGAAAAAAAAAATAGGGGAACTAGATAGAAAAGTGGTGGTTGAGAGTAGAGGATGGAGGTAATGGACAGTGAAGTGGAAGAAGCAAGAAGACCTAGAGGAATAGAAAGCTAACTGCAAACCTGATCCCATCACTGGTTTGCTCAAAATCCTTCAGATGCTAAGGACACCACCGATGGTTTCCTACCCAACAGCTCTTACTCTTCCCTCCCTTCCTTGCAGATAGAAGCCACTTCTGGGCGCCTGGGTGGCTCAGTTGGTTAAGCGACTGCCTTCGGCTCAGGTCATGATCCTGGAGTCCCGGGATCGAATCCCGCGTCGGGCTCCCTGCTCAGCGGGGAGTCTGCTTCTCCCTCTGCCCTCCTCCCTCTCGTGCTCTCTGTCTCTCATTCTCTCTCTCTCAAATAAATAAATAAAATCTTTAAAAAAAAAAAAAAAGAAGCCACTTCCGATCACAAAGGGTGAAAATGCCAGATACACGCTTTCCCGGCATTCAGTGCGGATAGGTGTTCCCCTGTGACTGGGTTCTGGCCAATGAAGAAATGGAGAATTCCGAGCGATGCTTCTGGAAAAGACTTTCTTCTCTGTTTGCACAGACTCTGCCTACCTTTTCCAGGCCATTGAACATAACTGTAAGGACATGATGCTTGGAATTGCTGCAGCTATATGGGGACTAGAAGAAGAGATAGCATGAGACCCTAAGACGAGGTGTCACACATAGACTCTAATGACCACCCAGAGTATGGATTTGCCACATTTATGAAGTTCCTAGATATCTGAACTTCCACAGTTATAGCACATATTCCACTTATTGTAACTACTTAACAAATTGACCCATGCAAGTCAGGTTTGTGTCTCTCTTGTTCCTTTCTGTATCCTAAGAATCTACATGGTACCTAGCAGTCGCATCTGTGGAACATATGAAGAGTTGAAGGATATTAGAAGCAAAATAATTTCAAATATCAATTAGAAAAAGGCAAACATCTGATTAGAAAAATGCACACAGACGTGATAGGCAATTTCCAAATGGCCATCAACAGATGAAAAGACGGTCAGCCCCTGTACCAATCAAAAAACACAAATGAAAAAGAATAATATATTTTGGGGGTACCTGGCTGACTCAGTTGGTAGAACATGCAATTCTTGATCTTGGCTTCACGAGATCAAGCCCCATGTTAGGTATAGAACTTACTTAAAAATAAATAAATAATGGAGTGTCTGCGTGGTTCAGCCGGTTGAGCGTTGGAATCAATTTCGGCTCAGGTCATGATCTCGGGGTCGTGAGATTGAGCCCTATGTCAGGCTCTGTGCTGAGCGTGGAGCCTGCTTAAGATTCTTTCTCCTTCTCCCTCTGTCCCCCTCACTCACATGTGTGCGCGCTCTCTCTCTCAGATAAATAAATAAACAAATAAATGTACCCAAAAAAGAGTAATATTTTTCACTAACAGATTGGCAAAATGAACAAAGGTTTCTCCCATGTTGGGAATGTTGCAGTGAAATGGGTACTCTCATACGTTGTAGGAGCAAGTGTAAATTGTATAAACTTTCTAACCATAAATATCAACGCTTAAACTCACCATCTAACCTAGTAATTTATTTAGAATGCATTCTAAGAAAATAATCAGGCAATGTACAAAGATGTTTGGATGTGGATGTTCACCACAGCATTGTTTAACATTATATACCTGGAAGCAACTTAAATGTACACCCATACAGAACTTGTGCCTACACAGCAGAATCCTACAAAGTTTAAAAAAGAGGAGATAGAGGGGCACCTGGGTGGCTCAGTCGTTAAGCGTCTGCCTTCGGCTCAGGTCATGATCTCAGGGCCCTGGGATTGAGCCCCGCATCGGGCTCCCTGCTCCGCGGGAAGCCTGTCTCTCCCTCTCCCACTCCCCCTGCTTGTGTTCCCTCTCTCGCTGTCTCTCTCTCTGTCAAATAAATAAAATCTAAAAAAAAAAAAAAAAAAAGAGGAGATAGGAAACACCTAGATGTCTTGATATGAATAAATGTTCATAAAATGTGTTTAATTGAAAAAGCAAGTATAGAGTATTAGTAAATAACAATGCCATTTAAAATACATGTTAAAAATTAAATACCAAATTTAAAACAACTAAACCAATTAATAAATCGGTTGAAACAAACCATTCAAAGAACATCTTGGATCAAGAGGAACATATCCAGCCACTAGTTTTGAACCTTTTCAGTCAGAGAATATTCACTTTACATTCACAACAATCAGTCATACTCAAAAAAGGCACAAGTTGTAAAGTGGGTCACTTAGGGTAAAATCATATCAATGTTTAGGATTAATGTGACCTGAAATTTACACACACACACACACACACAACACACACACGATCTGGTTTTGCAAGTTTTCAGCCACTGATGCTTATCTCACATAATTAGTCCTATTTTTTGCCTCTTAAAAATTTATGGATTTATTTTATACTTAAGCTGATTTGATGAGACTCTTCTCATATGAAGAGAAACAAACTAATAAAAATGAAGAAATGCTTTTCTTTATTGGAGAAACTTTAAGATGTTAATTGAATAATAAAATGTGGGGGGAAAAGAGAAATCTGGGTGCAAACCATGTTCTTCAATCAAGCCTCCAGGTGAGAACCCCATTTTCACTCTTGCTTGTGAGGTGCTTGCTGGTGTCAAGCCTTGGGTCTTTGGGGAGATTCCTCAGCATCAGGTTGCTTCTCAATTTTCTCCCATCAGACTTAGGATGGAGCTTCTCCGTATTTATCTATACGCTTTGAGGCTGCCCAAACTCTATTGCTGTTGTTTTCTTTCATTCTCTTTATCCTTGTTAGTTTATGCCTTAAAATAATGACGATGACAACAACAGATCCTTTTCATGTGTTTATGAGAGGTTTCGGAACAGAGTGGATCGAAATGTGTACGTGTAGGGGCACCTGGGTGGCTCAGTCAGGTAAGCATCAGACTCATAATTTTGGCTCAGGTCATGGTCTCAGGGTCCTGGGGTCCAGCCCCAAGGCGGGCTCCACACTCAGCACGGAGTCTCCCTCTGTCCCCCTCACTCACATGTGTGCGCGCGCTCTCTCTCAGATAAATAAATAAACAAATAAATGTACCCAAAAAAGAGTAATATTTTTCACTAACAGATTGGCAAAATGAACAAAGGTTTCTCCCATGTTGGGAATGTTGCAGTGAAATGGGTACTCTCATACGTTGTAGGAGCAAGTGTAAATTGTATAAACTTTCTTTTTTTTTTTTAAGATTTTATTTATTTATTCATGAGAGACAGAGAGAGGCAGAGGGAGAAGCAGGCTCCCAGCTGAGCAGAGAGCCCGAAGTGGGGCTCGATCCCAGGACCCTGGGATCATGACCTGAGCCAAAGGCAGATGCTTAATGACTGAGCCACCCAGGCGCCCCAGCTTCTAGTATTTTTATTAGCAGGCTTGTTCTCTTACATCTGACTGCTTGGTCTGTCTCTTTTCTGGCAAGTCTTTCTCCTTGTCCTGTCTAAGCATAGATATCTCCTAAGATTCTAGTCTCCCAAGCTGAAGCTCACCTATGATTTCAATTCAGATGGCACCCAAATAAATACATGATCTCCTGCTTCTTCCCTACAGACTCATTTTCCAACCATCAGTGTAATCCTGACACTAGCAAACCTCATATGCCTGATGCTGACCTCCTTACATAGCCATACAACCAGGTCTTCTCCTCTGAACCTCTTGTTTTCTCTCTTTTTGGAATTGGCATCACCAAATCCTTGAAGCCTTGAAACCTGGCTATTAGTAGAAATGCCTTATTTTCCCTTAACCTCTACATCCACTCATTTGTCAAATTATGTAGCTTCCCCTTTGGAAATGGCTTTCATTTCCATATCCTTTTTTCACCGCTTGTCCAGTGGAAAAAAAAATCTATGTTACTCAAATCTCCTTCACTAGCCATTAAAGATTTCTTTCTGAACGGCAATTCTTAAACATTTTTTTTTTAAGATTTTATTTATTTATTCATGAGAGACAGAGAGAGAGAGGCAGAGGGAGAAGCAGGCTCCCAAGGAGCAGGGAGCCCGATGCGGGACTCGATCCCAGGACCCTGAGATCATGACCTGAGCCGAAGGCAGACGCTTAACCATCTGAGCCACCCAGGCGCCCCTCTGAACGGCAATTCTTTTTTTTTTTTTTTTTTTTTTTTAATTTTTTTATTCTTATGTTAATCCCCTTACATTACAACATTAGTTTTAGATGAAGTGTTCCATGATTCATTGTTTGTGCATAACACCCAGTGCTCCATGCAGAATGTGCCCTCCTAAATACCCACCACCAGGCTAACCCATCCTCCCACCCCCCTCCCCTCTAGAACCCTGTTTGTTTTTCAGAGTCCATCGTCTCTCATGGTTCGTCTACCCCTCCGATTTCCCCCGCTTCATTCTTCCCCTCCCGCTACCTTCTTCTTCTTCTTCTTTTTTTTTTTCTTAACATATATTGCATTATTTGTTTCAGAGGTACAGATCTGAGATTCAACAGTCTTGCACAATTCACAGCGCTTACCAGAGCACATACACTCCCCAGTGTCTATCACCCAGTCCCCCCATCCCTCCCACCCCACCCCCCACTCCAACAACACTCAGTTTGTTTCCTGCGATTAAGAATTCCTCATATCAGTGAGATCATATGATACATGTCTTTCTCTGTTTGACTTATTTCACTCAACATAATACCCTCCAGTTCCATCCACGTCGTTGCAAATGGCAAGATCTCATTCCTTTTGATGGCTGCATAATATTCCATTGAATATATATACCACATCTTCTTTATCCATTCATCTGTCGATGGACATCTTGGCTCTTTCCACAGTTTGGCTATTGTGGACATTGCTGCTATAAACATCGGGGTGCACGTAGCCCTTCGGATCCCTACTTTTGTATCTTTGGGGTAAATACCCAGTAGTGCAATTGAACGGCAATTCTTAATAATGACAATGAACTACGTCCTCAGCCTTACCTCCTAACACTCACGGTTTCTCCACATTCCAGACAAGTTAGACTGTGGTAGACATTAAAAAAAACGTTAAATTTAGCATTTGACCTTTGATTATTTATAAGTGACTCTCCAAAACGCCGGAGGCATTGCTAATTTATTATTTTCCGGAAGCACAAATTCAAGTTACATATGCTACAAAGTTGGTGATAGGAAAAGTCACTTAATTATAAGAGTGGCTCGCCAACTGCCCCAGAGCCACACCTCACTCTGGCTTTGTTGTTTTCAACTTATCCTCATCATAGTCAGCAGGTTTTATTAAAGTTCTGAAGGAGGTCGCGGCTGAGTGGCTCAGTCGTTAAGCATCTGCCTTCGGCTCGGGTCGTGATCCCAGGGTCCTGGGATCGAGCCCCGCATCGGGCTCCCTGCTCCGCGGGGAAGCCTGCTTCTCCCTCTCCCACTCCCCCTGCTTGTGTTCACTCTCTCGCTGCTCTCTCTCTCTGTCAAAATAAATAAAATCTTTATAAAAAAAAAAAATAAAGTTCTGAGGGGACCATCTATATATTTCCACTTTACTATCTCCCAGCAGGAAGTGTCTTATGCTAGAAATGACATTTGTGATTTTTGTTTTATAGATAGAACTCTTGCGTCAAGGGTTACTCTCCTTGCTTATCCTTGAGAATGCGCAGGGCTTTCTGGTTTCCGGAGCCTTGCTTACATTGTTCCCTACCCCAGTGATTTCATTATATATTGCTACATAAGTAACCACCCCCAAACCTAGCGGCTTAAAAGGATAATCATTAATTTGCTCACAAGAGTGTTTACAGTTTGGTCAGGATTCTGACACAACAGCTTGTCTCTGTTCCATGTGATGTCAGCTGGGATGGCTCAATATAGAGGATCTACCTCCAAGATGGCTCACTCAGAAGGCTGGTTGCTGGCGCTGGCCTGTTGTAGGCAGCTCAGATGAAGCTGTGTGTGATGGGGTCTGGGAAGATGGCTAGGGCTTGAATTTCTTCCATGTGGGCCTCTCTAGGTGGCTGCTTGGGATCTCTCATTACATGAAAGCCGGGTTCCAAGAGGCAGGAAGCAGAAGCTGCCAGAAATCTTTAATGTTTGGGCTCAGAATTCCCAGAATGTCATTTCCTCCACACTCTATTCGTCAAAGCAGAAACAGGCCCCGCTCAGATTCAAGAGGAGGACACATAAGCTACAACTCTTGATGGCAAGAGTGACATGCATGTACAAAAAGGTGAAATTTGGGGTGGGCCATATTTGAAGACTAGCTACCACCATTTACCATATGGCCACAACAATACATGTCCCTCCCATGTGAAAAATACACTTATCTCCTCCCCTAAGATATGAAAATATCCGTACCATTATATATCAGTTCATCGTCTAGGACAGGGGTGAGCAAACCACAGCATGAGGGCCAAACCCAACCTGTGGACTATTTTTGTACAGCCCCTGTGATAAGAATGGTTTTGTATTTTTACAGGGTTATAAAAAAACAACAACACAAGAATATGTGAGAACAATCACACATGTGACCTGCAAAGCCTCAAATATTTACTATCTGGCTCTATCCAGAAAAAGTTTGCCAACTCCTGGTCTAGGATATCAGCTTCTAAATGGGGTTCAAGGGCAGATGTGGCTCCTTGGGTGTCATCCCTTGACTATGGCTCCTCAGACATGGATCCTCTTGATCTGAAGACCAGTGAACCGAAGAGACAAAGTATCTGTCTCTTTCACACACCCAACATCTAATGGTAAGGTAGGGACAGAAAACCTATAATAGACACTCCCATTCAAAAAGGGGACAAAACAAGAGGGACACGGAAAGTGATCCATAGCAATTCCAAAATCCGACTGGTCAAATGACATCAGTTCCTTTTTTTTTTTTAAGATTTTATGTATTCGGGCGCCTGGGTGGCTCAGTTGGTTAAGCGACTGCCTTCGGCTCAGGTCATGATCCTGGAGTCCCTGGATCGAGTCCCACATCAGGCTCCCTGCTCAGCAGGGAGTCTGCTTCTCCCTCTGACCCTCCCCCCTCTCATGTGCTCTCTCTCATTCTCTCTGTCTCAAATAAATAAATAAAATCTTTAAAAAAAAAGATTTTATGCATTCATTAATTTTATATATAAAGAAAGAGAGTGAGCAGGGAGAAGAGTAGAGGAGGAGTGAAAGGGATAAACAGACTCTGCACTGAGCATGGAGCCTGATGTGGGACTCGATCTTATGACCTTAAGATCATGACCCTGAGATCATGACCTGAGCTGAAACCAAGAGTTGGATGCTTAACCAACTGAGCCACCTGGGCTCCCCAACAGCAGTTCCTTAATTTGGCCTACTCCTTCTCTTTGAAAATGATTCTCAGGGGCTTTTTGCGCCATCTTTTTTTTGTTTTTTAAGATTTTATTTATTTATTTGAGTAAGAGAGCACACAGGCAGAGGTAGAGAGAGAAGCAGGCTCCCCACTGAGCAGGGAGCCTGATGCGGGACTCGATCCCAGGACCCTGGGATGATGACCTGAGCTGAAGGCAGACACTTTATGGACTGAGCCACCCAGGTGCCCCTTTTTGCTCCATCTTGAGTCATGTCCTCTTTTGGAAACAGCCCATAATTGCAGATGAGTAGCTTCCTCAGCCTGCTTCCTGCCTTTGAAGTTGAAGCTCTGGAAGCCTCTTCATTATGCACAGTATCTACTTCAGTGCAAGCTAGTGGAGATCCTTAAAAGCCATATATTTCTTATCATCTCCCTTAGGCAAAAGCCATACTCCCAGTTCTTTCTAAGGGAGGCCCTTCTCTACATTGGGCCAGTGTGAGACTGCTCTGGACACCACCATCTAGATTCTTAGAAGCCCTGCTATCTAGTTGAAAGGATCTATGAGGTACCACCTTAAATCTTTCAGAGCTATCAATTTATCTATTGCTGTGTAACAAGTTACCCAAACGTAATGGCTTAAAACAGCAATCTTTTATTATCTCAGTTTCTGTTGGTTAGAAATCTAGGGCTCTGCTTAGCTGGGTCCCTCTGCCTCAAGGTCTCTCAAAGGCACCAACCAAGGTGTCAGCTGGGGCTATCTATGGTCTTGTTTTAGTCAGCTCAGGCTACCATAACAAAATATCCCAGTTCTGGAGGTTGGAAAGTCCAAGATCAAGGTGCCAGGCAGTTTAGTTCTTGGTGAGTGGCTTCTTCCCGGCTCGTAAATGGCCATCTTCTCACTGTCCTCACAAGCCAGAGAGCAGAAGCTCTGATGTCTCTTTTATCTCTTACAAGGGCCCTAATCCCATCCCGGGGGCTCCACCCTCATGACCTCATCTAAACCTAATTACCTCCCAAAGGCCCTAATACCATCACACGGGGGGTTAGGGCTTCATAATATGAATTTTGGGGGGATACAAACATTCAGTCCCTAACAGGTCTCATCTCATCTAAGGCTGCACTTAGGGAAGATCCACTTCCAAACTTGCTCACATGGTTGTTGGCAGGAATTCAGTCCCTTGTGGGTTGTTGGATCAAAAGCGCCATTTCCTTGCTGGTGCTTGGATGGAAGCGTCCATTGCTCCTTGTCACATGGGCCTCTCCATAGGGCTACTGGCATCATGGTAGCTGGCTTCCATCAAGGGCAGCAAGTGAGAGAGCAAGGAGAGGGTGTGTAAAAAGGGAGTCATTGTCTCTCTTAATCTAATCTTGGAAGTGATATCCATCACTTTTGCCAGACTCTATTCATGAAAAGCAAGTCACTGGGTCCAGCTCACACTCAAGGGGAGAGGATGACACAAGGGCTTGAATACCAGGAAGGAGGGACCATTGGGGGCCATGGTGGAGGCTGCCTGCCACAGCTGTACCCTTGTCTTGAACTTTACCTAAGGCCATATTTTCCTGAGAGCACCCTGGATTTGACCTCGGCCCCGAGGCCATTTCTTATTTTGATGATTTTGTCCTCTGGAGAGGCTAGAAATGACAGTTTTATTTCAAATCCAGCAAGTCCCGGCTTCTTTATGTTTCCTCTAAATTCAGATGGAAAACGGAGCAGTGCCCCCCCCCCTTTTTTTTGGCTCATCTCACTTCTCTTGTACTATATCATAAGCATCTGAAAGAAATTCTTCAACTTTTTTTACCATCTATCCAAATAGCTCCTTAGCCAGATCCATGTGTTCATTAGGTATCTTTTCTGTCTTTCATGTAACGGCAAGCTAGTTTAGCTAATCGTTTTTCCAATAGATAAGTGGAGCCCCCTCTCTCCAGCCTCTAATAACAATACTCACTGCCCCTTCGTAATGCTCTCCGCTAGTAGACTCCTCAGTGTTCTTCCAGCTTCCATCCTCTACCTGGTCCCAGAGCCACTGCCGCCTGTTCTAGGTTTCTATACATCGGGACCTCACCTCTAGGTATGCAATTACATTTGAGTTATTTATTGCTGTATAAGAGAACACCCTAAAACTTAGTGTTTTAAAACAACAGCATTCACTTTTTTGCTAACAGTTTTGCAGTTTGGGCATGACTCTGAAGACAGCTCATGTCTCTTCCATGTGGCGTGAGTTGGCGCAGCTCAACCAGGGCTGGAGGATCCACTCCCAAGAGAACTCACTCACAAGGCTGGCAATTGGTACCAGCTGTCTGCCAAGAGCTCAGCGGGAGCTGTGAGCCCGGGACCTGGTTCTCTTCCACGTGGGCCTCTCCACGTGGCTGCATGGGTTTCCACAAATGATTAGAAGGAAGTAATTGAATTTCACAACTATTTAGGAGGTAAAAATCAAGAGGATGTGTCACAACAATGTGAGTATACCTCGCACTACTGAACTGCGCACTGTGGAATGGTATATACAGTGCTGTGTTTTTTAAAGCCACAAAACCTAATGAATAAAATCAGGGGAAGATGATGATGGCCTGCAGGTGGGTGGGGGTGGAGAGAGAGAGAGCGATGTCAAGGATGACAAAAACCCAATAAAACATAGCCTCTGGCCTTGAGAACTTTCTGGGTCGAGCAGAGGATGCAAAAGTGTGAAAAGATATTCACAACCCATGTGGTAGATCCTGTAGCTTTCTGCTGGAGTGCTAACAGGTACATGACCCCTGCCCTGCAAAATACCTCAGAATAGATCTTTAATGTCTGCAATTCCCAGAGACAAACACTGAAGACGTAATTATAGGTTTGGATTTCTTTTTTTTTTTTTTTTAAAGATTTTATTTATTTGAGAGAGAGAATGAGATAGAGCATGAGAGTGGGGAGGGTCAGGGGGAGAAGCAGACTCCCTGCTGAGCAGGGAGCCCGACACGGGACTCGATCCCGGGACTCCAGGATCATGACCTGAGCCGAAGGCAGTCGCTTAACCGACTGAGCCACCCAGGTCCCCTAGGTTTGGATTTCTTAAAGCAAACCTCAAAATGAACACTGCCCAAGAAACAGAGATAAGGCATAAAACTACAGGTGCATGCAACATTCCCCTTTCAATCTAGCATGTAAGCTTGTAGGCTAGAAGCAATGTGGTAAAGCAGTGGGCAGGGGAGAAGGCAGATGTTTCGTGGTCATTAGCCCTATATTTTTAGGATACAAAATCCCTTTGTTGTCTTGTAACTCCTGATGTGTCTGGAAATTGTGCTCCTGGGTTTTCACTTTTTTTTTTTTAAGATTTTATTTATTTATTTGAAAGAGAGAGAAAGAGAGAGAGCACATGAGAGGGGGGAGGGTCAGAAGGAGAAGCAGACTCCCCGCCGAGCAGGGAGCCCAATGCGGGACTCGATCCAGGGACTCCAGGATCATGACCTGAGCCGAAGGCAGTCGCTTAACCAACTGAGCCACCCAGGCGCCCCGAGTTCTCACTTTTGAAACTTTCTTGCTTTAAAGTAATAAACAGGTCATAAAGATCACTTATATCCTGAACAATTTCTTTCCTCTCACTAAAGTTTCATCAACAGCCAAAGTCTATTTACAGAATTTCAGGGGGGTTTGTTGGTAATGTATGACCCTACTTTCTTCCAAGTAAGTCTACACCATTCTTCATGGAAAGGACAGGAAACAGGAGTCCCTCTTTTCGTGGCGTATTACCCCCATCCCATATACTTTTCTGAAAACACCTTGAATTTCATGCTCACCGTTGATATATGTTCCAGACCTCCCTGCTGTATCGTTAACTGCCTGATGCATTAGGTGACTAGTTGAGTGGTGTGATTTTATTTATTTTTGAAATCTCATCAGTTGTCTCATTCTGAGCAAGCTCTCTGTCTAGGTAGGGTCTCCCCCTGTAAAATATTGACTACAGACCACTACCAAAATCTGCCTAGTGCCCTTGTGGTGGGTCTCCATGCTGAGACACCTCTCCTAATTCAGTCCCTCGTGAAGGGTCTTGGAAGGATCTGATAATGTCATTCAAGGCTGAAAATCAATATCTGATAAGACTTAATGTGTTCATTCATTCAAAAATAACCACCGAGTGCCTACTATGTGTTAGACACTCTCTAGATGTTGGGAACACAACAATGAACACATCAGACAAAGATCCTCTCATAGCCCTTATTTTCGTTTTTTTATCCCAGAGGTTTTTGACTTTTAACAATGGACAAAGTGCTGGCTTGGCTTAAAGACAAAGGAATCAGGTTCTATGTTTGGAATTAAGCCACATTTCCCTGGATGGGGGTAGCAGCAGCGTCCTGGAATCACACAACATCTTCCACCTACTCATAAGAGGAGTCTGGAACCATCAATGACTAGATCAATTGACATTTTTCTTGGGCCTTTGCCAGGCTCCAGCAAGACAATATCTTTCTGTGGAGCGTATTCCGTACCAGGCCAGGGCCAAGGAGGGCAAAGTGCTGGCGGCTTTGGTGGAGCCGGGGCCCAAGACCACCACTCAGCCATTGCTCAGGAAGACATTGCCCCCTCGTGGTTCCTTATGTAACTGAGGGAGGGACTGGGAGTGGAAAGGGCTGTCCAAGTTTCCAGATCAATTGTGTGGCCCTTGCCTCTTCCGAACTTCAGTTGCAAGTTCAACAGATTCTTGGCTTATTTTCATCCAGGATACACTACCCCCACCCCCCACCCCCGTAGAGAGGCATGACATCATGACAGCAATTCAATCTTTATCAAAATCTTCAGACTCCCCCCCCACCCCTCCCACCCCAAGAAAAACCCAAGAGGTGAATGGAAGCATCGCCACTCTTTTTTTCTTCACAATCCTCTTCACACAAGTATTTTCATTGCTTTCTGCGATTTGAACCAGGATCCCTGATCATGGTGCCGTGGAGTTGTTTTGGGTATCTTGTCTCCACAACACCAGTTTAAAGTCCTTAAAAGCAGGAGCCTTATCTCCATTCCCACCCCCACCCCACTCCCAGCAGCACTTAAACCAGTATAGCGTGAAGAATGTGGGGGGGGGGGGAGGAAGGGGGCAGAGAGAGATAAACAGTGAGGCAAGCAAATAAATAGAAATTGTGATTGGTGCTGTGAAGAAAGGAACAGGGTGCTGTGTGAGAGAATTCCTGGGCGTGGGAAGTGAGGGAGAACCTACTGACATATGCAGTTTTAAATTTATGTGTTTATGATACCGGAATGGAGAAGCTCTGTATGGCCCTGGAAAAATGGAAATTTCCTTAATGATAACGCTAACTTCCATGCTCTGTAACCTTAAACTGGGCAGGAATGGGTGCTGGGTGCTATAGCTCTACCAACCTGTCATCGCCTTTCATTGCAACCCCCTGGGAGGTAACTCTACTCCCATTTCACAGGTGAGGAAACCGAAACCTCGCAATCCTTCCGAGGTTGGCGCGTAAACAGGCGTTGTGCGCGAACCTCCCACAGTACTGAGCCCTCTCTCTAAGCTGCTTTGACCCTGTGAAGATCATCTGTGTTGGCCTCCAGTTCGGATCGCTGTGAGGAATATTCACTTAGCCAACAAAGATTTGAGTGCCTACTGTATACCAGGTAGCGTATTTAAATAGCCGTGGGATTATAAAGAGAAACAGGGCACGGTGGTGTTGTCTGGCGGGCAGGCTCTCCCAGGAGAGGGAGGGAGGCAGCCAGGTAAACAAATAATTCCAGAACGGTCTGCTAAGGGCCGTTGACAGGAGCCTGAGCAGGGGGCCCGTGAAGCCTAGCGGAGAGCGCAGGCCGGCGCGCGGAGGCTGGGAGGCTTGCGAGAACCCGGCGCTGGAGGGGGGTTTGAAGCTGTGCCCTGAAAACGCCGGCCCGGAGCCGGCTGCCCCCGGACGTCGCTCGTTCTCTCGCATCCTGTCATTTCAAGCTGCCAACCAGGAAGGGAGGAAATAGGTCTGGGCCGGTACTGAAAGGGAGGGGCTGGCTTAGGGACAGGGGTGCGAATCCCCGCGGGCAGCAAGCCAACAGCAGTAGCCCATCACGCTTCCCGGGCGCCGCGCTGGCCCGGCCTGGCTCCCCGAAGCCCCTCTCCAAGCCGGCGCGCGCCGCTACGCGAGTTCGCCAACTCCGGCGCAGCCGGGCCGCCGGGGCCCCCAGGGGCCGGGGAAGCGGGAGGACCCAGCCTCCCGCCCGCGCCTCTGCCCTCGCCCTCCGACCTACCGCCGAGTCGGGGGCTGGGGGTCGGCCGCTTCCGCCTGCCGCCCGCGGCCCCTCCCCGGCGCGCGCCATCCGGCCGCGGGGCAGCCGCCCCCGGCGCAGCCCCTCCTCCCGCGGGGGGCTTCTCCGTCCCGCGTCCCGTCCCTCCGGGCTAAAGCCGGCAGCCCACGTCTAGGGAGGGCGGAGGGGGGAGGAGGAGGAGGAGGAGAGGGAGGAGAGAGGGGAGGGAGGAAAGCGAGAGAAAGGCAGCTGCTTGGATCCCGTACTTCCCAGAGCCTGCCTGGAGCGCGCACTCTCCGGGTCCCAGCGTCCCAGCCGCGGCCCGCGCCCCGCACCACCTCCTCCTTCGGTCTGGGCACCCCTCGCCCCCTCCCTCCGGCCCCCGCTAGGCTCCGGCAGCGGCCGCCCCCAGCCCCTGCTTGGCCACATCGTCAACTCTCTGGGCTCCCTCCTGGGACGCGCGCCCTCGCCCCATCCTTTCTTCCTTCCTTCCTTCCCTCGCGCCCGCCCTCCCTCACCAGGTCTCCCTCCCGGGTCCCGATTGTCTCCGTCCCCTTCCCAGTCGGCCCGCGCCTCGCCCTGCCCCGTCTCTCCCTCGCACTTCCTGGGTCGCCCGCCGCCGCAGTCTCGCCTAGCCGTGGGAGCCCGAGCCGCCGCTGCCCCGGCTCCAGCCCCCGCAGCCCGCGGCGCCCGCCCGAGGGAGCCCCGGCGCCCGGGGAAGGGAAAAGTGGGCGAGCGCGCCCTCGCCCAGCCCCGCGCCCCAGCCCTGCCCGGCGAGGAAGGACCGGGAAGATGAACAACGGCGGCAAAGCCGAGAAGGAGAACACCCCGAACGAGGCCAACCTTCAGGAGGAAGAGGTACGGAGGGGCTCGCTGCGGCGGGGGTACGACCTGGGGCGCCGGCCGCGGGCTTTCAACCGCGTGCGGGCGGCCGGCCCCGGGGCGCCGCAGTCGAGGGTTTGGGAATTGCCCTCGCCCCGAGGCACAGCCCCAAACTGTGGCCCCGGGAGGGGGGGTTCTCTTCGGAGAGCGTGTTTTTGTGGGTTCTTAAGACTGCGTAACTTTGAGGACTTTTCGGAGACTTTTGTAAGTATAATGCTCAGCTTTGTTTGCGTGGGATTTTAAAAGCGGAATCGAGAGCTGACTCCTGGGTGACCTCAGTTTATTGGGACCCGGAGGGTCAGGACTTAATTCTGCGACCGGGACTGGGAAGTTGAGGGGTGTGTTTGTGCGGTGTAAGGAAAGAACTCCGGGAAAGTTCTCGTTAAAAGACACCTTCTGTTCCCTGCCCCCTCCCTTTCAATGTTAAAAGTTCTTGGTGAAATATCTTTCCAGCTGAGGCATTTTGGATTAATAGATAACTCATCAGCTGCATTCTTCTCTGATGAGTCAAAGACCCCGAATGTGGGTGATTAGGTTTTGTAAATTTAGGGGCGATGTGGGGGGCGGGGCGAATAAGAGTTTAAAACTTTACAATTCACCAAGCGATCATCTAGGCTCCTTTAATGGGACTTTGACTTCTGAGCGTAAATTTTATGTGGTGCGTCCGTAACAACGTTAAAAATGTTGCGGCGGCGGTGCGTTCCGTTGGTAGAAACAAAATTTAACTGTGGGAGGGAACTCCCTGAACAGACGTTTCAGAATTTTGTAGTTAGGATATTTGTGGTATCCTTTTAAATGGCTTTGTTCCTGCAGGTACGTAATCTGGAGTCCAAGAAACAATACTTTTTTCGCCTACTTTTTAGGATCCCTCATAGCTGAGTTCTTAAACATTCTAAAAAGAACTTGAGTGTGGAGATGCAGGAAAGTATGCATCTAGAATAAGACCTGTAAGGCATTCTTAGAGGTCTTGTATTCCAATATATAAAGTTAACAGAATGGTAAACTGATTGTTAAGCGGTTAGGATGTTGAGATTATTATGGAGATAACGTGTTGCGTGCAGACTAAGATCCTGATAGTGAAACCAAACGTTGGGGAGGATTTAAATAGTACTTTTAAGTCCTCAGCACATTGTCCACTTGTGGAAAGGGAACTATTTAAATGAAGATAGAGGGACTTAAGACCATGCAAATCAATGCAAAACACAAGATTTTACTCTTAAGCCCATTTGTATGGGGCAACCCACCTGAATTGCAGTAAGCTGAAAATTGCCTTCACACCTGAGGGTAATTGTGCTTTTTATTTTAAACTATTATTTTGAAAAGTGTTATTTACATGCTAGTTCTTTAGGACTACTGACATTCCCCTCTTTTCAGAGAGTCCGAGACCTGAATTGCAAGTTGCACTTTTTTTTTCTTGAATCTTACTGACTGCTCTATTTATTTTCCCTACCCTTGAAATAAAATTTTAAAAATGAGGAGTGTGCTTCTCTAAGGAGTTGCTATATTTAACTAATTCACCTAACACACCAATTGCTTCAGAAACCTTTCTATTTCACTTAGATGGGCAGTCTGTTTATTTTTAAGGGTAAGACGGTATGGTGTGAAACCATCTTTCTCTGCTCACCCAATTGAGAATTCTTGTAAATGGAAAAGTTAATCAGGCAGACCCAAAGGCTTTTTTTTTTTTTCTTTTAGTAGGTAGCAGAAGAGGTTTAAGTGTTCCAAAACCATAACCTACTTAACTTGAGAAAATTAAGTAGAGAAAAAAAATCGCATTTTTCACGTAACCCATCTCAGCCTCACTGCCACCAGGACTGAGGTGTTGTCGGCCCCGTTCCTGGGGCGCCTTAATGTGTGAAGTTGTGTATGAGTAGAACCGCAGGTGAGCTTAGTACAGAGTTACTGCCTCTTACCTGTTCTTTTGCCCTGACCATGTGCCTTTTTCAGGAGGCAACAGCATGTGGCTCTACGACGGGTCAGCAGTTTTGGCGAGACAGTTATTTTAAAACTAAGTGGACGGTTAGGAAGAGTTTAGAACCCAAGTTGTACCAGAGGTGGAGTATAAAGACAGATACCCCATGAAGAGAGAGAATGTTAAACATTCAGGAGAAGAAAGGAAATAGGCCTTGAGTGATGCAGGTAATTTTGCGCTAATTCTCTGTTTTGAGTTTGTTTTGTTTTTGATAAACTCTAACCTCTTTTTTTTTTTCCTAACCCTGAAAGCCACAAGTAAAATAAATAGGGTATTTGGTGAGTCCCATTAATGTGCTCAGCGTTATACAAAAACCACCACCCTGGACCCTTTCCCTGCCCACCCAGCGAACAGCAATTTGTTCTCAAACACATTTAAAAGCCTTGGCTGAGGATTCCAGTATACAGAACACACACATATAAAATGTATATACCCATAATGACAAGAGAGGGGGAAAATGTGTTTTGTTGTCATTTCTGGTGGCCATTGAGCTGACTTGGAAAAGCAAGTCCAATCATCATTAAGAGAAAACAGTTTATTTCCTAGAACATCAGAGCAATTTAGGCTTTCTCTACCACTTCATAGAATCCAAGGGTTTTTTTTTTCTCTATTTTTTCAAATGAGTTCCTTTTATCTTCCAGTGCATTTTAGCCCTGTATGAGAGCTTTTAAAGCATACTCTGAAATAATTGATACCGAAACACTTGTTTGGTTCCAACTGTATAGAACGAACGGCCCAGGATTGAGGAGAATTTCTGTAGCTTTTTGGGGTCTGAGAACTTGGACAGGACATAGACTTCTGCGTTGGATACTATTGAAAGCTTTGAGGAAAAATCCTTTTTAAGATTTTGCTAGCTAGCTGTAAAAGATAATACATCTGGCCTTCTGGCTTACTGTGTGCTTGTTTCTCTACAACATGTCCCTTTAAAGAAGCCAGTTGTCAAAATCTTAACTGGAATCTGAGATTTATAGGGCTTATGTATAGGGCATTAGATAATTTCTTACATCATTTTACAGTTGATGAAATCCTAGAATTTTGCATCTAGCTTTGGACCAGGCAATATTCTCTTTAAACACCTTTGGCGATTTGAACTGGACTAGACTTTATTAAAAATCAGTAAACATATGTAGAGCAGACTCCGTTTGTCTTGTTGAGCTTTATGTATCAAGACTTTATCTGGTCGTAGATAGAAATTTATTTTTGGTCCCTTAATTTTCAAAACAATTTTTTTTTGAAATCCGATAAATATGCAATTTGGTTTTGCTTTTGCTTTTGCTTTTAGCCAGGTCATTGAGCATTTTTCAGGCTGATCACAAATCCTTTCTTAAAGGTGTTTTATTATGTTGAAGCACCAGTGGTAAACAGCAAGCTTTCCTTAAATTGATTTGAACTTCCTTGTACTTAAAACTAGAAAAGCAAAAAAGTTGACATTGTTGCGATATTGACTGAAAAGATACTTGGCAGATGTTGGGCAGGAATCATGTACAGTTGGTTCTTTACAAGCTAATACAAATCTTCACCTCACTTTCCTTTTAAAGTGCTTAGTGGGGTGCCTGGCTAGCTCAGTGGGAAGAGCATGTGACTCTTGATCTCAGGGCCATGAGTTTGAGCCCCTCGTTGGGTGTAGAGATTAAAAACCAAAAAGCCTTAAAAAAAAAAAAAAGTGCTTAGTAATCTTGCCCAAATATTGGGGTCATGAAGAAAATTGTTTCCTCCAGTTGGCCCACAGAAAGGCTACCATGTCAGTTGAGGATGGCAGTGTCTCAAGCTTTCAAGTGGGCATTAAGATAATCTACATTATGACTTGGGCAAAGACTCAGAATACTCTTTTTTTTTTTTTTTTTTTAAGATTTTTATTTATTTATTTGTCAGAGAGAGAGAGCGAGCACAAGCAGGGGGAGCAGCAGAGGGAGATGGAGAAGCAGACTCCCCGCCGAGCAGGGAGCCCTATGCGGGACTCGATCCCAGGACCCTGGGATCATGACCTGAGCCGAAGGCAGACGCTTAACGACTGAGCCACCCAGGCGTCCCAAGACTCAGAATACTCTTAAACAGTTCAACCACGTCTGGAGTCTGTTATTCCAAATCAAATCTAATATAACAAACCTATTTCAGCCTTTGAAGAGGCTTTGGTGATAGTTCCAAAAGGAAAGCACAATGACCTCCTAGTAAAATGCTGCTAAAGAAGCCTGCAAATATGGCATGTGCTTTTGAGCTGTTTTTCCAGTAGTTTTAAAATTTCCCTCATAAACCCTTGTGTTCTTGTGCAGTCTTTGTTTCTCCATGGCATTTTTGTTGTTGGGTGGATCGTTTGATAGGGTAGAGGTTCTTTTCAGAGTTGCTTTCATACGGTTTTTGTGGGTTCGTATGAATTTGTGCTTCACGGACAGAATGAATTCATTGTTGGTGATGAGGCAAGACAGTGGGCGCTGATGTGTACTGCAAGGTGACGCAAATTCATGCAGCTTTCTGGAGGACTTTGCTATTATATGGCAAGATATGTTCGTGAATTAGTTACTTCTGATAGTGAACAGTCATAAAGACTCTTCAATGTCTTACCCAGGGACATTGCTAAAGTAAATCATGGTATAATTTCTGTAAGAGAATAATAAGTAGCCATGAAAGGCCATGTTTTTAAAGGATGTATATGTATATGCATATATTTACTTTTGTTGTTGTTGGTCCAAAGCAGCAGAAATGCATTCTCTCACTGTTCTGGAGGCCAGAAATTTGGAATCAAGGTGTCCGCGTTGCCACATTCCCTCTGAAGGCTGTATTGGAGAATCTGACTTTTTCTTCCCGGCTTCTGACAACATTTTAATTGAGGGCATAATTGTCAATGTTAGGACATTAAACAAAAACAGATTTAAAAGTTCTTTGTGATGCCAATTCTTAAAAAAAAAAAAAAACCAAACCCCAAATAGGTAAAAAAAATATATGTATATTAATAAAAATTATTAGATTTTTACCTTCTAATGCTTTTCTATGCTTTCTAAATTTTCTAAAATGAACATGTGAACAAAATTGTAAAAAAAAAAAACAAAAAACAAACCCACCCAACTGTCTTTTTCTTTGAGTATTCCGTGGAATTTCTTTGCTGTACTTGTAGATGTCACAAAACCATTGGGTTGGTCCCACTTCCTTTTGCTCCCAAGCCTTGCTGCAGGAACCCAGCCTCTTCAGTTCCTTGCAGCCCTTCTCTGTGTTGCTCTCACTCATTCCTTTTCTCCTGGCTCATCTTAGTGCTCTTTAGCTGCTCACCTTGTTCTACCATGCTTTCTCAGTGCATCTTTCTATCATACTGCTCGGTCCTCTAATGGGTCCTTCAGCACTGATCTGTTCTCTGTACAACAAAGTCCAAACTTGACAGTCAGGATTGCCCTCATGTACCCCTGTGCTCTGTAAACCATTTGCTCCAACCATCTTTTCCCTCTTGATCTAGCTTGAGCTGCTTTCAAGGCAGGAGCCAAGTTTCAGCCTACATTGTGCAGACTCTTGTCACCTGAAGGTTCCATCCCAAAGGGATGGTTGTCCTCAGAATTCCAGTAGAAGTTGCTTTGTTCTCTTTAACTCCTGGATCATTACCTTCTTTCATGTAATTGTTTTTTTTAAAAAGATTGATGCCATCTCATTACAGTATTCCCAATATTCAACTCCTACCCAAAGATAGTACTCCAGTACCAGGTGAGTACTCCCCCACAGACACACACACTTACTCATATATACACATATAATTCTTTATAAATAATTTGTAAATGTGAAATATCCTTATTGGTAGGGTTGGTGATGATGACTTAGTATAGGTAGGCTGTTAAAAAGCAGACACTTAGTTACTATTCAGGTCCTTGCCCACTGGGAAATTAGGGAAGTTGTGGATGGATCAGGTGGGAAATGAACTCGCTCCACCTGCCATCTACAGCCTCTCTGCTTCTCCGGAGGGACATTTGGGTTTTCACCAATAGAATTTGGTGGTGGGTGCCGTGGAACTCTGACCTTTTGGACGCGGGCTCCTGGGAGCTTTGGTGAGGTGGAAGAGCCCGGAGCTCCCTGTGTTCCCAAACAAGCCTGCTCTGTGTGACAGCCACTTTGGAATGTTTGTGTTCAGTTTCATTTGGCACCTTAGTGTCTGCCTGGGGGAAGGGGGAAAGGGAATGCAAATGTTCCTCTTGAACAGTGCTTGCTTTGGTCAAAGAAAAAACTTAGGAAGGAATGAGGGGAATGAACCTTAATCATAGCTGGAGCAGAAGTGGCCGCCTGGCTCAGTGGGCTTGAGGCCAGCAGGGACCAGGGATTTAAATTGACGCTGTTGATGCAAGGACGTCATCTGGTGATGGGGATGAGTCTACTTGATGTGTGGGGAAGACTTGGGTTGGCACGCCTCGCACTCACATCCCTATCTTGAAAAGAGTACTGGGAGACTATTCGAAACCACTTCAGTGCATCATTGCGGGGGGCGGGGGGGGGCATGACTGCAAACTCAAGGAAGGTTGCACGTTTGAGCTTATCACAGTAAAGTTGTTGCCTGGTTTGTCGTTTTTGCTCAATAGAAAAAAGACTGGAATGTTTGATCCTATGCAATTCTCAGAAATCTTTTTAATCCATTCACTCAAATAATAAATGCTAACTTCTGAGTATTTACTTCTGAATATTTACCAGGTACTGGGCACTTTATACGCAAACTCCATTATTTTATCCTCCCCGAGAGCTGAGGGAGGTATTATATTAGGATGGTGATGAATCTTTTGTGATGGGAAGATGACTTGGAGTGCAGGTTGGTGTGGGGGGGGGGGGGGCGCTGCGCGAGCTGGTTTCTGCTGGTCACTTGCTCCGGGTTGGGGTGGTGACGGCCCCATGTAAACAGGTGTAATGAAGCATGGGGCCCAAGTGGAGTTAGAGTTGGGAACACAGTACTGCAAGGACGAGAGGGTGAAGGCCTTGTGTCAAAGAGCTGACATTGCAGTCAAATGCTCTACCACTGAGCTGTACCCCCAAAGAGCTGATATTGGAGCTAAGATTCTCAATTCACTTCTTGCCAGATGAGGGAAGGGTTGAGACCGTGGGTGGAAGATGGGCCTGTGTGGAGATGCAGGCTTAAGAGCGGGGGAGAGCAAGCAAGGCATGGCAGGAGAGGAAGGGGAGTTGAGGATGAGGCTGGGGAGCGGCATTGGTTGGGGGAGAAGGTAGAGGAGCTTGCCTCTCATGCCAGGGAAGCCGACTCCACTCTTTGGTTGGCATCGCGCTGCTGTGCAGCAGGGACCCGGCCCTATGGGACCTGCCAGTGGGAAAGGGGAGGCAGCAGGGTTGGGAAGAGTTGAGAGAGAAGAGTAACGCTGGTACTGCAGGAATCCTAGTCTCCAAGGAAAGTGGCAGCAGCGACTCAGCCACAGGTATTCAGGGGCCTCAGTAACTGTCAGCGCCGAGGGGAGACGAGGAGTTTCATTCTGGAAGCCTCTCAGAGTTTCTCCTCTGGACGGCCAGCTACATGGTGGTCCTCTTTGTACAAGAAATAGCAAATTGAGCGGTTGAAAAGGGGGGAGAAGGCCATGAGGAGGTGAAGCCAGCGGGGTTGGAGATGCAGAGGAGACGTCTGATCTTGAAAGCAATTTTCAGAAGAGTTTAAGTCTATATAGCCGGTAATTGAAAAGGTGGGTAATGTGAAGGAGTGCCTGGAAAACTGAAGAGAGGCGTGGGACTCTGGTTCCTGGGGAACCTTGTGAGGGTGGGCCACAAAAGACCCCCCCCCCCCAAATCTACCTAACACTTGAATGTATGTAAAGACAAAACCGAGAACTTCGAGGGAAGGGGAAGACCTGGAAATGCTCAGGAAAAACTGAAGCAAATTTTTTAAAGCACTTTTTAATTTAGGAATATGAGAATGTGTTCTGTATCTGCCTAGTTTATAAGATAATAGTATTCAGTGTGCTTATCTGTTTGAAAGCCTGAGTGTGGGAGGGAAGCTTAGAAAAATCTAGGTATATATAGTATTTCCCATACACTTTTTTTTTTTTGCTTTCATCAACGGTCTCTGGAAATTTTTTCCTCTACGATTTGCAGTTAATTCCGAGGCTTTTGGTCCTCCGACTTTTCTTTTTCCAACGCTGTACCCTAGCCTAGAAGGGAAAAATCAAGCTACCCTAAGATTTTTGTAGATGGGTTTGGAAGGTAAAGGGGGAAGACCCAGAGAAAACATTCCCTCACGTTTTTTGGTTCTTTCCTGACTTTATTAGGTGGGGAGTAAAATGAGCCTTTTGCCAGACCCCAAGCTCCTCTTACTCGGTGGGTCCTCTTTTCCATTGGCTCATCTGTGCTTTCCTAAAAGTTTGCTGCTCACAGCTCCGTGTCACCCCTTGAAGAAAGAAAGGTGGTCTGGGAATTTTAAGAAAAACAACCACCTGCATTTGTATTCCTCATAGGTTTTTCCCCCTGCTGCACCCATTATGATGCAGGTTATGTAGAATCCAAGAGGGAAAAAGGAAATGGCAGTAATAAATGCCAATCGCACCGGGAAGATAGTTCCAAATTCCAGGCTGTAATACAGTATTGTCACACAAATTTAAAATGCGGAAGGAATGCTGACACAGCCTACCTCAATCCTGGGGGCCCCCAGGATTTTGCAAAGGGTCTTGAGAATTGAGGTGCATCTCACCAACACGATGCAAGTGAGTTAGAGACCTGTTCCTACTTTCAACTCCTCTTTAGTTCTCATGAGTCGGTTTTTAAATGATGTTCTCTGCTCTTCCTGACTTATTTAATGTCACCAGGTAGATAGGCTGGTCGGTGGCCAACATTATCCTAAGAGAAATCCCAGAGATTAAAAACAAAAACTAAAAACTGCTTTTCCTTGAATCCCCAGGATTCTGTTTTGTGAGAATTTCTCTCCTGCCCACCTATAGGATGGGCAATTGGGGCCTCCTGAGAGAAGGCACAGCCCAGAAAGTGCTACCTTATTACAGAAGTACCAGAATTTCCTTTGTGCTCTGAGGGAAGTGCCACAAAAGTGTAATTACTTTCCCCAGCATGTGTGATTTACAGGATTTAAAAAGTGTGAGTTTCCGAAAAGGCATCTGTTTTTAAATACAGTATTCCTCTAAGCCAACAGGATGTGTTTGTGGGCTGGGTGAGGGTCTCTCTCTGACACATGCAGACTTTCTTTCTCTCTCTCACATACACACACTTCTGTCCTGTGCCTGCCCAGGGACGCTGGGTGACTGGAGACTAAAAACGTTGGGAATTGCTTCTCCTCAGGGCTTTATCAGCAGAAGGAAACCTGCAAAGTGCTGGAGTCCAGTGTCCTGATTCCGTCTCCCCCCACCCCCTCCACTCTAAGCCCCAGTTCCTCCTTTTCCAGAATCTCCTAGCTCTTTCCCGTACTGAGCAAAGGGACTGTTAGAGCTAACAAACGCTGAGACCATCTTGGTTGCAAAAATCTCCTTTTCCATCTTCTGTGTAAGAAAATTGGAGAGTTGAAGATCAGGTGCATATCCAAATGTAATCAAACTTGTAAACGTGTTTATGGATTTTTTTTTCTTTTTGCACACTCCTTAAAAGCATTTACTGAGCAACGTCTACTCTGTTTTTAAATGTTGCACTTTAACAACCAAATGAGGTGTTTCATCCCATGGTTTTGGTATAAGAAAACTGAGGCTCTGAGAGATTAAGCAATTTGTCTGAAGTTTTAGTGCTGGTGGGTAAGAGCTTAAAATTTTTCCAGTGGTGCACGAGGTTCATGTGATCAAGGCCCTGCTGGTTTCTGACCTCATCTACCAGGAATCACAACCTCATTCATTATGCTTCAGCTGCTTGGGCCTTATTTAGATAGCTTCTACTTGCCAAACTTGTTCCTGCCTCAGGGCCTTTGTGCGTGCTGTTGGGTCTGCCTGAAAAATCCTACCTGCAGATAGGCAGCCTCATCCTTATTCATTCATATCTCTGTTCAGATGTTACCCAGAGAGATCTTTGATCTCCAGGTTTAAAGTACCCCACATTCCCAAGCACTATTCTGTCCCTCTTTTATTTTCCATATCCCTCATGTATTTCCTTACTGACATTACTTAATGTACTTGTCTTATACTCCTGGAATGTTACTCCCTGGCAGCAGGGACCTCTGTCTTGTTTAAGGCTGTAACCCTCAGTGCCTAGAACAATGCCTGGAACTGCCAAATAAATTTGTTAAGTGACTGGAATATGAACCAACCTGTCAGACTTGGGGCCTGTGCAATATACATATTGTCCGAAACCTTTTCCAGCAGTTTTGAATTAAATTTTGATTACTGCTGCCTTGAAGATGAGCATTTCTGGATGCCCATCCCCACTTAATTACATCAGAAAGTCACATCATCGCATCGCTTGTAAGCCAGAAATTTTATTTATTTTTTGGCTTTTTACGTTTTTAATTCCAGCTAGTTAACATGCAGTGTTATGTTAGTTTCTAGGCCAGAAATTTTAGATGGCGAGTGATTAGGTCTTTTGTCTGGGGGTGTGCACATAATGGAATCCTTGCCTTTGTCCAGCTAGAACGGAAACCTAGCACAAAATTCCACAGAACCGGGAGTGTGATGTGGGCCCGGCAAGGCGTGATAAGTAAAAGTAGGGCAAGATGAATTGGATCCCTGTTTTGCAGATGTGTCTGTCTGTAGGGTTGCAAAGGGTTAATGTTAATAATCCAGGTGGAATTGATTTGGAGATAGACTTAGCACTCTCCTTTGATTTAGTCTAGCCCCAAGCTCAGTATGCTTTCCTCCCCTTGCCTACAAAAGGCATAGCTCAGGATAAGGCAGGCTTTAGCTGGACGAATCCAGCCTTTAAGCACCTGTATGGGCAGCCATGAGGGAAGGCCTAATCTGGGCTCTGTGAACCTTTATGGAGGAGGCAATTTGCAGCTACAATTTCTACCCACTTGTCAGCCTCACAAACTCACACTGTTTTTATTCCTTGTAAAGCAGAGCAGATGACATTTCAGGAAGAAAAAAATGTAAGTCGTCATTACTTTGGTCACCAGACTGCCTGTTAATTGAGCATACTAATGCACTCATGACCATGCAGGCCATTGGATTTATCCCCATTTATGGCATTTGCGTCCTAGTACTTGACCTTGAGCAAACTTCTTAAACTTAACCGTCATCCATTGTCCATTAGTCTTAGAGACAGTGGTTTATAGACAATGGTATATAAGTCCTCTGATAGTCGGTTCTTGACCAGATCATTGATACTCTTTATTTTTTGTCTTTTTTTTTTGCTGAGGGACCTAGGACAAGCCCTTTAAGCTGCTTGCTTTGACATTTAAGCTCATTTCCTTAACTAAATCATGGGGATTGGACAGACAATGCCTGCTGTGCTTGAAAAGAATCCTAACTCCACTCCCGTGTCTCTGCCTCCCTCCCCTTCCGTTTCTGAATCCCGGTAGAGGATGCTGCTGGGGTGGCCCACCAGCCAAGTTCCATCTTGGGTGGAGGCTGTTGGGGGAGGGGCATGGTTTTAAGCCTGAAATTTTGTTTTGCTTTGTTGTTGTTTTTTTACTAAGAAAATCAATGCTTCTCCTTGAGAAATGGGTGGGAGTTTCTGGGTGTGAGCTAACGGCAGGAAATGACCCTCTCTAAACAAAAGGACTCTTTAAGGCCCATCCTGAGTCTTTGTGTTTTGAGAAGGGGTTATGCAGAAGACCTGAGCTACGAAATGAATCTCTGTTTAGCCATCCTAATGGGGGAGGGGAGAAAGGAGAAAATGCCTTCCCTGCTTGCCCTCCTGAGTGTCCCAGGTGGTACCCACTATGAGTGCCAGAGTAGTTTAAGAGTAGGGCCTGGGGTGGGCTTTGGGCTAGTGTGGCTTCTTACCCCTCCTTCCACCCCTCCCGCAGGAGGCAAGAAGGAACCAAGTTAGGCAGAATTACAGGCTGTGTGACGTTGTCTTTAATCTGGACTTCTTGGAAAAACCCATCACCAGCAAAATGCAGAGAGAGAATGAGGAAGGGGGGAGAAGCTATTTTGTATGATCCATGTCTCTGTAAGTAAACGTGGATTTATTTATTTTTAAAAGATTTTATTTGACAGAGACAGAGTGAGAGAGAGAACACAAGCAGGGGGAGTGGGAGAGGGAGAAGCAGGCTTCCTGCCGAGCAGGGAGCCCAGTGCGGGGCTCGATCCCAGGACCCTGGGATCATGACCTGAGCTGAAGGCAGACGCCCAACGACTGAGCCACCCAGGCGCCCCAAACATGGATTTATAAATGAAGCAAAGATTTGAATTACTGTGTTAACTGCTTTTCATTCTTCTAAATCTAAACGATGATCCAATAATAGCTGGTGACCTCTGCCTCTTGACTAACAAGGGATTTGTAATCATTGCTGTGTTGATAGCCGGCCCATACGAAGAAATGAAATGTCGGGCCTTGCCCCTGCTTTGGAATGCTCCCGCACTTTAAAGTGACTGCTCATTATTACCACTACTTCTATAGCGGGATCCTGAATTTATATTGTAGCAGAGTAGTTCTGTCTTATCAAAATTATTTTGCCTTTACAAATTCTTGCTGACTTGCTGCAATAAACTACTTCTCTTCCGGGCACACCATTTTTTTTTTCCCCCCAGGAATATAAATCTTCCCACTAATAATTAGAAACAAACATTTTGTTGAAAATGGTTTTGTGGTCTACTTAGTTTTCAGAACACTTGAAAACGACAAACATCTTTTCAAAGCACATTGTTGCGTCACTATTTTTAGGCTTTATATTGTCATTGTATTTTTAGAAAGGCCTGGTGATGTCTTCGGTGGGCACTGGTGTGCTAAGGGGAGAGAGCTGGTTTACTTCACAGCACCAGTCTTAATAATTGCAGAGACAGGACTGAAGCTGCCGCTCAGAACCCTGTGTGAAAAGGCTTTGTTCATGTACTAAATGTGTTGGAAGACTATCTTTATGAATTGAGGGGTGCAGTATTGTTTAAAAGAGACCCAATCATTGTAAATTCCAGGGCTTGCATGGAAAAAGGATTCTCACTGAGAATTCCAGTGTCTGATGTCTTGATAGGGTTTCTCATTTTCTTTTTTTTTTTTTTTTAAATATTTATTTATTTTTAATGAGAGAGAGAGAGAGCACATGAGAGGGGGGAGGGTCAGAGGGAGAAGCAGACTCCCTGCCGAGCAGGAAGCCCGATGCGGGACTCGATCCCAGGACTCCAGGATCATGACCTGAGCCGAAGGCAGTCGCTTAACCAACTGAGCCACCCAGGCGCCCCAGGGTTTCTCATTTTCTTAAGACATAAACTTAGGGGAAACGTTACTGTTGTAGTGTTGTTAATTTACACATGTGGAGATACGTACTGACTTAGATTCTTCTGGAGGCTTATATACAGTGTACACTTGGCATATGTTTTGCATTTTTAAAGTATCCCACTATTTTCCAGTCATTATCTATGGTAACATCACTTGTATTTTTACAAAGAAAAGATAAAAATACCAGTGATAATCTACCCACGACATTTAAGCTGCTTATTACTAAGCAGTGCCTGGTGCTGGAATGCTTTGCCTGGAGACCGGTTTCTGCTGCAAGCAACGGTGAGGAAGACTAAACATTTCCAAACCAGTATACTTCGCCTAGGTTAGTTTGTAGTTTCGATGGATTCAGGGATGGAGTGGATCTGATTTTACGGGATGGAGGAGCAGCTTTTTCTGTAACTCTTCACCTCCATGCAACTACTGGTAAACCTTGAAGCCAAGTGAAAATGTCCTGATTGGGAATGTTTGTCCATTCTTTCCATGTTCTTGGATGATCAAAGGGAAATGTCTTGCCCTCTGCAAGACCAGCATCTGTTGCCATTTGGTCATAGTGCACCCAGCCTGCGGACTCTGTATCTTAAAAAACAAAAACAAAAGTCAGTTGTGGGGGCGGCGGGGGGGCGGGAACAAAGCCTCAAAAATGCTTATGGGGCTTTGGAATATTGTGAGTTTCTGCTTTTGGCAAATACACGTTGGAGAAGTTTTAGCTATTAACTGTCCTTTCCTCTCCATTCCTTAAGCCCCACAGGCCTTTAATCAACATGAAAATTGCTCTTGTTTCTGTTGTAAGTCATGGGTCATGATTATGCAGAGAAATCCTGTTGGTGCGAGCTTATCCTGAAGTCAACAAAAAAAGTGTTACTTTTCCTTACTCCGTAATAAAGGCTGCCCAAGGAAAACTTGGGTGCTGCTCAGTACAGAGGAGACCGGCACAGAAATCCATTCGTGTGACCTGGGTCCTCCTCCTCATTCCAGTGCTCTCTGAAATCTCTCCACCAAACTAATGTGCATTGTATTTTCCAAACTGAAATTGCGGTCCTCTTCCTTGGAAAGCCTGTCATAAATACCTCCCCTCCCTCCCCATTTTTTTTTCCCTCCCCATTTTTATTTATTTATTTTTTAAAGATTTTATTTATTTATTTGAGACAGAGAGAATGAGAGACAGAGAGCATCAGAGGGAGGAGGGTCAGAGGGAGAAGCAGACTCCCTGCCGAGCAGGGAGCCCGATGCGGGACTCGATCCTGGGACTCCAGGATCATGACCTGAGCCGAAGGCAGTCGCTTAACCAACTGAGCCACCCAGGCGCCCTCCCTCCCCATTTTTAAAGGATTAATTTTGAGAGGAGATTTCTCCTATAGGGACGTGGTAGAGGAAGCATATTGTTCCTTGTGAAGTCCTGAGGTCGTGTGCCTTTGTGGCAGCTCTAGGATATTGATGTAATTTTTCGCTGCCATATTGGACATTTGTAGCACCCACTCCTACGGCATAGCTTCTATGTACTGCAGAGATTTCCTCCTGGGATATTTTTGCATATTTTAAATCCTGTTACGCACTTAATTCTGTCGTTTCTCCCAACATTCCTCCAAGGAAGGGTAGTAATGTATTGCTTCTCTTTTAGAGATTAAAATAATGGTAATGAATCCATTGGATATTTAATTTCTTTTATTTTTTTTAGGATTGAGATTCCTTTCCAAGATTCCTAAGCCAATTTGTTCACCTAATTGGATCACATTGTGTCCCGAGTTTCTTTTCACTTTTTCTTATTGGAGAATAAATTCACCCACATTATCCCCTCCTCTCCCTCCCCCCCCCCGCCCTCCTCAAATGCAGGTAAGCAAAAAACAACCCCCCCCCCAACCCCCAACAATTCTGCAATTCCTTTCTTGGCAACCAGTGTTAAAACTTCATTATGTGTCTTCTGTCCTTTTCTGTGTACAAGCACACTTCTTTCTATTTTAACAAAAATGAGATCATACTATAAAAGTGTTTACATTCATTTTTTTTTTTTTTGAAACTTAGCATTATGTCATGAACATCTTTGCGTGCCAGTGGATACATTTCTGCTGCCTCCTTTTCAATTCTTTGTACTATGCCATAAGGATGTGCCTTCATATGTCTTATCCATCCTTTATTGAGCGTGGAGCTTGTTTCCAGCTTTGTGATATAAACACTGCTGAACATCCTCCCAGCTAAATCTGTGTGTACACCCTTCGTGATTTCCTAAGCTTAAGCTCTTAGAACTGGAATTTCTGGGTCAAAGGGCATGCATTCTTTTTAAGACATTTGATGTTTATTGCCAAATCTCAGAAACATTGTACTAACTTATACTCCCACCAAGACTATCAGCAGGCCCCTTTTTCCTGCATCCCCTGCCACTGCAGTTTTAAAATGTTTTCAGAGGTTCCTCCTCTAACTGTGGAGTTTTCCACATTTGCGTTCTGTGCTTCATAATTAATATTCCTGTCTGATCTGTACAATGCTTGGACATTACGTATTGACTTTAACAACAACAAAAAACCCCACCCCATTTCAAGACCTCTCCCAATTGTTTCTTGTACTGCTGTAGGCCCGAAAATGCTTAATTTCTGGAGAGGTCCTTCTCAGGTTCAGTGGAACACCATGAACAGTGTTGATTTTGTGATCTTAGTGTATTAGGTCCTTTATATATATTGCTGGCCGTAAACTCAATGACTGGGGAGGAGGCCAATACCTGAGGCGTTCTGTGTGCATGTGTAGAGCATTTCAGTGAATCCATTCCAGCAGTTTTCAGGTGAACCAATAACCCTGCCAATTTTAAAAACAGCTGTAAGATGCATCTCGATTTCCAAGATGTTCCGTTGTGGAAACCTGTGTCTCAGAACTGGTGGATACGTCCCATCTCTGCTTTTCTGGTCACATGGTGGGCTTGCTCTGGAGACAGGAGACATTCTTGGACACACCGTTCAGTTCAACGTAAGTTTTGGAGGACTGCTAACTAAGGACATCTGTGGAGGGAGATTTTATAAAGTTAAAACAATGCTTTTTATGAGGTGTGGACTGTGCAGTGTATCTGTTAGTGGGAACGTTTTCCTTCCCTCTAAGTTGAGGAGGAGGGCCTGGAGCTCCAGTGTCTGAATGGGCACAAGTGTTTCTCCGTCTAAGTGACAGACCATCAGGGCATCCCCTCTTCCCCACAGGGGCTGTTTTCCCTGTGGGTGCCCACCATGTAGCCAGAGCCAAACACCATCTGAAGAGTAAAGCTCAGGTCTCCCTGTACAGTCAGGGCAACCCCCAGCCCACGAGGCCTCCTTAATTGTTAACAGAACATTCCTGCAGAGCACACACCCTCCACAAAGCCTACACACATGTTCTTAGAGTGTGACTCGAGGAAACGAGCAGATGTAATGGAAACCTCAGTCTTGACTCATCCTGACTCTTACATATGAATGGAATTTGCATCTCATTTAGCTTTAATCCAACAGTCTTTCAGGGTAAATTCCCATGGAGGTCATGAAATACTGAATTTAGATGCACATAATGCCTTTCCAAAAGGGGCTGGAAACTTTTGCAAATAAAAACGTGCCGCCTTTTCCTTGAGTCCTTGATTTCAGTTGACAGCTGGTGAGGGAGTCGGTGAAGGGGAACATTGTTTAGTGGTGAAGAGGTTCAGCTCCCCTGGGGTACAGTCATTAGTCCTGGTTGAAGACAGGCCTTGAACCCAGTGTTTTGTTGGCTCTTCAGTGGGGATGTAGAGGTGGTTACCAAGAAGCACTTTTCCTGCCTACTTCCTTTCCTACTTGGAAAGACCTCGTCAGCGCAGAAAACAATGGGAAAATAATACTAAGTTCCTATATAAGTTGACAAGTTGTGTAATACAGACAGGGCTCAGAAATTCAGAGAGAGCAGTGTGGATGAGAGTAAAACAAGCTTGGTGGAAGAAAGAGATGAGCCTTAATGAACTGATAAGATTGAAATAGGTAGAAATGGGCACTGGAGTAGGAGGGTATCATACCCCTTCATAAGGGTTTGGAAATAGGAATGAATGTGGGTGTACTTATATGGCAAGGAGAAGCCTAACTGGCTGTTAACTTTTAATGAATAAATAAGTAAATGAAAAATAAGGATATTTTCAAGACCTTTTTTTGGTCCGTTGTCATTGGTTTCCCCAACCAGGCCTGTGCTATACAGAATAGATCTACAACCTTCAGAACCCAATGTCAATATGCTAAACTTTTTTTTTTTTTTTTTTCCCTTTTTTAAACTAGGCTTGCAAGGCCACACAGACTGTTCAGATTAGCATACTGGAAAAATAAAGCATTTTCCTCTCTGTTCCCTCCTTGGCTTCCTTGATGAAGCTCTTTACTCCATGAATGAATCTCTATTCTGACTCTTCAGGATAGCATGACGGTTTATCAGTCACAGTGGCTCTTGGCTTTGGAAACCAAATGTATAATGCCTAGGTGAGAGAGTCCTTCCAATGATACTGCCCTCCTGCTGTATGAAGCCCTGGTGACACAATGGGCAGCAGACAGACCTTGAACTTGACCTTCCTGGAACTTTCAGTGTGGTGGGGAAGTGTGTATTGTACAAATAAAAGCATAAGTAAATACAGGCTCACAAACTGGTTAAGTGCTATACAGAAGCCTAGCTAATGTGAGAACTGTAATCGATGGGTTACCAGGGGATCTTGTTGACTTGGTTCTAGGCATTGCGTACATCGCTTCTTGTATGTTAACTCCTTTAGGCCTCCCTCCGATAGCAGGTGGGTACCAGCCGCCGTTACTCTTGATGTACAGGTGAGGACCTGAGGCTCAGGAAGTGAATAACTTGGTTTAGGTCACTAATAAATACCAAAGCCTGGATTTGAAAACGTAGGCAGTTCTAAATTTGTCCTCTTATGCTGAACCTCCATGCCCATCTGGAGGGGTATTCTTCAGAGAAGTATATATTCCAAGGAGATAAGAGGTCTTTTGAGCCTCGTGCCTCTTGGGAGATATGGGACTTGCCCAGGTCCTCTGTGATCAGTAATGTGGCAACTTCTTTTCAAGGAGGTGAGTCACCCAGTTATACGCAGTATCTCTAGTTTCAGAAACTCTGGGTTGCCTTGGATTTCACGCCATAGTCTGCTCTCTTCCATCTTTTCCGTCCCCCTGGTCTGGACTCAAAAGGACACCCCCAGCCTGCAATGCCTTTCTCTCATCCCTGGTCCATTCGTTACTCCTAGCAATTGACTCTTCCAAAGGTGTTACTCCCATAAATCAGCTAGCTCCTGAAGACACTTGAAAACATTTGCAAATTCCTTGATAAAGGGTCTGAAGCATATGAAGGTGCTGTGAAGAACGGGACAGAAGCGGCTGCCACTGTTTATTGTTGTTAGTGGGTAAGATCCAGATTTCTTTTTTTTTTTTTTTTTTTTAAGGTTTATTTTAGAGAGCAGGGGTGGGGCGGGGCAGAGGGAGGGCTAGAGAGAATCTCAAGCAGACTCTGGTGGCCCGGAGAGATCACGACCTGAGCCTAAACCAAGAGTAAGATGCTTAACCAACTGTGCCACCCAGGTGCCCCAAGATCCAGATTTCTTTAGCTGACAAAGCCGGCCCCCCCACCCCCCAGGCCCCTTCCTGCATTTCTGAACTTGTCTACTATCTTCCTGTGTGCACGGTCTCTTCAATCTCCAACCCAACAGCTAGTCTAGTGTTCTTTAAGTAGGCTCCATGCCCAGCATGGGGCTTGAACTCAGGACCCTGAGATCAAGAGTCCGAATGTTCTACCAGCTGAGCCAGCCAGGCGCCCCGAGCACTTTGTTCCTTTTTATGGCTGAATAGTGTTTCCCTTGTGTGGATATATACCACATTTTCTTTATTCATTCATCATTGAACATTTAAGTTGTTGCCACTTTTTGGGTGCTCTGTTCTTACAGAGGTCCCTTCTTTTTTTAATTTTTATTTATATATCTATATTTTAAGATTTTATTTATTTGCGAGAGAGAGAATGAGAGACAGAGAGCATCAGAGGGAGGAGGATCGGAGAGAGAAGCAGACTCCCCGCTGAGCAGGGAGCCCGATGTGGGACTCGAGCCTGATGTGGGACTCGATCCCGGGACTCCAGGATCATGACCTGAGCTGAAGGCAGTCGCTTAACCAACTGAGCCACCCAGGCGCCCCTACAGAGGTCCCTTCTTACAGGGACCCCCTCCAGGTCCCTGAGGTTCTAGTGCATAGAGTGCTTTCTTCCATTCACTCCATGCGTTTACATTTTTTTTCTTCCAGGCTTACCCTGTGGGCTTCCCTTCTTGCCTGTGGAGCTTTCCGTCCATAGAACTATTATGTCAGCCTCCCACTTAGCAGCTGAATGCTACCTCGTACATGCACTTCTGTTCTTTCACACATATCTATGTATGTTTGTTTATTTGGACTTTGAGCTCTTTTTTTTTTTTTTTTTTAAGACCATTCAACAAATACATATATACATACGGAGCACTGACTTTATGCTGTACACATAGTAGGCCTTGGCGGAGAATCAGTGAACAAAGCTAAGAGTCTTGATCTTGTGGAGACTTTAGATTTCTAGCAGAGCTTGCATTCTAGGAGATTTAGAAATGTATACACACACAGTTAACTGCTGCTCTTGTATATTTCCAGCACCTGGCCTCAAGATGTCCTACAGTATAGATTCTCAAGAAACCTTATTTGATAACTATTACATTGATTTATTTTTTATTTATTTTTTTTTTGAGAGCATGTGAGAGCACTAGCAGGGGGAGGTGGGTCAGAGGGAGAAGCAGGCTCCCCAATGAGCAGGGAGCCCGATGCGGGACTCCATCCCAGGACCCTGGGATCATGACCTGAGTCGAAGGCAGACGCTCAACCGACTGAGCCACCCAAGCCCCCTGAAATTTTTTTAGTTAAAAAAAATTTAACGAGACCCTGTAACCCTCTCCAAGCTGTATAGATGGCTGTCTTACTTTTTTTTTGCAGGCGCTATAATTACAGTTGGCCAAATTTATTCACAAAGGGGAAGAGGTGGATATTAATTAAGTGTCCCCTTGGAGAATGAAAACCAACTCGGGGAGAGCAAGTCTCCTGTCCTCACACTAAACCATGTCTTTACTCCATACCCTTGCCTGTATCTTGCTGCTTTTTCCTAGCCTGTTCAAGTAGGAGTCTTAATTACTCCAAGGATTGGAATCTTACGGGGAGACCCTGTGGGAGATGCAAGGAGGGAGGCTGGAGCCTGTTCCTCACTGTCAAAGTTGAAAAATCTTCCTCCTCCTCCTTCCTGTTCGTTAATAGGAAAGCGTTGACTCCTTTCCTGACCCAATTTGAGGTGCTCTTGGCCACAAACCAAGCACCCAAGGAGAGCTGCCGGCTCCTTACCCATGCACACTATTAACTGTAGTACGTCAGGTCTCTGTCTTCTCTAGTCTCTTGGCAATGACATGGCCGAGCTCTCCCAGCATACCGTGAGAACTAACGAGTTAATATTTGCAGAGGCCTGTGGAAATGTTAAGTGCTCCGCGTTGTTGTTATCTTCTCTCTGAGCTTGGTTGCCTTATAAGGCTGTCCACTAGGCCCAGGGACTTCTGTTGGGGAGCTGGGCCAGCCTGGGAGGCTCGATGGCTGTGGCAGTCCAGGACTTGTTCCCGGAACGGGCTCAGATTTCCTATTTTAATACTGGTGATACCACTTTTTGCTAATTGCTGGTCCAGCTCTCACAAGTACTTTTCCCTCCACTGTATAGCATCTATTTTTAGCACCCCATCTCTGTGCTTCTTGCCCTTGGAGAACCAAGTATAGTAAAAATCCACTTGGACAGAATAATCCAAAATTCTTAAATTTTCTGGAAAGGTAAGCTACTTATCCTAAGAATTATTTTGAAGTAAATGCATTCTTTTTAAAATGTTGTATTTTTAAAAAATGACAGGTGCCTGGCTGGCTCAGTCGGTGGAGCATGCGACTCTTGATCTCAGTGTGGAGGGTTCGAGCCCTGCATTTGGGAGTAGAGTTTACTTAATAAAACAATAAAATAAAACCGAAATGGCAGGTACAACATTCAAATCGTGCTCCATTTTTTAAAAATCGAATAAAAATGTATAAATATTCAATGTAGATTACGACAAAAGTTTCCTTTCATGAAAGAGGCATTTTTTTTCAAACAGTAGTATGTAAAGATGGAAATTTACATGTTCAAAATCCAATTTTAAAGATTTTTCCTCCCTCTGGTTATCATCGTAATGACATAGATTTATGTTATCCTTGGTTTTTGAGCTGGAAGGGACCTATGAGTTGCTTTTGTTCAATACCCTATCATTGATCAGTGTGGCAGCTGAGTCTGAAGCCCATTCCCTTTTTAAAGTAAGCTGCAGGGGCGCCTGGGTGGCTCAGTTGGTTGAGCATTTGAGTCTTGGTTTTGGCTCAGGTCATGATCTTGAAGTCGTGGGATCGAGCCCTAATTCCTGCTTCAGATTTTCTCCCTTTCCGTTTGTCCCTCCCTGCCCGTGTGCTCACGCATGCGTGCTCGCTCTCTCTCAAATGAATAAAAACTTTAAAAAGAAAACTGCATTGTTCTAATTCCCATTTCTCCCTGGAAGAAGAGCTGTCCTATCTTTCTGGATCCCAAATGTCAAGTAAATAACTCCTATAGTTTGTGTTAATTTGTAAAGTGGACAGAATGAGAGGTATTAACAGCACCCTTCTTGGAGTAGACTGAGAAGGTAAGTGCTGTAAAATATGCCAAAATGGTGGTGTGGGTCAAGAGAGGAGTAGACTGTTACTTCTTAGAAGTATTTTGGTCAGACCTCCTTTTTCGTGTCATCAGAACAGTAGGTCATTGGTTACCATCTATGTTGGCTCCGTGGGCTACCCTCATTTTCATTAATGATATGCTTCTGCATATAAGTAACATAAGACCTTTTTAGAGGCAATAAACAAATATTTTGGTGAGCCTTGTGAATGTGTATAGGCAATCTCTTGTTTATATGAAATGGTGCAGAGTTGGGGAACTTTGGTTTGGCTTTGGTAGTTGTGGGCAGTGGGACAAAGTAGGCAGGGTCTGTTGCTGGTTAGCTCATTTGATTCCAACAGTATGCTAATGAACCCAAGGTCACTGGACCATTTGTGTGTAGGCCAGCCACCTCTGCTCTGCTGGGATTCCACACCTTGGCCAGGAAGCTGGGCGATGTGTGTCACTGGTCACGAAGCTGGAGCAGATAGATCACCAGACCCAGTAAAGGAACTCAAAACACATGCCCTCTGGATCATAGACTATAGCTCTAAAATTTATAAGATAGTATAGCAGACGCTTTGCAGAGTTTTTCTTCTAAAAAATTTTCTTTGAGGGGTCCCTGGGTGGCTCAGTTGGTTAAGAGTACAACTGTTGACCTCACCTTGGGTCTTGATCTTGGGGTCATGAATTCAGGCCCATGCTGTGCTTGGGGCCTACTTAAAATTTTTTTTTTCTTTGAGTAATAAGTATGTGCCTACCAAGGATCCTAGGAAAATACAGTAAAATATGAGAGAAACAAAAATTGCTTGTTATCCCATTACTGACAGGTTTTACTTTTGGATTTTTCTGTTCGTGACATTTTCTTGGCTTCCATGTTTACTGTAGACTTCTCTCCCCCTTCCCACCCCCTACCCCTTTATTCTCCTTTTCATCTTTGTTGTTGTTGTTGATTTGGTCCTTAAAATGAAAGTATACCTTAGAACCTCTGTCTTGTGTCTTCATTTTTTCTTACCCTGCATGCCCATGGAGGATGTCCTTTGTCCTCCCAGAGTTCTGCCCTGAGCTTCAGATTCAAATATCCTAGCATCTGCATCACTTCCAGTTGGATGTCTTCCATACACCGTAATGAACTTCACACGTCCAGTAACTGGTGTCATTATCCTCACCCCCAAACCTCCTGTGCTCCACATCTGTCCCCCTTCACCCAGGTGCCCACCTCTTCCATCTCCCTCTGTAACTAGTCCCTTACCCTCCTATTCAGGTGGCCAGCGGAACTTTGCGCACTGCTATTCCGGCTGTGTCTCCCCATAGTCCTTGCTCTTCACGACAGTCAGGGTGACCTTTCAAAAAATGGAAATGTGCTCTGTAATCCTGCTTAAAACCTTTCCGCTGGCCCCCTTGCCAGATAGCCTCCTCTGCAGGACTTTTTCCTGGAGAATTCTGCTTTCGTCCTTCTGAGCTTCGTTCACTTCTCCAAGCATCTGTATCATTTACCATGTCGGACACCAGGTTCTGGGAACAGGCTGAAGGAGGTGGGGAGAGACAGACCTGGGCGTGGGCTTGGCCAGGAGGATGTCATGGCTTTGTCTTGGGGAAAACCTGGGCCAGGACCATGCGGTTAACTGCTTGGTACATTAGATGGCGGTGTGTGGACACACCGTGCCTTGCTCCGTGTTTGGCACATGGGAGTCCTGCAGTATTTCAGCTTGCTTTTCCGCCAGACTTTGAGGGATGGCTCCTTGAGAGAACCATGCATGGGTGAAGCACATTGCACAGAGAGAACAACATCGGATTTCTTCATCTAAAATCAGTGCTTCTGGGGTTTGTCAGCTTGGTTGTGTGTTTCATGCTTAAGATGACTGTGTATAGGGCCCAACTTTAAAGTAACACAGTGAATCCCTTTTGTAAGATTTCAAGTCCTGTTACATTGCAATGTGGGATTTTCAGAGTTGGGAAATCCCTGTGAGCCAGGACACAAGAGTGGTGTCTGGAGATCCTGGTGACTTATGAGTTGGAAGAGTTGCATAGATAGTAGCCATGTCCCGTGCTTCATTTTGGGTTTGTTTTGCATCATCGTCCAGATAAACTAAACAAAATGATAAAGGATGGAAAAGGCCCTCCATTACCGTAGTCAGTGTTTGTGTAAATGTTAATCCCTAGGAAATAGAATGTTCTTCGCTCTCATTCTTTTACCCTCATTCTGCCCTCTTGATGTCTTCCATTTATTGTTCTTTTGGTGGGGGAAGTTTGTTCTTCAAAGGATCACATAGATCATTTTACCTTCTCTAAGAATACAATAAAATCTTTTGTGTTTGTGATCACTGAAAAGTCTATTAAAATGTTTAGTTTCATATAGACACGAAACATTGGGTATTTAAGTGTTTACCAGAATGTTTGGAATTGTTGGATGGCAGCTCTGGTTTTTTTTTTTTTTTTTTTTTTTTTTTGCTGTCTGTGCAGGGCACAATGAATCTTCACTACTCACTCCCAGATAACGGATTATCTGTAGCTGAAATCGACATGGAGACTCCTCAGAACACCTGTTTTTCATAAACTTAGAAAGTTGCAAAGAACCATAAATACCATGGCCCCTCATTTTTCTGTTAAAAAAAATTACAAAGTAATAAGTACTTGTAATTTTTGAGGTATAAAAATACAGAAGTCCTTGCAGCAAATAATGTAATATTCTCCTCAGTCTCCCATCCTCATCTTGTTCCAGAAGTGTAATCAGAGTTAATGGCTTAATATGCATCTTTCTATGCACTTAGATACAGATAAAAATGTTTTGCAACATGCAATACGTGATTTGTTCCATTTTAACTTGACAGTAGATCTTAAATCTTCCATGTCAGAATATATAGCAGTAGCTTATTCTTTTTAATAGCTGTATAGGACTGTTATAGTATTACATTGTAGAGATGTATAATAATATATTTTATTTCCTGCTGACTGACATTTGAATTATTTTCAGTGTTTTTTTGCTGTTAATGATATTGCAAGAAGCTTCTTTGCGTATAGAAACAGGTGTGCTGGTATTTCTGATAAAGCAGTAAAGTTGCATTTTATGCATTTGACTTGTTAGAATTAAACCATATATACTCTTATATAATTAAAACTAAAATTTTAGGGGCACCTGGGTGGCTCAGTCGTTTAAGCATCCAACTCTTGATTTCAGCTCAGGTCATGGTCTCAGAGTCATGATACTGAGCCCCGCCTCAGGCTCAGCCCTGGGCGTGGAGGATTTTCTCTTTCTCTCTCTTTTTCAAGTAAATAAATAAAATTTTGTCTGTGTGTTCTTTAGGATATATGTACATCGGTAAATGTAATTTATATTTATGTATATTAAGCATATTTGAATACATAAACTACGTATACTTGAACAGTTTATAGGATCATTAAGGTTTTTTTGTTTTGTTTTTTACCATAAGGCATTGTATAATTTACCCTTTAACTCTAGAACCTGAATATAAATGTAAAGAGTCGTAGAAGTGGAATTTCTGGAAGAAAGTATGTGCATTTAATTTTTTGATAATGCTGAATTGCCCTGTAAAAAGACTTACCAATTTGTAATTCCATCTGGAGTGTTCATTTTTCCATATGCTTTCCAACATTAGATATTATCTATTTTACTTGGCAGTCATTGGCTGAAAGAAGGTATTTCGTTATTTTAATTTGTATTTTTATTAATGAGGTTATGATTTTTTTTTTTTTTAAGATTTTATTTATTTGAGGGCACCTGGGTGGCTCAGTTGGTTGGGCGACTGCCTTCGGCTCAGGTCATGATCCTGGAGTCCTGGGATCGAGTCCCGCATCAGGCTCCCTGCTCGGCAGGGAGTCTGCTTCTCCCTCTGACCCTCCTCCCTCTCGTGCTCTCTCTAGCTCATTCTCTCAAATAAATAAATAACATCTTAAAAAAAAGATTTTATTTATTTGACACAGAGAGAGAGAGAGAGAGAGCACAAGCAGGGGTAGCGGCAGGCAGAGGGAGAGGGAGAAAACAGGCCTCCTGCTGAGCAGGGAGCCCGACGCGGGGCTCGATCCCAGGACCTTGGGATCATGACCCGAGCCAAAGGCAGACGTTCAACCAACGGAGCCACCCGGGCGCCCCTGTGAGGTTATGATTTTAATGTGTTCACCAGTTTTTAGTCTGGTGAACTGTCTGTTTAAACAATTTGGTTTATTGAAATTCCTTTTTTCTGTTAAAGTTGTCTGTTCATTCTTAGGTGGTCTTTATTGAAAACATTGTCTAATATATGTATTTTTAGAAATATTTTCCCTAGTTGTTTCTTGCTTGTCTTTTAAGGATAGGCCCAGATTGTCATTGTTGCTGTCATTGTGACTATGTGTTAAAAATCCAAGATTATCAATTGGAAAAAAAAAAACTAGAACTAATAACAAACTTCAGTAAGGTGGCCAGACAAGATAAACACAAAATCACAGTGCCTTTTTTTTTTAAACACACCAGCACAGGAAAGCAGTGTACCAGCATAATCAGTTTAGAAAACATAATGAAAAAGATAGTATTCTTCACAGCAGTAAAAAATTTGCAAGAACTACCTGAAGAATAACAAGTCCACTAAAATTTTCCAACTGTTTTTAAAAGAAGTTGACAAACTAGTTCTGAAGTTCAGGTGGACTTAATAAATGTATATAAAGCCAAGGAAAGTTTGAAAAAGAACTGTGAAGGAGGACTTTCTTCACCAGATATCAAAGCCCAACTCAGAAGGTTAAAAATTAGTTTTAAGATAGTATAAAATCACTAATTGAGGAGATTGAAGGCTAGAAAGGTATGAAATGATTGGCTTAAGGTCATAGAGGTAGTTAGGGACATTTTTCATGAAGTCTAAAAGTATTTCTCAGTTTCTGAACTGATCGTGAGTCTTTTAGCAAAACTCTATTTGGGGATTTCTAAAAAGACAGTGTATTTTGGGAAAATTATGCACTCAAGGAATCAACTTAGGGCCTTTGACCAAGCTTGAATAGAGGTAGGTTAGAAAAGGAAAATGCCATGCAAATCTGCCAAGTCCTTGTGTGTTTCATATTCTGGCATCTTCTCTGTGAATGTAGCCAAATAGTTCATCGGTGGAAGGTGAAGAGAGTCCTGGGGCTTATCTAGAAACACTAGGTAGGAATGCGTTCGAAACTTGGAATCAATTGACAGGTTAGTTGATATTTTAGTGATATTGTGAGTTAAAAGTTTAAAATACTTACGTGTTTGAAGTCAAGAAAATGGCCAATTTTAACTTATTTTCCTTCTATGCCTTAAATTTGTGGGTGTTGTGAAGATGAATAAAAAGTATACACATGGGAGGGGATTTAGGGTTTAAATTACTCGTGTGAAAATTTGGCACGGTTTGTTTTGTTTTTCATAGATTTTTTTTTTTTGAGGGTGGTATGAGCTGGTCAGCTGCAGAACCTTCTGTTAGTGAACTGATAGCATCTAGGGTGGAGCTAAGGGCGGAAACATGTCTAATCACATACTCACCAACTTCCTGGCCCTAAGAAAGTTATCACCAGACAGCAGCTACCAGGCTAATTTAACTTTAGTTCTGGACAGGCACATCTGCAGCAGTCATTTTCCAAGTATGTTTCTTAAAGAAGTTGTAGGCATTATTTGGCTTCCTCTTTCAGACGATGTTTTCATGAATCCTATATATAGAGAGAGAGAGAGTGTGTGTGTGTGTGTGTGTGTTAGCCATTAAGGATTCCTTGAAGTACACATGTCCTCTCCATATACTCCATTTGGTATTCTTTTTTTTTTTTTTAATTTAAGCATACATGCTATTGTTTTTTGTTTTGTTTTGTTTTTTAAAGATTTTATTTATTTATTTGAGAGAGAGAATGAGATAGAGAGAGCATGAGAGGGGGGAGGGTCAGAGGGAGAAGCAGACTCCACGCTGAGCAGGGAGCCCGATGCGGGACTCGATCCCGGGACTCCAAGATCATGACCTGAGCCGAAGGCAGTTGCTTAACCAACTGAGCCACCCAGGCGCCCCTCCATTTGGTATTCTTAAATTTGAAAGCACGACATCACACAGATAATTTTTTGAGAAAATTTGTGCATACCTACTATGTGCAGTGCCGTCTGGACAACTCATGGGCTAATGGAAAGTATTAAATGGTTAGAAAAGACAAACTGCTATAACAGATTTTAAAAAGTTATCTCTGGGTTGGAGATTGAAGAAAAATTCTTAGAAGCAGTGGTAGCATTTGGGTTTGGGATGTGTAGGATTATCCGCTGTTGTTTTATACACAAATCTAGGCTTTGTTGAGGCACGAGTGCTCCCTGGCACTTCCTTTTGGAGGAACTTATTGTACAAAAGAAACCCCAATGTAGGTTTCTGAATGAATTAGGCCTATCTGAGGGTAGATCTTGGAAATCCTTCCACTTGGGCTCATTGTCTTCATTTTTCTCATGTAAACACACCCCCCCAGAAGTCATAGGAAAATAAAAAACGCACCTTCTTTAAAAAAGAAATGGGAAGATCACAAGTTTATAATGGTATTGAATGGATGTGTTTTGCTGAAACAAAGTTACATTTTCAGTATTTGTTTCTGTCTGTCTGTGCTGGGTGAACTCAGCACAGCAGGGAATACTATTTGCTGCAGTGAGCCCTTTCTAATTCACAGTTCATTTTGTAGATGTAACTTATCTGTTCAACTGTTGAAAGTCCGGCCCAGAACCAGGACCTGGCTCAGAGGCCTGCCAGCAGTGAGCAGTTGAAATGTATATTACGATCCCATGCCCTCGACCTCTGGGGCTGCTGTAGTGAGAGCTGTTCAGCCTCCCTTGTGGCCTTTTTATCCTGGATACTGAGTTGCCCTGAGCTTTGCTCTCTGGCTTCCCAGCCTTCCAGTTTTCTGTCCACCAGGGCTCTCTCTCTCCTCACTGTGCCTGGAGATCCAGACTCTCAAACCTCTGCCGTCTGTGTCCCTTATCTGTTCATGTGTTCTGTCACCTTGCGGGTATTTGTAGGTCACCAGTTCTGCTTTAATTTGAAGACCGGCGGGGCAGCACTTGGGACCTCTCTGCCCTTTGTGTATATCGCCTTTGGTTGCCTAGCAACCCGTGAGGGGACCAGTGAGGACTGGTGTGCTGGGGGAAGCCTGGGAGGGGTTCTCCAGTGTGGGCGAGGCTTCGAGGGGAGGGGAAGCCTGCTGTTGGAGGAAGGGCCCCCTTCTTCCATTTCCTCTCTACAATCTCTCCCTTTTTTCTTTCCTCTTTTTTTTTTTTCTTCTTTATTTTTGCTTCTATCTTTGGCCCACTGGTGCCCATTAGGACCACAAAATCGGTGGCATAGATTGGTCGAGGAGTGAGGGACTTCCCGGAAAGAGAATATCTTAGTTTAGGTTTTCAGGGGTAGAGTAATTTGAGAAGAATGGCATGATAGTAAAGAGTTTCCACTGGAGCTGCATTTAGAAAATTGAGATGGGCTTCCTTTCCATGGCTTCATAGTGCTTTGAGCTTGGGAGTCAGCCAGTGCAGGTTTTGAAGGCGAGTTTCCTATTCTGGCTGTCCTTTATTAGCTGTGTTATCTTGGGCAAGCTACTTAATTTCTCTGAGGCTAGTTCTTCCTGTGTAAATTGGGAATAACAATCTAAAGCATAGGGTTGTATGCGGATCGTAGCAATAATTATAGAGAGAGCACGCCCCATTAGGATTTAATGTGTTCAACTCGTGCACAGCTACCTGGAAAGGGGTTATAGCATTGAAAAGTGGATGAGGACAGGTTATTGAGAAATCAGTCAAGAAGCCCAGATTTTGTGACCTTGTACGTCAAATTATAAATCCGATACTTAAGGTACATGGTTATGTTGGATTCATAACTAGGTTCAGAGTCTTGTTATGCTTGCTGGCTGGTGACTTTTAACCTCTCTAAACCTTAGTTTCTTCATCTCTTTGGAAGAGAATGAAGATAATGCCTACTTCATGGAATCATAAGGTAATGTATGCAAAACATGTGGCCCAGTGTCTGGCACAGAATTTGATCTAGAAAGGAAGCTCTTATTTTTACTTTACAGGAAACTTTAAGGCATGGCAAAAAGAGTAGCAATTTATGCTATAATAATGATTACATTGTGCCCCCTGTCCTTGGAACTGTGGCTGTTCCGCTTCCAAAATCTTTGACCCTCCTGCATTATTTTCCCAGAGAAAACAAAACAGTAGCATCAGCCTGTTATTAAATAGTAATGCTTTACTCCATTATTATTACTTTAGAAATTTCTATCCTCCAGAAGTTAAGGCTACTACATTCCTCAATGTATTGCAGTGTATGTGAGCATGAGTCTTACTGGGTCAGTATTCTCTGCTCCTGTGATCTAAAGATATATATATGTGGAATGACTTAATTTCTTTATCCCTAACATCCAGCATGGTGATGTAACGTGTGCTAGGAGATCAATAAATGTCTCTTGGGTTTTGGTTTCCCGACTTTCAAATACTTTTCTTTCCATTGACAGTTATTTACACTGCGGTGACTACTTTTGGTGTTTTATTTCACATTGAACATTAAATTAACTCTGGATATGTGCCTGTTTACTGAACATGCTTCTTTCTCCTGTTTTGTTGAAATAGCTAGTTCCCTTAACTAAGGAATTTTGGTGAGATTGAGTGTATTTATCAAATACGAACTAGGTTCCAGACACTGTTCTAAACATTTTTACAAACACCAAGTTACTGAGTTCTCCTGATCATCCTGTCAAATGAGGCACAGCTAGGATTCTCATTGTCTACCTGAGGACATTGTCGAGAGGGTAAGTAACTTGCCTGAGCTCACACCGCTTCATGATAAGGCCAGCATTTGAACCTGGGCTGCTGTTGACTCCGGCACTGGTGTTCTTCACCACCACCCTGCTCCCTACCATGCCAGGCACTCAAAGGCTTCTCTCCTTCTGTCTCTTTCACGATAATGTCGCCTATACTACTTTACAGATGGCGGCTCAGAGTTGATCAGCAACAGAGTGAATTCTAACAACAGGAGAATTACATGTTGAAATGCCGGTGACGTGTGATGTCATGTGATGGTGACGACAGATGTTGGGTTGGCTGTTTGTGTTCCCCCAGGGGGCCAAATTGCCAACCTGGAAATAAGGGTTCTTGTGTTCAGACTCCAGGGTGGTGATTATTCCTCAGGAGGCAGCCATCCTTTTAATCTTGTGGTAGAAAATTAAAGTGAGTTTCACTAAAGTGTGGTTTATTTTTAAGTTTTCTTTTAAATATTAGTTGAGAAGTTAATTAAGTACCCGGCCTGTCGATCCGGCTTCTTGCATTTCTTCGCTGTCCTCACCATTTAGAGGGAAGGTTTTCCTTAGGAAGATTAGATTAGATATTGGAGGGTTTGTGTCTTAGCAGTAAATCCTGAACATCTGGGGTTCTGATTTGGTGGTAGGCTTGCATAATAGGACCTGAACAATGTTAGGCAAACAATAAGGATCTCGGATCTGAAAGGCCTTTTGAAGAGAGTCTGAAGCTAACGTGTTTGTCAGAGTTTCAAGGAAGGCCCAGGAGGGAGGGAGGGCTTTTTCATTTTGCTTGCAGTGGTGTTTTTGTTTGTTGGTTTTTCTTAAAGTGCCTTAGGATTGCCCCAGGTATTAGAAGTTGTGTGGAGGTCTGGCTCTAAGCCTGCTTGAAAGCAGTGATTGTTTTTTCCGCCCACTGATCCTTTGGAGAATCTGGTGAAACGTACAGGTATTCTACCCAGAAAACACACTCACCCTATTGTGCTCATGACCCCTTAAGGGCCGCGCACCTAGGCTGTCCAGTTGATGGCAGTTCGTCCTGGGGGCCAATTTACCACCCTCTCTTCTGGCTGTGCCCTCTTCTGCCTGGATTGCCTTGCTCCAAAATTCAGCTAAGTGGTTAGTTTCTTGCACTTAATATTCTTGCTTGCACCCCTAGGACTATCTGTATTTTTAGAGTCTTCTGGACCCTGGGGAAGCGAATTTCAGAAGAGAAGAAAAAACCTCAAGCCCTGCTAGATACTGTCCCTATAGGAGAGAGCTGTCAAGTGGACCCTGCTTTCTAGCCACTGTCAGCCAGATAAGAACCAATGCTGAAAGGGGTCCAGTTAGCTAGCCTGTAAAAGCTCCCCGTTCCTGCCCTGCCTTCCCTCCCCTCCTGCCACACTGGATTCCCCGAGCTCACTCACCTTTATGTACCTTGGCACATGCTGTCCTCTACCCAGAATGCCTTGCCCCTATTCCTGCACCCTCAGAATGCCTGCTCATCTTTCAGTACCCAGCTCAATGGAAGCCTTTCTGCTCTCCCCTGGCGCTCTCTTCCCTCTGTTGCCACAGTGATTTTTTTAAAGGCCTGGGTTACAGCACACATACCATGTTGTAATTATTTTTTTTATATGTTTGGCAGAATCTACCATGTGTAAACCAAGTGCTTGTCTTAATCATCTTTGATCACCCAGCATTGTCAGATGCTAGATAGGCTTGCCTTCCAGCATTTAAACAGGTGGGCCGTGGGGTTAGGCTGCCCGGATTCAGACCCAGACTTTGTGACCTTGTGATGAAGTTACTGAGTGCCTCTGTTTCCTCAGTATAGTCTTGTGGGGGAGGGAGGGTTAGGGGAAGGTGGAGTCCATGTATAGTGTCGTGCCTGGCACATGGCAAAATGTTCAAGTGCTAATCATTGTGATAGTTAATCATAATGTTAAGTAGTATTGAGTGAACGGAAAAACACTTAAAAATAATCCAGCATAACTGGAGGTTAGTAACACTAGACTTACAGAAGTTTAGTAGATTCTGTGTTCTCCAAGTTTAAGTCCCAGCGTAGATCAGATAAATGAATCTAACATTGGGAAAGCACCCCAAAGAGGCTTGGTGTGGTATACTTCCCTACAGTCTATTCATCTCTTTGTATTAAGGTTAACTCTCCTCTATTTGAGGGCTTTAAGCCATTTGGAAGTAGGTACTATGGGACTATAACTTTTTTTTTTTTTTAAGGAAATACAATGCATACTATTTTGTTACAGTTTAAATGTGTTCAAACCTTGTGTTTTTCTTTTTTTTTTAAGATTTTATTTATTTGCAAGAGAGAGAATGAGAGACAGCATGAGAGGGGGGAAGGTCAGAGGGAGAAGCAGACTCCCTGCTGAGCAGGGAGCCCGATGCGGGACTCGATCCAGGGACTCCAGGATCATGACCTGAGCCGAAGGCAGTCGCTTAACCAACTGAGCCACCCAGGCGCCCCAAACCTTGTGTTTTTCAAGTCACTTTCGGAGCAGCCCTGGCAAGCTTTGGAAAGGGTAGGGGGTCACCGCCATATGTAGCCCCACAGGTAACTCTGTTCTGTGGGAATCCATTAAAAAACAATCAAACGCATTTGCTTCTGCTTTTAAGACAAGTGAAAGGTGGTAAGTAAAAGGTCATTGAAAGTTCTTTCCTAAGGGTGTTTTATTTTGTGGGCAGGATAGAGGCATCCTGCTAAAGTCATGAATGTAATAATCCTATGTTAGAACTGGAAGGAATTTCACTAGCCCAGCCTCTTCAGTTACAAATGAGGGAACCGAGGTCCAAAAATGGAGTGAGACGCCATCTAACATGGTGGTGTGGATGTGGACCCGGTCTGTGCCATCAGTCCTCATGTGGATTCATGTGGATGGCCCTGGGGGGAGGGGCCATATCGGGGTGCCTTTGTCTCCACTTTCTGTGCAGGAGTGCCTGGCTGTCTTCAAGCACACAGCTGGCTCCTAGAAAGCCTTTCTGGATTCCCCAGGCAGTATCTCCTTTGTGCTTTCAAAACTAAATTTTGCCTAAATTAGAAGCCGTGAAATCCAGCCCTCCTGGAAGGGTATTTAGTTTTCCTTTTTTAAAAAAAAGCAAAACAGTTAAGTTAATGACAGTGTTGGAAGCCTTAACCATACCATCCAATGATTGATATACATGTTCCCAAATTTTTGTACCGAAATACAAAAACAGTCTATAATCTTATTTTGTAATCAAAGTTTAACCAGTTACGGTAGGTCTCCATACATCCTTAAGCAATCGGGTCCTCAAGTCACCCAGCAAGATCCCTTTTATCAACTTCTTGCAGCCATCTCCTTTCATGTTTTGGCCTCTTGGTGTACAGAGTTTCTAAGCTCAGCAGCCCAATAAATTGTACTATTGTCTCCAGGTTTCCATGTTTTTAAAAAATGGTATACATTTTTGTCTGTTGTCTCCTTTTTCAAGATGTCAGTCAATTTGTGTCTTTAAATTTATTTTAATTTAATTTAATTTTTTTATTTTTATTTTTATTTTTTTAAAGATTTTATTTATTTATTTGACAGAGAGAGGCAGTGAGAGAGGGAACACAAGCAGGGGGAGTGGGAGAGGGAGAAGCAGGCTTCCCGCGGAGCAGGGAGCCCAATGCGGGGCTCGATCCCAGGACCCTGGGATCATGACCTGAGCCGAAGGCAGACACTTAACGACTGAGCCACCCAGGCGCCCCAAATTTATTTTTATTTTAAAGATTTAGCGCAAGTGGGGAGGAATTAGGGGGAAAGGGAGAGGAGGAGACTCTCATGCAGACTCCCCGCTGAGCATGGAGCCCACGAGGCTTGATATCATGACCTGAGCCAAAACCAAGAGTTGGACGCTTAACTGACTGTGCCACCCAGGTGCCCCTTTCTAAATTATTTTTAAATTGAAAGAGGGAGGGTACTTTAGAAGAAATTACATAGTAATTTATGAATTAAATGCCCTACCCCTAGTAACTTTGATTTCTAAAACAACACTTTAGGTTAATTGTATAGAACTTATGGATAAACTTGGCAAATTTAAAAAATGTGAAATCACATATGTCCCTTTGCCACTGTTGACTATGTAGAAGAGAATCCTACCTATTGCTATATGCCTGTAGTATCTCTGTAAGAGAAGGAACAAGTTGCATGTCATGATTCTCTGCTGTCATGTGGAACCAAGGTATTGTGAGAACTGAAAGCAAAGAAGAGGCTTCGTTATGTGTATCCCTAATGTACTTTTGGGGCACATTTTTCAGATCTTAGAAAATGAATCTTTTTTTTTTTTTAAAGATTTTATTTGAGGGAGTAAGAGAGAGCACAAGTGGAGGAGGGGCAGAGGCAGAGGGAGAAGCAGACTCCCTGCTGAGCAGGGGGACCAATGCGGGGCTCCATCCCAGGACCCTGGGATCATGACCTGAGCGATAGGCAGGCGCTTAACCGACTCAGCCACTCAGGCGCCCCCAAAACCAATCTTTTAATGAGTTACTAATTTTTGATCCACCCCCCCAAAGTATATCAGAAAATATATCAAAGAACAGAAATACAATAGTGACAGCATTTTTTTAAATTACTGGCATTTAAAGGCTATATGGAGAGAATCGTGTTTGAGTAGCTCTCCTGTTATTAATTGGATAGGGTGGGGTAATCCGTGCAGCAGTCCTTTTATGTGTGTTTGACAATACGTGGATAGTGTAACATCATATTTAGTAGGCCCGATTTGTAGCCTTTGTCTCATCTTTATTGTCTCGACTTAGATATGGATGAAAGTGTGATGAATTTCAAAAATACCTGTCTCTTCATTTATTCTAAAAAGATATATTAAGCGCTTACCATGTGCTAGGCACTGTGTAAATGGCTAAAATTTAAAGACCAACTAAAAAGGCTCTTTACTTATGTGAAAGCAATGAAAAGTGAAGCAGATAATTAAATGCAATAGGTAAGTAATTATTTGTATGATTTTTATTTTTAATATATAAATATTTAAAAGTGGTTCTAAAATGAACCAAGGCCTGCTGCCATTAACTTGTATCTCTTCTCTCTTTCAATGATGGTGCCTATCAGTATACTTATTAGTGAGCATACAGTTCTGTTGTATCAGAGTTAAAAAATTTTTTTTGTTTAACTTCCCAAAGATCACTTTTTTTTTTTTAAAGAACCAATCTTAATTGTTAACATAATTTGACAGAAAATCCTATAGGTCTTCAAACTCTCTCCAATAAGAAAGTAACCTTTTTTTCTTTTAATCCCCACTGTCTGAGGAGATCCTCCAAGTCTTTGGTTAGATGGAAAACCGTAGACCCTTTGCCTGCATCTCATCTGCTCTGCATTGTTTTTTCTGTTTCATTTTGTTTTTTAATTCTTAAGCAAGGGATCCTTTTTCTGGGCCTCTGCTGATCCTGGTACTGACCACAGAGGTGCTCAGGACTTCTTTCAGTGACCCTTGGGAATCTTGGTAGCACGGGCTCCTTAATTCCTTCCCGGAGTGAAATGTTTTCATCCCATGAAACTATTGCCTTAACTTGTGTCATTGGTCTGTTTTGCCTTCCTATCAACCAAACCACTTCCTTAGTTCCTGTGACTGCAACAGCCATCTCCATGAAGGGAGTTACGGTAAAAAAGATGGTAATGTAAAAGTCGGATGGGTTTCGTTAATAGAGTGTGAGAATGTGGTGTGCAGGTTTGTATGAGTAATAGTCTACAATCAGGGTAATAGCTATTATAATAAGGGCAAGTACAGCTTCTGGCTCATTTGTAACTTAGCAATAGTTTAAATTCATTATTTGTTATTCACTGCTTTATTCTTGTTATAATAAGGCAAGGAATAAATGGGACAAATCATTACACAATTTTTTCTGTTTGGCTAAATTGCAACACAGGAAAAAAACAAAAAGAAAAACCCTTTAGCTTAGACATTCCATTGACCCAAGAAAAATCACACACGCTTTGAAAACAGCTTTTATTTGGAGAGCTAGACTTTTCTTGAGTCTTCCCATGCGGATCATTCAATTGAGATCCAGTGCAAGCTTCTCCTCTAAAACGATGATGTCTTTTGCCTAAGAATAGACAGACCCTTCTTTGAGTATAGAAACCAGATAAGCTGTCCTACAGTGATCCAAATAGCTAGCGGCTTCACCCTCACCCCACCCCCAAACTTGACTAACAACACAGCAATATAATTTTACCGTTTAAAACTTGGCTGACCCAAAGATGAACTTTCAAAGAAAACAAGAGTCGTGACTAAAAGATTCCATTTCTTTCCGGGGCCTAATTGAAGATGACTTTCCAGAACTTTGAAAAAACTTATTCTTCCAATGGTCACTTAATTGTGAAACAAAATAAACACCTACACGGGAGGTAAAATACAGAGTTCTCTGTGTTTGGATTTTAAAATATCCCCCCCTTTTTTTGGAGGGTGAGTTTTCTCTTTCTAGGGTTGTCATACATAGTTTGGAATAATTGATCAGGTTTTGTCTGAGGATTATACTCTGAATTTTAAGGGCAATGATTTAGGAATAATATTCCATTTCTTAAAATTTGTCTTGTTAAGTGTCTCATAATACCTCTTTATTCTGTGTGCCCTGGTAATTCAGAACCACTGAATGATGGTTCCAGGACTCTAACTCTGGTGGGCCTGGCTTGTAAGCTCTTGCTTGTTGCACTGAACCATATCACCTCCCTTCTTGTGGATGCCTTTCCAAACATTTGGAAATGTGATCCTAGAGAATTGGAACAGTTTCAAGGAACCATAAGACAGTACTTAAGGTAGCGCAACAGAGTGTTGCACGGGCTCTGAAGTCAGACAGGGTTGAGTTTAAATCCACACTCTGCTTTGAGGCTTTTTCTTTGGGTAAAATGAGCCTTATGTCCCATTTATAAACCAGGGATAATTATATTTGCAGTGGCAGAATCACTGGGCTGATTGCATGAGCTAGTGTACACATAGGATTGGATCAACTGTCTAGTACATAGGAGTTCATGAAATGGTAGTTTTGTTTTCAAGTAGGCTCAACGCCCAATGTGGGGCTTGAACTCATGACCCTGAGATCAAGAGTTGGATGCTCTACCAGGCGCCCTGGTAGTTGTTTCTATAATTGGCTCATTATAAGCATTGACTTAACCTAAATTCCCATGTTCTGATTTTTGTCATTGTATACATGAGTCTTGTCATATATTCTGTAAGTGATGCCTTCCAAGTGTGAGTTACTGCAAGAGTGAAATGACTGAACAGTCATGAATGTTAGGTGGTCCTACACCAATGCAGTGACTTCTGTGAGGTGATCAAGCCTCTATTTTGTTTGTAGTTTAAAAAAGGAAAAGTGGAAAAAATTGCTTAGAGTCCTGAATCAGTAAGTCACTACTTGTCAAGCAGTAAAATGAGGGAGCTACATCAGATGGTCTCCAAGTTACCTTCTAATTCTGAAATTCTGTGATCGGTATTCAGTTTAGTAATAGAACTGGGATCTTTGAACTTCCACAACTCTTAGGAAGTTAGTTGTATCAAGGATTATTACAAGACTGGGGATAAGGGAGTTACTGTCAGTGGTCTTTTGTGCCCACTAAGAACAGAAAGAGAAGTTGGTGTTTGATTCTACCATATTTGCAAAAATAGGAATCACAACTCCATCCTTTCACACACAGTTTAGATCTCCAAGTATAATTTTTTCTACTGGCAAGCAGTTTATGAAATTCCATTTAACCAGCAACTAAGGGCTGTCCTGGGACAAGGAAAGGAAGACCTCTCCATCCTCAAGGAATTTATAGTCTAAGCAAGGCTGAATGCTGTAAAATGGAAAATGTCCTAAAACACCTTTCTAAGGGACAGATTTCCAAAGACGCATACCCATATGGTCCAAATGGTTGCTAACTCCTTGGGAAGGTGCTAAGTTAGAATACATGCTCTCCAGAGGCCTTTGAAGGTGTGTTGCTTTCTGATTTGGTTAATTCTCTTTCATAAGTATTATAGACCTTTGTAATCCAGTACTAGTATTTTATGATCTATGACTTTATAAGTTCAAAGCCTTTGCTATAATTTAGAATTCCGTTCATATCAATAATCCTTATGAAGCAAGAGTACTGTGTTGGTGATACGCACAGATAAGTGGGAGCTTAGAGGGGGGAGACAGCCAATGGGGATGTGTTTGGGGGGGGTGATGATGAGTCAGGAAAGATGCCACATCAAGAATAATCTTGAAGAGGTTTCAGAGGTAAGTCATTGAGAGAAAAAGAACCTTTGGTGAGCTTATTTAAGTCAGCACTATGTTGATCCAAGACACAAAGTTGTTTTTGGAATATGGGTAAATACAGGGAGGGAACAGCAATTTCTCCGACATGTTCTTGAATCCTTATTTGGAATTTCTAATAATTATTTATCCCCGTTTTTCTTTTAAAGAAGATAATTGTCTATAGTAAAATGGGTTACCTTGGAGCATAGAAAGCTCCTGGCACCAGGAAATGTTTCAAGGTTCAAAAAAAGTAATTACTTCAATCTCTCCCTGAAGTCAGGACTTCTGTTCACTTTTCTGAAATTCTAAACATTTCCTGGTGCCAGGAGCTTTCTATGCTCCAAGGCAGCCTGCCTGTTTTACTATGGACGGTTCTAATGGTTATACACTCCTAAGACCTTCCCCTGACTTCCATGCGTGGTACTATTTCTGCCTAGTTGGCCAACTGCATAATAAACCTACTCCTTATACAGGGAAGCTCTAAAAATATTTTAAATGTGCTGTCAGATTTCTTATGAGCCTTGCTTCCCACCCCCACCCCTCACGCCCTTTCAGGCTTAACATCTCTACTTTCTTCAACCATTTACATACACCATAGTTTCCAGTTTCCTAGCAGACCTGACTCCTCATGTCTGGGTCTCCAGCTTGTCCCTGCTAGTCTTCAGATAGGAGTTTGTGGTCTTGAGCACAGCTCTTACATGTAAAACAGGTTGGCAACTATCATGTTTCTTGAACATTACTGTTATTTAGGACTACATTAGTTTAGCCATGTCACCCTGTTTCCCTGCTTCTCCAGGCCTGGGGTATATGTGGTTTGCTACAGCTTTGCCTAGTGCCCTTGCATTCTTTCATGCAGTTATGGTTTGCTTGTGTTTTTGTTTTTTAAAAAAGGTAGGATCCATTGTGTTACATTGATAATAGGATTGGATTTTATACTAGCAGAGATCCTTGCTCATGGGCACTTCATAAATGTTTCCTGAATGTAATTGAATAAATAATGAACCTTGACATGTTTATAATCCTTGTTAAACGTGTAGCAGTTTGACCTAGAGTTGCCAGGATTATAGATCAAACATTAAAATTGATCTTCTCAAAGCCTGCCGTTTGGATAAACAAATTCACTTCAGAAAAATTTTGCAGTTAACTTTGTTTGAATGCTCTTGGAAAAAGAAAAACCAACACACAATTATGTTGTTTTTGAGGAAATGACTTACCTGTTCAAGTTTGTCTTTGAGCACAATTATAGTCTTCATTCCCATCTTCCCTTGCTGATAGTCTGATTGCTTTTGGTAAAATAATAGTTAATTAACAGAGTTCTCTAATAGTCTATAAAATTTTTAAACCAAATGCTAGTCATGATTTTTCTTTTCAAGTTTAGGATGGTTGTTATAACCTTTATCAGGCACAGAATATAACTAAATAGATCTCTTTTCTGTCCTGCCTGTGCAGTGAAGTAGACTGATAGAGTATGTAGAACCAGAAGTTGATGGTGGTCATTATGGCAAGGATTAAAGAAAATGAGAGCAGGCATTTTATCTGGATGACATTCAGGTAAATGCCATTTTTGAAATGAGAATACCATTTTACTTGAAACTTTTAAGTAAGTGAATTGGTTGATGAAACCCTTGCTCAAGCAAAAGTGTAACTTGATTACCTTTTACAGAGGAATATGAGAATTACTATTTACTTCTGCAATTGGAATTACTTAGTTCTTTATCCTAACACATGGGAAGATAAAGGGAGAGGCATTTTAAAATGTACAGATACTATATTATTTGATCTTTACATGTTTTTATTCCCTTTGCATTAATGGTATTCTTAGATAGATTGGATGTGCCACAATTTAGGTTAAGTTTGTGTTATATCCAGAACTAGAGCTAGGAAGATGTGGTCTTATTTTAAATGTTGGGTTTTTGTTTTCTTTTCTCCAGAGGAGGAATATCTGAATTTACTTAGAAGTATCAAAAATTGTCTGATACTATAGTACTAGTAGTTATTTTGGCCTTTGTTATTTTAGATGAAGTTAACGTGAGTTGTAGTCACCATCCTCAAGGAAATAATGTTTGGAGGATAAACTTTGTGTGCATCATTTAAAAGCAAATCTCTTCAATCACAAAGCCAAAAGGAAAGGATGTGTCCTTTCTTCCATGTTTCCTGTCGGATCTTAAAGTAGAATCGGAGTCATGAATTGGCAAATTCCAAGAAATGAAGAAGTAATTTCAATCATAAAGCAAAATCTTTTCCTTTCAGAGCGCTTTCTCAGGGTAGCGTAATGATGTGGAGGCACTGATTTTTTATTTACCAAACAATCTTGGAGCATTTGAGGGAGAGAACCTTAGGCTGATTTTGTGTAGTGATTGTCTCAAAAAAAGGATTGTGGTGGTAAAATCTTTTGACATTCTGAAGATCTGTTTTTCTTTCTTTTCTTTTTTTTTAATTTTTCTTTCTGGGGGAGGAGAGAATCTTAAGCAGGCTGTGCTCCTGGCATGGGGCTCAATTTCATGACCTTGAGATCATGACCTGAGCCAAAATCAAGAGTCAGACACCCAACCGACTGAGCCATCCAGGCGCCCCAATCTGTTTTTCTAAAAGGAGAAAAAAGTTCTTCCTTAGAGGTACTAATCTCCCATTCACTTCTATCTTGCTAATTCAGTTCCTTTTTTAAAATACAACTTAAAATTTAATTGTGGCTTAAAAAATTTGCCATCTTAATTTTTAAGTGTACAGTTTAGTTAGTGCTAAGTGTATTCACAATGTGCAACATCTGCAGAAGTTTTTCTTGCAAAACTGAGACTCTATACCTATTAAACAACTCCCCATTTCCCCTCCCCAGCCCCTGGCAACCCCCATTCTACTTTGTTTATATCAATTTGTCTACTGTAGGTATCTTTTATAAGTAGAGTCATACATACAGTGTGTCCTTTTCTGACTGGCTTATCTCAGCATAATGTCCTCAGGTTCATCCATGTTGTAGCATATGTCAGAATTCCCCTTTTAAGGCTGAATAATACTCCATTGTATGTATGTACCACATTTTCTTTGTCCATTCATTTGTTGATGAGCATTTGGGTTGCTCCCATCTCCTGGCTATTGTGAATTATGCTGCTATAAACATGAATGTGCAGATATTTCCTTGAGATCCTGCTTTCAGTTCTTTTGGATTTATACCCAGAAGTGAGATTGCTGGATCATAGGGTAATTCTGTGTTCAGTTTTTTGAAGAATTGCCATACTGTTTTCCAGAGGGGCTGCACCATTTTACATTCCCACCAACAGTGCAGAAGGGTTCCAATTTTTCTCCATCTTCAGCTACCCTTGTTTTCTGGTTTTTTTTATTATATAGTAATTGTCAGTTTTTAACACTAACCATAATCAGTTTTGTAGTGTCCAGGGGTGCACAGATGAGATTTGTGTGCAGTCTAAAAACCTAGAGTTTTAAATTGTTTCCTTGTTTGTAATATTTGCTGCAGAGTATCATTGTTTCTTGATGTTCAGCACAGCCAGTATGGGAATTTTTAACCTAGGTAGAAAAAACTGGAACATTAGCTAAAGTTGCAGATCTCAAACTTGGCACAACTATTAGGCTGACAGAAAAAAAAAAAAAAAGTAAAGTTCAGTAGAACAGATTGTGGGAAAAGCATTATTCATGTCATAAGAGGTTACAAATAACAGGTGAACATAGTCAATGCACTGGGATGTTTCTTGCCCATTAATGGAAATGCTCCAGAGATTGTACAGTCAAGGAAGATGGATAAGGTGGTGGATCTTTTCAACTCTCTCTAGTATTTCACTTTTTCCATCATAATGCCTAATTTCCATCTTTTCTGTTTCAGAATCTAGGTAGTAGCAAAATGGTTCCTTGCTGTTAAATCTGAGCAGTGAACCCTCCAAAAAATGAGAGGGAAAAATCTAATGTTTTATGTTTGATAAAACTCATCAATAGTTTTTTTTTGTTTTTTTTTTTGTTTTTGTATCCTCTTAATACTGCATAAAAAATAACAGAATCTACGTCCTGCAGACTACACGTATTAGAGAATCAAGTAAACTTATCTAGAGGAACACGGGAAAGCTCCGACCTAAGAACACGTAGGGGCTAACAATTTTAAATACTTTTTTGGACCTTTGCTATGCCAAATGTTCCCTCTGGTGGTCTAGGCATAGGTAAGCCAGAATATGCAAAAACATTTCAGATTCTTTACACTCCATTTTTCTCACTCTCCGCCTCTCCAGGTCCTATTCGCTTTTCACCTTTGCCCTTCATTTTGTAGCACTCCCAAGCCCCTGGAAAGGTTTTCCTCCCTCGCCCCATCTCCTCTGACTCTGGCAGCTCGAGAGTGCGGGTTTGGTGTCGCTTTATTTTGTTTCTCTAAACCTTCTTGGCCAGTCACAGCCTTGTCCATTTTAATTGCATTCCCCCCCGAACCCTGTGTCTTCCTGGATCGCTTCCTGTCTTGACGTGACGCCTGTTCTTAGGTCTTCATCTTGCTGTGGGCTTTTGTCTCCTCCTGGGTGGAGCCTACAGCAGGGGCGGAGGCGGAAGCGGGGCCTGGTGCGCAGCCCCACTTCCGGTGGCTTCCCCTGCGTCCGCCGCCATCTTGAGAGAAGGTCGGAGCGCGGCGAGAGCCCGAATACCTGTAAGGGTTTTATTTAAGCTTCGTTCAGCGGGAGGAGGGAAAGGGCAGAGGTTGGCATTTTGGGTGATATTAGTGGTTGAACTGGGGCTTCCAGGGAAAGACTTGGCGATTAGTTCACTCTACTGGTGCGATGCCTTTTAATCATTACTTTTTCTTCCCCCCACTATTAACTTTCTTTTAACCCTGGTATTCATATGTCCCTTGAAACCTTCACTTGTGACAGTAAGAACGATGAAAACAGCATGTTCTTGGACACCCTTGTTCAAACAATTGTGACAATGCCACTTCAAGCTCCGCCGTTTACTCACAACCCAGATCTGGAAGAATGTGCTGCGTGGACATTGGTTGTTTAAAACTATATTAGCGTGACTTTGCCCAAAGTCTGTTTTTCCTTAAAATGCAGTACTTTCTTTTTCTGAAGCGTAACTGTGGTTTTTAAAAGGCTGAAAAAATAAAAGGACTCCTACATTAATTTTGGTAATTATGGCTGGAAAACCAAACACCTCATTCATCTATGTGATGTAAAAAGGAAAGTCTGTATAGGTAATGGCTATGAGTCCAGGCTTTGAACTGCCTGAGTTGCTTTAATACTTAATCGTTGTTTTGTTTTTAACCTTGGGCAGGTTGCGTAACCCTCTGTTTTCCCATTTGCAAGATAGCTCTTTTTTCATAGGGTTATGGGGCGGGTAATTGAGTTACTAGAGGTCTGCGCCTCTTACCTGAAATCCTTGGGACCAGATATGCTTTAGAAGGTAACACAGTACATAACCCACAGATAATATAATTAAGCACAGTGGGGTCTAAGGTAGCACCTTAATAATTAAGCACATTTTGTCTGTAGTGAAACATACAGGTACACTGAGTGGGATAAATTAAGACTAAATAAGTACCACCTCAGGTTGTGCGGTGCCACCTGGTGAGTTTGCACATACAGCCTCTCTGCCTTAACACACACTAGGCTTTGAGAGCTTTTAGATTCTGGAGTTGTGGGTTAGGGTTTGTGGATCCGTAGACACAAAACATTTGTAAACACCATGTAAATGCTGCGCTGTGTGCAAAACTGATTTCCTTCTGTCCTTTATGACTTTCAGTTTGTCATTACTTATAAGAATGTTAAATGTTAAATCTTTGAGGTTTAAAGTGGACGTGGTGGAAGCCACACGTCACCATACGTCTTTTTCACATACCACGATTTCATTTGGGTTTCAGGCCTACTCTTTTTTCCAATTGTAGAAGAACAAGAAAGGTCAAAGTTCTTCTGTTCCTCTTAACTCCATCTTGCCTTTCCTACTTCATAGAACATTTTTTTAAGAACATCTACTTCAAAGATTTCATGGAACTTCCGAAATGTTTTGTTGTTGTTGTGACTTTTGCCTTGACTTGCCTCTCTTAGGCACACATTAAATTACGCACACACGGAAAGCCACCCTGTGGATCTAAATCTTTTGATCTGTTTTGCTGCTGATCATTTCTGGGACATCTGCTGGTGTAGAAGAATCTTCAGTTTTTAGTAACTTAAGCACTCTTAAGGTTTTAGCTTTCCTTTCCAAAGAGAGCAGCAGCTTCCTGAGTATACAACCATGGGTTTAGGTATTTTGTATGAACTCATGGCTGTATTATGGTTGGCCTGAAAATCTGCTACAGCTTATCCTATTAAAATCTATTAAGAATCTGTTGAAGCTCTTATAGTAGTAAATAATTAGACCTTCAGGTTTTCATCCTCGTTTTCTACCTTATACGTGTATTTATGTGGTTGAAGTCTGACCAAAAGGAGAATGTGGAAATGTTTGAAAGAATATTGTATGCTTAAAAAAAAATAATAATTATGCTTTTGAAAAGATAAACCAGGTACTGGAAGCAGAAACTATATATTCTATCCAGGGCAAAGTTAACATTTTAAGGAAAATCTTATACTTGTGTCTGAAAGAAATAGATATATTGACAAAAGTAACTAAAGACCTGGGTATTTAGATATTTCAGCAGGAGAGTAACGTTTTTTAGATTACTTTGTTGACATCTGTTGTCTGAAGAACTATAAATTCTGTTTTTACTCATAAATCAGTAATCCATATGTTCCTAAAAACTTATGCTGTGTAGAAGGAAAGCTGATATTTGAGTTTTTATATTTTTCTTTCTTCCTAATATTTACAATTTCAGTTTGTTCTTAAATGTATTTGTGTGAGGACTCTGTTAAAGAGGCAATGAGAGGCGCCTGGGTGGCTCAGTCACTTGGCATCGCATCTGCCTTCAGCTCGGGTCATGATCCCGGGGTCCTGGGATCGAGCCCCGCATCGGGCTCCTTGCTCGGCGGGAAGCCTGCTGTTCCCTCTCCCACTCCCCCTGCTTGTGTTCCTGCTCTCGCTATCTACTATCTCTCTGTCAAACAAATAAATAAAATCTTTTAAAAAAAAAAAAGGGCAATGAAATCAGTTAAGACATACGTGCACTAAACAGAACTTGGAAAGTTAGATCAAAATTGTCAAAGATTGGGGCACCTGGGTGGCTCAGATGGTTAAGCGTCTGCTTTCAGCTCAGGTCATGATCCCAGGGTCCTGGGATCGAGCCCCACGTAGGGCTCCTGGCTCAGCAGGGAGCCTGCTTCTCCCTCTGCCTCTGCCTCTCCCCCTGCTCATGCTCTCTCTCTAACTCTGTGTCTCAAATGAATAAATTTTTAAAAATCTTTAAAAAAAAAAAATTGTCAAAGATCACCTACTTGAAGTAAGCCTTGTTTTTTTCATATGGATTAATCTGTTGTTGCCTCACATTATAGTAATATGGTATATTAATTTTAAAGGTGATTTTATAGTTTATTGTTTTTAGTGACTCCTCCTAGTTCACTTTCTCTTTCATTATGGTTAATCTGTGAGGTAGGTTTAGGTCATTCAGTACATTGGAAATATCGTGAGACTGCTAAAAATAAAATCTTTTACTCCTATAACAAGTAAGAAACAAGACCAGCAATTGGTAAAGGGGAGGCATTTTTGTTTCATACTTGCTACTCAGAAGCCAAGGAGGTTAAGAAAGAAAGAAAGATATCTTAGGTTCTTCTGTTTCTGGTTTCTATTTAAAGATTTCGTACAAGTAGATTAATTTTTCAGTCAGTTTAATAAACTTGGGTTTAAAATGGGGATGATATTTAGTTGTAGCATGAGAATAACTTCCTGGGTGTGTGTGTGTGTGTGTACGTATCAGCAGGACATTGCAGCAACAAAAAACAAAATGTGGCTTAAACATACTAGACCTTCATCTCTCACATGAAAGCCTGGGAAAGTTCGTGATAGGTTTATGGGTCCAATTCATCAGGGACTCTGTTTTGTTGCTCTGCCATCTTTAACAGGTAGCTTTCATCTTATGGTCTAAGATGGCTGCTCCAGTTCCCACCTCATATCTTCTCGATACAGGAAAGAAGGAAGATGTGCTCTCTTTATATAGACACAACTTAGAACTTGCAGGCATCATTCTGCCCACATCATAGGCCAGACCTTGGCAATATAGTCCTAACTGGTAAGGGAATTTGAGAAATAGTGTGCCCAGCTAAAATGTGAAATAGGAAGAATAGATAATTAGAGAAAATGGGCAGTTGTTACTAAAGTGTATATTAAATGCAGTGTTTAGTTAACTGTGGATATTCATCATTATCAATATTTACCAAAAGAAGAAAAGATTTCACCTTCTATTCAGCCATTGGGATCCATAAGTTACCAGTCTTGGATAGCCCTAAAAAAATATTTCCTTCCAATCTGTCACATATGGAGAGAGATTTCCTAATTCTTAGTTTAAGGAAGACTTTGTAAGGAGAAATTAATATTTAAAAAGTGAAACATATGGTAAAAAAAAATTAAAGGTTAGAAAATAAAAGTCCTGCATCCAGCTTTCATTGAGATACTTTTAGAAGTTTGTTGTGTCAGTATACAGAATTGCACCTGCATTGGTGTTTGTAACTTGCCAATGTGTCTTAGACACCTCTCTATAGATCTACCACATAGATCTACCTCATTTAAAAAAGAACGTTATGTAGCATTTATTTGGGGGAATTTTTAAACATTGCTGTTAATATAACTGTCACATACTTCATTTGTGATTACATTTTTTTTGCCAGATGATGAATTATAGATAGCTCTCTGATCTAAACAGGAGAGTTCAAAAGCCTCTTAGTTCATTTTGTCCTCTTGCCTCAGAAATCTATAGTCTTCTGGTGTTCCTAAATTTTCTGTGAGAATACATACGCTGGTAGAGGTAAGTGGGCTCTGCCAAGAAAACGGAACGAACAGCTGAAATGGTTTACAACTACAGTGCCCACTACTAAATTCAGAATGAAACATTTTTTTAAAAATCTGTTTTCTGATTATAATTTTTATATAATTCTTTTGTTAATTAGAATACTAGGATTTAACTAATTAGCTATGTCAGTAAAGCAGAAGGCTTACCTGTACCTGTTTCTCACATAATTGTGTTAATGCCGTAATATTAAGCATGTGTGAAGTTCTCCTTTGACCAGCAGAATGTACCATGTAATGTTTTTGGTGGAAGATTGCAAGATGCTTGCAAGGTGATGCATTCTCAGTGTTTGGCCCCTGTGCCCTTCCTAACATTGGCATGGGGATCAGCTTTCCCACTCTTTTCAGTACTCTTAAAATTAGCTCCCTTTCCATTCCTTCCCCCTCTTTACTATGTTGCTTCTCAAATTCAAGTCAAGGCACCTTATCTATCAAGTATAGAATTTGAAATGGAAGCAGCAGTATATTGAAGAAGAGAAGGGTGGCTGGTAGAAATTGGAAAAGTATAGAGAATGAGCAGTGGGTAGAAATAGCTATAATGGTTTAGGCTCTTGAACATTCAGGGTTCAAGTCTTGGCTCTGTCATTTTCTAGTTTTGTTACAAGTTAAGCTTTCTGAGCTTGTTTCCTTGTCCATAAAACAGGCAGAAATAAGACCTTGTTTATCTGGTTGAAGGTCAGATGAGATAAATGCATATAATAAAATGCCTGATGGTATGTTTGGCAGGTATACACAACTCTATGCATGCTCCATTTCTTGTGCATGCCTGAGTTATCAGAATTTTGTGAGACCATACTCCTAGGAATAGCTTTTCTATCCATTGTTTCTCTTGTCTGTCATCCTGCCTGCGCTTTCTCTGGAGTTGAAGTTAGGCTTCGAAATTAGAGTATGTGGCCAACTGTATGTTATATTCACTCAGCTAGTATTTCTGGAGAAGGACAGGGACTTTTTGCAAGGGGGAAGGTGGCAATTAGAGCAATTCTAATTCCACATTATCGGGCTTTTGAATAGTTTACCATTCTGGCATGTATTCCTTAAATTTGTTGAGCCTAATGAAGAATGAAAAGAAGAAATAAAGAGAAGGGAAAACGTGAAAGACAAACTTGATAGCATTTTTAAACTTGAGTTTTTAGTTAAAATAGGGACTCTCTAACACGATCTTCCTTTTCTGACTTTGGTCCTATGGGACTAAGGATATGTTCTGATACCTTGAAGCAACTTGAATAATGTCCCCTTTCTCCCGCCAGCTCCTTAAGGGTCATCAGGTCTGTCCTCCTCACATACCACCTCCTCTCAGGAGACAGAAGCAAGCATTGTCCCCTCTACCCCACACAGGGAGAAACGGGCCCCAGGGAGGAGCATAACTGTTCAGATGGGACAGGGAGGCCAGATTCTAGGGGGTTCCTGCTCCTGATGGTCTCTTCAGCATTTTTCTCTGAGTACTTTTCCATTGTTTTAGAAAGAACTCGTTCAGGACCAGAGTATACAGTTTTATGGGCAGAATTTGGTTTCAACAGAAAATCATGAAAAATTACAATTTACATTGAGTTACACTCTTAAGTCAACTAGGATGTCCTGTTTAGAAGCAGGACTCCAAGCCTTTTTAAAGAACAGTTTATCTTTCTTTTAAACAGATGGAGGTATTACAAGAGACACAGATGCTGAAGGCAGGTTGCCACATCAAAATAAATTAATGCATGGTTTCCTTCTCCCAAATAACTTTCCTCTTAAAATGAGGGGTGGGAGAATGGATTGAAATTACAAAATTTTAGATTGCTGTATCTAGTCACTTTACAGTCAAGCACGATGACTAGCCAGCATTTTAATCTGTTGTAAAATAGACTGCTTTAAAAGCCCTGGAGGTAGAATATTCAATCACTTGCATGGTGGTTCCTGAGAATTAATAATTAAACAGTTCAGCATGAAATGAATTTATAGATGGTCAACTTTGGGTTTAATACTCTTCCAAGTAGCCTTAGTTTCAGTCTGGTGGCACCTCTGGATGGTTACAACCTGATCTGCTTAAAACAAGCAAGGTAGGACAGACACCGTGGGTGGCTGCTGTAGGTAGGGGCTAGAGGGTGTAAGCAGAACGCCATGCCTATAACTGTGATGTTGGCTGGGAACTCCAAGGTGGTCAGTGAAGGGCAACTTTTGGTAGTTTCCCTCCAGCTGGCTCAGGTCTTCAGTCCCAATTCAGTCCTGGTTCCTGCCTTGGGATTCATGATACTTGGATTATAGGAAGTCATCACACAAAATACTGCATAGTATTTCCAGAACTGTATGACTGAAAAAATAACTGAAGTTGTAAATGCTGGCATAGTGTTCTGTAACAAACATAGGTAAATGTAGCTATTAATCTGTTACTTTGGGTTTGATTTGGTTTCTCATTGCCTAAAAGCAATAAAAATGTATTCTTTAGGGAAAAAATTTGTTTTAAAGATTTATTTATTTTAGAGAGAGAGAGAGAGAGAGAGTGTGTGTGTGTGTGTGTGTGTGTGTGCAAGTGAGGGTAGGGGGAGCACAGGGAAAGAGAAAGAATCCTCAAGCAGACTCCCTGTTGAGCACAGAACTTGACTGGGGAAGGGGGAGGCTCAATCCCAGGACCCTGACTGAGATGACCTGAGCATAAACCAGGAGCCGGCCACTCAACTGACTGAGCCACCCAGGTACCTGCCAAAAAATGTTTTCTTAAACTGAGAGCCCTTCATTTAAAAAAAGAAAAACTGAGGGATGCCTGGGTGGCTCAGTTGGTTAAACATTTGCCTTCCGCTCAGGTCATGATCCCAGGGTCCTGGGATCGAGTGCCACATCTGGCTCCCTTCTCATTGGGCAGCCTGCTTCTTCCTCTGCCTGTTGCGCCTGCTTGTGCTCTTTCTCTCTCTCTCTCTCTGACAAGTAAAATCTTAAAAAACAAAAAACAAAAACCTTTAGAGTAAAATTATTTTTCCTTAGGCTTTTATGATACTGATGAAAGGCAGGTGTATTTCTTTAGCAAAAATCCTACTACATATATTAAAATAAGGAGAGAAATATCAGTAAGCATGACTGGCCATCATTTTAATATTTGTTTAGAAGTAGACTGCTTTAAAAGCCCTGAAGGTAGAATATGTAATCATTTGCATGCCAAAAGAAAGGTTCCAGTCTTAAGGCCTTGAACAGGCCCTGGGTCCTACAACATAGCAATTTTTTCTTTTTCTTAACCTGCTCTGTAGCAGAAGGAGGCAACACATTTCACTGGCCTGGCCTCCTGAGATTTTTAGATTCACACCTGCCATCCCAGGCCCCTAAACCTCAGATTTCTTTTTCATACTTTCCTGAGCTAATATCTGATAAATATCCCTCATAAAATGATGTAGATCAGGTTTTCAGCCTCTGACACAGGATCTGTACTCCTGGGGTTTTGTTGATTAGGCAAGACTGAAATGTCTCATTATTTAGTGTGTGCTTTGGTTATTGGTTGTGTGAAGGCTGTCAAGCAAAAGAGGAATGCTTTGCACAGGAACTAAGTTGAGATTCTGATAGATGTAGATGATTATCTCCCCCTCCCCCAAACAGTTTTCTCTTTGGAGATAACTCCCATTATGTCAGGCTCTCTAGAAGTGTGAATGAGGCTAGTGTCTTTTCTCAGGGAGAACTGCCATTTTACTGATGTCTCCCAGCAAGAAACAATCTGTTGGTGGTGGATATATACTGATGAGAATGAGGAACAAGGGAGAAACGGGATTTTTGCAGAGTTTGGAGGCCAATTTTATTTCTGGAAATACTTAGCCCATTTGTTTTTTAAAATCAAATTGTTAATTTTATAAATCTCCTTTCTCCTGGGGACTGCAGAATAGTTTGCTGGATGCCGTGTTAATTTAGGAATAGTCCTTATTCTGGAACTACTATAGAGTGGTTGGTTCTTTGTTTCTTTTTCATCATCATTTTAGGTACAGTGTCCTGTCTCTGCTCAGCAACTTCTAGGAATGAAGTAGTGGTCAAAGGTTATTAGTGCTAGAATACAGGACTTAACAATTCCTTCTCAGGTGTTTTTTCCTTCATATCACTCTACCTTCCTCTTTTTCTAAAGTTTGATTCCAGTATAGTTAACATACAGTGTTATATTAATTTTAGGTGTACAATATAGTGCTCTTCCTTCCTCTTTTGTGAGTTGCTTCAACAAGGCTGCATTCCTGCTAACTCACTATAGATTGAACTTAAGAGGAAGGTGATGATCAGAGTGTATTTTATGGTCAGCAGTGCTTAGATATGAAAAATACAGGTGTTCCAAAAACCTATTATCTCTATTCAGAGGTGACGAAGAAACTAAGGTCCATCAAGTCCAGCCTAGGGAAAGCAGGAAGGAATGAGTAATTCATGTTTGATGTGTAGACAGGATTGTACGGGGCATTACTATTGACAAAGAAGGCATCCAAACCATAATAAACAAAATGCTAGCTGTCATGCAGAGGAAGGAGAGGTAGAGAATCACTAGGTTAGAGTTACATATCCATCACTGGCATTTTGTTCAGATCCTAGATGAACGTGACTGTTGGCATCTAAATTTATTAGCTCTCCTCCCCCCCTCCACCTGCCTTAGAAGAATTTTCTGTTTTTTGTTAGTGCATAGGAATGATCTTTCTTTTGTTGCTTTCTATATAGTTTCTGTAATTCTGTCATCTTTGACTTCTGTATCGATGCCTGGGCAAAGATGCCAAATGGTTCTTCTGCCTCAAATTTCTGCCAGTCAATGGGACGTTCATAGTATTTAGTGTGGACATATACCAGGACAAATAGCTTTTAGCACTAAACCATTTAATCAGACTGTGGGAAGCTGACTCCTGGCATTTGTTAATGTAATATGAGGGATACTTATCCTTTTTAGCTAAAAACTATCCTTTTCATACTTAATAGTTATTGTTTGTTAATTAAGACTTCAAAATCTCTTCCAAAATGTCAGTATCTCCTAACTTTTAGAGAAAATTGAGTACTGTTCTTAACAAGTATCTCATACTGCCTTTGAAGCATGGCGATTTGGCTTGGGTATCTTCTTTCCCCTACCCTATAAGTTCCTCAGAAAGAGATACCAAGCTTTACTAATCTTTGTGACCTCTATAGTAGTAGTTCTCAGTGTGGGTTCTATGCGCTTCCTATATCCGTATCCTGTAAAGCCCTTGCTAAAATTGCAAATTCCAGGGTCCTGGCCTTACTTAATCAGAATATCCAGGAATGAGACCAAGAATCTTCATTTTAAATAATCGTAATCTCCTTGTGATCCTTATGCACATTAAAGTTTGGGTGATTGTTCCTGTAGAATTTTTCTAGTGTGGTCTGTGGGCCTGGCAGTAGCTTGAAATGCAGAATCTCAGGCCCCACACTAGATCTACTGACTCAAGTCTACATTTTAACAAATTTCTATGTGATATTTATGCACACTCAAGTTTGAACACGGCTTTACAACTTCTTATGAGTAGTAAGTTCCTGTTAGTCATTGCCTATTGGTTTGTCGATCTGCTTCTTGGATATTCTGCTTTTTTTTTTTTTTTTTTTTAAACACCCACAAACTTTTAGCATCTTAGAAATTTAGGGAGTGTCTCAGGAGAATTCTTATTTTCAATAAAGAATCATAGTCAAAGTTGACTGTCACAGTTTAAGCACAGCTTTAGTGATTTCCTCCTAAATATAAATGCAGAAGTACCTCATAAAATATAATTGCAAATCTGTTTCTCATACGAAAGGGTCTAATTCTTCTCTGCCTGTGTGAGATTCACTCTGGGTCTGGCTCAAAGGCCTCTGCTCCAAGATCAAGCAAAGTCTTCGCAACAGGCTCTATGGCATTTGGCAGTGAGGAGTTTTCAGGGGCCACAACCTCATCTCAGTGGGAGTAAGTATAATTGAATGTTGTTTGTATGTTCTTTTAAAACTAGAAAACCTTCCTGTGGATTTGGTAATGTGTTATGTTAGTGTTTCCCAAATATGTCTGATCAGGAAAATCATCTGTTGCTTGTTAAAAATGCAGAGTCCTAAGCCTGAATCAGAATTTCTGGAGGGTGCAATCTATTTTTTGATCGACACCCTAGACTTTCCTGCTATCAGGCATATTTAAGAAACATTGAATTATGTGACCTTTTCCCCAGAAGATTAACTTTTTGATTTTATTTATTGGAGCTCATAGTGTCATCCCTTTTGGTTTTCTTGAGCATGCAGTGCCCCAAGAGCAGTAGAGAGGCAGTTCAGGATTAGTATTGAAAACCAGAAATGGGGATAACTAAGTAGTGCTTGATATTGTTTGTCAGGGATTTAAAAATCCTTCATTAGTTATTTCACACTTTCTATATTCCTTTGAAAATGTCTTAAAGATGGCAAGTATTATGTCCATTCCGCATGTTAAAGGGAGGATACAAAGATCTGTGACAAGCATCTATGACAAGCATGACTTGAGGGGGATGTGTGTGTGTGCGTGCATGCCTATGCGTGGAGGGGTTGGGGAGGGGATTAAACGTGTGTGATTTGCCATCTCTTAGAACTCCTTTTCCTCACATTTAACTCTAGAATATGCTTTAACCTCAGAAGTGAAACTTGTAAATAATTACTATTTAGAAAAATAAATTACTCTTCCCTTTCCTTGTAAATAAACTGTTCATGGGCAGTCCTTTCTGAACTTCGCAGAAGAAACCTGGTTTTTAGAAACAAATTGTGTTGACCTCTAATTTAGGAATAGAGTCATCCTTGAATCTTGTGCATTAAGACAAAAAGATAATACCTACGAGGACTGTCTTAGAATCTGTTTGCGTAAATCCATAATTAGGTAGTGTTACCTAGTTTGGGATCTCAAATTCTTATATTTTATAAATCCTTTTGTGGTTTTAAATTCTTAATTGTTTTTGATGGATAGATAGAAAAGGGAGCCTTGTCCTCTTACAAATAAAGCCTGACATTTCTGTGCAATAATTTTTAAAGATTTTATTTGAGAAAACAAACAGTGGGGAGGGCAGAGGAGGAGGGGGAGAGAGGGAGGGAGAGAGGAAGAGGGAAGCTGACTCCCTGCTGAGCAGGAAGCCTGATGCAGGGCTTGATGCCAGGACCCAGAGATCATGACCTGAGCTGAAGGCAGACGCTTAACCGAGGAGCCACTCAGGAGCCCGTTTGTGCAATAATTTAAACACTATCCAATTATGACTTTTTCCAGGTGTGCCATTCTTAAATATCAGATGCAGGGAGGAAAGTTAGATCTCTAATCTAAGACAATTTAGATCCCTAATTCAAAATTATAGTGATAGATGAGTAAGATACGGTACATGCTCTCAAGGAATTTATGGCTTAATTGGAAAGAACTTAACTCAGCCTGTGAAATAGTTAGGGAACAGAATAAGACCTATGACTGTAGTACCAACAGTGCAACAGGAATTCAAAGAAGGAAGGAAAGAATTGGAGCAGTTGCAGAAAGCTGCTTCCTTGATTTAGGCTTCTAAGTCCAGAAGTGAGCTTTCTACACAAGTAAAGAATAACTATAAAAGAAAAGGCTTTTAGCCTGGAATTAAGCAAGGTGTGGTGTTAAGACTCTGACCCATTAGAGCCCAGGGAAGCAAAGTGGCAGAAGAGAAGGGAATCATAATTATGGAACACTTGAAGGGCAGAGGCTCTGGAATTTTGTTTTGATAAGGTGGGAAGAAACTGGTGCATGTTAGCAATGCTGATTATGAAGTTAGAAAAACAATAGTTTTTTGGGGGTGTATCCATTCTGTTTTTAAAAATCTTTGAGCCATAGGGTAACCTCACAAAATCTAAAATTTTTGATGAATGATATACTCTCCAGCAAAGATTAAGACATTTAGAGGAAAAAAAAAAGATGCCTATGCTAGCTTTAGAGGGTCCTCTGAAGGTTATAGGCTCATTATTCAAGTGCTGCCTAAATCTGGATGGTGTCAGAGGGAGGAAGTATGAGGTCGGGGATCCATATTCACGTTCCCTGGTAGTACCTGTACCATAATTTCAGTTAGCAAAAAAGTGTATTGAATGTGGTATGTGGTGTTAACCATACCCTTTAAAAAGATTTTTTTAAAAAGTCATAGTTAGGGGTGCCTGGGTGGCTCAGTCGGTTATATTTATATTTTATAAATATAAAGCCGTCTCCTGATTTCTGCTCAGGTTATGATCTCAGGGTCCTGAGATTGAGCCCCATGTTGGGCTCTGCACCAAGCATGGAGCCTGCTTGAGATTCTCTCTCCTGCCCTCCCTCTCTTTCTTTTCTCCCCCACCCCGTCCCCACACTGTCCCGTGCTTGCACTTGCCTTCTTGCTCTTACGCACGTGCTCACTTGCTCTCTTTCTTGTTCTCTCTCCCTCTCTCTCTCTCTCTCTCTCAAAAAAAAAATGTCATCGGTGTATTGTAGTTCAATATATACATTGTCTTAGATTTCTTTTTTCTTTTTTTTAAGATTTTATTTATTTATTTGCCAGAGAGAGGGAGAGTACAAGCAGGGGGAGTGGCAGGGAGAGGTAGAAGCAGGCTCCTTGCTAAGCAAGGAGCTGGATGTGGGACTCGATCCCAGGACCCTGAGATCATGACCTGAGCCGAAGGCAGACGCTTAACCATCTGAGCCACCCAGGCGCCCCTGTCTTAGATTTCTGATGAGGTTTTATATTCTCTTGTAGTCAGAACATTTGGAAATTCTTCCATGAGGCTCCAAATAAATTACATCTTAATAAATAGCTTAGATGTGGCCTTTTGGAAGAATGAGAAGTTTTGGCACAATAGAGCAGCGTATCTGGGATGTTGGTTGTATCTTTATTTGGTCATATTAGAACACAGACTCTCTGGCACTGCGATAACTGTTTTTGGATGTGCGTATCTTAGCCTGTATTCTGGCTAGAGCTGGGCTGGCACAACCAGGTTCCAGGGAGATCACTGACAGGTTGAGTCATGTCCACTCTGAAAGATCCTTCACATGCCCCCAGGTTCTCTGACCATTTTGAGAATTTTTCCTCAGTTGGAGAGGAACAGTTTTGGAAACTGCCTTAGCTGTTTGAAGTTCACAAAACGGAAAATAATGAGCTGGTTTCTGTAAAATGTACTGTTGTGTACTCTTTGAGTATGTTATGTTACAAATGCATATTCTCACTCACATGTTAAACTTGCAGAGGAATTCAAGTTCCTGAAAGGGAGTGAAAGTGGTAGAGGTAGTGTAAATAACAGCATTTCACTCTGGAAATCAGGATTAATAATGAAATATTTGTCTTAAGTGGTATGCAGTTTGTTCAATGGTTGTGTTTTTTTATTTTATACTTTTGGAGTACAATATTTTATTTATTTTTAGTTTATTTATTTGAAAGAGAGACAGTGAGAAAGGGAACACAAACAGGGGGAGTGGGAGAGGGAGAAGCAGGCTTCCCGCGGAGCAGGGAGCCCAATGCGGGGCTCGATCCCAGGACCTTGGGATAATGACCTGAGCCGAAGGCAGACGCTTGACGACTGAGCCACCCAGGCGCCCCATGGACTACAATATTTTATTATGTGTAACTTTTCAAAGTCTCTTCAGCTAGCTAAATGAAGGCCTAAGTTTTAGGATTCGAATAATTTCCTTCTTTAGTGCTCATTCTGCCCCATCAGCAAGAAGTGTTACCAGATAGCAGTTGAAGGGCTCTGTTTACTTATTTAACAAAAACTTGTATAATGCTTGCTATGTGCCAGGTACTTTTCTAAATGCTTTACCAACAGTCACTTATTTAAACCCCTTAGCAACCCTATTAGGTAGGTTTTATTATATCTCCCATTTTGTAGATGAGGAAACTGAGGTTCCATTGGTTCATAAGTTGTCCAGGATCACTCAGGTAATAGATGTTGGAGCTACAATTCAAATCTAGGCAATCTGGCTCTGGAGTTTGTGTGCTTAAGCACTATGCTCTATGAAGTAATTCTTTCTCACAAGGGAGAAAATCCAATGCAAATAGATTTAATCATGACTGTTAGGTCAGTGTTTGTGATGAACTGACTGCATATCAGTAGCTCTGGATCCCATTACCTTGTTTTGCACTGACAGCTCTGCTGAATTCTTTAAATTTGTGGTTTAAGACGTAACTATGTTTTATTACAAGAATCATAAAAACTTACAATTTAAATGTATTTATATAAATATCTAGTGAAATACATATATTTCAGTGGCGTGATTGGGAGGTTTTCAATGGCAAGACCTAGGTCATCTTGACTTGATGTCCTTTGACTCTGGTATGCCTTTACCAAAAACCCATTCTTTCACTATGCCTTTGGAGTTGGAATGAAACCTGGAGACCCAGCTATTCCACACCTTCACTTCATAAATAAGGAAACTAAAGCTCGAGGTCCTGCCCAAGGCCTCAACAGCTAGTTTTGAAGCAGAGATGGAATTTAAATCGCTAGGTTCAATGTAGTGGTATTTTCCTTCCATTATAGTCGTTGAAAAGTTACAGTGCTGTGGGAATTCAGATTAAATATCTAACATGTTTTTAAATGCTTTAGATTCATTTGTAAAGCATATATACTTTTGTTAATATAGGTTATTTCTCAGCTTCTCAAACTTTACCCACGTCTGTTTTTCTGACTTGTTATGTCTTTCATTGTGCCTAGCCATCCCGTATAGTCCTTACCTGTAAGTCCTGCCAAGTTTTCTGAGACCTGCATCCCTTTCCATAAGTACGTACACACATAAGTAACTTACAACCATAGTACTGACTTGATTCGAATGATCACATAAATGGTTTACAGACATACGTGGCTATCAAATCAAACAAACAATGTCTCACTGGAGAGGTAGTTCCTGTAGTAGGCTGGGGGATTATTAGTTGTAGCCTAAACACATTGAAGGTATTCTGGATTTGGAAATTCCTATGATTGGAAAAGTAATGATCTAAATTTAAAAATGGAAGTTTGCTCTTTTACTGTAAGAACACATTATAAGCACTAGGCTTTGCAGTGTTGAAAGCAAAGTAGCTAGTTTATGAATTACAGGAAGTAGCCAACTTAGAGTAGATTGTATTCCAAATACTCATCTTTCAGTCCTGTGGTATTTTAAGTGCAAACAAGTTTTGGCTGAATGAATTTTCACATAGAAACAGGTTTAGAAAAGTGGGTAGTTATTAAGTAGTGAGCTCACCAAAGCCGTGTTAATACAAAACGTAGCCTGCATATATGTCCTGTACCCTGTGAACTTCCCTGTGCTTGAACCTATTAGTCTTTTCCCTGACGGTGGTTAAAAATAGCAAATATCAACCTAAAATATTTTAACTTCCTGTGTCGTGTGAGATCCTGGAATGAGCTATAGATTTTTTTTTTTTTTTTTTAAGATTTTATGTGTTTGTCAGAGTGAGAGAGAGTGCATGTGCGTGTGCACAAGCAGGGGGAGGGGCAGGCAGAGGGAGAAGCAGGCTCCCCACTGAGCAAGGAGCTCAATATGGGACTTGATCCCAGGACACTGGGATCACGACCTGACCTGAGCTGAAGGCCGACGCTTAACCGACTGAGCCACCCAGGCGTCCCTGAGCTATAGGATTAATCAAAGTGGAACGTAACTAAGATACCATACACTACAACAAAAGGTGTAGTGATTGCCTAAATCAAGAAAATTATAATTTGAGTAAAACATACTTCCTTTAAAGGAGTTGCTTTTGTCTTTTTCTAATGTCTTTTATAATACTGAATCTACCAATTAAAAAATTAATGGGGAAAATGACCAATCTTCTGGTAGGGCTCTAAAATAGAAATGCATACGAACCTGTAACTATATAGTTTTACATCCTAGTTTTACCAACTGATATAAATGTCTTGATTTAATGTTTATGTAATGATGTCAGTTTTTTTTAAGTGTACACTTTAAACTTTGAGATAATTGTAGGTTCATATACAGTTAGAAGAAGTAATACAGAGAGATCCTGTGTGCCCTTTGCTTAGTTTCCCTTAATGGTAACAGCTTGTAAAACTAGCACAATATCACAATCAAGAAATTAACATTGATAGAATCCACTCGTTTTATTTAGATTTCCCCAGTTTTGCTGTCTGTGGTGTTTTATCACATGTGCAGGTTTGTCTGTCCTCCACAGTTGAGATCTGAACAGTCCCTTGGAGCTCTTGGGTGGCTCAGTTGGTTAAGCTCCCGACTCGTGATTTCCGCTCAGGTCATGATCTCAGGGTTGTAAGATCTAGCTTCAGATCCGGCTCCCCCCAACCCCCTGGTGGTGGGGGAAGCTGTAGAACAGTCCCATTACCACAGGATCCCTGTTATTGCCTTTGTACAACCACGTATTTTCCACCCCTCCTCATTTGTCCCTAACTCTTGCAAACTCCTCATTTGCTTTTCATCTCTATGATTTCATTTCAAGAATGTCCTAGAAAAGGAATCCTGCAGTATGTAAACTTCCGGAATTGTTTTTTTACTCAGCATAATTCCCTTGAGATTTATCCATGTTTTTGTATTAATAGTTTTTTTGTTTTTTTGCTGAGTGGTATTCCATGGTAGCAGTATACCACAGTTTATTAAACCATTCACCCATTTCAGGACATCTCGCTTATTGCTAATGTTTGGTGATTATGAATCAGACATTCCTGAATATTTGTGTACAGATTTTTGTGTGAATATATAAACTTTCATTTCTCTGGGGTAAGCGCTCAAGAGTACAGTTGCTAGGTTGTATGGTAATCGCATTTTTCGCTCAGAAACTGCCACTCTGTTTTCTAGAGTGTTTGTACCTTTTTACATTCCTGCCAGCAGTGTATATAAGAGATTTGGTTTCTTCTCGTCCTTTCCAGTGTTAGTATTCTCATTATTTTTGTATCATATAAGACGATACAATCTAGTATGGATATTAATCAAGTGGATGACTTAACTGAGTTATGGGTACCAATCAGTGTATAATGTAGCTAAAATGTACAATAAAAAGTAGTGATTTAAAAATTAGAAATGTTCTCAAGTTGAGTAAAATATCATGTACCTTGAATGATGATGCTTAAGAAGTTAATTCATACTTTTAATTTTCCCTTAAAAGTAGGTAGGAAGAGGGCAGATGTTGTTATATCCAAATTTACTTAACTATTTAAGGGACTGAAAACTTTCATAATACCACTTCAACATTTATTACTTTCTCCTTGATTAGGAATACTTAAACCATTAGCCTTGATATTTTTCTAAGTCTCAAATAGAATGAAGAGAGATTTCTCCTTTCTTGTTCAACTCTTGTCACATGAGAAAAAAAGGAGTTGAGGAAGATGCTTGAGCAGCAGGAGGGTGGGGTGCTGGCTAGAGTGAGATTTGCTCCTGGCCTTCTGATGAGGTAGAGATGGTAATGAAGGGACTCCGAGGCACACTTTTGGGAAAATGTGCCCCATGAAAATACTTAACGCATGTTAGTATTTCTTTTACTATGCAAACGTTTTTCTTTTGCCCACTTTAAGCATATATATAACAGTTGCATGATAATATTATCAGTTACAGCTTCTTGAGATTGCCTTTGGAGCATGAAAATGGATCTTTTGAATGTGGTAAGCCACTTTAATACAACATTTTCTGAGCCCTTACTCTATTGAACCTGGTACTGAACTTTAGGCATTTCACATCTATTAATTTACTTAATCCCTCCAGCAGCTCTGTAAGAAATTACCCCAGAATTTAGCAGCTTAAACAGCATTTCACAGTTCGTAAGGATCAAGAATTTAGAAAAAGCTTTGCTAAGTGAATCTAGCTTAGGGTCTTAAGAGGATGCAGTCAAGACATTTTTAGCTGGGGGTTGCAGTCATCTGAAAAATTGACTGGGGCTTGAAGATCTTCCAAAATGGTTGCCTCACGTGGTTTTTGGCGAGAGGCCTCTCTGTTCCTATCATGTGGACCTCTTCATATTGTTTCTTGAGTATCAGTATGACATAGCAGCTGGCTTCCCCTAGAACAAATGATCCAAGAGAGCCTACATCTGCTGAGGAAGCCACAGTGCCTTTTTCGACCTAGGGTTAGAAGTTGCACACTGTTACTTCTCCTGTATTCTGTTCATTAGAAGTGAGTCACTGAGTGAAGCCCACCCTGAAGGGGAGGGGAATTAAGCTCTACCTCTTGAAGGGAAGAGTCCAGAAAATTTTGTGGACATATTTAAAAACTGCCTTTGTTGTCTCCATTTCCCAGATGAGGAAACTTCTGCATGGAGTGGTTAAGGGACTTGTCCAAGGTTCATAGCTAGGGAGTTACAGAACTGGGATTTGAATCCTAGCAGCCTGGTTCCACATGAATGCTTATTTGTTTATTTTTACTACGTATCCTTTTTACTGTCTTGAGTACTTACCTCTTGAATGCATATAAAAAATCACAATGACTTTATTTCTTCATACTCATCCATATCTGGATATTCATAAATTACATGGCTGTCTCCTATGCCTCAATCCTAGTACTGTGACTCAATTTTTACATTAACTCATTTAGTTCCTTGTACAGATACTTAGTACTACTGCTATGTACTAGGATGCTCACCACTAATTCTAGGGAAGAACATTCAGCTTGAAAGTGAGCTGAGCTGCCATCAAGAATTTGGAAGTGTATATTGGGTCATCTCCCACAGCTAAATATTGGGAAGCCAACCTTTTCACCACAGCTTTCTAGTTACGTTAGAACTGTGGTGCATTGTCAGTGGTTATTCAGAATACATTGCAGGGGCGCCTGGGTGGCTCAGTCAGTTAAACGTCTGCTTTTGGCTCAGGTCATGATCCCAGGGTCCTGAGATCAAGCCCCATGTCAAGCGCCCTGCTCAGCGGGGAGTCTGCTCTTTCCCAACCCCCCTTCCTGCTCAGGTGCTCTCTCTCAAGTAAAATCTTAAAAAAATAAAGACATTGCAAACCGAAGTTTGCAGTGGGATCAAGTTCTTCCAAACAAACTTTATCCACTATTAATATAAAAAACACATACTTTAGAGCCCTGGACAGTGTTGGGACCATAATCTGCCAATGAGTAATTTTTTTAAGGTATTCTATAAGATTATGAAATATTGCGCTCTTGGGGATAGTTTTTTCTGTGTAGTTGGGAGAGGTGGAATGACTTTATTTTCTTATTTTGTCAAGCAGATTATTCAATCACCCAAGCTATGCAGAAGGAGAAAGAAAAGGCTTGAGATTTTGATAAGGTCTTTTTCTGCTTGTATTTCATTTTATCACTGCTTGGAAAAGTGTATATGTGGATAGCCCAGATAATCTTGTGGGCATTCAGCCTCAGGGTACTCTGTAGGATTAAAATCCTAAAGGCAAATGCACTTCAGGGGATTAGAATGCAAACTTCTGTTTACAATACACTGCATTAATGAGTACATTTAAAAATCTTCATGTTTTAGCAATGCAGGCAGTGTAATTGAAGAGCAGGATTCCACGGGCTATCCAGGGTTGAAACAGAGTAAGCCATCAAAAGCTGACTTAAAGGAAGGGACTAAGGGAAGCCAGGGTACATAAGAATAGGACTAGAGTTAAGGGGAGTAAAATGTGCTGCTTTTATAAGGAGCATCTTACTGAACTCTAAGAACTTGACAACCATTTATTTGTTTGACAGTACTCGGTGAACTTCCTCATAATGAGGTTAAATTCTTACACGCGTCTAGTTTTCTGTGTAGGCTCATTCACACCCTAAATCCCTGATCTGCTTCTGGTACCACCTCCCTTTGTGTCGGACAGCACTAAGGAAATTTCTTAATAATGAAGTTGAGGGCTCATGTGTACAGACACATTTGCTGCCTATTCTTGGGTGGTTTCAAACCCCAGAAATTCCCAGTTTGTCTCTTACCTTTTAGTTATATAGTGGACATGTGGTGTGGCCTAGGTTGAACTTCGGTCTTAAGCAGTTCTGTGAAACTGGGAGTCTGAGACCATCTGATTATAAATTGGCGTTGGGTTGGGCTAGGATATCTAAATGAACCTAGTGGCATGTGTACCCAGTGCTAACTTGCTGTCCTTATTTCCTATGCATGTTCTGAGCCCTGCATATACGAGTTTATGGAACCATGGTGGTTCCTCTTCTATATGTGCTCCCGTGAATCTTATAGCTTCTTCCCCTGATCCTACTGGAAACTATCTGATCACTTTGGCAAAGGCACCCTGGTTTCCAGGGGCCCTAAATAAGAGTATAAATTTGGTTCTCCTACAGTATTCTACAACTGAATTATCACTTAGGGTAAACAATAGTTAGATCCCTCAGAACTAGAAAGCCTACTTGTGGATAATTATGTTTTAGATTCTAAAACTAAAACCTGGGAGTTCATAAGAACATAGTGACCCTTTTATCCTATGGTTAGTCAATACTTGGTATCTATAGCAACCTGGCCTCCTGAACCAAAACATACCTTTCCTGGGCCAGAAATGGTGTGCGTCTTTAAGTCCAGCAGGTGGCCAGGAGAGTGGAACTTGACCACCTATTCCATCTGGAAATCGATGCCAGCAAGAAACTGGAGCTTGACCAAAGGCTGGTCAGTTTCTGTTGAGCAGCAACCAGGATTAAATTCCTGGCAGACCATTTTAATAATTGTGGTAATCCATTTTCATAGTGGCAAGACATGAATGCAGAATCATAGCAGGCCAACAAAGCCTTCTTTGGAAGTGAGTTGATGTGCCATCCTCAGCAGGGTTCATTGTTACAGTTTGGTGTTTCAGGTGATGCTTACAGAATAAGCGAAGAACTTAAATCCATCAGTACTTTATTTAAAAAGAGTAAAATAATCAGGGTGTAAAACTTTCAGGGCTCTGAACCACCCCCACCACACCCCTGCCGCCATTTGTGTTAAAACAACCCAGCGCTATGGGATTTATGCTGCCACAAATATGTGGAGCTCTTTTAACTTTTCTGTCCCTGAAACCAAGTTTATGTAGTATGTGGTCTCGCAGAAGAAAGATGGCACTTCCTTGGGGGGTTGGACAGTGCGTGATCCCTCCATTCTTTTGTTAGTGGAGAGTAGGGTGGTCACAAAGCAAGAAGACCTCTTTGACTGAAACCAGGATGGTCCTGCTCCCAGGGCCTTAATATCGAGTCATTAATGCCCGTTTTTTGGTTAGGTTTTATTTCTGGTGTAAGTACAAACAAACGCGGACTCATAGTCAGAATTGAAATGTGAAGCGTTAATTTGCTTCACATTGCAATTCTGTGAGTCTGTGAATATATACTTCTGCTAGATCAACCTTGCCCCTAAGGTGCACAGGTAGAAAAACTGGGAGTCTCTAAGGACAAAAGCATAGGCTGGGCTCAGGGTTCATATTTTCAACGGAAGGAGCTCTATTTGGACTTGTGTTCTTTAAGTGATGGTTTACGTTCATGAATATTTAAATGCTTATGTGTATAAATATATAAAATACCACCTTCCCTCCCTGCTGTTAACATAAGAGTAATTTAGTAAACATTCTTTCAATAACCCTCCCCCCCCCTTTTTTTTTAGCATGTACTAACTTATAAAACCACTTGAAAAAATTAAACTGGGATGGGTAAATTCTGGTGTTTGCTTTTTCACTTAATAGTCAGGAGGCTTGTTCTCGATCAATAAACATGGATATCTACTTGCCATTTTAAATGTGCAAACTATCGAGTTTGAGTATCTTTTCAAAAAACTTTGTAGATTACTCATCTGTAGTTGTTGATTTGGGACTTATTTATACACAAGTATGTTTAAGTCATTATGAATTGAAATAGGAGTGATTTTACTGGTAACTGTGTATTGATCATTCTTTCCATGTTAATGAGTGTTCAGTCCTTGATTTTTTTGTGATCTGTCTTTCAGTCTATGTGAATTTCAGTCTTCATTTTTCTGCCTGGGTTCTGATAGTTTTTTGTCTCATTTCTTTTTCTTTTAAATTTCTGGGTCCTATAAGGTGAACCTTTTCTGCCTTTTTGTCCTGTGAGTGTTTATCATATGATGTTGTGACCATGCTACTATGGTGGTGCCTGGGAAACTGGGTTGCCTCATTTTGTTTGCCATGTTGTCCACAGAGGTGTCAACATGCACACACTTACTGTCTCCCATGAACACACAGTATTACTTAGATTTCTGAAGTAATTCAGAAGAGATTTATAGACTATATACTCTGTGCCTCGGATTATGCTTACACCATACCAAATAAGAGACTTCAAACTCTAAAACACTCTTTGAAAGATCTTATCTGTAAATATACTTGTGTGATTCAAAGAATGATTACTCCAAAAGAATGACTGAAATTTATAGCACGTTTGAAAGCTTCTTTGGAGTTTACATTTATTTATAGGTTTAAGAATGTGGGTGGATGGAGAGAAAGCTAGCAGGGGATAGATTGATTATCAGAGAAGCACCTTCATGGGCTTTATTCATTATAATGTTTTAAATGAGTCCCTCACATGAGTCATTTGAACATGAGAAATAGCCTTTCCCAATCCTGTGAATTTAAGATGAACCTCAAGAGGTTAGCTCAGAGCAGCTAGAAGTGATCCCCAACATCTTTTTATAAACAACTGAAACATGCCCATAGGCCCATAGTCTTTGGACACTGTGGTGTCTAGCAGATATGGCCATTGGCTGGAAAGTGTGATTATTCTCTGCTGAGGTTAAGCATGTGTCTATTTGGTTTATATTTTCATGTCTAGATTACCTGTGTGTTCTTTGTTAAAGGTAAGACGTTCCTGGGGCACCTGGGTGGCTTATTCAGTTGAGCATATCACTGTTGGTTTGGGCTCAGGTTGTGGTCTTGGGGTTGTGGGATGGAGCCCCATGTCCAGCTCCGTGCTCAAGGCAGAGTCAGCTTGGGATTCTCCCCCTCTCCCTCTGTCCCCCTCCCTGCTTGCATGTGCGTGTGTGAGGGCGCGCACGTGCTCTCTCTCTAAAATGGTTAAAATCTTTAAAAATAAAAAGGGACCCTTCCATTTCAAGGCCTATTTTGACCTTTCTATTCAGGAAAACTCAAGACTGATACGATGACTTAGAGTTTATTAAACTAGAAGTCAGTCACTGAGGGGCGCCTGGCTGGCTCAGTCAGTAGAGCCTGTGACTCTTGATCTCGGGGTTATGAGTTCAAGCTCCATGTTAGGTATAGAGATTACTTCAAAAATAAAATCTTAAAAAAAAAAAAAAAGTCACTGAAATGTGGCTTCACTTTCTCAGTGGGAACTGGCAGTCCCACTGAAGAACACGTGGTCAGTTTTATCCAAAATAGAACTGTGGCCTCTGTAGGGAATGCCAGATAAATGGCTGAGCAGAGAAGTCTCCTTGCTCTTACTGTCCAGCACAGGAGATTTCCCGCAGCATTTATTCTTTCAGTTCTGTTGTGAAAATGGAGCTGGAGGTACATCCACAGAATCCATTAGAGTCCCTTTGGGATAGAGCTGTCAGCAGCTTCATGTCTTGATCTTCCATGAGGCATGTTGTGTCCTTGAGTAAGAAGTGTGTTTCCCCATGTGTCTGATAAAGTAAACATCTGTGATGCTGAAGGCATAGTGCCAGGCACATCTGTGTCCATAGCCACTGCTGGTAAATGAAGGGCTGCCCTGGATAATGATTGACATGCCACAGAGTTCATTTGGTGTCATTCATTTGTTGTTTGGGGTGACATTTTTTTTCTTGAGTATTTGATCATTTATTTACCTGTCTCAGACTTTTCTCTCACTGTCGGTTACTTTTTGAATCAACTAAGCTTTCTATTAACATAGAAGGTCATTTACGGACTGTTTCTTTCACTGACTGAAACGTCCCTGCAAGGAAGAACCCTGTTTTACCTTTGTGATTTCCGGAAACATAGCAAAGACAAAGCCCACAAGTGTTTCTTGATTTAATAGCTAAGATAAAAAGTGTGGGGGTGAGAAGAGTGGAGAAGCTAAGCTGTTTTCAGATAGCCCCGTGATCTCGGTCCCGGTCACTATAGAAAAGCATGAATTAGATATTCAGGAAGAGTTTTTTCCCATACATTATCCTTTTTTTTTTTTTTTTTAACTTAATTCAAAGTTCATAGATTCCAAGCACTTGGTTTTAAGTGACCTTTAGTTGTATTCATAAATAAATATTTAAAAATTATTTCTCCGAGGCGTCTGGGTGGCTCAGTCATTAAGCATCTGCCTTCAGCTCAGGTCATGATCTCAGGGTCCTGGGATCGAGCCCCGCTTCGGGCTCCCTGCTCAGTGGGAAGCCTGCTTCTCCCTCTCCCACTCCCCTGCTTGTGTTCCCTCTCTCGCTGTGTCTTTCTCTGTCAAGTAAAATCTTTAAAAATAAATAAATAAATAAAATAAAAATTATTTCTCCTAGTCAGTTTGTTCTGTCAGAGGAGAGACTAACTCTTCAGTGAGAGATGAGAGATCCTGGCAGGTTTTTGAGACCGTGAGATTCATGAGATTATGGGAAGTGTAACTCATGTCCATGTAAATAAAATGCCAGACATTTTAGTCGCCTCCCATTGATGAACAAAACAGAGTTGCTTTGAGTCTCTTGTCATCTGTGGGTGAGTAGCAAACTTAGGGCTAATGGGAGTTCCATTTTTTTCATGTATAATAGTTTGAGATACTAAAATAAGAATCACTTCTAATTCTGAAATATTTACATTAAAAGGTTCCTCCATACGCTTTGAAGTTTTTATTGATGTAAATATTGACATTATTTATAGTTTCCAAAAGAAAACAATAAAAAATAGGCAGTTCTCAATCTAACAAAATAAAAGTATCTAATGTGTATATTATAGAAAAAATACAAATAAGCAAATAAACATTAAAATCACTGCACTCGGTAAATCCTATAAATATAACTATTTTGGTGTCTCTGTCCTACAAAGGCATGTTATCCCTCTCTCCATACGTATGTGTGTTGGTGTTTGTTTTACAGAATAAAACTTTTTCCTTGAATGTAATTTTTTTCTTGAACATAATTTTTATTGGCTGCATAATACATTTTATTGATGTATATGAACCTTAATTTATATCAAGTAATATTTTATTGATAACCCCCAGAGTTTTATTGTATTTTGTTGGTAAATTGTTTGACTTTCAAGTTTGTGGAGTTCTTTTTCTTTAGAACAATACTATAAATGGTAGTTTGTTTTATAAGTTAACTCCTTGAATTTTAATTGGTACCTGTTAACATAGCTAAGCTTCCCTGATGGACAAATGGGACTCCAGGGCTTAAACCATAGGATCAGCTTATTGCATTATTTCCTTGGAAATCTTTATAATCCAGTCAGCACCTGGCATAGTGTCAAACATATTGGGTACTCAGCAAAATCGGAATGAATGGGAGCTGGGATTCCCTCTCTACTCAGGTTGTCCTGGCTAGAGTGGCCAAGGACAGATGGTGTTTACTTTTTTGGACTGTGGGAAGACAGTTGTGGATGGCAGGGAGGGCACACTGGATGGCAGGATTCCCTCATCAGCTGTGTCTTTGGCACTTGTCCATAATTAGGCTTTAGCTTTGATAAAACAAAGTTCCTGGAAAAAGAGTTTTTATCACTGGCAAAGTTGAGGGAGATGGGAGAAGGCAAAAGATACATTGAACAACAAACTTGACCTAATGGACGTTTGTAAAACATACTATCCAAGAGCCACAGAATACGATTTTGTTTTTAAGTACACAGCATTTAAATCATGTTCTGGGCCCTAAAACAAGGAATTGAAGGGCAGTTTTTTTTAAAAGTTAAGCATATACCTACCATATCATTTAGCCCTTCCACTCCTAGGTATTGAACCAAGAAGATAGAAAACATACATCCATACAAAGATTTGTACAAATTGATACATGACTGCCCCTAGCCTAAAAGCCAAAAACTAGAAATAACCCAAATGTTGTCCCATCAAGTGAATGGATAAATGAACTGTGGTATATCCATGCAACAGAATACTACTCATCAATAAAAAGGAGTAGCCTATTAATACATGCGGGAGTGGATGATGAATCTCAAAATAGTTATACAAAAGTAAAAGAGCCAGACAAAAAGAATAAATACTTCATGGTTCCATTTGTATAAACCTTTAGAACATATATACCAATTAATTAATAGTGGTAGAAGGCAGATCAGTGTTTGCCTGGGAATGTGGATGGTAGAACCAGGGTGGCAGGAAACTTTTGGAGGTGGTAAATATGTTTATTATCTTGATTGTTGTGATGGTTTCACAGGTTATATGTATGTCAAAACTTAACCAAATTGTAAACAAAAAGTACAGTTCATTATACAGTTGACTCTAGATCCATGTGGGGGCTAGAAGGCACTGATCTCCTGCACAGTCAGAAATCCACATATAACTTTTGACTCCCTTAATGCTTAACTCCTAATAGCCTACTGTTGACTGGAAGCCTTACCAATAACAAACACTTGATTAGCACAGGTTTTGTATATTATTTATATATTACATACAATAGTCTTATAATAAAATAAGCTAGAGAAAAAGTTATTAAGACAATCGTAAGGAAGAGAAAATACATTTACAGTACTATACTGTATTTATTGGGAAAATCTGCCTGTAAATGGACCCACATAGTTCAAACCTGTGTTCAGGGGTCAACTGTATATCAATTATAGCACAATAAATCTAAAATATGAATGAATAACAATAAGTCCTTCGGGATTCTGAGGCTGTTTACATCATCATAGTGTTGGTTATACACCTGTCTGCAGATAGCATGACCTTTTACTGTATGCTGCATCAATACAAGGGCCTTGCTTGCTGATTTGTGCTTCTTCACAACCAGAATCAATGGAAAGCGTTAGGGTTCTAGAAGATCTCCCTTTTCACACTGAGGAAAAATCTAGATTTATAGACTGTTAACAATTGAGCATTGAATTTTTCTTTAGGTAGCAACATGATTTCTAATGAGGAACTCAATCATGTTGTATCAGCTGGAGTAGAGAAGAGGAATAGAAAATTGGGCGTGAAGTCAAACTCCTAGAAACAGAGTAGAATGGTGGTTACCAGGGGATCAGGATGGAGGAAATGAGATGTTGGTCAAAGATTACAAATTTCCAGTTAGAAGTTGAGTAAGTTATGGGGATCTAATGCACAGCATTGTGGTTATAGGTAACAATACTGTATTATATATACTCAAAAGTCACAACATTGTACATCTTAAACTTACACACTGTCACATGTCCATTGTATTTCAAAGTTTGGAGGGGGAAGGTGTTAGGAAACTTGACTAAAGGCACACGAAACTAAATAAGTAGAAAGAAAACATGGTGATTTCTCCTTGCCTGTTGAATGAAGACCAGATTCCTGAGCCAGTGACTTGTGATGTCCCCTGTAGTTGGATCCGCAGCTACTTGTTCGGTTTTGGCTTCTCCTTCTCCCAGGATATGCTGTGCTATCCCCTCCTTCACTGCCTTGGTTAATGCTTTTCTGTGCCTCCCGAGTCTTTTCCAATTCCCCTCACCTTTTATATCCGTGTGGTGAGATTTTACCTATCCTTTAAGTTCCCAGTCAAATGCTAACGTGTTTTCTCTGATCCTCCCAAATGGAAGTGTGTCATCTGTGTTCTCTATTTTAGGAGACACTAATCACATACTTTGTATCTTAGGCCTTATGGGTTAGAGGTCAGTGAGGTCTTCCCTGCTGTTTTGGAACGGAGCAGATGAAGAGTTCTACATTTTGGCTACTATTTAGATGTGTTTGGATTATATTTTACATGTATTAAAATTATCAGGGTATCTGGCTGGCTCAGAGCATGTGACCCTTGATCTCAGGGTTGTAAGTTTAAGCCCCGCATTGGGTGTAGAGATTACTTAAAAATAAGATACTTTTAAAAATGACTGTAATTATTAATGCCGATGAGGGAGGCAAGGACAAAACAAGCAGGAAAAAACAAAAATTGTTCTGATTTAATTTTGAATCATGTTGTGTTCATTTGATTTAGAGCAGAGAAGCTATAGATTTACTGTTCTTGTGACTTTTTTTCTTCTTCTTAAGCTGATATTTTAACTATGTAGACCTCTTCCCTTCATAGTGTCAGAACCAGGTAATGACTGATCAGTTTGTAAATTTAAATCAGCTAGAGGTAATTCATTCTGAGTAATCCCATAGAAATATCCAAGAGTTGGTCTAATGGCGTCTTAACATAGAGTGTTCATTGGGTTACGGAAAGAACATGAATTAGGTGGGGTTTATGAAATATATGAAGACACGTATTTTTGAGATTACAAGTGAGAGCTGTTCTCTAGATTGTACAGTCTTGTGATCACTCCTCATATTTATTTTCCAGGTCCGGACCCTATTTGTCAGTGGTCTCCCTCTGGATATCAAACCTCGGGAGCTCTATCTGCTTTTCAGACCATTTAAGGTACCTTTTCTTTTTCAGAAATTATAAAAGGAGACAAAAAGTGTGTGTATAAATAAGCTTCATGTGGGCTTTTTGCAGGAAGAAATATGTTTGAGAAAGCATCTTATAAAGTAACCTTTTTTAAAAAAGGATAGTTAGTAAAGGAGATTTAACAACTCAGTTCCAGTGTGCGGTCTCAGGAGAGACTGAAGTTGCCTTTTGTCCTCCCCAATAGCTAATCTAGATAAGTCTCTTTCTTTACTAATAATGGGGACATGCATCTGGCTCTGTTTAGAACAGTTTTAGTGTCCTCCCTGTTTATCGTTTGCCAATTGGGAGTATTCTTCTGAGTACAGCTCACCAAAAATACTATCAATTACTGTTACTTATATTTCCAGTGAAATAAGTCAAGGCTTATTCCTACAAGGTTTCTTATTAGTTGAAACATTGTTAATACTATTCTTCGGATACATAAGTTAATTACCCTTTCATGAACTAGACTAAGGACCTAACCACCATTACTTTTTCTGTGGAAAAATGTCCCAAATTTCAAACAAAGTAAGACAAAGTTTTAAGGAATTACTTGTTATGCTGATACATAGTGTAGTACTTAATTCAGTTGCCTGTCCATTGGGACTATTGAGATAAAAATCACTTGAGATATTTAATGTTGCTAGAATTGAAAACTTACCAGAAAATTGGACAAAAGCTGAAAAAACCATGCTGCCAAGAAGAAGTCTTGAAGGCTAACCTGTGGGGAATAAGAGAAAGCTGGGACTGGGTGGATTGTGGGCTGGAGGCCTAGGCCCTCAAGGAGAACACTTGGAAGTCGTGATAAATTCAGGGCTTGTGTCTGGTCCCTGAGAACATGGTAGCAGCAGTGCCTGGCTAGGGGCACACTTATGATTAGGTGGCAGACCATCTTGATTAATGATTAAAGATCCATCCTGTCGAAGCAGGACCCTAGCCGCAGAGGCAAGACAGGTTGGGGGACAGGATCTAGCCTTTCAAGGAGAGGGAGAGTAAGGTGTGACAGCTGAAAACACTGGGTAGGAAAGGAAGGAAGAAGGTGGAAGGGGCAGCCAGTTAAAAGCCAGCAAAGCTAAGAATCTAGCTTATGTGCTAGTAAGGCACCATGTAATAGTAGACCTACCTCTGTTCTAATAGCCATCCCCTTACTGTAACAATGATGACTATACAGAGGGAAACAGAAGGGTTAGACATGAGGTCAGCTGAGAGGAAGTGGGAAGGAAAGATGTTGGGGGGAGTATCAGCTTCATAGAATTTCCTGAGTATCTTCTGCAGGGTTGCCATTTTTACTATTTGTCCCTTTCATAGGATGGGGACTTTTTAATGATCTTACTAATGGACAAAATACTGGAGATTTAGCCAGCAGGCCCCTCATATGGATTATTCCATTTGATTTTTATCATAACCCTTTAAAGTAGGTTGGCCTCTGTTTTTCAAATGAGGAAAATGAAACTTAGAGCAACTGAATAAATTTTGCTCAGGTTCACACATAATAAATGGCAGGGCTAGGATTCAAACCCAAGCAATCTGACTCCACCATCCGTGTTCTGAAGTAGTCTGTGATACTACTTTTCTGTTCGTGGCTAGAGATCACAATATATTGCTACCAGTGGTGTGGTACTTGAGTGAAATATCCATTTGTCCTTTGCCTCTGAGGCCTTCAGGGTGTTTAAACCTCCAGGTTTCTCAGAGAGAAAGCACCTTGAAAAAGGAAGAGGCAGGGCTGTGAATCATGACCTCTCTGGCCAGAAGAGCTCAAGGTCTTTGAGGTAAAATGTTTACAGTAGCTAATTGGTAACATAGTTCTCTGCTGGGAAGATAGGAGGATGAATCAATCCCAACATCCTGCCCAGAAACCCCAACGCAAGAGTCAGGACCCTGGTACATTCCTAACAACCCTTTTTTAATTAAAGTCCCTGGAGCCTGACCCTCGTCTGCAAATCTGTCTTGGCACTGATCTGTGCAGTGGTCAATCATGTCAAATGGTGTTTTTCCCCTTGTGTCATCCATCAGTGCAAGCCACCAGCCATTGATTATTTTCAGAAATAAACACACTTTGTTATCCTTATCCTGAGGAGCCGGGAGGGAGTGAAAAGGGAGGAGTTTCTATCCTCCTTGAGGATGGGCTGGAGTAAGAACCCAACAGGGAATTTTTGTATGTCCCAATCAGAGTACCAACATGAAAACTAGCTGCTTCAGTAAGTAAGCAAAATAACTCAGAAGAATTCAGTATCACTACCTGTGTAACTTTTCCTGGCAGTTTTGAGATTTCGAGTAATAAGTTCTACGTAGGACATTCTGAATGTTTTAATGTTATAGCAAACACATGACCAAGTCCTCACATACTTACCTTCCTATCTTATTAAATTTACTCCATTCATTCTCCTAGTTCTGTAAAATGAGAAAGATCTGTTGAGAGAGGAACCTGTTCTCCTACCATTGTACGATTTCATGAAAAAAAGGAAAACAAACCTAGATATACATGCATAAATTTCAAGGTATGATTTGTTTTAGGCCTTAAGGATGGAAGCATCGGCACATATATGCATACGTCTATAAAATCTGCTTTCTCAGTTACCTTGAGGCATTTATAAGAAGAGTTAGTCAGTAGTCATAACAGACTCATTTTTACTTGAGCAAGTTGCTATTACAGTTGCTTTTTTTTTTTCTAGTAATTTTTTTTCGTCTAAATTTGGTTCTTAATTTTCAGGGCTACGAGGGTTCTCTTATAAAGCTCACATCTAAGCAGGTAAGAATTTCAAACTTGCATATAAAATGATGACCTCCACAATAAATTTGAATTGACTTTCTTCAAGAATGTTACTGGGTCTCAGCATTCTCCTTTATAATTCTTATTAGGATTTAATTTTTGTTGTTGATTTAAAATTGTGAGATTAGTTAGGAATTAGCACAGGAAAATGACTGACAATTATATCCCTGAGGAAGGCAAATGGCAAACATAATGCATCCAGCATGATTATATTGGGATTGGTCTGTATATTCAAAAGAAATCCTCCAAACCCACTTTTATTCCCAGTTCTCCTTTTTTTAAAAAAAAATAAGGTTAAACAGGCAAACTTTCACACTCAGTGTAAGTATCTGTTGGTGAAGAATCATGCTGTGTTTGAAACTTCTAATCACAGGCAGAGTCCCAAGTCTAGGGTAGAGCACAGGAGGTGCAGAATGGAGAATGGTAATCGATGACCCTGATAGTTTCTATAAGTTTCTTGAAATTTTTGGCTGTATGTTCCCCCCCCCCCCCCCCGAAAATGCTGAATATCCAGCATGCTCACCTCTCAGTTGCTTTTCATCTCTCAGTAAGGTATTCTTTGATTCATCAGGAATAAACTATGTTGCAAGCATCTTTCTGGACTAAAAGATTGAGTCCACAGGGATTATCACCCCTCTCTGTTGAATTGGAACAATTTGGTTTACACCTAGTTAAACACAGGACTTTTTAAAGGTATCCCTTGGGATTTGAGATGGAAATGTTCATTTTATAATTTTGATCATGCAGTGAGAGTACAGGGCTTTTATCATTGTGTCATTGTATTCCTTGCACTTACAGTGTACCAAAAGGTGATTCGGTTCTCTTTCCATTTTAAAAGATGAAGAAACTGAGGTACAGTGAATTTGATTTAGGAAAGTAGAGCCTTTTGACCCAAGTTTTCCTCTATTCTCTTGTTCACTGCTGCTCACCTTCCAACCCCTTCTAGATTTTTTTTTTTTTATGATTCTCTAAATCCCCAGCTGTGCCCTTGAAGAACCACCCTCACAATCCCTTTTGATTCATGTTAGAAATTTGGCTAAGCCACTGCGTCATGATTCTTTTGAACTGGCTTTCTTATTTCTACCCATTGCCTGTGGTCATTTCTTTATCTTAGCTCTTCGGTTTGACATCACCTTTGACCCAGAAAAATAGATATCTCCTGATTTGTTTTTTCTTCATATTTTTTTCTTTCCTCAGCCCGTAGGTTTTGTCAGTTTTGACAGTCGCTCAGAAGCAGAAGCTGCAAAGAATGCTTTGAATGTAAGTAGTAATGATGTAATCATTGGTGTTTCCTTGTGAGGTGGTGGGAGGCAATAGAACATCTTTGGACAGGAAATCACTAGAGGGAATATGACTGCTCATTCTAATAGGAGGGATTCATTCATTTAATCAGCCATCTAAAGAGATTTTTTCCTTGAATTGTGGTCAGATGTGCAAACTACTGAATAATGCTTTGCTCCTCTCCAGCTTGTACTGTAATGCTCAAAATACCTGGCAGTGTCTTATTCTAATTTAACCTGGTCACTCCCCATGGTAATGTGCAGCTTAGTTTGGCCATCGTTATACTCTCAAAGATTAAGCCTAACCCAAGAGTGGATGAAAACTTGGCTTTCCTCATCTCATGAGGCTTCCATTTTAGGTATGTGGGTTTGTGTGTGGTTTCTTTTTTTTTTCTTAAGGTTACAGTCTTTATTCTCATTGTTTTCCCCAAAGACATTCTGCATTGTGCTATAATAAATGGTTGTCACCTATAATTGAGTGGAGATACCTGTATTTGGTTTGTAGGCATCTTGTCTGCCATATGTTTTGAAGCTTTTGCCAGCTTCATTTTAGAAAATATTTTTCCCCTTTAGAGTGCTGAAAAACAAAACAATTTAAGGGGAACCAAGCTGAGAGAAGGTGAAAGGAAGCAGAATAGGAGTTCCAGAGGCTGCGGGCTGATTCTGAGGTGAAGAGTGATAGTGAAAAGTCTGGCTCCATCCTGCTCCAGGCAGTCGGTCTAAGTGGCCATGAATAAGGGTTGATGAAAGCGACCAAAAGAGTTTAGGATGCTTTTTAAGAGGCAAGTGGCCACTTGACTGGTGCAGTCTGAGTGTCATGGCCCTTGTGTTGCTATGGAATCTACAGGTGCCCCTCACAGCCGCTCCTTTTGAGCCCCTGGATGCTAAGGCAGACCATGCTGAGAGAGGGCTCTAGGAGAGACCTGGTATCCTGGAGACTTGGAGGCCCAAGGGAAGGGGCCTCCAGAGGGGTCTGTTTACTCAGCATAATGGTCATTGTGACACAATCTTGAAAGGTTTTTAGGCTTTGAAAAAAACGTATACTGTCTCAGAAGAAATGGCTTGCTGCTTATTGTTGGTTTTTCATGAAAGTCTTTGGAATCCAGGAGCTCCAAAGAGCTCAGGATTTGCCTGGATTTGGGTAAATAACCTTCCAGTCAGAAAGACTGCTTCCTTACCCTGTTTGTCTCCCACAGAACAAAATATCAACCAAGTATTTATTGTGTACCAGGTGGTTCACACTGAAGCACAGTATGTGATTGAATATTTTGATATAGAAATTGTTTTGATTTTATCACTACATAGAGCCAGAATTTTCTCAGTATAACCAAATTTTAAGCTTCTCCATAAAACTAGGCTTTTATTTAGATAGTGGTTTTCTTTCCTTCTTACCAGGTAGCATGTTTCTAACTGCAGAACTGTTCTGGGTCCTTCAAAGTTAGGTGAAGTTTTCACCAGGCTCTTTTCATTGTTCTTCTAAAGGAAGTAACAACAGTTGAAGCTTGTTTACAGAGTGGACTCTCTTCGGCCTGCCTTGACTGTCTGAGGAACACTAGGCTTTTATAGTGACTTCTCTCATCTGACAAAGGCAACTTTCCCTTATGGGCTAGGATTTGTGCTTTTGTTTACAGAGGTTTGTTTTTAAACTGCTTAAATGGTCATAGTCATAAACCGTGTTTCCTTGCCTCAGTAAGCAGCGGTATAGCAAACAGTTTCAATTTTTCTTGGTGTCCAAGGGTTCTATCGTTACCAGTAATCAGGTTTTGAGCCCCCTATTGTACCATAACAGTAGAGGTGTTTAAGTCCATCCCTAGGCCAACTTGCCCCAGATCATTGTGCTTTTGTGTCCTGATATCTGGTTTTAGGTTCAGCTCTTCCTTCTTTTTCATTGGCAGTGAGCCTTTCTTTAGCAGCATCTTCCCCCTTATTCATTAATGTTCTTTTGTTGCTCATGTATTAATAACTTGGGAAGAACTCCAAGCGAAACTGTTTAAATACTGTTCTATGGATCTAAGGGTAACTCTTAATATTTGTGAATTATTGAACCTGAGCTTGCTTCTGCTCAGAGACTGACTTGTGAATGCAGGGCATTTATTGAGCTCATGGTTGATTTCTTTGTTGACATTTTTTACTTTTATATATAAGGTATTAGAGGTCTTTGTACCTCAGAAACCGTCCTGTTGTTCTGGGAATAGAGACCTTGAAAGGATGGATGGCTCGCTCAGTCAGGAAGCATAGATTTAAAGCTACAACTAGAAGCAAGCCTTTTTGCATCTTAGGCCTGTATACAACATCTTGCTGCTTGCTTGGTCCATGCAGTGCTGCTGCATTTTTCCTGGTGGCAGTGACAGACTACATATTGTCCAGGACAAATGGGCATGATAAAGTTTGGTGTATGTGACAACGGAGCAGGGTTTCTTTTCTCTACAGAGAAAATGGGCCCATTCGGGATAACGTACTTAATCATGAAGCTGACAAATTTTCTCTATGATCCAACATATTACTCTGTTTTCAGGTCATCTTTCTAATTGGTGAATTAAAAACATACGATGCTCATAGCCATTACAAAATTTTCTCCTCTCATGTCATTCGTCCAGGCTTCTTTTAAAAATTTTTCCTCACATTCCTTTGGGGAAAAGTTCCATGTTGTAATGTTTTGTTTTATTCCACTATTGAGAAACTAAAGCCGCAGTCCAGTAAGTGCCTCTATATAGAATACTTCCCACAGTGTCATGGAACCACTTCTCCATGCCTCTTATTTTTATTTCTCGGTCTTGGTTACTGTCTGGTTCAGTTATTAGTATTAATAATTAGTCTTTTCCCAAATGACTGATTTTTTAAATCTGTTTTCTTCCATCTTTAGATTATGCGTCAGTCAATTTGGTAATTTTATGGAAAAACATGCTCAGATTGAATTAAGTGGTAACATTGAACTTTTATCAGGAGGTTACTCAAATCTTCTAAATACAGTATATTTTGTTTTTATAGCAAAAACTCCCAAATTAAGCTAAAAATAACCCAAACCCAGACTTCCCTTCAGGTTATCTATGGTCCCATTAATCCATATGATTAGAAACCCCATCCATTCTTTAACCTGACAACAAAATATCTGACCTATCCTTCACCCTTCATACACATTTGTAATTTCCATACTGGCAGTTTTCTGTTTTCCATGCTAATGAAAGGGGGTGTTAATAATCCAAAGTATCCATTATTTTTAGGCTTTGTTTATAATTTTGGAATGTAAATCAAATATGGTGAGTGATACTGAGAGTTAGCCTGGTTTGGTAAAAACTTGTGGAGATTTTAAAGACACAGGAAATAGAGTAAGTATAAGGATAAAGACCCAGAGCAGAAGTGAGAATGAGCCATCCCTGGCTTCCTACCAACTGTGAAGACCCCAATATTGCCACTGTTGCCTACTTAAAACCTTGTTTTAATAAATAAGAGTGATTTGTAGTTAATACTTCAGATCAACAGGCTTGTCGTAGTCCTTGCTTGTGTAAGTTTCCATAACAGGCATTGTCTTAACATGTGTTTGGGAATCACTCATCTAAAGTACAGTTGACCCTTTAACGTCACAGAGATCAAGGGTGCTAACCACTTCCTGAGTAGCAACAAAACACACACACACAGACACACACACTTTTGACTCCCCCAAACTTAATAGCCTACTATTGACCAGAAGCTTTATTGATAATATAGTCAACACATATTTTATGTGATGTATATATTGTATATTTTATTTTTACAATAAAGTAAGCTAGAGAAAAGAAATGTTAAAATCCTTAGGGAAAATACATTTACAGTATTGTGCTGTATTTATAAAAACAAATCTGCATGTAAGTTGGCCCCCATAGTTCAAACCCATGGTGTTCAAGCGTCAACTGTACTTTAAAAGGTTGTGTGTGGACTCTGGAGTATATGTGCCATTTTGTTATCTCTCTTCCTCTAATTTTAAATAGTTGTTATTGGGCTAGGTTTTATCATAGACTCTATTGTAAATTATTATATCAGAATTAAAGAAGTCTGATGTAATCAAACAGTGTACATCACTACAAATTGCCTTCACAACTAAACATTGCCTGGATGAGCACAGTAATTTGCTTTACTCTCAAATTGGACTATTTGATGTAAATGATCTCCAGTTATCATTGCAACCCCTAGTCCATTGGATTCTTTTTAAAAGTTTGAGTTACAACTCACATACCATATAACCCATTTAAAGTGTGCAATTCAATGGTTTTTGGTATATTATTTTTTAAATTATTAAAAAATATGCCATTTTAATGCTTTTTAAGTGCACAATTCATTGGCATGAATTACATTCACCATGTTGTGCAACCATCACCACTCTGTATTTCCAAAAATTTTTCATCATCCCAAACAAACTCTGTAACCACTAATCAGTACTTCCCAACTTCTTCTTTATTTTTAGCCCCTGGTAACCTCTAATCTATTTTCAGTCTATTCACCTATTTTGGATATTGAAATATTTGTCCTTTTGTGTCTGACTTCTTCCCTTAGTGTAATGTTTTCAAGATTCATCCATGTTGTAGCACATATCACTTTCTTGACTGATACTCCATTATATGGCTCTCCCACCTTTTGTTTATCCATTCATCTGTTGATGGACACTTGGGTTATTTCCACCTTTTTCCTCTTGTGAATAATGCTTCAGTGAACATTGGTGTACAAGTTTCTGTTTGAGTTCCTGTTTTCAGTTACTTTGGGGTATATACCTAGGAGCAGGATTGCTGAGTCATATGGTAATTTTATCTTTAGCTTTTTGAGGAACTTCCAAACATTTCCATAGTAGCTGGTACCATTTTACATTCCCACTAATAATGTATATAGGTTCCCAATTCTCCATATCCTCACCAATACTTGTTTTGATTTTTAAACTATGATCATCCTAGTAGGTATGACGTGATCATTGGGTTCTTGATAAATACTTTTGGACTGATTGCAGTAGTAGATTTGGGTTCTTTTGGAATCTCACATAACTTAAAATGTTTCTTTTAACAGGGATTAGTAACACTTCTTTTTTGTGGTGGCAATTCTAATTAATAGAACTCTGTTACCATTAAATAGTTTACCTGATAATTAAGTAAGGGTGGGAAAAAGCCAACCATTGGGTTAATAAGGTAAGACTTAGGCTTTATATTCTTTTGTGTACGACATGCAAGACATGAAGGAAAGGTATTTTCTCAAGGTCTAAAAAGACTGGAATAGAGATTGAAGAGCAGTTTGGTTTCAAGGGGAAAAAGGGGCAGTCATGTAGACTTCAAATGCAAAGAAGCCTTAAGTGGAAAATGAAGAGAAATTGAGGATATGTGGTATTAAATTCTTACTGAGGAAGTTTATCCATTCAGTAGCATGTATGATAAAGAATTTTTAGAAAAACTGTAAAATTTGTAAGAAAGCATGTTGAAAAGGTACTTCATAGTGTCACATGTTAAAAATAGCCAATCTAATCAGGGAAGCTTCGGCTTTTCCATCCCCATAAATTCCTGGCATTAAAGTAAATACTATGGTTATTTATATCACAGTGATTCCAGCCTTGTGCATAATTTCAATTTTGTTGAATATCTTGAGCTCTCCCAACTGTCAAATTACTAAACAGCATGGCATAATTGATTTGTTAGTTCTGTACCAGGTTCCTCATCACAGGTTAGGGGTATTATTCACTTCCAAAGGTATTAAAAGGAAATCACCAAGCAAAAGCACTTGCAAATGTTCTAAATGTGAACCTCTACCACGAGTATACTTTCTTAGTCAAAAGATGTGGCCGTAAAGTACTGGTACAGACCCTTTGAGTACAGAGGGACACCAGTGGGGGTATAGCTGAGGGGTAGAGCATTTGACTGCAGAGGGACACCAGGGCAGTCAAGATAGGCAGTGACCACACAAAGACATTTTGGCTTTGGTTTGACAGAAGTAAGGACAACAGTCTCTGTTTCCTGTATCACAGGTTTTCCTGACAGGTTGTGCAAGTTAGGACTTTTGATCTTCATATTTGTACAGCTTGTGAGTTAGGTGAATTATTTCCACTAAACAAAAGTTTTCACAAACACAAGCATCCAGATGGCCTATTTCAGCTCCCCCTCACCAGGCACTATGTCAATGTGTTTCTTATCAGTTTTAAAATTTTCTCCCTAAATTTCTCTTCGCCTGTTGCTCAATGTGGTTGAAGAGGCCCAATTAGTGTGATCCCAGCTGGGACTTTTGGATGGGAAATATGCAAGGCTGCCAGATGAGATCATGAGTCCAATCTAATGTTTATCTGTTAAATCTGTTTCTAACTGCTTACTCTTGACTTGCAAAGTTCTCAAGCAGCCGTTTGACGTCACTGGGCTAAGGGACCATGCCTGTGCCAGTCAGTATAGAGCTGCCATGATGCAGGGTATTGGACTCTCTTCTTTTTCTCCATGACTACATGCTTGGGTCTTGACAAACAGCTCAGTCCAGCTAGCCCCCTCAATGAAATTTGAAATAGGCGTCCACAAAAGTTACACCACCAAAAGTGACTCATAACCCAAATACAATATAAAAAAAATAAAAATAATAAATGCCCAGTGTAGGATTGTTTAATAAGTTCTAGAGTCTGTCAGATTGTTCTTCTGTGCTTTTCTTTATGATGGTCCTGCATTTTTGGATGGTTCTATAACCTCCCTAGGACGGTACAGCACATAATTTAAAAGTTGTTCTGAAAAACAACTAATGAAGATGAATGTGAGGAATTTGTTAAATTTCTAATTAGAGTCTTTGCTTGAAGAAAAGTGGGTTTATTTATTTATTTTTAAAGACTTTATTTATTTGAGAGAGAGACAGAGATAGAGCACAAGCAGGGAGGAGAGGAAGAAGCGGGCTCCGGACGTGCGGCTCGATCCCAGGACCCTGAAGTCATGACCTGAGCTAAAGGCAGAGGCTTAACCCAACTGAGCCACCCAGGCACCATGAAAAATAGGTTATTTAAATCTACTAAGCATTCACATAAGAAACTGGAAAACACAGTGCTACTAAAAGAAATCCTAAGGAAGTTTAAAGAAAGAAAAGTAGCCAGAAATATTAGCATTATCCTTTCCCCAAGGAAACAAGCAAGAAGAGCCACAGATTCTCACAGATAAACTGGTTTACTCCAGTAAGTATATGTGGAAACCTCAAGTTCATCGGATATTACATGGCTTTGTGAAACAGCCCTCAGACTGCATGGCGGCCTTTTTTGAGGTTGAGGATCTAACTTACTTAAACTCCCTTTTAAAAATGCTATCTTGTATTGACCTTGACCTTTCTCCATGGTTCTTCAGGTGTTTCAGAAATGCTGAGAATCTATTTGCCTCTATTGTAAATGTAAGTAGAAAGTATAGTTAGTGTTTGTGGAACACGGAAGTGCAAAGAATGAGTTATTTGCTAGGACTCTTTTTGCTAAGAAGCCAGGGCAGTTTTAGAATGAACACTCTCTAGGCCATTCACATTGCTGATTGTTCTGCAGTGCAGCACATTTTGGCCCCTTAAATCACTCTTTATTGTAAAATCACTTTTATTTTTTTTAGTGAATGATCATACCATCCTAATGACTAGGGGTTACAGAGCCCCCTTCCACACTGGCTTTGTGTTTCTGATAATAATCTACCCTACACAGATTTTAACTTTTGGTCCACAAAGCTTTTGTCTTACTCTGTAACTGGAATGCTTTAGAACATTTTATACACTTGGGGAGTAGGAATGGGACTTGACCCCCTTAAAATGGGATAGGGTGGGGTTTTTTTGTTTTTGTTTTGTTTTTCTAAAGATTTTATTTATTTATTTGACAGAGAGAGGGAACACAAGCAGGGGGAGTGGGAGTGGAAGAGGGAGAAGCAGACTTCCTGCTGAGCAGGGAGCCCAATGCGGGGCTCGATCCCAGGACCCTGGGACCATGATGTGAGACGCTTAACAACTGAGCCACCCAGGCGCCCCTGGAATAGGTGTTTTGACAAGACCTTTGTCAGTGATTGTGTTCTTACTTCCTTACAAGTACATACAATATGAGGTGTTTTCTTTCTTTATACATAGTGAAATTTTTCATGCCATTTTTAATGGATATTTAATAATTATTACATAGAAACATTAAAAACTTTGAAGTTACAGAACCATAATAGTCAAGGATTTTTATATACATAAAAATAAGTAGGGGAGAAAAAATAGAGTAAATCCTTCTGAAATAAGATATATATATCTGCAATGTAAATATGGGATTAGGAATAAGAAAACAGTTTTTGGTGGTTTTTTCTTTGAGAGGGGGAGAGAGCGCATGCTTCCGCACAAGCAGCGGGGTCAGAGGGAGAGCAGGTTCCACGCCTAGCACAGAGCCCAGTGGTGGCAGTGGGCAGGGGTGGCTCCATCTCACAACCCTGAGATCATGGCCTGATACCAAGAGTCAGACACTTAACCCACTGAGCCACCAGGTGCCCCAGAAACAAAACAGTTCTAATGAACGTGATTATACTGACTAAAATCTTAAAAATAATACTGTCAAGAAGGCTAATATTTATAGAAAAACCAGGGAGCATATTTTGAGGACTAAAATTTCTAAAAATGTAAGTTTCAATAGAGAATTATTGAAAAATTAAGTGGTACCTTGAGTAACCTGGACATTGAATAAAAGGTTCTGAGTTTTTTTTCCTAGCCATTGTGGGGCAAGTTAATTTTAAAGATGAATGTTTTAAGATTAAAAGATCTGAGTAATTCCCCTAGAGAATATAGTTGGGTAGAAAATTCCTAGTGTAAACTGGTAACCAGTGGTTCTCTTTTATTTTGAATTGCTTTAATCCATTTTGTCCTTTGTTTGCCTAACATAAGACATCACTCAAAAAGTAAATGGATGAATAAATAACACAGTACTTAAAAAGTAAATTTGGAAACATATCATGGGAAATGAAAATAAATTTAAATGGAATGGAATTCACTTCATGTTCTCAAGCAGAAGGTTAGTTTATTAATAAAGGAGCATAAACAGGCAAGGTATGAAAGTGTTTCTATGCTTTCAAAAATAGGAATAAAAATTAGAGTTCACACTACATTACAGTAATTCTTTTTCATAGAATTTTAGTATTCATATAGAAGGCCAATGTAATGTGCAAATGGACATTAAACCGAAGGCAGAAAAAACTATTCAGGATTACAGGTTATGGATACACCTCAATGAAAAAAGCAGACAAGGTTATGAAAGAGAATCAGGCTGTTTACACATCTTAGAATGCTAAATAAATGAATGACAAAACTAATGGAGATTTTTAGGTTTAGAAAAGTCCTAGGTAACTATGGTAGGAAGATGCTGACTTTTCTAACACTTTACGATGTCCTCTTCGTTTATCTGTGAGCGTGTTCACCAAATTCTAAAAACATCTTTAAGATAATCTTAAAAATGAAATTCACAAATATTAAATATGTACTGTGTATTTGATATATTAGGGTAGTTCTGTGTGTTTGTGCAGAACATTGTTTCTGTGTTAATACCTGTGAAAAGATACTAAATCTCTACATTAAGGCTAAGAGAGGAGAACAGAGAAAGTTTCTTCTTGGTAACCAGTTACCATGTCTGGGAGGCTTTCTAGTCGAAGACAGTGTAATAAAGGTGTCAGTCAAGCTGACCTGGTTCAAATCCAGGTTCTGCCACTTACCTGATTCAAGACCCTTCTCTGGACCGCAGTTTTCTTCCCATTACTATTTTTTTGATAATACCTATCTCAGAGGGCATAAGGATCAAAGAAAATGAGATTTTTTAAAGCCACTGGCCACTCAATAGTAAAAATTCTGGTAATTGGGATGATGATCTTCACAAAGGACTGGCTTTTATTCCTTAAGCCCACTTTGCTACAGTCTGATTTTAAAATAATGTCTGTGGAATTCCATATTCCACTGGGTTCAGAGTACTTCTGAACATTGATTTATATTATAATGTAATTAATGATAAATTGATTCATTAGTCCTTTCTTGGAGCTTTTTTGGGAAACAAAGTTGAAGTGTTCTTAATATTTATTAATTTTCAATTATAGTGAGCCTTCAAAATATAGTGAGCCCAACAAACAGCCCCTCCTCTCCCTTTTCTGTCAAACTAATCGTGCACATTTCTTTGTCCATGTCAGGTTCCAGTTGAATCTGTTTAAAACCAAAGACACACATCTTAGAATGCTATATAAAAGTATTTTATTTAGCAGCCAGTGAGATTCCTTAGTTAATTTGAACAAGCCTTTTTTGCACGGAGAAGTTTAGCCCCAGCCCTGTCAGGTCACCAGTAAGTAGCCTTGAGGTGATACATCAGAACGGAGGCAGAGCGCTGATTTAAGTTGCTCAGAGGTGAGATCCGTTTAGACTCACTTTATTAGTTCGGCTCTCTACAGCACAAGAAGTACTTTGCAGTGAGCTTCCAAAGTTTGGACTTACCTGTTCACGTTCTTTACAATAGCCCCAAACTCTTGTTTGGAAGGAGCTTCATAGAGTTTTTTAAAAACAGGTTTACAGAGCAAATGCTACCCTCTTTCCTTATTTCTGTATTTTTACCGTATTCATCAGAGAACAGACTTTTCCCACCCATGGATTGATTTATCTGTAGTGGCATTAATAAGTGACTTTGAGAACCAGATAATTTATTGATGTAGATGGCACTCATTTTTGTCCTCAGGAAAGTTGAGGGTGTAAAGTTGTTGACTTGAAAAGTATTTTTAATACTTATTTTTAAACGTAATACAGCCTTCCTTCTTAAAGAATTGCCATTATCCTGTTGTGCTATCTACAAATCAGTAACAAGCTTATACATTTTCTACTTCCTCTTGGTATTTGGCTTTAAGATGACCTAAACTTGGTTATGCGTAGGTTATGCATATACTGTGTAGGAGATTCCCCTGGTTCCTGTTTAGGGGAGGGGTGGTCATTGCTCAAAAACTGGAAAGCAGAAACACGGCTGTTGTAAAAATATACTTGGAGGCCTGTTGTGGGCTGTTATGTCTGATCTTTAAATGGAAGTCTTTCCACGATGGTTTTGGGAAGTTAAGGCACCTTTTTTCAGTTGTAGAGTTTGTTAATATCAGCACTTGTTTTTCTCTCCTCCCTTCATCTTTTTTTCTTCTACATCAGCCACTAATAAAGACTCAGTGTAAACTTTGCAGAATTATCCTTAAAGGAGATACAGAAAGTTAAGATGGTACCTCAAATGATCCAACAAGCACTTTAGGTGAACCTAAAAATGTGTTAAATGTATCTTCTTAGTCTGCCTACCTTACAAGTAGGACTTACTCTTCATATGCTTTTCTACATAGACATAGAATACTTGGTTTTATATCATTCTAAGACTCCTTACATTGCACAGTGTTCATCATCTAACATATCTCAGAATTCATAAAGTATTTTCATACAAACCCACACACCTCTTATCTTATTTTGCCTGGCTTATGCCTAGTATGTGTTAGATACAGAGGCAGGTTGGTCTCCTTTTCAATAATTAGAAGAATAGTTTGTAATTAGTATGATTCGTCTTTTCCTTGAAAAGCTGATACCAACTTTGAAACCAGTAGCCCTTTTATCTTAAAGGACCTGTATGGTCATCTATTAATGACATATTGGAAATGTAATCAGTAAATATTTAGAAACTCCTCCCTTCCCAGTTTAACCTGGGTTTTTGTACTTGGTATAAGCTGTAGGAGCACGTGTGGCCTTTATGAAAGTGATGCTCCTAATTAATCCTCATTAGGGATTTAATCTTTTTGTAGTTAAAATAATAAATTTGCACATAAACACCCTTGCTTTCTCATCAGATATACTATATGACGAAAGAAGTATATTTTCTAAATGGACCTGGTTTAGTAATAAAAACTATGGCTAAGAATAGGGTTGTGATTTCTTCTGTTTTATTGTTTTCTTTTTTCCTTCATGCCAAACGCACTGATTTAAGCCTGTTGATCTGGGCTTTACAGAGATAAACCATATAACCTAGAAATCACACTGACACACATTACGTTTTATCACTCAAAAATTTTTGCTACGACAGCCATAAGGCTCTGGACAAGTACAGGGAGATACTAGGTTGAGGCAGAACCTCTTTATTTCCCAAATAAGTGAAGTTAGCCATTAAAATTCTGAGGGTTTTGGGGTGTCCATGTAAGCAACAAAGACTAGATTGTCACTGGCCACCATTCCAAGTGGATGTGGACCATCACAAGTTTTGTTTTGTTTTGTTTTAATTTTATTTATTTATTTGACAGACAACGAGAGCGGGAACACAAGCAGGGGGATTGGGGGAGGGAGAAGCAGACTCCCTGCTGAGCAGGGAGCCCAATGCGGGGCTCAATCCCAGGACGCTGGGATCATGACCTGAGCCAAAGGCAGATGCGCTCCCCCCCCCCTATTTTTTTTTTTAAACTCACAAGTTTGTTTTGATACCACCTCAAGATCTTGTTAGGGTGAAAAACGTAACTAAATGAAGATATTGCTAGGATCTGCTTCCTTTCAAGCTTTCTTTGGTCATGCCATTTGTTTAATGACTATGCTTGTGGGTATAGTCGTCCCAACAACGAAAATGTGAGAGGAGGCGGCCCTAGGACTACACAGTGAACGGACTGCTGGCAGCACCAGCCACATCTGGTGTTTGTGTGTTAAGGATTCTAAGTAATGCCTTTGTCCCACCAGAACAGTTGACCTCCGTTTACCTTCAAAATCCTTGGAGTAAAAATGTTAATGTCAGGATTCCTGAATGAAAGAATACCATCTGCACTCTGGCTTATGTTTCTTTCCATGTAATATTACCCATTTCGAAGTGTCACGGTAAAATACTGCTTTAATGGGTAACTGTCCGTGCTTGAGGTGGAGACCTCCTTTTACTAACACTGTGAGGGCCCAGGTCTTTCGATCATCCTTTTTTAGGACAGTTTGAGAACATAGTGGCAAAAGTTCAAACAATCATGCCCTCTCAGCCCTTTGGAAAATAAACTCTGTTTGACTCGGATTCTGTTGACGTGTTTAAGATTGAGTTTATAGCTTCTTCAAAGACCCTGTTGTGACTTTATAGTCATCCTGTACAAAGCAGATTCTCCTAGGGCATGGTTAGGTACACAGGGGGTGGCTGGCTAACAGAAAGTGTGCCTTAGTAGAAAAGAAAGAAATTTAGCTGGGGTGGATGGCCAGGTCAAATGGAGCTCCAGATACCTCTGAAGTACTTCTACCTAATTCTCCCAGAAAGTGGATCCAGTCTCTGCAGTTAGGAGTCAGTCCCCCCAAGAGCTACTCAGACTCTGTGAACTAACAGAAATGGGCAAGAGGAGGAGGACACGCATCATCACCTTCCTGAAGTGGGGGTCAGTGGCTGAGGGAAATGAAACCAGGTGGAATAAAAGAATAATTTGAAACTGCACAGCACCAGTTTGGACAAGAGTTCAGATAATCCTGCTGCTTTCTCCAGTCGTGGGAATCCCACAGTAGCGTTACGAATCTCCTCTTTTACAAGTGGTAGAAGCACCTTTCCAGAAAAGCCAAAAGAGAGAAGAAATCCTCAGTAGTCCATGTTTAGGAGCGGTAGCTCCTTAGCTGATGAGCACTAGGCCACAAGAATGTTTATCCTAGGCCAAATATTAACCATTGACATGAACTATTTTCTTAAAAGCAACTCTGTGAGATATGGACTATTTTCATTTCCAGTTTATAGCCAAGGAAACTGAGGCATAGAAAGGTTAAACAACATTCCCAGGATCAGCGGTGGAGATAGATTTGAATGCAGGCAGATTCCAGAGCACACACTCCTAATTGTCACAGTTTAAGCCTCTTATTTGGAAGGAAGTTCCATCCAAAATTGGTTGTGACCTTGAATTGGGTTGTCTCTTATAACGGTCCCTATAACTCTAGCTGATACTTCCAGAGAACCAGTGTTTTTTGTTTGTTGCCTTCACCATAAGAGGAAGGGGACCCACCAGGACCATCTTCTCCAAGTTTCATTTCTAGTCCTGGACTTGGGAAGAAACAAGGTTTCGCTCATTTTGTTGTTGGGGTGCATAAATCCTCTCTTAACTAGTTTATAGGTTTCACGTTAGGACTATGGCTTGGTGGTGAGAGGGTATGAACTTGAATGCTGTAGTTTGTTGACATGAATAAAAGTGAAGCCAGGGATAAAAACTGTATTCTAGGAAGTGGCCCAGTCACTAGGAAATATTATCAAGACACTTTTATTCCAGACCCAGGATGACTAGTGAATGATGATAATGGGTTTCTCTACTGTGGCCAAGCTGATTCTGTTAGAACACTGAGAACTGAGCTTGTCCCAGAATGTTACCAGAGGAGAACTTACATAGGCGAAAAATGAAGGATAAACCTCTGGAGACCTTCCAGGCTGGGTGTGGATGTGTGTTCCTTTGTCACTAAAATTTTCAAAGCAGGTTAGTTTCATTGTGTTTTATGGAACATGTGGTTTAGAAACAAAATTATACAGATTTTTTTTATTCAAGGGGTTAAAAACAAGGACACGTGACCTCTTAAAAACCTAATATTCACTTGGAAGAGTATTCTGTTAGGCAGTGGAGCCAGGAATTGTACCTGGATGCAAGGCTTGACTTCAGTCCAAGGGCTACATATACCTACAGAGAGCCCTTAGAAAGGGGTCTCTTCAAGTATAATTGAGATACATTACCAATAGAGAAGGATACATTCTTTTCAAATGACTATTTCGGCAAGGAGGATAATGAGTAAGTAAATCAGATTATGCTAAGGTAAATCCAGAGCAAGGATTTTGAGGTAGTTGGATTAAGAGAAAGAACAAGGCGTAATTGCTCTGGTAGTTTCTCTCGGTGGGCAGGGGCCCAACACCACAGGCTGGTATGTTAACAACCCTGATGTTTCCACAAGCGATGTCCTTATTTAAGGAAAGTATGAAATACGGTTTACATGTGACAGGTTCTTCTCACTTCATTCATTGTCGGATCCCACATCTACCTAAATTTCAACACAGTGGAAACTGTACAACCACACATCCATTATTTTCAGAAGATAATGTAGTCTTTGTCAGATAAAGAGCTTCACAGAACTGTAATATACACGTGCACGCAGTCACGGGAATCAGAAAATTGAATTCTGGGGCGCCTGGGTGGCCCAGTCGGTTGGACATCTGCTTTCAGCTTGGGTCATGATCCCAGGGTCCTGGAATTGAGCCCCAAGTCAGGCTCCCAGGGAGCCTGCTTGTCCCTCTTTTTCCTCCCCCCACCTTGTGCTTGCTCTCTTCTCGCAAAAATAAAATCTTTAAAAAAAAAATGAATTCTGGATTCTCCCAGTCAGTTGTAAATTTAGGTGGATTACTTTTGTGGATCTTAATTTCTCCGTCTATACTGAGGAAGTTATCGGCCTTCTGGGCGAGACTGTATTTATACTGTAACGGACTGCCCTTGTAGCGGGACTCTAACATCCTCAGGATGTCAGTATGGTCTTAAGTCTTGTAACAGCCACAAAGCACCCTCACACATTTCCAAATATCCCTAAGGAGTTGGCAGGGGTGGGGGACAGGGCCAGTGAGGAATACTACCCATGATTAAAAAGTATTAGATTAGGTGGTCCCAAAAATTAAGTCCTAGCCTTCTGTGAATTTCATGCTTTATACAGATCGCCCTGTACGCCTTACCGACTTACTGTCCGAGAACCTGACCCAGACATCTACCAGCAATGTGCTTCTGTGATTTTACTCAGATAACTTGGGGGTTGTTTTTTTTTTTTTTTACATTTTATAAATGGTAATAGAAAACTTTTACACTTTATAAATGGTAGACAATTTTTACTCATTTGTTTTCAGAAATGGTATGTTGGAAGAAATTTTTGAAATTGCAGTATTATCTCCCCCCGCCTCACCACCACCACACTCCTATTTCCTTTCTTTGAATCATCTTTTCTGTGTATATTTAAACACACAGCTCTTCCTTTAACTTTCTCCCACACCTTGTTTCTGATTCTCATCTCCACCGGAAAGGATTACCCAGATGCATGTTTCTTTTTGGCTTCTCGTGAGTCATTTTAAGGTTCCAACTGAATGTAAAAGTTGTTTTCAGACTCCTAGGGAAACTTTTGCATGTACCTTGCCTAGAGTCTGTTTCTAATCTGAATATTTTATGCTGCCTGTGAGAGAGAAAGCTGACAATTCTCAGAAAGCTGTAAATAAATCGTGGTCCCTTCAGACTTCAGAATATCTAAAGTATGGATTTACCTCCTAGTTTCTGAAAGGAATGACATGTCCATCAATTTTCAGAAAACCGTTTGTATTTCTAACTTTTGTTTTTAACTTCTAGAAGGTAAAAGTTAATTCCTTGAACCTCATTTTTTATATGTTGAAAGATTTGTGGTCTCCAGGTTATTTCCTTTCCTGTAGCCAAAATGCTCTTTGAAAATAGGAGGCCTTTAGGGGCGCCTGGGTGGCTCAGTTGGTTAAGCGACTGCCTTCGGCTCAGGTCATGATCCTGGAGTCCCTGGATCGAGTCCCGCATCGGGCTCCCTGCTCGGCAGGGAGTCTGCTTCTCCCTCTGACCCTCCTCCCTCTCATGCTCTCTGTCTCTCATTCTCTCTGTCTCAAATAAATAAATAAAATCTTTAAAAAAAAAAAAAAAGTCAGCCAGCCATGAGAAACTTATTTAAAAAAAAGAAAATAGGAGGCCTTTATAAACTGTTTTAAAATACAACAGCGTAGAGAAATGTGAGTCAAAACCACAATGAGATACCACTTCTTACCTATTAGGATGGCTAAGATAAAGGCAATAACAAGTGTTGATGAGGATATGAAAAATTGGGATACTCATACATTGGTAGTGGGATTGAAATGATATAGCCACTTAGGAAGACAGTTTTACAGTTCAAAAAAGTTAACATAGAGTTCAGTTCCACTCCTATAGAGTTGTGTCTGCACAAAAACTTGTACACAAGTGTTCATAGCAGCCCCCCAAAAAGTGGAAACAATCCAATGTCCGTGAGCTGATGAAAGGATAAACAAAGTATATTTGTACAATGGATTATTATTCGGCAATTAAAAAAAAACAGTGAAGTTCTCCTATGTAGTATAAGAAAGAAGCCAGTTACAAAGGACCACCGTGTATTGTATGATTCCATTTATAGGAAGTATCCAGAATAAATAGGCACAGACCCTGGAAACAAATTATTGGTTGGAGGGGTGAGTTGAAGAGGGGAGAGAGGGAGGAATGAGAGACTGCTAATGGGTACAGAGTTTCTTTTGAGGGCTATGAAAATGTACTAAGCTCTATAGTGGTGATGGTTGTACAACTCAGTGACTATATGAAAACTCATTGAATTGTGCCCAAAAGGGTGAATTTTACGATATGTAAACTATATTTCATAAAGCTATGAAAGATAGCATATGGTATTCTAGCAACTTTAAGAATAACATTTTAATTTTTAGGTAAATCAACATTAAATAGAAACTGAAGTCATAAATAGATTTTGATATTCGGTCATTTAGCAAGAAAGGACTTGAATATATTTTTGTGGTGGGATGAAAAATCTTCTGAAATTAGTATAGCGTAATTAAGCCACCTCCAGCTTGTGAATCTCTTGGCCACATCTTCCCCCCACACACTGTGACTGGAAATCTTTGGAGTACAACATATATAGATAATAAGAATCATTCTCTTTTATTTATTAACTTGTTCTAGTCAGCAGAAGGGGAGGGAACCAATTTATCAGCTTGTTCTAGGCAACTGTAGCAGAGGAAACTGGTATTGGAACACTAAGTTTCTTACGGAAGAAGCTAAGAGGTTGCTGAGAAAATGGATAGTTGTTGACTAAAACTCAACCAAAGTTGTGATCGTAATAAATTAGTATATAAATGCCTGGATGCCATCAACAGAGTATTTCAGTCTCTTTAGCTACTCCTAAGAATTGAATGAGTTCTTCCTTCCCCATTGATTCTGTTTAATGTGCCACTCTTTACAGAAATTAGCAATGTTAGTTCAACTTTTCTGTTTGATCTTTGAAAATTTAGAAGGAAATCAATGCTCCCCCTCTCCACCACCCCCACCCCCGGCCCCATGCCCCAGTCCCGCCATATGATTTCTTCTGCCTTGTGGTATAATCATCTCTACCTTTAAAGAGAGAAATAAAAGCATTAAAACTTACAACTTGGGCTCAGTGTGTGATAAGAAAGTCCAGCAGTGGACACCAGGTAGATCACCTACCACCTGGTGGAGCTCTGAGTCTTAGTAGTTTATAACAGCAAGTTATGAAGTAACCCTAGAGATTTATTGGGGGTCTCTGCTTGGGTAAACCTGAAGAGGCACATCAGAACTCCACCTCTCAAAAGGTCTGCGGTTTAGTACCAGAAACCAAGATAAGGAGGAAGGTGTGGAGTGGGGAGAAGACAAGATCCAGGTACTGAGATTAGATTAGGAGGTCAGAGAGTGGTCACTACTAAGTTTGACCTTGACTTGAGCTCCTTTCCTCAGGTTTCTTATTTCCTGGACACGGGATGGTTTCGTTGACTTCATTTGTAAAGGTTAGAAGATTCTCAAGTCTATGGAAGAACTGAGCAGATTATTACAAAAGAAAATGGATTTTTATATGCTGAGATTTTATTGTACTGTATATATGGTTTCTGGTGACAGATTACTCTTATTCTGTATTAGAAAGTCTGAATGAATTGGTTAAAACCTATAACATAAAGGGCATTTATTTCTCCTCTTCAGCGTAGACACCTGGCTAAGCAGGGTTTTCTGGATGCCCCACATTCCTTTCGAGCAGGAGTGGGTTTTCATTTGGAGTTGGGCATGGAGAAAGGGGCAATAAAAAGTTTATTAGAATCAACCAGGAAACTCTTTCAGCATATGAAGTTGAATCTTATGAAATGGCTGCTACTTTATTACTTTTCTTTGACAAAAGAAAAAAAAAAAAGGCAGTGTCATTTGATCCAGTACATCCAATACAGATCAGATCTGCTGGATTATTGGATCGGAAAGGGGTGTGTGTGAAATGCCTAGGAGATTTCTGATAGGAAATGACCTTTTTTCCTAAAAGAACTGGGTAGCTTGCTGGGTGGCTTGTGACCGTCTCCCTGAGGTGAGCAGAGTCCACTGACCATGGAATGAATGGTAGAGGCAGCCTTTTACTTGCCAGTAGTTTCATGTCATTCACCAAATGGAATAATCTTAAACATTGGGACTTACCGGGAGAAACCAGGCATCAAGAACAACTCAGCCTTGAGAATGCTCCCTCCCCTAGCTTCAAGCCATGAACTTCACTGATCCTTTATGAAAGCAGTTATTTATTACAGCAGTTTTAGCTCCAATTTATCTTTACCCTTCCCTTCTCTTTCTCCCTTGTATAAACATTTCAACATGTTTCAATTAGAAGTTGAAGATGAAATAAAAATTAACTACAATAAATTTGATTAGAAACATCTGGTTATTTAGATGCTTCCTTTTAAAGGTTCAGTATCTTAGGAAGTCACAGCAGGTGGCAGGGGGGTGTTACAATTTTAGGTCCTCAACTTTTGGATGGGTTGTTGAATCAACTTTAACTTTTTTAAGTGGTAAAACAGTTTTACCTGTTATGAATACATAAAGTAAAGACAAGGATGGGGAGAGACCCAAGTGGAATACAACCCAAAAGGAATGAATCTGACTGTATTTCAGGTGAGTAATACAACCACACTAAAGTGGGGGAGAACTAACCCAAATAATTCTTGAATATACATCCTGGCTGTATACTTTTAAGCTAAAAAGTCAAAAAGAACTGTAAATATTGAACTTTAGTTAACAAGTTTGTTTTTATGTTGTTACTGCTGTAGTAGTTCTGAAACTACTTGGTGTGCATTCCTGGATTGAGCAAATAAATAAATGTATAGTGGATAATCTCTCTATGATGCAGAGGAGTTAGAAATACGGAAAGGGAAGACTAGAATTAACCCAGTGGTGTGAGGTTGGAATTGGAGCTATCAGTACAAACTTGTGCTTTTAATGTATCTAAATAGATGTAGAGAAATAGATACGGATGTGGAAGTGTGTGCGCATGGTACATACAGGCCTGGGACAGTCTGAGTACCAAAACAAATAGTAAATATAAATCATCAAGTCAAATAAGCTATGAATCAGTACCGATGTAGGAGTGAACAAATGAATGAATAAATAATAAATGGAGCAGAAAGGTAAGCTTTTCCTTAGAGAAGAGAAAACAAATATAGAAGAAATGATGGGATTAGCAAATCACCATTTGACAGCTGCAATAGTAGTGATTGCTTCAGGCAAGAATCAATAGATGTTAAATTAATGGGTGAAAGCTTAATGAGAAACAAGATATTTATTATTTTTAAGTATCTCCCTATGAGATCTTTATGAATTAAAAAAAAAAAGTAACCTTATAATGGAGAAACTTGGCAAGTGATCAAAGTTATCACTAGTAATGGGACAAAAATGACATCATGTGCCTCCTGATATAGTACACTGAGAATGACACATCTCTTCTGTGATATTCCTGCCAAAAATGCATAACCTGAATCTAATCAAGAAACAAATCAGATAAACCCAAGTTGAGGGACATTCTACAAAATAGCCTGTACTCCTAAAAAATGTCAAGGTCACAGAAGACAAAGACAGAGGAAGATACTCCAGGAGTCTTAAAGAGATGATAGCTGAAAACTATGTATGACTTTGGATTAGATCCTGGATCAGGAAAACAGATGGTCTTTGCTTTTGGGAAATCAAACTGTAAAGGGTAAAGGGGCATCATGCTTCATCTTACTCTTACACAGTTCAGGGAGGAAAACAAAGCGTGTGGACAAAATCTGGGCAAAGGGCATATAGGAATTCTTTTTACTACATCTTTTCTATAAATCAGAAGTTACTTCAAAATATTTTTTTAAAAACGAAACCGAAAACTCTAATAGAGCTGGTCAAGTGCTTTGTGCTAGGGTGTCTTCTGTTAGTTCTGCTCTGGCCTACTAGCATTCCATAGGAAACCACTTCTACCACCTCTCCTCCTTTCTCCTTTTTAATCCGATTTTATAAATTCTAACTTTACAAATGAAGCATATTTGTAAGACACTCAATACAAAACTATACAAAACACAAGTTCTCTCCCCCTCCCCCACTATCACCACCAAAGTTACCACTATTTACAGGTTAATTGGTCACACCATGAACATTCCTGGGCTTGCACAGGTAGTGTTCACATACAAGTGTATATGGTCCCCTCTCCCTGCCAGACTACTGAACATTGTTGATCTTTTTTTTCTTAAACTTATGTTGCCATCAGGGTGGGGTGGGTATAGCTTTGCCTTATTCTTGACCAGTAATTTCTCTAAATGAATGCTTTCATTGTCCCTAAAACTAGTTGTCAAGGGCTGACAAACCGACCTACTTTACTTGTAGAGACACTGGGATAGCTGCTCGCTCATAGGTTTGAAGAATGTACCAAATAAACAAGCCTCCATCAGGCATCAGGAGAGCCCTGAAGACAGACCTCAGTGACAGGAACTGGGAGACCTTTTCTGTAGTAGGAGCCCATTCAGGTGACTTACTGCCGACCACCTCCATTTTCTGTGCCTGATACTCAAGGTTGAAATCCTCAGAACAAAAAACGTTTGGTCACTTAGTGCAGCACCCATTCCTTGAATATAGTCAGAGCTGTTGCTAGGGAGGTAAGGGCTCGGAAGGCAGACGTGAGCCTCTGGGTGCCCTAGAGAAGAGGGTCCAGCAGAGCAGCCATCCCAAACTCCTTCTCTTACCAGATCTGCTATAATTGCTTCATGTCTGGTCTGTTCGGTGTCTCCTTTCAGTCCAGCTGCCCTTTTACTACCGGAGTTATCCTCCACTACAGTGACTGTCAAATATCCCTATTCAAGCAGTATAGGGATAGCCAGTTCTCAGGTCCCATCCTAGATCTACTGAGTCAGAAACTCGGGAGGTGTGGTGTTCAGCACTCTGTATTTAGGAAGTCAACCAGATGATTCTGATGGATGCTAACATTCGAGAATCACGGCTCTACTAAATCTGATCATATTATTTACCCAGTTAAAAAAATTTTAATAGCTATGCACATATTCCAGAGTCCCTCCCCAGGCATAAAAGGTCCTGTGATCTCACCGCAGCCTGCTTGTGCAGTCCTTTACCCACCTCCCCTGCATGCATGTGCGTACATACGCACACTCACCCTTCTCTGCATCCTGTCACACACAGCTTTGCTGAGCCCTTTCCTGGACTGCCACCTGGTCAGTTTCTGCTCTTCCATCACTTCCTCTATGATGCCTCCACCTCCCCTCTTCCCCAGTCACTCTGCCTTGGCTGTGTTTCTCACGAGGCCCTAAGCATTGTGTTGATCTATTTAACCATTACTTTACCCGCATAGCTCCGCCTCTAGAGGTGGGCTCTGAGCTCCTCAAGACAGGGACTTCATTTCATTGGTTCTTTTTTTTTTTTTTAAGATTTTATTTATTTGAGAGAGAGAATGAGAGAGAGAGAGCACATGAGAGGGGGGAGGGTCAGAGGGAGAAGCAGACTCCCCGCTGAGCAGGGAGCCGGATGCCGGACTCGATCCTGGGACTCCAAGATCATGACCTGAGCCGAAGGCAGTCGCTTAACCAACTGAGCCACCCAGGCGCCCCATTTCATTGGTTCTTATGTCTGATGCATAACAAGAATTATGTGCGTGGTTAAAAAAAATTTTTTTTTTTTTTTTACTTTTAAAAGATTTAAGAGGGAGAGAATAGGAGGGGGGAGGGGCAGAGGGAGAGGGAGAAGCAGGCTCTTCGCTGAGCAGGGAGCCCGATGCGGGGCTCGATCCCAGGACCCCAGGATCATGACCTGAGCCGAAGGCAGATGCTTAACCCAACTGAGCCACCCAGGTGCCCCCCCCTTTTTTTTTACTTTCTATCATGCAATTTCAAGCATACCAAAAAATAGAGAATATAGTAATGAACATCCATTAACCCATCACCAGAATTTACCAACTTAACATTTTGCCACATTTGCTTCATCTTTTTTTTCTAAGTATTTTAAAGTAAATACATGATGTATCATGACATTTTGTCATTATAGTCTTTGTGTTTTAGTACTAAAAGCTAAAGACATTTTCCTAAAGTCACCATAATATCACATCTGATAAAATTGGCAATTCCCAAATATCACCTATGCCCATTCTGTGTTTTGTTTTCTCCATTTTTCCACAAAAGGTCTTTTACATCTGGTTTGTTCTATCAAGGACCACACACTGCATGTAAAGGTAGGCCCATAAGGATATTTTAATCATTCTAGAATAGCCCTTTTCCTCTTTTTTTTTTTTTTTTTCTGTTATTCAGTGAATAAACTGCTAGCTAATCTTTATCCCTACTCATGTGGGATAACATTAGTTCAAGACCAGTGACACTACTAAGGAGTTGGAATGATGTTGTACCTTTATGTTCAGAATGATTCAGTCTCATAGGGTCCCAAATCCATGATTTGCAGCTAATAAATCATTCCAGCACCAGCTAGAATGCACAAGAAGCCAGTGTCACAAGTGCTAGAGAAACGAGAGCTACTTCGGATCTGGGCTTTGTGCATATTTACTTAATAGCTTCTCCATCTTGTCTTCAGAAAGTCACTGGAAGAGCTAGAATTCATTTTAACAGTGACTCTCTGGATCTCTGTAGGCTTGAGTCTTCAGGATTTGGTAATTTTACCTTGCCCATTTTCTTGTGTTTCATTCTTTTACTAGCTTTTTCCTTATCCTTTTAGGACTCTGGGTTTTGATAGAGTTTTTGAACAATAAAATGGCATTTTTAAGCTAACTTACTTACAATGTTAATTCAGTATCAGTAGGACACACAAATTTGCATTTGGAGGTTTAAGCCCACGATTCAGAAAAATCTCTTTTAGTCTTTATTCACAAATAGTTCTTAGGCTTTATTTACATTTAAGAGAAAGGGGAAAAGAGCGGTTTTTTTAAATTCCTTTAGCAGAGTCCTGAATGCAGTAACTGGCTGAATTTAAATCATAGTATGTAAATACAGAGTCTGAATTTTCCTTAGGAGTTGCTAATTGCTCTTAGTAGCTTTTAAGATTGAATTATTAGGACTTCCAGTGATTACAATTCCAGGCCATACACCAGTTGAGTAAGACTGTCCTGTGGGTTCAGTCACCTGTGATGAGGGGAGAGGGGGGCATTGGAAATGGGGCTGGTGGAAAAGAGGAAAGTTCCCTCTGTGAGGCCACAGAAGGTTCAGAAAAAGTACTGTGAAGTATTTTAGAAACTGTTGCCCAGGAAAGAAAACTGTGTTGGCATGGTAGCAAGACTAGCTGGGCTGCCCTAACAAAATACCATATATTGGGATGGTTTAAACAGCAGACATTTAAGACTCTCAGTTCTGGAGGCTAGAAAGTCCAAGATCATGTTACCATCAGATTAAGTATCTGGTGAGAACCCTCTTTCTTGCTCGCAGTCCTCACTGTCTGCTCATGTGGCCTTTCCTTGGTGTGTGCTCTTGGAGAGCGATCTTTGGTGTCTCTTCTTCCTCATCTAAGGGTATACTAATCCCATTTTAGGGGCCCACCCTCATGACCTCATCTAAACCTGATTACCTCCCAAGACCCCTTCTCCAAATACTATCACGTTGGGGTTAGGGCTTCAATATATGAATTTGGGGAGAACATAAACATTCAGTCCGTGACTCCAAAGCATGTGATTTGAAACTGCCCTGGTAGACTCTTAAGAATACTAGACTATTAAGGTACATTATTTGTCAACACTATCTTCATACCTCCCAGAGTTTGCCCTGGGTAGGGATTTCAGTCTTTGCAGATCATCGTGAACCTGTATTGGTTTGGTCACAGTGTTTCAGGCCACCTTAAAGAGAGACTGTTGGCTGTCCCTGTAGTCAGATCGGATTGCTTCTAAGTAACTCTTTTCTCAAATTGACATCATACTGATAGCCAGAAACTGTCCTTTCTGATCATCATGTAAAATAAGATACCATTTACAGGTTGAAGAGAAGGGTTTCTCTTCATTATACGACGAGTTTTGGTGAATTACAGGCGGAAAAAGTTGATTTTGGAACAGGCACAGACGTAATCTTACCCTGACAGGGTTTAATGTGAAGTCACTCTGGCCAGAGAATAATCTTATTAGGGCTTTCATTAAAAGCACGAGGTGTTGGGTTGGTTTTCGGGGGTTTTTTTAATGTCTTCTTATCTATCTTCCTCTTTTCTTTCCTTCCACTTCCATGTTCTCCTTAGCCCAGCTCCCCTCCCCCCCTTCATCATCCTTTAACATTTAAAATGTTTTTGGCTTGGCTGATCCCTCTGGATAGGAACTGAGCTAGGCAGGATATTGATTACCAAATATGGTATTGCTGCTAAAGATGTTAGAGGAATGTGGCTTGTATTCTAAGCCTCCGGCCTCTGAATAAGCTGCCAAACAAATTAGGTCATTTTAACTTCTGAGCTTGCTTTTTTTTTTTTTTTTTTTTAAATAAGGAGCTGGAACTCTGATTTGGAACATGATGGTGTTGTTACTTTAGCTCACACAGGGAGGAGGGATATGAAGAGGGGTTGGGAGTGGAGGGAGACTCAGTTCATCATGTTTTAGGACGGGAGCCACCAGTCCAGGCGGTGTAAAAGGCAAGCATGTTGTGCAGAGCCTCTGTTGACCCTGGAATACCAGTGGAAGAGCTGAGGCATAGAATTCAGATGTGCCGCCTCATTGCCTTCTTGTTACTGAGGCTAGAAGGTCCAGAGGACCACTGACAGGTCCCAGGATGCTCTTCTCCGGTTACAGTGGCCCCAGCCGCCGTGATCAAGTTGATGTGGGCTCAGTTCCTTCTTCACAGGAGGGTTGGTGGAGTTCAGTGCCAGGGAGGACACCCTGAAATTGATGGCAAATCGTTACTATGCGTAGCTCATGGCTTGTCATGTGAATACGCGAGTCCTTCCACAGCATACCTTTAAATGATAGCCAGGGGCTGACGCATTTGTCTTCCAGCAAAGACCACAGCTCTTCGGGTCCATATTTGGAAATATTTATTCTGTTGTGATACTAGCTTTGATAGAGTACAATTCTCTCAAGTGGAAGCGGATGGAAGTAAACTCTGCTTCAGAATACTACTGTGTTCCTTTTCCTCATATACATCTTTGGCAAGATAATACTGAGGTTTCCTAAGTTGAAACAAAAACTGAGACCAGTTAGGGAAAGAATTTCTTTTTACATTTCTTATAACTGGCATCCCCCTTTTTGCTTCTTCTTGTCAGTTAGGGCTGTACAAAGTGGATTCCTTCTTTTCCTGCCCAAACCCCTTTGCCACCTTCAGTGTGTTTCTTCTCAGAGAATGGATAAATCAGGCTCACAAAGAAATTTCACCCACTCCAGGATGTCTGTAGGTCAGGGCTTGGTGGCTTTTGTTGTACCTCCCTGAGGACCTCTCTTGCCTCCTTCCCCCTTATTTCTCTTATTGCTGCTACCATCCAGTCACAGGCTCTTCTTCCCATCTTTGGAGCTGAGCCTGTGAAGTTCAGAGTTGTTCATCCTGGTGCACGGAGTCAAGAGATTCTTACTGATTTCTGGTGGGAATGGCTCTGACTTTTCTTCAAGTGAATCAAGTAGAAAGGGGACTTTGGGGCCCATAGGCCGACATGTGCACTAAATGGAAAACCTGTATTCTTAGGATACTCCTTTTCAGAACTCCACCCCCTTTCCAGAACATACCGTACAGACAAACATGGGACCTGAGCCTGTTATGGATGCACATTTATGCACTATACTGGGATATCTTTTTGTTAACTGTTGCTGGAATACATAGCATTGGAAAATAGATATCATGAGGTTATTCATTATGCTTAGTAATGGAGGCATTCTTTTTTTTTTTTTTTAAGATTTTCTTTATTTGAGAGAGAGCAAGCCCGAGTGGGTGGGGGAAGGGCAGAGGGAGAGGGAGATGCAGAGTCCCCACTGAGTGCAGAGCTGGACTCTGGGCTAGGTCTCAGGATCCTGAGATCGTGACCTGTGCCGAAGGCAGATGCTTAATGAGACTGAGCCACGAAGGTACCCCAATGGAGGCATTCTTGAATGGTGGGAGGGTTTTAGAATAGACTTATCTTGTCCTAAATCTTGTGTTTTTATAATGTTTGTTATGTATTGTTTTAGGTAAACTGCAATATAGGGTCAAGGGTAATTGAAATTACTACCCTGTCTCTGGCCGGTGTAATCTGTTTTCTCTCTAATCATGTAGCTAATAAGCCAGCTGTAATCAAAACTGGGACTTTACCACAACAAGACATTAAAATTTTATGTAAACTTATAAGCTAACTAGAATTAAATGATACTAGCTACATTGAAATCTTAAATCTTAGTTCCTGTTTTACTAACTCAAATACATGTATCACCACGAAGAAAGAGCTCTAGTTAGGGAGGGGAATTTTCTCCCTTTATTTCTAGGTGATGAAACGAAGGCTTTGAAGAATGACATTGTTTTAGGCCAGTGTCAGAACACTACGAAGGGCCTAGATCGCTACGATTTCCAGTATTACACAGAGCTTTACAGGAATCATTTTATTCTTATTGGTATCCATTAATTGAAGTTTTTCACTATGCTAGGAATTTGCTGGTCCATATTTAAAACTTGAACCTAACGTTCAAAACCTAACGTTTCTGTTCAGGAAGAAAAAATAATTGAAAAAACATGTAGGAACTAAATGTTTTAATTAAGTAAACAAAATCTCCCCTGACTTTCTGGACATGTGGTATTACAGGTTTTCATGTATTCTGTGTAAGTAGTGAGAACCCGGGTTCTCGCTGACCTTTTTTTTCTGATAGGCCAGGATTTACTGGTGTGTTTATTTTGTCACCATTCCGGTTTGACTCTAAGGAAATGAAAACATCTTCCATTTGTTCTTTATTTCCAAAGGGCATCCGCTTCGATCCTGAAATTCCGCAAACACTACGACTAGAGTTTGCTAAGGCAAACACGAAGATGGCCAAGAACAAACTAGTAGGGACTCCAAACCCCAGTACTCCTCTGCCCAACACTGTACCTCAGTTCATTGCCAGAGAGCCATGTAAGTTGATCTCCTTTTCATTTTAAAAAAAAAAAAAGAATAACCAAGAATTGTGTGCTGCACGTGAAATTACACCACAGGACGTAGAGCTAAGTGTCATTTTCCATTTCTGTGAAGAGGCTGTGGATTCTTCCTGTCTGAATTCCAAATACAGCAATCTTGTTGATGATTGGCTGTCCTAAATGGGGTGGTTCGGCTAGATTAGAACTGTAACTACTACACAATTTCGTTTGATGTGCTGTAGATTTCCTTAATGTCACCTTGACCTTATTGTGAGGGTGTTCTGTTTGCCTGGGGGTACAAACCCTTCTTTATTTCCCCATCCCTGGATAGGAGAGTCTGTTCTCAGCATTTACTTCATTTGTTGAAGATCATCAGTTCTGTGGCTTGGGAAAAGAGAATATTAAAAGTGAAAGCAGCAGATAAGTTCTATTTTTGAGAACAGTTGAGCCCATAAAATCTAGAAGGAAAAGTAAACACACACAAAGAATTTATATGTTGGAACAATCAGTTCTAGCAAACTAATACTGGTAAATTTAAGGAAATCTAGGGCTTCCTGTTTTAAATTAATTGGGTAAAGACACTGACTAATTGCTAAACAAGTGTCTTACCCCACCTAATGAGCTTATTCCCTTAAATGGCCAGTCTACAGTTTTGCCTTTGATTGAATAACTTGAAAAGGTTGTCTTAATTTTCTTTCTTAAGCTCAGTCAGTAGCATAAGTGAGGCGTGAGATAGGCCTTAACTTTTCTTTTCATTGCGTAGCTATATGTGATTTAATATGGCAGGGCATTCAGGGAATCCCAAGTGACTTGCTGTTATTTGGAATATTTTTGCCCTGTCTTTCTTGATCTTCTTTCCAAACCACATGATCTTGATCTTCCTGCTTTCCTTGACAATACTTTTCAACTTTTCTTATTGAAACTGAAGGGCACATGAGTTTCTTTCTCCCCCCATGTCATGTGTGTGTCAGGTTTAATCAGGTTATTTTGGACGTTATAGCCATTCTGTAGCCCTGTAACTCTTGAGAAAGCTGCCACTTGTCAGTGGAAACTAACAGATAAGAGTTTCTCCTCCAGTGTTTTCTAAAATTTTTCTGTGAGTCCAGAAGTCATAATAAAAAGAAATTTGTTCTTCCATGTCCTAGAGAAACTTGAATCCTTTCTAAACAAAAGTTTCATCTTATGATCCAGTTGCACTATGGGAGGATGAGTGGACATTTCTTACACATTTCTGTATCCGTACAGCATCTAGTTCAGTTACCTTTTGTACATTGTATATATTTAATATTATAGTGGTAAGTGGATAAATATTTTAATTTGGCTATTTGCAGAATTATTCCATTTGTATGCCTCTTCTTTTCCCTCTGAAATGTCTTGATTAAGGCAACAGAAAAGAGGATTTGTAAGATACCTTGATTTAGAAAAGGTAACCTAGAGTACCTCTTTAGTTTTCTAGTGAATTTTCTGCCTCAGATCTGAGAGTGCTTTGAAAAGATGAATTCAGACAGCAAGTATAGTGCTGGTGATACTTTATCCTTTCAATTCTTTATTGAATGCTTTTGTTCTGGGACCTCAGTTTTTTGTTGTTGTTTTTTTTTATCTGTTTCGAAAGCTCTGTGAAATTGGTCGCCAGAAAGGTGATAGCCAGTTCACTACAGGGTATGCAAAAGCAACAGAGATGAACAGACTGGACATCCATGAGTCTCTGAAGTTCTAGGAGAGCTCAGAGCAAAGTTTAGAACACCGCTCTGGCCAGCTCTATCCACCTCCCTTCCCTGTGTACAGAACAGCTCAGAAGTGGTCAGATAATTTCCATGGCACGGGCTGCTTGTGGCAAAACAAACTTGACGTTTAAAAAAAATCCAAAACACTGGCAAATTCTTGAGAAAATAAAAGCATGATTTCTCTTAATACAGCTCCTTTCTACGACACAGGGGTCTTGATGAACAGCAATTCCATTCTGACTCAGATCGACTTTATCGTCCATTACAGTTCCCTCTGGGAATTATGAACTTCCCTGTCACATAGGCAGAATTGTTTTCCTGAAAGCACACTGCAGACTAAGAACCCTGGTGGTTCTTCACTGGCAATTCCAGTTGCACTGTGCCTTTAATGGGTGTTCAAGGTGGTGGTCAGTTCAACCACTGTTGAGTAGACTGCAGTGGAATCTTAGAATTTGTAGGACTGGAGCACCTGGGTGGCTCAGTTGTTAAGCGTCTGCCTTCGGCTCAGGTCATGATCCCGGGGTCCTGGGATCGAGCCCTGCATCGGGCTCCCTGCTCAGCGGGAAGCCTGCTTCTCCCTCTCCCACTCCCCCTGCTTGTGTTCCTTCTCTTGCTGTTCTCTCTGTGTCAAATAAATAAATAAAATCTTTAAAAAAAAAAAAGAATTGTAGGATTGGAAAAACCCTATAGTGGCACCTGGGTAGCTCTGTCAGTTAAGTGTCCAGCTCTTGATTTTGGCTCAGGTCATGATCTCGGGGTTCTGGGTTCGAGTGCCTCTTAGGCTGCACACTCAGTGGGGTGTCTGCTTGAGGATTCTTTCCATCTCCCTCTGCCCCTCCCCCCACTTGCTTGTGCTTTCTCGCATGCGCTCTCTCTCTCTCTCTAAAATAAATAAAATCTTTAAAAAAAAAAAACAAACCCCTATAGACTTCCCTGTTGTGGATGATGAGAGAGGTTTTTAATGTTTCTTTCTGTCAATGTTTTTTTATAGTTGTGGCTGAAAAGTACCCATTGCCATCACTAAAGGAAGAATGTGCTAAGATTCAATTATACAACAAATACTTACTTGAACTCTCGTTTCTCAGATATCTGTTGAACTTTAATGAGCTCTCAGTGTGCTAGACACTGGGAAAAAAGGGGACTGGTTGCTGCCTTAAAAGAGCTATCAGTCCAAGGGATTGGTGGTGGTCAAAGTTGTCAGAAAACTTGGCCCATATAAAGGATGTAAAAGATTTTTTGCAGCTTAGTCCAGATTGCTCCAAATCAGACTTATTTGCCAAGCACCTGCTGTTTGTGCAGAGCATGAAAAATGAGAAAACTAGGTATTGCACTTGCTAAAGGAGATGGTGGCCTGCAATGGAGAACCTTGGCCTTAGACTTGAAGATGTCCGTGAGAGTTCTGGTTCTGCCAGTCATTGTCAAGCTTGTCAAATCATTGTCAAGTTGGACCTTAAACACACTGAACCTTGCTCTGCTCCTGTTCTCTCAGCTACAAAATGGGAATAATACCTTATTCACATGCTTCTTACAAGAGCTAAATAAAGCAAGATCCTAAGATTGTGTTGAGGATTAAGTGGCTGTAATAGATGTAGAGGGCCAGGCAAACATAAAGTATAATCTTTTTTTTTTTAAAGATTTTATTTATTTGACAGAGAGAGATAGCGAGAGCAGGAACACAAGCAGGGGGAGTGGGAGAGGGAGAAGCAGGCTTCCTGCCGAGCAGGGAGCCCGATGTGGGACTCGATCCCGGGACCCCGGGATCATGACCTGAGCCGAAGGCAGACGCTTAACGACTGAGCCACCCAGGCGCCCCATAAAGTATAATCTTAATTTCTTAAAAAAACAATTGAGTCACTTTTCTTTCCTAATTGTTAAAATAGTCATTGATCTTCTGAGGCTTTTCATCACTGTGACTATAGCCAATTGTCTTTGCAAATTAGAAGAAAGGATGAACGAAAGTGTCAACACACAGTCCCAGGAAAGTATTATACTTCCCTAATGAAATTTTTATAATTTTAACTTCTTACTCTCTTGTATATAATGAAGCAAGAAAAACACTGTGAGAAAGTAGGAAGTAAGAGATAACAAAATTTATAAATTACATAAAATTCTAGATTATGCATTTGCTTGTACAGGAAAGTCGTGTTCTGTAGTGTAAGAACTCCACTTTAGAGATGAAAACAGGGCAAGTCACCATCTCTCTGAGTTTTGTTTTCCTTGTCTATAAAATGATGATACTGTGTGCCAGACATTGCTAAGCATTTTACGTGAACTGGATTCTCAGTAGCACTATTTTACAGTTGAAAAATAGGCCTTATTAGGAAGATCCAGTAACTTTGAGGTGTTATGGGTTGAATTGTGTTCTGCCAGAATTCATATGTTGAAATCCCAACAACCACCAGTGGCTCCAGATTAAGTGTATTTGGAGATATAAAGTCTTTAAAGACATCAAATTAAGTGGGGCCATTAGGGTGGGCCCTAATTCAATATGACTAGCTTCCTTAAGAAAAAAAGATGGGCAGGGATGTGTTCACACAGAGGAAAATCCAGGTGAGGACATAGCAAGAAGGTGGCCATCTGCAAGCCAAGTTACAGAGGCCCAGGGGAAGCCAAATCTGCCCCCACCTTGATCTTAGAACTTACAGCCTCTAGAACTGTGAGAAAATTAATTTCTATTGTTTAAACCATCCAGTCTGTGGTAGTTTGTTATGGCAGCCTGAGCAGACTAATACATCAAGTGATAGAGCCTGGATTTAAATTCTGACCTGTTACTTTTGTTTTATAACTTTGATCTAGTTACTTAACCTCTCTGTCTCCATTGTCTCATCTATAAAATGGCAGTAATAATTAAACTTACCCAAAAGGTTGTGAGGATTAAATCAATTGACACGAGAGGGTCACATTCACAAGAGTGAATAATTTCAGTGACTGTTTAACACGTACATGTAAGAATGTATACATTGGGGCATCTGGGTGGCGCAGTGGGTTAAGCATCCGACTCTTGGTTTTGGCTCAGGTCATGATTTCAGGGTTGTGAGATTGAGCCGCGAGTTGGGCTCCATGCTCAACATGGAATCTGCTAACGTTTCTCTCTGCCCCTCCCTGTGCTTGCTCTCCACACCCCCCCCCAAAATAAATAAACCTTTAAAAAAAAAAATTAAGAATGTATATGTTGATATGCCTTCTGTTCTCATAGTTGAGACCTGTAGTTTTTCTGCCTTTGTATACTTAGCATCTGGAACCTAGAAATACATGTGAAGTTAAGATACTGCAGATTTTATTTTATGCTTTTTCATTTGGAAGTTTAAAAATATACAGTGTTTAAAATTTTTCAGTGTTATTGAGGTATGATCAGGAAATGATAAAATGCACGTATTAAGAGTGTCTATTTTATGAGTTTTGTCATAATACATAGGGAATTGAGTTGACTCAGTGCCCTTGATCTGTTTACACTGCTTGTGACGTACTGTATTCTAGTGACAACACCTACAGAGCTTTTACTCAGAGTCAACAGATTTTACCCATTTAACTAGAATTTTATGGAGCAAATATCAGAAGACTCTAGAACTTCGCAGTAATTCACATTCCTAAAGTCCAACCCCAGGGATTCTGGCTGGTCTAGAACTCATGCTCTGTATTTTTAAAAGCTTTTTGGATGTTTCTGATGCACAGTCAGGTTTGACAATGCCTAGCAGAGCAAGTTAAATTCTCCTACTGCTGACACACTCTTCTCCCCAGCCTTGTACCCATTCCTATTCCCCACCCCAGTCCAAAAACAAAGCATGCTCTCTTAAATTAATGCTCTTATTAAAAATACCTATTAAGCACATAACCCCTTGGTGAATAATCAGATCAATTCCTTGTTTTCTTGCCATACCACTGGAATTTCCCATTTATCCAATATTGACCCTGACTATGTGGAAGTGAATTTTCTCTCTCATGTCTGAAAAGATCCTCTGAAAGTTCAGAGAACTTCTAAGGTGTGCCTAGCAAGGGCTCTCCTAGGGCCAACACTCTGGAAGCATGAAATCAGTTAACTTTCAACTCTGTGGGATGGGGCCATTCAGGGCCTGATCTGAAGCTCCATGTGCCCATGGAACAGAGTTAGGGTACCTGCATTTTTCAAGGAAGCATACACAGCATGTGCCATTGGAAAGACTGAGGGTGCCGTCCAGTCCCCAGCTCTGCTCGGGAATGTGCAGATGCCAGCTAGTAGCAGGCCCTGTGTATCTCACACCTGCTCTCTGCAAGTGGGGTTGTTCAAAAAGCCAGCGACTGGGCCTGAAGAAGACCTAATCAAGCTGCTTAGGGGGAGGCAAGGCAAAGACAGAGTTGCAGGTGTTCTGTGGGGATGGGGGCAAGACTCTTTTGCTATGAAAAGCAACTTCCTTCGATTTTTGTGTTTCATATTACATACTGCAAATGGTTTTCTCGGATGATAAAAATTGTACTTCTCAAGGGAAGAAAAATTTCCAGCAGTCCAGAAAAATATAAAGAAGAAAATAAAAGTCACCAAGTTATACCAGAGATAACCACCATTAACATTTTCGGGTCTGTCCTTCCACAACTTTTAGTATGCATATAATAAAAAATGTATCTCTATCCAGTTTTTAAATTTCAGAATCATTTAATTAACCCTTTACCTTTAAGATAAAATTCCCCCCCCTTTTTTGTTTTTTAAGATTTTATTTATTTATTCAACAGAGAGAGCGAGCAGGAGAGGATGCGGGACTCGATCCCAGGACCCTGGGATCATGACCTGAGCCGAAGGCAGTCACTTACCCGACTGAGCCACCCAGATGCCCTTAAGATAAAATTCTGATGTCCAGTGAGATTAAATGGCCTTTAGGGCCAAAAGTAATATCTGGGCTCTGAGAATCCCATGCCACAGCCTCTGTGGTGCCTTTGCTGTAAGGTACTAATTCATAGTGACACAGAGCCCTTGCTAGAATTAGAGCAGGAGGAGGGGTGGGAGACCACTGGTAGATTACCTAATGCCCCAGGTGAGCACAGCCAGCTCCTGGGCTGCCGGAATTCAGGTGGTTGGTTGATTGATCTGTCGGATTTTATTAAATGGATAGGAAGAAAGGAAACAGCTATTGAGCCGCTATTCTAATTCTTAAGAACAGTGTAAAATACCTATTTTCCAGCCAAGAAGACTAAAACAAGTTTGAGTAACTTCCCCAAAGGCACACAGCTTATTTTAGGCCTAATTGCTGATCTCACTGCACCACATTCCTAACTTAGAGCCGACAGGTGCTTTTGGCTATAGTTGCTTTTAAGGTATTCTTTAGGAGGTGCTTTAAACTCCAGCCATGGAGCGCCTGGGTGGCTCAATGGGTTAAGCATCCAACTCTTGATTTCAGCTCAAGGTCATGAGTTCAAGCCCCACATTAGGCTCCACACTGGAGCCTACTGAAAAATAAATGAGTGAATGAATGAGGTTTCCTCATTTTCAAATGTCAGTAACTAATTGAAGTTTTTCTTTAAAATACAGAGAGAGGGACACCTGGGTGGCTCAGCTGGTTAAGCGTCTGCCTTCAGCTCAGGTCATGATCCCAGGGTCCTGGGATCGAGTCCCTCATCGGGCTCCCTGCTGAGCAGGGAGCTTGCTTCTCCCTTTGCCTGCCACTCCCCCTGTTTGTGCTCGCTCTCTCTGACAAATAAATAAATAATCTTTAAAAAAATAAAATAAAATAAAAATACAGAGGGGTACGTGGGTGGCTCAGTCAGCTAAGCATCCGACTCTTGATTGCAGCTTAGGTCATAATCTCAGGGTCATGAGTTCGAGCCCTGAGTCGGGCTCCCCACTGAGTGTGGAGCCTGCTTGGGATTCTCTCTCACCCTCTCCCTTTCCCACCCCCTTACCCATGCTCTCTCTAAAAAAAAGTTAACTCAAGCCTTTAGAGATGATCTTATTAGAGACCCCAGAGGCCTGCATGAGATTATAAGGAAAAGATTTCAGGGCAGGTCACCGCTCAGTGAAAGTCAAGCTTCCATATAACTTTAAAGCATCAGATTTTGATGGCCAGGATGCACTAACTGTAAAATGTATTTTTACATAGTTGACCAAATTGAACTATTGATGGTTTTTATTTAGTTTTGGTATGGTTGATTGAGTTGTTTCAGAAAATACAAGTGACCCATTTTCAACAGTTCAGGTATTTTAGTTTAATGAATAATGGTATCATCAGCAAAGATGAGGATATTTGACTTCTTTGATTTATACTTGGATGACATGTAGGCAGTTTTCTAAAGTGTTTCACATCATTCAAGGAAATGGAAATGAGCATGAATGGAAACAGGCAATAATACAGCTCTGTTTTACATTGTTTCAGATCCTAAGACTTCATCTGCACAGTCCTCTTGAAACAGTGATAGTATGAAATCAGCATATATACCTACCAATTTACGGTTAAGTAGACAAGTGTGTTCTCTAGGTGGTCCCTCTTTGTAAAGGCCCCAAAAGCTGATGAGCAATCTGCAGAAAATTTTTCACACAGATCAAAAACCTTAGTTGCTCCTTATATAAAGGATGGGATTGAGAGACCTAGTCCTGCAATTGTTTGAAAGTAAAACTAACACAGGGACACCTGGCAACTGACTGCCTTCGGCTCAGGTCATGTCCTGGAGTCCCAGGATCAAGTCCTGCATCAGGCTCCCTGCTCAGCAGAAGTCTGCTTCTCCCTCTGACCCTCCCCCCTCTCATGCTCTCTCTCTCTCTCTCTCAAATAAATAAAAATCTTAAAAATAAATAAGTAAAACACAGAAATAGGAGGGATTGTCTAACTGGCTGTTGGGTCTGTTATTTAGGGAGATAAAAGATTTGAGTCCATTTTAAGGAACATCCTTGCAGACAGGTATGTTGACTACATGATCACAATCTGGGCTCATCTGCATTTGAGAAATAAGCCCAGTATTCCTTTTTCCTTGAATCTTCTCTTTACAAAATTATAGTTTCATTTCATTTTGTAAAATGACCATGCTTAATTCACTGTATTGTTAGAGTAGGAAACCATAAATTAAATTTAAAGGGTTAAAAATACATATTTTTCTACCATCTAGAAATAACCACTGTTAATGTTCTGTTGCATATCTTCCTACATACATTTCTATCCTTTTATGTGTATATGTATAAAAAATAGTGTGTCAGGTTATCTTTGGTTTAGTTTGATTACAACATGTGATCACACTGTCCTCTTTTCTCACTTACCTCAGGACCAGTTTTCCATCCAGGACTGTATACCCAAAGCATTATTTTTTAAGGACTCTTTACATGGAAGGTGTAGTGCTGGTGAGGGCCTTTGATGCCTGGCAGGGAATTTTTTCTAAATTAACTGGTGGGGAGAGAATGCAGATTGTTGAGCATGGCAGTCTTGTGCTTTAAGGAAGACTCTCCTTCCTTAAAGCTCTAGGAAGCTGCGCTGGGGAGACAGGAATGGAAGTAGAACACCATAAAAATCTCTTTTATGTAGTGGAGGAAATAGAGTGGTGGTGGGGAAGTCACTTTCCCGAATTTTTTTTTTTTTTTTAGTATGTCTTGAAATGCCACTAGGAAGTACGTTGGGGATGTAGTGCTTCTAGGAAGGAAGCTTCGCTCCTCCCCAGACTCCCACCCCACTTCCACAAAGTTTTAGGGAAAGGAACCAGTGATGGTGAAGACACAAATTATTTCACCTCTTTTTCTTACCCCAGTCTTTGCCGGTAAGGGTTTTGATGGGAGGGAGGGCCCAAGTGTGAAAAGGAAGTTGTGGAGTAGAGCAGTAATGGGGAGTCTTTGGGTGGCCAGAGGCCTTGGGAAATGGTACAGGAAGGGGGAGCCAGGAGATGGACACAGGGAGGAAAGAGGAGGCAGCTGGCTGCCGAGTGGAAAGGAGACCAGGACCTCAAAAGTATGGAAGCTGAGCTTTGCAGGATTGTGCTTACTTGGATCACGTGCCCATTCCCTCTGAACCAGCTCCACGGCGGGACTGCCGAGGGATTGTGTCCTTGCTGTAGAGTGGTTTGAAGCTACCAGAAGTGATGTTCACAGAAACTTGTCATGGTTTCCCTTCTGGGTATTGAGACTTCATAACGATTGAGTGATCCACTGAGCATATTCTCACCCCCAACACCACAGGGCATTTGTGGGCTGATTCTCACACGACAGGGAAAGGCCCATTGTCAAGAATGAGGACATGAGGTGCACCTGGGTGGCTCAGTCGTGAAGTGTCTGCCTTCGGCTCAGGTCATGATCCCAGGGTCCTGGGGTCGAGTCCCCACATTGGGCTCCCTACTCGGCGGGAGGCCTGCTTCTCCCTCTCCTACTCCCCCTGCTTGTGTTCCCTCTCTCACTGTGTCTCTTTCTGTCAAATAAATAAAATCTTAAAAAAAAGAATCAGGACATGAATTTAACCCTCAGGATATGTATGAGGGTACCAGGTGCTTAGGCCCCTGGACATTCTGAGGAATAGAAACATGAAACAGATGAAGGGGGGGAAATCGGAGGAGGAGACGAACCATGAGAGACGATGGACTCTGAAAAACAAACTGAGGGTTCTAGAGGGGAGGGTCGTGGGGGGATGGGTTAGCCTAGCCTGGTGATGAGTATTAAAGAGGGCATGCTCTGCATGGAGCACTGGGTGTTATGCACAAACAATGAATCATGGAACACTACATCAAAAAAACATGAAACAAAACTCCAGTCGATGAGGACAGCAAAATACTCTTAGAAACCAAGACACCTTAATAATGTTTATTTCCCCATATGTCCCACTCTGACAAAGCAAAACTATTCTCCTTTAAAAAAAAAAAAAAAAATTTTACTGTACCACATCAGTGTTTACAGCCCGCTTCTGCCCCTGTCTTCTCTTCAGACCTGCACACGTTCCTAGTTTTTGCTTAATGTGGATAATTTTTAATAACGAAATTTAAGGGTGCCTGGGTGGCTCAGTTGGTTGTCTGCTCAGGTAATGATCTCAGGTCCTGGGATCGAGCCCTGCATCTGGCTCCCTGCTCAGTGGGGAGCCTGCTTCTCCCTCTGCCCCTCCACCTGCTCATGTGCTCTCATTCTCTCACGCTCTTTCATAAAGAAATAAAATCTTTTTAAAAATAAATATTTATTTTTTATTATTTTTTTATATTTATATTTAATTATTTTATTTTTATATTTAATATTTATATTTTATTTTAGTATTATTTTTTAATACTAAAATAATATTAGGTAATGGATGTGGTAAGGTACATATATATATATATGGATGTGGTAAGATATATGGATATATATATCTATCTGGTCTATATATAGATATATCTGGTTTTATGTGGGAGGTAAGTTACTGCAGTACTGTGTAGATCAGCGAATCTGATCCAGTTATTTACATTACAGTTTAATGAGTTAGCCTATCTTTGATTAGCAATGGCTATTAACATTTTGCTTTGAATTTGTTTCTTGTTTAATCATTGATTAACTGTAAACAAAGGCCTAAGAACTCAGGAAGTCAAATCTCCTTGGAAATCACAGAATTCTTTTGCAATGCAAATAACTGCCCCAACTTTCATGTTTTGTAAACTCAAATTATTCATTACATCTGCAGAGAAATGAGAGAATAAAGGAGTTAGTTTACTGGGACATTCCAGAAGAAACAGCTACCATAGACTTAATTCTGTTAACGCCTTGTACTCTCCTCACTCACTCATTAAAAGGAAGGCATTTCTTAAAGTTTGATGCAGGCTCTCTGTTTCTTCCCTTCTTCCTTTTCACACACTTGTAAATCCTCAAAGAGGTGCCTTTTCTCGGACAGCAGTTCTCATAGTATTTGTCTGCCAACCCCTGGTTGGTCTCCAAGACCCTTTCAGGGAGTCCCCAAGGTCTAAACTATTTTCATGAGAATAGTTTATTTTTCTTACTGGGTAGCAGTGGCTCAACTACTGGCACCTTTGTACATGTCCAGACAGCAGCACCGAACTGGACTCAGGAGCATTGTGTTCTTCACGGTCCCATGCTGTGGTTAAGAAACCAGTTTCACCTGCGAATGTCCTTGATGAAGAAGTAAATATTTTTATTCAGTCTCAGCTCTTGATTACAAGTCCTTTTATGATTTTTTTTTTTTTTTGCCAGAATGGGAAGGATACATATTACCATATTGAAAATTAAAACAAGTTTTAAAAATATTTACTAATTCATTTAAAAAATATGGCCTCATGCGGGGTGGCTGGGTGGCTCAGTCGTTAAGCGTCTGCCTTTGGCTCAGGTCATGATCCCAGGGTCCTGGGATGGAGCCCTGCATTGGGCTCTGTGCTCAGCAGGAGGCCTGCTTCTCCCTCTCTCACTCCCTCACTTGTGTTCCCTCTCTGACTGTGTCTCTCTCTGTCAAATAAATAAGTAAAATCTTAAAAAAATATATGGCCTCATGGAAGTAGATAACTTGTGAAGGAAGGAGTATTTTAGTATCTTTTACAGGTAATTGTAGAGATTCCTTTTTTGCATTACACCAAGATTTGTTGCATTGTGAAATCTGAAACTTTATCCATGAGCTTTTTGTACTGTTACATTAAATTCCATTTCCTATTTTTTTTTTTAAGATTTTATTTATTTATTTGAGAGAGAGAATGAGAGACAGAGCATGAGAGGGAGGAGGGTCAGAAGGAGAAGCAGACTCCCTGCCGAGCAGGGAGCCCGATGCGGGACTCGATCCCGGGACTCCAGGATCATGACCTGAGCCGAAGGCAGTCGCTTAACCAACTGAGCCACCCAGGCGTCCCCATTTCCTATTTTAGTTGGGTCTTTTACCCATGCATGATTTTATGGTATGACACATTGGTCATTTGGAAAGTATTGGTTCACTGAATTATGCTGATCTTTAAAATGTTGCCTCATTTTATTCATTAATAGTTATCACCCCTGATCTCACCTGTGAGGCCATGCTTTTTTTTTTTTAAAAGATTTTATTTATTTATTTGACAGAGACAGAGAAAGCGAGAGGAGGAGTGGGAGAGGGAGAAGCAGACTCCCCGCTGAGCAGGGAGCCTGATGTGGGGCTCGATCCCAGAACCCTGGGATCATGACCTGAGCCCAAGGCAGAGGCTTAACGACCGAGTCACTCAGGCTCCCAGTGCTTTCTTTATAATATACTACAACCAGGGGCGCCTGGGTGCTCAGTCGGTTAAGCATCTGCAATTAAGCATTTGCCTTCAGCTCAGTCATGTTCCCAGAGTCCTGGGATTGAGCCCTACATCAGGCTCCCTGCTCAGTGGGGAGTTTACTTCTCCGTCTCCCTCTGCCCCTCCCCTGCTCCTGCTCTCTCTCTCTCAGTTAAATAAATAAAATCTTTAAAGATAAATATATATACTACAACCAAAACAATACCTTGCAATAGGTTGAATTAAAAGCAGGTATGAGAATCCAGTTGTCTACTATTACACCAGAGAATAAAGAGGTTTGCAAAAATGTAGAACTGAAGTGTTTCCTTATTTGTTTTGGTGTGTGTAGCTGTTTTTCAAAAAACATTTATCTTAATAGGTAATGGTTTTTTTAATGAATTGATAAATGTTTTTAAAATTAAAGTTTTAATTTTTAATATGATAGAACCCATATAAAAGTTCTTTGGGGTCTTTAATAGTCTTTGGGCATGGAGAACCTGCAGTCACCAGATGGCTACTATAGATTTGGGGCAGGTGATTGAGTTTGCAGCAGCTAAAGCCATTCAGAGCTAGACTGGAGGGAAACAGTGCCCCACCAGTGCCTGGGGCCCTGCAGGCTCACATACCAGCCTGGGGTTTGACTACGGGCTTCTATTTATTCCACTCACTCTCTGGAGACCATCCCAATAGCTGCATACGTGGTAGTTTGAAGAGCTGGATGATATGCCTCCCATTCATTCGCAGAGAACTTCCTTGGGGGAATGATCTGGACTGAGTACCCTTCAAAACTGTTCAATCACCCCCACCCCACCCCCATTGCCAAATGGAATACAAGTTCACTTCAAGAAACTTGGAAAAGATTAAAAAAAAAAAAAAAAAAAAACCGGGGGACAGATTAATGTTTCTAAGTTCCCAAACCTAGAGACACAGGGTGTTAAATTCTATTATATTTCCATTGTATTTTTTAACCTATAGTTTTATAGATGAGATAAATTTTTAAATACAGAGGTTTAAGGCATCTTTAACAGTCGTTGGGTCTTTAATAATAGAACTTTATATGTAACATAATATCTCTATTTCTTGTTTTAAGTAGGCTCCACGCCCAGCGTGGATCCCAATGTGGGGGCTTGAACTCATGACCCTGAGATCAACACCTGAGCTGAAATCAAAGAGTCAGGCATTTAACCACCTCTGCCACCCAGGCGCCCCAATATGTGTATTTTTCAGTTGAATGCGGAAAATTACCTCACACCTCCCCGCAGAGATAAGCATTTTAACATTTGTGATGAATAGTCATACAAAGATACACATGGTTATATTTGTATTACATGCTGCTCTGATTCCTGCTTTCATTCTCCATTCTAGGCCACATTTTTGCCTATCAATGAATGTATAGCTGAATTGTAACAAAGGAATGTCATGTAATCAAGTTCTTTTCCTTGGGGAAAAGCCTGGCAAAAGTGGTGGTTTGGAGAATAAGAGAAGTGAAAATCTCAAGCTTGTGGTGCCGATGCAGGTCCTTTATCATCCTCCTTTTCATTCCACAATGTGTGTAGCACTAGGGTTTTAGCTGTCCTGAGAAACGATGGAGTTGCAGCCAGAAGCAGCATCTTGGTTTGAACGAAATAATCTAATTAGTGTCTGAGGTGAAGGAGTGTCTTTCTGTCCTTTAATTCAATATCTCTCCGGAGGTCAAGGAGATCAAGCTGGTCAAACATTAACAGCTCTGTACAGGAAATTATGGTGAGTTCCTGTTTCAGTTTTCTCACTTGAGTTTAGCAAACATTTGAGGGGAGGTGAGCGATAAAAAGCTGAATAAGGTACAGTTCGGCTCTCGAGGTGTTTACGCTTTAGTAGGGGAAACAAGCCTGTAAATGACTGCAGTAGAAGGCAGAGCAAGTGCTAAATTGAAGGTGTAGGTAATGCTGTGTGCGGATGAGAATGCTGGTAACTAGGGGGAAGGGAAAAGATCTGGAGGTCTGCTGACCTAGCATCTAAAGATGAGAAAACATTTCAGTAAGGAGAGATGATGTAGAAGTGATCTACAGACTGAAGGAGTGGCTTCTGTGAAGATCAGACGTGAAAGTGTAGGAAGGAAGGGGTTAAAGCAGCACTTGCAGTCTGGTGAAGCCAGAGAGGTGCGCAGAAGGAAGTAGAGGGTGACCACACTGGGCTGGGGTGGGCTGTTGTGCCAGATCTAGGAACTCCATAGATACCAGGTGAGCAGGCCGAGATCGTTGCTGGTTATTTATTCCTTCACAGAAGACATCTCACCAGCATGATGCTTTAGTCATCCCAGATGAACATTTATGTTTAATATCAGCAAGCTGATAAAGGAGGCTGGATTGGGGGTGGGGGTTAAAATGACATACACTCACTGTTTCACAGATTCTGAAGGTTAGAATACCAGGCACGGGTTTACTGGGTCGGTCCTCTGGTCATGGTCTCACAGAGCTGAACTGAATGGGTTGTCTGGTCTGCAGTTTCATCTTCTCTTCTATGCCCACATGGTTGTGGTGGATTTCAGGATCTTGAGGTTGTAGCTAATTGGCTAGAAGTATGGTTTTTTATAAGCTGTCATTTAATTGAGCCACTGCTACGGGCCAAATAAAGGCACATACATACATTATTGCTAACCCTTGATAAAAACTGTAAGGCAGCATTGTCTCCATTTGACAGATGGAGAGAAGCCTGCAGAGAGGGAGAGTGCATTGCTGTTTTGTTTTGGTTTTACAAGGCTGAATTTTTTTGGAAAGGAAAACCTTTTATTAAAAATTCTTACTACTCTGTGACTTTAAGGCTAGGGGGTGGGCTTGTTTGCATAACAAAACTCTGATGAGACCATTCCCTTGATAACTTAAATCACTTAACCACTTAGGACCCAGGCTTCATTGAGTCTGAGTCTACTTGGCAACTTTACAGAAGGAACTTGTTTTTTGGCCACAATACAGAAGACATTGGTGTTTTGAAGGTTTGTTTTATTTCTGTTTAGGGGGAGTAAGTCTCCCTCTCTATTGTTTCAACATACCAAAATGTAGAGAGAATCATATAATCGACCCAGAAACCCATCATTCATATTTAAGTGTTATCAAGATTACACCAGGGCACCTGGGTGGCTCAGTTGGTTGGGCGACTGCCTTCGGCTCAGGTCATGATCCTGGAGTCCCGGGATCGAGTCCCGCATCGGGCTCCCCGCTCGGTGGGGGGTCTGCTTCTCCCTCTCATGCTCTCTCTCTCACTCTCTCTGCAATAAATAAATAAAATCTTTAAAAAAAAAAAAAGATTACACCACAATTTGCTTTTTAAGCGTCTTGTTTCTTTTCTCTTCCTCTTCAGTCTTTTTAGTTGAATTGTTCAAACGAGGTCCATATATTGCATTTAGTTACATCTCTTAAGTGTCTTTTCATCTAGAGCAGTCCCTTTCCTCAGCCTGTCCCTTTTTTATGCCATTGTTTTGCTGAAAAAAGTATCTGCCTTCCTGAGAAAAAAACCCTCCTGGGTTTTTTGGTTTGTTTTCTTAAGGTGTCCGTCCGCTCGTTCTTGCGTCCCCTCTGTTTACTGCAGATTGAAAGGCTTGATTAGATTTGGAAGGTTGGTTAAATTCAGGGTCACCTGTTTTGTCAAGAAACCTCGTTGGTGGCCTGTGCTTTATGTGACACCACATTATGAAGTAGCCAGTGTTCAGGTCGTTCTCTGCTGATGGGAAATGGGCCTGTGTTCACGTAGTAGAGGTGGGATGGCTCCTCTGTGAAGGTCCCTGTCAGCTTCATTTTCACGGCTTTATCCTCTGGTCTTTACTGCATTCCTAATTCTTTTTGTTTACCCTGAAATTGTTTATCAGGAAAAAGGTTGAAGGCAAGATAAGTGCCTGATTCTTTCCCTTTCACTGCCGGCTTTGAACATAAGGGATTGGTGACTGGTTATCACTTTTTCTTTCACTTTCCCTGCTTTTGAATATCATAATGAACTTGGGTTTCTGTATTTTCAGGGTGTTTCAGTGGATTTCAGTCATTATTCCTGATGTGTGGGGGCAGGGAATCAGCAGCATCTTTTTGAGGGAAGGAAATTCCAGGACTGCTTCAGTGGGCGGAGCTTTGTAGTTTCCATGTTTCCATCATATGAGTGATGGGGTCTTCCTGCCTCGCGGTTCAGGATTGGTGCATTGTGCCTTTGTTAGGATGTTTTCCAAGTGCTTGCATAGGACCTGTCATTCTTGGAGTATAATGAGTTTCTTTGGCTATTTATCTGGTCAAAGTAACTTTTTATCCACAAAAATGGCCACTTTTACATCCTTGTTGAGGTTAAGATTTTTACAAAATAGATTGGTGTGTTTTGGGCTTTTGTTGTTGTTGTTTTTTTCCCAGATTCCTTAATTATGAACTGCAGTAGAACACAGATTATTAGTGGTTATATAGGATTGGTGATTTCCTTCTTAATATTAAGAATATGTGAACAGAACAGTAATGAAAAATAGTTCTACATGCCCAGTAATTTCCCCCAATTAAATTAAACTAAAAATGGAAAGGTGGGACATGTAACAGAATGTTCATCAAAAAGAAATTTATTTCATTAAAAGAGTTTTTGAACTACGCACATAAAATAAACATGAAACAGACTGACCAATGATTTTGACTAGCCACTTTAAAAATAAGCTCAAAAGTGAAATGTTTAGATTAGTGTGAACTGTTCACTCTGTGGCAGTGTGCCATTGGTGGGAATATTCCTGGAACATGTCTCCTCTGCTTGTTTTAACACCTGACCCTGGTCCCTGGAATGGAATGTATAGATGGGAAGAAAATCAGTGATCTGGGTGGCTTTGTTTGGCATTTTCTCTTTGTTTGTATAAGCCCTTTAGTTGTTTCTTTGCAGTTTTATTAATACCATTGAAAATTTGGTGGCTTTTTAGAATCAAGACAGTATGGTTGTATCATTCCATTATGATCTGATTGGGTTCACTGACTTTTTCATCTTGGGTCCATGAAGAGTAGACTGATTCCATCAAGTAGGATGGTGCCTAGCACAGACATGGAAACTAGGTAGGCACTTTGAATGAGAATGCCTATTTTTCCTGTTTCTCCCTCTCTCGGCTGGGGGATATTATATATAAATGGATTCATTCTGTCTAGTAAAAATGGCATGATGTTTTAATGGTTTATTAATAAAGTTAATTTCTTGTCACATACTCATTGGTCATTTAATTTGAGAGAGGTATTTTTCCATTTTTCTATTCCCTTTTTTAAAATATTTTTATTTTTAAGCAACCTCTCTACCCAACATGGGACTCGAACTTAAAATTTCAAGATCAAGAGTCACATGCTCTACCAACTTAGCCAGCCAGGCGCCCCCCACTTGTCTATTTCTTATTTTCTTTATTGATATGTCTATGTAAGAACAGTGCTTTCTTGACTAGTGTGGTTTATTTTCAGTGGATAATTTCTTCATCATTCGTTTGAAGGAGAAGCTGATAGTTCCGTGGTTTTTTTTTTCCCCTCCCCCTCAAAATTAATAATGTGAGCATCCTTCACAGCTGGTGGTTTCTCTTTAAAATAATGATGAACTCCCGGTTCTCCTTAACCTCCCTGAGCTGTAGTGGGAATAAAATGAGATAATGTGCTTTGGAATATATTAAGCGCTACATAATGGCACATTACAAATGGTATTGCTACACCAGGAGAACATGAAGCTCAGGGCTTAAGCGCAGCGTCATTTGGATTGTCATTTGGAATCTGATTCCTCTAGAAATACCTTTTTGTTTTCTTGGTTCCTGCGCTCTTACAAAGTCCATAGATTGCATTACCCTTAATATAGACACAAATTGTGAAATCTGTTACTTTCTGGTGAGTGGGGGAATAATCAGTAACAAAGAGGATAGACAAGAAAAGAGATCACATTTACACGTTGATTGTTAACTTGCTTTCTGTGTTACCATTTTTAATAGTAATCTCCTAATTTTTTATTTTTAACTTTTTATTATGGAAAATTTCAAACAACAAAAGTAGATTCTTAATATAATGTTTTGTTGTTTTTAACAGTTGGTTGAATCAAGGTCCAAATCTATACCATCTTTACATTTGGTCGGTCTCTTATAGGAGTCTTTGTGTTCTGTTTCATTCTTTTTTTTTCCTTGCAGTATATTTGCTGAGGAACCCAGATTGTTTGTCCTATAATTTCCTATAGTATGGATGTTGCCAACTGCATCTCTGTGGTGGTGTTTAGCATGGTCCTGTTTCTGAATTTTCTGTAAGTTAGTAGTTACAAAGAATTGATCAGATTCAGGTTAGAATCAGGGGTGGAGGGCAGTATGTACTTCCATCAGAGGACACATAATGATTAGTTATCGCACCTTGTGTAATGTTGACAGCCATCAAAGTCTCTGCCCAGATCTACTGGTTAATTACCTGTTCCTTTTTATGTTTAGTTACTCACTTTTTTAAATTGTATTTCATGAAATTAAAAAAAAAATTCTATACATTTGCCAAATAGCTTTGTGTAAAGATTATACCAATTTACAGAGCCAACAGCCATGTACTAGAGTACCCCAGTATTCTTATACATGTGGTATCTGAGGCTTAAGGAGGGTCATAGCGTTCCCTAAGGTCACACAGTACAGTAGCGAGTGTTCAGTCTACGAGTCCTTCCTTACTCAGTCTTGAACAGGATAACACAAGCTTCCTTCCCTTTCACCATAGCCCTAGGTAATTGCTCAGTCTTCACTTAGAAATGGTAGAAGGGAAGAAGTGAAGAGGGCGAGGTGAGAGATTAAAAGAAAGGAACTGAACAGTTCAGATAAGAGAGTTAAAAACATAAAAATGATTTCCAGAATATTCCCCGGTATCTCCTCTCATTTTGATTCTCTGATGCTTATAATGATCCAGCCATTGATTATCATTACTTTAGGTCATTGCCTGATCCTGTGTGTTTTTCAGAATATACTGACCAAACATCAGTGGCTTTAGCATCTTAAATTTCAGACTTTGCCAGAAAGACTTACTTTTGTGTAGCACCTTCTTCCATGTCCTTTAAAGACCATTTATTAACACTATAAAAAGTACCAAAGCTGGGATCCTATGGGAACATTCCAAACTTAGTCCATCGTTTACCTAAACATACCATTTTTCCTAGCACTTCTCTCTTAATTTATCAGTGGTTATATTTATGAAGAAACTCGATCTAGATGTGTTTGATAAACCTTGTCATTAAAAGGTATTTCAAAAGCCATTTTATTATATAGTAAATGTTTCTCAGGCTTGTTTCATTTAAGTTCTTTTCCTAAAATAGCAATTTAATTTGACTTTTGGCAAACTGTTACCCCTCAAAGGTTGAGCTAAGTTTTGAATGTAGTGATTTTGTGTAGAAGCTAAATTTAGCAATTAGCAGTCTTCCACTTCTAGTTTAAATCCAAGTGAACTTCTAAAAGTCTGAAATATATTGGCCTCTCCCAAGACCTAGACTCTGATATTAACAAATGCCAAAAGAGATGTGCAAACAGGAAACTATGTGATTCTTTTTTAATGTTTTAAGTCCTGTAATCATTTTCCATTTGATCCTCTCACCCCCCACAAATAAAAAGATCCACAGTAATCCTCTGGAAACTTTAGAAATCTTTCTGTTTTTCTTCCCCACATCTCCCCCATTTATATATTTTAAGTGCTACCTGATATGGCAAACAAATGTAAATGATGTCCTTTCAAAGTTCACTGGCTTCCTCTCTGAAGTCATCTAAAATTCTGGAGCCATAATACAAACCATCAGATAAAAGTGTGACACTTTATACTTGAGAAACATTAGGTGCCTTAAAATGATTAAGTGGAACCACAAGAGCATTTTTTTTTTCCAGTTTCTAGAAAGAATTGTGTTACTTATTTAAGTGAATGAGTAATGAGAGTTTAGAAGAATGGAAACTCCTTGAGGGGACTATAGGTAGTTAAATCCTGGGTTATAGAGAGGAAGGCATTTGATGAGGCATAGACCCTAAAGCCAGATAGATTGCTAGTCTCAGGACCAACCCAGATGGAGCTCCCACCTCTGCCACTGGAGACAGCCCCTCCAGCTGGTCTTCCCAACTCTACCTCTCTGAGGCGTCCCCGCCTCTGGCTCACTCTCTTGAATTCTCCCCTGGATACCATTACACAGTGTGTGGAAGAGTTCCTTACCACTTGTGCAAAAGGTACTGATTTATTTTAAAATAGTCGATACATTTAAATCCCAGATTAGCAGCAGTTATTATAACAGACCTTTTGATGAAAAGGTATTTTTAATAGATGGAAATCGCTGTACTGACTGCAAAGAGCTCCCCTGCCTGCCCCCTGGATAGGATCTCTCTTCCTTAGCGTTGTGGACAGGCCTTTGTGGCCTGCACCTCTGCTCCTCTCCCCCAGCCAGAGGCCTCCTCCAAGCTGTCCTCCAGCACTACTCCGCTTCAGGGGGTCTTTGTGGCACATCATGTGCTCTCTTGGCCTCTGACCTTTCCAGCCAGAGTGCCCATTCCATGGTTGTAAATTCAGTCCTTTTGCAAATTAGTTGCTTGTCCTTCAGAAGTCCCTTCACTGTCTCATCCTCTAGAAAGCTTATCTGACTCTCCAAAGGTAGATTAATAGCCCTACTGGGTTGGTAACTGTCTTTATTCCTTGCCACACTGTACGGAAATTGCCAGTTACTTCTCCATCTCCGTCTGTAGTTTCTAAGCTTCTTGAGTAGTAACACCGGGCTTTGCCTAATGTTAGACACATAGTAGGTGTTTAATAAATGCTTGCTAAATTAATTCATTCTTGCTCCAGTTCTGCTACTGACTAGTCAAAAATCTATATACCCTGAAACTTCCACTCACCTATTTTTATTTCCTGGACTTCATGGAACAAGTCTAGCCCCATTTTTATATGGTTTTTTTATATATAAGCCCTTCAGAATCTAGACTTCTGGGGGATAGTTCCCCAGAAAGAATGCAATATTCTGGAAAAGAGTGAGTTCTTACACCTCAGCAGAGCATACTTACTTGCTTATGGAACATCTGTCAGGAGGAGAGGATTAAGGGATAGCTTTCCTTCTAAAGAATGGTAGAGTGTTGGGCGCCTGGGTGGCTCAGTTGGTTAAGCGACTGCCTTCGGCTCAGGTCATGATCCTGGAGTCCAGGGATCAAGTCCCACACCGGGCTCCCTGCTCGGCAGGGAGCCTGCTTCTCCCTCTGACCCTCCCCCCTCTCATGTGCTCTTTCTCTCATTCTCTCTGTCTCAAATAAATAAATAAAATCTTTAAAAAAAAAAAAAAAAGAATGGTAGAGTGTTTGTTCTTCAGAAGGAAGACAAAAAGGTAGTAGCGTAGATCCTGACTACATTTAAGAAAAATGAGTGTAAGAAGTTCTTAAAGTGAAGACATTCCACTGAGATCAAATTTTGGGGCTTTGAAGGCTGCGAGGCCCTGAAGTTGGCTCTTGAAGCGCGCACAGCCTTGGGGAAACCATTCGAAGCTCTGTGGCCACCCCTTGATTGAGACGACTTCCACTCTAGGCTAGAGGAAGAATGGGCCTGACACTAGTGGCAGGGATAACTTCATTCATGAAATCATCACTAGAGATGAGGTGATGGTGTGTGGGGTGGGTATGGGAAGAAGGAAGGAAGGTGTAAATGAAAACCCTCATTACAGTTAGGCTAGCTCTTGAATTCAGAAGATCTCTTGGAGATCTGCAAGAAGACGAATTACATTATCAGAAAGAACTTAGCAGTGGGTTTTAAAAGAGATGTGGGTTTGTTTTAGGTATTTTGTCATCCCGTAAAAATTAAATGAAAAATTACAAATGCATCACCAAAAGTGCCAGGGTGATGATTCAGATAGTGCTCTGTGTGGCTCCATCCTAAAAAGGGCACATTAGCCTGTTTTTCGGACATGTACTCCCAAGAAACTTTCCCAGTATTACCCCCACCTCTATTTCCAGCACCATTCGCCCCCTTGGACCTGATTCTCCTCTAAAGATATTTGAGTGTGGGAAAAGTAACTTTTCCAATAAAACCTTGAGATAAGTTTCTCTGACCCTCAGGCGGGCTTCTCATTCTATATTTGCAGCGGGGACAGAGGAATTAGCATATGGAACAACCCTGGGGGCCAGCGTGGAGTCTCTACACAGTGGAAGCCTTGCATGCTGCCCCTGCCCGCCCCCCACCCCCACCCCAGCTGCCTGGAGAGGTCTATTCTGGGCCTTCCAGCCTCATTCTGGGTGAGGTTTGTTCTTCTTTCCCCCAGCCACCAGTTCTCCAGGTCTCTGAACTAAACTTCCATGCTCATCTCTTTTTGATCACTTCTCATGAAAGGTCCAGAGACAGCTCTCCAAACAGTCTCTTTTTCCTCTGTGGGATGTTTGTCAGCTGCTGTCACGTTACCCACTAGCTGGCCCACAGCCACTGGTTCTACATACACGGCCTAAGCTTTTCAGAATGGACCATCCAAGCCCCACACCGTGTGGACTGCAGGCTCCATGATCCATTTACCAGACTGTTCCCAGCCCCCGCATCCCATGCTGGGCCTCAGCACTGTGTGAGAAAAGAAAAACTTGGACGGGATCCAGCACAAGGAAAATGATTGAAAGATTGGGAAGAGGCGTTGCTATGAGAAAGGGATAAAGGAACTGGGTAGGTTTAGCTCTAGGAAGGAATGGACAGGGAGAGAGAGATTGAGAGAGAAGGTCCCTTCGCTTCCTTCCTGTTCCTCACAGTTAATATAACCCATAAAGATACTTTTAATTTTTTTTAATCCTTGCTAGTGATGGACTGTCCTTATGCAGGATGTTCCATTGCTTAGGACGGGTGGTCTGAGTTGCCCAGTCTGTGCAATAGGGCACTGTTCCGTGTGCTTTCTGTCCCTCCTGCGATTTGCTGTGAGATTTTGATTGTGAGGAGGGGGAGCTGACACCGTGTGGGGACGGGCAGGATGAGGAGGGCAGGGCTCCCACAGGTGTGTTTGCCTAACCGTCCCGGGATGGGGATCCAGGACGTATATCCGGATTCGTTCTTGCTGCCATGGTGGGTCACTAGGTTTTACATAGTTGTGAGAGCTGGTAAAACCTGGAGTCAGTGGGTAGAGCATGTTTGACCCTTGGGAATCTTCAGGAATGAGAAGTTTAAAATAATGATGATAGCAATGGTTTCTCATTCAGGGCATTTTGTTAAACTCTTTTTATTATTTTCTCACTCTTCCAAACACTATGGTGTAAACACAGTTATTCTCCTCATTTCACAAACGAGGGATCAGGCTCAGAGTTCTAAAAATATGTCCAGGGTCGCAGTTGGTTAGTTGCCCATCTGGGGTTCAGAAGCCAGGTAAGTCTGTCTGGCCACAGAGCCCAAGGTGGTTTTGGGTTTTTAACCACTTTATTAAGATACAGTTTTGGGGCACCTGGGTGGCTCAGTCGGTTAAGCGTCTGCCTTCGGCTAAGGTCACGATCCCGGGATCAGGTCCCGCGTCGGGCTCCTTGCTCAGTGGAAAGCCTGCTTCTCCCTCTCCCTCGCCCTCTGCCTCCCACTCTGCCTACTTGTGTGTGCGTGCTCACTCGTGCTCTCTCTCTCTCTCTCCAATAAAATTAAAAATCTAAAAAAAATACAATTTTTAAAAATAATAATAATTCCCTTTCCGTACAATTCACCAATTTAAAATGTGTAATTCAGTGTGGTTTTGTATACTATCTTTTTTTTATGGTAAAATGTATATAATATAAACTTTGGCACTTTAACCATTTCAAGTGTACGGTTCAGTGGCATTAAATATATCTACAGTGTTGTGCAACCATTATCACTCTCTATTTCCACAACTTTTTCATTGCCAGTAACTCCCTGTACCCTCCCTGCCACGCTCCCCAGTAGTCTCTAATTGGCTTTCTATCTCTGTGAGCTTGTCTGTTCTAGGGATTTCATATAAGTGGAATCCTACAACATGTGTCCTTTAATATCTGGCTTCTTTCTCTTTATATTTTCAGTATTGATCCATATTGTGTAACATGTGTTAGGACTTCTTTTTAATGGCTCATGTGCTGGGGTTTAGATATTTTTTCTTCTGTGTGCTTTTACTGACAAGAAATTTAACAAGTATGAAATGAAGAAAATCTTCGGTTTTCATATTTCCATTTCCTGTGTGTGTTGTTTATAACATTGGAACAGTGTGTTCTTTTTTTTTTTTTTTCATGCCCCAAATGGTCCTTGTGTCTCTTTGTATTTTTACCCCTTTATTTATTTATTTATTTTTAAAGATTTTATTTATTTGAGAGAGAGAAGAAAGGGAGCACAAGTGGGGAGGGGTGGAGGGGCAAAGGGAGAGGGAGAAGCAGACTCCCCACTGAGTAGGGAGTCCGATGTGGGGTTCAGTCCCAGGACCCGGGATCATGACCTCAGCCAAAGGCAGATGCTTAACTGACTGAGCCACCCAGGTGCCCCATATTTTTACCCCTTTAAAAAACAAAAACATTAGTAAAATACATGTCTATGGTAGACATTCAGAAGGCATAATGAGCAGAAAAGAATCCAGAGATATATTTATCCATAGAATCCACCATCTAGAGATAAATCATAGTAATATTATTACATGGGTTATATCACAGGGGAGCCTGGGTGGCTCAGTCAGTTAAGCATCCAACTCTTGATTTTGGCTCAGATCATGATTTCAGGGTCATGAGATTGAGCCCCATGTCAGGCTTCACAGTGTAGAGCCTGCTTGGGATTCTCTCCCTCTCCCTCTGCCCCTCCCCACTAGTTTTCTCTCTCAAAATAAAGTAAAATCTTTAAATGTGTTATATCACAAGGAGTTGGGGGGGCGGTTTGTGGCGGGGTGGTGGTGGTGTGTTTTTGGGTTTTGTTTTTTAAGTAAGGCTCTACACCCAGCATGGAGGCCAACACCAGGTTTGAATTCACAACCCTGTGATCAAGACCTGAGCTAAAGTCGGACACTTAACCGACTGAGTCACCCAGGCATCCCTATCACAAGGAGCTTTTAAAAATTGTTTTTACAGCTCTCATTTAATTTTCATGACCGCCTAAGAGAACGTGTACTCCCCTCCTCCTCCTCCTCTTCCCCTTCTTCCTCTTCAATAGTTTTCAGATGAGGAAATTTGGCCTTAAGTTACTAACTTACCCCAGGTCACATAGCTAATGATTGGCTTAAACCTAGAGCAACGTACCAGAGCATTATGCCAGTCCCTCAGGCAAAGCATCTGTGTGTCTGTGTCTTTGTATTAATGGGATTGTACTATACATAGTGTTCAGTAACCTCTTCACCTTTTCACTTAGTGTTTCGTTAACAACTTCCATATTCATAAATACAGATCTCTCGCATCACCCGTTTTGGTGGCTATAATAATATGCCATTTTGTAGTTACTTAACCAGCCTCTGGATTTGAACAGTAAGATTCTCCTCCTTGATTCTTTTTTTTTAAAACCTTCTGTGAACGTCTTCATAATGCTTAACCAGCTGCCAGTTCTAGATTTTTGAGGGATCTTGCTGACACTAGGATGACTTGGGCATGCCCTTTCTACTCTAAGACGTTCTGGTATCTGGCTTTGGGGGAGGCGAAGCACTCCCACCAGCCCCTTGGTTCCTGTGCGGATCATGTACCAAGGCTCGGACGTCCTACCAGAGCCAGCCAGCCTTCCTGCTGACCCTCTCGCACAGATCTTCCTGGTGTTGGAGGCAGAGGAGAACTGGAAGACTTACCCTGGCAGGCAGTCTTTTAGAGTTTGAGAGTAATTTGTTCATCACAGACTCAAGATCCTCATGAGATAGAATTACTTACCATTCCCCAAAATAGAGCAGCTCAGCCTAAACCTCCAGTTTTCTTTTGGTATCTCAGTGCTTCTAACAGGTTAGGATGCCCTGTTCTCTCCAGTGAACTCTTGCTGTCATTCACATCCCAAGAATGAGTACAATCTTTAGGAATGACAGGGTGGGTTGTATACGTTAGTGCTGGCCAAGTTTGCACTGTTTATCTTACTGGAAAGTCAACAGCGTGACTATTAACCTCCCGCACAATTAACATCTAGGCTTTTTGTTATGGTTGTTCTTAAACTTTGTGGTTGAACCTGATTTTTATGAGGCAGAGAGATGGGGAGAAGACGAGAAAATGTGGCCAGTCGGGGCTAGATGGATCAACACCTGGAGTTGCTGTTGTAACTTGGAAGTCTGGTAGCCTGTGGAATTGGGTGGCCAGGACAGCGTAGATCAGTCTGCAAAGGTACTTGGCTGCTTTTATTTCTGAGGTTAAATGGGCCTTTTGAGCAGATCAGATACCCTTAGAGAAGCTGAAGGGCAGTGAGACTACTTTTAAAGGAAGCCTTCTGCTCTTAAAAGCAGTTTGTTTTTAATTTCAGCGTCCTTTATTTTTTTATTTAAATTCAGTTAATTAACATTTAATGTATTATTTTAAAAATAAAAAATGCCATGTGGTTAACATAGTAGTTAGCAAAGCCTTATCTTCCAGTGGTCACCAACTCATTCCTAGTAAAAAGAGCTGAACAGTAAGTATGAGGCACAAAAGAATGAGGAAGAAACAGGGTTAAACAGAAGTGGCTAAGGGCACACATTCCAAAGCTCCACTCCCTGCTGCCGCCTCGGTGCAAGTATGGCCCCAGTCAATGTGATGAACCAAGGAATTTTCTGGTAGTAAGGATAGATTGCCTACTGCATAGACAACCTTATTTACACTCCCAGATCGTGTCCTCGCCTCCTTTTGTATGTTAGTGTCGCCATTTGCTAACAGGCGCTGTGTGATACCGCGCACTCGCTCTGTGCCTCTCAGATTTTCCTTTTCATGATGAATCTCTGCAGTTGTCTGTATTTTTACCTGAGGAAACCGAGGCTCAGAGAAATGAGGTCAGTTGTCCGAGGTTGTGCAGCTAGCAACATCTACAACTAAAAGACTTAAAGATGGGAAGCACCGGTCTGACTTTCAGGTGAAACTTACTCGGTCACTTTTGACCACATTTCTGGAAATACACAAGGAGGTCAGTCGTTCTTCTCTTGCCCATTTTCTTTTCAGTGACCATTTGCTGGCTCCCTGAAGAGTTTACAGCTCTTCCAGCACTTTCTGGATGACAAATCACAGCTTCCTAATAGCCTGCCACTATGAAATTAATAAGGAGTTCCATTTCTACATAGTTTTTCTCAAGTACATTCTTCTCCCCACCCTACCCTGGGATCGCCTGGATACATTCAATTAAATAGGAATTACCTTTCAACTTTGTAGAGAATGAGGTCCTTCTGTGGCTCAGCATCACTGCCCCACATTTGGGCTGGAGAAATAAAAGATGATGGTATTCATCCGGCATCTAGCCCATGGTAGGTACTTAGTAAATATTCATTGCAAACATTGACAGAGAAGTGGTAAAATTGGAGAGAAAGTAGTCCTGACTACATGGTGGTTGTTTTTTTTTAAAGATTTTATTTATTTATTTGAGAGAGAGAGCACATGAGAGGGGGGAGGGTCAGAGGGAGAAGCAGACTCCCTGCTGAGCAGGGAGCCCGATGCGGGACTCGATCCCGGGACTCCAGGATCATGACCTGAGCTGAAGGCAGTCGCTTAACCAACTGAGCCACCCAGGCGCCCCCTGACTACATGTTTTGATACTGTGGGTTTATTCATTCATGCTGGCCCTGAGCTGCCTTTAAGAACCTTGCTTAGTCTCTTTCTGCTACTCTAGTTGGTGACTGCCCAGTTTCTTCATCCATATTGTGTCCTCATGGTTCAGTACCCCGAGAAAACGTTTTGTTTGGTGCCATCACAGAGTATGCAGGTAGAGCTGTCCTTCAGGGGTGATTTGGAACCCCTGTCGCCTCTGAGAACCTGGAGGGACAAAGGGAAGCAGCTCACAGATAGCAACAGATGTTTCTACAAGTGGGGTTTTGCTTTGCACTCAGGATTGAACCTGACCCACCAGATTATGAAATTGAATGAGTAAAGGAAGGGGGGAGGAGTTTGGAGAAGATGGAAAAGGAGAAGTTTCTGAGTTTTCTTTGTGCTAGCAACCTTGTTACCTGTGGACAGGAAGTTCCAGGTCTACTGACAGCTCTGTTTCTCTAGGTTTTTCATATTCACAGTGATTGGCAGTGTGAGACCTTCCATTTTAAGTGTTGGATTTTTAGCCTCCCAGAAAGGGATGTTTAGAACCCCTCAGCACAGGGCAGCACTTAGCAGCCTCCACCATAGCCGTCAGCATCGTGGTGCTGAGGCATCTGATAGACTAAGGAAGACTTTCTGTAGGATGATGATGATGATCAGGCATTCAGGTCAGTTTTAAAATCCTATTTCAGGGGCGCCTGGGTGGCTCAGTCGTTGAGCATCTGCCTTCGGCTCAGGTCGTAATCCCAGAGTCCTGGGATTGAGTCCCACATCGGGCTCCCTGCTCGGCAGGAAGCCTGCTTCTCCCTCTCCCACTCCCCCGCTTGTGCTCCTGCTCTCGCTGTCTGTCTCTCTGTCAAATAAAAAATAAATAAATAAATACATACATACATACATAAATAAATAATAAAATCCTATTTCAAATAATGAACACTACAACACCATGAGGGATAGAGTCCTCATCATATTGTGTCTTCACCAAGTACCATGTAGAGGCTGGGGCAAGAATAGTTGGGGAAAGCATGTTTATGCTTGGGACACATGCGGTTCAGCTACCATACTCCTCCTGGCTTTGATGGACCCCAGTGGTGGCCCTGGTGCATTCTCTGGGTGCCTCATCCTCAGTGCACAGCCAGCCAGGAGGGTTGGGGGTGGTTACTGTGGCAAAGTGCCTACACCCTCTCAGTCAGGAAGATGATAAAGGATATGTGTTAATTGATTTGTTCAGTTTTGTAGTTGCAGTTTTAGTTTGAATTTCTAGGAGTCCAAATTATAGTGCCACCTAAGAAGCTAGGAAGAACAGTAAGATTTTTCAGCTTTCATCTCTAGACACCATGGCATTTTACTACACTAGGTCTTTATTTCTGTGTTTGACTGACACTTTTTAATCTGTGGGCTCTCTCTTTTTGGTGATTGGAAAGGCCTCTTGGGATACAGAATGTTAGCATAAGCTAGTGCCTTTTTTGTTATTTCCATAAAGGTGGATAAATTTTCTTGATTTGTATAATGTATGCATAGAACTTTTTGACGTAGCCACTCCTGCTTACCTCAGAATTCTTTTAGGAACAGACTATAGACCAGGGTTGCAGTGACATGAGAGAAAACCAAGAAAGTGGGAAGAGGGGGGTGACTGGTTTTGTGCGTGTGGTCCACCCACCTTTCATCTTTGCAGGCTCCGCAGCCAGTATATTATGCTCTGCTAATGGCTTGTGAATATTCTTGACATTGCCTGTCCATAAAGCAAGGGCAAATAGCTGAGGGCAGCCAGTGAACATAGATGGGGGGGAACCAAGAGGGGGAGAGTTGCTAAGCTCAGAGAGCGAGAGCTCAGTTCAGACACACCCTCCATTTGGGAATTCCTCACACAGCCCATAGGCCACTGTGCATCTGGATTTGTGTTATTGTTCTCCCAGGTATGTTTTGAAGTTCTGACTGACTCCTCAGTTCCGTAAGTCACTTTCAGTCTCTTTAAAACTGATAGCTTGACAAGTTACTGAAGTTTCTGCCTTTTTATCCAGACTGGAACCTGTACAGATTTAGACTGACGTTTTCTTAAAAGGCAAGAAAAGGTGCTAAACTAGAAATCATTGGCTTGATTATATGTTTCTCAGTTGTGATAGTGTAAGAAGTTGCAGCCACGCGGTAATATCCGTTAACTTTCACAGACTTTCATCAAGTAGCTTTTGTGTGCTAAACCTAGGTGCTGGGAGTAGGAGATTGCAGTTTGGGAAGTAAGAAAGGGACGGAAGGAGCTCATTAGCAGTACAAGGGAGAAGTGCAGCGATCAGGGTACACGTGTGCCGTTAAGGGTGCTATCGGAAGGGCATTGGGTCCGTCCTGGGTTTTCAAGAGAGCGTCATTGCCTCCCTGAAGCCTTCTCTAGGCAGTACCTGTTCCGACTAAGAAGCTGTTCAGCTTTGTCAGCTATCAAAGAAAACACATCAAAATAATGGAGAGATGTTTTGCTTATCAAACTGTTTTTGTTTAGTTTCATGTTTAATGATGATTCTCAATGTGGTCATATTTAAAAGTTGGTACAAATGTATCTATTTCTATTGGGAATGTAATATGGAAACAGTTGAACACAGTAAGATATATCAAGGTCCTTAAAAATGCTCATCACCTTAGGGGCACGTGGGTGGATCAGTTGGTTGAGGTCCAACTCTTGATTTTGGCTCAGGTCATGATCTCAGGGTCATGGGATCAAGCCCCACTCCCGGCTCCGGCTCTGTGCTCAGCGCTCAGCAGGGAACCTGCTGGAGATTCTCTCTCCCTCTTCCCACCCCCGCCTTGCTCTCTCAGGGGTGCTCTCTCTCTCAAATCTTTTTTTAAAAATCCTCATCACCTTAGACATAGTTTTTCTACTCTTAGAATTTATCTCAAAGGAAAAAAAATATATACTGAAAGATTTATGCCTAACACAGCACTTATTAAAAATTATGAATGTCTGCTCTATAACATGTACTATGCTGGGCACCAAGGATACAAAACAGCAAAACACACAGGCTCTGCACTCAAGGAGCTCATAGTTTAATAAAATGGTTTGGTAGATGGTCCATTTTTATAGACTAGACAGAGATCTATCTGTTCAAGTAGCAGTTTCATTACAAAGGCACCTGTGCCTCCCTGTGTTCTTTTTTTTTTTTTTTTAAAGATTTTATTTATTCATTTGAGACCGAGAGAATGAGAGAGAGACAGCACATGAGAAGGGGGAGGGTCAGAGGAAGAAGCAGGCTCCCTGCTGAGCAGGGAGCCCGATGCAGGACTCGATCCAGGGACTCCAGGATCATGACCCGAGCCGAAGGCAGTCGCTTAACCAACTGAGCCACCCAGGCGCCCACCTCCCTGTGTTCTTGAAAATACCTTCCCCTTTTTAGCTTTCCTCCCTCACCAAGAAGAGGTGAGTGGCAACTCGAAGTTCTAGGAAAAGGCTAAACGTTGTTTAGAGGAAGGAAGAGGTTTCTTTTCTTCCCTTTCTACTGCCTCCAGGACTCTTCAGTACAGCACAGATTGCTGACATTTCTCATCTGTCCTCTCTGAGATCCAAACCTGCAGTTTCTCATGCCTCCTTTCTCTTTCACTCTGTGTTCATATACACATAGTATGTGTCTTCTTAACTAGTTTTTGGAAAACATACGTGAAGATCACCTCATGGGTATGCTTTTCTTATTATACATTTAATTAAAAATCGTGATGTCCCCGAAAAGCAGATCAGAATTGTCATGTTTTCAAAATATTACCTCTTATGTTATCCATCCACCCTGAAGTAGTATTTTCTTTTTTTGTTTTTTTGAAGTTAGTGACCTATCTTTTCTAACTTGGTTAAGAAGTTAAACCTTACGGTTTGAGGAGAAGGTGCTTGGCTAGACAAAATCACCATCCTAACTTGGTGGGTAAGAGCATGAGCTCTGGAGCTGCGTTGTCTGTATTGAAATCATGGCTTCGTTCCCAGCTACATGGCCTTGGGCCTGTCACTTAATCTCTCCAAGCCCTTAACATCCTCCATTCGTGACAGGGAGATAATACTAACAGTACCTACCTCAGAAGGCTGTTGTGGAGAATGGATCGGCTAAAGTCTGTGAAGTGTTTGGCACAAAATATGTGCTGTATAAATACCCTTATTATTATCATTCGATATGTGAATAGCCCCGTAGGCTAGCCACACTACCACTCGTGTACAATACGGAAATCCCTTTACAGTTCAAATTCTCTACCACAGATGGGAAAGGTCGTTTGGGCAACAAAAGAGGCAGAAGACTCACTTTAACTGACCATACAGTTCTAGAACAGAAAAAGAGGGGGAGTGGGTATGTTATGCAGAAGTAAGGGTGTATTGATTCAGTAAGTATTTACTGAGTGCCTGCTTCGTGTCAGACCTGGAAAGGCACGCTTTTGAGTACCGCTGAGCTGTAGTCCAGCTTTGGGAAGCTGAGCCAGGTCTCTAGCAGAGTGGGTCTGGGCAGAGGTTTTTGTATGGTTAATATGATATAAAACCAACACTTTCTGGAAATGCCGCTCCTGTTAAACATCTAGATTTGATTGCACTTGTTAAGAAAGCCAAGGTCTCAGAGAAGCTGGCAGAACATCCTCCAAGTTCAGTTGCCCGTGTCTGGGAAGGGAACTGACTGGGGAAAGGCTGTGGAACCCTCAACCCTGCAGTTGCGGGTCTCAAGGCAGAAAAGGAATGGACGTGTCCATTGGTGAGGAGCAGGAACACATAACCAGTGACTTGAATCAAGTCCCCAGAGAACAGTTTTCTTCCGGCATATGCTCTGGGTTCCCTTCAACTCTCAGGTCAGGAATCAGATCCTTTTAAAACCACGGATTGTGTTGGATGGTTTTTTGGCCTGGGACAGCTGGACGGTCACGAAAGAACAGGACTGTGAAGAGCAGTGACTGCTCAGAGGCATGACAAAAAAATCACTAACCGGAGGGGAAGTGACTCTGGGCCAGCTGAATCCAGACTAGCTTGGTTTTGGAATTTCCTTGGCATACTTCCTGGATGTTGTATGGCCTTCCTGCAGGTTTGAAGCATTACTCCAGGCATATGGTTAGGATAGAAAGAATGGAGTGGAGAGACGGTGGGCGTTAGCCGGAAGCCAGTTTAAAAAGTCAAGAGGCTGTTAAATCGGTCTAGGTGACTAGAACCTGCAATTGGGTAGAAGCAGGCGTAGAAAGGAAAAGATAGTGAGAAAGGCCTAGAGGAGACCTAATCGTCTGGAGAGGCAGGGGCGTGAAGGGTTGGAATCTGGGCTGAGATGACTGATTCACAGCCCGGTTCTACCACTTGCTGAGTCCTGTGCTAGTTCTTTAATGTGTGTGTCTCTGCTTCCTGCCGTGGGGAAGGGAAAGTGTTCATACTTCCCACGAGGAGCCACCAGTACAGCGTGTAACACATTCATTGTATGTGCTCGGTAAACACTAGCGACTGCTGTCCTTGCTATCAGTATCTTTGTCATCTTTGCTGTTACCAGGATTTAGCAGTTGTTTGGATGTGGGAAATGAAGGAGACTTTGAACCTGAATAAATGGGATAAAGGAAAATGTGGGGAGGTGAGAAGAGGAATTGGTTGTGAGTGACAGTGAGTTCATTTGTGGATGAGTTGGGCTGGATGAGTTGGGAATGCCTACCTTGGAGTGGAAATCAAAGCTGTAGATTATAATGAGTTACCCTAAAGAGAATTCATAATTGAAACAATGGAAGTGGCCAAGGGCCATCATAAAGAGTAGCAGAGGTGGAAGAGAGCTGAGCACAGACTTGATTTCTCTTGGTGTCTCGAGCCTTTAGGACGATTAGCTCCATGTGCAGAATACAGAAACTGCATTTGTGATTTGTGCTCGGTGGTGCTGAAGACATCCTCTGAGCTTTTCACCAAATCTTCGGATTCTTCCCTGACACTTCCCTTCTTGGGGAGCCAGTGAAAGTGTGTGACCTTCTCTGGGAACTGTCATTTCCTAGAGCAACCACAATAAATATGGCTGAAAACATATTCTCTCATAGTTTAGGGGGACAGAAGTCCGAAATCAAGGTATCAGCAATGCTGGTTCCTTCCAGAGACTCCAAGGGAGAACCTATCTCATGCCTCTCCTAACACTGGTAGCTGCTGGCCATCCTTGGCATTCCTTGGCTTGTAGACAAGTCATCCCAGTCTCTGTCTCCATCTTCACATCACCTTCTTCTCTGTGTCCTCTACTCTCGTAAAGACATCAGTCATTGGATTTAGTGTCCTCCCTAAATCCAGGATGATTTCATCTCAAGATCCTTAAATAATTACACCTGTAAAATTCCTGTTTTCAAAAACATTTCTGGGTAAATGTGAATTTGGGGAGGGCACTATTCCACCCACTGCCAGAGCTAGTCAGTGTGCTGGGCCATGGAAGCTGGCATGGGCTGCATTCGTAGCCCTAACACGAGAAGAGAATGTGTCCGGATAGGATAGTCCTCAAAAGAATCAGCCTTGTAAGACTGATTTTTGAGGGGTTTACTTAACATACATGGATCAGCTACTTGTGAGGTATGTGTGAGTGGGAGTTGGTTGTTTAAGAGTCTTTGATTTATTTTTCTTCAAAAATGATTTTTTTTTTCATTAAAAATGGAATTTTTCATTATATTTGGGCCTTTTGTTTTGGTTTTTTTTCCTGGTCAGATTTTTCATCTAACAGGCAAGCTCTCCTGAAGGACTCTGTCCCTGGGTTTATTCTAGTAAATTGAGTATGCTATAACGAGAAATGAAGACCACCTGCACTCTAGGGTGGTCACCACCACTAGTAGTAGGGAGTCGGGGGCCGGATGGTGTATGGAAGGGACCCTGAGCCATGAGACAACAGACCGGAATTCTGGTTCCAGTTGAGACCAGTTAACTATGAGACCTTGGATAGGTTTTTTTTCTCATTGTTAAATTCCTGCCCTTTCTCCAGAGCTTTTAATGGATATCCAGAATGATAATGGATATACACGCTCTTAGCTGTATATAAAAATATATGCAAATATAATGTGTTATTAAGACCGGATTGAAATGTAATCTTATTTAAGAAGTCACATTTACATGCTCTCACAGCTGTCCTCTTTCTGTGTATATTTCTCTCCCACATAGAATTGAATTAACCTACACTTTGATCCGTTCCTCCTCCGAAGGGCAAGATAGAAGTTATGTTCTTCTTTCTCCCTTGGTTTTATCAAGTATAGTTGACTTGTTGATACTTTGTGATGCTCTGTGCTAGGCACTGGGTGAGCAGAGAGTGAGAACTTGCAGTTGTGGAGGTAAGTGCTGCGGCCTGGTGGGGAGATAGAAGACCCAGCAGAACAAAGAGAAGGTGCTCCCCGCCCCGCCCCCCGCCACCTCAGTCAGGAACATCTAAGTGGAGTCCTTTGAAGAATGAGTAAGGGTTTAGCCAGTTGAAAGGAGAGAAGAATGCCCCTGGCCTAGAAGTGGGAGAGAACCAGGCATGGTCACACAATGAAAAGGGCTGGTCCTAGCCCATGATGCGGAGGCAGGTGAGAGGCGGGTCTCAAAGGTCGATGAGGGCAGGGTCATGTGCGGTCTTGTGGGCCATGATAGCCAGAGTTCAGACACTGTCCTGAGAGCAAGGAGAAATCATAGAAGGGTTTTAAGCAGGAGAGCGACATTGCAGAACTGTGTATTTTAAAAGTTGTCCTGACTGCATCGAGGCCGCCAGGAGGACTGTAAGGAGGCCTTTTCAGTAACCCAGCAGTGGTAGTTAAAATCAAAGTGGATGGTGGGATGGATTCGGTAGGACCTTGGGGAAACACTACCAGGTCACCATGGCTTGGGCAACTGAGGGGCATCTTTTACTGAAATCTGGACCCAAAGAGGACAGGCAGTTGGAGGGACTGTGTTTAGTTTCGGACACGTTGAGTATGAGGTTGCTGTGGAATATATCCAAATAAAAATATCCAAGAGGCAAAGTAAATACTGACTTAAAGTTCTTGGAACTTGTGTTTTCAGCTGTACTCAGGTTAAGTTCATCAAAGATTGTCCTTGTTCCTCTTGCTCTTGTTTCTGAGAGTTGTTCATCTTTGGTTCAGTGTGACTTTAGACGGGAAGCTTCACCTTTCTGCAGGTTTGTTTCCTCATCCAAAATGAAAAGGCAGACTAGCTGATCTTCCTGAGCTCTTTTCGGTTTAAACCTTCATCAGACACTGCAGTTTTTTCTTTTCAAAGGGATTGAAAGGTGGAGTTGGAAATTTCTAGTCCTTGTTTGTCAGAATTCAATTTGAGCTCTTCTGGTTGCATATTCTTATGCTAAGAAAAGAGCCTATTCAGATGTATATTGGGAGCCCTCAAAAACTTTATCCTCAGAGGTGCTAAAGGAGAAAGGATGTAGGGAAATCTGGGGCAGTGGGAAAGGCCTGACCCACCCTCTCAAGAGAGGGTCGGATTAGGCCTAGACAAAAAGCTCTAGCCTCCTGATCCCTCTGCTCACTGAGGCCTGGCTCGCTCTGGGTGATCAGGAGGCTCTTTTGTCAGGGGGGGAGTCTCACCCCCTCCCTGAACTCTAGTCGTCCTAATGGGCCCATGGCAGCAGACTTTCTCTTTCTTCAGTCTTGGCATCCTAGTAAGTTTCTAGCAGAATAGGCACCTTTCTTCCTGTCATTTCCCCTCTTACACTTCCTGGCTCAGATTTTTCTGCACTTTGTGAGGCCCTAAACCTGCCCTGGAGGACTCCCGCAGCATTCCAAGGTACTTCGGGCGCTGGGGATTGTGTTAGGAGAGCCTGTTGGCTTCTAGCCCAGCTGTTGCCGTGTTCTTGGTTTCTTCCCCTGCTCCGGCTGCTCATGGCCCTCTCTCAGGTGGGCTTCCAGGAGCAGTAGGAATGAGTTCAGTCTCCAGAGACTTGAAGAGGAGCTTACTTTCCAAACTAGTCCCTGGGTGAGCGCAGCTCTAAGAGCAGTTTTCAGACTGTTCTCTGGAACCCTAGCGGATCTTGGGGACTGTCATGGGGGTTGAGGTCCTCCAGTTCAACCCCACCACCACCACTAAGTCAACCAAAATTTGCTACACTTCTATTTTAAAAGGGATTCTGGGGGCACCTGGGTGACTCAGTCGGTTAAGCATCTGCCTTTAGCATAGGTCATGGTCCCGGAGTCCTGGGATCGAGTCCCACATCGGGCTCTCTGCTCAGTGGGGGGCCTGCTTCTCTCCTTCTCCCTCTGCTGCTCCCCCTGCTTGTGCTCTCTCAGTCAAAGAAATAAAATCTTTTTTAAAAAAATTAAAAAGGGATTCTGGGAAAAATTAGTTTGAAGAAACGGTTCCACTGCTTTTATTTTGAACTTTGAAGATCATTGTTCTGTAGCATTTGTTCTGGTTTGAGCCCCGTTTGCTCTTTTGCTGGTTTTTTTGTTTCATTTTTGTTTTAGTGTGACAGATACTGAACAGATTGGGAAATCTTAGATCTAGGTCCTATGGATATTTCCTAAACTCCTCTAATAAAACAGTGGTGTATCTTTAAGCAACTTTTAGAATGTTCCACCAGGTACCGTTCAGTCCAGCAAACAGTATTACACACTAAATGCTAGTCTCCGAGTTGGCCCCAGGGGCTCAGACTTGGTGAAGCCCTGGATCCTCCCTTCCTGGGCGCTCACTAGCCAACCCTTGGAGAAATCCTCCTCACTGCCCTCCTCTCCCCCAGTACTCTCCAGCTCAGAACATCTCCACTGGCACATTTTGAGCTCATCGTCCTCATCCTCCTCCTGACCAGCCCACTCTGTGCTGCATGTCTCTTGACATTTATTGTAACTCGAGATTCCTTCTCAAGGGGAGAAGGGAGAGATGATGAGAGGTATGAAAGACCTGATCAAATGCAAGTTCACTCCAGTCTCTCCTAGGCCTCCACTTCACTTACCTGACTTCTGTTACTCAGCGGCTTTGGGTGTGGGAGATTTGGAAGCAAATGCCCCATCCTGCTGGGCTAGGTTTTGGGCAAATGTTAGTGAATAGTCTCTGAGCATGAGTCTAGACCCAATGGGAAGTAATGCTTTAGCATAAAAATGTGGAAATGTCTGGAAATCATAAATCCCATCTGTCAAGGCCAAGATTGAAATCCTGACTCCACCTGTCTCCAGTATTTGTCTCTTTAGGATCAGGTATCTTAAAAGACCTCTCATTTCATTTTTAAAACTTTCTAAAGGAAACTGGATCAGATTAGAGCACCCCCAACTTGGTCAGTTCCTGTGAGGCCACAGGATGAGGACGTGCTGCCATCAGGCTGCAGGCCCTGCGTAGTCCTGTCTGATGGCAGTTAGTCAGTCATCTGCTGTCACAGTAGGGCTGAGCAAGGCCGGGCTAAGACATTCGTGTGCTATGTCCTGAGACTCTCTTGACTTTTTTTTTTAAAAAAGACTCAATGTCTTAAAATAGCATGGTAGCTGAAACAACAGTACCAACAACAACAATAATAGCTTGCCATTCCTGAGAATGGTTGTTTGTTTAAAATCCGAGGCCTGGGTTCTGGCAGCAGTTCGTTTCCACGAGCGGGGCTCCCACAAGAGTTGCTCTAATGGAAATCATATGGTCTCGTCGTGACCGGAAACACAGGGGTCTGTGAAGCGTTCTCCCACCCCCTCCGTAAGGAATTTTCTGACAGAAACTACACACCCTAGAGCTGGAAATAGGTGGTGTAGACCTGATCATTTGAAGAAGCTTAGGATGCTACTGTGTTCCTATTCGAATAATAACGATGAGTCCGCGCTTTGGGCTTGGCTCTCCAGTCTAACCTACATGCAGTCTGCCCTCCCCTCGCCAAGTCTGAAGAAGACATTTTAACTGCCTTGTTGAGAGAGGGAGTCGGGGAGTTGGGGCGGCCGCAGCGTAGTTCTCTGCATTGCTGGGATCCCCACGCTGCCCTCTGAATGGATAGTCCTCAGTCAGCTCTGGACTCCCCATCTTCTCAGTAGTTCTTGCCGTGCTGGCTGGCTGTGGAAAAACTCACCAGGTCCCCGTGCACCCATAGGCTCAGCTGCTTTCCCCGTTGCTCCATAGAGTAGTCCCCACATCACACTCGGGAAAGTTCTCTGTCTCTAGTCCCCTTCCCATACTGAAAAGCCTTCCCAGAGCCACAGTTTGGGGGAAGGGGGGAGGATGGAGAGGATGAGGGAGACGCAGAATGAGCAGGCCTGGGGCGGCTTATATGTGGGAAGGAGTGAAATGACCCTTTCGACCTTGGGTCACGTGCACTCGACTTCTGGACAGTCCTGAATGGCAGAGTCACTAATGGCTTTATGACAGTCGCCTTTTTCTGACTCCTTCGGCAGCCCCGGGTAGCATCCTTGGCCTCCTTGATTTCAGATTTTGACAGGTGATAAAAGCACATACTGAGATCGCTGCTTCACAGAGTCCAGATTCATAACTATCGACTGATGTGATTTTTTTTTTCTTTGCTGAGACGCTCCCTCATGTGTTTGCTGTTACTTTAATGGATTGCTTCCTGATACATTCTGAGCCCCGGGCACTTGCCCTTCAGTCTGGCAAACTGCAGCTTGACCTGAATGGAATCGGATTCAGACCAGTCAGTTGGCAACACGACTCACTTTTTTCCCCCTAGAAAATACAGTCAGTGTAAGCAGGAACTACGAGTGTTCTAATTTGCATCTTCGTGGAGTTTAACTTTAATCAGGATACGCCAGGCTGTTTCACTTCTGTTCTCTGCATTTTTGACATCTTAAACACCCTGCAGGTACAGTGGCTGGCCCCGTGCTTCGGAGAGCTGAACGGAAAGTGCTTGGTGATGATGATGTATTTGTCAGTAGTAATTACACTGATAAACAGAGAAGGCCTCCAGTTGTTCTGGTCTATCATGACCCTGCCAGTAACCCATTGTTCTCCCAAAGGCTCTGCAGTGGGTTTTCATGGGATATCTCCTACCGGTTCTCTTTCTTCCTCTCTCCCTCTGAGGGCCACGTGTGCGGTTTGGGGCAGGAAATCCCCACTGTTCTTGTTTCCCCCCAGCTCTGGTTGGAAAGACATCAGAGTGTCCAGGGCAGAGCCCAGGCCTGAGATCCCAGCAGGCCAGACAGGCAGCAGATGCCGGTTGCTTTTGTTCACTTTGTATTTACCATTCCCTTGCTTAGAGTTTGGGGACCAAAACCCACAGGTTATTGAAAGCATGAGAGTAATTTGACTTCTGACTGGATGGGGGCTCGGGGTTGTTTGGTGTTTTGTTTCTGATTTGAAAGCAGCTGTTTGGTAACCACTAACTCTTGCCTTATTCTTTTCTTGCAGATGAGCTCACAGTGCCTGCACTTTACCCCAGTAGCCCTGAAGTGTGGGCCCCGTACCCTCTGTACCCAGCGGAGTTAGCGCCTGCTCTACCTCCTCCTGCTTTCACCTATCCCGCTTCACTGCATGCCCAGGTAATTTATACCCATCGGCCACGACTTCACTCCCTCCACCACCGGTCCTTTCAAACCTGGTTCCCCAGAGCACACCATACAACTAACACCTATCCAGCTAACAGACCCCCCTTCCAGAGATTAATGACCCCCTCTAAATCAAGCTGACGCTCCTCCAGGACTTGAGGACCGTCTGACAGCAATGACATCACCCACTGCCTGATGTTTGCCCCAGTGACACCTCTCTCTTCCCTAATGATCTCACCCTCATACCACACACGAGAGACGGGGTGCAGGTTCCCCCCCAGCCCCCAGCCAGCCCGAGGGCGTCCCTAGAACTTAGTCGCGTGCGCCTGGTCGTGCGGGAGCTGCCGAGGGAGGCGCGCGCTGGTTGCCAGAGTTCTGTGTCTGTGCGTGGAGGGATTTCGTCTCTCGGGTTCTAGGAGAGCTAGTGGCCAGAGGGGAAAGTTGGAAGCTTCCAGGAAGACCGTGTGCTAGCTTACAGATGTTACAGGAAAGATTAGGATTCCTTTTTTTCCACCTTTAGAAAAGGAGGTACAGTGTAGTGTGGAGAATGTAATTAAACGTCAAGGTGAAGGTCTTTGTCTGGACCCAGTTCCCTTCTTAGTTAAATAAAACTCCCTTGTTTTTTCACAAAGATTACTACCCACGTCCCAACCCTCCCTCTCCCCTTGGCGGGGAGGGGGGGGGTGTTGCTCTTAGTTTTGCTCTTAGTGCAAGCAGTAGTAATGAAGTAATGTTAGGATTCAGCGAGGATCACCAGCAAAGAGGAGAGAATATAGATTTCATTCGTTTTACTGCACGTGTAACTCCTCTAAAAGCAGGAAAGCCTGGTTTCTGAAAAACCATTGGCCTGGACAGACAGGTGGGGTTTTTGTTTGTTTTGCTTAGTGTTTATTTACAAGGCTGGGTGAAATACACAGCTTCCCAAAAAACTCTTCCTTCTGACGGGAAACTTCCATGTTGTACAGAACTCACTGTGTTGACTAAAGCCCGGACAAGCAGCCCCCTAGCTGACGTCCTCGTGGCCAGGGGCTCAGGCGGGGTGCCGGCTGCATACGTGCCCATTCCGTCCCAGCCGAGCTGTCCGTGCTCTGTGCACGCGTGCACAGCCCAGCCTCCCAGGCACCGAGCAGGCAGACTACAGAGAGAGGCCCCCGAAGTGATGACCCTCGGTGTTGGCAGAAGGAGGTAGTGAGGGAAAAGGAGAGGGTGACGGTTGAGAGCTGCTGGCTTGGGACAGGACTTAGAGCAGCCCCAGGATTCGGAGCCCGATGGCCCAGGGTCCACATCGGCCGTGCTTTCTGCTTTCTCTTCCCTCGCTGCTGCCTCGGCCTCAGTCCTCGTCAGCGTTCGGGCTCCTCGCAGGGGCCAGGGGAGGGAGAAGGGATAAAACCTAAACCTGTGGCTGTCTTCTGCTGAGTCATCGAAATGTTCGCAGTGGCCTTGGGGATATAACTTTGTAGGTGATGGGGAGCAAGTCAAAGAGGCCCCCTCTGTTTGTGGGCCCGCCCCCACCATCTGTGGAGATGTCTTCGCTCCTCTTCCTAGACCGCCTAAAGAAGGATTAACTGACAGTTGAGGCAAATGTTCCGAATACCATGGAAGGGTGCCAGGTGTGCAGAGTATTGTGAATATCAGTGGCTTTGTTAATCAGCAGCAAAGCCTTTCACCATTGTCCTGGAAAAGCAAGAATTGACAGTGGCCAGAAAGGAGTGGGAACGGTGGCTTTGGGGCCTTAATAACATCCGGGTAACTTGCCTTGCTTCGTATAATGATTGAAATCCAAAGTCTATCCGGGGGTGTATGGGAGAAGGAACTAAAGAGTCTTAAGAGATTAGAAAGCCCATGCCCATCGTGAGAAAGGTTAGAGACAGTGCCAAGATTAGATGGACTCAACCATTTGACTTAGTGGGATGTTTTGCCCAGGGTGGCGCCCTTCCCTGTGAGTTCTGTCTTGATCTTGAGACTTTCCCAACCTGGAATCCACTTGGCTCCGCCACATCGGTCCTAGAGTTGGTGGAACTTTCATCTGAAATCAGTGAGATCCTTGTGCTCAACCCCAAAACTTGTTTGGAGTCATTCCCAGTGCAAGCTTGGGTTCTGTATCCAAGGCTCATGAACAGATACGGTTATTTAAATTCCTTTGTCCAAGATGAGAATCCTAGAATGAACTGGTAGAGGCCTTACCGATCCAGCAGGTCTGGCCCATTTTACAGTTGAGGAGACAGACTGGAGAAGATGGAGAGTTCTCGACAGTCGCGAGTGGCTCTACCATGACTGGAGCCAGGTCACCTGACTCCCAGGCCTTGCTCTTTCCACGCCTCAGTGCTGGCTCACCAAAGACTTACTCTTTGTTGGAATTTTGGAAAGGCCTCACTCCACTGACTCCTTGGAACTTTCTTCTCTAAGTAGATGAGAAGCCTGTAAGAAGAGACTTGGAGGCAAAGACAAGGGAATAAGAACTTAACCTTCACTCAAAGGGCCTGAGAGAATTTTTATTAACTGGAGGTAGAGCAGTGGGGAAGACTAAAACGGAACATCCCCTTAGTGGATGGTTCCGGTTTTGTTTGGAGATCTTACTGTATGTCTTTGGAGAAGCTTTTATATTATTTTGCTTTTCTTAGCAATGTTGTGCTCTGTTTTGAGACTTGGATTTTTTTTTTCTTCTAGTGTTTCTCTCCTGAGGCAAAGCCCAACACACCTGTCTTTTGTCCACTTCTCCAGCAAATTAGATTTGTCTCTGGGAATGTGTTTGTAACATACCAACCTACTGCAGACCAGCAGAGGGAGCTCCCATGTTGAATTTGCTTGTTAGCTATTTTTCCCCCATTTTGCAAAAATTATTTCTTGGTAACATTTGAGAGATTTCAATAAAAATTTTAATCAGAGCAAAAATTATCTCAAGTAGACTGCAGCGTTTTGTTTTCATGGTGATGCGAGTTTGGAGCTTTGAGATTGTGGGAGAATTGGGCCCATGAGGCTGAGCACACACCACGTGGGAGAAGGCCTCAGAGCCTCCAGGGGAGGCGTGGCCCAGAGCCGAGGCCTCCCTGCTGCTACTGCTCTCTTCTTGGGCTCCTGCGCCATCAGGAGCCGCACATTGGAAGACTCTCTTTCTAGCATGTGTGGGTCGCCTCTACCAGGAGATCTTGCATCAGCAGGGGTGGTGTGTCTGGCTATCAGAAGCCTGTGTGAAGAAAGAGCTGTTTTCTCCAGTCTGTCCGCCCTGATCCCGAGGAAGGAGGACCCAAGGGGCAGAAATTGCCATTGAAGATCAGGAGTCGCATCTTCTGGTTCTGCTCCAGCTTCCGTCTGTAAATCGAAGATACTTATTTTTTGAGGCCTCATTGCAGAAGGTAACGGGACTGTAGGCTGCAGAACTGCCGTGTCGTTTGTAGGGATGAAGGAACGACCTGATGCAGCAAACAACAGAGTTCTAAGAAGATCATTAACATTTTTAGACATGATCATCCTGTTTACTTTCAAGGTCACTGGTGTTTGAAATTTATTAAATATATTCTGAAAGTCGCTGTGAACAGGAGGGCAGGTTTCATCCATGGCTTTTAGGAAAGTTCTCTCATGCACATACAGCACTTCCTGCCACGTCGTCCTCACACAGCTCAGCCTTTTCGGTCCCCATTCAGTTTTGCTTAGTGCCAGTTATTTATTTAGTCTTGTTGCTGACGGGGCAGAGAGAAAACCAATAAAGTGCACTGTTCCCGTTACATTCTAGAAACAGAATACCATTTACCCTTGACCCAGAGCCACCTTGTTGGGCCAGAAACTTGTCCAGGTAAGTAGGAGTGAGAGAGCAAGTCCCGGTTCCCTGTGTCTTCTCCAGGGGCCTCATTTGCCCTGAGTCAACGGCAAATCTTCCAGGGCTACTCCACGGCTCACAGCTGGAACCCATCACCTGTGTCTCAACAGTAGGTTCTAAAATTGTAACACAGACTTCCAGGGCAGGACATGCCCCTTGGGAGGTGCCTTGTGACACGCAGGACAAATTGTAAAGGTTAAACCCAAAATCAATATAAAAATGGACCATGGGAAAAGTGACCCAGGCACACAGGGAAGGAAGAGAGATCACGGGGGGAGAGAAGGGCCAGGAATGTTCTGCGGGTGCTCACGGCAGAGCCGCCCGCCCGCCCGATCCAGGCATTTACTCAGCGAAAGGCAACTGCAAACTGAATCTTTAAACTTTTTTATAAAAACAAATTTAAAGTCTTTAAGCCTCTCCTTTGTCACTATGCCCTATGGAGAATGCTGAGATGAGACACAAGCGATCTGGTTTGGCACGGGGTGTAATGGAAGCGCAAGGCCCAGGAGAGAGGGAGTGTCTTGAGGGAGGCAGGGAGCAGGGCAGGTGTGAGTAGGGACTTGGGTGAGCACCCAGTGGGGCGGGACTCGCGCACAATGGGTAAGGGTGTCTGGTCCTGCAGAGGGAGCCATGAACAAAGCCGGAGGGGCGGGGGGCCTTCGGCATCCCAGCGGCTGGCCAGCCTCCCAAAGGGAAGGGAAGAGTCGGGAGATTCAGGGTGTTTGCTTCAGGGCCTCCCAGATGGCATCAGCTCTTCCCGCCCGAGACCTGGTCCTCGAGGCCTGGCTTTCTCCAATGGCCACTGTCTCCCTGCAGTCCAGGCCTTGTGATTGTCTGGGAGAGCATGGCTTTGAGGGACTGCAGAGGTTGCCTTTGGGGGCTGATCAGCCCAAGGCTTTAAATTGTTTTTAGACATCGATGAAACTGTTAATCCTCTGATAATGTACCTTTCCCTTTAAACCTTACAGCTCCGTGAAGGTCAGACTGTGAGGAGAAACTGCCCCTGGGTGCTCTGTCTCCTGAATGTGCTAGCCTTGTCTAGTTCCTGACTCGGTTCAGCTTTCTCGTCTAGGGGCCCCTGGCTTCACTCCCATAGGAGGCCAGGTGGGGGGCAGGCCGGCCAGGCATTGAGCTCACAGCGCTGGCCTCCTCTGAGCTCTGGGCGTGTGTCTGCCACTTAGAAGGGAGCACAGAGCCCCCTCTCCTCTCCCAGCACCACCTCGGGCTGTTCGTGTGCCTGCCCCACGAGGCCTGGCCTGTGCTGGAACTCGAGTCCTTCAGGAGGGCTGAGCCTGGCGGTAGCACGGGCTTGGAAGTGCGGGCTCTGGGGCTACCTGGGCAGACACTGGCTCTGCCATTTACGAGCTGTGTGACCTCGACTGAACAAGTGCCTTATGTAACCTCTCTGGGCTTCAGTAAAGTGGGCCTAATAATCCCTCATGTAGAACAAGAGGGCCTGGGGGCGCCCGGGTGGCTCAGTCGTTAAGTGTCTGCCTTTGGCTCAGGTCATGATCCCGGGGTCCTGGGATCAAGCCCCACATCGGGCTCCCTGCTCGGCGGGGAAGCCTCTGACCCTCCCCTGTCTTGTGCTTTCTCTCGCACGCTCTCTCAAATAAATAAAATCTTTAGAATGAGAGAGTGCACCGTAAATGCTAGCCTTTTAAGGAGCATGTGGATTTTCAACAAGGAGAACACCTAGGCCTAGCTCTCTACGAGGCAGTGATCGTTCAGACGCTTCAGGCATCCAGCACCATCTTGACGACATGGAGGCGGCTGCAGAGTCCTCCTGGCTGCGGCCGAATGGAAGGCCAGAGGTTGGGAAGAATAAACGAGGGACAGGCGAGCAGGATGAGGCATCTGGGGACAGCCGCCAGAGTGACAGCCCTGCGTCCAGCCGTGAGGTGTCTGCAGCCCGTGCCAGCGCCGGGAGGACGCGTGCCCGCAGGACGCCCTCCCCCACGGCCAGGCCCGGACACGCCTGTCAGGAGAAAGCCGATCCCTGACAGGAAGTAGATCAAGAGTGGGAAACAGCTGAATTCCCAGAGAGACCAAGTGGTTCCTGTGGGTTGCTTTACTCAGACCCGTTGTCCCTGAACTTTCCAGCTGCTGCCTTATCTTGCCTTGCTATCGGAGAAACTGGAGAAGAGAAAGACCCACGGGTCATCCGGCCCGTTCCTCCCTGGACTCTGTGGCTCATTCTTCCCACAGTCCGTCCGCTAGGATTCTGCCCCGTCTCGTTTCCAGGTGGCAGCGTCCCCTCTTGTGCCTTGGGAAGTCATTCACTCCACAGCCCTGTGGCCGAACCCCAGGGGATCCCACCCTGGCCAAGCAAATGACCTCCTGTTTACCTTTTCTGTCCTCACCCCCTCCTCTGCGGCTCAGTATCTGGAGAACTCGGGAGCCCTTAGGGCAGTGAGGGGCAGAAGCGCTCGGAGCATCCGCACTGGCCTCTTCAGAAGCAGTCCGGAGGCCTTCAGCCAGAGTTCACAGGGGTAGCTGGCTCCTGTGGCCAGAGCTGCTGCCGGGCCCCGAACTTCGCCACGCTGGGCAGCCCCCTAGTGTGGTGGCCCCGGCCGTGGTTGGGGACCCCAGCGAGACTCCCCTCAAATTTACCGTTGCCGTGACTGAGCGAGCGGCTCCACGTGGGCCTCTTCCTGGCTGGGGGGCCACAGGGTTTCCTCCTTTGGGGGCACTGTCTTTCCGGTGTCTCGAGCATGTTTCGTTTTGGCCTTTGTAAGGCTAAACTTCCTAGGGCCTATGACTTTACCCCCGGCCTCCTTCGCAATGAGAGCTCCTCCCAAGTCCACGAGCCCACCTCGTCCTTGGGATGATCAACAAGTAAGTGGTCTGACCATCCCAGTAGGACGGTGCAGAGGGCCTGGCACGGAATCGGGATCAAACAGGCCAGTTTTAATGACCGTTTCCACCCACTGTGCGACCTTTGGGATTTTAAGCAAGTTTATTTTAACCTCACTGAAGCTCGGTTTCCTCATCTCTAAGTAGGAAGAATGAATATCTACTTGATGGGGTCATTTCGAGTGAAAGAGTAAAATGCTTGGCATGGGGTCGTAATTATTAACCTAGCTCTTCTGTTTCCTTCTCTCTGTCGGAACTTGATCTGGCATGGCCCAGAGGCTCCCAGCCCTCCCTTTGTAGCATTAGAAGCAGTTAGGATATAGGGACTCGAGACCAGCACCCCACCAAGGGAACCCTAAGGGCCCAGGCTCTGTTCCCGGGTGCGGAAGAGAAGTAGCTGGTGCCAGGGCAAGAATGGCAGCCTGCGGCCATGGTGTATGCCAAGGCGAGGCTCTGGTTTGGCCAGGTGGCCCTCCGCCCGGGCGTGGGCCTTCTTTTCCTAGGAATGGGCACCCAGATACCATCTAAAAGTATGTGAATTCTAAGTGCTCTGGAAACAAAACCAAGGCTACAGAGAAAGTTTAGAAATACAAAATGTAGCCTTCATGAAAAGAAAGTGAACTTCTCCTTGAAGAAAACCAATTCTGACAGGGGAAAAAAGGCAAATCAACTCCAAATGGGATCATGTTTTATTCAGGTTTTGTGCTGCCGGTGGGGAAGGCCAGAGCTCAGTGACAGGATGGGAAAGTGGGACACCCCAACTTCAAGCCTCATCACTCTGCCATGAAGTACTTCTCGCTTCACTGGGCTCGGCTCCTGGGGACCTCTAATGGCCCTTGATAGCAAACATAGTTAAAAATTAACAGACTGGCAGAATTAAATATGGATGACAAGCAGCCACTGTGGACTTAATCTGACACAGGATGTTACACGCTTGGGTGCCCTCGACCTGAGTGGCGTCTTGAGTGAACTTCTGGGGTGTCTGGGCACATTTCACATGCCTCTTTGAAGGCAAGAACCTGGCTTGTGCTTAGGACAGACAGGGAAAGAGTCTAAAAGCCCAGGAGAGAAAATTATCCCTGAAGGCTTATGGGTAATTAAGCCCGGCCTTGACTGGTCTTAGCAGGAGGTGTTCACAGGGGTCTAGACCTCGTCGCTGCCTGGGCTCAGGCCTCAGCAGCGTGCCACCATCTGCATGGGGAGATCTTGCAGGGGCATAGGGCTGGAGCAAATGTGTTTTTCCAGTTTGGGCGAGCACTGTGTTAGATAGGGCAGGGGTGCTATTTTAAAGAACCCTGTGAGTAGTCCCATAAAGATGATCATCTTTTTTGTATTGCAGATCAATCTAGTCTCTTTGGTGAGTTTGGAGTTTCTTGGACCGCAGTGTGCTCCTGGCTTGGCAGCCTCTCCTTAGCCTGGCAGCCTTCAGCAAAGTTTGCTGTAGGCCCTGACGTGCTTTATTCGGTGCTCAGAATGGATCCTTGGGCCTGGAGTGAGCAGGCCAGGGCTGGTTGTAACTAAAGAATGTGTGAGTGCCTGGCTGCAGTTGTTTCCATGTTGGGAGAGCCCCAGCAGGGTAGTCAGCGCTCCTTCTCGGGCCCAGTGTAGAAACCTGAATATCCATGCCTTAGAAAGGAGAGCCCGGCTCTGAATAGATGGTGCTGGGGAAATCTGTGTTCAGGTACAGCACCTGCTTCGGGAAGGGTATGAAAATCTTCACTGCTTCTGACAGATTGGATCAGACATCCAGGGCACCTAGCTGGTCTGGTGGTCTTCCAGCTCTGACTAGTTTTGTTAAGAGCTAGAAACTTGGATGCCATATTGGCATGCCTCAGCCTCCCAGATCCACCGAAAGTCACCCCCTGGAAGGGGTCTTCCACACCAGCATTTCTCAGGAAGCTCAGGTGAACATAATAAAAAGATTCTGTGGGCAGATAAACTTGGGAAACCCAGGGTTTAAATCAAGTCAAACGGGATTTTTCATGGTGGAACTTCTCCATTCCGCTGAAGGGGCAGAGACCACATTTCTCTCCAACTTCCTTGACCACAGAGCATCTCTAGACAGCCTGCTTCCAGCCACACTTCCGAAACCTCACACAGGAACAGTGTCTCTCGAACTTGGATGTGTGCATCATCATCTCCCAAAGGGCTTGTGACATGCAGGGACTTGGGTTTCTCTCCCCGGGCTTTCTGCATTTCTGACAAGTTCCCTGGTGACGCCAGTGGGCCAGGGACCACACTCTGAGAACTGCTGGTCTAGACTGATCCCTTTATTTCATGGAGAAGAAAACAGCACCTGGTAGGCACTTTTCGTGCTATTTCTGAAGGCTGGCGTGGTGAGGACAGGCGGCCCCTGGAAGGGGGTGGGGGTACAGCACGGGTCCGTGGTCTCTCGCCGCTTGCTCCGCACTGTCTGCTGGAGGGCTGAGGGCTCCGCTCTCGAGACCAGTCAGGGTCTTCCTGTTCGGCAACATGCTCGGAACTGTGAATTCTGTATGTACTTCCCTCCGCTGGGCCTTAGTTTCCTCATCTGTAAGTGGAAGAGGATAGAAATGACTTTTATGGATACTTACTACTTTCTCTAGCATTCCAGTTTATTTTTGCTCTGGGGTATTTCTGTTTCTGGGTGTTCTCCTCTCCTGTCCGAGCTCTCATACACGTCGCGGGAGCCAGTGCCATCTGTGCTAAGGTGGGGGGGACCTCAGTGTTACTTTGCAGGGCCGCTGTGTTTTCGAAGAGCATTCCCGAAGAAGTGTGGTGGTGGAATCCCATACAGCTGGCCCCCGGGTAGTGAGCCGGACGGTAACGACTCGGCAGTACTGAGTTGGAGCCGAGAAGCGTCCCGGCGTCTTCCGGGCGCTTCTGGGCCCACAGGCTGCAGTGCGTGCGTGCGTGCGATGGTGTGCTCAGCGGTCTGGCGGAGCGAGCAGCGGTGTTGCCGTGGATCACATATATCGGTAGAGGTTCTTCTAGGGATGTGAGAAGCTCTTGGGATCGTAGGCAGGGTTGTGAGTGTGCAGTTGGGGGGGGGTGTGCACGCGAGCTCACGTGCAGTTTTCTACAGACAGGATCCTGTCTTACATGGAAGGCCAATGGCACAGACTTAGCGCTGCTGTATTGTCCGTGGGCAGGGCGCCAGGGAAGCACAGGTCTCCCCAGCGTTGACGACGCTCTACAGCAGCCGCTGGGCAGTGGCCCGGAGTGGCCACAAGTGACCCGGAGCCAGAAGCCACAGCAGAACAAGCAGCCCAGGTGGGGGTCCGCCCCCCCAGCCCCGTCCCGGAGGACAGCAGTAGTTAGCACCCAACAGCTCGCTCGCCTGGACCAGCGCGGGGCAGGCAGCTCAGGCTCGGCCGGGCGGGGGCGCTGCCCTCTGCTGGCAAGTGCCTGCCACTGCACACCTCCGAGCTGAAAGCGGAGTGAGAAGGGCCACCCTTTTGGCAGGGGCTGTGGTGTCCAAGCCATGGGGCACGGAGTGATGAATTTCGGGGCCTATGTTGCCTCCATCACCACCACATCCTCCCCGAGAATCAGCCAGCGGGCCATCTTCAGCTCGGCTGAGCTGGGTACGACTTCTAGAGCCCACGGCCCAGAGTCAGTCTGCTTAGCACCCTGGAGTGCTCAGGGGTTCTAGACCAGGCTGACTACAGGGCTCCGGGTTTGAGGAGGGTGTGGGTGGAAGAGGCCAGCATGCACCCGAGGTTGGCTGAGGCTGGGGTGGGCGTGTGGGAGATGAAGGGCTTCCTTCTCGCAGTCACTGTCACCAAAAATCATGCCATCCACTGCGCCCCCACCCCCTGGTCAGACCTCCCTCTTCCTGTGTCTCTGAAACACCAACATGTCTTGGCCTCATGGGGCTCAGCGCCCCGGCCCCACACCCAGGCAGCACCAGTTGCCACCACCACGCTCCCTCCGACTCCAGTGCACACAGACCCATCCCCTCCCGCTGTGTGTTTAGGTTCCCAGCTCCCCAGCTGCCATGGGGCTGTGCCCCCGTCCCCTCCTTTACCACCTGTCTCAGGAAGGGAGCTCGAACTCTGCCCTTTGCTTAGTGAGCAAGTGGATTCAGATGCACAAAGCCATAAGCCATGGGTAGGTATGAAATTTTTGTCTTTCACTCACCCTCTCCTCCCTTTTGCCTCCTCCTCCTGCACCCCTGTACTCCTCCCTCCCTTTTCCTTCCTATCCTCCCACACTTCCCTTCTTTATTTCTCTCTTCTTTATCCTGCATATACTCCTAAATTCACAAAGTGACATGTTTTTAGCCTACCTGCTTGCAAAGAATTTCTGGTCCCTCATCCCTTTAATTGCTATTGAGTGTTGAAAATGACTCTGGCCCTGCCTTAAATGAACTTCACTACCTGCTGGTGGCTCCCGAGGAATACAGCTTTGCCCTCTCACAATGAGGGGGACCCCCTCGAGCTGGTGATCTGATTTCTAAGAATATCCAGTGTGATGCCCCGAAGGATCTCTCATGCGCAGCTGGCCCAAGGAGTTCCCTGACCTGGATTCCTGGCATGGGGAGAAGCTCAAAACACATCTGTGGTCCTTTTAAGTCTTCATTTCCCAAGTAGGTGAGGCCCCAAGTTGGGATCGAGTCCCCCAGTGTGGCCCATCACCCTGCATTGAGAGCCAGAGAGGAAGGGGAGGCCCATGGGGTAGAAGGAAATGCTGAGGACTTCTGCATGTGGACTGAGACCAAAGGCTGGGCATCCTGTGTGAGCATGTCTGGGGGCCCACTCCTAGACCAGTCAACGAGGGCTAGTGGAGCCTGTGCCCTGGATCCTGACCCCGCTGGGTTCTGTGCCCGTGGGATGTCACTCAGAATACCCAGCTGTCAATGGATTTCCCCACATGTAAAAGCAGGTTAGAAGAGGCAGGAGGTCTTCATCAATCCCCCAGCACCCCCGGGTTCTGCGGAGTTTCCTTGCAGGTTCCAGGCCCCCTGCACCTCCACCTCTGCCAGGATGCTGCTTCATCTGTTTATGCTTTGGAGATCTGAGTAAGATGCCATGTGAAAAGGGGGTTCTCAAGCAAAATCTCTTCTACTAAACCATCGACGTCCATTTGCCCGGGTAAAGTTCCCTCCAGCATTGCATTCTACTCTAGAAACGTGTTGGGCCAGACCCAGGTCGAAGATCCATCTTTCTCCTCCTGCCACACTGGGGAGGATGCCGCTCTCCACAGAGCCATCCAGCCCTCCTGAGCATCTCCCTCCCTTTGATGTAATTGCTCTCCCTCCCCCACTCCCAGCTGCCTGTGTTGCGGGGAGGCCATGCCTCCTCCGGGGAAACGGGAGCAGCGGTAAATGGGCATTTCTTGTTTCTGGCCAAAGGCTGCGGGGCAAAACTGACGTTGCTGACAGATGGACATTTGTTAAAGCCAAAGTGCTCTTGCCCTTTTGTTTGTTTCTTCACACTTTTCCTCAGCACAGGAGCGGGAACATTCTGCCAAGTGGACAAAATATCACTCAGTCCAGTTGTTTTGTTGCTGGCCTCCCACTTTGGAAACTTCATGGAAAAGATGGGTCTTCCTCAGCAGAGTGAGCGGAGGGCTTGGGGTACCAGATACCCCATAGGGCTGAGAAGCCAGAACCCCATTTCTAAAAGAACAGGAGCAGAAGCTCAAGGATGTCCAGGCCGGCTTACTGGCACGGATGGCTCATGAACGCGTCCCTCCCTTACCGGAGCAGATACGTGTTTCCACACCCTGCTGAGCAAACCAGGAGACGGCCTGTGCCCTCGGCACAGCTCTGCTGAGCGGGTGCAACCAAAGGGACTCGCTGGGCCAGCCTCAGGCCAGGTCCGGCCAGGCGGCGGCTGGCTGTTCGCCGTGGCAAGGAGGGTGGGAGCGGGGGAGCTGCTGGGCCCGGCCCGCTCCCTGGGGCGGGCGCTCTGCTGAGAGCCTGGCCCGTGTTCACTAAGGGCACGTGGACGACCCCTCGGGCTGCTGTTCTGGTCCCCTGCGCCGCCGGCACGTGTAAGTGGGCTCCGGCTCGGAATGGTGAAGGCGGCGGCAGCCTGGCAGGCTGCTCCGTGGGGAGCGAGACCGTCCAGTGGGAGCCCTGCTTCACCGCCTTCTCCCCACGTGTCTTTCCAGATGCGCTGGCTCCCTCCCTCCGAGGCTACTTCTCAGGGCTGGAAGTCCCGTCAGTTCTGCTGAATGCTATGTAAGTACGTGGTTTGCGCGGCCGCCGCGCGCCCCGGGCGGAGCAGACGTCCGGGACGTGGGACGCGCGGCACCCACACCTTCCAGACTGCCTGTTACCTGTGGTCGCCCGTCGTCCTCAGACCACTGGCGGGGCTCCTCTGTGGCCCTGCGGCACTGCCGGGGCGTCCGCCTGGGTTGAGGGAGACCGAGGGATGTCACCCTGTCCGCGTCTCATCCCGCTCTTCGCCGTCCTAACTCAGCAGCCAGCGCTGCTTCGGGGCCGCGTCGGGGGCCGGGACACCGGATGACGCAGCGGCAGTTCACCCGCTGCCCGCGTCACTCGGCCACCGGCCTCCGCTGCCCCCAGGGCGGGCTCGTGGGGCCCTCGGCCGTTTATCAGAGCTGACTTCCATGCGTGTGTGCGTGTTAGAGCTTGGGCCAAGCTCTCCCTAGTAGGCTTGCCTTACAGTGTCTTGTCTCGAAGGAAACAATGTGCTGAATGGGCATCTTTGCGCCTAACCTTGCTTCAGGGAACTACCAAGTCAGTGTTTTCTCTATAAATGTATAATTTGTGTGAAATCCCAAACGCCGCCTTTAATTCGGTATCTTGACTGGATCTCTGTTAAATACAAAGCACTGTTAACTCTGAATTCTGATAGGGTGTGTGAATTTGGGGGGTCTGCCCTCAAGGAAAGTCTCTGAGATGACACAATTCTACAGTCTGCGGTTTCTCTTGGTTTATATCATTCCTTCACAAGACAGGAAGAAAAATGAGTGTAGGGAGGGACCAGAGCTTCATCCATTTAGAAATGCTAAAGAGATCATGCAGAATTATGTACATAACTATACCTGATGCTGATCTTTCGAAGGACATATGTGGGAAAAACTGGCCTCCGGTTGACTTAGGTTCAGCTTCAGTGGGGAGTCACAGAGGTCAAGGCCCTCCTAGTGAGGAGGAAGGAGAGCACTGAATAGGCTTTTCAAAGAGTTCTGGGATTTATTTTCCACAGGCAAGTTGCCCTGTTGACCCGAAGTCTCGCTTGGTGGGTCATGTCACCTTCATTTCAATTTCCCGGGTGACTGCTGAGCGTGGACTTCACTTGCTGAAGTCTTTACCACCATAAGAGGCCAGCACTTACAGAGAGCTCCAGTCCTAGGTCGGAAGGCAGGCATCTTTGTTCTGGAGGAGGGGCCTCACCACACAGGAGGATGGTGGTAGGCAGCAGACCCACGCCCTAGCTGGTCAGGATTCTTGTTCTGCTGGTGGGGTAATGAGTAAGTTGACGGATCACATTTCTCTGCTTTAAGACATCAACTCAATAAGTTAGAATTGTGCCTATTCTTCCCCTAACCAGACCTATTTCTGAGTGTGGCCAGAGCAACACTAGTCCTTGGGGATGATTGGAGGCAGACTACATAAATGTTGCCAAGGTCAAACAGTTAAACACTTTTTGGGTTTTTTTGTTTTTTACCAAAAGATTCTTGGAACCTTTCTTATAACATGAGCATCATGAATCTGTAAAATTAGGGAACTCAGGGATGCAGGATTCCTCAAACTCATCTGAGACAAGGGAGCCCTCTCTTTCACAGACCCTTAGGAGAATGTTGTTTTACATAGAGCACATTTTGGGAAACCATGCCCTAATCTCTTATCCGGAACCCAAACCAGTGACACCCACATACAGAGATCTTTGGGCCAGTGGTCATTATGATAGAGTTACCACTAATCTGTTTATGATGAGGGAAAAATTAGGACAGTGTTAGATTTTTTTTTTTTAAGCTGCTTGATTTGTCCCTTATTCTGAAATTATGTTGTATGTGTGTTCAAGTACCCATTTTACATGAGATGGTAAATATCCGTGAATGGCAATTGCACTTTAAATGTAGTTTCTTAGAAAAAAAGTCAGTAGTCCATGGTAGATAAAAGTTTGCTGCTTAGGGGGGACTTCTTCTTCCTGGAAACACAATTTGTAAGCTTTGAGGTATATTCTAGGGTCCATTATGTCCAGGACTTCCCAAGTCCATGTGCCATACCCGCATGCCCATAATTAATTTTTAAAATGACATGTCCCCAGCTCTCTGTTCTTTCTTCGTGCACAAAAGCCTTAGTCATTTCGCCACGAGGGACCCTGCCCCCGTTGCCAGGGTGAGGCGGGTGCAGCCCTGTCGTCCGGCTCCAGAAGGCACTGAGCGATCATGCGCTCTGCCTCCCATGACCGTGCGCTCATCCCTCCGTTCTCAGAGGCTGCTAGGTGTTCACCCGCAGGTATACCCAGGACTGTGTAACTGGGATTTCTGAGGCTCGCAGAAGAGTTGATGGGTTGGGGGTCGATCTGGCATTCAGCATAAGCAGGTAGTTGAGGAAGTTGATGAAACCGGAAGAGCGGTCAGTGCGACACAGCCTTGAGGCTCACCTGGCCGTAGGGTCCACAGAGGACGAGTGCCCGGAGGAGCCGCTGAGGGCTGGAGCCCGGAAGGGCCGTGGTGAGCTGCTGGGGTCAGCAGTAGCAGATGGTGTAGGAAACTTGAGTAAGATGAGAGAATACCTCCGAACCCGGCAGTTGCAGTTGGCCGAGGATGGTGGTGGCATAGGGCCTGAGGAGGGATTTTTTTTTAAGCATTTATACAGGCCAAAGGGGAGGCATGATGGTTAAGCAGCGGCGCACGGTTCCAGCCAGTGGGATCCTGCCCTTTGTTTCTATCCGCTCACCTAAGTTGTTCCAGATCATCCTTCCCCACAGACCTTCCCACCGGAGACCTAGAGGCAGCAGTGGCTACCAAAGAAGGCCTAGCAGGTTCCCCCTTCGGAAGTATGGCTTGTGAAGCTGTCGGACCCGTATGCAGGTGCAACATCTCCTGTGGATGCACCGTTTGTTCTGAGCTAGACTTGGGCCATGGGCCAGACTCCTTCCTCGGGGTCTAGAGGGCGCAGAGGAGGGGCAGTAGGCAAGGAGGATGGGTAATTGCACTTATTACCACCGCACTTGGGGTTAGGACTCTAGTCTCCCATCCTGCCTAAGGTTAGACCAGTTCAGTGTGGATCCGTTACTCAGGCTCTTTCTAGTCTCTTGGATCAAGTCCTTGAGCTAATAGTCCAGGCTGCGTAATCTTAGGGAAATGCAAATTAGACTTGAGAACAGTGGTTCTGATGAAACAATAAATATTTTAGTGCAAACTGGTCTTTCAAAAAGGCCAGATGTAGGATAGGTGCGGCCAGTGACGTGGCCTTCCTCTGTTTGCCAGGGCGCAGCGGGTGTCCTTCCTCTCTGGGAAGATGGCACCCGAATAGAAGACAAGAGCAGGAGTGATGGCTGGTATCAGACATGACGGCCTATACATAGACCCAGACCGGCGCTCAGTCCCCACACGTGGAGCTCTGGGGGCCACCCTTCCAAGTCCTGAAGCGCCCAGGCCCTGCAGGGGTTTTTCATTTACTCACTTTGACCTCCTACTGGGAAATCAGGGACTAGACTAGAAAAGTAAATAAGCTCTTTATTCTTTAAGTAAACATATGTGTCCAGTATGTGCTAGATAGAAAAATGTGCATGCAGACCAGGCCTGTGCCCCTGAGGAACTCCAGTTCTAGTGAGTGGGAGTCATGGATATACATTTTAAAGGGAAAGAGTTCCTGCTGAGGATGCTCCAGGATGGGCTTGTGAGGAAAGCCCCTTGGGTGGGGGTGTGTTTACCGTCATCCGTGGCAACTTAAGACCATCAGAGGGGTGGTGTCATTGGTGTTTTAATTTGTTCAGCATCCTGCTTGATGGTGTTTAGTCTGGCTACAAGTTCTGTCTGCTCATCATTGGAGTTTTGCTAATGGTCCAGCCATGGGCTGGACAACCCCAGATTACATGATAATCATTGAAAACGATCCATTTCCCAGATGTGTTGAGAACAGGAGAGCATGAGCAAGTTTTTAGTAACTCTTTAGAGGGAATGAGTTACACAGCCTTCCTTGTTGGGTATCCAACAATGTAGTTAAATCAAAAAGAGAGAGAGTTGGGAACCGGGGGTGGATGTGGGAGGGCGTTCTTTAAGAACTCCGAAAATCTCCCTGGCCTAGGACCAAGACCATAGCACCCAAATTACAAGCACATGTAGTTACAGCATCAACAAATGAGAGAAGGACACGGCAAGAGATAATAAGACCGGAATGTAAAGCTGTGTAGTCCTCATGTTTTGTTTTGGGAGGAACAGCCTCGTCTGTCTCTGGCTGTGAGCACGAGGGCCTTGGGGATGCAGCCATTGTCCGGGGAGCCCCAGGAGCCGGGTGTCAGGCAGAGCTGGGAGCTCAGACAGCGCTGTGGTCCTGCAGGCACCCCTGCCTTCTCCCTAGAAGAGCCCCGGGTGGGACGTCTGGGTGGCTCAGTTGATTAAGCATCTGCCTTCGGCTCAGGTCATGATCCCAGGGTCCTGGGATTGAGCCCCGCATCGGGCTCCCTGCTTGGCAGGAAGCCTGCTTCTCCCTCTCCCACTCCCCCTGCTTGTGTTCCCTCTCTTTCTGTCAAATAAGTAAATAAAATCTTTAAAAGAAGAAGAGGAGGAACCCCGAGGCGCCGTGCCCAGGACCCGGGGCAGTGTTTGCCCTGAATCGCCACTCCCCCTCCTGTTAACCACGGTCTGTGTCTCAAGTTCGTTAGCACAGTCACTATCCAGTGAACATCTGCAGCAAGTAAGGGACTGTTTGGGCTGCTAGGGATACAAGGGTAAGAAAAGCAAACACAATCCTTGCCTGCATGGAGCTGACCTCCATTAACAGGGGGGAGATGGGTCATAAATCACGAAGACACACACTAGGTCAGGCGGTGAGACGGGCTGAGGGGAAACTAGCAGAGCGAGGGAGGGGCTTCGTGTGCCACGGGGGAGCGCGGGGCTCGCGGGGCTCGGGGTCAGCCTGGCGCTTACGGTCAGGCAGCGACCCAGAGCTTCCCCAGATTCATACGGGCTTCCTTGTTCAGAACAGGCTCGCTTGACTCAAGTTTAGAGAATAATTGAACCTCTCCGGTCTTCTTGCCTTCTCCTTTGCTGAGTCCAAGTGAACAAGCTTGCGCACAGCAGGCCTTCGCTGGGCCAGGCGTTAGGGGAGCAGAGAACGCCCCGCAGCCGGCGCGGTGTCGCCCTGGTCCTGAGTCCCCGAGCCCGGGGTCTGTTCGGTTCTTGTGTGAGCTGTAGGGATGGGCCCGAACGCCTGCACCGTGTCCGCGACTGGGGACCCGTCCAGCCACTGCCGTGCCCTCCCCGCTCCGTAAGGGAAGGCACCACAGCCCTCTGCTCGCCACACGGGCGCTGAGCTCACCTACGCGCCGCACCTGGTAGGGCGGTCCGAGCGGTGATTTCCCTGCCTTGGCCCGTCCCCTGAGCGTATGCACCACGAGAACTGCCTGACGGTCCCTGGAGGAAGTTAAAAGAGGGTGGCCGAGTATGAAGACCCGGCCATGGGGTCTCAGCGCCTTCACGGGGCAGGTGAGGGCCACCTACAGGAGCCCCTGCCCCACCCCCACGCCACACCTCGGCTGGAAAGGGACATTCGGAAGGCCTGCGTGTTCGCTGTAAGGTCACAAATGAACACATTCAGACTTCCCTGCGGTGTTCTCTGTTCTTTGCGGAGTCGTCTTGGGGGTCCCTGTAGGACCGACTGGCCCGTGTGTGCTCCCTGTCCGCGGGGGCAGCCCTGGTGTGCAGACAGGTGCTACTGCGAAGAGCAGCCCGGTGACAGTGCCCCGTGCTCCTCACCCACCGGTCCGGAGTCACCCCAATGAGCTTCAGCCCAGACGCCTGGAGGGATGTGGCCATGGGTGGGACATCCTAAGCAGCAGGTGCCCCGAGTGCCACGCCGGTCTGGCCGTCCCCAGAGGTGCGGGAGGTGGGGAGAAGTTGGGGGAGCTGATAAGTTTTATGTACAAAGATGAATATTTCGGGGCACCTGGGTGGCTCAGTCGGTTAAGCGTCTGCCTTCGGCTCAGGTCATGGTCCCAGGGTCCTGGGATCGAGCCCCGCATCGGGCTCCTTGCTCAGTGGGGAGTCTGCTCCCTCCGCCTGCCGCTCCCCCACTCATGTGCTCTCTCTCTGACAAATAAAATCTTCAAAAAAAAAAAAAAGAAGATGAATATTTCTTTTCCTGTCCTCAACCCAATTTTCACTAGGAAACTGGAATTACATCTGTTAATTCTTTCATAATGTTTTTAAAGTGGAAATCTGGGCAAAACTTTCTTTTTCCTTAGTTCTGAGAAGAGAGATGTCCTAGGAGGGCAGTCTTTCCTTCCGGCTCACCCATAACCCCAGCGGAGGGTCTCAGCCCAGGCCCAGCCTCCCTGCCGAAGCCCAGGGGGGCATCTTCCCGTGCCAGCAGACCAGGGAGGCCTCTGTGGGGAACTCGGGGTTCGCGGCAGTGCCCTGCGCACTCCTGGTCACGAAGCCCCGTGTGCCCAAGTCCGCCTGTCAGTCTGCAGGCAGGAGGGCTGGACACGCAAGAGATGTTAGCAGGGAAGAGGGCCATTGGCATCCACGCGCCGGGAGGCCGGCGTCCTTCCTTGGCTCCAGGAATTCTCATGAAAACCAGCTGGCTCAGAGGCAGTCATGCCTGCGGAAGAATATTAAAAATTTATGATCTTCTGGGTCTCGGCACCTTCATATTTCAAAATTCTCAGACCCCTGGGAACAGGATGTAGTCACAAATGTTTCCTTTTAGTTTTTGTTTTCCAGAAGGTGCTTGGAGCAAAGTTGAGCTCACTGATGCACGTGACAGCACAGGATCCTCCTGGAGAATTGCTTTTGTGGCCTGGGGCTGACCAACGTTGTTACTGTGGTCTGAGGCAGCTCCTGGAGCTGGATAGGTTTGGGGGGCTTCCTCCCCTGGGCGGCTTCAGGTCCTGCACCTCCCCTCGACAGGGCTCTGGAACAGGCCTGGGGGTCCGGCCCTCGGAACTCGGCGCGGCTGCCTTGCCTCCTGGGCCGGGCGGCCTGCTGTTGCCGCAGCTTCGCCCTGGCCCGCCCCCCACGACGGACGCGCGCCTGCTCGGGTGAGCGTGTGAGGACCGCGTCGCCCACAGCACGCTTGGGCCCAGAGTCCCTTCCCCCCGGCCTTGGTGCCAGGGAGCCCCGGCAGCCACACTCCACCGCCGGGGCGCTTTCCCTCTGACCAGGCCCGACGCCCGTGGTCCCCAGGGGGAGCTGCCGTGCCGCTGGTGTGGTCATTCTCACCGGGCGCTTGTCCTCAGCTCCACCGGGGCGGCCTTGGCCCTTTGCCACTGACTCTCCGTTCTTTGCTCGCAGAACAGGCTGACCTTCGGCACCCAGGGAACCCACGGGCAGACCAGCGCTGGGGTTGGAAATGACCGCACACCGTTAATGGGCGATTTCTTTCTCCATCCCAGGTTCCAGGTGTGTGATGGTGGCTGCAATCTGTCTTGTGGGTATTAATGCAACCTTCACTGGTGGGTGCTGTGCTCAAGCCGTTCTACCAGACTGGAGCATGCTGGTGAGTCCCGCAGTCGGGGGCCGGACAGGCCCTCTGGGGAGGCAGCGTGTCCCGGGCGGGGCGCGGTGATGGAGACCAGTGTGGTCGGGACCGTCACCCCAGCAGCCCCGGGGATGGGCCCAGCAGCCTAGGTGTTAACACCTCCCCCAGGTGATCCTGGTGGGTGCTCCAGGTTGAGACGCGATGGCATAGAGCACTGGGGCCAGGGGTTTGCCCTTCATGATCTCTTCCAGCCACGGCGTGCTTAGGGAAGGGCGTCTGGGAGGGCAGTGGGGGGGGGGGGTCTGCAGACCCTCCGCGCACACGGTGAGGCCACCTGCACGTGCTCAGGCCGCAGCCATGGAACGAGCCATTCTGCCATCGGGAATTTACAGATAAATGACACTTTCCCCTTTTAAACCCTTACGCCTTTTCTGGAAATTCACCATTTTGGTGAGCATCTTTTAGAGATAGTATGTATATTCCTCCTGACTTCATCCACTTGTACTGAATACGGTGCAGCCCTCTCGGTGACCCCGAGACGTGTGCATGAGCCTCTTTGGAAAGAAGAGTGGCTGTCCTTGGGCACAGGCAAATGAGGCAGGGCTCTCACTGGACTCCTCCAGACTCTGGGCTTCCTGCCGGCTGGTGATTTTGGTGATTGTTCATCTCTTCGAGCGGTCCCTCAGCTTCTAGTAGTAAGCGTAGTCTAAAACAGTAATGTAGCGTTCCCGCAGGTGACCGGCCGCTGGCTGCCACACAGAGGGGCTACCAGGCTCTCTGGAAACTTGGCCTAGAACAACAGGAGTACCAAGGGCAGGCCCACAGCGGTTATGTCTCGGCCCAAATAAGGTGGCAAATTTCATCCCTACAAGGGGCCAATGAAGAAAAGATGAGTCAGAAAGAGGGCAAGATTCCTGCTAAGGACAGAGAACCAGGCAGATCTAGCCAAGGAGGTCATTACCACATTCTTGGGACTTAGGTAATTTCGTGCTCTCAGAGTAGAGCCCATCCAGAGGCAGGCACGTCGTGTGTGCCCCAGGGGCCTGCACTTGGGGTCTTTCCTCCCACTGACCAGACTTAACAGGGAAGCGTTTTCCACATCGTGTAGGGCAGCTAATGTTTAATCCCACCAATTCCTTAGCCTTCTAATTTATTGGGTGGTTCTTTTGTTGTCATGGTTCTTAATAACAGTGCCCACTCTATTCTTACCAATATTATCACCCGGTAAAACTTTTTTTTTTTTTTTTTTGAGATTTTCTTTTATTTGAGAGAGCGAGCGAGCAAGCACGAGTGTGAGTCGGGGGGAGGGGCAGAGGGAGAGAGAATCTCAAGCAGACTCCATGCTGAGCATGGAGTCCAGCCCGGGGCTCGATCTCACAACCCTGAGATCATGACCTGAGCCAAAATCAAGAGTCCGAGGCTTAACTGACTGAGCCTCCCAGGGGCCCCCGGTAAAACCTGCTTAAAGGACAAGATTTTGTTGGTTCCCCCCCCACACACACACACTCTGGCACACTTTAAACCAATTAAAATCTACCCATGTAATTTTTTGGAAGCAGGTTAGAATAACGATTTTTTTTTTTTTTTTAATGCAGTAAACGAACCCAAACATCCGTAATTCCAGGCAAATGCAGATGAGCCCAGTCAGGAAGCACAGCGGCCGGGGCACGCACGCGGTGACTTCATTTAGACAATGGAAGGAGCAGAGAAGGGGTGGGGGTAGTGCTGGGACTCGGGGCGGCCGGCCAGCACGGACCAGACGAGCTGGAGGGTGCCTTGGCACTAGCCATGTTCAGCGTGGGGCTCACCAGTTCCAGGGCCAGCCGTGGGTTACGAGAGCAGGTCTGGAGGTGGCCTGCTGGGCGCACGGCATGAGTTCCTGGGGCGGAGGGGTGCGCGCTTGTGGGCGCAGGTGGGGATGTGTGTTTAGAATGGGGGGAGCCGTTTCCAACTACAGGAGACTGTTCTCCTGGAGACTAGCCTGTGAACCTTTTAAAATGTCACCTAGGCTTTTTGTTACAAATTCATACCGGTATTTGGTTTTTACAGCTATAAAATGAAAACTATGTTCTATGTCTATTGGGAGTTGAGTAGAGGGGAATATTCCTTATCTGACTTTCGGTAAAAATGAATACATTTAGAGAAACTCTTGGGAAAGAAATCATTAGTCAGTAGACCAAGTGTATGTAGTAGATGGGGGAAACCAAATTTTTTTTACTGCTGGGAGAAAGAGCTCAGGGCTGAGTCCGGGGAGAGCAGGCCCCGTCTTGTCTGGCGTGGCAGCCAGCAAGCACCTTGGCCCCAAACCCAGCAGCAGCTGTGCCCGGTCCGGAGGGCCACAGGCTGATCTTTTTGATCAAGGACAACGGACATGAAGTGTTTAAGAATTATAGAATATTCTTTCAGACAGCAGCAGACATTCTCCATGGTCTTATACGGGACAGTTGCGACCTGCCTCCGGCGAGCTTTGTTCCACCTCTTTTCCTGCCCTGTCTCTCCGGTGACCGCCCTTCGGGAAAGGCTGTGAGCAGAAGCTGCTCAGCAAACAGAGCCTGACCCTCTCCCACCCCGCCCCCATCCCGCCACGGTGCTCCGTGTTCCCGGATGTCTCTGTATTCTGTTTAAAATGTCCTTGTTAATACATTCCAAGGTTTGAACTCCGTTCTTAGCTAAACCCCTTCCTTGTTTACAGGGACTGAAATAGCCACATTCTGACCTTCTGTTCAGTCTGGGAACATCTATGGCAATGGGGACGCATTCTTTTCCCATGTGAGAATTACATCTCCGCAGCACAGTTGGGGAAAAGCTCGGGAAACTATCAGCTCTCACCCCCCCCTTCTCTTTTCCCTCCAGAGCCTTCCTCATCGGCTGGAATGAGCCAGCCCCGTGCACCCTGCTTCCTGCTCAAGAGTCCGGGAAGAAGAAGGGGGCAGAGTCCTGGGAGGCCAGGGTGGGCTGCTGAGAGCCCAGGGGCAGCTGGAGGCCCCCCCCGCCACGGGCCGCTCGGGGAGGCCCCCATCAGGGCCAGAGCAGCCGCAGACACAGGCTCCGGGTGCTCAGCCGGGGTTGTTAGCCAGACTCAGGAGCCACCAGTCTCAGTGCCACGTGCCATTAACTGTCCTCCGTCGTTCCCATTTCCTTTAGTGGCCTGCATATGGGGGTGTGAAGTTCTACGTGCAAGTGACTATGGGGTGGAGGGAGGAGGACGTAGTCTTAGGGAGGAAGAGAATCCGAGCTAATCCGTGAGGAAGCGAAACAAATGGCCTGGACAGTGAGGACTCTAGTTAGAGAGCCGGCGAGCAGGCCCTGCTGGGGGGCGGGGGGCTGCCCGAGGGCTGGGGGAGCGCTCACACGGAGCTCTGAGCGCGAACAGTTTGTAAGACCAGGAGGAAGCTCTGTGCCGCGGGTTCTTGCCCAGAGTGGATTATGACCAGGCTTTTGAGGGCCTGGGGCGATGTGTTAGGGGTTTGGGTCTCGGCGAGGCAGGGGGAGCTGTTTTCGGAATCTTTGTCACCTGGCTGCCCGCGGCAAAATGAAGGGTCCGATCAGATACGCGTAGCAGGGGAGGCGAGCCCAGGATGGCGACGGTGGTGTCGGGAAGTGACAGTCAGCCGAGAGCGCGGGGCTGGGTGGAGGGTCGGAGACACAGGCGGAGCGGGGCGGGGGCGGGAGCCTCGTGAGGAAGGTGAGGTGGGGAGTCCGGGTTTAGACGCGGTGCCTGTGCGGTCATGGCAGAAGTGTCCAGGGCAAAGCTGACAGGAATGGGGACAGTTGTCCGGGAACTGGCTGTGGAACCAGAAAGGGCCGGAGTAGCAACGTGTTCTTGCCCAGAGACGGTCGCTGAGCTCTCCAGAGGAGAAGGCCCCCCGGCCAGGCGCCTGCGCAGGGCTGGGGGCGACCACGGGTGTCCTTGGCCTGCCGGGCGGCAGCTGTGCTTTCAGCCTCTGGCGCGAGGCGGCGTCCGCACGCGGAGCTGGGGCTGCTGTCGGGGGGCGGCCTCGGCAGCGCGGGCCCCTTAAGGCTCCCAGAGTCCGAGGGCGGCCGAGCGCCGTCCCCTGTGAATTGTCCCAAAGTAGCAGCCGCCGTAGAGGGACTGCCGTTCCTCAGAAACCGCTTCCTGGAACCAGCCCTCAGCTTGGGCTGCTGGCCCCGGTCAAGGTTGGGATGACGTGGGACTGTCGCCCCAGCGTCTCGTATCCGCTCCGTCTAAGCAGGGTTCCCTCTCTGCGGCCGCTGCCTCTTCCCAGTCTGCGGGGGAGGCTCCTCGGCGGTCGGGGGGCCCGTCAGGGCCCGGCTCATTGGGAAGGCCAGCTGCTGCAGGCCCAGGTACTGCCTGGCGCCGAGGCCCCTGCCACCCACCAGGGCTGCTCCAGGCCACACGCACCCAGTGTCCCCGCTGGGTACAAGTCGGGGGGGCGGCAACAAGATGCTTTCGAGAGCGGGCCCTTCCCCTCGCCCTGCTCACGGAGCAGCGCGGGTCCTGTGACATGTGCCCAAGACGGGGTGTGGCCGGCGACGCCCCTCCCGTGCTGGGCTCCAGGGGGAGGCAGAACAGAAAGTGGGATTTCCAGAAGGCGGGTCTCTCCTCCTGCATTCCTGGCCTGTCAGAGAGCTCTGCTGAGAAAGGCCGCGGGGGGGGGGGGGGGGGGGGGGGGAGGGGGAGGCGGAGGGGTGGGCACTGCAGGCCTCCCGGAGCTTGCTCTGGGAGCGTCTCCAGCCCCAGGCCCCTCTAGCTGGGCCTCTCCGTGAAAAGCGTAAACTAGCCAGATAGTGGCAACAAGCTCGAGAGAGGCTGAGTGTTACTGGAAGATGACAGGGGACGCTCTGCCTGTCCAGATCCCTGCCCTCGAAAGCGGCGCCCCAGTCTCTCCCGGGGAGATCGTTCCCTGAACCGTAGCTATGTGGTCATGAGGTTGGGTCTTCTGACTTGCCCTTTATTTCTGCCGTCACCTGCAAACGGGCTGTGCCAAGATACTCTGGGTCACAGCGTGGGTGCCCCAGCTCAGTGAGGGCCTGGCATAGATCGGATTTACCCAAATCGTCCAGTTCGTGCTGTTTGCGAGTGTTCGTGGGAGTCACTGCCAAAGACCCATCCTCCCAAAGAAGTCTAACTTAGGATGGTTCGATGGGGTGTTAGTGATAATGCTGTTTTCTTTATAGCTTCTTCCCACACCCAAATAAGCAGGTCCCTGCACAAAATTCTAGTGTCTGTGGAGTTACTTCTGCCTAGACCTTTCCTACCACCCGAGATTTGAGTCTGACGTGTTGGGAAGATGGCAAGAGGACAGGGACAGAGCAGTAGTTGAGGCTTTACACAAGTGAAGGAAACCGTGGGGCCACGCCGGGACTCTGCAGCTGGCAAAGTCTCGGGGATGATTCGAAGGCTTGCTTTCTTTTTTGCCACAAAGCAAAGCACAGGCAAGTGCAGGGGAAGGAGGTCTTTTTCTGGTGAGAGAGAAGTATGTCCTGCCCCCGTGTCTCGGGAGAATGGCACTACTCTGGTGGGGGGTCGTGTTCTGGGCACGGGAAGCCCCCCCGCAGCCTGCGGGAAGGTGAGCGCTCCCCTCACCCGTGTTCTTTCTGTTTCAGGCTTGAAAACACCTTGCCCAGTTTTGGTCCCTTCAAGACTTTGCCACAGCCCCTATCACACATCTGTTTTTCTCGAAGAAACAAATATAATAAAAATGTTTTACTCTTTTACACTGTATAATTTTAAGAAATAGTGTGGTGTTTGTGAACGCATGGTCTGACATTTCTGTACAGTTTGGAGATATTTTCAAACGAAACATAAAAGATGTCAACAATAAAACCAAGAGAGTGAGTATTTTTATACCAAACATTTTAAGTATGAGAGAATGGATGATCTTACACTGGGTTGGATCACAATTTTTGTGCTGGACTTTTGAATGCTTGTAATTAAAAATAGATATTTTTTTCCTCCAAGCTGCATGTTTGAGGCATGTTTTTAAATATTACAGAATTTCCAGAATCGTATCGTGAATGTATAGCCGTCCACCTGCCTGGCCTGAGTGCAGGGCAAGGCAGGAACAGAACGGCGAGCTGCAGCCCTACTAGGTGCATGCCCCCCCCCCCCCCATTCTAGTGGGACGCTCCCGCGGGACAGTCCGAAGCCCCCAGGAGCTGCTACGGCGGGGGCACGCTGACAGGCAAAGCAGCCTTGCATGGGCCCGCGTTCCTGAGCAGGGTGCAGCTGCCGAGGGGCCCAAGCACACTGTGCCCGGGTGGGTTCTGCCCTTCCCTGGGGTTTCTCCTGCTCCCGGCTCACCCTGACTCTTGAGACCCACTGAGGCCCACCTCCCACGGGAGCTGGCTGCTGCAGGCAGCTCCTGTCTCCCGAGTGGGAGGACTGCGCTGGGGCATCCCCCTGGCCCGAGGAGAGAGGGCGCGGCCCATGGGGGATTGCAGCGGACGCTGCTCAGCTTGCTTCAAAACCCAAGTCGCGGTGGAAGCGGACCCCTCCCCGGAGCCCGGCAGCTCAGTCTCTCCCCCTTGTGGTAGAAGAGCCATGTGTAAAAATAAACTGACCTAAGAATTTTCGGCTGCTTACAGGGCTGACCAGATCCTAGCTTGCTTAGTCTCACGTTATGCTGAAGACCAGTGTTTTAGTGATTATATGGTGGTTCTGGGGTGGGAGTGGATTATTTTCCATTAGAAATAAAGATATCAAGAAGCTTTTAAAGGTCATCACAAAAAGGGACAAGAAGAAGAACCAGTGTTGAGGGAGGGGCACGTCCAGCAGGGCGGGGGTTGCTCCGCTCAAACCCGGCCGCCGTCTGCAGCGCCCCCTGGCCCCTGCGGAGACCTCTGGACTCTCGTTTCTAAGGAAAACCGCACTGCCTACTATACTTTCATAAACTGTAAAGATACTTTTCTATTGTCATTTTTCAAAAATAAAGTGCTTTTTCCAGCTGCCACACCATTGCTTGGCACATTCCTTTCCGCAAGACCAAGCAGGAACATATCCCCCCCCCCCCCCCCGCAGCCCAGCAGGTTTCTTTCCTGTTCTCAGCGCTGACAAAGCTGAGGACTGAGGGACTAAGGAACAGGAGAGGGATGGGACAGCCAGGGAGCCACCTCTACAAATGCTCAGCTGGGGCCCCTGGTGCCACATGGACGCCTCAGGCCCCTGGCCCTTACTGACCTGGCAGGAGGATCCCCCTTCTGATGCCTTTTACTGCGCCTGCCGGACTCCACACCCACATCAGCCTGCAGAGCTGCAGCTCAGGATGATCTGCAATCTAAGAAGGGTCATTTATGGTTTTCTGCCAACTTCAGGGATAAGCCAGGCGTTGATAGCCATGAGGATAGTGATTATCACCCACCCCTCATCCCCCGAAAGGGAGGGGGGAGAATCCACAGTGCTCCATCAGAGTAACACCACCAACCAACAGTAACCATTAACTAGCCTTGGCGGGCACTGCCGTTTACGTCCCTTCTGCAAGGGAACCATCCACCGGAAGCAGGTCCCGGTCACGCGGTCCTGTGTCCGGGAGCGTCCGTATGACCGTAGAAGACTAATCTGCAGCTTGCCTCAGCCCATCTGGGACCTGCCCCGGCTGGGGCAGCGGACGGGACAGGCAGCTTGCCCCGAAGGAGATTCCCTTCCTCTCCAGCCTGCCTTGGGCCACTGTGCTGACGACCATAGGTGCCATGCAGGTGACAAGACCAGATGGTACTTACCAGTCTACTGTGAACGCAAGGCAGATTCCCACTGACCGGTGAAACACCAGCTTCGTGACCGTATGAAAAATGGTCTTTCTGTCATTCTGTCGAGTGAGAATACGCTCTTATTTTTTGGAATTGGGAACTTGGGATAAGAAAAAGGCAGGTCTGTTCGTTCCCTCTGCTTCTGTGCATGATGTCCCAGGTGTGCAGAGCCCCGGAACGTGGCCACTAAGCCATCTGGTTACTAAGTGACCCTTCTTGTTCTCTTGTTCACTTGTACCTCTTGTGAGCACAAGACTAGCTATACAACTGACACCTGAAATTAAACACTATGCCTTCCACCTCTGGGACAAAACTGCTAATTAATTTGGAAAAGAACCCTAAAACTTGCAAAATGAAAGTTACACTTGCAGATAATCATCCAGGTTCACCGGACCCAGCACTTGCATAGATGTTGGACCAACTGGCAATCACCACCCTCATCTGTGAGGTTCGCCCAAAGCCCAGGATCCCATGGCATCTTTGGGTCCTGACTTTTGTGACGGAAGGAACATTCTTGAGAATGGAGGAGGCGTGGCGGATTTCCCTGAATTCTGTATCTCTACACGGGTTTCGGGGCGACAGGAATCCACTAGCTACTCCCGAGGGCTCTGGGCAGGGCATGCTTAGTGTGAGGAGTGTGTTCGGATTTCCCCGTGTTCTACACCACTGGGGTGTCCGCATGTTGAGTAAAAAGGGCACTCCTACCCGGTTGGAAGAGTGGCAGCACGTGGTTGCTCTTGACCTTCAACCCCAGGTCCGGCGCCCTCTCCTGATACCACACACTTCCAGCATCCTTAGAAGGCACAAGAACACTCGTTACTGGAGAGGCATTATCTGAAACCATCCTCAAGACGCCTACACTCAAACACACTGATGATCTTGGGGTCGTGAGTTCGAGCCTCAAGTAGGGCATACGGATCACTTTAAGAAATGTGCACTCATTCGACACAACACTCCTGGGACAGCACAGGGTCACGTGATCCAAGGCCCAGTCAGTGTAGACATGGGTCCTAGAAGTCCTAGGCCCTCCCACGGAACACCTACCGAGACAAGCCCAGGACAAGCTCACAAAACACACGCCGGAAGGAACGTCCCGTCCTACGTGAAGCCGAGGACGGCAGTGCACTGATGATGGGCCATCACTGCCGTCCACACAACACCTCTCCAGCCTTGCCGCACGGGGACTATGCTGGCCGTGGCTTGTTAAGAAAACCCAAAAAAGCCTCAGAAAACCCAAAATCTTCCTGGCAAATGAAACCTATAAAAACAGCAGCTACGGGGAAGAGGGGACCCTGAGTCTCCGCTGTGCCACAGAAAATCGTCATTAGCTGGTGGGAATTGGGGAATTTATAAATCCGAATGCCATAATCCCCATTCAGAACATGGTTTGTCTGCTTGTGACCTCAAACAGCTCCCCAGACAAATCGAGGACTGCGTGTTCGCAGTGCCTTCCCCGCGAGCGCAGCCCAGAAGCAGTGGGTACCCCCGCACGGCCTTCTCGCAGGGACTCTGCTCCCGGGCGGCCGAGCCCTTCCATCCCCAGGTCCCACCGCCATCTCGCCACACTGCTAGGGGGTGACGGCAGCGGCTGGATGTTCATGATTACGTTTTGTCCGGGCACAGCTACATTTCTCTTAGCTCTCCCCTAAAAGCCTCGAATGATCGTCCCTCAATTACAGATCAAAACGCACCGCAGATTGTCTTCACCTCCGAAATCAGCCAGCCATGCCCACTCCCACTTGCTTCTAGGTGGCCAGCAGGTCCAGCAGAGAGGGGAACAGCAACAAGAACGGGACTTCCGCTCTAACTTGAATTTCGAGGGGCTGTTTTCAGACACCCAGAACTAGTAAAAGACGTCCTTTTGAATGCGACACAACCGGGGCCCTCTCACAATTTCCCACAAAGACTACATCTCTCACCATGTGTCACCAGGTGCCCCAACACCCAGACCACCAGAAGGGGTAGATGGAGAAATTTCTCTTCCACGTAGCAGGGAGAGGGGATCAAGGCATAACACAAAAAATCGCAAGTGAATGAGGTAAAGCTACAGAATTTGCAGGTGTGACAATTTAGCAAAATACTGCATTTCTCTATCTCAATTTCCTCCTTTCTGAAAGTTGAGACAACAGAAATCAACATGCCAGTTTATAACACTGGGAGCACAGGCTTAGCTCGAAACTACTACTAACACACCTAGCAGAAAAGTATCTGACCTTAGAGTCTGTGATGGCGGCCACCAGGTATGTCTCGTTGCAAAACAAGATGAAGTGTTCGAGATGCCCAAAATGCATTTCCAGACCTAACCAATGAAACAGGACGGTGACAGGTGACATCACCAAATGGTGACTTAGGTCATTCCTGACTTTGCTCCCCGTCACAAGAACAACAACTATACAAGGACAAGGCCACTGAGAGAATTCTGGAACACAAGGGGGAGGCTGAAGCACCCTCCTGCACCGTGGAGACCAAGACAGACCGTAGCAGAAGAATAAAGGGAGCAGCTACTCACTGTCTGTGCCTCCCCTCCCCTTGGCCTTATTTCCTCCGGTGGGAAAAAACTGCCAGGATGGCCAGCAAGCTTCCCAACATTGTGGGTCACTTCTTAGGAGCACCAACTCGGGTCCGGCTGCACCAGGATTTCAGGGGCATCTGCGGAGTTTGACCACTGGGAATCTTGACAGTGACAGAGAAGGGAGGAAGGGCTTGCAACAACCAGCACTCAGATCTTGGCAGCCCAAGCTCCTACCTGCAGCTCCCAAGCAGCAGTCCCAACCAGTAGCTCTGTTCATCTGCAGAAGGAAGTCGGTGATGCGCTCTGACCAGGGGGCTCAGTGGGGAGCAGGGCTGCCTGATCTTGGTCCTCAAATGAAGTGATTTTCCAGCCCTGGAGGGAGCCATAAGCCTGCCCAATGCTGAGTGTAGCTCTTGACCCTGCCTGACCAGAAAGTCCGGCCAGGATACGTGGAAAGCTGCACAACCCACGACGCTGAGTCTGGGAGGCAGGCCTCAGGAGTCTGCAGAGCAAATGGGCCTGTTTGGCCAGAGAACTTGGGATGTGCGTTGGCTTGAGTCAAGACAACAGTCTTACTGACCTTGAAGCTCCTGCTGAGCTTGGGCAGGGAAACGAATCCATAGCCCCACCCACTGCTGAATATAGCTTTCAGCCCGCCCACCAGGGAATCTCACCAGAGCATACAGGGAGCTGCCTGGACCACCCAACAGCCCTGCTTACCGTAGCACTTGAACGGAGAACACAGAGCACACTCCCTGTCCACAAGGTAAAACCATGGGCCCCGACTAGCCAGGGAATTCAGGGTACAGTCATGCCTTACTTGGGTACCAAACACCGAGCCATGCAGGCCCTGGGGCCTTGTCCTGCTGCCCAAGCAGGGCGGAGAGGCTAATTCGTAGCCCCACCTGAGTATAGGACCCAGTCCTGCCCATCTAGAAAGCCTGACCAGAGAACCCAGGCAACTGCAGAGTCCATCCTCTAGACTCACTTTGGCAGGGAAGCAAGCCAGCAGTCCTATCCAACACCCCCAGCCAGCCTCCCTGACCTCAGAGCTTGGGCAGTGGCTTCATCAAAAATAGAGCTGATAGCAAAACCTACCTGCCCAATGATGTTACTAGCAGACACATCCAGAAGCCCAAACTAAGCTGACTGATGAGGAACTGTCTCTGCTAAAGTAAACATGTACAGTCCAAAAGAAATGGAGATCTACAAACTGTCCAAGACTTCAAAATAATCCTCTTAAGAAGTTTAACGAATTACACAGACAACAATGTCAAAAAACAATAAATGAACAAAACGAGAAGTTCAACAAAGAAATAGAAATCCCAGGGGGAAGAGGGAGAGAGAATCCCAAGCCAACTCCACACTGAGCGCAGAGAGCTCAATCTCAATCTCACAACCTGAGCCAAAACCAAGAGTCAAACGCTTAACCCACTGTGCCACCCAGGCACCCCTAATCAGAGGATTTCTAATCAAAGGTTTTAGGCCAGGGAAGAATAGGATGACATATTCAAAATGTTGGGGGGGGGGGAACTGTCAACCAAAAATTCTATACTTGGAAAAGCTGGCCTTTAGAAATGAGGAAAAATACTTTCCCAAACAAAAGCTGAGGTGGTTCAACATCACTATACCTGCCTAATAAGAAATGCTAAAGGGAGTTCTTAGGAGGGAAGTAAAAAAGATGCTAAGTAACACTGAAAAAACACAGAAAGCATAAAACTCACTGATAATGGTAAATACAGTCAAAATTAGATTCTGTAACATAGTAATAGCAGTGCATAGTTCACTTACAACTCTAGTTTAAAAGTTTAAAAACACAGAAAAAAAAACATAACAATAATCTATTATTAGTTACACAATATTAAAAATATGTAAACAATATCAATAACCTAAAGTGTGAGCAGGAAGATAAGTGTAAAGTTTAGAAATCCTATTGAAGTTGTTATCAGGTTAAAATACGGTGTTATAATTTTAAGATATTTTACATAAGCTTCATGGTAACCACAAGGGAAAAATGTACAGTGATTACACAGAAGAACATGATAAAGAAGTCAAAGCATACTGATACCAAAGGACATCAAAACACAAAAAAAGACAAAATTTGAAACAAGGAACAATGGATCTACAAAACTACAAAAATGGATCTAAAAAAAATTTAACAAAATAGCAACAATAAGTCTCTACCTGTCAATAATTACTTTAAGCATAAATGGATTAAATTCTGCAATTGAAATACACAGAACACCTTGACTGTATTAAAAAACAAGATCTAATGAAATGCTGCCTACAAGACACTCACTTTAGCCTTAAAGACACACACAGACTAAGATTGAAGGGATGGTAAAAGATACTTTAACGAAATGATACCAAAAACAAAAAAAAAGTAGATATATATGTATCAGACAAAATAAAACTCAAAAATGGTAAAAAGATACAAAGGTCATCAAAGAATGATAAAGGGGTCAATCTTTCAAGAAGATAAAACAATTGTAAATATTTATGCACCAATATCAGAGGACCCAAATATATAAAGCAAAAACAAACAGAGCTAAAAGGAAAAATAAACAGCAATATATTAATAGTTGGGGGCTTTAATACCCCTCTCTCCACAATGGATGGATCATCCAGAGAACCAGTAGGAAACAGATCTGAACAATACTTACAGACCAAATGGACCTAACAACCAAATATAGAACGTTGTATCTGACAAGAGCAAGCTACATATTCTTCTCAGGCACATAGGGAACATTTTCTAGGATAAACCATATGCTAGGCTAAAAAAATAAGTCTTGGTAAATTTTTTTTTAATGATTTCTATTTGGGGCACCTGGGTGGCTCAGTTGGTTAAGCATCTGCCTTCGGCTCAGGCCATGATCTCAGGGTCCTGGGATTGAGCCCCATGTTGGGCTCCCTGCTCAATGGGGAGTCTGCTTCTCCTTCTGCCCCTCCCCCTGCTCATGCTCACTCTGTCTCTCTCAAATAAATAAATAAAATCTTTAAAAAAATTAAAAAGCTAGATGTGAAAATTAAAAAAAAAATGATAGAGAACAGAAAAACTACAGAAAAGATTAACCAAAGAGATGGTTCTTTGAAAAGATAAAATTGACATTTAGCTAGACTAACCAAGAAAAAGATTCCAAATCAACAAAATTATAAACGAAAAAGGAAACATTACAACTGATATCACAGAAGAACAAAGGATCCTAAGAGGCTACTATGAACAACTGTACACCAAACTGGACAACCTAGAAGAAATGGAAAAAAAATTTTGTTTTTGTTTTTCTAAGTAAGCTCTATGCTCAACATGGGGCTTAAGTCAGGACCCCAATATCAAGAGTTTTGTGCTCTACTGACTGAGGCAGCCAGGCTCTCCAAAATGGAAAATTTTATTAGAAAATACAACCTACCATGTCTGAATCGAGAATAAATGGAAAATCTAAATAGACCAATTACTAGTAGGAAACTGAATCAGCAATCAAAAATCCCCCAACAAAGAAAAGCCCAAGACCAGAGATATCTGGCTTCAAAGAATGAATTTTACCAAACATTTGAAGAATTAATGCCAATCCTTCTCAAACCTTCCCAAAAACTCCGAGTGAACACTCCCAAACTCATCTTACAAGGCAAGCATTACAATGGTACCAAAGCCAAAACAGGACATTACCAGAAAAAAGTATAGGCCAATATCCGTGATGAACACAGATGCAAAAATTCTCAGTAAAATACTGGCAAACCAAATTTGGCAACACATTAAGCTCTTTCATAATGATCAAATTTATTTATTTGAGAAAGACAGAGAGAGATTTATCCTTAAGATGCAAGGATGGTTTAATATATGCAAATCAATCAGTGTGATACATCACATTAATAAAATGAAAGAAAAAAATCATTATATCTATAGATACAGAAAATGCATTTATCAAAATTCAACATCCACTTAATGATAAAAACTCAACAAATCAGATACAGAAGGAACATACCGCAACAGAGTTAAGGCCATATATAATGACAAGCCCTCAGCTAACATCATATTTAATGGTGAAAGGTTAAAAGCTTTTCCTTGAAGATCAGGAACAAGACAAGGGTGCCCAATCTCACCAAGCCTATTCAACACAGTACTGGAAGTGCTAACCAGAACAATCAAGCAAGAAAAATAAGCATCAGAACTGCTATAGCTATTTGCAAATGACATGATTTTATAGAAAGAAAATCCTAAAGACTCCACCAAAAAAACTGCTGGATCTAATCAACAAATTCAGTGAAGTTGCAGGAAACAAAATTAACATGTAAAAATCAGCAACTTTCCTATAAACTAACAACAAATTATCTGAAAAAGAAAAAAGAAAATCCCATTTTCAAAAGCATCAAAAACAACATAAAGTACTTAGGAATAAAGTTAACCACGGGGGTGAAAGAGCTCTAGACTGAAAACTACAAGACACAGATGAAAGAAATCAAGACAAATGTAAAGGTATCCTGTGTTCATAGACTAAATTAATTGGACAAATAAATATTGTTAAAATGTCCATACTACCCAAAAAAATGTACAGATTTGATGAAATCCTTATCAAGATTCCAATGGCATTTTCTACTGAAGTAGGAAAAACACTCTTAAAATTTATAAGGAACCACAAAAGACCCCAAATAGCCAGAGCAACCTTGAGAAAGAACAAAGTGGGAGGCATCACACTTCCTGACTTCAAGCTGTATTAATGCTATAGTAACTGAAACAGTATGAAATATTAACAAATAGTGTCAACTAATATCTGATAAGGGAGCCAAGAACTCTCAATAAAGAGTTGCTTCAATAAATGGTGCTGGGAAAATTGGGTACTCATACATAAAAGAATGAAACTAGACCTCTACCTTACGCCACTCCCAGAACTTAATTCAAAATGGATTAAAGACTTAAATGTAAGAGTAGAAACCATTAAACTCCGAGAAAAAAACACAGGAGAAAAGCTCTTTGACATGGATCTTAGCAATGATTTTTCAGATAATCACACCTAAAGCACAAGCAACAAATAAAAAAAAAACAAATGGGACTATATAAAACTAAAAAGCTTCTGCACAGCAAAGAAATCATCAACAAAATGAAAAAGCAACGTATAAATTGGGAAAAAAATATCTGCAAACCATGTATCTAATAAGAGGTTAACATTCAAAAATATAAAACTCCTACAATAGCAAAAAAAAAAAAAGAAAGAAAAGAAATCCAACTAAAAACTGGGCAAAAGACCTGAAATAGACGTTTTTCTAAAGAAAATATACAAATGGCCAACAGGCACATGAAAAGATGCTGAACATCACTAATCATTAGAGGAATGCAAATTAAAATCACAATGAAGTATTCTGATGCTATTAGAATGGCTGGCATCAAAAAGAAGTAACAAATGCTGGCAAGGATGTGGAAAAAAGGGAACCCTTGTGCACTGATGGTGGGTTTGTAAACTGGTACTGCCACTACAGAAAATGTGGAGTTTTCTCAAAAAAATTAAAAACAGAATTACCAAGTCATCTAGCAATCCCACTTCTGGGAATATACCCGAAGTAAATGAAAACAGTATGTGTAAGAGCTGTCTGCACCCCATGGAAACAACCTAAGCGTCTATCGACAGATGAGTGAATAAAGATGTGGTGGAATAGAATATTATTCTATAATGGAATACTTCAGCTGTAATAAGGATGAAATCTGCCATTTGAAACAACATGGATGGACCTTGAGGGCATTACACTAAGTGAAATATGACAAAGGAAAATACTATATGATCTTATATGTGAAACCAAAAAAATAAAAACTCATAGAAGAAATAATATTTGTGGTTACCAGAAGCAGGGGCGGGGCAGGGGAAATTGGGTGGAGGTGGTCAAATGGTACAAATTTCAGTTCCAAGATAAGTCAGGACTGGGATGTAATGTACAGCGGGATGATGACCCTAACCCTGCTCTGTGGCATATATGGAAGGTGTATGTAGCATATATTAAGAGTAAATTCTATGAGTTCTCACCACATGGAAAAAATTTTTTTCTATTTTTTGTACCTATAGGAGATGATGGATGTTAACTAAACTTACTGTAGTTATCATTTCCTAATATATATAAGTCAAATCATTATGCTGTACACCTTAAAGTCATGCTGTATGTCAACTATACCTCAATATTACTGGAAAATAAAACAGAATGATGTATACAGACCACCAAAAGTAGGCATACTTAGAGATAAGCTAGCTTCAGAATTTCTACAAGAAAACTAGTTTTATGTCATAAGACATTAGAAGTTCCTCCTTACTGGCAAAAAAACAGAAACAAAAACAAAAAAACCTGGTAACAAAGACACATTGAGTTTCCCGTGTTCTAAATTACCGTGGGGACCCTCAGCTTTACATCTTCTGGGGCCATGTTCTGGGGCTGGGATGTAAGAAAGAGGAAACAAAAACAGGACTATGTAAATGGATGAGACACAAATCAGAAGGATAAAGAGAACTAAAACAGCAAAAAAGCTCATGATCTGCACAAAGTACTTACTGCTCTGGGTTACCATCACACCTTTCTTGAGAACACTGAACCTTATTTTTATAATCCACTGCAATTTCAATTTACGATATGAGGACTCTAAGAACCAACCCAAAGGACCACCATACCAAGTAACAAGCAGAGGTAAGGAAAACAGGTAGTTTACCACAGAAGGCTGCAATAACCACACAGACTTCCTTCCTATATATCACCATGACTGCTAAGAACCCACATCTTTGATAATGGCTCTGAGCTCAGCCAGTGGGAAGACCGAGGGAGTCTCCCCAAGAAAAAAATCAGGGTCAAATCCCATGAGGGTTGGAACAGGGTAAAGATGACGTTCAGGTTGGCAAGAAGACTCTACTTATCTTTGTTGGAGATGGCATAAGCCAAAAGGACTTGCAAAATCCAAGAAGCTCAGTACTGATTTAGGCTTTAAAAAAAAAAAAAAAAACATTAAAAATCACATGTAGTGTATCTTTATTGTCACATTTGCTAACAAGAGGCACATCTTGTGTTCCAATTGTGAGATCCATATGCTCAGCACCACAGCACAAATCACAGTCTTCAACAACATCCCAAACATGCATCCTGTGGGAGTTAAAGACCGGAGCTGCCTTCTGCCATTGCCAAGGACAGAAAGAAACAAACTGAATTCACTAACATCTTAGAGTTCCTTCTACAATGATTTTATTATAAATATGTTCTCTGGAATAAACAAATATTGCATTCAAGACTATTTATCTGCAAACTTGTTCTAAAGTAATAAAGGAAGAGAATGGAACCAGGAACCACTTAGAAATAGAGATAAGTAGCAAAGACACTTGCATGCCATGCTAAGCGCCTTTCCCCCAGAAGTAACAGAAGGCTAACAGGGAATATCACATAGCTCATTAGCCCATTCAATTAAAGTAAGCTTTGCGTTTGGTAATTTGCTCTTGTTCTGTAAACTGAACTGCTCCTCTCCTCAGTCCAAGACGTAGAATGGGAAGACGGTCTTCAGAGCCCAGCATCAACAAGAAAGATCTTGACTTTGTTAACTCTGCTCATGAACGAAACTGTTTGCTATTTGCCAGCAGCAATGTCAGAGTAGTCCTTCAGCACTCCAGCCAGATGTTCGTTGTGGGTCTTAAACCGTCGCTTTTTCTGTGAAGCTGGCTTTTTCCTCCTCTGAATGGGGGCCTACGAGAAAAGGTAAAAACAGAAACAGCTACTCAGAAGGGCTGAACAGCAAGGATTTACTAACGATGTGCAGAAACCGTTCTTCCTGCTAGGTGGCCCAGCTGCCCACGCCAACCCCCAACCACAGACGTGCACACCGCCACTGGGAATAACGGGGCTGGCACAAGAAACTCCCCAGAACGATTCTCGATACTTAGGTTTAAAAATACATCCACCATTACCAATAAAAAAAGATCTGAAGTAAATAAGGCAAAATACCGAAATACAGCAAAACTGGGAAGTGGCTACGCACACAAAGATTTGTTAAATATTATTCTCCATTCTTTTCTGTGTCCTTGAAATTTAAAATCACATTTTTAAAAGAAAGTCAACAAACTAAGCAACGATAGGAGAAAATAACTCATAAAAAAGTGCTGCCATTACACTAATTCATGGAGATCACTGGGCAATAAATCCAACCTTTTAGGGAGTCCTACAAATTCACTGAATAAAACACACACACACAAAATCCCAAAGAAGGCAAGCTACAAAGACTGACGGTAGACATGGGAAAGGGGGAGGAGCAGAGCACCTACAGTTAGGGTGTTGGTGAATTATTCCCCAAACTGGGTTTGTCCTTGGACTACAGACAACTGATTAGCTGGCAGAAGGCAATTCACAAGTCATCTTTCCATTACAAACCCCTCCTTTGATCGGGCTTTGAGACTATACAGTATCTGGTTCCTAAGGAATCTGAAAGTCAACAAGGACAACAATGTGATCAGGGCTGAGGCGGAGCCAGGGACCAAGACCACAGGGAGCAAGGGGGAGGGGAGCACAATTAAGGTCTTGAAGGCCAAGATGACGAAGCAAGCTCCTTTTAGAAACTGGGAGGGCAACATGTGGGCACTAGAAAATATTGGGTATGACTCGACCTTAAGAGTAGTCCCTGCTAAGACAGGGGCTGGAGGGGTAATGAGGAAAGCTCTCACATGCCTGGGCCGCAGCAGCCGGGGACAGAGATCCACTGGCCCCCAATAAATCAGACATGATCTGGTTTGCATCTGACCAAGATCACTGATTAGGACACTGAGAAAAAACTGGAAGAGAGAACCAACTACCGCTCTTCAGAGAGAACAGGAAGCAGGCTCACAGTTCAAAGAACAGAGGATTTTTTTTTTTTTTTCCCCTCAAGAGACTACATACCACTTTCTTTGGTCCAGATTCCTGCATGGAAGAAATACCCTGTCGCTTCAGATATTCTTCAATTTTCTCCTCATCCATTGAATCCACAGTGACGCTCCTCCAGAGTTTCTGAAACTCTGCCAACAAGATAGTAGTGATTTTACAACAGATGTTTACAAGCTATAGCATTTGTGATAAAAATCCAGGCCTCGCTATTATCTCCTCTGGTCTAAAATTGCACACCTAAGATTTCATTATAAAATCAAAGGAAGTAAGACAAGAACACTCAAATGCTGGACCGTGAGTAGCAGAAGGGGCTGGGAACAGTAGTGTTCTATTCTGAGTCTGGTAATGAAGGGCTGTGTCCCTGAAAACTCCCTGAAGCTGACATTCTCCTTTTAGTCCAAAAAGCAGTTCTCTCCAATGAAACAGTTAAAAATTCCTGTTCAACCCCTGAGCTCAGGATACTCCATTTCCTCTCCCTATCAGTAAAAAGAAACATGAAAGGAGATAGGGAATCAAAGTTTTATATGGGGTAAGAAGCTATAACAGTTCATTAACAAGAGAGACTTTTGAAACCAAAAAACCTGGAGATGGGGGACCAAGAGGTCATAAAGACTCTTGAAGAGTTTGGCTCAGTTATTTTACAGAATGGCCTTCACTTTGGGGTTGTCTAGTATTTCCTCATGATTATATTGAAGTTATACATTTTTGGCAAGAATATCACAGAAATGACGTGCCCTTCTCAGTGCAAAGGGTACATGATGTCAATGTCTTATTACTGAGGCTGATAAACTGATCGCTGGTGAAGCTGCTATCTGTCAGATTTCTCCACCATGAAGCTATTATTTTTCCCTTTGTAATTAATGAGGACCTTATGGGGAAATCTACTGAGACTAAGCAAATACTCCACTTCTCATCACACTTTTTGCTAACTTTAGCATCCACTGATAGCTCCTGCCTATAATTATTACTTGTGGGTCTATTGGCAAATTATTTCCATCATTCCTTCCAGATGTGTAAATTAGAATTCTACTGTAAGGAAGGACTATTCTTTCTCCATTTATTCAGTTGTTATTTGATGTAGTATGGACTCATGGATACTTATTTTACGGATTCGAATCAATTACTATCATTGTTATTCAAACTTGCTGGCTCTGGTTATTCAGAGCCCCTTCAGACTGTCCCTGTATCTTTTTTACTTGCTTTCCTTTTTCTTTTTGTTTTGTTGAGCACTTACTTTCTAGTACCAAAAGATGTTCCAAGCTCATCTTATATTTCCCCAAACTTGGAATCAACCATTTCATCAAGGAGTCCGGACTGCATTTATTGGAGAATGTTATCTAGAAACCAAGATCTGAACACTCTATTTTCTTTCTCTGTCAGTTTGGTTTTTGGCTTTTCTGTTTTCTGAAAACAGCAAATGATTAGGGGATATCAAATTTAAAAGCAGATGGATTTATTTTGGCAGAAGATCTCCAAGTATCATGAAAGTCAGGCATGCTCTAAACTATAGTAAATAAAGTAAGAACAGATTTAGAAATCTCCTAACAGAAAAGAAAAACAAGCTAAAATTTACAAATTCAGATTGGATCCTCTGAATTGAAGAGATCCCTGTCCCACTTATGCTAACAATGAAAACTGTGTAACAAAGTATGCCAGCAAAGGAAAGAAAATAAGCAAACTCATTAAAGAGGTTTTATGTAAATTCCTAAATAACTCATTCACGTTTTGGCTATGCCCAGATCTTTCCTGTGAAACGCAAAATTAGCAGACTCGTACAGTACAGCCTGGGAACCAGATGGCCTGGGTGTGAATCCAGGCACTCCATTTACTACATAACACGGGGCAAGTCACTTAACCCCTCTGCCTCAATTTCCTGATCTGCAAAACAGGGATAATACCACCGGTCTCATAGAGCTGTAGACATTAGAGTTAATGTATGTATCTCCCACAAAGAAAAAAACTATACCTGTTATAGTTATCATCATCATCTGACCTCTATCATCTCTTTTGGGTGCTAAGACCTCTAACGAAAGCAATATAAAACACCTAAGGATTGGCTAACAGATATGGGGTGATCTCATTTATGTAAATTAGAAAAAACTAAAATTCTACAGATTTTTTTTTTTTGCTTCTTCCATCCCTGTGGTGTCCTTTATTTTTTTAATTTACTTTTTTAATTTTATGATGTTGTTAGTCACCATACATCATTGGTTTTATGTGGTGATCCACGATCCATTGTTTTTGTATTAACACCTAGTGCTCCATGCAGTATGTGCCCTCCTTAATACCCATCACCGGGCTAACCAATCCCTCCTCCCCCCTCCCCTCTAAAACCCTGTTTGTTTCTCAGAGTCCATAGTCTCTCATGGTTCATCTCTCCCTCCAATTCCCCCTCCCCATTTTTCCCTTTTCCTAATGTCCTCCATGTTATTCCTTATGTTCCACAAATAAGTGAAACCATATGATAATTGACTTTCTCTGCTTGGCTTATCTCACTTAGCATAATCTCCTCCAGTCCCATCCATGTTGATGTAAAAGTTGAGTATTCATCCTTTCTGATGGCTGAGTAATATTCCATTGTATATATCACCACATCTTCTTTATCCATTCATCTGTTGAAGGGCATCTCGGCTCTTTCCACAGTTTGGCTATTGCGGACATTGCTGCTATGAACATTGGGGTGCATATGGCCCTTCTTTTCACTACATCAAAAATTCTACAAATTTTTTAAGATTTATTTTAGAGAGCACGCATGCAAGAGCATGAGCAGGGGGGTGGTAGAGAGGGAAAGGAAGAGGGAGAGAAGCAGAGTCCCTGCTGAGCAAGGAGCCCGATACAAACACACATACATAAATAATATGTTTTGGGGGGTGGGGAGGAACAGGGTTAAGGTTTTGTTTGAGTAGTTTCTAGCCATCACCATGTTTGATCCGGAGAGGCAAGCAAGGGAGAGAAAATTCTTGGGCCACCGGTGAGGCTCAAGTGGGCTCCAGGCAGGGTCAAGGTCACAGCTAGTAGAGAAGACAGCTCTGAAGCCGCTTCATGAAGCTGTGTCCCAGGCAACAGCGGGCCCCAGGCCTGCCTCACACAGTCATGCACAGAGAAGTGTGTCCCAGCCTGGGTGGGGATATGGCAGACCCCTCCCACCCCACCTGGCCTGCGCCCTCTTAGCTGTACCATTCCCGGTCCCCTTGGGAGCCCACCACCCAACAGGAGTGGAGATGGTAGCTCCCTGTGCACCAGGGTGGCAGCCTCACCAACTGGCCTTCACTGCTTTGATGGCACTCACAAGGTTCTGGGCCAGGTAAATACCAAAGATCTGGAGAAGGGCGATGCCCACAAAGACCCCATGCAGCCTTTAGTGCGGATGGAGCCCTGCTGCTCCAGCCCCAGTGGGAGCTGGCTATCGTGGCCACAACTGGGTATTGAGGACATCTTCTGCTGGGTCCCTGGCGCAGCAGGAGAAGGGGACCCCGCAGCGCTCCTGGCTCAGGTTCAAGTCAGTGCAGTTGAAATACAGATTGAGGGGTCAACCATTAGGCCCTCGGGCTCCACAACAAAACCACTATTCCTGAGCAAAGAGATTCCTGACATTGTTATTGATGGAAGAAACTGAGCTGGTCTTGAATCCAGTCCTTGCATATGAAGGCCAGGATCCCTGTTGCCAGCTCCAGGAAGAAAATGAGGCTGAGAAACACGGAGAAAAGCTTGCGCAGGAAGGTGTTCTCCCACAGAGCCCCAATGCCGCTGTCAAAGCCCAGCACTGACACAACACCTCCAACCGCTTCCAACAGCCACACGGGCTCAAGGCCTCCCAGATCTGTCAGTGCTGAGATGTTGCAGAGAATGCCCTTCTCAGCCCAGGCCCAGAGGCCAATGGCCAGGAACAGGGCTCCCAGCACCCAGAAGACAATGTTGAAGCCAAAAAGGCAGTATTTCCCACAGCAGCCGACCTCAGGTTCCTGGAAGTGCAGGTGCTAGCCCAGCATAGTGAGCAGCCACCCACTGGCCCAGAAACCAGAGCTGGGGTCAGGCCAGCCCTGCAAGGGCCACCCTGGGCTAGAGCTCCCCAGGCCATACCACATCCTCGTTATCCATTCATCAATCAATGGACACTTGGGCTGCTTCCGTATCTTGGAAGTAAATAATGCTGCTATAAACAGAGGGGTGCATGTATCCCTCTGAGTTCGTGTTTTTGTATCCTCTGGGTAAATACCCAGTAGTTCGACTGCTGGATGCGAGCATAGTTCTATTTTTAACTTTCTGTTGAACATCCATACTGCCTTCCACAGTGGCTATACATTACTTTTAACCCATGTCTTCATATTTAAAGTGAGTTTCTTATAGAAAGTATATACCAGGGTCTTGCTTTTGTATCTAATCTGAAAATCTGTGTCTTAATTATTATGTTTAGACAATTTACATCTGTCTCAATTATTATGTTTGAACAATTTAACAGTGAAAAGTATGTTAGATGATTTTGGATGTTTAAACAGATGAAAGTCTTAATTAGTATGTTTAAATGATCTACATTTAACACAATTATTAAGAACGACTGGAATAAAATCTATCACCTTACCATTTCTATTCCATGTACTCCTTGTTTTTTTTCCTTCTGTTTCGGTGTTCATTTGAATTAAGTGAGTGTATTTTTTCTGATTACATTTTCTATCTGTTATTGGCACATTATACTTTTTTACTGAGATATGACTGACACAACACTGTATTAGGTTTAGGTACAGAACACAATGATTTGATATATGCATATATAACAAAACAATTACCAAAGTAATTTAACACTCATCACCACACAATTACAATTTTTTTTTAAGATTTTACTTATTTGAGAGAGAGCGTTCGCGTATGCACACAAAGGGAGAAGCAGACTCCCCACTGAGCAGAGAGCCTGATGCGGGGCTCGATCCCAGGACCCCAAGATCATGATGTGGGCTAAGACGCTTAGCCGACTGAGCCACCCAGGTGCCCCTATAGTTACAATTTTTTCCCTGTGATGAGAACTTTTAAGATCCACTCTCTTTCAAATGTATAATACAGTATTTTTAACTATAGTTACTTGTTTTTCGAAAACAATGGTTTTAGTGGTTGCCCTAGGGTTTATAATACACGTTTAATTAATCAGAGCCTAGCTGGCAAGTAAATTATACCAGTTCACATATAGTGTAAAAATGCTATAGTTGTGGGGCACCTCGGTGACTCGGTTAAGCATCTGACTCTTGATTGTGGCTCAGGTCAAGATCTCAGGGTCATGAGACTGAGCCCCATGTTGGGTTCCATGTTCGGTGGGTGGGGAGTCTGCATGAGATTCTCTTTGCCCCCCGCCCCACTCCCACACACTCTCTAAAATAAATAAACCTTTAAAAATAAAAATTTTTAGGGGCACCTGGGTGGCTCAGTTTGTTGTCTGCCTTTGGCTCAGGTCCTGATCCCAGGGTCCTGGGATCGAGCCCCACATCAGGCTCCCTGCTGAGCTGGAAGCCTGCTTCTCCCTCTCCCACTCCCCCTTCTTGTGTTCCCTCTCTCACTGTCTGTCAAATAAATAAATAAAATCTTTAAAAAAAATAAAAATAAAAATTTTTAAAAAGATGTTATAATAGTATCCTTCTCTGACTTTTGAGCTGTCAGAAATTTTACTTTTATATTTGCTGTAAACATAAAATATATTTTAATACTTTTCCTTTATAATCAGTTATCCTTCTTTTTTCTTTTTTAAGATTTTATTTATTTCAGAGAGAGAGCACAAGCGGGAGGGGAGGCGCAGAGGGAGAAGCAGACTCCCCGCTGAGCAAGGAGCCCCATGTGGGGCTCAATCCCAGGACCCTGGGATCATGACCTGAGCCGAAGGCAGATGCTTAACCAACTGAGCCACCCAGGTGCCCCTTTTCTTTTTTCTTAAGTAGGCTCTATACATGGAGCCCAATGTGAGGCTTGAGCTCATGACCCTGAGATCAAGGTCTGAGCTGAAATCAAGAGTCGGAGACTTAACCAACTGAACCACCCAGGTGCCCCTTGAGCTCAAAGCAATTAATAAGAAAAAATTTTTAGTATACTTTTAAACGTTTTAATTAGAAAAACATGAATTTTATATTCACCTGCTACAACACACCTACTTATCTGTACAGATCCAAGTTACTATCTAGTATCACATCCCTTTTGCCTGAAAGAATTTCCTTATTGAATCTGGTAATGCAGGTCTTACGATAATGACTTATCTCAGTTTCTCTGGTACCATGAGAATATTACTCTGAAATTCTCCTTCATTTTTAAAAGACTGGTTTTAGGGTGCCTGGGTGGCTCAGTCGGTTAAGCCTCTGCCTTTGGCTCAGGTCATAATCTTGGGGTCCTGGGATAGAACCCCACGTCACACTCCCTGCTCAGTGGGGAGTCGCTTGTCCCTCTCCCTCTGCCCCTCCCCCCACCCTCTCATTCTCTAAAATAAATAAAATCCTTAAAAAAAAAAATTGGTTTTGCTGGGTACAGAATTCTAGGTTGAAAGTTCTTCCCTTTTGGGGTGCCTGGGTGTCTAAGATGGTTAAGCATCGGATATGACCCGAGCCAAAGGCAGATGCCCAACCGACTGAGCTACCCAGGTGCTCCTACCTTCAGTATTTTCTCATCATCATCAACTTTCAGCAGTTTGAATATAAATGCCTGGGTGCTTTTCTTGTCATTTGTTTTGGAGGATTATCTTGCCTCATTCTCTGAGCTTCTAGGATCTTTGGTGCAGTGTCTACCATTAGTTTTTCAAAATCCTTGGCCATTATTTCTTCTGCCCTATTCTCTTTCTCCTCTCCTTCTGGGATTTAAATTATACATTCTGACCATGTGATATTATCTCGCAGCTTTCTCTCTGCATTTTAGTTTAGATAATTTGCACAGGCCTATGTTCAAGTTTACTGGTTCTTCCTTTGGTTATGCCAAATATACTGATGAGCTTACTGAAGGCATTCTTTGTCTATTACTGTGTTTTTCACTACTAAAATTTTCATTTGGGGGCACCTGGGTGGCTCAGTCAGTTAAGCGGCTGCCTTCAGTTCAGGTCATAGCCTTGGGGTTCTGGGATCAAGCCCCACATTGGGCTCCCTGCTCAGCGGGGAGTCTGCTTCTCCCTCTCCCTCTGTGCTCTCCTCTCTCTCTCTCAAATAAAAAAAAAATCTTAAAAATAATTTTCATTTGATTTTCTTATAATGTCTACCTCTGAAATATCCTACACAATCGTGCATGTTGCCTGCCTTTTCTACCAGAGGCCTTAACATATAAATCATAATTATCTTAAATTCCATGTCTAACAATTTCCAGTACCTGTGTCCCACGAATTTTGTTAATTCCCTTGTCTCAATACTCTATCGCTTTTCTCCTTGTTTTTATGCCTGATACACACACACACACAAATATATACTAAAAGCAGGATATCCTCTGTAGGACAACTGAGACTGAGATAAACAGTCTTTGTGTCTGGATATGACCCTATCTTTCCTTATGCTAGGCCTTTAGGGTGTGGATGTAGTCATTCTATTGTCAGAACATGAGCTTGGTTTGCAATCTGTTGCTGCTATGGATACCTATAATGCACCACAGGCTTCAAACTGCTCTAGCCACACCTTGTGTTTAGGGTAGAGGCTTGTTTGCCAGAGAGTTTTTCTCATTGTCTACTCAACCTACAGTTTTAGGTCTTCCATTTAGCATGCATCTCATACAGTCTCTCTGCCTCCAAGCTCCTGCAACTCTCACAGAATTCCATTGTTACCCATTACTCTACATCTGTTAGCCTGGTATGGAGTGGGAGTTCTCTGAAATTCTGACTAAGCCGTGGTGACAGTCAAGTACTATGTTCTTGGTATCTTGGCATATGGCCTTCTCAATGTTCCTGCCCATCCCCCTGTGCTGAGGTCCTGGGCCCAGCACATGTTCCTGCCCCTTCCCCAGGGGTGGAAGGTTTTCTTTCTGTTCCATTCCCCCTGCAGGTTAGGGCTTCTGTCTCACAGCAGAGAGGCAGGAAGAAGCCTCAGACAGGGCTTCATGTCTTTCCTGAAGCATCTACCACTGTCCTCCTGCAGGCCTGCCCAATGAGGACAGTACCCAGTCCTATCCTCTCTTTTTTATAAGCAACCAGTGAAGTCTGTGGAAGAAAGCCTGCAAGTAGGTATGAATTCCCTCCCATGTGTTCTCAGCTCCCAAGGATTCTGTATCTTCTTGCTAGTCCAATTTAAGCCTTTAGCAGTTCATTAAAAATTTTAGGGGCGCTTGGGTGGCTCAGTCAGTTACGTGTCTGCCTTCGGCTCAGGTCATGATCCCAGAGTTCTGGGATCAAGCACCACGTGGGGCTCCCTGCTCAGCGGGGAGCCTGCTTCTCCCTCTGCCTCTGCCCCTTCCCCCCTCATGCTCGCTCGCGCTCTCTCTCTCTCTCAAATGAATGGATAAAATCTTCAGGGAAAAAAAAAATTTTTTTAACTGAATTCTTCTGAGTGGTGTTCATTTTGTCTGTCCCACGTAAACAAGTACTTACATCCCATCTTTTCTTGGAGGTGCCTGTCTTTCCTTAGATTTCAGGTTAGGTGGTTGTCCTGCAACCTCAGCTCTCTGATGGACTCAAGAAAACTATAAATTTGCAGCTGTTCAGGGTTTATTATTGCTGTATGAGTGCAACAGTACTCTGATCAGCTTTCTCCACTTTAAGTGTAAGCCAGAAGTCCCCCATCTATCCACTTTTTTGGCTAAAGAACAATGTGATTAATGCAACTAGCTCTGCTCGGCTTATCTGAGAGAAAATAGCTTCAGGTCAAACTTCTAAGTCAGCAATAAAAACATCACTCTAATTCCAAGACAGCACAAAATATTGGGGTTTTTAAAATATTTATTTGAGACAGAGAGAGAGATAACGAGCAGGGAGAAGGGGTAGAGGGAGGAGCAGACTCCCCACTGAGCAGGGAGCCCAAAGTGGGACTTGATCCCAGGACCCAGGGATCATGACCTGAGCTGAAGGCAGACACTTAATCGACTGAGCCACCCAGGCGCCCACAATATTGAGAGGTGCCTGGGGGGCTCAGTTGGTTAAGCATCCGACTTGATTTCAGCTTAGGTCATGATCTCAAGGTCGTGAGATCCAGCCGTGTCAGGTGCTTCGCTCAGTGGGGATTCTGCTGGAGATTCTCTCTCCTTCTCCTCTGCACCCCCTACTCACTCTAAAATAAATAAATCTGGGGCACCTGGGTGGCTCAGTCTGTTAAGTGTCTGCCTTGAGCTCAGGTCATGATCCCAGGGTCCTGGGATCAAGCCCCATGTCGGGTTCCCTGCTCAGCAGGGAGCCTGCTTCTTCCTCTCCAAAGCAAGCAGATCTGAATTTTAAAAAATAAATCAATCTTTAAACATAAAACACCAAACCAGAATTTTATGTCAAATTTACCATAGCTGTTGAAGTATGTCATCCAAAAAAAAGAATAGTTCAGGCATTTTAACCCATGACATGTTAAATTCTAACTATCAACATGTAAAATTATCTTTATCTAAAATAAATATTACGTGATATAACTGTGTAACAAACTGTATACATTTTTCTGCTAAGAAAAAAGATAAAAATAAAAGTATATATATGATAAAAACATCTTTTACTCAACTTTCAGTCAATACACCCAGCAGCATTGCAGTTTCAGTTCCTTGAAGGCTGAAACTACTGTGACTTCCTACTTGACATGTCTAGAGTTTACAGACTTCAGGCCTCTTATGTCACAATCAGAGGCAATAATACCTATTAGAATAGTGACAGCAATGGTCTAGAAAGCTAATATGTATATTAACATACCACCAAAAAAATAAATACAATATAAATTTTAATGGTACAATGGAACTGAAAGTACATTAAAACAAAATTTAGGGTGCCTGGGTGGCTCAGTTGGTTAAGCGACTGCCTTCGGCTCAGGTCATGATCCTGGAGTCCCGGGATCGAGTCCCGCATTGGGCTCCCTGCTCGGCAGGGAGTCTGCTTCTCCCTCTGACCCTCCTCCCTCTCATGCTCTCTGTCTCTCTCTCAAATAAATAAAATCTTAAAAAAAAAAAAAAATTTAACTACTTTCTTTGCTAAAAAAGTGTTGCTTGTGCTATTTTCAGAGGAAAATCCCTGAATAAAAAACTTCAATGGGGGAACTTGGGTGGCTCAGTCGATTAAGCATCAGACTCTTGACTTCAGTTGATGATCTCAGGGTCATGAGACCGAGCCCCACATAGGGCTCTGCACTGGGCATGGAACCTGCTTAAAATTCTCCCTCTTAACTTCTGCCCCTCCCCCTCTAAAAAAACTTTTTTAAATGTCTTTGGGGTTTTTTTTGATAAAACATTTCTACATTAATCCCTGTCTTTCCTTAGCTTAGTGCTGTTTCAGTATTTAAATATTACACGTACTATGTAAATGTACCACAGCTGTGGGCGCCTGGGTGGCTCAGATGGTTAAGTGTCTGCCTTCGGCTCAGGTCATGATCCTGGAGTCCTGGGATCAAGTCCCGCATCGGGCTCCCTGCTCGGCGGGGTGTCTGCTTCTCCTCCCTCTGACCCTCCTCCCTCTCCTGCTGTCTCTCATTCTCTCTCTAATAAATAAATAAAATCTTTAAAAAAAAAAAATGTACCACAGCTGTATAAATACTTAAGATAAACAATGGAAAGCAGGGCCTGATTTTTTTTTTTTTTAAGATTTCATTTATTTATTTGACAGAGAGAGAGCACAAGCAGAGGGAGCAGGACAGCAAGAAGCAGGCTCCCTGCTGCCAGACGTTAGGCTCAATCCCAGGACCCTGGGATCATGACCCAAGTCGAAGGCAGATGCTTAACCGACTGAGCCACCCAGGCAAACAGGGCCTGATTTTAAAGTCAAGATCTCAGAGAATCCCAAATTTAATTTTAATGTATGCAAGGACAAAAAATGTACAGGTGACAGAGGCACAAAGAAAAATCATCTGTTTTTCTCTAATTTTATAAAGTCATTGCAAGAAAATACAAATTCAAGATAACCCTTATTTTCTACGAGGCTGGCAAAGTTAACTAAAAACATCTAGTACTGGTAAGGGTAAAGAACTGGATACCTTTTCATAGACTGCTGTGAAGGTAAATGGGTCCCCCAAAATTGGTGCGAACTTTACAAAAGGCATGACAGGCAATGTGTTGAAGATGTTTTAAATATGCCTTATTTTCTCATCTCGCAATTCTACTTAAAAGAAAACTACAATAAGGAAATAATCAGGCAAGTGCACATATATTTATGTGCAAGTATTAAGTATTATTTATAATAGCATATAGCAAAACAAAAACATTTCATTTCTATCTGTGGAGCATCAGGAAAATTGTTTTAAAGTACATCCGAATGGAAAGCCATAAAAAAATAATGAACTAAAACAGCATCAGAGCCCCAGGAAAAGAGCTTCTGGGAGAAGCCCTGTATTCTAAGGATAAAGCTGAAATTGTTTAAGTTTCTAGGCAGAAAAGAATGAGTTAGAAAAAATGAAAGAAAAGTCAGACTGTCACTGGACTTCTCACCAGGAACACCAACAAACATTCTATAACTGCAAAAGATCATCGCAAATGTGGCCTCAGACTGTTATACAGGCTCTGGTTCTTTGCTATCTGACAAAACGCAAGTCTACGGATCACTTAGTCAATAACCAGATAGCTAAAGTAAACGTGAATAAATAACCAGATGAGATTTAAACACCTAGTATTTCGGGACTATTTGGTATTTCCAATTCTTCCAATAATAGCTAATATTACTGTTACTATTACTCTTACTATGTGCCAGGCTCTGTTCCAAGCTCTACACACATTTATTTTTAACTCATTTAATTCTCCTAAGGACCATGAGACAGATACCCTTATTCCTATTTTATAGATGAGAAATCTCAGAAGTATCTTGCCTAAGCTAATAAGGAGCAGAGCTAAGATACAAACTTACAGGTTAACTATTCAAACCATCATCCTGACCACTGCATTTATATACTGCCTCTAAATGAGTAAGATCCTGATAAAAGGAAATAAATGCCTTTGTGAAATAAGACATATACCTAAGTTCAACTACTCTGTGTTCACTTACCTATTTGACTTCCTAAATTACTACAAATAAGCTCTCTCCTTACTTGTGCTATATCTCATTTTAGGACATTTGCTTCTATTACAGATAAAATGAAGGGGGAGTCTTCAACGTGACTGAAAGCTTCATCACTCCAGTATTTCCTCTTAAGCTAAGACTGCCATCTACTGGACTAACACAAAAATCTCCATCAATACAATAGGACAAAGCATTTTGAGTAAAATACAAACAAAGAGGAAGAAGAAGATAAATGTTAAGATATGCATCAATTTTCAGTGGATCTTCTCTGGAAACACACACAACTTATATCATTTGGAAAAACTCACTTTTTTTAAATTAGTGATGTATGCCGCCGTACTGACAATTTCAACTCCAAGAACAGTGTCCGAACCCTGAAGTTCCTGCGGATCGTGACTTATTCCCCCAGCGTCTACAGCACTATACAAACATCACAATGACAGTATGCAAGAACCACCATCTGTGTTCCCGTGTCAATGTTCCCTCAGCCTTAGGTAAGCTCAAGAACGGAGACCTTATTCACTTTGACATCTCTGTATCACTGAATGTGCTGAATGAAAGAATTCAAGAAAAGAAGTCTGAAGACAACATATCTTAATTAACTGTTGTCTATTTTATAAACACAACTGTACCTTTAATATAATTCTCAAACCAGACAGTTTTGCTTCCTGTGGAACATTTGGTAATGCCTGGATACATTTTTGGTCGTCACACTGTGGGGGAAGGTATGCTACTAGCATCTAAAGAAGCCAGGGATTCTGCTAAATATCTACAATGCACAGTGACAACCCCAACACCAAAAAAAATTATCCAGCTCCAAATTATCAATACCGCCGTTGTTGAAAAACCTTTCTTCCTCCCAGCCGTCTGTCTTAGAAAGTATAGAGATTAATGAAAAACACCAGTTGATAATAAGAATCAAATTCTGTTTACATATATAAAGTACTTTTTATGTTTTTTACACACGATTTTCTAGGAACATACAATGTATAATAGAGAATATAGTATGATTAACCTTTGAAAATCTCAGAAAAACATCACTTTGTATTTTGCAGACCTTTGCCACACATTCTTTATCACTTAAGGAAAACACTAATTATGGTATATAGGTTGCCATTGCATCACACCTGTATTGGTCCATTTGTAGCCATCACACTCAATGGTGACTCTACATATAAATGTAGACACTGGTTATTTATATTCCTTTTATATTCTAATATAAATATGCTTGAATAATTATAAATATTGAAATATATTTGTAAATATAAACCAATTTCCTTTTTTTTCTCCTTTCTGTTAGGGTACTATACTTTTTTTTTTTTTTTTTAAGGGGGGATAGCAAAGGGAGAGGGAGAGAAAGAATCTTAAGCAGGCTCCACCCCCAGTTCAGAGCTCGATCTCAAAACCCTGAGATCATGACCTGAGCTGAAATCAAGAGTTGGACACCTAACCGACTGAGCCACCCAGGTGCACCTACTTTTTTTTTTTTAAGTAAGCTCTGTGCCCAGTGTGGGGGCTTGAACTCACCACCCTGGGATCAAGAGTCACATGCTCTACTGACTGAGCCAGCCAGGCATCCCTGTATTATACAAACTTTTAAGAAATTATGTCTCAAAGTAGGTTATATCATCTAGAAATTTTATTTTACAAGAGCAAAGAACATGTTACAAAATATTTGTTCCTCAGGCTCCACTGAATCAGATTTAAGGATTAAAAACAACTGGCCTACGAAAAAAATCAAAGTCTTTACTACAGCCTTTGCTTTTACTACTGTCTGCTTGAACCCCACTTCCCCCACAACAGCACCCACATGGGCACCACTCTGGTACTCTGCAAGGCTAGCTCCATCTCATTCTTCCACAGCCGTCTTCTCGGAGTTCACCCCTCCTACTGCTTTACCAGCTTGCACATACTTCATTTGTCTCTTTCCTAGAATTTGATACAATCTGTCATCATGTTTTATTTTTTATATTGTTTACTTTATCCTTTAGAATGCAAACTCCATAAAGGCAGAGACTTGTCTATCTTGTTCATTACTGTATCCCCTGCATTTAGCAAAATAACTGGGGCATATAGTAGGACATCAGTAAATATTTGTTGAATAAGTGAACTCTTGTTGAGTAAGTGAATTCAGGAATACACAGATTGTTACCAAAATCCCAGAAAGTGTCAATTAGGAAATAAAAACAAAGAACGAAGTTGATAAAATGATACCTATAGTTTAAGCAAATTAGAGATACAGAGAATCACTCTGTAGATATGAGAACCTCCCAAAATTATACTTTCCAAACAAATAATGGGAGAATATATCATGTAATAAAGATAATTAATATAAAATGACACTTCAAAAGTTAAAACCAACTATATGCCAATTACAAAGGAAATATTTAAACAAAAGAAGACAGGGTATACAGTAAAAGAATGGGCGAAAAGGGGCGCCTGGGTGGCTCAGTCGTTAAGTGTCTGCCTTTGGCTCAGGTCATGATCCCAGGGTCCTGGAATCGAGCCCTGCATCGGGCTCCCTGCTCAGCGGGAAGCCTGCTTCTCCCTCTCCTACTCCCCCTGCTTGTGTTCCGCCTTTCACTGTGTCTCTCTCTGTCAAATAAAAATCTTAAAAAAAAAAAAAAAAAAAAGAATGGGCAAAAATACATCAGTCCAAAAAAAGGGAAGGGATTAAAAGAGTAATATGAGATAAAGCCAGACTTCAAAGAACATTAAATACAACAAAGAGGGATGCTTTACAATGATTATGATACAATCCTTAAACTATGACTGTCAAGAATGTTTATAAACCAAAAATTCTGCAGGAAAACATAACCAGGAAGTAATAGCAAAATTAAAACAACAAAAAAACAATGGCAGATTTTAATGTTTGCTCAGTCACCACTCATATAGTCAAAAACTAGTATGTATAAAGGGTGATGTGACAGATATTTTTCTTTAAAATAAAAATAGAACAACAAAAGCAAAATAGATAAACCAACAGTTAGCATAACAAGGAAGTAAGGGAGAAAGTCCAAATACAAAAAGTTAGCAATTTAAAAAGGGAAAATTACAGAAAAAAATTAAATTATGGAGCCATACTCTGCAAAAACTATATGCTATTAAATCTGAAAATCAAAAATGGATGATTTTAGGAAAGCAGAAATTACCAAAATTAATTTATAATGTGGGAAACTTAATGAAAGACATAACCAAAGAAGATAAGAATACTGTGAAAGAAGCAACAAGACAGATACACTCATGGGCGTTTGTGTTCAAATCTTCAAGGAATTGAATACTCTCATAAGGAAAGAATGGAAAAGGAAGGAAAAAGGTAGGAAGGAAGAGAGGAAAACTGTACTTCTCTTTTGATGTATCCAGCATAACACACACAAACCAAACCCTGAGAAAGTAAACAAAAAAAGAAAACTGGATAGTAAAGCAAAAACCCTTAAATACATAGAAAAAGAGTCCAGAAATATATAGTTAAAAAAGCATTATTCTAGGAGTACAAGGACAGTCAATATTAGGAAATCTAGTAATATACTTCAACACCTATTAAATAAGTCCACAACAACAAAGACTTACTAGATGCAAAAATGATTTGTCAATTTCCCCTCCCAATACCTTCTGATATTATATGGCTATTTCATTAACATAAAAATGTATAATATTTGCTGCAGCATTATTAAGTACTTAAAAAAATCCATTCATCAGGTACACTTACATAATGGAATACTAAACAGCCATATAGCATTTTTATTTTTATTTATTTTTTAATTTTTTTTATTTGCGAGAGAGAGAGCACAAGAGGGAGGAGGGTCAGAGGGAGAAGCAGACTCCCTGCCGAGCAGGGAGCCCGATGTGGGACTCGATCCCGGGACTCCAGGATCATGACCTGAGCCGAACAAAGGCAGTCGCTTAACCAACTGAGCCACCCAGGCGCCATATAGCATTATAGAATACCTCTAACAGAGAAAAAGTAAACTAGAAAAATAAACATCAAACAATTTATACAATTTATTTACAGATATGTGGGAGTTTACTAACAAGCATACATGGTTACTTTTATAATCTGAGTGGAAGAAAGTGAAAATCCTCATCTTGGGGCGCCTGGGTGGCTCAGTCGATTAAGCGTCTGACTCTTGGTTTTGGCTCAGGTCATGATCTCAGGGTCTTGAGACTGAGCCCTGCGTCAGACATGCTCGGCCCAGCGTCTGCTTAAGACTCTTCCTGGGGCGCCTGGGTGGCTCAGTCGTTAAGCGTCTGCCTTCGGGATCGAGCCCCGCATCGGGCTCCCTGCTCAGTGGGAAGCCTGCTTCTCCCTCTCCCACTCCCCCTGCTTGTATTCCCTCTCTTGCTGTGTCTCTCTCTGTCAAATAAATAAATAAAAATCTTTAAAAAAAAAAAAAAAAAAAAAGGACTCTCTCTTCCTCTCCTTTTGCCCCCCCTCTTAAATACATCTTTTTTTCCCAAATAAATAAATCTTAAAAAAAAAAAAAAGGAAAGAAAGAAAAGGAAAATCCTCATCTTGTCCTTATAAGCCAAGTAATAAGGAGATAGGAAGAGTTTAAGCCAACAAAGCCCATATAAAATGGCAAATGAAAACAGGAGTAATATTAAGAAATAGAAATATAGAAAAAGGTACACAAACAGGAAAAAGCTGAGTAAAGTTACAACAGTGATATCCACAGAAAAATTGCACTGGGGACAGAAAATACTAATGACTTGGTATAATGATTACTGTGAGGATTATAGCGGAACAGAATGATTCTCTTAAAATTTCTCCAATGAATTATTATCAAGAAATCCTAGAGTTCCACCCTATTCTTACAGAGCTACTGCAACCTCACCATTTGCCCCAATTTGAACATCTACAGATCTGCTGCACTATGCTGCCATCTGCAGAGTGGACTTAATACTAAAAATTCCCTGAGAACATTCAATTATTTTGATTGTTAAAGGTAACAAGAAAAATGGCAGAGAAACTAAAACTAGTGCTATACAGTATTAGAAAGTGAAGAAGAGAGACAGCAGGTGTAATCAGTAACATGATAAGAATAAGTCAAAATACTTCAAGTTGAAAAATCAAGAAATAAAAATATAAGCATATTATTTAATACAATAAGGGAACCACCAAAGAATTAAAATAAAACCAGTTAAGTAGTGCCACAAATGAAAGGGACTCAAATTAGCGAAAGGAAAAACATACCTGCTTTTCACTGTAAGATCTTCCTACTTGAACATGTGATACTTATGTTTTTTAATACTGCATTTTTTCAAATGGATTAACTATGCCAAAGAATAAAGGAATCAGCTATTTTTTTTTAAACCTGTAAGTATCTTAAAGATTAAGTCCACCCCTATGTTTTTTCGAAGGGTCAAGTCAATTTGACAATTACAAAAGTTTCCATAAAAAGCAAAACTGTGAGTAAAGGAGACTCAAGCAATACAAAAATTGCTAAGCCAAATCTTTCTTAAATGAGCATCTATCACTACAATATAAAAAAGAAATTCACTACTCCCTTATTTACACACAGAAGCTTACCTTATTAGAAAGTACAATATACAGAATAACTGGAATACTTTGAAAACAATTTTTTAAAGTAACAAACATTTACTGAGAACCAACTGCATACAAGGTACTCTCAATCACAATTTTCCACCAAAATACAACATTCTATTTCCTAAAATAAATCATGGTCATCTAAGTAACTTCAGATTGACTGAACTCCTATCTACAAGCACCACAAGCCTGAGTATCTACAGCCAGATAACATATGAAAGAAAAACTTACATAGTACAAATTACAAAATCATAATCAAGATATGTATGGGCTACTAAAGGGATAAGAATTATATGTCCATTTTTTATACAAAATTATTTCTTCAGTAGAATCTCTTTTATTCAATACAATAAACAAGAGTCACTAGGCCTCCCAGGCAGTCATAGCAATAGTTTCACTATTTGGAATCTAATATTACTTTGTTACTTTATGTAATTCTATATTGTTAGAATTTTTTGGTATGAGTTTGTATTACTTTTCAAATTTTATAATTAAAATGGCGTTTAGTCCTTTTCTTGCCTTTTTAGTTCAAAATTAATACAATTTACAGTACAATATATTTGTCTAAATGAGAATTTCTACTTGTATAGTAAAGATTTCCATGACTAAACCCTTGTTTAACTATTTTACCTGACAAATATTGATGAAATATTTTTTTTTAAAGATTTTGTTTGAGAGACAAAGCCCTCACACAAGCAGGGAGTGGGGGGAGCAGAAGGAGTGGAAGAGAGAGAATCTCAAGAAAACTCTGCACCAAGCGGGGAACCCAATGCAGGGCTCAATTCCACAACCCTGAGTCCATGACCTAAGGCAAAATCGAGTCAGAAACTCAACCAACTGAGCCACCCAGGTGCCCCTGAAACATTTTTAAACTAAAATTCAAAACATAGGTATCATACGTTTAGTACAAGATTCAACAGAAGCTTACTTAGCATCTGACTCTACAATAGTCAGAAAAAAGTAATCTTGCCTATCCAGTCTGATAATCAAAAGACTCACAAGTTATTTAAGAGAATATCAGTCACCAACAAAAGTTTGTTTTTTCCCATCCTGCATCAAGCTTTCATATCAAGATATGAAGTAATATTTGTAAAATAACAGAATTAAAGAAATAAGCTACTTGGTACAGCTGAGCTATAAGCATATCATAACCTACTATACTATGATAAGTACAATTAACCTAAAATCTTTCAAATTACATATTTCAAATTGCATTCTGAGAAACAATGTTAGTGGTAAGATTATTAGCTGTGCTCTAAGAGATGATAAAGCTAAAAAGCACTACTATAAAATTTAAGTTATAACTTGATTACAAATATAAATTTTGTCACCTTCTATTTCTAACGTATTTGAAAATTAAACAGAAAGGCTCACCTTCATCCACAGAAAACTGACAGCTCTTATCATTGAAGAAAAGAATTTTCTTCTTATCAGGACGATTTACAAATAGTATCTGGTCCCCTAAAGCCTTAAATGATAAAAAAAAAAAAAAAAATTTTTTTTTTTCAGTTAACTCCGAATAAGCCCACCCCAAAAGATTTTTTTTTTTTTTGAACAACAAAGGACTCCCATTTCTTTTAACCTTCTGTATAGCATTAGAATCTAATGCACCTAATTTTAGTTCTTAAGTTTCTTTCATGAGTAGTTCTCACTACTTTTATGGATTGGTATTTCAAGACTTTTATTCTTAGAGATCTTCCGAAGTACAAAATGGAAAGTTACTTATTTTTGAAAAACAAAACCCAATCTATGTTTCAATTATGATTTGGGTCCACTGGAGTCTTTTTATTAATCTAAGAAAAACTGTGGGATCTTAGTGTTCTTACTTTTCCTCTACCTTATTCTGCCACTTATTTATCATTATTCATCAATTATTTCCAATTGTGCTTTAAAAAGCTACAACAGTAAAAAAAAAAAAAAAAAAAGAAGAAGAAAAAATGAAAGAATGATCAAATCACCTAGAAGTGTGATGCAATAGTGAAACAGCCATCTTTCAATTTTCTTACTGCATTGCCCAAACTGTTGTATCACCTTTCAAGAAGATATAAAAGACCACAGAGTGGTCTCTGTTGTCTTTTAAGCTTTCATTAAATATAGTGGACAATTCAGAATTTATTTCCTGCTCCTCAGAGCAATGACAAGAAAAATCTCATTAATAAATGAGAACAAGAATGCAAAAAGCCTGAGCACACTTCTAGACTCTAATGATGGTGAAATTCATCAGAAATAAAGTCTAAAACTATGAGTCTTTAGACAATAGCTCAGATTAATAATCTCAAGCTTAAGAATTAATGACTGAATGACATATTTCTAAGAACATAAAAAAATGAGGTATTTTCATTCAGTTAGTTATTCAACAGGAAAGAATTCACCATAGAATACAGTGTGATAAGAGCCCTTGCCATTTCACTTTGCTAACATATAATAGTAGTCTTTCATCTTTCTGATGCGTTTGCCAAAATGTACTTGATACAGAAGTCTGCTATGTTAAAATCTTATAAAAATTTCTAATAAAGCTGTTCTTCACCATCCCTTCATTCTTATTTATATAAATTACTCATGACATGAAATACTTTGAAAAATAATAAGACTCCAACGTACCCAAGTGGTAAATGGTAACCATTATATATGTAAAATAAACTATGAGAACTCAAAAGACAGTGCAGAAAGGAATTAAAGAAGACACAAATAAATGAAAAAATATCCATGTTCATGAATTAGAAAACTTAATATTGTTAACATATCAATACTAAAAGCAATATGCAGATTCAACACAATCCCCATCAAAATTCCAACGGTGCATTTTGAAAAAGTGGAAAAATCCTGAGAAGAGTCACAAAAGACTCTAACCAAAACAATCTTAAAAAAAGAATAAAGTTGGAAGTCTGATAATTCCTGATTTCAAAACATAGAAGATTCGGGGGGGGGGGCGCCTGGGTGGCTCAGTCGTTAAGCGTCTGCCTTCAGCTCAGGTCGTGATCCCGGGGTCCTGGGATCAAGCCCCACATCAGGCTCCCTGCTCCGCGGGAAGCCTGCCTCTCCCTCTCCCACTCCCTCTGCTTGTGTTCCCATTCTCACTCTCTCTCTCTGTCAAATGGGTAAATAAAATCTTGAAAGAAAAAAAAAAAAAAGAAGAAGATGATTCTGGGAAGAAGACAAAGTAAGAAGCACCAGGAACTGGTCTCCCAACGTAGACAACAATTACACTGGCAGCATCAGTCTCATGTAACTATTTTGAAACTCTGGATCATAGCCTTGAAACTAGGGGAAGACCTGGACGATGTTAAAGACATACAAAAACAACTACATAAACAAAGAAAATTAGAGTGATAATGCATGCCCTGGAAAAGACTTAGGAAAGTCCTTAAAAAAATCTTAAGTTTACACCTCCGGCTAGTCCTTAGCACAGACAGCCTACAACAATCCAAAACAAAAAGAATATAAAAAACAGGAAAACCTGGGGAAGGAGGAGAATCCGTTATCCAGAGTTATAGTATTATTAGATTCAAAGGTCTAGTTTTCAACAACAAAAATTACAAAGCATACAAAGAAACAGGAAAGCATGGCCCATCTGAAGGGAAAAAAATCAACAGTCCCTAAAAAAGACCTTACGGTAAATATACTACACAAAGACTTTAAAACAATTGTCCTAGAGATGATCAAAGAACTAAAGGAAGATGTGAGGAAAGTGAAAATATATTAACAAAATGGAAATATTGATAATGAGATAGAAACCTAAATAAAATCACAAAGAAATTCTGGTGCTGAAAGTAAAAAAATGAATGGAAAATTTCACTATAGGGATTCAAAGGCATTTTTCAGTAGGGAGAAGAATCAGTGAACATGAAAATACAAGAATGGAAATTATCAAGTTTAAAGAACTGACAAAAAGGACTGGACCACCTTGGGGCTCAGTTAGTTAGCATCTGCCCTTGGCTCAGGTCATGATTGCAGGGTCATGGGATGGAGCCCCACAGTCAGGTTCCTGCAGGGAGCCTGCTTCTCCCTCTCCCCCCCTGCTTGTGCTCTCTCTCGCTCACTCGCTCTGTCAAATAAATAGATAAAATCTTAAAAAAAAAAAAAAACTGACAAAAAGGATTGAAGGAACAGTGAACAAATCCTAAGAGACCTCTGGGACACCAACAAGCAGATCAATGTACGAACTGTGGGAGTCCCAGAGGAAGAGAGAGAGAAAGGGGCAGACAGCATATTTCAAAAAATAATGACTGAAAACTTCCCTAAGTTGAGGAAAGATATGAATATAATAAACATTCAAGAAGCTCAATGAACTCCAAAGAATATGAACTCAAAGAGACCCACACTGAGACACATTATAAATAAACTTTCAAAAGACAAAGGGAGTCTTAAAAGCTGCAAGAGAGAAACAAACCAGCGCATACAAGGAAGGGATCCTCAAAAAAATTGTATTTCTCATCAGAAACTTTAGAGGCCAAGAGCACCTGGTGGCTCAGTCAGTCAAGCATCCAACTCTTAGTTTCGGCTCAGGTCATGACTGTGTCAGGCTGCTTAAGATTCTTTACCCTTGGGGCACACCTGGGTGGCTCAGTCGGTTAAGCGGCTGCTTTCGGCTCAGGTCATGATCCCAGGGTCCTGGGATCGAGCCCCGCATTAGGCTCCCTGCTCAGCAGGGAGTCTGCTTCTCCCTCTCCCTGATGCTCTGCCTGCTTGTGCTATATCTCTGTCATATAAATAAATAAAATATTTTTTTTAAAAAAGATTCTTTCCCCCTCCATCACCCTCCCCCTCTGCTCTTTCCCCACTCGCACTTGCGTGTTCTTTAAATTTTTTAAAAATAATTTTTAAAAAGCTGAGGGATTTCATTACCACTAGGATCTACCAGGCAAGAAATGTGCAAGGGAGTCATGCAAGGTAACATAAAAGAATCAGTAACTCAAAGTTAATATGAAGAGATAAAAATCTCACTGAAGATAAATACTAAATACATGGGCAATTATAAAAGCTAGTATCTCAAATTCCACATATCAGTGAGATCATATAATTGTCTTTCTCTAATTGACTTATTTCGCTTAGCGTAATACCCTCTAGTTCCATCCACATCGTTGCAAATGGCAAGCTTTTTTTTTTTTTTTTTTTTTTTTTGAGAAACAAGACAGAGGATCATAGGGGAAGAGAGGGAAAAATGAAACAAGACAAAACCAGAGAGGGAGACAAACCATAAGAGACTCTTTTTTTTTTTTTTTTTTAAGATTTTTATTTATTTTTTAGAGAGCGAGCGAGAGAGAAACAGCATGAGAGGGGAGAGGGTCAGAGGGAGAAGCAGGCTCCCCGCTGAGCCGGGAGCCTGATGTGGGACTCGATCCCAGGACCCTGGGATCATGACCTGAGCCGAAGGCAGACGCTTAACCATCTGAGCCACCCAGGCGCCCCACCATAAGAGACTCTTAATCTCAGGAAACAAACTGAGGGTTGCTGGAGTGGAGGGGGGTGGGAGGGATGGGGTGGCTGGGTAATAGACATTGGGGAGGGTATGTGCTATGGTGAACACTGAATTGTTTAAGACTGATGAATCACAGGGCGCCTGGGTGGCTCAGTCAGTTAAGCGTCTGCCTTCAGCTCAGGTCATGATCCCGGGGTCCTGGGATCAAGTCCCGCATCAGGCTCCTTGCTCTGCAGGGAGCCTGCTTCTCGCTCTCCTCCCCACTTGTGCTCTCTCTATCTCTGTCTCTCTCTCTCTCAAATAAATAAATAAAATCTAAAAAAAAAAATTAAAAAAAATTTTTAAATGACTGATGAATCAGACCTGTATCCCTGAAACAAAGAATACATTATACATTAATTAAAAAAAAAAAAAAAGCTAGTATCACTGCAGCAAAAGTTTGTAACTACACTTTTTGTTCTCTACAGATTTAAGAGACTAATACATTTTTAAGAAGCAATTATCAGTCTAATAACTAGTATCACTGTAACTGTTTTGTACCTCCAAATTTTATCTTCTACATAATTTAAGAGACTAACAGATTTAAAAGAATTATTAGTTTATGTTTTGGAGCAATGTGTGAAGATGTAATTTTGTGACCTTTACAACAAAAAGGTGTGGGAATGGAGCTGTAAAGGAGTAGAGTTTTAATATGCTACTGAAGTTAGGCTAATATAAATACAAACCAATACAAATGTTGTAACTTTAGGATGTCAAATATTCCCCATGGTAACCACAAGGAAAATAGCTATAGAAGATACATGAAGGAAATGAGATAGCAATTTAAACATTTTAATATTTAAAAAATCAACCAGGGGCACCTGGGTGGCTCAGTCAGTTAAGCATCCAACTCTTGATTTCGGCTCAGGTCATGATCTTGGGGTTGGTGAGATGCAGCCCTACATCGGGCTCCATGCTGGGCACTGGAGCCTGCTTTAAGATTCTCCTTCTCCCTCTCCTTCTGCCTTTCCCCCCACTCTCTCTCTCTCTAAAAAAAAAAAAAAAAAATCAACTAAACACAAGACAGTAATGCAGTAAAAGGAAGAACAAAAATGCAAGAAGGCATATAGAAAACTAATAGCAAAATGACATCCCCTTGTAAGTAATTAAAAAGATGGTTAAACTCTGCAATCAAAAAAAGAGATTGCAGGCAGCCTCAGCAAGCATCTGAGCCCCTCCAAAACACATCCCCCCACCATCCAGTGGACAGCTTCCAATGAATGGCACCAGCAATCCACCCCCAAGCCGCCCCTACCCTGGGGAGGCCAGCCATGCACACTAGAGTGCCTGCAGCTGTTGCAGCCGGGCCTCTCAGCCAGATGGGTCAGGGTCAGCCCCATTCGCCAGTGTACCACTAGCAGCTGCCGCTGGGCCTCACAGCCACAAAGGAGGACAGTCCTGCACATCAACAAGTTCACACCAACTGTGGCCCAGACACAAGAGAGTGCACACAGCCCACAAAGGGGATACCCCTGGGGTACCTGCCTCAGGTGATGAAGGGGGTTTGCACGGCTGAGCCCCCACAGGACACCTTTTACATAAAGCCACTCCTTCAAAACAGGGAAACATAACTGATCTAACTAGTATACACAGCTAGGCAAAGCAAGGAGACAGAGGAATATATTCCAGAAGAACAAAACAAAGCTTCAAACAAACAAACAAAAAACAAAAACCCTAAATGAAATGGAGGTAAGCAATCTACCAAATAAGTTCAATGTTGGGGCACCTGGGTGGCTCAGATGGTTAAGTATCTGCCTTCGGCTCAGGTCATGATCCCAGGGTCCTGGGATTGAGCCCCAGGCATCCTGCTTCTCCCTCTCCCTCTACTGTTCCCCCTGCTTGTGCTCTCTGTCAAATAAATAAATAAAACCTTAAAAAAAAGTTCAATGTCATGACCAAAAAGATGTTCACCAAACTCAGAAGAAAAATAGGAGAATACAGTGAGAACTTCAACAAAGAGAAAGTTTAAAAAGAGAGCTGAAGAATCAGAACTAAAGAATATAGTAACTGAAATGAAAAACACAGTATAGGGAATCAATTGCAGATCAGATGATGAAGAATGGATCAGTGATGCATAAGACAGGGTAGTAGAAATCACCCAATCAGAACAGCAAAAAGAAAAACAAATCATATCTGATTAGGGGTTAATATCTCAACTATATAAGGAACTCATGAAACTTAATATCAAAAAACAATCTAATTTAAAAATTGGTAAAGGATCTCAACAGACATGTTTCCAAAGAGGAAGGCCTACACATGGCCACCAACATGCTCAACCTCCTGATCGGGCAAATGCAAAACCACAATGACGGATCATATCACACCTGTCAGGATAGCCATTATTAAAAAGATAAGATATAATTGTTGGAGAAAAGGGAAATCTCAGGTACTGCTGGTGGGAATGTAAACTGGTACAACCAATGGAAAATACAGGGGCTCCTCAAAATATTAAAAATAGAACAACTGTATGCTCCATTAATCCAGTTCTGGTACTTATCCAAAGAAACAAAAAACACTAACTTAAAAAGATATATGCACCCCCTTGTACACAGCATTATTCACAATAACCAAGATATAAAAACCTAAGTGTCCACTGATGGATAATCGGATAAAGAAAATATGAATCGCTTCTCGGCCTTTTGGCTAAGATCAAGTGAAGAAAATATGATACACACACATAAATGGAATATTACCTAGCCATAAAAGAAGAAATCTTGCCATATGTAATAAAATGAATAGACCTTGAGGGCATTATGCGAAGTGAAATAAGTGAGACAGAGAAAGACAAATTTGTATTATCTCACCTTCATGCAGAATCTAAGAAAAAGAAAAAACAAAGCCTTGGTGGTTGCCAGACACAGCAGGTGTGGGATGGGGAAAATGCATAAAGTAGTCAAACTATCAAGTTATAAAGTAAGTCATGGGGATGTAATGTACAGCATGGTAACTACAGTTAATACTGTATTGCATATTTAAAAGCTGTTGAGAGAATAATTTTTTTTAAAGATTTATTTGAGAGAGAAAGAGAGAGAATGAGAGAGAGAACACATGAGAGGGGGAGGGTCAGAGGGAGAAGCAGACTCCCTGCTGAGCAGGTCAAAGGAGGAAGCAGACTCCCTGCCGAGTAGGGATTCTGCTTCTCCCTCTTCCTCTGCCCCTCCCCCTGCTCGTGCTCTTTCTCAAGTAAATAAAATCTTTATTATTATTATTTTTTTTTTTTGCGAGAGAGAGAGAGAGAGAGAGAGAGAGAGAGAAACAGCATGAGAGGGGATAGGGTCAGAGGGAGAAGCAGGCTCCCTGATGAGCCGGGAGCCCGATGCGGGACTCGATCCCAGGACTCCGGGATCATGACCTGAGCCGAAGGCAGTCGCTTAACCAACTGAGCCACCCAGGCGCCCTCAAGTAAATAAAATCTTTAAAAATAAATTAAAATACTGCTGAAAGAAACCAGACAACATAAATGTAAACACATCCCAGGTTTACAGATTAATATGTAGATAACTATCCAAAGTGATCTACAGATTCAGTGCAATCCCTATCAAAATCCCAATGATGTTTTTTGCAGAAAGAGAAAAACCCATCTTAAAATTCATATGGAATCTCAAGGGACTCCAAATAACCAAAACAATCTTGAAAAGGAAGAACAAAGCTGGAGGATTTACTTCTTAATTTCAAAACTTCCTACAAATCCACAGTAATTGAAAGTGTAATACTGGCATAAAGACTGTGAAAGAGAGAGCCCAGAAATAAATCATCCCCCACACGTATGGTCAAACGACTTTTGACAAGGATGCCAGGACAGTCAATGGAGAAACGACAATCTTTTCAACAAAAAGTGCTAGGAAAGTGGATATCCACATGCAAAAGAATGAAACTTGATCCTTACCAAACACCATATGTGAAAATTAACTTGAAATGGATTAGAGACCTAAATGTAAGCTCTAAAACTACAAAACTCTTAGAAGAAAACTTAGGGCAAAAAGCTTCTAATCTTGGATTTAGCAGTCATTTCCTGGAAATGCCACCAAAGGCAACAAAATAAAAGACAAATATGACTACACAAAAGTATTAGCATTTTGTACATGAAAAGACAGTATCAATGGAGTAGAAAGGCAGCTCACAGAATGGGAGAAAATACTTGCAAATCAAGTATCTAATAAGTGATTAATATCCATAATACATAGAGAACTCCTATGACTCAAGGACAAGCAAAACAACTCAATTCAAAAATAGGCAAAAGATTTGACAGACATTTCTCCAAAGAATATATACAAATAGGCAATAAGCACATGAAAAAAATAGCCTCAGTATCACTAATTATTAAATCAAAACTACAATGAGATAAAACCTCATATCCATTAGAATGGCTACTATTAAAAAAAACGGCAACAAAAACCCAGAAAATAAGTGTTGGCAAAAGGACATGAAGAAATCTGAACACCTGTGCACTACTGCCAAGAATATAAAATGGGAGGGGCGCCCGGGTGGCTCAGTCGTTAAGTGTCTGCCTTCGGCTCAGATCATGATCCCGGGGTCCTTGGACCGAGTCCTGTGTTGGGCTCCCTGCTCCGCGGGAAGCCCGCTTCTCCATCTCCCACTCCCCCTGCTTGTGTTCCCTCTCTCGCTGTGTCTCTCTCTGTGTCAAATAAATAAAATCTTAAAAAAAAAGGGGGGGGGGGCGCCTGGGTGGCTCAGTCGTAAAGCATCTGCCTTTGGCTCAGGTCATGATCCCAGGGTCCTGCGATCGAGCCCCGCCATTGGGCTCCCTGCTCCGCAGGAGGCCTGCCTCTCCCTCTCCCACTCTCCCTGCTTGTGTTCCTTCTCTCTCACTGTGTCTCTGTCAAATAAATAAAATCTTAAAAAAAAAAAAGACATATATATATATACACACACACATATATATGTGTATATATATATATATATATATGTATATATATGGTAAAGCTGCTATGGAAAACAGTATGGTGGTTCCTCAAAATATTAAAAACAGAATTACCATATTATCCAGCAAATCTACTTCTGGTTACATACCCTAAAGAATGGAAAACAGAGAGGCACCTGCGTGGCTCAGTCAGTTAAGCATCTGACTCTTGATTTCAACTGCAGTCAAGATCTCAGGGTCATGAGATCTGGCCCTGCATCAGGCTCCACACTCAGCATGGACTCTACTTATTCCTCTCCCTTCCCCTACTTGTGTGCACTCTCTCTCTAAATAAAATAAAATAATCTTTTTAAAAATTAAAAAAAAGAAGAATTGAAAGCAGTGTCTTGAAGAGAGATTTTTAAAAAAATATGTTAATAGCAGCATTATTCCCAACAGCTAAAAAATGGGAGAAACCAAACAGATAAACAAACTGGTCAATGTAGTATTATCAGCCTTAAAAAAGAAGGAAATGCTGATAAATGCTGCAACATGGAGGAACCTTGAGGATACTGTGCTAAGTGAAATAGGCCAATCACAAGACAAGAATGTATATAATTCTACTTATTTGAGTTACTTAGAGTAGTCAAAATCACAGGAAGTAGAATGTTGCTTGCTAGGGACTGGAGAAGTGGGATAAGGAAAGCTGTTTAGTGGATTTATAAAATGTGAAAGTTCCGGATTATCTCTTGCACAACAATGTGAATATACTTAACACTAATGAACTGTACTTAGACATGCTTAATATGTCAAACTTTTACCTTATGTGATAGTTTTTACTACAATTTTTAAAAAAATTTTTAACTAAAAAAACAACCCTGAGGAGTAACTCATTCAATACACACCTTAAAAATAAATCCTATTTCAAATCTGAAAAAGGTTCTGCTTCGGGTAATAGCCAAGTCCCTTCTAAGGTAAGTTTTTTTTTGTTTTGTTTTGTTTTGTTTGTTTGTTTTTACAGAAAACTTACTATAAACTCTGGATATTTTCAAAAGAGTTCAAAGAATAAAAAAGATGTATTATATGCCACCCGCTGCAAAGAAGACAAAGTTTAGAGTTTGAGTCTAGCCAAGGTAACTGCCCATTTATACACAAAAACCAACAAAAACACTCTGGAGGAATATAATAGAATCTTGAGTCTTTATTACACATATAATTCACAAAATTTAAGACTCAACAGAAATTTATTAGACATACAAAGAAACAGGAAAACATGACCCATAATCAAGAAACGAAGTGCAGACCAGCCCCAAGATGACCCAACTGTTAAATTAGAAAAAGAGGATTTTAAAGCAGTTGCAAGAAATTATACTCTAGAGTGTACTGGAAAACAGGCTTATAATGAATGAAAAAAAAAAATCTCAGCAAAGAAACAGAAAATATAAAAAAAGAATGAAAAGCCTAGAACTGAAAAATACTAGCTCTAAAATAAAAAATTCACCAATGGGAATTTATAACAAATTAGAAGTAAAGAAGAAAAGTCCATGAACTTGACAATAGATCAAAACAAGACAAAACAAAACTGAAAAAAATAAACAGAGCCTCAATGACTTATAGGATAACACGTGTCACTTAATTACCAAGAAGTACAGGAGAGAAAGGAGCAAGTTTTACTCCAGAGGTAGCAAGACAAATGAACCATCAACAATTAGCATCAATCATTAGCAACTGTGAAGAACAGAGACTAGCAGCCTTTCCAACTGAGTTCCAACTTTAAACTGGAAATGTTATCTGTATGGCTTTCACTGACAGCTTTTTAGGAATTAAAACAGCCAGGTTATTAGTCAATGCTTTCGTGTTTAATACCTCTGGTTCCTTAGGTTAGCAGTGTCTACGAGCACTGTTGAAACAGCTCTTGTATACAAACGTAACTTCTGAGAAAAAGACTGAAGTGTCTTTGAGAAAACCTTTCCAGAAATATTCTGAAGACGCACTCATACCCAAAACCACCACAAAAGGGAGCTGTCAAAGTTACATAAAAATGGCTGCGCTCTGTCCTGCTCTGTAGCACAGGACCCAAACTTCAAATCTTCAACTGGCTCACCACAACCCCAAGTATATATAATGTAAACTTTAAAAATAAAAATTTAAAAACACTTGCTGTTTTCTTAAAACAAGACATTATTAATTCAAATTATACTGAGGCATAGAAAGAAAAGTGAGGTTACCTTGACAGCTTTCTGGGAATTGGGGAGTCCTTCCTCTATGTCTTCTAAAAGAATTCCTCCTAAGCCTCGCTGGTCATGCTTATCTAACAGCCTAAGTAGGGCTTTCTTATCTTTCAAGTTGTATTTGGGCTTGAAGGCATACTTCCCATCTATTACTTCAATTTTGGGATTATTGACTAATGCCTGTAACAGTGACACAATGTGATATATTAACAAAAGGAAACCCCATGTACCCATTCTTAAATTATACTAATTATTTTAAAAATATCGATACCCAATACAATTGTAAATTAAAAGTATCTTGTGAATATCAACTAGCAAATCTAAAATACTGGACATCCAGGATAAAAAAAAAAAATAGGTAGAGATCAGCATGTTGCTCACTTTTTAGAAAAGAAACTTTTTATTATTACATTAATTCCTTAGATGAGAAAAACCATTTTATCACAACTGATCTGAAGAAACTGTACCCATATTCTTTTGAAAATAAAAGATAAAAAAGAATAAATGCCAATTAACATTAATAGACAAAGTGAACTAGGTATCGCCTATCCCACCCTCAAAGTATAGTTTATCATATATTGGCATTATGTGTGAAACATAACCCTGGGATGATATACCAACAGTCTGCCCCACCTGGTATCAAATGGCACCTACAAGTGTGGAAGGAACTGAAAAGCACCAGACTACTGCATATAAGAAATTTACCTATAGTGGCAGCTTGAGAATGAAACTGAGTAGGAATGCAGGAATTACTGAATATAATTATATTCCTAGTCAGTTCTGCTGTACAGCTACTACCAGAAGGAAAGCTCTTCAAGGAAGAGCTACCCTATTTATTTTCTTCTGCAGCTGCCAGCCTGACCCTGGAAAGGAGAAAGAGAAGAAACATAGAAGAAAGGAGGGAGAACAGAATAGTAATAAAAATAATTTTTAATTAATGTTGGTAGTCTATGAAATTTGAAGATTAGGTAAAGCAACAGAATTTAAATGTGGATTATAACTATTTGTATATCACTAATACGATGAGCTATAATGTTACTAATTGTTGATTTTATATTACAAAAATCAAGAACAATATTTTGCTCAGTAAAATACATTATTGAATTACATTTTAGGAATTTTTCATTTGACTTTAGACTACAACACTGGTCCCAGAAAGTATTCTTAATTGTCATTTCATACTTAAATAGAAAAGATGGAAATGTGTGAATTTTAAAAAATGCTGTTCATTTCCAAATTAGCAGGGTCAGTGATTATTGTGGGGTTTCTTTTCCTACAATGATGTGCATACATACACAATGTAAGGATTCGTTTTCCAAGTAATCTGTCAGAGGCAGTAACATCACCATCAAGTCATAATAGTAGTATGAGCATAACAAATATCTCACTATCCCTACACTACCTCATGGTTTAAATGTTCTAAAACATATGTAAAAACAATACAATTCTAAATTTAGCAATTAAAAAAGTATCAGTTATTCTGTAAAAACTTAAATGGAACTGGTACAATGACTGATTTCTTTATAATTTTTATGCTAAAAGTCTTTAACATTTTAAATAGATACATAAGTTAAGAAAACCAACAAATCAAACCACCTCAAAAAACATATATGTTAAAAACAAAAGCAAAGACCCTATACCAGTTACTTTAAGAAAAAGTAAAAATAACAGATTTCAGTATATTAAAAACCTTAGTTATAGCAAATATTTCATGGTAACCAACTAATTTTTTTTAACTCCATTTTAAGGCTATTCTTACCTCAGTCATTAGCCATTGTTTCTGCTTGAGTCCTATATCTAAATGTTGTGTTTCATCCAAAATTTCTTCTAAAGTGAGAGGATGTGTATCTCCCCGCTGATGCCGTGTCTATTGAGGGAAGAAATTGTTACTAAGAGACAGTTTTAAAATGCTAGATGCATTAAATAATAGATACAAGTGAATCTTTCAGGAATGTAGAACATGTATTATTTGAGGCAATACAATTATAGTGATGAAGAGAATGGACTATAAAATCAGAACCAGGTTCAAACTCATAGCTCTATAAAATCAAATGATAAACTGAGAAAAAATATTTTCACCTCATATCACAAGGAGCTAATCTTCCTAATATTTTAACAGCCCCCAAAGCCTAACAGGAAAATGGCCCAAAAGCCTAACAGGAAAATGACACAAAGAAATCATAGAAAGGTGCCTGGGTGGCTCAGTCAGTTAAGCTTCCAACTCTTGACTGCAGTTCCGGTTGAGATCAAGCCCCACGTCAGCCTCTGCACTCAGCGGGAGTTGGTTTGAGATTCTCTCTCCCTCTCTGTCTGCCCCTCCCCCCTGCTCACGCACTCTTCTCTCTAAAATAAATAAATAAATCTTTAAAAAAAAAATCATAGAGGGGCGCCTCAGTGGTGCAGTCAGTTAAGTGTTCAACTCCTGGTTGCAGCTCAGGTCATTATCTCATGGGTTGTGGGATCAGCCCCATGTGGGGCTCTGTGCTCAGTAGGGAGTCTGCTTCAGGATTCTCTACCTCTGCCCCTCCCCCTGCTCGTGCATTCTTTCTCTAAAATAAATAAACCTTTTTTAAAAAATGAATAAAAATGGACCTCTCTTGAGTAATTATTATATATAAACTGAATTTTATCCAAATTTTAATATACATGAGTTATTCTAATGAACTGTGTGCTAATAATAATAAATAATAATTGTGATAGGGGCGCCTGGGTGGCTCAGTCGTTAAGCTTCTGCCTTCAGCTCAGGTCATGATCTCAGGGTCCTGGGATCGAGCCCCGTGTCGGGCTCCCTACTCCGCCGGAAGCCTGCTTCTCCCTCTCCCACTCCCCCTGCTTGTGTTCCCTCTCTCACCATGTCTCTCTCTGTCAAATAAATAAATAAAAATCTTTAAAAATAAAATAATAATTGTGATAGTACTTAGAACCTTATGGTCACGAGAAAAACATTTCTAACATATATATTATTGTGGCAAAAAAGTTTGATGATGATTAAAACATTTTCAAGCATAGGGGTGCCTGGGTGGCTCAGTTAAGTGGCTGCGTTCCGCTTAGGTCATGATCTCGGGGTCCTGATCTCCCTCTGCCCCTCCCACCCCCTTATGCTCTCTCTCTCAAATAAATAAAATCTTTAAAAACATATATATTTTCAAGCACAAAATTACATAACATTAAGCTAAAATGCAGTGGGACTACCAGAACAGACTTGTAAGTTCAAAAGGAAAATAAAATTGCCAACCATATGTTTGTTTTTATGATTTTTTTAAAGATTTATTTAGGGGCGCCTGGGTGGCTCAGTTGTTAAGCGTCTGCCTTCGGCTCAGGTCATGATCCCAGGGTCCTGGGATCGAGCCCCGCATCAGGCTCCCTGCTCAGTGGGGAGCCTGCTTCTCCCTCTCCCCCTGCTTGTGTTCCTGCTCTCGCTGTCTCTCTCTCTGTCGAATAAATAAATAAAATCTTTAAAAAATAAAAATAAAATATTTATTTGTTCTAGAGAGTGAATGCACACATGTGGGGGGAGGGGGAGGGGGAGAGGGAGAGACTTTTTTTTTTTTTTAAAGATTTTATTGATTTATTTGACAGAGAGAGAGACAGCAAGAGAGGGAACACAAGCAGGGGGAGTGGGAGAGGGAGAAGCAGGCTTCCCGCGGAGCAGGGAGCCCGATGTGGGACTCTATCCCAGGACCCTGGGATCATGACCTAAGCCGAAGGCAGACGCTTAACGACTGAGCCACCCAGGCGCCCCGAGACTTTTTTTTTTTTTTAAGATTATTTATTTATTTGAGAGAGAGCACAAGCGGGGGAGCGGCAGAGGGAGAGGGAGAGGCAGACTCCCCGCTGAGCAGGGAGCCTGACATGGGGCTCGATCCCAGGACCCTGGGATCATAACCTGAGCCAAACGCATTTGAACCAAATGAGCCACCCAGGTAACCCAGGGAGAGAGTCTTGAGCAGACTCCGAGCTGAACACAAAGCCCAATGTGGGCCTCAATCTCACGCCCCTGAGATCACGACCTGAGCCAAAACCAAGAGTTGGTTGTCCAACCAACTGCGCCACCCAGGAGCAGTTTTTATATTTTTAATTAATAATGGGATTTAGATCCCCTTAGATAAATGTAAAAGAGGTATTTTGTTGAAATGTTACGATATGTCAGAAATTCCATCCTATTTAAACTTTTGCTGAAAAACTAATTGTCAATTTAAGTATGTGCAAAGAGATACACAATTTCTCAAAATTGTTTCAGGAAATAACTGAGCACAAAACTTGAAGATCACAGTCCTAAAGAAAGTTGTAAAAGTAAAGATCATCTAGATTAGTGAAAACTGTACCAGCAGAGTAGCAAAAACATGACATTTGAATGTCAGTCTCTCTCAACAGACTAACAGCCATGAGGGCATACTTTTTTTCTGAGTAGTCCCACCAATAGTGCTATAAATAGCATACAGTAGGTTTTAATAATCGTTTACCACATGGGGGAATGAGTGGATGGAATGAATGAATAGGAAACATGTGTCAAAGTGTATTATTTGATAATGGGAAATTACAAACTAACAGATTTCTACTACAAATCAAATACAAACTACAGATTTCAGACACAGCCAGACATTAAGTCTCTTAAATTACAAAAGCCCTAACATAAAAACTTGATTTACATTTTAAGCAATCCATAGCTGAAATTTGAAATAACAAATACAGCACTCTTTTTTCAAGAGATACAACTAGTAACTAAACAGGAATGAGTTTGGCAGAGGAAGGGGGCAAATCTGAAATCATTTAGCCATTTAGCAATAAATGAAATTTCACTTTAATAAGATTCAGAGTCTTTGGTAAAGCCAAAATGCCATAATCAAAACTTCAAAACTTACTTCAAAAAACAGTAAATCTTCCATCAAATCTTAAATTCTAAGTCTTTTGTGAGTCAATATTTTCCTAAGACCCTCAGTAATTCTCTAGTTTTTCCTCCAAAGATGCAGAAAAACCATCACCACCATATGTCTCAACTATGTAGTTTTTACTTTTCACATCAGTGGAAGTAACAACCTGCAAATCATTCACTTCCTTCTACTGGTTTTGCCAGCAAGTCCTGAGTAATTAAGAAGTGAATATACCTATTGCCTGGGCATAATTTTAAGTGAAATGGTGGGCTGAAATTGTATACTCGAATAAATGTAAATTAAATATACTTAGGTGACTCACTGCAGTGCTAATTCGATATAACGTAAAAGGCTTGAAGCATTATTTTTAGTTTTATTGAGATGTAATAGGGATACAACAGATTGCACATAATGAAACATACAATTTGATAAATTTTGACATATATATACAAATTTACTTCTGAAACCCCAATCCTCTTCCTCTGCCAAAAACTTACATAGAATGTGTGTTATTTGAGAAAAGTACTTACCTTCATGTAATTCACAATCTTGGCAAGAACACCAAACTTGTATCCAGAGCTTCCTGATAGAGCTTTCAAGTTAAATGATCCATTGCTATGATCTGAAAATGAGGTTCAAAAAACAACTATAACATTGTCATATAGATTTGATTACGACTTTTAAGCAACTAAGATGAATTTTAACTCTAGTAAAATATTTGATTTGCATTTTTCCATCTAGTGAATTCTACCATGTAAAACTTTGGTGAAAATTCAAATCTTTGAGTATATAATAAACTTATCAACTTTCCCACCAAGGATAGGAACAAAGTATTAATAAATTCAAAAGCATTAAAATACATTTCTTCTGGGGCGCCTGGGTGGCTCCGTCGTTAAGCGTCTGCCTTCGGCTCAGGTCATGATCCCAGAGTCCTGGGATCGAGCCCCACATCGGGCTCCCTGCGCCACGGGAAGTCTGCTTCTCTCTCTCCCACTCCCCCTGCTTGTGTTCCCTCTCTCGCTGTGTCTCTGTCAAACAAATAAATAAAATCTTTAAAAAAAAAATAAAATAAAATAAAATACATTTTTTCTGGGGGCACCTGGGTGTCTCAGTTGGTGAAGCATCCAACTCGATCTCAGGGTTGTGAGTAGGTTGGAGCGCACTTTTTAAAAAAAAAAAAAAAAGTGAAATACATTTCTTCTGTAAGTACCTTTGTCTCACTGTTCCTTCAATTATGATTAGATTTATCCCCAAGATTAGAAGCATGGCTTTTTAAACAAGAGGACAATACAAATCTCAAACTGATCCATAGAGCTTTTCTAACAGACTCAAAACCATGAGAAATGAGTCAATTACTTCAAAGGGATAAAAAGTTCCATTTATCACCTATTACATCAATTTCTGGCCTCTCAACTTAAAACAAATGGAAACTAATGGGAATTAAAAGAAATGATACCATAACTAAACTTTAGAGATTAATTAGGGAAAAAATTATTTAAAAAAAGGAAAAAATTCATAGCCACTGAAACTGCATAAACATGGATGCTTAAAAAAGGATGATAGTATGAAACAAGGAGCAAACTGTATAGAAGACAATTTGTTTCAGAACTTGTATCATTTTGTTGCATTTTATAGGCAGAAATCCTAATGCTACCAGGAATCACAAGTGCATTCCATTAGTCATAAGTATACATTCTATTAACAAACCATCAACTCAGCTATATTAAGTTCCCTTGTGGCTGCTGATCCACAAAGGAAGAGGTTAAATAAAAAGGGAGGGGGGCGTATCTCTGGCACCAGCTTGGTAATAATAATTTTAAAAAAAGAATGCATTAGGGTGCCTGGGTGGTTCAGTTGGTTGAGCGACTGCCTTCGGCTCAGGTCATGATCCTGGAGTCCCTGGATCGAGTCCCGCATCGGGCTCCCTGCTCGGCAGGGAGTCTGCTTCTCCCTCTGACCCTCCTCCCTCTCATGCTCTCTCTCATTCTCTCTGTCTCAAATAAATAAATAAATAAAATCTTAAAAAAAAAAAAAAGAATGCATGAGAACAAGTCAAATATAACAATTGTCAGAGAGCCAAAAGAATAGCTTTTAGATGGCAACATAATACTTCGAGATCAATTTATGAAAAGACTTTACTAAATATGCTTTTTTGAGACTAAAATGAGATTTGATATGTAATTTTCCTTTAAAAATCACTGCTTTAATTTTGACAACAACTTAATTGGCACATTATAGCCTACTATGTTTCCAAAAGTAATATTATGGATGCCTTACAGGTATGCTTTCACATTCATTATTTCAATTATGAAATACTACCTACATGGTTCATTTTCCCAAGGTGTTCAGGACACTTTAACAATAAAAGTAACATTTACTGAATACTTATTATTTACCACGTACCATGCTAAATATTTGATTTTCTCATTTAATCCCTCCAAAAAATCCTATTTAGGAGGTATCATTGTCCCCTTTTATTTTTTTTTTTTAAAGGAGATTTTTTTTATTTGCCAGAGAGAGAGAGAGCCCAAGTGGGGGAGAGGAACAGAGGGAGAGGGAGAAGCAGACTCCCCACTGAGCAGGGAGCCCCATGTGGGACTCGATCCCAGGATCCTGGGACCATGACCCGAGCCCAAGGCAGATGCTTAACCAACTGAGCCACCCAGGCGCCCCTCATTGTCCCCTTTTAAACATAAGAAAAGTAAGAGCACTATGCAGAAGAATACAGATTCAAATTCATTTGTAAACACTGTGATACTGCCTTGTATAAGAATCATTAACTAGTCTTTAATACAGACTCTTCCATCTGAAACTGGCTATTATTTTGTCAGAGTATAAAAATTCATAAATGCAGATATGTTTTCTTGTTTAACTTTAGTAAAATATTAAGTTTATCCTACATTAACTGGGGACACTATGAAAAGCAGACGACACTATGTTAAGGATAGACACTACACAAATGCTCAATCATGAACTACATGCAGTTTTGTGTATCATGGAGTCTTGAACATTTAGCTCAATGCCAGGCAAAGTAAATAGTAAATATTAGCTGAATGAATGAAGATAGTAAGAGTATTTCTATGTACCTCTTTACAGTCCTAGAAACTAATATGCTAATTTATCTGTAATTTTAAAAAATAATGTGGTGGCACCTGGATGGCTCAATCAGGTGAGTGTCTGACTCTTAATTTTGGCTCAAGTCATGATCTTGGGGTCGTGGGATCGAGCCCCGCACTGGGCTCTGCGCTCAGTGTGGAGTCGGTTTCAGATTCTTCCCCCCCCACCCCCCCGCACTATCTCCCTTTAATAAATAAAATCTTAGGGGCGCCTGGGTGGCTCAGATGGTTAAGCGTCTGCCTTCGGCTCAGGTCATGATCTCAGGGTCCTGGGATCGAGTCCCGCATCGGGTTCCCTGCTCAGTGCAGAGCCTGCTTCTCCCTCTCCCTCTGCCACTCCCTCTGCTTGTGCTCTTCTGTCTATCTCTCTGTCAAATAAATAAATAAAATCTTTAAAATAAATAAATAAATAAAGTAAAATCTTAAAAAAAAAATAATGTAAACTATAAAATAAAGTCTGCACAGCAAGTATTTACTCAGTCTGCTGTTGCTGTAATAGCCACTCCATAATTTAAAACCTTGATTCTGTTATGCTTGGACCACACACAACTCTAAATAATACACCATAAATAAAAATACTCTATCTTCAAATATTCAGTTGAGGATTCTTTTGCCATTTTTTAACAATTTTTTTGAGGGGTGCCTGAGTGGCACAGTCAGTTGAGTGCTGATTCTTGGTTTCAGCTCAGGTCATGATCTCAGGATCAGGGATCGAGCTCTGCCTCAGGCTCCATGTGGAGTCTACCTGACATCATCTCTCCCTCTCCCTCTGTCCCTCCCACTTGTGCTCTCTCTAAAATAAAGAAATAAATTTTGGAAGAAATTTAAAAAAATTTTTAGTACAGTTGACAATGTTACATTGTTTCAGGTGTACAACATAGTCACTCAACTTCTCGATCGATTATGCTGTGCTCACCACAAGTACAGCTGCTCTCACCATGCAACACTACCAGAATATCATTAACTATATTCCCTATGCTGTGCCTTTTATTCCTTTTTTACCATTTAAATTTCAAAGACTGCTTTTTAATGTCGGTGGTGTAACTACCAAAACTAACCCTCTCCCAACTAGCAGAGCAGAAAATCGTTCTTTGCCCTTAGAATTTCTCCTAAATCAAACCACCACATGGAAATAATCACTTCCAGAGGACAAGATTTATATATAACACAAGTATGGAAAGAAAATATCATTTATGAGATTTTATGCCCACTTCCTGGAGGAAATACCAAGCTGGTAAACCTGGACTGTTTGTTTCCTAGGTTACTACCTCTCTCGACATTACCTTTCAGCCCTAGCAGTGAAATACTCACTGAAGGATCCGAAATTTTATGGTTAAACACTAAGGAATCATCACTTTGTTACTAACTCAAATTCCTTTGCAGAAATTTAGCTTAAGGACAAAAAAAATAAGACAAGAAAAAGGTGACAGTTGATATCCCAAACAGCTCTATTCAAGTTTATGAATGATTTACACTTAAGGGTGGCAGGACTTAATGCAAATGAACGAAGAGGAAACTGTCAGCTGCATTGTGGTTTAACCAATAGAAGCACAGCTCCATCTTGGATGTGCACTGGACTGCATTACAAACAGACGATACCATCGCTTCAACAGCAGCCTTCAGACAAGAGGTAGGTTTATACGATCTCTTTCATTTAGTAATACATATCCTTATGATGTAATATAAAAATATTTTACCATAAAAACCAAGCAGAAAGCTTTGTTCCTACAAAAGACCAAAAAAAGCAATGTATTCATTTCACTGCTTGGTAGGATTTTATTATGAAAATGTGAAGACTGCCTTGTGCTATTTGATAAGCACCCTTACCATCTGTGCCTTATGGAAAATTCATGAGATTTTCTATGAACCTGATCTATATCCAGACCTTAGAGTAACCCATAAGCATTTAATGTTAAGTGGTTACTTGCTAATTTATTTTTTCCGAGCTATTTCATTTCAGCAGTTTGGTCTGCCTTAACAAAGGATTTTTCTTAAAGAAAAATCTAGACTAAAAGCGAATCCTGGACTAAAGCTTTCTAATTATATGTGCAAATTATATTGGCTTGTAAAAAGCAGCTACTTATGGGAAAGTTTGTTATATTTTAACAAATATGAGAAAATAGTTCAAAACTGTTTATTTGACTTTGAGTGTAGATGCAGAGAATGTCAAGAGATTGTAACGAATGTGATTTTTACATAAAAATTAGAAGACCACAAAGATATCATTAAATAGGCTGCATTATATTATAGCCAAAGAGATCATTTGTAGAGCTTCAAACTTTCCTAAGATTTTAATTAAAATAATTCCTTATGGTTAAATTTTAAAATCTATATTACTGTAATACACAAGTCATTCTATTATTAAATGATAACCTTCTTAAATACCCTTTCATTTTTTATATGCCACAAAAATATTCATAACCATATTTCAATATAATGTTGAAATTATTCTTCAACTGATGCCTCAAAATAAACAGAGAGCAAGTCTTTGTGATAAACTACAGTTTAAAATAAAAATATGTTTTAAGAAGAACTGGTTAAGGGAGGAAGGTATGGTACCTTTCAACGTAGGTAATAAGATTTCTTTCATGGCTCAGAGTAACTATTCATGTCTACTAAAAATTAGTATCAACTACTGACCAAATTTCTAATTTTATCATGGTGGAGCATGTAAATATCATTATTTAGTAGATGCCAGAGTTCCAGGATATTATCCACACATACTGACCTAAAGATCCAACTTCTGCCCTTTTCTTTGCTGATAAATCTATTTAAATTTTAAAAGACTATTTTCATAATTTTTATTCCTTCTATTTCTTATTCAGCATTCAGCCAGCATGAGTAAAGCATCTCTTACAAAGCCTAAAGGTTGCTGTAAGAAGATATTAGATCTCTCGAGGTTCAGAACAATGGGGTTAATTACCTAGAAAATATTCCTGCTTGCTGTACAAAGTATGGGAGCCAAAAAAAAGTCTCAGATAAATAAAAACAACCTTGTCTGATTAAACAGTTAACTTGTAACTGAAATTTCAGGTAAACTGTAAACAGAAAAAGCTCTACTACCCCCATTATTAGCACTATAATCAGCCTACATTTTACTGGTGATATATTTATGGTTAACACAGATGTAGGTTTACTGCTCTTTCACCAAACTGACTAGACGCATGGCTTATCTCAGAGAGTTCCAGGGCTGGGTGAGCTGCTCTATGTTTAAAGGCCAATATGATTAATTGATCATATTTCAAAGTTGTATGTTTAAAGACACTAGAGAATTCAACTCAAGGGCTTTTACCATTAGAGCAAAAGCATAATCTTATTCTGATCTGACAATTCAAGGTTCCAGAACAGTTTGAAGTCCTATCCCCATAAATATTTCACTAGGGCCTTCTGAAATGGGAGGAAAAATAGGTGAAGAGAATATACCAAAAATAAACTTTAAAAAAAATATGGTATTTACTTTAACACTCCCCATTTCTGTAATGAAATTTTAAAGAGGTGGGGATCCAAAAAAAGGTACACAAACGATTTTTACCATTTAGTCTTATTTTTCATAAAGCATTTATATATCGCAGGTATTTGATGTAAATTTATATTTTAATTTCAAAAATAGTCTTATAATATGAGAAAATCCTAATAATACCATCTTTTTGCATGTCTAATTATATCTACTCCATTAAAGTAAGTTTCAGATTTTACCCTAAATTTAGCACAAAAAATTGCTAGAGCTCTGCTGTACGTAAAAAGAATAAACCACACTAAATTTAAGGTACAAAATGACTCCATATTTTACTTTTTTCAGATATACCCAGCAGCTAACTAAAGATTGAATGTTTTGAGTTGCTCATCAGTTATCAATACATAAGAGGCAAACTGTCATCATTTACAACATAAACTGTCATCATTTACAACATGTGTGTACTCTTCCTTAAACTGCTTAGACACTTCTAATCAAAATGACAGTGTTTACTGACTCTAGTTTTAATTTTTTAGAAGTAATCCAGAAAACTCAATAAATGTGTCAAATAGATATAAAACACATATAGATATATAACACAATGTAACACAATAGATATAAAACCAAAGGCAAGAAATACTTTTAAAATATATTAGTTTGGGGGGCGCCTGGGTGGCTCAGTCATTGGGCGTCTGCCTTTGGCTCAGGTCATGATCTCAGGGTCCTGGGATCGAGCCCCGCATCGGGCTACCTGCCCGGCGGGAGGCCTGCTTCTCCCTCTCCCACTCCCCCTGGTTCCTACTCCCACTATCTCTCTGTCAAATAAATAAATAAAATCTTTAAAAAAAATAAATAAAATATATTAGTTTGGGTTTTAGATAAGTACTATATTCAAATGCTTCAAAAACTAAAATGTAACAATATAAACCTTGAGAAATCTCACAGATCCCTATATCCCAGCTCTACTCTCCAACCAATCACACAAGTAATCATTTGTTATTAACTTCTTATATAACTCCTTCCAAAACTTTTGTGCAGATACAAGCAAATAAAAATGCGTATTATTTCCCCCTTCCTACACATACTGTCCTGCATCTTGGTCTTTTCACTTAACAGATCCTAAAAATCCTTCAGTATCATCACAGTTACCTCATTCACACACAATAATCAATTGTATGGATATATTAATTTTAATCAGAAGAATAGGTCATTGATGGGTACAAGTTAACTTCAAATAACTGAATTTAGTTTGTGTCTGCCTGCCTGCCCCACCTTCTCCCTTCCCTTCCCTCCCTCTATCTTGGGGGGGTGCACAAGAGGGCTTGAAAAAAATTTTTTCTTTTATTTTTAAAGATTTTATTTATTTGACAGAGAGACAGTGAGAGAGGGAACACAAGCAGGGGGAAGGGGAGAGGGAGAAGCAGGCCCCCCTGCCAAGCCACCCAGGCACTCCTTGAAAAAATTTTAAACAGTTCACTTGTACCTCAAATATAAATAGAATATTGGGACACCTAGGTGGCTCAGTGGGTTGACCATCAACTCCTGGTTTCAGCTCAGATGGTGATCTCTGGGTCATGGGATCGAGCCCCAAGTTGGCTCCGTGGTCGGTGGGGAGTCTGCTTGGGATTCTTTCTCCCTCTCCACCTCCCATATCTGACACTTGCACGCACGTGCTCTCTCACAAATAAATCTTCTTTAAGAAATAGAATATAAAGTTAAAATTTTAAGCAGTTCACTTGTACCTCAAAAATAAATAGAATATAAGTTCCTTAAACCAACTTTCCAGTAATTATAAAATTTCATTTTGAAATAGAAATTTAGGGCGCCTGGGTGGCTCAGTAATTAAGCGTCTGCCTTCGGCTCAGGTCATGATCCCAGGGTCCTGGGGATCGAGCCCCGCATAGGGCTCCCTGCTTGGTGGGAAGCTTGCTTCTCCCTCTCCCACTCCCCCTGCTTGTGTTCCCTCTCTCGTGTTCTGTCAATTAAAAAAAATCTTTTAAAAATAATAAAAATAAAAATTATTATAATATAAAAAATTACTATAAAATTTCTGAAATCAATAATGAAATGACATCTTAACATTAAGTTAATTAATAAGGTACATTAAACTAATTTTTTTAAGATTTATTTATCTGAGAGAGAGAGGGAATCCCAAGCAGACTTCCCACTGAGCGCAGAGCTCCACCCAGGGCTCAATCTCACAACCGGGAATCATGACCTGAGCCAAACCCAAGAGTCGGATGCTCAACCCACTGAGCCACCCAGACACCGCTACATTAAACTAATTTAAGGGACATAATGTGTAAAGAAATTCCCAGATTTTAAAAAGGAATCAACCTGGGGCACCTGGCTGGCTCAGTCAAAAGAGCATGTGATTCTTGATCTCAGGCTTGTGAATTCAAGCCCCATATTGGGTGTAGAGATTACTTAATAAAACAAAACAAAGGAATCAACCTGAAAGGCCTTAACAGAAAGTCTAAGGAATATTTGCATCAGTGCTGGAGAGGTCCTAGGTTAGCCCAGGTAAAATTATTAGATAGACCCTCCAGTGATTCTTCCCCTGTTCTTTACCCATACAATAAATGGTACTGTTCTCTCTTTCCTCAAGAACTATTCTTCCTCTCCTCTTCTATATGCTCTGTTTTTCAAAAGGACCTGAAACTCATTCACACAGAAGTAAAAATAACTAACAATGTGTGCTACGCCTCCCAAGTAATATCACATTGTAGTCATACTAAATATTTTAAAGGGGGCGCCTGGGTGGCTCAGTTGGTTAAGCGACTGCCTTCGGCTCAGGTCATGATCCTGGAGTCCCGGGATCGAGTCCCGCATCGGGCTCCCTGCTCGGCAGGGAGTCTGCGTCTCCCTCTGACCCTCCCCCCTCTCATGTGCTCTCTCTCATTCTCTTTCTCTCAAATAAATAAATAAAATCTTTTAAATAAATAAGTAAATAAATAAATATTTTAAAGGAGTTCCAAAGCTAAACATTTTTTAGGCATTTGTATGTGTGTACACACCTGTCACTACTCTAGGCTAGGTCAAAAAGGACTAACGTTCTCTCCATTTGAGTCAGTTTCTATGGGCTACTTGACTATATGTGTGCACGGTGATTAGAATCAGAAGCAGCGACACTGCAGAAGTTGGAGGAGTGGTCTATCGGGATATTCACATTGGATTCCAAGGTGCACCACTTATAGCATATTCTCTGTGATGGCACCCTACAATATAACATGAATGGTGTTCCCTGGAGGTGTGCAATGTAGCAGCTCCATTTTCTTTTTTTCTTTTTTTTAAAGACTTTATTTATTTGACACAGAGAGAGAGATAGCGAGAGCAGGAACACAAGCAGGGGGAGTGGGAGAGGGAGAAGCAGGCTTCCCGCTGAGCAGGGAGCCCGATGTGGGACTCGATCCCAGGACCCTGAAGGCAGACGCTTAACGACTGAGCCACCCAGGCGCCCGCAGCTCCATTTTCTATAAAAATGTGCTAAGAAGGAAAAACTTAAGGGATAAAAGAGGGTAACTCTAAAAGGCTGGGTCCCCAGACAGTTTGAAAATACTGTAATACACTGGGAAGTTCCTCACATACCAGTTCCAGACAATATATTTTTGTTAAGTACCAGAACTAATAAAGGCAATTGATTCAATTACTGTCCATTAGTCTGTTGTCCCTCGTTTCAAGATGAAGGATCACCACAAACCATGAAACTGAAGGATTCTTAAATCCAAAAAGAACAAATGAATTTAAGCCTTTACTTCTGGCCTCAGATCATCAATTTAACCTTCAAAACACACAAAAGAAGAAACCAAGTCCATCCAGAGAGGTAAAGTTACTTGCCAAGCAAATATGATTTAAGATAGAAAACAAAAACCTTTGGAGTGCCTGGGTGGCTAAGTCAGTACAGCATGTGACCCCTGATCTCAGGATTGTGAGTTTAAGCCCCATGTTGGGCATAGAGTTTACTTAAAAATAAAAACATAGAAAACAAAAACCTTAGAAAATATTAACTTATCAATGTCAAAGTTTTAAAATTAGATTTCTAAAGAAAACAAAGAAATTGAAGGAATTATACTGTTATGGCTCTGGGTTTTTTGAGTCACTTTTTCATCCTTTTTGGTGTGAAAATGATAATGTGGTTATGTTTAAAAACAGAATCCTCACCTTTTAAGAGATATATGCTGAATATGTCTAGATGAAGTGATGATGTCTACAATTTGCTTCAAAATAATCTACGGGTGGAAGCAAATGGGTACAGACGAATTGATAATTGAAGCTATATTGAGCATACAGGGGTTCATCATACTCTTCTTTTTTAAAGATTTATTTATTTACGGGGCGCCTGAGTGGCTCAGTCAGTTAGGCATCTACCTTTGGCTCGGGTCATGGTCCCAGGGTCCTGGGATCGAGCCCCACATTGGGCTCCCTGCTCAAGGGGAGCCTGCTTGTCTCTCTCCCCCTGCCTCTCCTCCAGTTTGTGCTCTCTCTCAAATAAATAAATAAAATCTTAAAAAAAAAAAAAAAAAGATTTACTTCTTTATTTATTTGTAATGGTTTGATTTGGCTTCCATTCAGGCCTTCTCATCTCAATGTTTTTTGGGGTTTTAATTTTTAATTTAAATTGAATTTAATTAACATACACTGTAAAGATTTATTTATTTACTTTGGAAGTGGGGGGGGGGAGAGTGCACGAGCTAGAGGAGCAGAAGGAGAGGGAGAGAGAATCCTAAGCAGACTCTGCGTGCTGAGCACTGAGCCCAATGCGGGGCTTGATCTCACAACCCTGAGATCACAGCCTGAGCCAAAACCAAGAGTCAGACGCTTAACCAACTATGCCACCCAGATGCCCCACTTTTTTTTTTTTTTGTAAAGATTTATTCTAGAGAGAGCAAGAGTATGTGTGTGCGAGCAGGCAGAGGATCAGAGGGAGAGAGAGAGGGAAAGAACCTCAAGCACACTCCCCTCCCAGTGCGGGTCTCCACATGGGGCTCAGTCTCCCCACTTGAAACCAAGAGTCGGATGCCCAACTGACTGAGCCACCCAGGTGCCCCTCATTATACTCATACTCTTCAACTACCTTGAAATTTCCTTTAATTAAAACATACACACACAAGTATCTCCAGCATTTAGAAAACTATTTGGTACACAGTAGGTAATCAATAAACATTTGTTTACAAGAATGAATGAAAATCTACTTAAACTATGTAGTAAAGAAAAATCCTGCAAACTAAGTCATTTCTTGAATAAAATAAAGCAAACTGACAACAGTCATTGAATTAATGAAATGGAATTTTTTCTTATTTCCAAAATTTTCTTAGTATAAAAGCATTCTATAATTTCTTAAAATAAGTTTAAAGGATACTTCTGAAACATCAAGGTAATAAATTCTTCAATCCTTATGGTCCCATTTAAGGTCTAACAAGTATCAGGTCAACAAGAGCAAAACTTAATGCAAGAATACTAAAACTTTAATTCACTGGTTAATTTTGTGAGATGGAATAATAATTTAATAATCAATACACCTGGGATGCTGATTGTTTAAAATATTCATGTCCAGGGGCGCCTGGGTGGCTCAGTCGTTAAGTGTCTGCCTTTGGCTCAGGTCATGATCCCAGTGTTCTGGGATCAAGCCCCGCATCAGGCTCCCTGCTCCACAGAAAGTCTGCTTCTCCCTCTCCCACTCCCACTCCCCCTGCTTGTGTTCCCTCTCTCGCTGTGTCTCTCTCTGTCAAATAAATAAAATCTTTAAATAAATAAATAAATAAATAAAATATTCATGTCCATAGATCATTCAGCTACATGAAACAGTTAATACTATCATATACATAACAGAAAGAAATCCTAAGATTAAGGTATCTTCATAGGCAACTTGAACCTAAAATTTTATTATCCTTATTCTGAAAATTGTTGTTATTTAGCTTTTCTTTAACATTTTTCACTCAGCCACTATTTCCTGATTCAGGTCACCTGTCCTCGAAGTTTAAAGGACTGGAAATAGAAATACACTGAGCCAACAAGGTGAGAAGGATCCACAAAGGTAATGAGAAAAGCTTTCCGGGAGGCAGTCTGAAGACCACCATCTTAAAACACTAAAATTTTTTGTAGTTAACAGATCACTGACCACTGCTTTAGTCAAATTTTAAACCAATTCAGCTTCTCTTTTTCCACTTCTACTAGCAGTTAACTTCTGTATAGAAATCTTAAACATATATACTTGTCTAGCAAATGATACACATAAAAAATATATAGTACAGTTTATAGAATACACGGCCATAAAATACAGAAAAAATTCAAAAATATAATTTGGGCATTAATTCTGGCAGAAAATAAGATGACTCATGTTACCTATAAAAATTTACTAATATTAGTACTAAAACTTGAATTGACAAATCTTTAGAATTTGATTACATATATTCACTTTTTACCTTTTTACAGATTCAAAAGAACAATACAAGAAGTAGAATCCCTAAGAATGGCCTCCCTGAGCTCCAGCCTCTGGAATGAAACCACTACATCTGTTTATCAGTACCTTGGTTTTCAAGTTCAAAAAATTTACCCTTTTCATGATAACTGGAACACTGCCTGCTTTGTCATTCTGCTTTTATTTATATTTACAGTGGCATCTTTAGTGGTGTTGGCTTTCCTGTATGAAGTGCTTGACTGTTGCTGCTGTGTAAAAAACAAAACTGTGAAAGACGTGAAAAGTGAACCTAACCCTCTTAGAAGCATGATGGACAACATCAGAAAACGGGAAATTGAAGTGGTCTAGCACTCTACCTAAAATGAACAAAATCTCTGAAAACAGCCTTCAACTACTGAGAAAAAAGGAGAATTTTCTGAGGCCAACTGTTATTATGAAAATTGACTCTGAATGATTAAAAGATTTCTAAAAGAAGGGAAAAACAAGTCAAATATGCACTTTTTGTGTGTGTATCCCTTTCATTAAATGTACAGTAAAACTTCACAAATGGGAATAAGTTACCAATCTACTTAAAATCAGAATTCAAAAACTGGATAAAAGATTCCTAGATTTCAATATTAAGCAGCAAAAGGTAAGCCAGAAAACATAAGCAAGATCAAATAACTCTGACCTAAACGAACGATGTGGACTAACAAATAAACTACCCTCCGTGTGTTTTGGTAATAAAAATGCTATTTAAAATGCTTACCTAAATCCAAAGTAAATAATTCCACTCATACATAAAATCCCTACTTATTAAAAAGAAGTATATTCTAGGTTATTGAGGACAACTTAAACATTTTTTCAAGACAAGTTTTATGTAGGGATTAATGTGGAAAAAAGTCTCAAAATAGAAAGATCACAAGTATACTTGCATAAAATTTTCATAAAACTGACTGTTTAATAAGAAACACATGGTGTAAGAAGGACCAGGCTATTTTCAAACTAAAACTTACTAGTATACCCCCTTAATTGTATTTCCTGAGCTTTTTCTTTCATTTTGCTGCTCATATTCATATTCTCAAGGGCTAAGACACACAATGCCGAAAAGACTACCTAAAAAAAAAAAAAGGCGAAAGACAGGAACACATAACACCTGTTAAGAAATACTGCAGTTTTATTTCTTGGAATTACAAGGGTTGTACAGATATTATATTTTATAACCCTAATGCTATTTTGCTACCACCCATGAGCAAACCTAAGCATGCTCTTAACCACCACAGCTGCCCTTAACCAGAAATATCATTCCTGGAAATTTACCCTGAGAAATCAGTTCAAAAGAAAAAAACTCAAGATACAAAGAGATTTCTAAAAACATTACTCAAAATAACAACGAAAAATGGAAATAACAGCCTTTAAATATATCAACTTTGCTTATTAAGAAGCTACTTTTTTTAAGTCTTATTTTGTTATGTTAATCACCATACATTTACATCATTAGTTTTTGATGTAGTGTTCCATGATTCACTGTTTGCGTATAACACCCAGTGCTCCCCTTAATACGTGCCCTCTTTAATACCCATCACCAGGCTAACCCATCCCTTCACCCCCTTCCCGTCTAGAACCCTCAGTTTGTTCCTCAGAGTCCATAGTCTCTCATGGCTCTCTGCCTCTTTTTTATTCACTGTAGGTGAGAGAATGTCAGTCACAGTTCAGAAAAAGTCCAAGTACAAAGTCTTCTCACTGTCTGGTTTAATACGAGGAGAAATTGAGTCCATGCTTCAACCGGTCCTCTGCCATTACTCACAGCTGTGTTATTAATAAATCATGGATTGTAGAAAGTTTAATATGGTATTATCTGAAGAACAGATAGATGTATTTTGAATAAAGATGTATTTTGTTGCCTCTTAAAAAAAAGCTACTGAAAATTAAGGCACAATAGAAAATATTTAATATATGAAATGAAAAATACACATCTAGGGGCACATGGGTGGCTCAGTCGGTTGGGCATCCAACTCCTCAGTTTCTGCCCAGGTCATGATCTCATGGGTTGTGGGATGGACCCCACAGGGTCTCAGTGGGGAGTCTGCTTGAAAGATTCTCTCCCTCTGCCCCTCCCCCAGCTCTCCCTCTCTCTTTCTCTCTCTCTCAGATAAATAAATCTTAAAAAGAAAAATACATATCTGTCATTTTCAATTTAGAGAACTCTGTCAGTTTGGAATCACTGTTTTTTCTTTCTAACATTAGAAAATGTTTTTTCTTTCTAACATTAGAAATAAACACTTTTTGTAACCAACTTTCAAAGGACTTGTGAAACCTGGTATACAAAATACTTTGGTAACCAGGAGATATTCTGAGCACTGTTAAAACCACATTTTCATAAACGGTAAGCTCTGGAGTCCTTGCCATAAATGGGAAGCATACATATCATTTAATTACTAAATTTTTTGATAACGGACACGACTAACTTTTCCCTACCTTATGCTGTAATTTATTTAACCATTCAACAAACATGTATTGAGTGCCTCTATGCGTGAGAGATTAGGTTACAATGGCAAACAAGTAATCATGCAATTACAATGACACACAATAGCTTTGTCAGAAATAATGAGTGCTATGGGAATCAAAGGCTAAGCACTGAATTCAAATAGGAAAGTAGAAATAATATGACTTTTAAGCTGCAACCTAAACGAGGAATAGGAGTTAGCCAAAGGAAAGAGGGAAGGAGCTAAGAAAGAACATTCCAGGAAGAGGACACAATGTGGGCAAAGGTCAAGAGGCAAAAGGGAGTAAAGCATGTTAAAGGAGCTACAGGACAGTATCACTAGGACAAAGTATAAGAAAAACAATGAGATATGGGTATAAAAGGTAATGGAGACTAGATCAGGTAGGGCATGCAGACAGCAGGAAAAGATGGGCTTTATCTGAAAAGCAACGATGATCAGCCTAAAAACAGTGACACATTAGAAAAATCACTGACTGCTATACAGAGAGAGTAGACATAAAGAAGTTAAGCTAGGAAACCTTTTAAGCACCTAATCAGACAATCCACTGATAGTGACCCAATCTAGGGGGTTATGGTAGTCTTCAGTGTTTACACCCAGCTTGGAACCCCTTGTGTCTGGGTACAGCCCTGTGACTAGCTCTAGACAATGAGTTGTGAGAGAAAGTGATTTCTCACCGCCACGCAAGAGGATTTTAACTGCCAGGCAAGATATTCGAGAGTTCTTTCTCCCTCTGGCACTGAGACCAACAACATCTGAAATATCAGCTACTCTATCAGCCTGGGTCCTTTGAGTGACTCTAAGGAGCTAAGACCCTTGCCAACACATGATAAACATGTGGTATGAAAGAAAAACAACGAATCTTTGTTGTTTTTAAGCCACTGAGATTTTGTACTGTTTAAAAAAAAAGAGGGGCGCCTGGATGGCTTAGTCGTTAAGCATCTGCCTTCGGCTCAGGTCATGGTCCCAGGGTCCTGGGATCGAGCCCCGCATGCGGGTCTCACTGCCCAGCGGGAAGCCTGCTTCTCCCTCTCCCACTCCCCGCTTGTGTTCCCTCTCTCGCTGTGTCTCTCTCTGTCAAATAAATAAATAAAATCTTTAAAAAAAAAAAGAAAAGAAACCCACAGACCCAAATTAGTGTCACTTTGACCAAGTTCCAAAACCGGCACTTAATACATAACCTAACCACAGTTTCAAACTCCCTCAGAAATGTAGTCTTAACTGGTCTGTCAGGAATTCTTCCATCAATGCCAATAAGTATGCCACATGGACCCTTCTCCATCCCCCAAAGGAAGAGAAATGAGGTCATCTGCATAAGACCCCTGGCTTTTCCCACTAGAAAGGAGCTAGCCTAGAACAGTCCTTTTCTTTTGCTAGTAACTTTCCTGCCTCCACACTCCTTCTATAAAAATCTTCCATTTTGTACAACTCCTTGGAATGCCTCTCTACTTGCTAGATGGGATGCTGCCTGATTTCATAAATCATTTCATAAAGCCAATCAGATCTTCGATTACTTGGTTGAACCTTGTTATTTAGCAGGAGCGAAGATAGTCTTAAGCAGATCAAAGAGACTAGGTCTAAGAGTGGGTCTGTGCTAATGTTTAAAACAGTGTACTATGAATTAATTCAATGTACCTTTCACTGGAATGAGACAAAATCAACTTAATATATGTGCTAATAAGACCGATAGCCTACTTGATAAAAACATTACTTCTGCTTTAACATCAGTTAGTAAAACAGCTTGCAAAACATCTAACAAAATGACGTCCATGAAGATTACTATTGCTACATTTTTAGGTAGGTAAATAATTTGTTGTGAATTACACTGGACTGACCTTGTTGTTTAAAAGGTAAGAGTCTAAGACTAAACTAAACCCAAAATAAGTAGAAGAAATAAAATAATGGTGAAGTAGAAATCAATAAAAGAAAAATACAAGAGAAAAATAAATGAAACCAAAAGTTGATTTTTTAAAAGATCAACAAAATAAAACACAAATTCCTAAAATCAGAAATGAAAGAGGGAGGGTTATCACTACGGACCTTACAGAAATCAAAGGATTCCAAGGAAATACTTTGAAAAACTTTAGACAGTGTAGATAATGGAACGGACAAACTCCTAAAAAGATACAAAGCACCAAAATTAACTCAAGAAGATAACAAATAATCTGAATAGATCTGTAAGAATTTCTACACATGCTTCCCACAAAGGAAAGCTCACGCCCAAATGGCTTCACTAGTGAACTCTACCAAATATTTAAAGGGAAAATTATATCAAACCTTCACAAACTCTTCCAGAAAACAGTGGAAAAGAGAACACTTCACCAATCATTTTATGAGGCCAGAAATACCCTGACAGACACCACAAGAAAACTACAAACCATACCCTCATGAATACAAACACAAAACTCCTGTACAAAATACCAGCAATCTGAAATTCCACAACAAATAAAAAAAGATTATACATCATGACCAAGTAGAATTTATTCTAAGAACGCCATATTGGTTTAACAACTGAAAAAAAATCAATTAATGTAATATTAATAAAGAACAAGAACACAATCTTCTCAAAAGATGCAGAAAAAGCATTTGACAACATCCAATAGCCATTTAAGATTAGAAACTCTCAACAAACTAGAAGTAGAGAGCAACTTCACCCTGATAACAAAATCCATGCAGCTAAGATCATACATAAAGGTGGAAGATTGAATGCCTTTCCCCTAAGATCAGGAACAAGGCAAAGATGTTCACTCTCACCACCTGTATTCAACATTCTATTAGCCAGCCAGTCCAGGGCGGAAAGGAGGGGAGGAAGGAAAGAAGAAAGGGCATTCACATTGGAAAGGACAAAGTAAATCTGTCCTTATTCACATATGACATAAAACAGCTTGCAAAACATCTAACAAAATGACAGATACAGAACTTGTATGTAAAAAAAACCCTATGGAATTCACACACACACACACACCAAAAAAAACTAGAAAGAATAAACAAGTTCAACAAGGTTGCAGAATACAAGTTCAATGTACAAAAACTATTGTATTTCTGGGGCACCTGGGTCACTCAGTTGGTTAAGCATCTGCTTTCAGCTCAGGTCATGATCCCAGGGTCCATTAACTGATGAATGGATAAACAAGTTGTAATATACCCATACAATGGATTACTGTTCAGCAATAAAGCAGAATGAAGTACTGACACATGCTACACACAGATGAATCCTGGACAAAATACTAGCAAACTGAATCCCATAACAAAAAGAATTATACACCACAACCAAGTAGGATCTATTCCAAGACTGCAAGGGTTGGTTTAACATCTGAAAAATCCACCAATGTAATATACCATGTTAACAGCATAAACAACAAAAAGATCATCTCAATAAATGCTAAGTAAAAGAAGCCACACACTAAAGACTACATATTGTACAATTCCATTTATATGAAATGTCCAGAAAAAGCAAATAGAGACAGAAAGTAGACTATTGGTTATCTGGGGCTGGGGTGGGAACAAGAAGTGACTGTAAATGGGCACAAAGGATCTTTTGGGGATGATGGAAAGGTTCTAAAATGCAATTACATTAACAGGTGCACAATTTCGTAAATTTACTAAAAATCTTTGAATTGTACACTTAAAATGAATGAAATATATGGTATATAAATTAAACTTCAACAAAGTTATTTCTGAAAAGATAACCTAAATTCTAACTATAACACAAGACTAGCAACATCTTAAGAATGATATATTCTTATTAAGTTCCCTTATACTTAACAAAGTATCTAACAATAAATACAAATGTTGAACTAAAAAATGAACTTGCCATGACTAAACGGTTTCCTTAAAAATAAAACTGAACAGTTCTAAAGTCAATTTTACTAACCAGAATTTTGTTTAGAGCCTGATGATCCTCCATGTTCTAGCTTTGCTTTCTTCTTCTTTGATGATGATGATGATGATTCAGAAGATACTGAACGTTTTTCTACTACAGGAGTGGAGAGAGCTCGTTTTTTGAACAGCTCCCGTTCTCTCAACAGGCTTGGATCCATAATTCTGCGAAGATATAAGTATTTTTAATACAGATTCTAATCATTCAAACCTATAGGCCAAATCCCTAGGTCCCAAGAATTACTTCCAAACAAAATTACCTTTATTAGCTCTCACCACTTGTATTTATTCACATAGTCATTCACTTAAAAATCTTTAATTAGTACCTATTGTGTGCCAGGCACCGTGCTAGGCATTAGTAAAGAGAAACAGAATTATTCTTTAAAGCTCTAGAACTGCACTGTCCAATATGATAGCCACTGGTCACATGTGCCTATGGAACACCTGAAATGGGGCTAGAGTTGAGATGTACTTGAAGTGTAAAATACACACCAGATTTAAAAGACATAGTATAAAGAACTTTTAGAATTACTGATGAGATATTTTAGATTGATTACATGTTGATAATATTTTGGATATGCTAGGTTAAATAAAATTTTAAAATTAATTTCCACCAACAATATGGTCATCTTAATAAATACAGAAAAAGCATGTGACAAAATAAAAATCCGTTCAGAATAAAAACTCTCAACAAAGTGGGTTTAGAGGGAACATACCTCAACACAACAAAGACCAAATATGAAAAACTCAAAGCTAACATCATACCCAATGGTTAAAATGTGAAAGCTTTTCCTCTAAGATCAGAAATAAGACAAAGATATCCACTCTCCCCACTTTTATTCAACACAGTAGTGGAAGGACTAGATGCAGCAATCAGATAAGAAAAATAAAAAAGCATCCAAACTTGTGGGGTGCCTGGGTGGTTAAGTGTCTGACTTTGGCTCAGGTCATGATCTCAGGGTCATGGGATTGAGCCCCACATCGGGCTCCCCAGTTAGCAGGGAGTCTGTTTGTCCATCTCCCTCTGCCCCTCCCCCCCCGCTCATGCACACACGCACTCTCTCAAATAAATAAAATCTTTTTAAAATCTTTAAAAAAAGATTATAAAGAAAATAAGCATCCAAACTTGTAATGAACACGTGAAACTGTCACTATTTGCAGAAGACATGATACTACATACAGAAAACCCTAAAGACTCCACCAAAAAAATTAATAAATGAATTCAGTGAATTGCAGGATACAAAATTAATATACAGGAATCTGTTCTGTTCCTATACATTAATAACAAAGTAGCAGGAAGAGAAATTAAGAAAAAAAATCCCATTTACAATTGCACCAGAAAGAATAAAATACCCGGAAATAAATTTAAGCAAGGTGGTCAAAGACCTACAGTCTAAAAACTGTAAGATACTGATGAAAGAAATTGAAGAGGACACAATCAAATGGAAAGATAGTCCACGCTCATGGATTAAAAGGATATCATTCAAATGTCCTTACTTCTCGAAGCAATCTTCAGATTCAATGCAATCTCAATCAAAATAACAATAGCATTTTTCACAGAACTAGAACATATAATCCTAAAATTTGTGGGGCACCTGGGTGGCTCAGTCGTTAAGCGTCTGCCTTCGGCTCAGGTCATGATCCCAGGGTCCTGGGATCGACCTCCACATCGGGCTCCCTGCTCCGCGGGAGGCCTGCTTCTCCCTCTCCCACTCCCCCTGCTTGTGTTCCCTCTCTGTCTGTGTCTCTCTGTCAAATAAATAAATAAAATCTTTAACAAAAAAAAAATCCTAAAATTTGTATGAAACCACAAAAGACCCTGAATAGCCAAAATAATCTTGAAAAAGCAGCACAAAGCTGGAGGTATCACTATCCCAGATTTCAAGATATACTACAAAGCTATAGTAACCAAACAGTATAGTGCTGGCACAAAAAGAGACACATAGATCAACAGAACAGAGAGCCCAGAAATAAACCCACACCTGGTCAATGAATCCACGACAAAGGAGGCAAGAACATACAATGGGGGAAAAGACAGTCTCTTCAACAAATGGTGTTGGGAAAACTGGACAGCTACGTGCAAAAAACAAATGAAACTGGACCGCCTTCTTACACCACACACAAATATAAACTCAAAATGGATTCAAGACCAAATATGAGACCTGAAACCTTAAAACTCCTAAAAGAAAACATAGACAGTAATCTCTTGGACATTGGCCTTAGTAACATTTTTTAGATAGGTCTCCTCAGGCAAGGGAAACAAAAGCAAAAATAAACTATTGGGACTTCATCAAACTAAAAAGCTTGTGCACAGCAAAGGAAACCATCAACAAAACAAAAAGATAACCTACTGAATGGGAGAAGATATTTGTAAATGATATGCCTGATAAGGGGTTAATATCCAAAATATATAAAGAACTTATATAATTTAACACCAAAAAAACACAACCACTCAGATTAAAAAATGGGTAGAGGACCTGAATAGATATTTTTCCAAAGACATATAAACGGCCAACAGATACATGAAAAGATACTTAACATTACTAATCATCAGGGAAATGCAAATCAAAACCACAATAAGATATCACCTCACATTAGTCAGAATGGCTGGTGTCAAAAAGACAAGAAATAACAAGTGTTGACAAGGATGTGGAGAAAAGGCAACCCTCATGCACTCTTGGTGGGAATGCAAACTGGTGCAGCCACTGTGAAAACAGTATGCAGGTTCCAAAAAAATTTTAAACAGAAATACCATATGATCCAATAATTCCACTACTGGCATTTACCCAAAGAAAACAAAAACACTAACTCAAAGAGATATATGCAGCCCTACGTTTACTGCAGCATTATTTACAAGATATGGAAGCAACCCAAGCGTCTATCAACAGATAAAGAAAATGTGATACACACACACACAATGGAATATTAGCCATAAAAAAAAAAAGAGAGAGATCTTGCCATTTGAGACAATATTGGTAAACCTACAGAGTATTATGCTAAGTGAAATAAGCAGAGACAAATACTATAGGATATCATTTATATATATATAATCTAAAAAAACAAAACAAATGAACAAACAGATTCTTAAATACAGAGAACATACTGTTAGTTACCAAAGGGGAGGTTGGTGAGGAGATGGGAAAAGTAGGTAAAGGGGATTAAGAGATACAAACTTCCAGTTACAAAACACGTAAGTCATGGAGATGAAAAGTACAGCATTACAGAATATACTCAATAATTTTATATTATTTTTTATATGTTGCATGGTGACAAATGAGGACTATACATATGGGAAGCACTAAGTAATGTATATATTCGTTGAATCAATATGCTGTACACCTAAAACTAATATAACATTGTATGTCATTTATACTTTTTCTTTCTTTTTTTTTCTTTTATTTTTTATTTATTTGAGAGAGAGTGAGAGAGAGAACCCAAGAGGGGGTAGGGTCAGAGGGAGAAGCAGACTCCCTGCTGAGCAGGGAGCCCAATGTGGGACTCGATCCCGGGACTCTGGGATCATGACCTGAGCCAAAGGCAGTCGCTTAACCAACTAAGCCACCCAGGCGCCCTCTTTCTCCCTTTCTTTTTTTTCTCTTTCTCCTTTTTTTTAAATGTAGGCTCCACACCCAGCATGGAACCCATGGCCCTGAGATCAAGACCTGAGGTGAGATCAAGAGCCAGATGCTTAACCAACTGAGCCACCCAGGCACCCCTGTCAATTATATTTCAATAATGAAAAATTAAAAATACAATTTCAAAAATTAAAACATTTTAAAAATTAATTCACCCTAATTTTTTCTAGTTTTTAAAAAAAATATGGTTACTAGAAAATTTTGAATTACATGTGTGGCTCACAGTTGCAGCTCACATTGTATTTCTATTGGACAATGCTGCTCTAGAAATAACATCAGAACTACTAGGCAGAAATTAGGAGGCAGATGTAGGCTCACTGCAAAAAGAGAGAGAGAGAGAGAGAACCATCAGAATTTCTTATAAATGAAAAGGTGTGTTTTAAAACTGGTGAACTCTCGGGGCACCTGGGTGGCTCAGTCAGTAAGGCATCCACTTTCGGCTTGGGTCATGATCTCCCTCTCCCTCTACCGCTCCCCCTGCTTGTGTTCTCTTGCTCACTCTCAAATAAATATTTTTTAAAAAATTAAAAATAAGGGGCACCTGGGTGGTTCAGTCGTTAAGCGTCTGCCTTCAGCTCAGGTCATGATCCCGGGCTCCTGGAACTGAGCCCCACATCGGGATCCCTCCTCGGCGGGAAGCCTGCTTCTCCCTCTCCCACTCCCCCTACTTGTGTTCCTGCTCTTGCTGTCATCTCTCTCTGTCAAAGAAATAAATAAAATATTTAAAAAAAATTAAACTGATGAACTCTATCATTAAGTAATAAAAAGGCTGGATTAAAATTTTTAGAAATAGGGGCCCCTGGGTGGCTGAGTCGTTAAGCGTCTGCCTTCGGCCCCCGGGATCGAGCCCCACATTGGGCTCACTGCTCAGCAGGAAGCCTGCTTCTCCCTCTCCCACTCCCCCTGCTTGTGTGCCCCCTCTCGCTGTGTTTTTTCTCTGTCAAATAAATAAATAAAATCTTAAAAAAAAAAAAACTGTTAGAAGTATCTACAGAAAATTCCTGATTTAGAGGGAGGTGGAACTAGACCTCTTTTGGTTTTTTCCCCAGTTCTAAAACTCCACAGTTCTGGGCGCCTGGGTGGCTCAGTTGGTTAAGTGTCTACCTTCGGCTCAGGTCATGATCCCAGGGTCCTGGGATCGAGTCCTGCATCGGGCTCCCTGCTCAGCTGCGAGTCTGCTTCTCCCTCTTCCTCTGCCGCTCCACCCCCCCACTTGTGCTCTCTCCCTCTCAAATAAATAAAATCTTTTAAAAAAAATACAAAATAAGGGAGTCTGGGTGGCTCAGTTGGTTGAGCGACTGCCTTCGGCTCAGGTCATGGTCCTGGAGTCCCTGAATCAAGTTCCGTATCGGGCTCCCTGCTCAGCAGGGAGTCTGCTTCTCCCTCTGACCCTACCCCTTCTCATGTGCTCTCTCTCTCATTCTCTCTCAATAAATAAAATCTAAAAAAAAAAACAAAATACAAAATAAAACTCCACAGTTCTAGCAACTTCAGTACAACCAGGGAAGCCACAGATCATTTAACAAGTAATTTTATTTAAGTAGGGCTTAAACTCAGAACCATGATACTGAGACCTGAGCTGAGATCAAGAGTCAGACACTTAACCTACTGAGCCACCCAAGTGCCCTTCAACAAGTATTTTAAAATGTTCTTCTCTTCGGGCACCTGGGTGGCTCAGATGGTTAAGCATCTGCCTTCGGCTCAGGTCATGATCCCAGGGTCCTGGGATCGAGTCCCACATCGGGCTCCCTGCTCCTTGGGAGCCGGCTTTTCTCTCTCTCTCTCTCTCTCATGAATAAATAAAAAAAAATTTTTTTTTTAAATGTTCTTCTCTTCTTTTACAATCTAATAATCACACTGCTGGGTATTCAGCCAAAGATTACAAAAACTTTAATTCAAAAAGATATATTCACCCCCATGTTTATTGCAGCATTATTTACAATAGTCAAATTACAGAAGCAGCCCAAGCGTCCATCGATAGATGAATGGATAAAGAAGATGTGTACACATACACACACACGATGGAATATTATTCAGCCATAAAAAAGAATGAAATCTTGCCATTTGCAGTAACATGGCTGGATCTAGAGAGTATAATGCTAAGCAAAATAAGCCAGAGAAAAACAAATGCCATATAATTTCACTCATATGTGGAATTTAAGAAACAAAACAAAGCTGAGAAAAAAAAAGACAAACCAAAAAATAGACTCTTAGCTATAGAGAACAAACTGATGGTTACCAGAGGGGAGGTGGGTGGGAGGGATGGGTGAAATAGGTGATAGGGGTTAAGAGTACACTTATCTCGATGAGCAATGAGTAATACATGGAATTAGTAAGTCACTATATTATACACCTGAAACTAATATTGCGCTGTATGTTAACTACACTGGAATTAGAATTTAAAATAAAAAAAGTTCCTCTCTTGAGACCCATAAGCACAGAAAAAACTGATGGTTGCCAGAGGAGAGAGGGATGAGGGGGATATGGGGAGGGGAGAAATGGGTGAAAGGGAGTGGGGTATACAGGCCTCCAGTTAAGGAATGAAAAAGTCATGGGGATGAAAGATTTAGCACTGGGGCACCTGCGAGGCTCAGTCGGTTGAGCATCTGCCTTTGGCTCAGGTCGAGATCCCAGGGTCCTGGGATCAAGCCCCGCATCAGGCTCCCTGCTCGGTGGGAAGCCTGCTTCTCCCTCTCCCATTCTCTCTGCCTGTGTTCCCTCTCTCACTGTGTCTCTCTCTCTGTCAAATAAATAAATATTAAAAAAAAAAAAAGGTTTAGCACAGGGAATATAGTCAATGGTATTGTAATAGCATTGTATGGTGACAAATGGTAGCTACACTTCTGGTAAGCATAGCATAAGTTATAGAGTTGTAAATTCACTATTTTGGGGGCACCTGGGTGGCTCAGTTGTTAAGGGGCTGCCTTTGGCTCAGGTAATGATCCCAGCGTCCTGGGACGGGTCCGGCTCCTTGCTCAGCAGGGAGCCTGCTTCTCCCTCTGCCCCTCTCCCCCACCCCGCCCGTCTCTCTGCTCTCTGACAACTAAATAAAAAATCTATTTAAAAATAAATAAATAAAATAAAATCACTATTTTGTATATCTGAAACTAAAGTAACACTGTGTGTCAATTAAGAAAAAGAGTTCCTGGGGTGCCTGGGTGGCTCAGATGGTTTAAGTATTTGCCTTTGGCTCAGGTCATGATCTCCGGGTCCTGAGATCAAGCCCTATGAGCCCCCACGTTGGGCTGGCAGGGAGTCCATTTCTCCCTCTCTTTCTGCCTCTCCCCCCTGCTCATGCTCACACTCGCTCGTGCGCTCTCTCTCTCCCTCTCTCTCAAATGAATAAAATCTTTAAAAAAGAAAATTTCCTCTCTTGTTTGAACTCTCCTAAATACCATGGAAAGTCTAGGAAGCACAATAAGCTGACCATGTAAATGATTTTTGCATTCTTCACAAGTAGGGAAGGAAGGTCTGGGAGGAAAAAGACTTTTTTTTTTTTTATTTTGTTTTGCTTTGTTTTTAATAGGTTCCATGCATAGTGTGGAGCCCAACGTGGGGCTTGAACTCACCACCCAGAGATCAAGACCTGAGCTGAGCTCAAGAGTTGGACACTTAACCATATAAGCCACCCAGGTGCCCCCATCTTAACTGTGAAAGCCTTCATGCACAGTGTAGCTCAATAAATATTTGTTAAATGAATAATGAACACAAAAACATCTTTAAATTGTTTTAGCCTTGTTACAGGTTTCACAAGCCTTTATTAAATGTCTTATGTTTCTGACTCTAAGCTTTGTGTACTTGTCTTGTGTTTATGTACTTCAAGCTTTGAAGAGTTCTAGAAGATAAACCCTTTCCTTCAAGCAGCTTACATTTGAGAATATTAAAAAATTGAGCACTTTGCTTAAAAACCAATGAATAAAATGTGACTTAGAGTGCTAAAAGTTAAAAATACAAGCACTGATAAGAAATAATCAGAGTAGGGGCGCCTGGGTGGCTCAGTCGTTAAGCATCTGCCTTCGGCTCAGGTCATGATCCCAGAGTCTTGGGATCGAGCCCCACATCGGGCTCCCCGCTCAGCGAAAAGCTGCTTCTCCCTCTCCCACTCCCCCTGCTTGTGTTCCCTCTCTCGCTGTGTCTCTCTCTGTCAAATAAATAAAATCTTTAAAAAAGAATCAGAGTAAACTTTACTTGAATGAGTAAGAGTCACTGGCACTGGTATCAAAGATCTGACTTCTGGAACCCTCAGTACTAATCTCTAACTGCAACATGACCCTAGGCAATCCACTAGACCTCTCTAAATCCAATTTTATCATAAGCAAAATGACAGTACTACCTATGCAGTCTATATCTAGCCCAACTTTAAAATCAATGTTTGTGAAAAGCAATTTTTTTTAAATAATAAAGCTATACAAGTATGTTTGAGATGGATCTGAAAAGAAATAACAGAATGATTATGCTAGGGTGAGGAAGATAGGAGAGAGTCTCGGGGGGAGGGGGAGGGAGTGGGGGGGGAAAAAGGAGAAATCAAAATGATAAAGTGGGGCAACAAGCCAAAAACAGGAAGCATGTGTAGCTGTTTATTTCACCTTGTAAAGAGAGGTAATTAAACCAGGCTTTAATCATGATTTTAACACAAACTTAAACAAACGCCTTAGTTTACAAAAACCTAAATGCTTACAGCACTCGAGCCTCACAACTCTATGAGACAATTGGTATTAGTTTTATTCCTTATTTTAATATGTGAAATCTGAAGTGAAGAGGTACAGTTAGGGTTACACATTTGTAAGTACCTAGGCCAAGACACCAATACCCTGCCTCCTAAATCAAATGCTTCCTTACTGCAGACCTGAAACGCTGGTCAAGGCCTCTAAAACAAAGGCGACCTGTGTGCTCTGGGTAACGTTCAACGGCACCTCGAGCAGAAGGCTTAATGTCTGTCTGTCTCTCTCTCTCCCACCATCGCATGCTCCGCCTCACTTTTCCTCCTTTTTTTCAGACTACTCAACAAATCCGTAGAGCTTTACATATACTGACCTATGCAGTAGACAGGATACGTTACCATGCCCATTTTCCACTTAAAAAAAAGACAAAAACAAAACATCACAACTCAGGGAGTTAAACGTGTTCCTCCATGGATGGTCACTGAGAAGCCAAAAATTAAATCAAAATCTTCTGGCTCCAAAGCACACGTTCTTTCCACTCTACCATACGGCTTTTTTCAAGCTTTCTACTTTTCCTCTCTTTCGCCTCTTTCCCTGCGTAAGCCTCAGAGCTGCCACTGGCACCTAAGAACACCGCCAAGAACAACCAGCAAGGTAAGAAACGAGACTGCTTCCCTCTTAAATCACAGGAATGGAGAAGTGGACGAAAAGGCACCGTAGTGTTTGGGTCTGGAACATGTCTCTAGACTTTGCAGCCAAAACGACTATAATAACTAAAGTTTAGGGATCGTTACAAACCCCGTCTCCAAAGACAGCTTAAAAAAATAGCCCGTAAAGGTGCATCTAAATCAAAGCCTTTAGTTGGACACCGTGGTTCCCTAAACTGCACACACGTTTCGCTCGCCTACTGCTGATGTAAAGTCGGGGGCTAGAAGGAGACACAATCAGCTCTCTGATTGCGAATTTCCCCTCTTTCCAACCCAAAAGTTTGCTCAATGGACCTCCGGCCTAAAAGACAACGCTCCCAAGAAGTTGTTACTGTGTTCAGTGTTTCGCGCAGGGAACCGCAGCCCCAGCCTCCCGAGAGCTGGAAGGCAAGCTCGGCCCTCGGGAGGACGCGGTCCCGAGGAACAACAGGCCGGGGCTCCGCTCCCCTCACCCGGCGGCCGCAGCCCCTACCTGAGCGAGGAGGGCCGCCCCACGCGACCGGCCGCCGCCTCCCAGCGCCTCCACCTCGACCAGCCGCCCACGCCCGCGTGGCCACCGCTTCCTGCTCCTCGTCAGCGCCCCCGCCTGCCCGCACGCACGCCCAGCGCAGCCCCGCCAGGTCGGGGTCTCGGCACTGGCGGCGGCGGCGGCGGCGGCTGAGGCGGCGCGACTCGGCCGGGGGCTCCGCCCGCCACTTCCTGATCAGGCTACTAGGAGCTCAGTCCCGGCAGGCACCGCGGCGCCCCCGCCGCCGAGAACGCGCGTGCGTCGTCACGTGCCCCGCCAAAAGTCTGGCAGGAGGGGACTCAGCCAGCCGGGGCGTCCCGCATTTCTATGACAACGGGGCGGAGGGGGGAAGGGCGGAGAATGAGACTCAGGTAGGAAGAAAGTAGCCGTTACTGCAATGGAAAAAACCTCTCCTTTGCAGAAGTTTAAAGCGGCCAGATCCTCCTCCAGGTGTTTGGTACTTTACTTCAAATGCTAGTCACCAGCACCTGAACTTCAAAGGACATTGTCGCAGCTCTCTCTTTTACAAGTCAGGAAACAACAGGCCCGGTGAAGCTCAATGACTTGCTCAAGACCGCACGGCTAGCAAAGGCAAATACGGACGTGGAGCCCAGCTTAAATTCCCAACCACCACACCTGTGAACTTCCTTGGACAAGGATTTAGAACTCAGAAGCAACCTAAAGAGATAGGATAAAGCCACGACAAAGATAACTGGCGTTGCCCACAGCCTTGGAGGTATTGGAGTGTGTCAATTCCCTGTCCTTTCCTCACTCTTAAAACCTGAGGTGGCCGCAAAGCCAGTGCTCGGCTATTCTGCAGCTATTTAATTACTTAGTACTGATTAGTCAAGTTATTTAACCTGTGCCTCAGTTTTCGCATCTGAGATATGAGACTAGTAATTGTACTACCAATACAGGGTACTTGCATTGGACTGATGTGAAGACTAAATGAAATAATACATCAATTTTTATCCAAAACTTGGAAATAAAGCCAAAAGATGGTTGAGGTGTGGCTCTTTGAAATTAGTTTCATTCTAGAGAATTTTCTCTTTTTTTTCTAGAGGATTTTCTAATAAACTCACTTGTTCATCTGACACCCTCAGGAAATGTAACTTTGCTGGAATATTACAACCCAGTAAACTCAGAGTTTGGTTAAAAAAAAAAAAAATGATGAGGTGTAATGGAGAGCAGGAGCCGGCAGCAAGTGAAAAAAAATTATCCCCAAAGTTAAAATTACCTTGTCCTGAGAAACATGAGCCAGTTTTGTATCAGTTTATTAATTTGTATGTCATCGTTCCTTTCCCCAATTATTATATAAAGCCTAGTTTCTCATATCCTCTTGGAACCAGTTCCATCATTCTGCTGGCTCTTTATTAATGAGTGAGAGATTTAATATACAAATAGGACAATGGCTAGACCATATGTAATAATAAAACACTGACCCACATAAGAAACCAGCCTCTGCAGCAATTAGCTCAAGATGGTCAAGATTTGCTCAAAGGCTGCCAACTTCCCCCACCCAACACACACATATACTCACACATGGTTGTTCATTCGTATCAGGACCAGCTAGAGAAAACCAAATACATATGCTCCCCAAACCAATCACTCTTCTGGTGGTTCCACCTCCAGCTTCCTCTACCAACAACCTTTAATCGGAACCATGGGGCGCGTGGGTGGCTCAATTGGTTAAGCATCCCACTCTTGATTTCAGCTCAGGTCATGATCTCAGGGCCATGAGATTGTGAGATGGAGCCCCACGTCAGGCTCCACCTTCAGCAGGGAGTCTGCTTGGGACTCTCTCCCTCTCCCTCTGCCCACCCTATTGTGTGCTTGTTCTCTCTCTTGCTCTCTCTCAAAGAAATAAATAAATCTAAAAAACAAGAGCCTACCAGAAGCATCCCCCTTTTTTTCATTATAAAGTTTTCCCCTCTCCCTAACTGCCTTTGAATCTCTACCAAACATAAGTGAAAATGGCTGACTCCCTTGCTATAGTACACTCTGTAGTCTTTCTCAAGGGAGTGGCCTTCGTTTATTTCCATTTGTGTTAAATAAAACTTTGACACCTACTCACTTTTTAGTCACTTGAGAATTATGAGTTTAACAATTAGAGAATCATGCTTTTACAGAACTAGGTTTACCACATGGAAAGCACTCAGTGAACTGTTAAAAGATAAACTGAAGTACATTAAATTTTTGAAGAGTTTATTTGAGCAAACATTGATTCAAGTCAGACAACCCCAAACAGAAAATGGTTCAGAGTGTTCAGAAGCAAATCAAAAGAAGTATTTGAATAAGCAGTTACTCTATTTGGGAAAGCCTACTTAGTTTGTGATTAGTAGTTATTAAGTTTCATTTTCTCAGATTCAAGGTCATTGACTTTGGCTTAGGTTTCAGTTTGCTTATGTTGGTTACCAAGGCATTAGAGCCTCCTTAGTCTAACAGCCTCCTTGTTTAATTACTTTAACAAAATGCCCACAACTATTACTTTATTTCAATGTCTTCTCTCATTTCACCCAACTGGGACAGACACTGGACAGGTAAGCTTTCTAACACCAATATTAGAATATGTTATTTACAATTCAAACCCTCAAATATCATTGCCCCTTCTTTACCCAAATATTACCTGTTACTATCATTGCCCAACTTGAAACCCTCCCATACACATCCCAGCAAATGATTAATATATATAAATGTTGAATCTGGTCAACCAGTGGTATTACCACTGTTTGTACTGCCTGTTGCCTGTGACTAGGTCATAACACGGAAAACAGTGACTGCATTCATTCAGGGCACTTTTCTGTGATATACTGTACTCTGATAGTACTCCTCAAGTGAAGACAAAAATCAGCTCCCAATTTGACCCATAATTAGGCCATTTTTGTGTTGGAAGTACTTACATATGGATACCACACTACAAATGAACTAAAAAAGGGTTCTGTTTGCTTGCTGGTGATATTGACTATGATAACGACCACCTTAACCATTTCCAAACAGCATTAACCCAAATTAGCTTGAGTTCAGAGAATTCAAGATTTGGGGATAAACATATAGATTGTTATTCTACCTTCTCATCCTTATTACACAATGTAGACACCACCTGGATTGCTTCTGAGGCAGCCTCAAGCCAGGGCTTCGCGAAGACATAGGAATAGTATCCCATAGGGACACCTGGGTGGCTCAGTTGGTTAAGTGTCTGCCTTCAGCTCAGGTCATGATCCCAGGGTCCTGGGATCGAGTCCCGCATTGGGCTCCCTGCTCAGTGGGGATCCTGCTTCTCCCTCTGCCTGCAGCTCCCCCTGCTTGTGCTCTCTCTCTCTCTCTGATAAATAAATAAAATCTTTAAAAAAAAAAGTATCCCATAATGAGGTGAAGGACACAACTATTTATAGAGACATGGCTATTTGTGTAATACACTTGAAGTCTCCACAATGGATGCTTAAATAAATCTTTATAATAATTCAAATCACCTACATATTGGCAACCTCAGTACTTCCAGATCAGAAGGGTATAGCTAGTATCAAAGTATATGAAGAATGATCCAAGCCACTAATACAATAGCAATGTATGTCTTATCTCATGAGTGATTATAACACCCTGCATACTCTTTGGTGGAAGGTATGGTGACTTCTTCAGGATTATGAGTTTAACAATTAGAGAATCATGCTTTTACAGAACAGAATATAATTTGTATTATTTTATAAAACACTCTTCTGTTCTGACCTACCCAAACCCTCCTACCCCAATTCAGTATAACCACAGGATTCCAATATATTGGATTAATTTTCTTTATGATTTTATTTGTGGTATATATCATAAAATTTGCCATTTCAACCATTTTAAAGCATACAACTTGGTAGAATTAATTACACTCACAATATAGTACAACCATCATCACTATTTCCAAAAATTTTCTTCACTCCAAACAGAAACTCTATACTCATTAAGCAATAACTCCCCATATCCTCGTCTCCCCAGCTCGGTAATTTCTAATCTACTTTCTATCTCTATGAATTTGCCCTAATTCTAGATATTTTATTTAAGTAGAATAATACAATATTTGTCTTTTAGTGTCTGGCTATTTCACTTGATAAGATGTTTTCTTTTTTTTAAGGTTTATTTATTTATTTATTTGAGAGAGGGAGAGAGTACACATGGGGGGGGCAGAGGGAGAGGGAGACAAGGAGACTCCCCACTGAGCCCCTGAGATCATGACCTGAGCTGAAATCAAGAGCTGGATGCTCCACCAACTGAGCCATCTAGGCGCCCCTTGATACAATGTTTTCAAGGCACATCCATGTTGTAGCATGTATCAGAACTTCATTCTTTTTTATGTAGTAGTTTAATTTTACATTTTATTTTTTTAGTTGCTTGGAAGAGGAAAACTACAGTAAGGCAAATTAATTTACTTCATTCTGCCATCAAATAACTGCCTTTTTTTTTTTTAGGAATAATAACTGCCTTTCAACTCCCCTCACCTGTTCATCTATCTCAACAAATGAAACAGATACCTAAATTCTCAAAATAGCCAAATTAGCAAATTAGCTCAAAAAAGCAAATTAGCTTACATCCACACAAATCAAGAGTTAAAGTATTTTGCTCATCACCTGTCCTGAATTTCCCTAGCATTGACAGTCTCCGCTCCCTTAGAGCCTTTCCCCAGCCTTCTTGGGTAGCCTACCCAATCCTGTAAATATCTTTCCAGGACCCTGCTTCCTTCTCAAGCATTAATCCCGTAAAGAAGGAAAAGTCTTTTTTTTTCCCCCTCTACCCATCTAAGTTCTCAGGAAGGGGCCCTGTAATTAGACTAACAAAAGAGAGGTTAACAAAAGAAAAACAAACAGAAGTTTATTAATGAGCATCACACATACATAGGGGAGTACCTGGAGATGAGTAATTCAAAGGGGTGGGTAGAACTTGAGCTTATTAGCTTTTTTTTTTTTAAGATTTTACTTTTAACTAGTTGCTACATCCAACGTGGGCCCCATTATTTAGCATTCTAACAAAAACAAAAAATAAAAAAACAAGGGGTGCCTGGCTGGCTCAGTCGGTAGAGCATGTGTCCCTTGATCTTGGGGTTATAGGGTTTGAGCCCCACATGGGGTATAGAGATTACTTAAAAATAAAATCTTTAAGATAGATAGACAGGTAGATGGATAGATAGATAAGTCTCCAATAACTAAATTTGTCCTTCCTGGTAGAGAGAGTAGGGAGAACACCTTTATAATTTATGTCCTACTTTTAGGCAAATAGAGGAGGGGCAGAAAGCTTGTTTATATCTGCTTCTCAATTATCTCCAGTTCAAAATAATCTTTATGCCAAAGTGGCATATTTTGTGGTGGCATATTCCGCTACCCTACAATCCTTGCTCTCACAAACTTTCTCCAAAAAGAAAATTTTTGCTATTGCCTCCATCTAGTAACTTTTACTCTGCAGGGGTTCAAATACTGGCCTTGGAGCCAGATAGAACTGGCCTGAATCGGGGTGCCTGGGTGGCTCAGTCGTTAAGCATCTGCCTTCAGCTCAGGTCATGATCCCAGGGTCCTGGGATCAAGTCCCACATTGGGCTCCTTGCTAGGTGGGAAGCCTGCTTCTCCCTCTCCCACTTCCCCTGCTTGTGTTCCTTCTCTCGCTGTGTCTCTCTCTGTCAAATAAATAAATAAAATCTTTAAAAAAAATAAAAAAAAGAACTGGCCTGAATCTCTGCTCCACCACTTACTACTCCTATGACCTTGAGCCAGGACTTGATCTCTCTAATCCTCATTTGTAATGGAAAGGATTGTCTTAGTCAGTTTGGGCCACTATAACAAATTACCATAGACTGGGTGACTTGGCTTAAGCAACAAACATTTATTTCTCAAAGTTCTGGAGGCTGGAAAGTCCAAGATCAAGGTACCAGCAGATTTGGTATCTGGTGAGAGCCTGCTTCCTGGTTTGTTGATGGCTGTCTTCTTGCTATGTCCTCACATGGCAGAGAGCAGAGAGAGGGGGGTGAGAGGGTGACAGAGAAAAGAAGCAAGCAAGCAAGCTCCCTTCTGTCTCTTTCTCTAAATTTTTTTTTTAAGATTTTATTTATTTATTTACAGAGAGATAGAGCACAGCAGGCAGAGGGAGAAGCAAGCTTCCCGCCGAGGACCCTGGGATCATGACCTGAGCAGAAGGCAGACGCTTAACATCCGAGTCACCCAGGGGCCCCTTATGGTTGTACTTCTGTTAAAATGAATATGTGCACTCTCTCATATGGTCTTGACAGAAGCTCTGGGCTGAGCCACCCAGGCGGCCCCTTCTGTCTCTTTCTTTAAAGCACTAGTCCCATCCTAAGTGCTCCACCTTCTTAACCTAATTACCTCCCAAAACCTCCACCTCCTAATACCATCCCATTGGGGGTTACATTTCAACATACAAATTTGCGGAGGAGCCCCTAATAAGGATTGTTATAGTAAATATAACATACAAATTTGCGGAGGAGCCCCTAACAAGGATTGTTATAGTAAATATAACAAAATAGTAATATATAACAAAAATAGTAAATATAACAAAATAGTAAATATATAACAAATATATAATAGTAAATATAACAAATAGTAAAATATAACAAAATAGTAAATATAACAAAAAACAGTAAACTATTGCAAGTAATCAGTAAATTAGAGCCATTATTATTTATTATTATTATTACTATTATTACCCAACTCTCCAATTAAACTCTTTTCAAAGATTGCCAGTACTTTCCCAATTGCCAAATCCAATGGCATCTGTGGTAGATTGTATAATTGTTCATAGTTATTCATTTCCTCTTCCTGAACGAGGATTATACAGCCCACCCTGTTGAACATAGGAGTGGCACGTGACTTGCTTTGGCTAATGGAATGTGAACAGAATGACATATGTGACATCCAAGGAGATTTCACTTAAGAGCTATCTTTTAAAAAAGCACTGTCTTGCTATTCCCTCTGCCATAAGACCCTGCCATATTTTAGATTGGGGCACTTTGTCAACCTGATCCTGGAGTGAAGAAGATATGAAGCATAGGTGTGGCCCATCAACAATAACCATGTAGCATGATTGGGAAATAAACTTCGTGGTTGATAGCCATTGAGTTCATCCCAGCCTGATAAAGTGTGAGTGCACTGACACTTTTTAGCTTTTGCTCCTTTAAAGCTAAGTACCAACCTGTGTCCTACTGACTTCATCAGGACTCCTCCTAAGTGGTCAACTGGTCTCCTAACACAACTTCTATAGTTAGTCGCTCTCTACTTTCAACACCATCCTTTTCTCACCTAGGGCCTCTTAATATGCAAGTCAGCTATGCCAATAACCCCTTACCTGACAGTGTCCTCACTGTCTTTCTGATAAAAACATATACAGATAGTGCATCCATCAGATCTATCCAATGCCTTGCTTTTGACAAGGCAGACTCCTGGACTCATTCTCATCCTTTGAATTCACTCCTTCTTCCGCAGCAATCTGTTGGATCTAATCCCTTTGGAGTTAAGGTACTGACCTCTGAGTCCTGATTAACCCCTTCTACCTCTGCCTTTGAGAAGGAGCTTCCGACCTACCAGGGGGCTCAGCCCTACCCAAAAGTCCCATCCACAGATCTCTTCCAGCCCCTTTTCATCCAGTCCCTTCCTCTTCATCTGAGATTCAGGCTAGTCTCCTTGAAACCCATCCACAAAGCTGGATGTTGAGCCACCACTCTCTCCAGGTATCTTTCTTACACAAAAATCATACTTTGCCCAGACATATATCTCTATTATAGAATCCTGTCTCTGAAGGGCCTACATCCCAACCTGGCCTGCTTTCCAGTGTCATCTCCAATCCCTTTAATGCAGTGCCCATCACCCCATGCCATGTTCTCCCCACTCAACAAATGCTATGATCTAGGTTCTACCCTTGTGCTGTTTGGACACACAGACGAATAGTACAAAGTTCCTATCCTAATGGATCTATTTTAGTGGGGAAGATAGACACACACACACACAAATATATCTATATACCTGTATCTATATGTAGACATATAAAATGTGTTACTTTATATATTCGTATATATGAAAAACATGACATAATGTTGGATAGTAATATGAAGAATATAGTAGGACCAGAGGATAGGGAGTGACAGGATCAGAGAAGGTACCTCTGATAAAGTGAGAATGGAGCAGAGAACTGAGGCTGGGGGTAGGGAGAGCTTTTTTAGGTAGAGGGAACTGATGCTTTTTTTTGAGGAACTGAGAAGAGGCCAGTGTGACCCAGAGGAAATCTTATAAAGCCTTGCAAGCCATTATAAGGACTTTCACTTAAAAAGTGAAGTCAATAAAAAATAAAATAAAGAATGAAGTCAAGGATGACTACAAATCTTGGCTTTGAGTAACAGTGAATGGTGATCCATTTAATGAGACGGGCTGTGTTGGGAAAGAAGCAAATTTGGAGGAGGATATTGTTCTGTTTGGCAACATTAAGCTCACAGTGCCTATCAGATATCTAGGTGGAGTTGTTGGGTAGGCAGTTGGCTGGTGGTCAAGTTAGAGATAGTATTTAAAGCCACAGAACTGGATCAGCTCATCTACCGAGCAAATGCAGATAGAGAAGAAAAGAAGGCCAAGGAATGAGCTTTAGGACCCTTTAAGGAAGACTACTGAGGGCACTGAGAAGAGGTGTCAGTGAAGGAGCAAAAGGACCAAGTGGGGCGGGGGAGGAAGCATCCCAGAAGGCAGGTGAAGAAATTTGAAGAAAGAAAAGGTAGACCAAATGATAAATACTGGTGGGAGGTCATGCAAGATAAAGCTTGAGAACTAACCATTAGGAGAATGAACCATTTCATATCATGTAGTCATTAATGACCTTCACTAGGGCATAATATGTTGGGAATGAATGCCTGATAATTGAGGTAGTAGACAGAATGTCTAGACAATTCTTTTAAGGGTTTTGCTAGAAATAGATGCAAAGTAATGAAGCAAGAGAGGATACAAGGTCAAGGAAAGATTTGGGTTCAATGGGAGCTTACAGAATTGTGTATGTTAATGGTTCTGATCCAATAAAGAAAAAGAAATTTATGATGCAGAGAGAAAAGGAAAGTCCTCAAGTCCAAAGCCTCCTTGGGCCCCTCAGTGTGGGTTGCTCATGTCCCTGGTTTGCTCCATAGCTCCTGGGTACATCCCCAACACAGTTCTCACTGCACTTTTTCACTTGTCAGCTTTCCCACCCATAAAAAGCAATTTGGTGAATGGATAGGCTACATTTAGGAAGAAAACCCCAGGTTTGTCTGAAGACAACAAAGAGGATGTGTGCACTTTTAAAATAACAGTTTAAAATTGAGGACGACTGGATGGCTCAGTCAATAGGCATCTGCCTTCGTCTCAGGTCATGATCCTGGAGTCCCAGGATCGAGTCCCGCATAGGGCTCCCTGCTCAGTGCATTAGGCTCCCTGCTCAGCGGGGAGTTGGCTTCTCCCTCTGACCCTCACTCCACTTGTGCTCTCTCCCTCCCTCAAATAAATAAATAAAATCTTAAAAAAAAAAAAAAACCACAATTTAACATTGAGTAAATTTTTTTTTTTTTTAAGATTTTATTTATTTATTTGACAGAGAGAAACACAGCGAGAGCAGGAACACAAGCAGGGGGAGTGGGAGAGGGAGAAGCAGGCTTCCCGCAGAGCAGGGAGCCTGATGCGGGACTTGATCCCAGGACCCTGGGACCATGGCCTGAGCCGAAGGCAGACGCTTAACGACTGAGCCACCCAGGAGCCCCAACATTGAGTAAATTTTAAGCTCTTCCCCTTCCTGACCCTCCTTTACCTTAACACAATAGGGCCTTTGCCCTATATTAGATGTGCCTCCTTGGCAGCAGATGACCTAACACAGAGCCAGAGACCAAAGGCCAAAGGCACAGAACCTGTTAGCTTCAAAGCACCTTGTGCCTCCTTCCCCTTTCTTCCCACCCCTCAGCTGGAGATTCTGGCTTTGAGTACAAGGTCTCTTCTTCTTTCCTGACACAAAGCTTCTATCTGCTTTGGGGCCTGGCTTATAGAAGGAACATAGCAAATATTTTGAGAATGTTAAACCTGTCCCATTGTTCCCTTAACTCAATTTCCCTTTCTCTGGTCTCTAGCCCCACTCACCCTTCAAAGACATGTTCCAGTGAGGCACCATGCATGAAGATTTCCCTGGCCTGACAAAAAGAATAGTCCTGGGTAAATACAGTTTAAATAATAAGTAGTTTCTTTTTTTCTTCCTCCCAGAACAAATGTAGAGATGGTATTTCTAGGTCTCATAAATTCAATAAAATGGCATCATTACAAACCCATCTTCTAGTCTACTAACCTCAGCATGATTTGCCCTCAGCACAAAATGGCTGCCACAGTTCCAGCTGTTAGGGGCAGACAAGAAGAGAGGGCATGTCCTCACCGGCATCATTTAAAAATTTTTTTCAATTGTGGTAAAATATACATAAAATGTACCATTGTAACCATCTTCAAGTCTATAATTCAGTGGCACGAAATGATGTACATTCACAATGCTATGCAACCATCACCACTATCCACTTCCAGAACTTTTTCATCATCCCAAATAGTACCCACTAAACATTAACTCCCCATGCCTCCACCCCTTAGCCCCTGACAATCTCTATTCTACTTTGTGTCTATGAATTTGCCTATTCTAGGCACCTCATGTAGGTAGAGTCATACAATATTTGCCTTTTTGTGATGGACTTATTTTACTCAGCATAATGTCTTCAAGGTTCATCCATGTTGCAGTATGTGTCAGAACATTTCCTTTTTGAGGCAGAACAATATTCCATTGTAAGTATAGAACTCTATGAGATACCACTTCACCTACTTCACCATTGTTTTTATTGTTGAGTTGTGGAAACTCTCCTTCATCACTTTTTTTGTAACAAAAACCATAAGATTTACCATCTTAACCATTTTTAATTTCACATTTCGAAAGTGTTAAATATATTATTGTTATAAGCGTATGTTGCTGGGCAACAGGTCTCTACCACTTTTTAATCTCTCAATACTAAAACTCTATGCCCACGAAACACTAATTTTCCCTTCCTGTTCTAGGTAAACACTGTCCTAGTTTCTGTTTCTAGGATTTTGACCACTTTAGATACTTCATATGAATGGAATCGTACAGTATTTGTCCTTTTGTGACTGGCTTAGCATCATGTCAAGACTCATCCTTGTTACAGCATGTGACAGGAAGTCCTTCTTTTTTAAGGCTGCATAATATTCCACTCCACGGAGATCCACATTTTCTTTTTGTATTCATCTACTGATGGACACTTAGGTTGCTTCCTCCTTTTGGCTATTGTGAAAAATGCTGCCACAAACATTGGTGTACAAGGAGCTGAGTTCTACATTCAATTATTTTGGATATATACCGAGAAGTGGAATTGACGGATCATATAATTCTATGTTTAATTTTTTGAGGAACCGCCATGCTGTTTTCCACAGCGGCTGCAGCATGCCACATTCCTACCAATAGTGCACAAGGGTTCCATTTCTCCATATTGTCACCAACACGTTTTCTGTTCTTTTGACAGTAGTCATCCTGATAGGCATGAGGTGATACCTTATTGTGGTTTTGATTTGCATTTCCCTGATGATTCGTGATGCTGAGTATCCTTTCATGTGCTTATTGGCCATTTGTGTATCTTCTTTGGAGAAATGTCGATTCAAGTCCTTTGCCCATTTTAAAATCAGGTTGGTTTTTGTCGTTATTAGTTTTAGAAGTTTCTTATATATTCTGGACATTTGCTCCTGCTCAGATATATGACTTGCAATTAGCTTTTCCCATTCTGTAGGTTGCCTTTCCACTCTCTTGTTTCCTTTGACACACAGAAGTTTGTTTTTTTTTTTTAAAGATTTTATTTACTTATTTGAGAGAGAGAATGAGATAGAGAGAGAGAGCATGAGAGGAGGGAGGGTCAGAGGGAGAAGCAGACTCCCTGCCGAGCAGGGAGCCCGATGCGGGACTCGATCCTGGGACTCCAGGATCATGACCTGAGTCGAAGGCAGTCGCCTAACCAACTGAGCCACCCAGGCGCCCCCTGACACACAGAAGTTTTGAAGTTTGATGTATCCCCATTTGTCTATACTTGATGTTGTTGCTTGTCCTCTGCATCACTTTTAATGGATAAAGAAAACCTCTATCAGAGCTCTAATCCCCCACCCCTACACACACAGACATCCTCCTAGGTAGCTATTGGCCAAGATAAAGCCACATGCCATCGCCTAACCCAATCAATCACTGTTAAAGGGAAAGAAACCACTGTGATAACCTCAGTCAACCATGGCTCACGTTTCTGTGGGTGGGAAGGTGGGAGCCTTCTTGGAGTACATGGAATGAAATCAGAACAAAATTGAGGCCTCACAAACAGAAAGGAGGAGAAGAGGGGTAACAACCATCATGGTCTGCCCCGGGTATGTAGAAGAATAGATCATCAAATATCTATATATTCTAAATCTAGTGGGTATCTCTTTGTATCCATTCTTATTTGTCTAATTGCTAGTGAGGTTGAATGTTTTGCATGCTGGTCATTAAGTTTTCATTTATGTGAATGGTCTGATCATTTCCTTTTATTTATTTATTTATTTTTAAGATTTTATTTATTTGAGAGAGAGAGCGAGCAAGCACAAGCAGGGGGAGTGGCAGGCAGAGGGAGAGGAAGAAACAGGCTCCCGGCAGAGCAGGGAGCCCAATGCAGGACTAAATCCCAGGACCTTGGGATCATTACCTGAGCCAAAGGCAGACACTCAACTGACTGAGCCACCCAGACACCCCTCATCATTTCCTTTTTAAATTAAAAAAAAAATTTTTAAGTAAACTCTACTCCCAACATGGGGCTCTAACTCACTACGCCAAGATCAAGAGTCACATGTTCTATTGACTGAGCCAGCCCATCCTTTGCCAATTTTAAATGAATTGTTTCTCGTTAATTTATAGGATATATATACAGAGATCTATCTACAGAGATGTCTACCTATGTCTATCTGTATCTAGGTAGGTTTATCTCTATCTCTGTATATACACATACATATTATATGTATTATACTGAATGCCATTATATTGGAATTATCTCTAGATAGATCGATAGACAGACAGACATGTAGACCTGTCAAAAAGTGTTAACTTTATAAACAAGAAGTAGTTTAATGTTTGGGATAATTTGACTCACTTGTCCCCAGTGTACTTTAACAAGTAAACATCATTATGTCTGAGTGTGAGGAAGAATAAACAAATTCTAGAGTGGATAATACCTGCTTCCTGTCTTCAAGAATTTAACAAAGATCCAGAGTGCAAGTCAGACTCTGCCAAGTGTCCTCGGAGATATAACCGAATGCTGTGGGACGAGGGCAGAGAACTTGCTTTGACTGGGAAGAGGAGTGCTACTCTTCAGTGAAAGGGAGGTCAAATTCATAGGATGTGCAGGATGCCACAGGCAGAGAGCTAGAAGAGGCAGTGAGAGGAGATGGGGCTGGACGGAGGGTGTTGGCTGGAATGGAAGAGTTGTCCTTCCAGTCTAGCTGGAATGTGGAGTCTGAGAAGGGAGATAAGGGTGGAAAGGTAGGTTGAGGTCAGTGTTCAAGTTTGGGGTTGCTTATCTGAGGCATCATGGACCTATTTTGGAGATTGGCTTGGCACTGATGGGGATAAACATATCATTATCCCTAATCTTGAAGCAAACATGTTTTTGCCCACACAAAATGAAAAACAAAAAAGACATTTTTAAAAGCATTAAACAATGTTCATTGTTTGCTCTGAAAGAACCCATTTCTTCAATTATTACCTCTTGTGCCAGCATCATCAATCTCCCATTTCCCTTACTTACTGGCTCCATCCCCTCAGGTAAAGTTTCTCTGCTGCTTCTTCCTCACTAGGGAATGAATCTCCTTTTAGCCATTTTTATTTTGTTGTTATTTTCATTCTACATTTCTACTTAACTTGGAATCTCAAAGTCACCAATAACCTCCTAAGAAAGAAACGAACAGCCTGTGAAGTCTGAGAATGAATCTAAATCATCTTTCTCCTGTTGGACCTAAAGTTTCATAGAATACTCACTTTAGTCAAGATCACGACGTGGCACAGAATACCACACATCCCCCTCTTGCTGAATCAATTACTGCTATTCTTTGCTAATTACTAGTAATTGGTGTGTGTGTGGAGCTGCCTCCCCACAGACAAACATTTATTGTAATATAAAATCAGAAGGCTGCCTCCTGCTTTCTGACAATACCAATCTAGAATCAACCTCTTCTTCCTTATACCTTCCCCAAAATTACCCAGTGAAAGTCCATATCCTATAATGGGTTCTTTGTTAGAAAGAACTCTTACTAGGGCGCCTGGGTGGCTCAGTCGGTTAAGCATCTGACTTCGGTTCAGGTCATGATCCCAGGGTCCTGGGATTGAGCCCTGCACCAGGCTCCCAGCTCAGCAGGGAGTCTGCTTATCCCTCTACCCCTTACCCTGCTCATGCTCTCTTGTTCGTGTGCTCTCTCAAATAAAATCTTAAAAAAAAAAAAAAAAAAGAAAGTACTCTTACTATGTCACCCTATATCCCCATATGTTACCGTTACTGCAGCAAGTAACAAACCCAACCTGTTCAACAAGGGTTCCTTTGGTCCTTGGCTGAAGAACACTGACACTCCTGTGAATTTCTGTAGCTTTCTTAAGTCTTGGGCTCAGTGGCCTTCTGTGTACCATTCCCTTCTCCCTTTGAGCTCTTTCCTCGTGTCTTTACTCCTGCTCCATCTCTTTCCTCTGAGGTCTTGGCTCCTTATCCCCTTCAGTGTGGGTGTTATTGACACTCTAGCCTCCTCTCTTTCTTAACACACCTTCTTGCCTTAAGGTTTATACATACACACTGGTGGCTTTAACTATGACCTCCAGGTGTGTAATTCACAAATGTGTCTCCCTAGTCCTGACTTTTCTCCTAAACTCCCCTTTTTTTCATATCCAGATAAATACTGGGACCACAAATTCAACTTCTCCAAAACATAGCATCTGTCCCCTTTAAACAACTTTCTCCACCTGTTGAGATTTTATGAATGATCTATTAATGGTATATTTCTCCCAGTTCCTCATGCTGTAAACTTCAGGCCTAGTGTTGACTCTTCCCTACCCCTCAAGCCCTAAATTCAGTCAGTTCACGAATCCTGTTGATTCTTCTATTGCAAATTTTCTTGTAAGTGTCCTTTCGCTTTCCCACTGCCACCACCCCAATCCAGGCCCTTTGTTACCTCACAGTCTCAGCCTCACTTCTGATCTCCCACCCTACGCTCCATTTTTTTTCCTATTTCCACTTTAATCTTCCAAACCCACTTTGATGGCATTTCCTTTCACAATCTTTTTTTTTTAAGATTTTTATTTATTTATTAGAGAGAGAGAGTGCACGCACAAGAAAGAGTGAGAGAGAGCAAGCACATGAGAGGGGGGAGGGTCAGAGGGAGAAGCAGGCTCCCCGCTAAGCAGGGAGCCCAATGTGGGGCTCGATCCCAGGACCCTGGGATCATGACCTGAGCCGAAGGCAGACGCTTAACGACTGAGCCACCCAGGCGCCCCAATAAATAAAATCTTTAAAAAATATATAAAGTCTAGATATAACCCAGCCCTAGCATCCAACACTTTACCTTTTGCCACTGCCCCAAAACATTAAATAGCTCTTAAAACATACTACACAGAATACAGAAATGACTGGATATAATCACTGACTCTGATCTTCATTTAAGAATCAAAATGCTAAAATATTGTAAAGGCAATGGCAATAAAAGAGTATTTCTCAGGGTCAGGCACAGTGGAAACCACCTTCCGTATCCACCTCTAACAGCTCTTCATCTACATCAAGGAGGTCAGATTCATGGAAAGGGAAAAATCTGTTGAAGACCTGAACATCCTGCCTACTAATTTTTCAAAAAAAGGATTAAAATGTTGGCCTTTTCTACTACTTTAACATCAAAAATCACACAGTAACACAGGCTTTGTCTTCTTGCAGCGAAAGTTGCTACATGATCTACCAGGAACAGTACTGTGAAACTCAATACAGAGAATATAAAACTGATTGATGTTAAGTATAAAATGACCAGGTGAACATGTACTGCAGACCTACTATGTGACCACAGACCTGCTATGAGACAGGATGTTATGGGAACATAATACCTAAAACTACTAAAGAAGTCTTCACAAAGATGGGTTAAGGCAAGCCTTGTAAATTGACCAGGTTGACAGGTGTGTAATTAAAGATGGACACAAACTCTTTACCACTCCTCCCACTGAGAGGTGAAGTTCAGTTCACTTCCTCATAAATCTGGGCTGGCCTTAGTGATTTGCTTGACCAATAGCATGTGGCAGAGGCGATGTTCTAGAATTTCCGAGGTTAGATCATAAAGCTTGCAGCATCTGTCTGGGAATCTCGGAACAATCTCTGAGAGCCCTGAGCTTCCACGTAAGTCCATCAACTCTAAGAGAGCTATGCTGGAAAATCTACATGTGGGGCACTGGGGTTCAGAGTCCCAGAGAAGGCCAGCCCTCCAATCAGTCATCCTTGTCTAAGTGCCAGACATATGAATGATGGTTTCAGAGTCTCTAGACCAGCCCATTTACCATTTGAATACCAAAAAATGATCTTTGTCAACATCAGTAGAAGAGGCATCCTTGCAAGCTGAGTCTTGCTCCAATTCCTGAACCACAAAACCATGATACAAAAAAAAAAAAAAAAAAAAAAAAAAATTGCCATTTTAAGGCACTAAGCTTTCAGGAAGTTTGTAATGCAGCGACACATAACCAGACCATCAGGTAAACAAGTGGGGAAGACTATTCTACACAAAACCAACGTCCTCTCTGATGCTCCAGTCAAATTGAACTCTAATTTCTCATATGTACTTTGCCCGATTCTGCCTCACTGTAACTTCCACATGTTCTGACCTCCACAATCCCAAATTCCACACCTTATATAATCTTCCTTTCTCATGCCCTTCAGTTTTCCCAACAAAATGGCACTTTCTCTCTCTTAACTCACATACTTCCACCTCTTTCAATGATGCTTCCTTAGGATGGCACTGTCCCATTTTCCTGCAATAGTACAAATCAGTGCCCATTGTCCCAATTAATTAATAGTGCCCCCTTTCACTCCCAACAGTGTCCCATTCTAGGCAATAAAACATATGGTCACCCTGTGATGAACTTTGAGTGAGTTATTTGTGTAGAATTTTAGCTCTTATTCTAGACTACATGATTACTCGAAAGCAAGTATGGTTGATCCTTGAACAATGTGGGGTTAGGGACACCAACCCCCCATGCAGTAAAATACCTGTATTAACTTCTGACTCCCCAAAAACTTAACTGCTAATAGCCTATGTTGGCTGGAAGCCTTACCGATAACATAAACAGTCGATTAACACATTACTTTGTGTGTTATATACTGCATTATTACAATAAAATAAGCTAGAGAGGCACCTGACTGGCTCAGTTGGTAGAGCAGGAGACCCTGTGACTCTAGATCTTGGGGTCATGAATTCAAGCCCCACATTGGGCACAGAGCTCACTAAAAAACAAAAAAACAATAAAATAAGCTAGAGAAAAGAAAATGTTATTAAGAAAATCAGAAGGGGGGGGTGCCTGGGTGGCTCAGTCGGTTAAGCATCTTGCCTTCGGCTCAGGTCCTGGGATCAAGCCCGTGTCGGGCTCCCTGCTCAGCGAGAAATCGGCTTCTCCCTCTCCCTCTGCTACTCCCCCCCCCCCTTCCTGTGCTCTCTTTCTCTCAAATAAATAATCCTAAAAAAAGAAAATCAGAAGGAAAATACATTTATAGTACTGCAAAATATCTACATATAAGTAGACCCACACAATTCAAACCCATGTTGTTCAAGGGTCAACTGTACTGTGTCCTTTCTTCAAATCCACTCTAATGAGGGGACCTACAACGTGCAGAGAGTATACAACGTGCCACCTTGTGTATCTTCACGTGGCCCAGTGCTTTGAGTAGTGGAAGCTGTGCTGCCCGATAACCTCACAGGCTAGACTCACTTGGGACCTGATGAGAATGAAGACCGCAACTTGGAAAAGGTTACTTGCATGTTGGTTTACTATGGACCCAGAAAAAAAGCAGGGCAAAGGACACCTAAGATAAAAAACACATGGTGTTAGAGTGGATCTAACTAGAAGCGTCTCCCCTGTTCCTTACAAAGTAACACCCAAAGTCTGGGCTCTACGCAGAGTAAGACAAAACCAGGCCGGCAGAGCCCAGAACCGTGGTCCACTACCTTTTAGGTGGTTGACAAAGAGATGAGGAGGAGGAGTTATGTCAGTCCATGTTTGGGTTTTTAGACCCTATTTTCTTGCTGCAACAGTTACATAACCTAGTTACTAATGTGGTATTTTTCTTCTGATGACATTGGACCTACTCACCAAGTCAGCAACCTGGCCATGGCTAACCAGAAAGACATTCAGTAAAAGCTTGAAGAAAGAAATCAGTAGCACTATGTCACTAATGAAAACCATGGAAAAATTTAACTAATTTACCTACTTGGTGCAAGCTAATGGAAATAAAATGCTAAAAACCTAAGTGATTTCTAGACTGTTCTTCCAACTCAACCATTAACTTTGCTAAGCGCTTCTTTTATACCTCTGCTCTTAATCTATAAAAATCTCTTTTTTTACCCCTCATAAGGCCTTAAGCCTACTTAAGGTAGCTCACTGTTAGCATGTAATCTCCAATGTGAAATATCTTAGAAAATGACCTCTTAGCTATAAATCCCTAATAACAAATTCTGTAAGAAGAAAAGGCTAGGATTTTATTTTATTTTTTTATTTTTTTATTTTTAAAGATTTTATTTATTTGACAGAAAGAGACACAGCGAGAGAGGGAACACAAGCAGGGGGAGTGGGAGAGGGAGAAGCAGGCTTCCCACGGAGCAGGGAGCCCGATGCGGGGCTTGATCCCAGGACCCCGGGATTATGACCTGAGCCGAAGGCAGACGCTTAACGACTGAGCCACCCGGGCGCCCCAAGGCTAGGATTTTATTTTCAGATTTTTGGACATAGTTTTCAGGAAAAAAAAATGACAAGAGCACATAAAAAAACTTGAAATCATTCATTGAACTATGAATTCTCAGCAGAGGAAGAGACTTTTTTTTTTTTTTAAAGATTTTATTTATTTATTTGAGAGAGAGAGAATGAGAGAGAGCACATGAGAGGGGGGAGGGTCAGAGGCAGAAGCAGGCTCCCCGCCGAGCAGGGAGCCCGATGCGGGACTCGATCCCAGGACTCCAGGATCATGACCTGAGCCGAAGGCAGTCGCTTAACCAACTGAGCCACCCAGGCGCCCGAGGAAGAGACTTTTAATTCCTCTCCTTCTGAAAGCAGAAATCACTGCCAAAATGTCCCTCACTCATGTAAATCTTTCCCAAGTTTGATGTACTGCACCTCATAAAAGGAACATGATCTTTAATCATTTAAAGCAAAAGAAACAGAGTAGGAAAGCGGTCTCTCCTGTCACACGCTTTTGGAGAAAGGTCACATTGTTGAAGTAGCTTTGCAATATGCAGACCTGCTGTCATCTTCATCTATAAAAATCAGCAAGCGATAGTCATTCAAACACCTTAATTAACTGTACTTCATATAGTTTTTTAGCTGGAAGGAAGCTCAAACAAAAACAAAACAGAACAAAACAAAAAACCAGCTAGCACAGAGCTGTCAATAAAAAATTAAAAAAAAAACCCAAACTTTAAAATATTGATTACTGTGAGGTGCAATCAAATGAAAATTAACCGTGGATGACAAAACAACTTTCTAATTACATAAGTCCTACTACACACTGAAAATTTCCACTATCAGAATTTCCTGATTACAATAAAGAAATACATAAAATGGGAACGGTGGTAAGTAAACATGGTAATTTGGTTCTTTTTGGGTCTCCTGGTCCAGCTGCCCACCATACAAGTCTCTGGGTTTTCAACGAAGCGTGACCAGTTCTTCTGAAGAGGTAGGGTGAATAGCAACCGTGTTGTCAAAGTCAGCTTTTGTTGCTCCCATTTTAACTGCAACAGCAAAACCCTGCAGCATTTCATCACACCCGATTCCTTGCATATGGATCCCAACCACCTAGGGAGAGGGGAGGAAAAATTCTTAAAGTGAAAGTTTTTATTAGGTAGACGAATACGTTTTTTATTTGTCATGAGTAAAAGTTTTTATTAGGTAGACGAATACGTTTTTTATTTGTCATGCGAGATACGTGATATTTTAAAATCTCAAAAACACCTGAGTCTCTCACCTGGACATGGCAGAACACAGCCTACAAGGTCCTACGCCGTCCTGCCTCCATGTCTCTCCCCAGCCCACCCTACACAGCCCTCCCCTCTCAGGCCCCTCTGGCTTTCCTTCCGTCCCGAGTATTCACCATGCTCTCTCCTTTGCACAAGCTGTTCCCTCTGTCTGGACAATTTTTCCTCCCCTTTTGAGTTAAAGCCCATTCATTCTTCCGAGAGCTACACTTGCCTTCCCAACCAAGTGAAACTGTCTATCACGTGATCACTTGGTACCAGTATCTCTCCTTCATGACTTTTTTTTTTTTTTAAAGATTTTATTTATTTATTTGAGAGAGAGAGAGAGAGCACATGAGAGGGGGGAGGGTCAGAGGGAGAAGCAGGCTCCTCGCCGAGCAGGGAGCCCGATGCGGGACTCGATCCTGGGACTCCAGGATCATGACCTGAGCCGAAGGCAGCCGCCCAACCAACTGAGCCACCCAGGCGCCCTCTCCTTCATGACTCTTACAACTACAATGTTCTATTTATTTGGGGACTAGAAAATTACAGCCCATCTTCCCTGCAGATTTTAATCTCTACAGAGAGGGAACCTGCCTATATTTGCTTCCTGCTCTCTCCATATGACCAAGCAAAAGATGGCCCTCAGGAGGCCCTTAGTCCACACACACTGGATGACCGCACGAAGGACCATTAAGAGACATTTGTTTCATATCGCATCTTCCAGTTGTTTCTCAATCATTTAAAAACTGTATTAATGTTCCACCTCCAGCAAATTTTTTTTTTTTTAAGTATTTTATTTATTTATTTGACAGAGCAGGAGAGCAAGAGCGAGCACACAAGAGGCGGGGGGAGAGCAGAGGAAGAGGGAGAAGCAGGCTTCCCGCTGAACAGGGAGCCTGATGCAGGACTCAATTCCAGGACCCCGGGATCATGACCTGAGCTAAAGGCAGACACTTAACCGACTGAGCCACCCAGGCGCCCTCCAGCAAATATTCTCAGCAGAGTGAGAAAGTATAAAATTTAGCCACAGAAATACTTTGGTTAAAAATAGAGCAAGAATATACTACTGAGGGGCACCTGGGTGGCTCAGTTGGTTAAGCATCTGCCTTTGTCTGAGGTCATGATCCCAGGGTCCTGGGATGAAGCCCCGCATTTGGCTCCCTGCTTGGCAAGAAGCCTGCTTCTCCCTCTCCCTCTGTGCTCCCCCTGCTATGCTCTCTCACTCTGTCAAATAAATAAATAAAAATCTTAAAAAAAAAAAAAAAAGAATATACTACTGAACTCTATACTTACCATGATTAGGATGGTAAATTTTATGTTTTTTTTTTTTTACAATTAAAAAAAGTATATCTCAATTTAAAACATAAAAGTCCCAAACCATACAGATTTTTAGATACTGTGATCTAAACTAAATTTACTAAGTTTTGGGGGATGGCAGGAACTTTATAGGATTCCTCTCCATATCCCAGTTCTTAGTCTTTGGTAGTCTGTCAGGTAATATTTATCAAATGAATGATAAAGGGCATGAAGAAATAACTGATAAGAGAAGTAGAGACCTCACTGATTTAATATCTGGACATCTTATCCTATTCAGGAACATTCAGGGCCAAAAAACAGCAACTTTTGTTTTGCTGCCAACCCACTTACTTTCTTTGCTCTGATTCTCTGCTTCTGTCAATCCTCAGTGACGTTGATTTCTATAATCCAGGGACTATGTCTTGTGGCTTTTGGTTTATAGGGTCACTGAATCAGATACAGACTGTGCTCTTTTTGACAAGAGAAACTGGAAACTACACCTGAATCTTCAACTAAGCTGCTATCCCTTCCCAGAGCCATGTTCCTAGAGCATATTGCTATGTCCCACTGTAATATTTAATTCAATTTGTAGAAAAGCCCCATAGGTTGGCCTAATACCCAAATAAACCTATTTAAAAATTATTTTTTTAAAAACCTGTTTAAATTCAAACCTGTCCAAAATTTAAATCACAATGAGATACCACTTCTCATCCACTGGGACAATTATAATAAAAGACAGTAACAAGTGTTGGCGAGGGGGTGGGGGCACTGGAACCCTCATGCAGTGCTGAGGGGCATGTGAAAAGCATGCAGCTACTCTGGAAAACAGCCAGGCAGGTCCTCAAAATATTAAACCAAAACTAGATAAGTGATATCTCAGAAAATTTTTTATTGAATAAGCGCTCTCTTCTTCAGATTGGTTATGTTAAATCTAAATTTATCTTCCATTAAGTTCTTACACTTATCAGTATTTCCGAGGGGCCTATCTATGCTAACCTATGGGTCAATGACAGTGAGCTTTTCTGTGGTTTTCAACCTTTCCCTCCTATGTTTTTTGTTTTTTTTTTTAAGATTTTATTTATTTATTTGACAGAGAGAGAGAGAGACAGGAGAGAGGGAACACAAGCAGGAGGAGTGGGAGAGGGAGAAGCAGGCTCCCCGCTGAGCAGGGAGCCTGATGTGGGGCTCAATCTCAGGACCCTGGGACCATGACCTGAGCCGAAGGCAGACGCTTAACGACTGAGCCACCCAGGCGCCCCTCCCTCCTATGTTTTAAAAGCACAAACACATGGAACCTTTCTTTTTATTTTTTTTAAAAGATTTTTTATTTATTCATTTGAGAGAGAGAGACAGAGAAAGCACAAGCAGGGGGAGAGGAAGAGGGAGAGGGAGAACCAGACACCCTGCTGAGCTGGGAGCCCAACGTGGGGCTCGATCCCAGGACCTGGAGATCATGACCCCAGCCGAAGGCAGACGCTTAACCATCTGAGCCACCAAAGTGCCCCTCTTTCTTTCTTTTTAAAAAGATTTTATTTATTTGAGAGAGAAAGCGAAGTGAGAGAGAGAACACGAGTGGGTGGGGGGGAGAGGCAGAGGGGGAGGGAGAAGCAGACTCCCCACTGAGCAGGGAGCCCGATGGGAGGCTTGATCCCAGGACCCCAGGATCATGACCTGAGCCAAAGGCAGACGTTTAACTGAATGAGCCACCCAGGTGCCCCTGGAACCTTCTTTCTTAATGAAATATTACAAAGAATCCCAGTATATGTAGGCAGATAAAAGTGGGACTGCATCAGCTGAAACAGAGAAGGCTTAACACTTTACTTGGTCTCCCCACCCCACCAAAATACCCCCATCCCTGCAAGTCTGAAAACATTTTTTAGCTTACTACATTTTCCCCATACCTTTTCCTCTGCGGTGGCACAAACCATTTTCATCACACATTTTGTTTTCCTTTTGGTAACGGCGTGATACATCGGGGTAAAGGTGGTTGAATAGGTCTTCACATTTTCTTTTCCATATTTATAAATGGCCTCATCTATAATGCACAGGGAAAAAAAAGCATCTGTCAAAAACCTAAATAATTCCACTGAGCTATCAAAGAGAGAGATGGCCAGAAATATATAACCTGAGTCAAATCATGAGAAAATATCAACACTTCAATGAGGGACATTCTGTAACATAAATGCTGATGTCATGAAAGACAAAGGAAAGGTTAAGGAATTTTGTCTCTCGATTAAAGGAGACCAAAGGGGAATGAAAACTAAATACAATGCATCATCCTGCACTGAATCCTGACCTTGGGGGAAAAAGTGTTAAAAATGACATTATTTGAGGGGCTCCTGCCTGGCTCAGTCAGTGGAGCATGTGACTCTTGATCTGGCGGTTGTTTGAGCCTCACATTGGGTATAGAGATTACTTAAAAAAAATCTAAAGAAGGAAAAAATGACATTATTTGAGAGAATTAGCAAAATGTGAATAGTTTGGATAATATTGTATGAATTTATTTTTTTAATACCTTTTTTGTAAACTGAAGTATAGTTGACATTATGTTAGTTTCAGGCATGCAACATACCGATTCGACAATTATAAACATTGCAAAATGCTCACCATGATTAAGTGTAGTCACCATCGGTCAGTATACAAAGTTATTATAATATTAATAACTATATTCGCTATGCTCTGCTTTTCATTCCCATGACTTATTTTATAACTTGAGGTCTGTACCTCTTTATCCTCTTTACCTATTTTTGCCTATCCCTGCACCCAATATTTTATCAATTTAAATGTTGTCTTTTGAAAACCGTAGCTTATGTAAAGGAATGGACTCGTTCCTAGGAAATAGATACTGAAGTGTGTGTGTTTATGCGTGTGTGTAGAGAAAATTATGGTAAAGCAAAAATGTTATGGGTATACATAGTCCTTTGTACTACAGTAGTCTCCTATTATCCACAGGGAAAACATTCTAAGATCTCCAGTGGATGCCTGACACTGTGGATAATACCAAAGCTTATGTATACTATTTTTTCCTATACATACATACCTATGATAAAGCTTAATTTATAAGCTGGGCACAGTAGATGAACAATAACTGATAATTACAAACAGAACAATTATAGTACACTATAATAAAAGTTCCCTCTCTCAAAATGCCTTATCGTACTGCACTCACCCTTCTTCTTATGATGATGTGAGGTGATAAAATGCCTGTGTGAGGAGGTGAAGTGAGTGATGTAGGTGCTGTGACCTAGTGTTAGGCTACTCCCAACCTACTCACAGTAAGTCAGGAGGATCATGTCCTTCCAGACCACAGTTGGCCGCGGGTAACAAACCACAGAAAGCGAAACCGCAGATAAGGGGAATTACTATATTTTTGCAACTTTTCTTTAAATTTGAAATTAGTTCAAATAAAAAAAGCTAAAAAAAAGGCAAAGACACACAGGGTGGTGTGGGGAAAAGGAATTCTACTCTCCAAGTGTTGGCAGTTAGGGAGGAAACGAATTGTGGTAAGAGGCCAACCAGAAAGGAGTGGAATTTAGGGAGTGCAGGGAGATTTAGTCAGCACCTTCCCCCTGCAGTCAGGGGGAAGATGGAAACTATAAATCACCTTTGTTTTTAAACACCTACCTTCCGTGAGTCCCACTGTCCCAATCGGGGGGTGGCTGAAGACGACCGTGGGGATGTTGTCATAGTCTAATTTGGAATCTTCTTTGCATTCAAAAAGTCTATGGGCAAGTTTTCGGCCAGCAGCTATGGCAACTACAAAGATATTTGTAAATCAGCGTCTCAGTTTATTGCTCACTTTAAAACCACAGAATTGTTCTAACCATTTCCTCGTCTGGCTTAATGTACTACTTCTGACAAAGTTTTACGCCAATGCTCATTATAATATCTAGGTCACTATAATGAAGACATACCAATGCCTGTTAACAATTCAAAACTATCATCTTATATAAATTCTGTACATTCTATTAGGACAAAGAAAGGGTGAGGGGGCTTATTTACTAGTTCCCAATCATCTGGCAGTTACCTACTTAATTAGGATATTAGCTTTTTGATACATTATTAATGAAGCAAACTATATTAGTTTTGACCAACTATAGCTCCACTTTATAACATTATGCATTTCACAGTATGGGTTTTTTTTTTTTTCCCTTTAATTCCCTAGAAGGCCCCCCAGCCTCAGCCTCTCTATCAGGTACATTGTGGCTCCTCCTCCCTGGCTGGTCCTGGAGGATTAGGGCTCTCATTGGCAAGGATAAAGACCACAATCCTGGGTGGTGAATGACCCCACACTCTCCCTTACTGTCCAAGAGGATTTCTGGGCCCATTTGGTTCTGGTGACCATGGTCTCAGACAATCACCAGTTACACACTTAGTCATATTGCTACTGACTTGACAGAGTAAGTTTTTTTTTTTTTTAAGTCAGGGCCCAACGCAGGGCTTGAACTCACAACCCTGAGATCATGACCTGAGTTGAGATCAAGAGTCAGACGCTTAACCAACTGAGCCACCCAGGTGCCCCCATAAGATTTTTTTTAAGTTTATTTATTTATTTATTTTTTAAAGATTTTTATTTATTTGACAGAGAGAAACACAGTGAGAGAGGGAACACAAGCAGGGGGAGTGAGAGAGGGAGAAGCAGGCTTCCTGCGGAGCAGGGAGCCCGATGCGGGGTTCGATCCCAGGACCCTGGGATCATGACCTGAGCCGAAGGCAGACGCATAACGACTGAGCCACCCAGGCGCCCCTTTTAAGTTTATTTTTTAAATGATTTTTACTTCTTTTTTTTTTTTTTTTTACAGATTTTATTTATTTATTTATTTGGGAGAGAGATAAACAGCATGACAGGGGGGAGGGTCAGAGGGAGAAGCAGACTCCCCGCCGAGCAGGGAGCCCGATGCGGGACTCGATCCTGGGACTCCAGGACCATGACCTGAGCCAAAGGCAGCCGCTTAACAGACTGAGCCACCCAGGCGCCCTTATTATTATTTTTTTTTAAGTTTATTCTCCTTAGCCTGTTTTTATCTCATATTTAGAAAAAATGCCTATTATTCAGTAAAAGCATCAGTTAATAATTTTGTTGATTTCAAATTGACAGTTTTTCCCCAAAATAAGGTATCAGTAGGATACATAAGAAATTTTCTTTGATATAATTTTCAACGATTAGATTAGTTATCAAGTTTTTGAAACTTTGCTTGTTATTTTGCTTTTGTTAAAAGAACTTCCAGAAGGAGCTAAAAGGCTTTGGGTGTGTGACTGCAGTAACTTTCCATCCTGAGGAAAGATCCAGCGCCATTCTAGAAAGGCTGGTGAGGTACCACAGGGGCACAGAGTGAAAGCAGATGGAGTGATGTCACTAATAAAAGTGGGGAAAAGGGGCACCTGGGTGGCTCAGTTGTTAAGCATCTGCCTTTGGCTCAGGTCATGATCTCAGGGTCCTAGGATCGAGTCCTGCATCAGGCTCCCTGCTCCTTGGGGAGCCTGCTTCTCCCTCTCCCACTCCCCCTGCTTGTGTTCCCTCTCTCGCTGTGTCTCTCTCTGTCAAATAAATAAATAAAATCTTAAAAAAAAAAAGGTAGTAATACTTAAAAAAAAAAAGTGGGGAAAAAAGCTTGAAATGGTGCCAGTTAACTCAGAAAGTAGGTTGACGTATGGGATTATGGGAGTTGGGTCAATCTTGGTCATTGTAATAAATAATCAGGGCGCCTGGCTGGCTCAGTGGGTAGAGCACGCAACTCTCAGTCTCAGGATCGTGAGTTCAAACCTCACGTTGGGCATGGAGCCTACTTAAAAAATACGTATACACAAATTTAAAAAAAACTTAAAAAAAAAAGACTAAATAATCATGTAAGAATGCTACTCTAAACTGCTTCTTCCCAAAGCCACTTCCTTCCACTATCACCACATGCAACTCAGATTCTAACTTACAGCTTCTTCAGAAGGTGACCATATCATCTCTGTAACAATTTTAGTCTTCACTAAAGCCCTTTTAAAGTCTTCTAAGGAAAAATGAATATTATTCAGAAAACATCAGGTACCAAACTACTTCAATATACTATTATTTCAACAGCATTAAGACACTCATCCTTTTAACTTTGCTTAAGCTGATTGGACTGTGAAGAGCTGAACGGTTTTATATAACCCACAGAGCTTCCCTTACCCAAGAAATGAGGAAAACAGTACCTGGAGTAAGAAGAGCTTTTCCACACACGTCCCCAACTGCATAGATGCCTTTTATGCTGGTATTCTGGAATTCATCTACTATGATATGACCTTTGTCATCAGTTTGAATCCCCTAAAAAAGTGAAAGGCTATCATGTCACTATTTGGTCAATCTACCAAAAAAGGCAAACCAAATCTCTGGATCTTCATTTCAAGCACCTCTTCAGCCCGAATCTTTAAAAACCACAACCCTCAACCACAAGACGAAAAACGTCTTTTTTTTTTTTTTTAAGATTTTTATTTATTTGAGAGAGAGAGAGCATGAGTAGAGGGGGAAGGCAGAGGAGAGAGATAAGCAGACTTCCTGCTAAGCAGGGAGCGACTTGGGGCTCGATCCCAGGTCCATGGGATCATGACCTGAGCCGAAGGCAGACACTTAATGACTGAGCCACCCAGGTGCCCCAATATTTTATTTTTAAAATGCTGAAAAATACCTTTTATGAGCTGAAAAAATAATCCACATGGTAAAGGATATTACTATTAGAACATAAATCAAAATGTTACCTGATGCGCAAGAGGGTTCCATCAAATATATAAACCACAAACATAAAATAATCCTATTATTACTTGTAGAGTAGTAAAGGGTATCAGGAAAATCATCAAAATTATCAACAACAGCAGCTGGTTAACATGGACTGAGTTCATACTACAAGCCAGCATCTAAACTAATTACTTTGTGGGGCGCCGGGGTGGCACCCCACAAAGCATGCTGCTCCCTCTCCCCCACCACTTGTGCTCTCTCATTTTCTCTCTCTCAAATAAATAAATAAATAAAATCTTTAAATAAATAAACTAATTACTTTGCATGCACTTTCTCATCATCTACTCTTCTCTATAACCCAGTGAGATAAGGACTATTTTTATTCCTACACTAATATGAAGCAATTGAAACTTAAAGAGTAATTAAGCTGCTTGCTTAAGGCCATGCAACTGGTAAGTAACAGAACTAAGACTCAAAATTGGGTCAAACTCTGGGACCTAGACCCCAAGCTAGGTAGACAATAGACTTGCCTTCAAAATCTAAAAGAACACCTCAGAATGTTAATTATAACACTGGTAGATCGGCTTCACATCTACTTCCAACCCCAAGTGCCCAAATGTTCAGGATGACTGACACACCCAGCAATGGAGATTAGTTTGCAGATGATAAGAAATAATTACAGGGGGCGCCTGGGTGGCTCAGTTGGTTAAGCGACTGCCTTCGGCTCAGGTCATGATCCTGGAGTCCCGGGATCAAGTCCCGCATCGGCCTCCCTGCTCAGCAGGGAGTCTGCTTCTCCCTCTGACCCTCCTCCCTCTCATGCTCGCTCTATCTCATTCTCTCTCTCAAATAAATAAATAAAATCTTAAAAAAAAAAAAAAAAAGAAGTAATTACAGGACTTTAAGGAGCCAAGTATCACTGTAAAAAGGAAATCTGTAAGAAAGAGGCTACTCAGGGCAGAGACCTGATCTAGGGTGATCACATTAAAAAGGTAAAATAATTTTTTTTTTTCAATTTCAAAGAAGCAATGGGATTTGATGACAAACTGGATGCATGGATAAAAAGAGAAAAAAAATCTAACAGAACCCACCAAAGTTTAGTGGGGGCAGGGGGTGGGGAACATAGGACTGCTAACAGATTCAAGAATGCTTTGGTTAGACTAAGTCAGCTTACCACTTTGTTCAAATTCAGGCCACTGGAGTTTGGGTCCCGCCCAATGGCCCATAGGAGGCAGTCAACATCTGGAATTGTGGTCAAGGTGGGTTTCCTACCAGGAACTGAAGTAATCATGCACACTTCCAAGCCTGAGGAAGTCTTTTTAACTTCCTTGACCTATTGGCAATGGAAAACAAAGAGGAAATTAGAATTCTTAACATTTAAAAAATCTCCACCAAATCCTACGTGTGGATCCTTCATGCTGACACATTCACTTTTGCCCAAATGACGCCAACACCACAACTCCTAGGAGCCAAGACTGTTTCCTAGGTTGGCTGGAATTATCCAGCCAACGGCCAGAAATGTCTGCTTGTGTCAGCACCCTAGTGCTTCAGCTTAAAAACAAGGTTTTTAAACTGTGCTTCTTAAAAATCGTGATAAAATTTTAAGTCACAAATCTAAGCACAGTGATTGGTGACTGAAGGGTGGGGAGGATAAGGGTTGCAGCAGCATCACTAAGAACCTTGCTCACACCTCATAGTCGATGTTTCTCCTGGATGTTCTTTTTTTTTTTTTTTTTAAGATTTTATTTTATTTATTTGACAGAGAGAGAGAGAGACAGCTAGAGAGGGAACACAAGCAGGGGGAGTGGGAGAGGGAGAAGCAGGCTCCCGGCCGAGCAGAGAGCCCGATGCGGGGCTCGATCCCAGGACCCTGGCATCATGACCCGAGCCGAAGGCAGACGCTCAACGACTGAGCCACCCACGTGCCCCTTCTCCTGGATGTTCTTAATCAGAACAGAGAGGAGGTGAGAATCAGGTCAGAAGAGCTGGATGCACACAGTTTAGTGCAGATCCCAAGGGGTTCTGACCCCACTACCAGGTTATCACTTTGACATTCACAAAGCAATTTCACATTTATTATTTTACTTGATAGGGCCATCACTGAGAGGGTGCAGCTCTAGGGACCAAATTGCTTTTGCAAACCTAATGCTCCAGGAAAACTGAAATTTAATGATTCCCTAAGAAGTAGAGTACTCTATAATTCTGTGCATTTGCAGAACTCAAAAGGGTATACTTTAAAAAGATTCCATAATATTATTCCCTGAAAAATAAATATAAACCTCAAAAATAAGCATGTTCAATAAGGCATTTGAGCACAAAAAAAAAATGAGCTGTAGTTCTAACTAAATTCAACTACCAGATTTCTAATCCTTTATACCTTGACTTTACTCACATAATTGAGAAATATAGCTTCTTAGGATAAAGAAAAGAATTGGTAACTCTAGAAAGGATACATTGACTGGGGGAGACATAGAGTTTGTGTTTATTAAACACTCGGGTGGAACCAAAAGCAGAAAGTGTGATTCAGGACACACAGAGCTTCGAAGAAGGGCTGTAAGCATGCTTGGGGCTCAGCCATACCTGTGAGTACTTCAGGACCTCTATGCCAGAATTCTCCAGCTCTTCAGTGCAGTTTGAACTGATAATTGAATCAAAATTTCTAAGTACCTGTATACAAACAGAGGCACCAGAGGGATGGGTGGTGGGAAAGGAATAAAACTTGATTAAAGATAACGTTACAAACTTGGGAGCCAAATATCAGCATCCTCCCTATCTCCTCTTTCATTCATGGCCATATTGTAAGTGGAGTTTTAATCTATTTTCCTACATCACCCCCAATGTCTGTATTATGTCTGATTTCACCAACTCCTGTTTTAGAGTTAAATAGACAGGCAACCTTCAGGCTTCTACTCTCTTCGCCATGTCCCTCTCCTCCCAAGCTTGCTGCTTTTCTCCATAATTATGTCTTGGGTCCAGAAATTCTCCTTCCCCTTTCAGTATTTCCAAGGCAGGTTCCATTCTGGTATGATTCAAGGGAAGATCTTGCTAGCAAAATCTCCTTATCTATGCAAAAAAAGTCAAGACATGGCCTCGAAGAGTTCTTTGTGATAATCTGCATGCAACAAACCCCAGGCAGGGTGAAGATGGGAGGTCATGAGTTATTCATAGGAAAGTTCTAGAATGGACTTACACCAGGACAGGAAAGAGGAGGAGAATTAGGGGGGTTGGCGAGGGCAGGAAACCCAAGGACATGTGCAAATGAGCTGATTTTCCAAATGTAGGAATTATCCATTCTGTTGATAAACTGCTGCAGTTTATTTACTTATTTACACATTAAATTAAGGCTATCTATCCCTCTGCCTCTCTACTTCCTTCCATCCAGTTTGCTGGATATATTCCTGTGATGCAAAATAACATAACATTAAACCTAGAGGAGACATTATTCAAAATATAAATTTCCTGCAGGTGAATTATATGACAAGTCTCAAAGCCAAAGAGAAAGTTCCCTCAAGTACATGTTGACTGGGGTTATCAATTTCCCTTGTCTCCCTCTATTTGCTCAAATAATCAAGAATTAGAATCACAGCATTTGAATGGTTAGGGATCTGATAAATCCTGTCCCTAAAGCATTAAATGACTTGTCCAAATCACACGCTTGTTAAGGTCAGCCAGATTCTTAGGCCAATACTCTTATTATTGCCTGGAACCATGTCTCTGAAAGCTCCGATACTGTACCAAAACCCAGGGGTACTATCATGACTAATCAAAAAAACATATAAAGTAACACTTCAACAGGTAATGACATGAAGGCTGCATTTGAGCAGAAAGAAACAGCTGACCCTTGAACACGTTTGAACTGCATGTGTCCACTTACACGCAGATTTTTTTTTTTTCAGTAGAATACAGTATATGTGTTTTCTCTTATGATTTTCTTTTTCTTTAAGTAAGCTCTAAACCCAATGTGGGGCTTGACTCATGACCCTGAGATCAAGAGTCACATGGTCTACTCACTGAGCCAGCCAGGCACCCCTCTCTTATGTTTGTTTTTTTTTTTTTTGAGAGAGGGAGAGAGACTCTTCAACAGGCTCCACGCCCAGCATGAAGCCCGATGCAGGGCTTGATCTCACAACACTGAGATCATGACCTGAGCTGAAATCAAGAGTCAGACGCTTAACCAACAGAACCACCCAGGCGCCCCTCTTATGATTTTCTTAGTAACATTTTCTTTTCTCCATCATACTTTATTTTAAGAATTTGATATATAACACATATATGAAATACATGTTCACTGTTTATGTTATTAATAAGGCTTCAGGCCAAGGTCAACAGTAGGCTATTAGTAGCTTTTAGGGAATCAAAAGTTGCACTTGGATTTTCCACTGTACAGGGGGTCAGCACGCCTAACCCCCAAGTTTTCAAGGGTCAACTGTACTGTCCTGAGCTTTCTAAGACCTTAGCTGACTCTCAGTTATGATGCTAATTTGCAGTCACAAAACTTTGCTTGGCCTTAATTTCTTCATCTATAAAATGACATTCAATAAGATGATCTGTAAGCTTCCTTTATTATTATTATTGTTATTGTTTTTTGTGATAAAGAATACATAACATTAAATTTACCAACTTAATCATTTCTAAGGATACAGTTCCTTAGTGTTAGGTCTCTTCACATTGTTGTGCCATCCATCTCCAGAACTTTACTTCTTGCAAAACTGAAACTATACTCATTAAACTACTCCCCACTTCCTTCTGCTCTCAACCCCTGGCAACCACCATTCTACTTTCTATTTTTATGAATTTGACAACTCTAGATACCTCATATAAGGGGAATCATAAGATTTGTCTTTTTGTGACTGGTTTACTTCATTTGGCGTAATGTCCTCAAAGTTCATCCATGTTGTAGCCTGGGTCAGAATGACCTTTCTTTTAAGGCTGAATAATATTCCATTGTACAGATATACACATGTTATTTATTCATTCATCTGTCAACGGACACTTGGGTTGCTTCCATCCCTGGGCTCTTGTGAATAATGCTGCCATGAACATAGGTGTGCAAATATCTTTGATACGTTTTCTTTTAATGCAAACCATGTAGTAAATTTTTTTGACTGAGTGTTATTAATCCAACACTACCTTCTGATCATGTGAAATTGATTTCCAGAATAAGAAATTAACCTGACAGTCTGTTTAATTTAACAAATATTTATATGTAAGCCTGCATGTTTCTTTTTAAGGCACTTGATACCTACCACTTCATGATGAAAATACCAGCCAGTCTGATCCAATCAAAATCATTATCCAGTGGCAGCTCTAAGGACATACGGCCCAATTCAAATAGCTTCTATGCAGTTCCACGCAGAATAAACCAACTGACCTCCACATGCTTTACACCGTAGTCTTTAATATTCTCAGGGTAGATTTTTTTAAAAGGTCAAGCAAAGGGAAGGGAAAAGGAAAAAAGGACAGAATTTACCTTATCATGCCGTATCATTAGTGATGTCTTTGAGCCCAGAGCGGAAAGAATCCCAGCTATCTCTACAGCAATGTAGCCCGCACCAACAATGACACTGCGGCTAAAATTAGAGATAGGGTTAATATTTTTAAATAAACTTTTTTGGGAATAATTTCAGATTTATGGAAAAGTTGAAAAGATTGTACAGAGGTGTCCTATATACACTCTGCCCAGTTTTTCTGCAAGTTAACATCTTGCCTAGCCATGGTACACCCGTCAAAACTAAGAAATGGACGTTGGTACATTGCTATTGACCATACTCCAGGCTTTATTCAGACTTCACCAGTTTTTCCATTCATTTCCTTTTTCTGCTCCAAGATTCAATCTTGGATACTGGATTGCAATTTTATTTTATTTTATTTTATATTTTCTTAAAGATTTTTTTTTATTTATTTGACAGAGAGAGAGAGCACAAGTAGGGGGAGCCACAGAGGGAGAGGGAGAAGCAGACTCACCACTGAGCAGGGAGCCCGGTGTGGGACTCGATCCCAGGACCCTGGGATCATGACCAGAGCCAAATGCAGATACCTAACCGACTAAGCCACCCAGGTGCCCCTCACATTGGAATTTTATCCCTTTGTAGAAGGGAAATATACTTTTAGTTATTAAAAGTTCTTCAGCCTCAGGGTGCCTGGGTGGTGCAGTTGGTTGAGCGTCTGACTCCTGGTTTCGGCTCAGGTCGTGATGTCAGGGTGGTGATCTGGGGGTCGTGAGATCGAGCCCCACATTGGGGTCCATGCTCAGCACAGAGTCTGCTTAAAACATTCTCTCTTCTTCACCTTCTGCCCCTCTCCCTCATACTCGTTCTCTCAAATAAACCTTAAAAAAGTTCTTTAGCCTCATTTCTCTAGAGAGGAAACAAAAAAACCTTTGAAACTAGAGATGATTTTTTAATTTTATTTTTTTGAAGATTTTATTTATTTGACAGAGAGAGACAGCGAGAGAGAGAACACAAGCAAGGGGAGTGGGAGAGGGAGAAGCAGGCTTCCTGCGCAGTGGGGAGCCCAATGCGGGGCTCGATCCCAGGACCCTGGGATCATGACCTGAGCCGAAGGCAGATGCTTAACCGACTGAGCCACCCAGGCTGCCCCCAGAGAGGATTCCTTATGAGTGACCTTCATACCTAAAACGAAAACTGGCAACACACTCACCATGATTCTTCCCTGCTCAGAACTTCTCCTTGATCACTATTCAATTCTACCAATCTTTGCAGTAGGTTATAGGCCAATTAAAGCAAGCCATTTAAGTTATAGGATAGATCTGAATTAAAAGTAGACTTCCTGCATAAGCTTTAGTCTAAGAAGGCATCTTCAACACTAGGTGAATGCTGACAAAGGTCTGAGTCAGTGGTGGAGAAGCTGATCCTGGCCCTAGAGAAATGAGGATTACTTCCATGCTGCAGCCTGGAGCATAAATGCCCCTTAGCTGGAGCTGTCCCGTTTAGGGCTGGGGTTCTCTAACGCTTCAAACACGGTCCTCTACCATTGCTACAGTGCTAGGATAAGAAGCAAGCAATCTGGAAAGAGCAAAGGAAACCTTTCTTAACCACCTTCCAAAGGTAAGGTATCCATGTGGTGAGTCTGCCATCAGAGGGGTCTGGTCTAGACAGAGGACGAAGTGTGAACCCAAATAGCTGCAAGTCAGCTATCTTACAATCCAGGATTTGGAAAGAGAAATGTCTACATAGTCTGGAAGGTATGAAATAGCTCTTCCATCTCGGCCTCCCTCTTTCCTATTATATTTGACCTTTTTTCCTTTCTTGAGGTCATGAGATCGAGCCCCGCTCAGTGAGGCATCTGCTTCAGATTCTTTCTCCCTCTTCCTCCCCTTCTGTCCCTCCTCGCTCACACACGCTCACGCACTCTCTCTCTAAAGTAAATAAAATCTTTTAAAAAAAGAAAAAAAAATGTTCATTCATTTCCTATGTTCCCAGAGTGTTTTGTCCTAACACACATAAATTCACTTATTAAACTTGTATTGCTAGCATTTTAAATATTTTAAAATAAATGATTTTACTTTTATACAGGTATCTATAAAGAAGCTTCTATGAGGGTGAGTCTAGAATTGACTTGTATCATCCAAACGTGACAAGTAAGGACCACATTTCTGGAAACATTCTCACATGTGTCATCATTCAACCCTAAAACCAAACAGGACAGGGAGGATCATGAGGGAAGAAAAGCGCTTCTCTGACGTGGCTGCATGCCCTGCAGACAGCAAATCTAAACAGACTGTGCTTCTCTCGAAGTCAGGAGGGTGCCTGCTCTGAATATCTTCATGGGAGGTTTCCACCGCAGCTATGAAACTCAACAAAGCCCTCTTGCCCGTTTCACCGTCTGTGGCTCCAGGTGAATTAAGGTAAAGGTACGGACAATGGATTATTAGTCACCCTCTGTGAAGGTCTTTATAAAAACGCAGGATTAAGACCTCCAACGGGAGCGGCACTGTTGAGCAATACTGATTCCAGAGCGAGTGCTACTCAGAGGGAGATAAAGACCAGTCCTGAGCCAAACGGCCCCTCCTCTAGCTCCTAGGTATCCTCGCCTATCAAGAGCGAAAGGAGGCACCCTGCAACCTCGAAAGCCAGCAAGTGGCAGCTTCTTCAAGTTGGAGAAACGATCTTCCTCGGTAGATTCTTTTTCTATATATCTAAATCCGTGACATATGTTTACTAAGGTCCTTTGGACAAACACACGTAGAGGACAAATTCAGAAAAGCTCTCTTTTGTGAAAGTGCCAGAGCCTTCATTTATGGAGATTCTCCCTGCACTAGCTGCTTTGGAAACCAGAATCAGTTACTTGAGACACATCATCAGCTGACGCTGTATTAAGGTGAAGAAAGAAGATGGTTTTAGGACTTTACTATTTATTCTTCAAAACCACCATGTATTTGATTCTGGTCCTAAAAACTGTAATGAAAGATCTGAGTCAGGGGGCATCTGGGTGGCTCAGTTGGTTAAGCATCCGGCTCTTGATTTCGGCTCAGGTTGTGATCTCCGGGTTGTGAGATCGAGCCCTGCCGTTGGCTTTGCGCTTAGCGGGGAGCCCGCTTCTCTCCCTCTGCCCCTCCCCGCTCTCTCTCTCTCAAATGAATACATAAATCTACAAGAAAGAAAAGAAGAAAGAAAGAAAGAGAGAGAGGGAAAGAAAGAAAAGAAAAGATCCATGTCGTTCCCTAGGATATTAGTGGATGAGATACCCAAGGTCATAAAGAGAGAAGCAGGTGAAGAAAATTCAAGGAATGCCTGCATTTAACAGCTGGGAGGGGGAGGTAGAAGAAGTGTTAGCAGGAAAGACTGAGAAAGAATGAACACTGAGGTTGGGAAGGAAACCAGCTTACCCAGGCAATTCTTCCAGCTGGAAAAATCCATCACTGGTTATTCCTAGGCAGGCACCTGTGTAGGAAAATGCAATACAGATCACACAGACTGAGCTTTCTCTTGTAAAACGGTATCAATATTTTGTGTAGGACCCAGATGCTTTCTCTGCCATCACATACTGTTTTTTTTTTTTTTTTAATATATTTTTTTTAAGATTTTATTTATTTGAGAGAGAGAGAATGAGAGACAGAGAGCACGAGAGGGAAGAGGGCAGAGGGAGAAGCAGACCCCCTGCCGAGCAGGGAGCCCGATGTGGGACTCGATCCCGGGACTCCAGGATCATGACCTGAGCCAAAGGCAGTCGCTTAACCAACTGAGCCACCCAGGCGCCCCATCACATACTGTTTTGACAAGTTTTGTCAAAGTCTCCACTTGGGAACCTGCCAACCCAGTCTTCCCTGAGTGCACATTTCCGTTTTCTCTCTAGAAATAAAAGCAGTGACGACTACCTATTACATTTCTCCAAGGAACTAAGACCTTCTTGGCTCTTGTGAAGAGACCCTGCCGGCTCTGCTTCATTCTCCTGCCCCCTAATGTAGACATGAACCCCTCAGCTCAGCCTTGGCTCTCTTCTGTGTTTTTCTCCAAAGGTTTAAGCCAACTCTCCCCTCGTTGTGGAGGATTTCCAAATATTCCAGTTTTGACCTCCCCCCCAAGTTCCAGTCCCAGATTTCTAACTGCCCTGCTATATAATTTTACTTTGCTTCAAACTCAGTATGTTTAGAATTGAACCTAAACTTTATGTCCCAACCGTATCCCTCTCTCAAGTTTGCCACTTCAGTTAAATGGACCACCTTCCACCAATAATCCAAATGAAATCCTGAGTTGTCAATCGAGGATTCCTTCTCTCAATGCCCCCCACAGTATTTCATCAATTAATAAAAATATTGCACTTTGCCAAATTCGAGGTGCCATGATTAAAGGACACATCCAGGGACGCCTGGGTGGCGCAGCTGGTTAAGCATACGACTCTTGGTTTTGGCGGAGGTCATGGTCTCAGGGTCATGAGATGAAGCCCCACTTCGGGCTCCACCCTCAGTGCAGCGTCTGCTTGAGATTCTCTCTCTCCCTCTCACTTCCCCTCCCACTTGTGCTCTCTCTCTTTCTCCCTCTAAAATAAATAAATAAATCTTTAAAAAAAAAAGGACACATCCTGATTCCAGATGTGACCAATATACTTTTTTTTTAAATGTGTCCTGGAATCCATGAAATCCAGCAGCTGAGTCTTCCTTCTGAGGCTGTTATGCCTGTTCTCCTTTCTAACGCCTGGGCCACTGCAGTGGCTCAGTAACCGTCTGCAGAACTGAGCTTCCCCTTTACGGGTCAGATGCTGATGCTGGGGTTCAGAACCATATCATCACCTCCCATACATTCTACTGTGACAGCTTTCTATACTGATCTCTCTCCTCTGTGAGTCATTGTCGCATTAGTTTTCTAAAATTATCACTTAGATCTTGTCACAACCCTATTTATAAGCCAACAGTTATTTGACCCAGTTGTCGCAAACTCTAGAGATTCCTTCATTTGACTTTGTAAGTCTCCACAATTGGGCCTAACCGTCTTCTAGTCTCCGCTTAATGAATGTGCCCCCAGAACTTCAGTGCTGGAAAAACTGGTCGAATTGACTGAATGTCTTTCCAAGACATCTTTATTACCCACTGGTTCTTTCAGTCTTCCTCTTCCTCAGCACGTACCACTCAGTTTGTGAACCCTTTTCCTGGGAAGTCTTTTTGGTTGATGCCATCCCATAGTAATCTGTCCCACCTGTGAGCACCCCAAGCCTCACTATCTGGAAATAACCTTGGAACATTGACCTTTTATTTTATTTCTTTGCATTTGTTTTTGTTATATGTTTTAAATTAATAAATATATATATTTTAAAAATTTAAAAAGCACAACAGAGCATCTAGTGAAAAGCAGAAGTCTTCCCACCCCTGACCTTTAGTCCTCTCCTTAGAGGGAGTCAGCATGACAGAGCTTTGAGTATCTTCCCAGAAATATTCCAGTGCATATGGACAGTCCCCCTGCCTTTTGAAAAAGATACAAATTGTAGCATACTATACACTCTGTTGCACACCTTGCTTTTTTTCACTTAACATTCAATCTTGGAGACTGTTTCATATTAGGATGCTTATGTCCAATCTTTCAACTAAATTTTAAGGTACCTGAGAACAGTATCTTACTATCTTTTACGGTAGTTGCTCTTGACCTTTTGGGGGTCATGAACCCCCTTTAAAAGCTGGTGAAAGTTTTGGATCCTCTCCCCAGAGAGAACAAAATACATAAATGCATATACACTCAAAATTTCCCATATAAATTGAGGTTGGTCATGGATCTTATGAGGCCAATCCAGGGAGAATACAAAATTTGTATAAGCTATGATCACCGCCCAAAAAGACCTTATAATCTAGTCGAGGAGAAAGATTTGAACCATGTTTCTTATGTAAGAATAAGGCAGTATGTTCATGGCTTATCCCTGTGTGCATAAAATGCAAGAGCGAATAGGACTATCTGAGATTCCTTACTGCTTTAAATTTATAATTCTCTGTGTGAGAGAGAAAACTATGCATACGAAGAAGGTTTAATAGGTCATTAAGTCACATCCACACAAGATTTCACTTCCTTGAACCAAGCAGTAACTACAGAACATGTCTTATAAATAACAACCCATGTGACAAATCCAGGCAGGTGACCATCTCTGTCATGCTGAGAAGGAAAGGAGGAGATTCTTTGCTGATTTTTCTCCCTGTGTTACCTGTAGAATGTATGAGCTTGGAGCTGGAAAAAATACCTTACTTTGCCCCATCACTAGGTACCAGTTAAGCCAATTACATTTAGGCTCTGCAGAGACTTTCTCCTTTGGCCATGTGGCCTTGTCCAAGAGAAAGAACTGGAACAGGCAGATCCCCTAGCATGGCTTGCAAGGCTGAAGACAAGAGTAAACTCCACTTGACTATTAACAACAGGTATTTGCCTTGAGAAGACTCACCGGGAATCTGGCTCTCCTGAGGACGTGAGGGCACACCACCTGTGGCAATCAGGATGTGAGGAGCAGTGTATTTGTTCCCATTGACCTCTACTGTGGGCTCGGGATCACACGTGAACGCTGCGTGGCCATGGATGATTTCTATATGGGACTGGAGAAGGGACCGTGACATTAGCCTGTGCTCAAGATACAAGAAAAACACCAGTGGCAATGTATCAGCTCTTTCCATTTCTCTACAGAGGCTATCTGGATTTGAGGTTTGCTGATGCCAAGACAACTCTGTAACGTCTGAGTTTCGGCAAAACATCTGTTGACACTCACGTAAGGGGATTGCCATTTGGTAGGCCGTAAGAAGAAATAAAGACGCTATCTTGGGCCAAAATCCAGAGACCAAAAAAATATGTGCCAGTCACCTCCACAGGGAGAAACCCTACATCCCTGTCCCCAGGAGTTTAGGGAGAAAGTCCTCCTCACTTGCAATGAAATCACACTGAAGAATGGTGTGTCTGCAGGAGGGACACAAAGCTCAGAAAGAAAAAAGGATAATGGTGAAGGAAGTAGAGGTGAAAGAAGAACACTCTGGCCAAGGGAGGAAAATGCAATGCTTCTGTTTTCGCAAACAGAATGGAAGAATACCACAAATACCACGACAATTAAGTTCTGCGCTAGAGATGTTGAGAATTCAGACTCTGGCACCCTCCGTGCCAGGGCCTCCCTTTCGGGGAATGAGAGCAAGCGTCTGAAGCCATGATACATGTTACCGGCAAGCAAATGTGGGCAACTTATCAGGACAACGGAATCATAGGAGCTTGATCACAAAAGAGCGTATTTCAACATTTTGGAACATGTTCGGTTCTGATTTAAGTTATTTCCTCCTTCCCAAACAGCTCTCCAGGCCTGCTCTACAGATGACCTGCTTAACCAAGCTGAATCAAGATCAGTGCCAGAAGCCACAAGAAAAACCTCCCTCAGGAGAGAATGGTTTTCCACAGGGTGCTAGACAAAGAGGCGTATGGGTCAACTGCCAATAATAATCATGTGGGGGAGGAACCGATATAATTTTTATTTGCATTTCCTAAGATACTTGACAGAAAGTTTCCCTTCCTATTCACAATTTCTGGATCGACTGTAAGTAATTTCTTTCCCATAAGGTCACACACAGTAAGTTCGACTACACGCCGAGATTTGTGAATATTTAAAAAAAAATGCTGTTCCCTGAGTGATTTTCTAGCTCTTCCGCAAAAGTATTTTCGCTCGCTCCATTTTTTAAAAAAAACTGATGTGGGTGTTTTAGTATAGCACGTGGTGCCTCTATGCTCATGTCTAACGGTCTTAAAATCTCTTGTCAGCAGTGTAGAGGGGACAAAAGGCCCCCAAACACTTCCCTCTTGAATTGGGGATTAAGGTCAGAAAATATCACCTTCCAAAAAAATAAACCCAATGAATAAGAATCAATATAAAAATATAAGAGGTTAGCCATTTATAGAAGTAACTCAACCCTAAAAGTTGGCTTATAAACATGCTGCCGATGAGATTATGCTGGCCCAAATATCACCAACAATCTACTGATCTAAATACAATCTAAGCCCTGCGGAAATCTTAGGAACTGCAAAGTGAAACCACAAAGGCAAATGAAGGGTGGTGGGATGTATGCTGTCAAGAGAAGGACAGATGGGGACGCCTGGGTGGCTCAGTTGGTTAAGTATCTGCCTTTGGCTCAGGTCATGATCCCAGGGTCCTGGGATTGAGCTGCCAGACAGGCTCCCTGCTCAGCGGGGAGTCTGCTTCTCCCTCTGCCCCTCCCCCTGCTCACTCTCTCTCTGAGAGAAAAAAAGAAAAGAAAAAGGACCGATGGATGGTACACCATTTGTCAATGTCTCCAGCAGCCCCGAGTGGAAGGAGTACATTTAAGCACCAAGGCAGAAAAAGCCTCAGATTAGCAAAGGACAATATATATTTGCTGAAGGTAAACATGCCTTTGCCCAATGTTCTTGATCAGACTTCATTCACAAAAAACAACCTTCTGAACCATAATTTGCTCTCTTGAGTACATCTAGCCACCAAGGACAAGGTTGCTGTGAGCAAATGAACAATGGCAGCTCTCTAGCCAGGCAGTACCTCCGATGTGAATTAATAAGCTGGAGCATTGCTGTGTAAATCAGTCTCTTATGTTTTGGATTTCTGGAACTAAGTGGAGGGCCGGACCTACTCAAGGGGCGGCCATTATGAGAGACCCGGTCTACCAATCATAGCATGGGCTGCCCACTCTGTAGAAAAAAAGACTGGCCTCCTGAGTCAGGGACTCGCTCTGGCAGGTCTACCTCAAAATCATTAACTGCAAAAGAAATAAAAGAAACAACAAGAGACACGTGCAAAGGCTATGTTTTTGTCTGGCCAGATGGGTAGCACAGTCCAGCAGAGAATAGCTCCCTCTCCAAGCTCCAAACCCAGCACACTCACCTTGGTTAGATTATTTTGATAGATGGTATTCAGGCGGCTCACATAGGCATCACGCTTTTCCTTTATGACACTGTAATGAAACTTGAGTCAGTACTGAGAAAGAGGATTCTCTTCTTTCAGTTAGTGACTGGGGCATCTGTCCCTGAACACCCCTATCAGCAGCGAATCATGCACACGGAGAGCCGTCAACAAGATCCCTATGAGTGAGTATCTCTGAAGGCAGCTGTCCCCTCCCCTGTGTCCACCTGCTCTGCCATATGTGGAGAGCCCTCATTCTACTCCAGGGAGGACGTTCAGGTGGAATCCACGGTACATAACTTTCTTTCTGCCGAAAAGACAGGAAGAGCTGCTTTGGCAAGTGCCTAGTACTTAACAGCCATTCAGTAAATAATTGTTGAATAAATGAATGAATTTCCGAAAATCTGAGGGCTCCTAAAAGCTTATGGCAGTCCCTTAAAAAATTAAACATAAAATTGCCATTTGAGGGGGCAGGGTAGGGGGAAAAAAAAGGAAAATTAAAAAAAAATAATAAATAAAATTGCCATTTGACCCAGCAATTTCACTTCTAGGTATAGACCCAAAAGAACTGAAAGCAGGGACCTGTAGATCAATGTTCGCAGCAGCATTATTCACAGCAGACAAAAGGTAGAAACAACCTAGAAGTCCACTGAAGGTTGAATGGATCAACAAAATGTGGTAGGAACACAAGGGAATATTTTTTAGCCTTAAAAAGGAATGAAATTCTGACATGCCACGACATGGATGAATTCTGAAAACATTATGCTAAGTGAAACAAGCCAGACTTAAAAGGACAAATACCATATGAAGTACCTAAAATAGGCAAATTCGTAGAGACAGAAAGTAGGATAGTGATACCAGGGGCTGGCGGGGAGGGAAGATGAGTTCTTGTCTAATGAGCCCTCGTTTCTGTTCTGGATGGTAGAAAAGTTCTCGAAATGAATGGTGGTAACAGTTGCTCAGCACTATGAATATACTTAATGGCCCTGTATTGACAACTTAAAAATACCTACAATGGACTTTGTGTGTCTTTGAAAGCCACTTTATTGAGGTAAGACTGACATACAAAAAACTGTACCTATTTACATATTTACTGTATACAACCTGATGAGTTTAGAGAGAAGCATACACCTTAAAACCAGCATCACAATCAAGGCCACAGATACATCCATCACCTCCAAAACTTTATGTTATATGTATTTTACCACAGTAACACCCTCCCAAAAAAGTTTGCAGCTCATTTAATTATGAAAGAAAAATATTTATATTTGTAAATAGAACCCTCTGAGCATTAACGCTTACCGCCAATTGAATTTACTCTCACAACTTTGAAAGCCGTAATCAACGTGATCGTGCATGAATTCAGAGTGGACAGCTGTGTTCCACATTACCTGTAAAAAAAAAAAATTAAAAAAGGTAGCCACAACAGTAGTATATGAATCCTGAGGAAAGAAAGAAATCATGCATGAAAGGGAACTACATAATAGCAGATAAAAATTATGAACTTTAAAATAAAAATAAAACTAAACATTCTAAAAGTTCAGCAATATGACCAGACAGATGTTGTAAGGAAGCTGCTGAAATGTTGCAGGAAATTATTTCTATTAAATTCCCTACTTTAGGGCGCCTGGGTGGCTCAGTTGGTTAAGCGACTGCCTTCGGCTTAGGTCATGATCCTGGAGTCCCGGGATCGAGTCCCACATCGGGCTCCCTGCTCGGCAGGGAGTCTGCTTCTCCCTCTGACCCTCCTCCCTCTCATGCTCTCTGTCTCTCATTCTCTGTCTCGCAAATAAATAATAAAAATCTAAAAAAAAAAAAAAAAAAAAAAATTCCCTACTTTATAAACTCTGTAGAAGCAGGATGTTATACGCCTCCCAGTCCTTCGGTAAAATGTATTGTTGCTTACCATCCTTGTTTTAAGTTTCAGATTTGTTGAAGCCCTGTCTTCTGTGATTAGTTCTAGGAAATGGAACTGCATCTGTAGTTTACAGTAAAGTGATTTAGAAGAAGCTATGAGATCAAGTTGAGGACTGAAAACCTTAAGAGAATGAATCCCTCTTATAACGTCGGTGCCTATGAACATGTCCTTGTTAAGGACGTGTGTAATTAGACATCTGGAACTCAGCAGTTTGTTGCATCTCGGTGGAATGCAGCCTAAAATCCATAAAGGCCTTTTATGCCAACTGATTATCATGATGACTAAATTCAAGTTGGCATCCAGAACTCTAGATGACAAACTATCATTTTTCTTTGTCAGACAAGCCTGAGACTCCATTTTTGACAAGCCCTAAGATTCCTTCTTTGTACCGTTCTCCCTTTATGCCTAAAGATGAGTAACTGATGACCCTGCTGGATTCTGCTTTTTTTAAATTGAGGTAAAATTCATATAATACAGAATTAACCATTTTATCTGCTAGACTGTTTATCTTAAATAATACATACGAAAGGTCTGTCAATACTACAAAATAAAATAGGTTATTTTAAGAAACACCACTATAGGGGCGCCTGGGTGGCTCAGATGGTTAAGCGTCTGCCTTCAGCTCAGGTCATGATCCCAGGGTCCTGGGATCGAGCCCCGCATTGGGCTTCTGGCTCAGCGAGGAGCCTGCTTCTCCCTCTGCCTCTGCCTCTCTCCCTGCTCATGCTTTCTCTCTCTCTCTGTATCTCAAATGAATAAATAAAATCTTAAAAAAAAAAAAAAAAGAAACACCACTATACATCTTCCCATCATCAGGTACCGTATTTATTTACTTCCGATTCGTATTATATATGATGCTATAGCATCAGACACCCTCTGGAGAAGCTCTGTATGAACTGCATTGGACTTCCAGGCTCATCCTAACTTGGGTAGGAGCAGGCCCATCCATCTGATTCCTTCTCTACTGCTGCCCCACTACCCTTCCGGAGGAGTTACTCCAGGCTTCAGGCTGTTCTAGAAAACAAGAGGCAATTACCAACTGGTCTTCAAGAATGCAAAAGCACTTTGAAGTCAGTAGAGCCCTATGAAAATATAAGGTAAATGTCCTGCACATGTGATCAGAATAGAAGGAATAAATGAAACATAATATATGAGAACAAAATACTACAAATTCAGGCTACTAGGCCCAGATAATATTTTTAAATAATGAGGTAGCACCAGTCAACGGATTTACTACCATAACTGGCTTCAACTACATAAAACCACCTTATAACTGATTTATGTAATTCATGTATCATAACTGCATGACTCCAATTAGAAGAGTCCAAAATCTAAGACCAAAAGGAAAGAAAATAATTGAGGAAAAGTGTCCCACAGTAAAAAAGAAACCTTCCTATGATAAACAAACAAACAAAAACCCCCCAAAAAACAAAACCCAAACCCCACGTACTTATACCAAGGAACAGATTATAAAAAACCCTTCTGGCATTATACTCAGGTATGTGTCACTGAAGAGATTAGGCATATTTGCTTACCTGTTACCAAAAAAATGCCAGTTTAGAAGGTAATCTCAGTAACAAAAGGTTTTAAGTTTAGGAGTATAATATGCTTTGAAAGCACATTCCAATGTGGAGTAAAATGATTTGCCGGTATAAACCAAGAGGCAGCTTTGGAAATAAGAGTGGCCATTTCTTCGTCTTTCGTCACAGGTGAAGGACAAGTTCATTCAGTGTGCCCGATACCACAGACACTAGGAACGAAAACCACCACAGTTGTTAAGAGAATCCATGAGGCTACAGAATTAAATGGGAATACTTAAGAAGATTCCATTCAGGGGGCGCCTGGGTTGCTCAGTCGTTGGGCGTCTGCCTTTGGCTCAGGTCATGATCCCAGGCTCCTGGGATCGAGCCCCGCATGGGGCTCCCTGCCCTGCGGGAAGCCTGCTTCTCCCTCTCCCACTCCCCCTGCTTGTGTTCCTGCTCTTGCTATCTCTCTCTCTGTCAAATAAATAAATAAAATCTTTAAAAAAAAAAAAGATTCCATTCAGTTATTTAGATTGAGCAAAAGCAATCCTGTGCAGATGGTCCAGTCCTAATTACTGGACCTAGATATAATCTCACTCATGCACTCTAAGCTAATAAATCAATGCATTCGTTAATCAAATATGTAAAAGGAGTGTGGAAGGAAGAAGAAATAAAAATTCTACCTTTTTGGGTACACATCCAACATTCACCTAGGGGGGGAAAAAGGACAGATTTTAAGAATATTAAACTCAAATCATCCCACAAACCTGCAAGAAATGAACCCCAAGCATCAACCCAGGAGACTTCCTTAAGTTCTATGTCACCTTCTACAGTTACTACCTTTTTTCTATTACGGAGTTGTTAAAGATAGGTTCTTTTTCTTATACGATGAGGCAGAGAATTTCATTCGTCAGCATCTTCTCAAGAAAAACAGTCACTGAGAAAGAGACAGAAAATAATTCGATATCCACAGGGCTACGCAGTGCAGGGGTGGTAGAGGTCAGGAGGTGGCCCAAGCCTGAACTTGCACAGAACCCAGAAGTCTGAAGCAGAAGACAGTGGCAGGAGGGAAGAGGACCCACCCGCTGAATAAGGGCAGTTGAAGCATCTGAGCAGCTGCTCCAGAGGATTTCTGGGAAACTTATTATGCCATACGCTGGGTAAAACCCTCAAAATGCCCCTTTGAAAAATTCTCTGGCAGAAATCTACATTACTTTTCAGGACCAAAGGAAAATGAAGAATCAAGCAGTAAGGTTCATCCATGCTATTCTCTATGTGTACATATATATGTATGAGTGCATATATATGTACATACACATACATGCTTATATATATCCATGCTTATATACTTGCTAGAGACAGACCACAAATTTGATTCTTAGCCTTCTAGCCGCCAAAACACAAAGGAAAACACAAACGGTTGTAAGATGTCACATAAAAACCAACCAGTTGTTTAAGAAAGCAACTATTCGTACCCCTCAGACTAGAGAGAAATTCTTCCCAACAGTCCCTGTCGACAAGCTGTGATATATGCTTACGTACAAATTTTTGTTTCCATCTGTTTATTTCCTTTCGATCACATGCTAAAATTTGTAATATGGAAAAAAAAAAAAGTTGGGTTAAGAGTAAGATTAATCAGGGGGCGCCTGGGTGGCTCAGTCGTTAAGCGTCTGCCTTCGGCTCAGGTCATGATCCCAGGGTCCTGGGATCGAGCCCCACGTTGGGCTCCCTGCTCAGCGGGAAGCCTGCTTCTCCCCCTCCCACTCCCCCTGCTTGTGTTCCCTCTCGCGCTGTGTCTCTCTCTGTCAAATAAATAAATAAAATCTTAAAAAAAAAAAAGAGTAAGATTAATCAGAATATTGACCATAATATTGTACTATAATTATGTATGTGATAAATATCATTACATGGACAATCATATTATATAAATGTATCAAGGTAACATGCTGTACACCTTAAACTTACATAAGTATTACATGTCAAATGAATTCAGTAGAAAATTAAAAGAGGAAGACTGATTAAAATGAAGAAATGTGTACTTGGATGAATGGGTAAACACTCGGTGTACCTTAGCAGAGGAGCCAGTTGCAGAAGGAAAACTACATTGACCTCACTCTTTTGAAGGGCAAGTTAGAGACCCCTTCAGCCCTGGAAACCTGTCATGTAACGTGTATTCCTGACTCCCTTTAATCTTATAAATACTGACTGGGAGGTGTTGGTGACATCTTGGCAATTACAATGAAGTTAAGAGATTTTTTAAAAATATGTTTTTGAGAGAGAGAGAGCATGAGCAGGGTGGTGGTGGTGTAAGGAGCAGAGGGAGAGAGAGAATCTTAAGGAGGCTCCATGCCCAGAACAGAGCCTGATGTGGGGCTTGATCTCAGGACCTTGAGATCATGACCTGAGCCGAAATCCAGAGTCCAGGCACCCCTGAAGTTATGAGATTTAAATGAGGTCTCAACTGTATATCCTCAAAAATATCAGTATGTTCACTCATGCCTATTGGCATGGAGTAAAGACTGAATATTTAAATAGTGTTGGTTTCTGGAAAGAATTTATATCAGGTGTTTACAGCTCTGCTGATCATGACCATAAGGAACTAGGTTGGCTCTCTATAAGCCCAAAGAATACAAGCCTACTTCTTACAGAATATTTTCTGGGCATCCTGAGGTGAAATCTGAACTATGTATGTATGCACTTGCCAAGGGATTTTATATGAAATGGTAGAATAAAAGAAATCTCATTAAGAGAGATTAAGAGAGATCTGCCCAAATCTCATTAAGATCTCAAATATTTGAATATTGAATACAATTTGATATTGCTCTACTTGCAGCATACATCCTGCAATTTCATTTTAATCCTATTATTTCCCATTATTCTGCACCCAGAAATTATAAAGGAGTGAGTTATATTTCTATAAGTTTCAAGCTATCAGTCATTTGGAGGTTTTTCTCCTAGAAAGAGGTCATATACTATTTAGTTGTGGACTTGGATCTTTTATGAGATTTTGCTAAAATAAGGATTCAGAAGGCAACAGAAGTGGGAACTCAGAGGATTGAGAGAAGGGTGCAGAATTCAAGCCTCATAAAATAAAGGAATCACACCTACACTAGCATTACAAGCAGGCTATTCAGAAAGTACTTTATATCAGCAATTAGAATAATTTATGGCTTTCTCCCTACACTGCCCGGCCATCGGTCTAAGCAGAGGATATGCTATTTCTCAATTCCCAAGTATTTGAATTATGGAAATAGATGGAATGAACCAATTCTAAGGAAGGAGGAAGACAGGTGTTTCCTATGTGGTAGAAGAGAGGAAGGCAGCTGACTCCCAGCCCCTTGGTGGCAATGATTTTATCATCAGACCTGCCCTTCCCGGTTCATGTGGAGGGTAGAGTGCTTCCAAGTCCCCTCTATGCACAGCTCTATACCCTGCAGTTGGCAGCTTAAGTTCACCAAGAGGCTTCAATGAGGACAGAATCCAAAACCACGTTCTCCAAAAGTAGAGATGATTTCAAGACACTAAATAAATACACTCCATTTGTCCTATAGTCAACCTTCTCCAGCTTCCCAGGAACCTTTAAAAGCAATTTAAATGGTCATAAGGCACTAAATGTTCTGAACCACTCTCAGACATCATCAATTTATTCCTCATGTACATTTGAGGCTATCTGAAAGCTATTTAGGGCAATTTTTAAAAAAGTTTGGGACATGCTCCTTCTAAGGGCCAAGATGGCCTTTCACTTGTGCCAAGTGTTATGACTAGCTTTGGTTTGCTTTTTAGAAGTTTCCGCCTTTTTTGCCTTCTAAAATATTTTAACTTGCTGGGACGCCTGGGTGGCTCAGTTGGTTAAGCGCCTGCCTTCGGCTTAGGTCATGATCCCAGGGTCCTGGGATAGAGCCCCACGTCGGGCTCCCTGCTCAGCGGGAAGTCTGCTTTTCTTTCTCCCTCTCCCTCTGCTTGCTCTCTCTGTCTCTCTCTCAGATAGATAAATGAAAGAAAAGAAAAGAAAAGAAAGAAAAGGAAGAAAGAAATACAACTCGCCCTATTTTGACAGCTCCTAGTAATAGGCCTCCAGGCTTTTCCACTGGTTTTAGAAACCTAGTTACACTTCAGCACAACACAACTGATGACCAGATGCCTCTCTGACTTGGAAGGGAAGAGAACAGCCATTAGTTATCAACAGAGCTGGGGAAGCCAGGGTAGAAAGCTCTGTATAGTCATGCTCAACCCTTCTTCCTCTGCAGCTGACAATGGCAGTAGGTTGTCAGAAAGAACACAAGCACGGAGTCAGACAGACATGAGTTTGAATCCCAACCTTCCCTCCTACTTACTGGCTGTTAGTGGGTAAGTTTCTAAATCTCTGAGCTCAGTTTCTTATTCTGTAAAATGGGAATGGTAATACAGAGGTTTTGAGAAGATGACAGATAATGCAAATAAAGCACTTCTTTTCTAATTTATGATAGATCTGATGATGAAATTGACTCCCCTGAATTATTTCTGTAGTCTGCTGGATCCCAAGGCTCACAAAAGGCTTTTTGAAAAAGACAGATCAATTCCCCAGGTGGCTGGCTCCCTTTCAGGAATGAATCAACTGATGGCAGAAAGCTTGCTTCCCAGGCTGGGACACCAGGGTGATGGGTTCTCAGGGCTCTGACTTCCCAGGGGTGCACACAGCAGGTAAGACCCGAAACATACAACCCTTTCCACCTGGCAAATTTCCCTGCAGAGCCCTCATTCCCCAGGGGGGCATTAACCAATGATAAGCCTTAGAGACAAGTTTCTCACATTCCTGAGTACAGCCAACGCCAGAGACACTCCTGTAGCTTCGTGTCCTTTGTAATCTGACAGTCCATCTCTGGGAACTCCCTGTCCCGACCTGGGGTTCAGAATCCTGTTCAGGTGGCCTGCCAGCATTGGCTCACAGTGGAGACGGGGGCCCCTCCCAACAGGGACAGAACAGGTGAAGAGTCTGATGATACACGCGGCGAAATTCAGGGGCTTCACCACGTTTCTAGGCTGCACCCCTCTCACCTTCAGTTCTGCCCAGATAGGTGAAAACTTCACACTGTCCATGTCGGTGGTAAAATGAGGATCTCGTCCACTGACCTGTCAAGAATGCCACCTGCACTTAACAGCAGACTTCCTTCTTCTGGTTCCCTGCTTCTGTTTCCCGTCACCGAGTTGCCTACAGTTTCCTGTTTTCCTTTTTTGCATCCTACCATTTAGTTCAAGACTGGCATGGGGAAGGAGCACTTAGAATATGCTGGACCAGTCATCATTCACTAAGCAAAACCCTATGACTTCATCAACTCATTCTTTCAGCAACTCTATACTGAATACCTACTTAGCGCATGCCTGACTGTCATAGGGATTGGAGTGGGTATGCAACCAGGACAAAGATCCCTGTCTTTGTCAAGTTTCATCAGCTTCACACCAACAGTGACTGAATGAGACCACTTGGCCCTGTGTCTCTACTCTGACACCATCATGCAATTAGCTCAATTCTGACACTATCTACCTAGAGGTAGCATCAGATCCCACAGATTGGGGGTTTGGTCCTTCAAGCCTGCTGGCCGTCCCTACTGCAGATGCCAATCACAAGTCCAGTTATCACCTGTGCTCCAGACCAACTCTCGGAGGTTCCAACAACACCCTTCTTGGGTTGGATTAATTGCTAGAGTGGCTCATGGAAATCAGAGGAACATTTTACTTACTAGATTCCCAGTTTACTATAAAAGGATGTAACCCAAGCACAGGCGGGTGGAAGAGATGCATAGGGCAAGGTATGTGGGAAGGTGTGGAGCTTCTGCCACTCTCCTCCAATCTCCATGTGTTTGCCAAACCCAGAAGCTCTCTGAACCCCAGCCTTTTGGGGTTTTTTTCTCCCTTCAAAGATTTGTTTACATAGGCATGACTGATTAAGTCATTGGTAACTGGTGATTGATTCAACCTCCAGCTCTCCTTCCCAGAGGCCAGGGAGATGGGAATGAAATCCCAACGCTCAAATCACAAGGTTGGTTCTCCAGCCAATCAGGTCTCATCCTCAGGTTCTTTCCAAAAGTCACCTTATTACATAAACTCAGGTGTGGAATATTCATTTGTTATAAATACCAAGATACCTTTATTACTTTTATCACTTAGAAAATTCCAAAGGGTTTTTAGGAGCTCTGTGCCAGGGATGGGGACCAAGACCAAAGGTATATTTATCATAAATCACAGTATTATACCTTGACACATTTTAAACATCCAATATCCATGTCTTTACCTTCAAATTTCAGACTTCAATTAAAGATTAGTACTGGGAGGCTAAAGAAAAAAAAAGTATTCTCTGCAAAACAGAATCTAAAGCAAGAAAATGAAGTGATACAAGAGATATTAACAAAGGTTGGAATTAAAATCATTTTGGCTCTGGGCGCCTGGGTGGCTCAGTTGGGTAAGCATCTGCCTTCGGCTCAGGTCGTGATCTCAGGATCCTGAGATCGAGCCCCACATTGGGATCTCTGCTCAGCGGGGAGCCTGCTTCTCCATCTCACTCTCCCTCTGTGCTCTCTCTCAAATAAATAAATAAAATCTTTTAATAAAATCGTTTTGGCTTGGGCGCCTGGGTGGCTCAGATGGTTAAACGTCTGCCTTCGGCTCAGGTCATGGTCCTAGGGTCCTGGGACTGAGTCCCGCATCGGGCTCCCTGCTAGGCAGGGAGCCTGCTTCTCCCTCTGCGTCTGCCTCTCTCTCTCTCTCTCTGACTCTCATGAATAAAAAAAAAAAAAAAAATCATTCTGGCTCAATACTTAGCTAAGCAGAACATGAGATTAATGTGGACCTCAGTCCCAGGTGTCAAATTTATTTTATTTTCTTAAGATTTATTTGAGAGAGAGACAGAGAGAGAAAGCACGAGCTGGGGGAGGGGTGGAGGGAGAGGAAGAAAGAGAAATCTCAAGCAGACTCCCCCGTGAGTACGGAGCCCGACAAAGGTCTTGATCCCACAACCCTGAGATCATGACCTGAGCTGAAATCAAGAATTGGATTCTTAACCGACTGAGCCACCCAGGTGCCCCTCAGCTGTCAAATTTAAAAGAACTTTTACTCTGAGGCATCCAGGAGGACCCAGAAATAACTATGTAAGACAGAACTTCTTCTGGATGGTCAGTTCTCTACCCCCTGATGCCCACAACAGTGATGTCTGGCCCTACATCTCCTGCTCCCTCACCAAAAGAAAAGGACCTAGGACTGTATATCCTCATTTCATGTCTAATGTTGTAACACCCAGTGAATAAATGGTTATTAATTATAAGGTCATTAGTCTTTCCACAAAATTCCTTCAATCCCACTCTACAAGAAACATTCTCTGTTATGACTTGTTCAAAGTACGCTTTACAAAGAAATAGGACCTCTGAGGGGTTCCGAGGCAGCCTTTCTTTTCTGGCCCTGCAGATTTAAGTGGGTTCTGAGGCAAGATGACAAAGCAATATTACACTAATCCTAGTGCAAAAAAATTAAACAATCAACAGGGTAAATCAAAAGACCAATTTCAACATGAGGATTTGCCTACTTCAACTAACCCCACCCTTTCTGATCACTCCTTTATTTGGCACTTATGAATGTAAGTGTGCCACACCTTACAGAACTCTAAACCCACAAAACAAATTAGGGTAACTTTCTGTTTTTGAGGGTTACCTGTCAATACCGAAGGTGTGTTGGGGTACGTGAGTGGCTCAGGTCAGATCCCAGGGTCCTGGGATTGAGCCCCAGGTCGGGCTCCCTGCTCAGCGGGGAGTCTGCTTCCCCCTCTGCACCTCCCCCTTGCTTGTGCGTGCTCTCTCTCTCTCAAATAAATAAAGTCTTAAAAAATACTGAAGATATGATCTCCTTTATGTAAATGTCCACTTAAAAATGCATATTCAACCTTGGGACGTTATACTAAAATAAGTGAAATAAATCAAATATTGCAGGATTTCACCTACATGAGATTATCTACCATAGTCGAATTCATAAAACCAAAGAATGGAATGGTGGTTGCCAGGGTCTGGACAGGGGTGGGAGAGGAATGGGAAGTTACTAATCAACAGGCACAAAATTTCAGTTAAGCAGGATGAGTAAGTTCTAGGTATCCTGCTGTACCACATGGTATCTATAGTCAACAGTACTGTACTGCTTAGAAATCTGTTAAGAGGGCAGATTTCATGTTAAGTGTTCTTACTATTAAAATTTTTAAAAAATATGTTCAGCCTTATGTGGAGATATAGGCACCATAGTATCAAAGTACCTGATATCACCTCCAAGGTGGGTCGATTTACATGTTGCTAAGTCATTGTTTTCAGCCTAGATAAACACAAACAACAGTCTACTGAGCAGCCTGTTTCTCAGGCATCTTTTAAAACCCCCACCTTTCCTGCTGGCCTCTCCAATCGGTGCTGTACAGCACCGTTCACAGTGACATTAACAATCAAGAAGACTTCTACTAGGTACAAACTTCCAGCTATAAAATCAGTAAGTCATGGGGATGTGATGTACAGCATGGTTAATAATACTATATTGCATATTTGGAAGTTGCTAAGAGAGTTGATCTTAAAAATTCTTATCACAAGAAAAGAAGATTTGTAACTATGTACGGAAACAAGCTTGACTTGACTTCTTGTGGTGATCATTCCACAGGATATACAAATATGGAATCATCATGCTGTACACTTAAACTAATACAATGCTATATGTCAATTACATCTCAATTAAAAAAGAAAAGATAAAGGAAAAGAGAAGAGAGGAAAGGGGGGGGAGGGGAGGGGAGGGGAGGAGGGGAGAGGAGAGGAGAGGGGAGGGGAGGGGGAGGGGAGAGGGGAGGGGAGGGGAGGGGAGGGGGAGAGGAGAGGAGGGGAGAGGAGAGGAGAGGGGAGGGGAGGGGAGGGGGAGGGGAGAGGGGAGGGGTAGGGGAGGGGGGAGAGGAGAGGAGGAGGGGAGGGGAGGAGGGGAGGAGGGGAGGGGAGGAGGGGAGGAGGGGAGGGGAGGAGGGGAGGAGGGGAGGGGAGGAGGGGAGGGGAGGGGAGGGGAGAAAAGCAAAGGAAAAGAGAAAAGGCTTTGGGCCCGGTAATCAACCCTTAGTACGAACTCCCATTGGTAAGAACTGCACGGCTATACCACAAGAACCAGGTTACAGAATCCGTACACTCAGCAAGAACACTGGAACATGTGCTCCCACAGGCCCTGAGGCAAAGGGAGCGGTAAATCAGAAAGAACTTTTCCTCGAGCTGACTGTTCCCACGTCTGCGTAGGCTGAGAACTGAACCACAGAGACAAAACTCCCAGAAGGCTCTCATTCACCTTGGCTCTGGGCAATCTTTGCATTTCTCCTTGGTCTACAGTTGATCATGAGGGAAGTATTACGCTTAATTTTTTGGAGATGCCAAAAACTGAATTCAAAGATCATCTCATTTATTTTTCTGCCCTCAGAAATGACTTAATTGCAATAGGCAACAAGAGTTTATTATCTTTAATTGAATTCTAGGGGAAAATAGATGATTTCTTCCAGTTTCCCACTTTTAGTGTCCAACCTAATACCCTACAACTTTTTCCCCATGGAGAAAAATAAAGACCAATTTAAGGGTGGAATCATGGTATGAGAGCTACCCATGCCTCTTGACCTGGTTTATCCATTAGAAGGCTTAGTATATTTTAGCTGACACCACTCTGCTCCTCAGTAAAGTAAGGGTGCTGAACCAGAACAATGCTTCCCAAATTCCTACAAGGATCTATGTGAGTCTAATCCTAAATGAAATGAAAACAAGGTCCATGTAGTGTTTCATAAAGCTAAAAGTACTGGGGCACCTGGGGGGCTCAGTCAATGAAGCCTCCGCCTTTGGCTCAGGTCATGATCTTGGGGTCCTGGGACTGAACCCCCCATTGGGCTCCCTGGTCAACGGGGAGTATACTTCTCTCTCTCTCGCTTTTCCCCTGTGTGTGCTCTCTCTCTTTAGCTCTCTCTCTCTAGCTCTCACTCTCTGTCCAATAAATAAAATCTTGAAAAAAATTTATTACAAAAATATTGCATGGAAAATTTAGAAACTGCAGATAACACCTACAATGTAAGCTCCACAAGGACAGGGATTTTTATCTGCTTTGTTTGAAGCTATGACCCCAGCATCTAAAAAGTACCTGTATACCTGGGATATGAATTAATAAATGAGTAAACAAAAATAAAACAATTAAAAACAAAACACAATCTGGGGCGCCTAGGTGGCTCAGTCATTGGGCGTCTGCCTTTGGCTCAGGTCATGATCCCAGGGTCCTGGGATCGAGCCCCGCATCAGGCTCCCCGCTCCACGGGAAGCCTGCTTCTCCCTCTCCCACTCCCCCTGCTTGTGTTCCCTCTCTTGTTGTATCTCTCTCTGTCAAATAAATAAATAAAATCTTAAAAAAAAAACACACACAATCCCACTGGGGTGCCTGGGTGGCTCAGTCGGTTAAACATCTGACTTCAGCTCAGGTCATGATCCCAAGGTCCTGGGATTGAGTCCCACATCAGGCTCCCTGCTCAGAGGGGAGTCTGCTTCTCCCTCTCCCTCTGCCCCCCCCATGCTCACTCTTTCTCTCTCTCTAATAAAAAAATCTTTAAAAAAGAAAAAACACAATCCCTCTAACTACAGGAAGACTTTAATTTGGATCTTCAGTGTGAGTTCACCCACAGCAACTTAAAAAATTCACCATGCTCCAGAATCAAAATATTTTATTTAGGAAAAAAATGCTTAACAAATCAATATTAAAGAAACTTCTATTTGACTGTCCCCAGGGACATCTTTCAATTGTACCACTACCACAAAATCACTTTTATTGAGTTACTCCCTTACTCAAAAACCATTTCACACAGTTCACTTCATTCTTTTTAAGTAAGCTCTACACCCAATGTGGGGCTTGAACTCACCACCCCAACATCGAGAGTCATATGCTCTATGGACTGAGCCAGCCACGTGCCCCTAGGAACTTCATTTTTTTTTTTTTTTTTACCACAACCTACCCATCAGCTTCCCATATCTTACTTCTATTAGAGACACCCTCTGCTCCAAATTCAATTACACAACCTAACCTGCCTCTCTGCCTTTGCCTCTGATCCTACCCTATCAAAAAATGGTATTCATCCTGTTCAAGTTCAGGAAGATACTCTCTCCAGGACGCGTGGGTGGCCCAGTCGGTTAAGCGTCTGCCTTCAGCTCAGGTCATGATCCCACCGTCCTGGAACTGAGTCTCACATTGGGCTCCCTGCTCGGCGGGGAGTCTGCTTCTCCCTCTGCCTGCCGCTCCCCCTGTTGTGCTCTCTTTCTCTCTCTCTGACAAATAATAAAATCTCGAAAGAAAGAAAAAGAAAGAAAGAAAGAAAGAAAGAAAGAAAGAAAGAAAGAAAGAAAGAAAGAAAGAAAGAAAGAAAGAAAGGAGAAAGAAAGAAAGAAAGAAAGAAAGAAAGAAAGAAAGAAAGAAAGAAAGAAAGAAAAGGAAAGAAAGAAAAGAAAGAAAAGAAACTCTCTCCTTCACAAAAGCATCCATCCCATGGTGCCCAGGCAGAAGTGATGATTGCAACTCTCCTCTCAGCTACTGTAATTTTTTACTATAGGCAGCAATTAACACAGATCACCCCACTTTGGAGTTGACTGTCGACATTTTGCTTCCCCACTATATTGCAAATTCCCTGTGGGAAGGGACGTTTGCCTTTCAGATATTTGTATCTACCCTCTTCTCTCTGCCAGCCTCAATCCAAGTACTTAGCACTTAGAATACAGGAAATGAAGGGGCACCTGGGTGGCTCAGTCGTTAAGCATCTGCCTTTCGGCCCAGGTCATGATCCCAGAGTCCTGGGATGGAGTCCCACATAGGGCTCCTTGCTCAGCGGGGAGCCTGCTTCTCCCTCTGCCGTTCCCTGCCACTCTGCCTACTTGTGATTCCTCTCTCTCATTCTGTGTCAAATAAATAAATTAAATCTTTAAAAAAAAAAAAAGATTCTAGAATACAGGAAATGAAGACATGAACAAATGAAATGATGTGCTTCAGAGGGCCTCCCTTTTCCCTGCACCTGCTTGGAAATCACGGGACATCAGAAGTTTATTACTGCAACTATAGCTAGCCTAGATAATGGAATCTTAAATTTAAACTCTTGTCTTATCAATTGTTATATATTCTCTGATATTCAACACACACCTACACCCTTCCTTGTAATTCAAAACCAAAAGCCAGTTTGAGAAGAACCCAAATGGAATGTCATGAAAATATGAAATAGGGGATCTGCCCAAGATACCAATGCTTACAGGAAAAGAAAAGTTGCTGTAGCAGAATGATACAGGCAAGGCCAGGCATTCTATAAGGAAGTAGTAAATGGCTGAACAGAGCTATTCTTCGCTTGCTCCAGACGTAGTTTACCTCTTAGCGTATTCATATTCCTAACAAGAACCTAAAAATGCCCCTTCTTGATTAATATCAGTGGAACCAGGCAAGAATGATGGATGCCACACGCTGATTATGACGTAACGTGCAAGGAGGAAAACAGAAAAGTAAAGAGGTACAGGGTGCCTGGCTGGCTCAGTCAGTAGAGCGTGAGACTCTTGATCTCCGGGTTGTGAGTTCCAGCCCCACGTTGGGTGTAGAGATTACGTAAAAACAAAATCTTAAAAAAAAGAAAAGAGGTAGGAGGATGAGAAATCATCAAGTGCTCTCACCAGCTGTCCAGGGGGCCTCCTAATGGCACCCCTCTGTTTTCTGCAGAGACAGAGTTCTAATAGAGTCTGCACTAAGATGTCAAGGTGCAAGTTGATGATTACCAGGGATTTTTCCTTTCCTCCATTCCTACTTTCATTCTGAACGTGAAAAATGAGTACTGGACAATGGAGTCAGCCCTTTCCACAAACTGTCAATTTTGAGTTTGATTCATTACACATATGGTTATTGAGCAAGGTGTTTTGTTAAGGTGTTAAGAGGTGCAAGAACCCATCCCTGCCCTTAAGGAGTTCCAATTTGGTATAATTTAAACATCAGTCTCCAAAAGAATGTGGAGAACCCTTTCCAATCCCAGGTTACTCTTGGATACAGAATTTTACTATTAATAGTAAGTACCTCACCCAAGTTTTGTGACAGAAAAGGCCACAGCAATTACATGGGAACTTTTTTTTTTTTTAATGAAGCTTTTCAATCGTAAGATTTTCGACCCTCTTTTTTGGAGGCGATTTTAAAATCCAACCCCTCCCCCCCAAAAAGACAAAACCAACAAAAGAAAAAGATCTGAGAATTCAATTAATTGTAAATCCTACATCGAGGTAACCTATAGTCAGTGGCTGTCAACTTTGGCTGCAATCAGAATCACCTGTTGAGCTTCTAAAAACTCCCAAAGCCCAGGCTGCACCTCAGACCAGTGAAATCAGAAGCCATGGGAGTGGAACCCACAGCAGAATTTTGCCAACTTCTCAGGTGATTCGAATATGCAGTCAAGGGGTGAGAACCACTGCTGTAAATCATTCTGCCCCTGGAACTGAGAGGAGAGGATCAGGATCCGCATTCCTCAAGGGCATGTACCCAATCCGGCTCCCCGACCCCCCACGCCAGCTGCAATTTTTCCACGGGCAGTTCTGTTTCACGGATCTGGGAATGAGATCAAGGATGGAATACAGTACGAGATCTCCCACCTTGAGGAGGGAGGATGCAGTCAAGTTCTGTTAGGTTTAACCCCTACGGTTAACACTGCCCCTGGGCTGGAACAGACGAAGGCTTCGCCTTGGGAGCCGCAGGGAAGCCCTTAACACTTGTCTCCTCTAAACCTGCTGGGACCGTGATTTCAGACGCGGTGGGAAAGCAGAGAGCGCGGCGCTGGAGACCCATGCCCGGACGGACGGACCGACCGCACTAGGAAAGAGGACAGGCTGCCCCCGCAGAGCGAAGACAAAGCCGGGCTGCGGGACGCCGCGCCGCAGAGGCAGAGGCGCCAGGAGACGCGCGCCGCGGGGGACCCCGTACTCACGCATGTGCCGCCCAGCTTGTGGCTCTCCACCACGGCGGCCCTAGCGCCCAGCTCGGCCGCCCTGCGCGCGCTGGCCAGCCCGCCCGAGCCGCCCCCGATCACCAGGTAGTCGTAAGAGGCCGCGACGCCGGCGGCGGGCGGCGGGCGCTGCGGCTGCGGCTCCTGCCTACACGCCATGGCGCGGGAGAGGGCGCGGGTGCGCCGCGGCGGAGGCAGCGGGAAGCCGGGGAAAGCTTGCGCCGCCCGCGGCCAGCTCGGCCCGGCGCTCGCGCTCAGGGCCCGGGGCAGCAGGGCCATGCACGCGGAAGTGCGCGCGAAGGGCGGGGGGGGGCGGACGGTCCCGGGGAAGGGGGTGGGGGGTGTCTGGGCCTCGGGCAAGCGCAGCCTCACGGTGACTAAGCACCCGGCCTGGGCGCGGGGGGAGGGGGTGCAGGGAGGGGCGGGGCTCCCTGGCCGCGGCCGCGCGGGCGCCCCGCCCCCCCGCGCGCCAGCCAGCCGGAAACCCACCGGGATCCCCTAACCAGAGGGCTCTCTCGGCCTTCAGCCCAGCACCTGGGACCCGCACCCGCGTGGCATCAACCGGATGTAGCTTTCCGAAGGCCCGTGGGGCGAGGAGGGATGGGCGCCCTCTTTTGTTTCACCCGCCTTTTCCTGAACGGGCACCTTGGGCGTTGCCAGTGGCGCCAACTTCTCGAGGAAGAGAGGTATGCCCTTCGTTATTTTGGAGGGTGATGTTTCTCAGTTTGATCCGCAGACCACCTGGATTGCTGATTTGCTGATTCCTGGGCTTTAATCCAGATGTACTAAATCGGATTCTCTGGGGGCCGGACCCCAGCCATCTATGCTGTGAACAATTCTCTAGGTTTCAGGTGAATCTAGAGCACATTTAGTCTGGGAAACATTGGAATAAATATTTTTGTGGTCCACAAGTGAAGCATAACGAAAGCATTTTACTCCCAGGCAATAGAGACTGGAGTGTCCTTTTATTTTATTTTATTTTATTTTTAAGATTTTATTTATTAGAGAGAACACAAGCAGGGGGAGTGGGAAAGGGAGAAGCAGGATTCCCACTGAGCAGGTGCCGGGCTGGATACCAAGACCCTGGGATCATGACCTGATCCGAAGGCAGACGCTTAACGACTGAGCCACCCAGGCGTCCCTGGAGTGTCGTTTTAGAATATCTGGAACCAGCAACTGCACAAGAAAGGAGTAAGTGGGGTTTGAATTTGTGTGGTGATAGGCCACCTTCTGCCAGGCTATGACCCGGCCCATCACCCACAGGCTGAGAGCCCTCACTGTAGCCCAAGGAATGAAGGTCCATGTCACAGAGAAGCAGGACCCAGCACACTGAGGGGAATTGGGACTAACTACACTCAAGTTAAAATGGTATCCACTTCTTTTTTTTTTTTTAAAGCCTTTTTTTCCCCCTATTTAGAAAGTAATATGGGGAAGGGAAAGTTCTTCCAGTACAACACCATGTAATAAACGTAGAAGGAACAACAGAGTTAGGAAAACCAACATTTTGCAACTATCATAGTGATAATTGTTGTGTCATTAAACATCAGGAAATGGGTGAAAATTTGATGGGGAAAAGCTTATTTACACAGTCTTAGAATATGTCCCCACAGATTGCTATTGATGACAAAGGGAGAAGAGTAACTTTATAGGGGGCCAGACACCACCATACCCAAGTGATCAAAGTCGAATATTGCCAGGAATGAGACAGTTGTCACTGTGGGCCCTGTGAGGTGAAGCAGTAAGAAGTACACAATTTCACTTATGTAGTATTCCTGCTGGAAATCCGTAATCTGAATCTAATCACGAGGGAACACACAGAAAAACCCACTCTGAGGAGAATTTTTTTTTTTAAGATTTTATTTATTTATTTGAGAGAGAGAGACAGAGAGAGCGAGCACATGAGAGGGGGGAGGGTCAGAGGGAGAAGCAGACTCCCCGCTGAGCAGGGAGCCTGATGCGGGACTCGATCCTGGGACTCCAGGATCATGACCTGAGCCGAAGGCAGTCGCTTAACCAACTGAGCCACCCAGGCGCCCTCTGAAGAGAATTTTACAAACAACTAGCCCATACTTTTTAAAAACTATCAATGTCTTGGGGCGCCTGGGTGGCTCAGTCGGTTGGGTGTCCAACTCTTGGTTTGTGCTCAGGTCATGCTCTCATGGGTCATGGGATTGAGCCCGGCCATTGGCTCCATGCTCAGCCAGGGAGTCTGCTTGAAGATTCTCTTCCTCTGCCCCTCCCTGCCCTCTTTCAAACAAATAAATTGTTTAAAAAAGTAAAATAAAAGCTATCAATGTCTTGAAATTAAAGCAAGGCAAAGGAACTATTCCAGGTTAAAGAATAGTGAAGAAATATGAGAAATAAAGACAAGGCTTGATCCTGGGTGGGATTCTGGATTGGGGAAAATTCACTAGAAAGGATAGCTGGTGAAATTTGAAGTGTGGCCTATATAATACGTTGTTACTACATTGATGCAAAATTTCCTGACCGTGATTATTGTACTGTGGTTATGTAAGAGAATATCCTTGTTCTTTTTTTTTTTTTAATTTTTATTTATTTGAGAGAGAGCAAGAACAAGGAGGAGAGGGAGAAGCAGATTCCCCACTGAGCGGGGAGCCTGATGCAGGACTCGATCCCAGGACTCCGGGATAATGACCTGAGCTGAAGGCAGATGCTTAACTGACTGAGCCACCCAGGCGCCCTGAGAATATTCTTGTTCTTAAGAGATACACACTGAAATATTGAGTAAAGAGTCTGAGTCTGAGAAACTTGGATGCATTTCCCACCACAGGCACTGTCATGGTCACTTCACCTCTCTGTCAGTTTCTTCATCTGTGAAACGGTAAGGCTTACAAAAAGGAGATAGGTGTGGGGCGCCTGGGTGGCTCAGATGGTTAAGCGTCTGCCTTCAGCTCAGGTCATGATCCCAGGGTCCTGGGATCGAGTCCCACATCAGGCTCCCTGCTCCTTGGGAGCCTGCTTCTCCCTCTGCCTCTCTCTCTCTCTCTCTCTGTCTCTCATGAATAAATAAATAAAATCTATAAAAAAAAAAAAGGAGATAGGTGTGTCAAATAAAGAGAATATCTTCAAGTGGAGGAAATGAGTTGGTAGGATAATGAGGTGGTAGATAGGTAAATAGAGGAGTGCAGATTGGCTGGACTGTAGGCAGTTTGAAAAGGGGGATGGGAAATGGGTGGTGTCCTGGAAGGCCTTGCTTGTAACCAGGCTAAGGTGATTAGACATTACGCCAGAGGCCATGAGGAGTTGCTCAAGATTTCTTAGGGGTGTCTTTCCCTGGAAATACATGAAATGAACCGGAGATGGTGAAATTGACTCTATTAGGAGGCAAAGATGTCAGAATGGAGAACAGATAGGAAGGGAAGGTTTGTGCAGGCGTGAGGAAGTGAAGACAGAATGGAGGGAGGGTACAATAGTCAAAGATGACAAGTTTTGAACCAGGAAATATGGGAGAAAAATGCCATAAAACAACATAAAGATGAAAGGAGGTATAGATCTATATATCCCTGCTAGTTTTAAAGGAGGAAAGAAATTTTTACCACCTAATTACATAAGCCCATGCAGTATGTTGAAACTAAAGATTTATAAGGTATTGTTTGGGCTAAAATATTTTATGTTCGTATAAGTGTTTTTACCTTTGCTTCTGACATATATGGGAAGGGGAACAGGTAGCCATATCCCAAGCACTTGAGGATTTCAGACTGTTTCTAAGTTTTCTTCAAGCAAAAAAACTATCGGCTACAGTAAAAATTTAGTCAATGTAGTTAGTAAGAGGTAGTTTCAGGACGGTATTAAATGCTGAAAATGGCAACTCGCTGGCTCAATCAGAAGAGCATGCAACTCTTGATTTCCAGGTCTTGAGTTTGAGTCCCACGTTTGGTGTACAGATTATAATAAATAATTCTAATAATATATAATAAATAAACTTTAAAAAATGCTGAGAATGAAAATCAATGAGTTATTCAAGTGTGACAGTCTTGTGACATCATTATAAATTAGCATGATTTGTGTGAAACAGCAGAGCCCCGAGCCATTATTTCATCTCTTAATAATTTCATTGTTGAATTTTTCTTTTTTAAATTTTATTTTAAAGACTTTTATTTATTTATCAGAGAAAGAGAGAGAGCACACAAGCAGGGGAAGCAGCAGGTGGAGGGAGAAGCAGGTTCCCTGCTAAGCAAGGAGCCTGATGCAGGACTCGATCCCAGGACCCTGGGATCATGACCTGAGCCTAAGGCAGACGCTTAACCAACTGGGCCACCCAGGCGTCCCTGAATTTTTCTTGGAACATTAGACAAACTTAGGTGATTTCTACAAAGACACTGTAAAATATTTGTCAAAATAATAAACCAATAATTAATACATATTGAACTAAGCACTGTGCTTAAGAGCTTTATTAGGTGCAGTACTAAGAACTTTGTTATCCCCGCCTCAACACAAGAAATCAATACCATTATTATCTCCATTTTATAGATGAAAAGACTGAGGTTCAAAGAGGATAAATAACTTGTACAAGATTACACAGCTGTGAATGGCAGAGCTGGAATTCAAACCCTAGAGTCCTAACTCTGAAGTCTATTCTCTTAACCATTACTGGAAAGAAACCATTATAGATAGTGTCCTATGGTAAAAATAAAAGATCGAAGATTTTTTTAAAAAGATTTTATTTATTTGAAACAGAGAGCACAAGTAGGGGGAGCAGCAGAGGAAGAGGGAGAAGCAGGCTCCCCACTGAGCAGGGAGCCTGCTGTGGGGCTCGATCCCAGGACCCCAGGATCATGACGTGAGCTGAAGGCAGATGCCCAACCGACTGAGCCACCCAGGCGCCCCAGTCCAAGATTTTTTAAAATGATATTTTGTGTAGGAGAAAATGTCAAATATCATTTTTTATCTCTTCATTTATCTATTTTTTAAAAACTTGAGAATTTACATACATAAAATTTACCTACTGTATGTATAATTGAATGATTTTTTAAATTTTAATTGCAGTATGATTAACATACAGTGTTATATTAATTTCAGTGATGTATCACATATATATATTTCAGGTATATATATATGTATAGTGATTCAACAATTCTATACATTACTCAATGCTCATCATAATCTTTTTTTTTTTAAGATTTTATTTATTTATTCGACAGAGAGAGACAGCGAGAGAGGGAACACAAGCAGGGGGAGAGGGAGAGGGAGAAGCAGGTTTCCCGCGGAGCAGGGAGCCCGATGTGGGGCTCGATTCCAGGACCCTGGGATCATGACCTGAGCCAAAGGCAGACGCTTAATGACTGAGCCACCCAGGCACCCCTCATCATAATCTTAATACCCATCACCTATTTCACCCATCCCTCCACCTACCTCCCCTCTTTTAACCATGTTTGTTCTCTATAGTTAAGAGTCTAGTTTTTTTGTTTTTCTCTTTTTTCCTTTGTTCGTTCGTTCTGTTTCTTAAATTCCACATATCATATGGCATTTGTCTTTCTCTGAATGGCTTATTTCATTTAGCATTATACCCTTTAAAAAAAAAAAAGTAGCCTCTTTCTCCCTCTGCATTCTTTCTATAGTGTAATTTGTAGGAATTGTATTCATGACTCATCAGAGGCTAATTTATATCACAACTTTGTGTTAGTTGAGGTTACAGATCAAGAGCTATTATAGTAGAAGGAAGGTGGTAATAGTACTTCTATAAACAATCTGAGAAGTCTGTACAGGAAATAGTTGTATACAAAGAACCTTGCATAAACAGGTTGCTCAATGAAATGTATTTCTCATGATGCATATGTAAAGATAATTGTAGTCATTCATGAGTATAAAATAATAGGAAAGGAATAAAACAAATATTCAGTTATGCAATTTCAGTGTTTGATATTGAGGAAAGGATAAACATTGAAGAGACAGAACTGAATGTGAGATTAACAAAAAGCAAATTTTACGATACACAAAAGGAATTTTTCTGACAAGAAGAGCAAGTCAGCTTTGTTGGGAAGTTGGACACTATCTCAGAAGACATATCTAGGGGGAAATCACACATGCACTCAATAGCTCTTTCACCCTTTGGACCTCTACTTAATTGTGTTACCAATGTATTTTGAAAGAAGATGGGGGAGATCATGAATAGCTTTAGAATCTTTACATCTATTCTGAATCTAAATATGTTATTTTTTCTGTAACTTTACTTTCAAAATGTATTTGTAATATTTAAAATAAACAAAATATAAAGAATAATGCAGTGAACATCCATACCTCTCAGCTGAAGAAATGAAGTCCCACCATACTGATAGCTCTATATAGCTATTCTAGTCACATCCTCCTCCCTCTCTTCCTTCTGTGACCCTCAATCTCAGGGTCATGAGGTGGAGCCCCACAATTGGCATAGAGCTTACTTAAAAAGAAAAAAAAAGGGGGCACCTGGGTGGCTCAGTTGGTTAGTTTTGGTTTTGGCTCAGGTCATGATCTCATGGTCATGGGATTGAGCCCCATGTCGGGCTCTGTGCTCAGCACAGAGTCTATCTCTCCCTCTCCCTCTGTTCCTCCCCCTGCTCGTGCGCTCTCTTTCTCTCTCTCAAATAAATAAATAAAATCTTTTTTAAAAGGGAGAGAAAAGAAAAAAAAAGGAATAGAATCCAGCAATAAAAAGGAATATCTATACACACAACGATTTGTTTGTATCTCAAGATTATAATGGATGAAAAGAGCCAATCTCTAAGGGTTATGTGCTGTATGATTCCACTTACATAATACTCTTGAAATGACAAAATTAAAGAGAGAGAGATCCTTTAATGATTGCCTGGGGTTTGGTGGTGGTGAAGGATAGAAAGTGAGGTGACTGTGACTATAAAAGGGTAGGACAAGAGATCCTTGATGGAACTGATCTGTATCTTGACTGGTGGTGGTCACATGAATCAACACCAGTGATAATATTGCATAGAACCAAATACACACATGATTGTATGTAAAACCAGTAAGATCTGAGTAAGATTGGTGGGTTGTGTCAATATTGATTTCCTGTTTATGATATTGTACTATGGTTATGCATGAATTTATCACTGGGGGAAACTGGGTAAAGGATATATGTGATCTCTCTGTATTATTTCCTATAATTCTATGTGAACTTATAATTATCTTAAAAAGTTAAAAACAATTATGCTGTGTGAACAAAGCCTAATCCAAAGGCTACATTTTGTACAATTCCATTTATTGAAGTCCTAGAAGAAGCAAAATTAATCCAAGATAGAAAAAAATAGCAAAACAATGGTTATTTTCTGGGCAAAGTTGTCTTGATAGAGATATTGGTGGCACTGGTGTATGCTACTATAAAGAAGACAACAGGCCCCAACCATATGGAGTCACTTGTGCTAAGCCCCACATCACCAAACTGAGTTTGGCTTTCCCAGAAATGGAATTGCCTGTTCAGCACTACTTAGGTAATCTGCAGGATAGACTTTTGTCATCCCCTAAAAGAAAGTAACCTGACAATAACCAACCCATTTTTTTTTTTTTTTTTTGCCTAGAATAACTTCCTTGTTCCCTCTCCCTCTGGCTATAAAAGTCTTTCATTTTATATAGCAACTCAGAGCTCCTTTGTATCTGCTGGATTGGAGGCTGCCCAATTCAAATAGATTTTTGCTCAAACACTTAAAATTTTCAATATGCCTCAGTTTATCTTTTAACAATGTCTATATTGGAATTCTAGGAATGATACAGTTTAGATATTTATGTTTCTTTGTAGTTAATGATAGGCATGCCAAAGTATGCATACTACATGAAGTATACATATTCATATGATATAATGATATGCACACTGAAGTATTTTGGGGGAGGTGTACTAATGTCTGCAACTTTTTTTGTTTTTTAGATTTTATTATTTTAGAGAGAAAGAGAGAGAGCACAAGATGGGGGAAGGGCAGAAGGAGAGGGAGATGCAGACTCCCCGCTGAGTAGGGAGCCCTACCCAGGGCTCGAACCCAGGACCCCAGGATCATGACATGAGCCAAAGACGGACGCTTAACCAACCGAGCCACCCAGGTGCCCATTGTTTATGTTTTAATGTTTAAGTAGATTCCACACCCAGCATGGAGCCCAATGTGCGGCTTGAACTCACGATCCTGAGATCAACCTGAGCTGAGATCAATGGTCAGAGATTTAACCGACTGAGCCACCAGGAGCCCTTAATGTCTGCAACTTTGAAAAGCACCAAAAAAGACAGGTTAAAAAAAAAGACAGGTTGATAGCTATACTCACTAAATTTTTTTCAACTTTTTTTCTGAAAAATTTTTATTTTTTATTTTTTTAAAGATTTTATTTATTTATTTGACAGAATGAGAGAGCAGGAGAGCATGAACAGTGGAAGCGGCAGAGGGAGAGGGAGAAGTAGGCCCCCCGCCGAGCAGGGAGCCCGATGCGGGGCTCAATCCCAGGACCCTGGGATCATGACCTGAGCCGAAGGCAGTCGTTTAACCAACTGAGCCACCCAGGCACCCCCCAAAATTTCTTTTTTTAAAAAAGTTTTATTAAGTAATCTCTACACCCTACGTGGGGCTCAAACTTATGACCCCAGGGTTGAGTCACATGCTCTTCTGACTGAACCAGCCAGGCACCCCTTGTCTGAAAAATTTCTTAATAAAATATTGAAAAAATTAACTAGTTGATTTTTTTATAGATTTTTTTTTTTTAAATAATCTCTATACCCCATGTGGGGCTCAAACTCACAACCCCAAGATCAAGAGTTGCATGCTCCACCGACTGAGCCAGCCAGGCACCCCAACTAGTTGATTATTTTAAATGCAAAATTTCCAACATTAAGTCACAAAAGCAGTTTGGATACACTTAATGTATATAACTCAGGCTACATTATAATAAACATTAGTCTCCTTACCAAATACGATTATATATAATTTTTAAATGTTGACAGTTCTACTTTTTTATACATGAACAGGTTGCATCACTTGTTAAGAGAAATGTGAATTTTGTGTTTTAAGAATGTTAATGGTTTAGGGGCGCCTGGGTGCCTCAGTCGGTTAAGTGTCTGCCTTTGGCTCAAGTCATGATCCTGGAGTCAGGGATCAAGCCTCACGTCGGGCTCCCTGCTCAGCGAGGAGTCTGCTTCTCCCTCTCCCTTTCCCCCTCCTAGTGTTCTCTCTCCCACTTTGTCTCTCTCACAAATAAATAAAATCATTAAAAAAATGTTAAGGGTTTAATACGAACTATCTAGATTTTAAAATCCCTTTCTCTTATACTATACTCAAGTATGTTCATAAGATTGTATTGTGGGAACTGAGACATCTGTAGCCCTCAATCACCATAATGACTCTACTGTTTGTTTCAGGAAATTCTTGCCCACAGGTAGGCTGTCAATTAGTACATAGCTTAATTGTTAGCTTTAAATTTTCCTGAAAATCCATTTATTTGAAGAATAGGTTGCTCATCTGGGTAAAAAGCTTCTCTCTCAGGTACTGAGAAGTTGAACTGATCACTCAACTGGCAAATCCCCTTCCTTACCTAAAAAGGAAAATAATCTGTTATCAAGTCCCTCATTTTGCTCAGCCCACCAGTCCTTAACTATTATACCATGCACTATGTCCATTCCCAGGGAGGTATCCACAAAGGAATTGAAAAAGCCACCTTAAACCTCTACAACCTAAACTCCAAAACCCTATAAAAATCACCCTTGACCTTCTCTCTGAGACACTAATAAGATTTTTGTCAAAATAGTAATCTCCCTTAATGCAGTAAGTGAGAAATTTGGTTTTACTCAAACAGGTTATTTTGGTGGTCTTTTTTTCAGGAGTTAGCAGTAGACAATCACAGTGAAGAGACTTCACAATTGATAAAGTTTGGGAAACATGTATGACCCCAAGCAAATGTAGAGTACTTGCAAGCCTCCACTTTGTCTTGACAGGAATTCACTGGCGCCATCAACAGATGAAATTAGGAATATAGAAAGCCGGGGAATAAAAAAAAAAACAAAAAAACAAAAAACCTAAAGGAGGAAATCATACCAAAATGAAGATGGTAAGAGCTGTAGAACTTTATTTCCTGTCTTCATGCAGACAACCAATGGGAATCTCTGAATGAGTCAATATATTTAATTATTTAATTGGTATGCCATGTTATAATTTATATTACTTCATCTGGATTGATTTTGAGATTGTGCCCTCCTATTTTGCACTTTCACTTTCAGGACGAAGTTCTTAGCCTATATAAAAAGCAGTCTCCTGTGGGCCTAGCTCCAACCTACCTACACACCTCCATTCAAACTTTAAATTGCAATCTTTTAAATTATTAAATATTTAATATTTAAACTATTTAAACCATTGCATATTTATTTTATTTTTTTTTAATTTTTTTTTATTTATTTGCGAGAGAGAGAATGAGAGAGAGCATGAGAGGGAGGAGGGTCAGAGGGAGAAGCAGACTCCCTGCCAAGCAGGGAGCCCGATGCGGGACTCGATCCCGGGACTCCAGGATCATGACCTGAGCCGAAGGCAGTGGCTTAACCAACTGAGCCACCCAGGCGCCCGTAAACCATTGCATATTTAAACTGGTAGTTCCTCTGCATTCAGTTTCCTAAATTTGAAATCCCACTCTTCCTTTGGTCCTCACTGCCCCCCTCAATTCCTGACATTTACAACACAATTTGAAGGCTTTCCCCCAAGCCCTTAGGGTAGGGCGCGCCAGCACCCTGTGTGTATCCCTATCACAGCACTCAGTTGCTGGTTTACGGGGCTAGTAAACTGAGTTTCTTGAGGACAGATTTAGTAACTCACAGTATTTGAATCTCCCGTAGTTCTACAGTACCAGGCAAACTGGAGGTCTCAATAAATGTGTTGGAATCCATGGAAGGGTGAGATGGGAGGATTGACGGATGGGTCAGAAAACGAAATTTCAAAGCATTAAACTTCGTAAATTGTGGCGACCACCGTAGCTTAACTGCGTTGCAGGTGGGCAGAAGCGCCATAGAGGTGAGTCATGGCATGGCAATGAGGTCATAGAACTGTGAGGCCAAAGTAAGTCATTAACATTTAACATCTGCTGGCAAAACTGAGGCGCAGAGCAAGGAGTAGCAGGACTCCAGGGTCTCCAGGACCTGGAATTTGGTCCAGGCCCCACTTTTCAAGCATCAACCCGCCCGCAATAACAAGAGGCTGCAGAGGGGGCCAAGAACCGTTAGGGAGATAAGGAAGGTGGTTCAGAATAGTGCTCAGTAGCTCCGACCCCAAAGCCCACAATCACCCACTACGGACACGAGGCTGATCACGAGGCACGAGACTGCCTGCTGACAGCGTCAACTGCCCCTACACTTTCTCGTCCAGTACATTTTACTCTCGAGAGTTCTTTTTCACAGCTCCCAGAGTCCAACGGCCGGAGGGACGAGCGCCGCAGGCCTTGCCTCCAGGGAGCTGCCACTAGCGCCCAAGCTTTGCTTTCACAGGATTTGGCTAGGCGGGCTGCCAGACAGGCCAGCTCTCCTGGACATCACGTGACGTGGGGAGGTGACCTGCATTTCTTCTGATACAAACCTACAGATTATGAGTTCAAAAACAGGGGCTGTATCAGTCGAACCAACGACCCGGCGTCTGGGCCTAGCTGTCCCCGAAAATCCCTCCCTTACGAAGGGCTCAACACCACCCGGCAAAGGAAGGCGCAACCGGAAGGGGCGGGGATCCACCCGGACGCGGAGCTTCCGCCACCATGGCTTCCCGTGGGGTCGTTGGCCTTTTCCTCCTCTCTGCTCTCCCCTTCTTGTGTCTGGAGCTCCGGCGTGGGATCCCCGATCTAGGCAAGTGTTGGCTTTTTCCTTCTGGCACTCACATCCGCGTAACTTTCCCATGAATGTTGCGTCGAATTCCTGTCTCGCGGCCGCCTCCCCTCTGGGCGGCTTGGACTACAATTCCCAGGCTGTATCGCGCCCGCCTCTCTTCCGGCGCCGGGTCTCCCGCCGGGTCTCCCGCCGCTTTGGGGAGGCCGACCGCTTTTGGCGGAGAAGGTGTCCCTCCAGTTTTGCGTGCAAGGCGAGAGGCTGGCGGAGAGCACAGGAATAAACATAGACACTACGTCCAGATGGTTTTGAACGCTCACAAGGGAATAGGGTGGTGTGATGTAGGCCTTCTGAGGAACTTAAGGAAATGATACGGAGCCAGAGTCAAAAATATTTCCAGACGAAAGGAATTGTGACATGTTAGAGGAAAAGGATGAAGACCACTGTTGATGGATCAGGGTGACTTAAGGGGAGAGTGGCTCGAGATAACATTCACGGAGCACCCGTTATAAGCCTAACTCTAAGTGCTGTTATCTCATCCACTCCGTATTATAACTGTGGGGGTGGGTACTATTATAATCCCTATCTTACACTTGAGGAAACTGACACGGAGGTTAAGCGCGTCCCTAAGGTTTTAAGAGTCACCGGAGGAGCGCCTGGCTAGCTCAGTGGGTGGAGCATGCGACTCTTGATCTCAGGTGGGAGGGATTACTAGATAGATAGATAGTCAGTCACTGGATTCTGTGGAGAATGTTTTGGAAGGAGGCTGTAGTGGAAGCAGTGAAGCAAGTGAGGCTCTTGAAGTAGGCAATTAGTGTTGATGGCCTGGACTAGGATGATAACATGAAATGTGCACAGATTTGGGATATTTACCAAGTAGAATCAACAGGATTTGTGGATGGATTAATGGAAAGGAGGGATTCAAGAATCACTCCTACATGTGAAGTTGAACAACCCTAAGTAGTTGATAGTGCCAGTGATAAAGGGAAAACTGAGAGGAAAATGGTGGACTTGCAGAGAATCAGTCCATTTTTGGATATGTTAGTCATGGGTTTACATGCATGTCTTCCTCTTTATGTTCACCTTTAAAGTTAGAGGCCATGATGAAACCTAGCTTTGTATATTTCCTCTCTCTCTCCCCACCCCCAAAAAGTCAGGTACCCAGAAATGTTGCTGGAAATAAGAACTTAAAATAAAATGCTTTTTAAAAAATATCTGCAAAGTCCCTCTAGAAACCTCCTACTCACTCAGGCTGTATTGGAATCTAACAAGACCTTTATCCAGATGACATAAGGAAATGTTAAATTCACACTTACTTATTCCAGAATTTACCTGTTCCCTTGCCTTTACAGTATCCACTGTAATTTAGATTCTCTTCTACTTTGCACTAATGTTTGAGTCACTAGTCAATGAGAAAGTGGTTGCAGAGGGTTGCAGAGGGAATTCTGCTCACATAATAAGCTCTATCAGGAAAATACAGTTCTTGAAGGCAGAGCCTACATCTATTTTGTTTTTGTGTTCCCATCACTTATCACAATGTCTAATTTATTTACTCATTTATTTTAATTGTTTTTTTTAAGTAGGCTCCACGCCCGGTGTGGGGCTTGAACTCATGACCCTGAGATCAAGAGTCAAATGCTCTACTGACTAAGCCAGCCAGGCGCCCCCAGAGTGCCTCATTTAATAAAGCAGGCCAAAAATTCTAGAAAATGCAGCTGGGCTTCTGGTAGCATCTCCGTCTAGTTGCTGAATTTTTTTTTCAATTTTTTAAATTTTTTTAAAGATTTTGTTTATTCATTTGAGACACAGAGATACAGAGAGAGAGAGAGAGAGAAAGCATGAACAGGAAGAGAGGCAGAGGGAGAGGGAGAAGCAGGCTCCCCACCGAGCCAGGAGCCCGATGTGGGGCTTGATCCCAGGACCCCGGGATCATGACCTGAGCCGAAAGCAGACGCTCAACCATCTGAGCCACCCAGGTACCCCTAGTTGCTGAATTTTTTCACTTAGTTAACTCCTTTCTCCTAGAAACCTCTGTCGGTTGTGAACTGATGGTTGTTTACTTTGGTTTCTTTTTCTTTTTCTTTAACTAATCTCTACACCCAATGTCGTGCTCAAACTACCAGAGTCTCATGCTCTACCGACTGAGCCAGCCAGGTGCCCCTACTTTGTTTTCTTTTTTTTTTTTAAAAAGATTTTATTTATTTATTTGAGACAGAGAGAATGAGAGAGAGGGAGTACATGAGAGGGGGGAGGGTCAGAGGGAGAAGCAGGCTCCCTGCCGAGCAGGGAGCCCGATGCGGGACTCGATCCAGGGACTCCAGGATCATGACCTGAGCCGAAGGCAGTCGCCCAACCAACTGAGCCACCCAGGCGCCCCCCTACTTTGTTTTCTTGATATTCATTCTCCAAATATCAAGTAATAGTAGTTAAGTCTATTTTACAAATCATATGTCCCAGTGCAATGGCTACAGGGCCAGTTACATGTGGAACAGTACTTACAGATACTAATACTCTTAGCCAGAGCTGCTAACTGAATTCCTAGCTGGAAAATTAGAAATCCCAGACCTTTTCATTCCCCTGGGTTGTATTTTTGGACAAACACTGAAAAATGATTCCTATCTTTTTCTACTGTGTAAAAGCCTTCATTGCCATTTTTACTTGTACTTACAGCTAAATATATTAATGCAGCTTCCTCACATTTATTATTCTTTGAAGTGTCTTGCACATGGGCTCTTGAGAATAAGTACCCAAAAAATCAATTTAATAAAAAAATTTTTTACTTGAAAGATGTACACACAAATCTAGTTCTTTTATATTCCCATATGACATTTGCAAATTGCTTGCTTGTTAGAACAAAAAGCAGTATAATGGAACATAAATCCCATAACTCACTGGTTTCTCTAAATACCAATACTGTAGGTATTAAATTACTTTTGTAATACCCTAGATTTAGTTAGGTGTTGTTTTGAACAACACTTGAATCAACAGCTAATGCTGGCAAAAGTTGGAGGACTGTGAGGCAAAACAAAACAAGTATTTCTTTCCTTTTTTTTTTTAAAGATTTTATTTATTTGAGAGAGAGTGGAGAGTGCACCAACAGAGGGGAGGGGCAGAGGGAGAGGGAGAAGCAGACTCTCCACTGAGGAAGGAGCCTGATGCAAGACTCAGTCCTAGGACCCTGAGATCATGACCTGAGCCAAAGGCAGATGCTTAACCGACTGAGCTACCCAAGTGCCCCAAAACAAGTATTTCTTTAAACAACTTTAAATTGCTATTTTTTAAAAGGATAACATGTATATCAGTTTTCAGTTAAAAATGAAATATTTATGGGGCATCTGGCTGGCTCAGTCAGAAGAACGTGTGGCTCTTGATCTTGGGGTTGTGAGTTTGAGGCCCACATTGAGTACAGAGATTACTTAAATAAAATTTTTTAAAAAATAGATAATTAAAATAAATACAATATTTATCACAAGTATAGTCAACTATACTTCAAGAAAGAAAGATTTAAGTATATATATATATATATATATTATAATTCCTTCTTTAATCTTTAATTGACTAATTACCAGCCCTGAATGTGATGATTCCTCTGTACCTCTGCCTGGTAACTTTTGAGAACTACAAAACTAAAAACTCCTGTAGAGTAGAAAGCATTTTTTTTTCCCCAAAGATGTTATTTATTAGAGAGAGAGAGAATGAGATAGAGAGAGCATGAGAGGGAGGAGGGTCAGAGGGAGAAGCAGACTCCCTGCCGAGCAGGGAGCCTGATGCGGGACTCGATCCCGGGACTCCAGGATCATGACCTGAGCCGAAGGCAGTCACTTAACCAACTGAGCCACCCAGGCGCCCAGAAAGCATTTTTAACCCAACTTTATATTTGCTCCCTCACCATTTAGCAAATTGTATTACACAAAGCTTAGGTACTTGTTACATTTTTGCTCATTTAATTTTCATCTTTATTCCTAAAATAAGACGAAATACTGAATTTTTACTTTTTTCTAGGTTAAACATGTATGTATATAGTAATTTTATTTGCAAATGATGGAATAAATATGCAGAAATGGAGAAGTACACAGTTCTTTAACTATGAGAAATATGAATTTCATGTTTCAGAATGACTGTTTTTAAATAGAATGAGAATTTGACAAGATGAGACTGTCACAATTTAATTCCCAGTGGGATAATTTTATTTCCTTCTCTGGGTAGAGGGAAACCAGAATTTATTCATTTTTGATAGTCATAATGTTTATAATATAGCCAGTCACTTGAATTATACCTATATTTCTGAGACAGAAGCTATTCTAAAATTGTTTTCTGAAAACTTGTTCTGGTAATGACAACCATGATGGTTTTAGCTCACAGAGGAGACTGTATGAAAAAAATGATGACAGTTGCATAAATTAACTTTTACTATACCACTCTAAATAATCTTAATGCCTTACTATTTATTATTAGTATCAAGAAAAGTGTTTTGAATTTTAATTGTAATTTTTTTTTTTTTTAACCTTTATAAGGAGTTAAAGATCTAATTCTGCTGTGTGGTCGGATTCTCTTACTGCTTGCTCTTCTTACTTTAATGATTTCTGTGACTACCTCATGGCTTAATTCATTTAAATCGTCCCAAGTGTATCTGAAAGGTAAGTTTTTTATTTATGCTACCCTTTTATAATTTCTACTCAAATTCCTTTCCCTTATTGATTCTAGAACTTTGCATAATAAGAACCATTTCCTGTTATTGGTGATGTGCAATTTCAAGGTAATCATTACAACTTTTAACTTGATTTTTAATGGACTATAAATCCCCCCATTTTTTTTTTTTTAAGATTTTATTTATTTATTTGACAGAGAGAGAGACAGCGAGAGCAGGAACACAAGCAGGGGGAGTGGGAGAGGGAGAAGCAGGCTTCCTGCCGAGCAGGGAGCCCAATGTGGGACTCAATCCCAGGACCCTGGGATCATGACCTGAGCTGAAGGCAGACGCTCAACGACTGAGCCACCAAGGCGCCCCTCCCCCAATTTTTTTTAAAGATTGATTTATTTATTTTTAGAGAGAGAAAGAGAGCACGTGCCCGTGTGCACATGTGCGCACATGAGTGGGAGGGGCAGAGGGAAAAAGAGAATCTCAAGCAGACTCCTCCCTGAGCATGGAGCTCTACACTGGGCTGGATCCCACGACCCCGAGATCACTACCTGAGCTGAAACCAAGAGTCTGACACTCAACCCACCACACCACCCAAGCGCCCCTAAACCCAACATTTTTATGTGAAATTGTACATTATCCTTATATATGCATTTGAAATGATACCATTTCGATGTTGATACATTGCAAATTATCTAATTTTAAATTGTGCAGTTTATTTTTTATTTTTTATTTTATTTTTATTTATTTTTTGAAAGATTTTATTTATTTGTGAGAGAGACAGAGAGCACAAGCAAGGGGAGCAGCAGGCAGAGGGAGAAGCAGGCTCCCCACTGAGCAAGGAGCCCGATGCCGGACTCGATCCCAGGACCCTGAGCCAAAGGCAGACGCTCAACCAGCTGAGCCACCAAGGCGTCCCACAGTTTATTTTTTTAAAGTTTTTATTTATGTATTTGAGAGAGAGAGAGAGAGAGAGAGGGCAAGTCGGCGGGGAGGGCCAGAAGGAGAGGGAGAACCAGACAGGGAGTCCAGACTCGAGGCTCAATTCCAGGACCCTGGCTGGGGTCATGACCTGAGCCAAAGGCAGATGTTTAACTGACTGAGCCAGCCAGGCGCCCCTAAATCGTGCAGATTAATTGTTCTTTGGTGTTTTCAGCTTATAAACTATTCAACAAATGGTAATCGTCTCTACCATTACTTTGTAAAGGCTTTTCAACCTAATTTATCTTTCATTTCATTTTGGCAGTTTTTTTTAAAGGTTTTATTTATTTATTTGAGAGAGAGAGAAAGCATGAGAGGGGAGAGGGTCAGAGCGAGAAGCAGACTCCCTGCTAAGCAGGGAGCCCAATGTGGGACTCGATCCCAGGACTCCGGGATCATGACCTGAGCCGAAGGCAGTTGCTTAACCACTGAGCCACCCAGGCGCCCTTGGCAGTTTTTCTTTACACACTGCTTACTCTTAACTTTAGGAAACCATGCTTGTTCTTACTTTTGATAAGTAAAAAGTTTTACTTTTAATTGTTAAAAGCCCTTAACAATGTAAAAAGTGTTAGAAGCCAGGCCCCCTGGGTGGCTCAGTCAGTTAAGTGTCTGCCTTCGGCTCAGGTCATGATCTCGGGGTCCTGGGATCGAGTCCCACGCCGTGGGCTCCCTGCTTAGCGGGGAGCCTGCTTCTCCCTCTCCCCCCTGTTTGTGCTCTCTCTCTTGCTAGCTCTCTCTCTCAAATAAATACATAAAATCTTAAAGAAATAAGTAATTAAGACTGTATAAAGTACTTGTCAGATTTTCTTCAAATGAGTAAAAAATCAGCTTGTTTATACACTTTGTCTTCCCTAGTATCATCAGATATTGAGATACAAGACTTCAGATTCATCTAAAATTTGAATCCTCCATGTTTTGTAAAGATTTGCATGATCAAATGTATCAAAAGCTCAGAAGTAGTCAGTTCTCAGTGACTAAGGATTAAAGTCCCCTGGGGCTTCTGGCCGGCTCAGTCAGTAGAGCATGTGAATCTTGATATTAGGGTCATGAATTCAAGCCCCACGTTGGGCGTGGAGCCTACTTAAAAAAAAAAAAGGATTAAAGCCCCTTAATCACCTGTTATTGATTTATTTAGAAGCTATACTCTTTTATTTTATTTTATTTTATTTATTTATTTGAGAGAGAAAGAATGAGAGAGAACACATGAGAGGGGGTAGGGTCAGAGGGCAAAGCAGACTCCCTGCCAAGCAGGAGCCCGATGTGGGACTCGATCCAGGGACTCCAGGATCATGACCTGAGCTGAAGGCAGTCGCTCAACCAACTGAGCCACCCAAGCACCCTAGAAGCTATACTCTTTGATTCAGAGTCAGGAGGGAGTCTTAAGATCACTAGGTCTGATTCATCACATAGCAAATTAGTGGCCATACTGGGCCTTCTGATTTCCTATGTGCTTTGCTGCTGCCCTAATCTTTCCTTAATATAATTTGAGGAAATATTTATTGCCAGGAGAGAAAGTAGTTGACAGAAAGGAATGTTCCTATTTAAGGAGCCGGGCAGGTTAAGGGATATATTTTCCAAAAAGATGGATAATTCCTAAGGGAATACGGTTAAATGAAATTAATTTAAATGAAACTTAGTGGGAGTGCCTCGGTGGCTCAGTCGGTTAAGCGTCGACTCTTGATATCAGCTCAGGTCTTGATCTCAGGGTTGTGAATTCAAGCCCATGTTGGGCTCCCCCAGTGTGGAGCCTACTTAAAATAACTAACTAATTTAGCATATCCAGAATGAAAAAGGTCATACAACAGCAAAAATCCTTTCTCTTGCCATTCAGTGGCTAATAACCTAATATTGGTTCAATCATGGGAGTTGCCAAACACACCCCAGCTTTGGGGTCTAGGCGTGGTTGCATTTATTTATTTTTTAATGATTTTATGGGGGGCACCTGGGTGGCTCAGTCAGTTAAGCATCTGCCTTTGGCTCAAGTCATGATCCCAGGGTCCTGGGATCGAGCTCCATGTCGCGCTCCCTGCTCAGCGGGAAGCCTGCTTCTCCCTCTCTGCATACTTGTGCTCTCTCTGTCAAATAAATAAATAAAATCTTAAAAAAAAATAAAATAAATGATTTTATGATTTTATGTTTTTATTTTTAAGCAATCCCTACATCCAACATGGGGCTCGAACTCACAATCCGGAGATCAAGAGTCACATGCTCCACTGACTGAGACAGCCAGGTGCGCCCAGGCATGTTGCTTTTATTTATGGTCATGTCCAAGGGTGACCAAATGGTACTCATGTCTGCAGTGCAGCGTTCCACACTCAGGTGCAGTAATGAGCTTCCATGCCATGTCTTGGAGCTGCTGAAGCCCTATCAAGGGCCTACACTTAAAACACTTAAAATCCAACTTTTTTTAAATTTAATTTTTTTAACTTTTTTTTTTTTAAAGATTTTATCCATTCATTCAAGACACAGAGATACAGAGAGAGAGAGAGAGAGAGCACGAGCAGGGGGAGAGGCAGAGGGAGAAGCAGGCTCCCCGCTGAGCCAGGAGCCGAACGTGGGGCTCGATCCCAGGACCCTGGGACAATGACCCGAGCCGAGGCAGACGCCCAGCCATCTGAGCTACCCAGGCGCCCCTAATCCAACTTTTTTTTTTTAAGATTTATTTATTTATTCATTTGACAGAGAGAGAGATAGTGAGAGCAGGAACACAAGCAGGGGGAGTGGGAGAGGGAGAAGCAGGCTTCCCGCGGAGCAGGGAGCCCGATGAGGGACTCGATCCCAGGACCCTGGGATCATGACCTGAGCCGAAGGCAGACGCTTAACGACTGAGCCACCCAGGTGCCCCCCAACTTTTTTTTTTAAAGTAAGGTGTGGAACCTAGTGCAGGGCTTGAACTCACAGCCCTGAGATCAAGACCTGAGCGGAGATCAGGAGTCTGATGCTTAACCAACTGAGCCTCCCAGGCACTCCCCAACATAATCATTCTTTTTTTTTTTTTTTTTTTAGGATTTCATTTATTTATTTGACAGACTGAGAGAGCACAAGGCGGGGAGGGGCAGAGAGGGGGGGAGAAGCAGACTCACTGCTGAGCGGGTAGCCCGATGCGGGACTCGATCCCGGGACCCTGAGATCATGACCTGAGCCGAAGGCAGACGCTTAACTGACTGAGCCACCCAGGCGCCCCCCATAATCATTCTTGAAGCCTCCTCTCCAAAACCATAACATACAATATTAGTACATGTCAGAGAACTTTTGTTTCAGGACAGGCCTTTTCTTTATAGATTTTACTTGCAGATTTCTTTGTCTGAACTATCTGCATATGTCTCATTTTCATTATTTCAGAAATTACAGTCTGTTTTTTGAAGGCTTGTCTCTCCCAAAATGTTTTTTTTTTTTTTAAAGATTTTATTTATTTGACAGAGAAAGACACAGCAAGAGAGGGAACACAAGCAGGGGGAGTGGGAGAGGGAGAAGCAGGCTTCCTGCGGAGCAGGGAGCCCGATGCGGGACTCGATCCCAGGACCCTGGGACCATGACCTGAGCCGAAGGCAGTCGCTTAACTGACTGAGCCACCCAGGCGCCCCCCAAAATGTTTTATCTACAGAGTATTTTCAGAGAAAAGAGCATTCAGTTTATCCTAGTTGGGAATTAAAAAGCACTTTTATGTTTTGCTGTCTTAGAAGAAGAAGAGAAGAATGAGAAAAGGCAAAAACTTGTCAGAAAAAAACAACAAGAGGCACAGAGTGAAAAGGTAAAGTATAATTTTTAGAGAGTATATGTATATAGAGAATACAGAATATCTGGAGCATCTAAAATTGAGGTCTATTGCTTTCTGTGTTTGTGCTCAGATTTTTTAATTATTGAGGTCAAATTCACATGACATAAGATTACCAAATAAAAAAAATAAAGCAATTTAAAATGTACAGTTCAGTGGCATTTAGAACTTTTTTAGTGTTGTGCAACTACTATCTCAAGTTCCAAAACATTTTCTTTACCCCAAAAGAAAACCCCACACCTATTAATAGTCACTTCCCCATTCCCTGCTCCTTCTGTCCTCTGGTAACCCCCAGTCTGCTTTCTGGTTTGTTTGTTTTTTTAAGATTTTATTTATTTATTTGACAGAGAGAGACAGCGAGAGAGGGAACACAAGCAGGGGGAGCGGGAGAGGGAGAAGCAGGCTTCCTGTGGAGCAGGGAGCCCAATGCAGGGCTAGATCCCAGGACCCTGGGTTCATGACCTGAGCCAAAGGCAAACACTTAATGACTGAGCCACCCAGGCGCCCCATCAAATAAATCTTAAAAAAACAAAACAAGGGGCGCCCCATCAAGTAAATAAATCTTAAAAAAACAAAACAAGGGGCACCCCATCAAATAAATAAATCTTAAAAAAAACAAAACAAGAGGCGCCTGGGTGGCTCAGTCGTTAAGTGTCTGCCTTTGGCTCAGGCCGTGATCCCGCGGTCCTGGAATCGAGCCCCGCATTGGGCTCCCTGCTCAGCGGGTAGTCTGCTTCTCCCTCTACCTTTCCCCGCTGCTTGTGATCTCTCTCTCCAATAAATAAATAAAATTAAAAAAAAAAAAGATTTATTTATTGGAGAGAGAGAGAGTGAGCAGGGGGAGGGGCGGAGGGAGAGGGAGGAAAAAAAAATCCTCCAGCAGACTCCCCTCTGAGTGCAGAGCCCAATGCAGGGCTTAGTCCCAGGACCCCGAGACTGTGACCCAAGCCAAAATCAAGAGTTAGCCACCCAACCAACTGAGCCACGCAGGCATCCCTACTTTCTGTTTGTATGAATTTCTTCTGGATAGTTCATGTGAATGGAATCATATAACATGTGACCTTTCTGTCTGGCTTCTTTCACTTAGGATAATGTTCTTGGGGTTCATCCATATACATGTATCAATACATGTATTGATTCATTCCTTTTTGTGGGGGAATAATACTTCATTATATGGATATATCAAAATTCGTTTCTCCATTCATTTGCTGGTTGACATTTAGATTTCCACCTTTTAGCTATTATGAATAGTGCCACTATGACTATTTGGGCACAAGTCTTTGAGTACCTTTTTTCAGTTCTTTTGGGTATATACATAGGAGTGGAATTGCTGGGTCATATAGTAATTCTATGTTTAACTTCTTGAGGAACCACCAGACTAGTTTCTACACCAGCTATACCATTTTATATTCTCACCAGCAATATCTGAGCAGCCCAGTTTCTCCATATCCTCACTGATATTTATTATTCCCACCCCCCATCCTTTTAAATACCCATTGTAATGAGTATGAAATGGTATCACCTTGTGGTTTGATCTGCATTTCCCTAATGACTAATGATGTTGAGAATCTTTTCATGTGCTTGTTGGAGAAATGTCTACCCTAACATCTTCTCTGCAGAAATGTCTGTTCAAGTTCTTTGCCCATTTTTGGATTGGGTTGTTTGTCTTTTTGTTTTTTTGGTTTTTGTTTTTTAAGATTTTATTTATTTATTTATTTGAAACAGAGAGAATGAGAGAGAGAGAGCACATGAGAGGGGGGAGGGTCAGAGGGAGAAGCAGGCTCCCCGCCGAGGAGGGAGCCCGATGCGGGACTCGATCCCGGGACTCCAGGATCATGACCTGAGCCGAAGGCAGTCGCTTAACCAACTGAGCCACCCAGGCGCCCCTGTCTTTTTGTTTTTTATAGGAGTTCTTTATGGATTCTGAAAACTAGACTCTTATCAGATACATAATTTCCAAGTATTTTCTCCCATTGTGCAGGTTGCCTTTTCACTCTTTTGATAGTATCCTTTGATGCACAAAAGTTTTGATGAAATCCAATTATTTACTTCTTGTGTTGCTCCTGCTTTCGATGTCCTATTTAAGAATCCATTGTCAAATAGAAAGTCATGAAGATTTACTACTATATATTTTCTTCCAAGAGTTGTAGAGTTTTAGCTTTTATATTTAGGTTATTAACCCACTTTGAGTTAAGTTTTGTATATGGTGTGAGGTGGGGGTTCAGTTTCTTTTTTTTCAATATTGTTTTGGCTATTTGGGGCTTTTTGCAATTTCATATGAATTTGAGTTGGCTTTTCCATTTCTGTAAAAAAAGCCTGTGGGATTTTGGGAATGATTACATTGAAATCCATAGATTGCTTTGGGTAGTATTGACAGTTTATAATATTAAGTCTTCCTTGCTTTGCCTAGTATTGACATCTTAATGATATTATCTTTCAATCCATAAACCTATAATGTCTTTCCATTTATTTATATCTTTAATTTCTTCCAGCAATATTTTATAGTTTTCAGTGCATATAGTTTTCACCCCTTTGGCTAAGTTTATTTCTGCATATTTTATTTTGGATGCTGTTTTTTTTTTTTTAAAGATTTTTATTTATTTATTTGACAGAGAGATAGCGAGAGCAGGAACACAAGCAGGGGGAGTGGGAGAGGGAGAAGCAGGCCTCCCGCCGAGCAGGGAGCCCGATGTGGGACTCGATCCCAGGGCCCTGGGATCATGACCTGAGCCGAAGGCAGACGCTTAACGACTGAGCCACCCAGGCGCCCCTTGGATGCTGTTTTAAATGTAATTGTTGTTTTCTTAATTTCCTTTTTTGATTTTTCATTGCTCAATGTACACAAATACAAATGATTTTTGTGTGTTGATCTTGTACCCTGTCCTTTGTTCATTGTTTATTAGCCCTAGTGGTTGCTGTGTGTGGATTCTTTGGATTTCCTATATACAGGCAAATCTTGTTTTATTGTACTTAATTGTGCTTCGTGGATACTTTTTTTTTTTTTAACAAATTAAAGGTTTATGGCAACTCTACATTGAGCAAGTTTCTTTTTTTTTTTTTTTTAAGATTTTATTTATTTTTATTTGAGAGAGAGAGAATGAAAGAGAGGGAGTACATGAGAGGGGGGAGGGTCAGAGGGAGAAGCAGACTCCCCGCCGAGGAGGGAGCCTGATGCGGGACTCGATCCAGGGACTCCAGGATCATGACCTGAGCCGAAGGCAGTCGCTTAACCAACTGAGCCACCCAGGCGCCCTGAGCAAGTCTCTTGATTCCATTTTTTCCAACAGCATTTGCTGAGTTTGTGTCTCTGTCACATTTCGGTAATTCTTGCAATATTTCAAACTTTTTCTTTTTTCTTTTTTTTTTTAAAGATTTTATTTATTTATTTGACAGAGAGAGAGAGAATGAGAGAGAGAGCATGAGGCGGGGAGGGTCAGAGGGAGAAGCAGACTCCCCGCCGAGTAGGGAGCCTGATGTGGGACTCGATCCTGGGACTCCAGGATCATGGCCTGAGCCGAAGGCAGTCGCTTAACCAATTGAGCCACCCAGGCGCCCTCAAACTTTTTCATTATTATATTTGTTGTGATAATCTGTGATCCGTAATTATAACTCACTGAAAGCTCAGATAATGGTTAGCATTTTTTAACAATAAAGTATTTTTTTTTTAAAGATTCTATTTATTTATTTGAGAGAGAGCACAAGCAGGGGAAAGGGACAGAGGGAGAAGCAGACTCCCCACTGAGCAGGGAGCCCAATGCAATGGGGGGCTGGATCCCAGGACCCTAGGATCATGACCTGAGCCCAAGGCAGACACTTAACCGACCGAGCCACCCAGGCACCCCAACAATAAAGTATTTTTAGATTAAAGTATGTACTTTTTTGTAGATGTAATGCTATTGCACATTTGGTAGAGTACAGTGTAGTATAAATATAACTTTTAAATGCAGTGGGAAACCAGAAAATTAATTTGACTTGCTTTATTATTTACTTTATTGCAAACTGAACCCGCAATATCTCCGATGTATGCCTACATAAGATCATGTCATCTGAGAATAGGGATAGTTTTACTTCTTTCTTTCCAAAATTGGTACTGTTTATTTCTTCTTTTCTTGCCTGTTGCTCTAGCTGAAATTTCTAAACAGTGTTGAGTAGCAGTGGTGAAAGCAGGCATCTTTGTCTTGTTCCTGGTAGAAAGCTTTTAGTCTTCCACCATTGAATGTAATGTTAGCTATGGATTTTTTTCTAGACACTCGTCATGTTGAGCAAGTTCCTTCCTATTCCTAGTTTCTGAGTATTTTTACCATAAAGAGTGTTGAATTTTGTCAAATGCTTTTTCTTTATCAATTGAGATGATCATGTGGTTTTCCCCCCTTTGTTTTATTCATACATATTATATTGATTGATTTTCTTATGTTGAAACATCTTGCATTTTTGGGGTAAATCACACTTCGCTGGCATATAATCCTTTTAAAATGTTATTGGATTCAGTTTGCTGAAATTTGTTGAGGATATTTGCATTTATATTTATAAGGGATTTATATTTTCTTGTAGTGTCTTTGTCTGTCTTTGGTGTCAGGATAATGATGACCTTGCAGAATTAATTAGGAATTGTTCTAGCCTCTTTTATTTTTTTGGAATCTCAACAGGATCAGGGTTAACTCTTCTTTAAAGGTTTGATAGAATTCACCTATGAACCCATCTGGTCCTACTCTTCTTTATTGGGAGGTTTTTAATTACTGATGCAATATTTTGTTAGGTCTGTTGAGATTTCCTATTTCTTCTTGAATCAGTTTAGGCAATTTGTGTGTTTCTAGGAATTTGTCTACTTCATCTTGGTTTTCTGATTTGATGGTCTACAATCGTTCTAAAATTCTTTTTCTAATCCTTTTTATTTCTGTAAGGCTGGTAGTAATATCCTCACATTTCTGATTTTAGTTATTTGTCTTCTCTTTTTCTTCATCAAGGTAAAGGTTTGTCAGTTTTGTTGATCTTTTCAAAGAACCAATTTTGGTTCTGGTTGTTTTCCTGTTCTATTTTCTGTTTAGTTTGTGCTTTTTACAGTTTTTTAAGTTGTAAAGTTAACTTATTGATTTAAGATCATTCTTCTTTAATTAGATGTTTACAGCTATAACTTTCCCTCTGAGCATTGCTTTTGCTGTATCCTATTCAAGATTTTGTTTGATAGCTAGGAATTACATTTCCTGTGGATGATTATCCAACACTTATTTCTTGACCTTGAACTGTCAGCACTCAGGCAGTTGCCAGATTGATGATTAACCTTTGTGAAAGAGGAGACCCCTGTGGACTTTCGCCTAAATATTAAAAACATAAGCCTTTTACAAAGGCCTTGGTACAAGGGCATTAATATTTTGAAAGCTATCAACTTGTTTTCAACTTGCTATCACCGTGTTTCAACATCTAAACAACTTGTTCTTCTGGTGAACAAATTATTCCTTTTTAAGTAAACAAGCGAAGGCTGAAAACAAATCACAAGAGTAAAAGCCTATGTATTTGTTGGGAGATGGGAGATTACTACATTTGTAACTACCCTGATCTGAATTAATTAATTTATTTATTTATTTATTTATTTATAAAGATTTTTATTTTATTTATTTGACAGAGAGAACCTGAGAGAGGGAACACAAGCAGGGGGAGTGGGAGAGGGAGAAGCAGGCCTCCCGCCAAGCAGGGAGCCCAATGCGGGGCTTGATCCCAGGACCCCGGGATCATGACCCAAGCCGAAGGCAGATGCCCAACGACTGAACCACCCAGGAGCCCCCCGATCTGAATTTAGAACAATAAAAATGTCCTTGTAAGATCTTTTGTAAGAAACTCTCTTGTAAATATTTGAACTTTTGAAGTTTAAAGTTATTTCTTGTGGAAGTAACTGTTAATTGTAAAGCTTTGCATGATAATTAGTAAATTATAATTACATCTAGATGCCAACTATCTGCTAACTGGCATCTATAATTCCTAAGGGTGTGTAAAGTTAGGATTCTTTTGTTTGGCAAAAGTCTTTATCCCATTCAAGTTCTCTCTTTGGACAAAAAATTAATCAGTGTCTCAATATAGTCTATGTATGTGCATGGTGAAGTGCCCAACTTGTGCAGATATGTACCTGCTGATAAATAAAAATTTTGAGGCTTGGCATTGTAAAAAGGTGATTTTTCTCTTCCGACACTTGATAGTTTGATTTGGCATAGAATTGCAGATTGAAAATCCCTAGAATTTTGAAATATTGCACCATTAACCTCAAAATTCCAGTGTGGTTTTCCAAATTCCTTTTTCTCTGTTAATTATAGTCTCCATTTTTCATGTTGGAGACTTTAATCATGTGGTAATCCTTGGCTCTGTCCTTTCAGCTTTAAGAGAGATGCACTAAGGGGCGCCTGTATGGCTCAGTTGGTTAAGCAACTGCCTTCAGCTCAGGCAGCATCCCAGAGTCCTGGGATCGAGCCCTGAGTCGGGCTCCCTGCTCAGCAGGGCAGTCTGCTTCTCCCGTTTCCTCTCCGCTTGCTCGTGCTCTCTCGCGCACTGCCTTTCAAATAAATAAATGAAATCTTTAAAAAGAAAAAGAGATACACTAAAAAGTTAATTGGTGGAATATGCATTTGTAAAATTGCATCAAGCTTTAGGTTCTTTACTGGTCATAAGTTCTACTTAAACAAAACAGAAAAGGAAAATAAAGCTACTTGGAATTTCTTTGTATGTGGTCAGGGTTTGATGGGTTGTCTGCTGGTGTAGGGTGATGTGATGGAGGAGTAGTTTAGCTTTGTCACTGTCTCTTTGTTCTTTTGTTCTTTTGCAATTCACCTTCTCCAGAGAGGGCACCTCCATTCTCTCGCCTTGGGGGTTAAAGCCGGGCTGCCAGCAGTCTGAGACAAGTGGGGAAGGCGGCTGGGGAGTCTCACTTGTCAGTGTGTACATCTTCATGTACTCAGTTGTTTGAGTGTGCACTCCTGCTGTCACTAAGACTGGGATCTGGGACTCTGTAGCCTCTCTGGTTCACACTCTCTGGTTGAGGCTCGGCGTCCCCCGCCACTGTGGTATATGTGTGTCGTCTTCCTTGGCCCTCCCGGCTCTCTGGAGCGCCCTGGCTTGCTTTGTACTGCTGTCCTCCCCTGCACGCACTTTGGCTGCAGGTTTCTCACTGTGTTGAATCAGTTGCCCCCTTCTCCGTAGGTCCTTACATGCAGTGGGTTTGGTGCTTATAGTATTTCTCCGTTTCACCAGCGATGGAATTTAGCTTTCTCTTTCTTGTTCCCTTGGTCGTTTAGAGATGAGTCTCAAGAGGAGAGGGAGGCAGAAATTTCACTCTGTCATCTTAAAACCAGAATCTCCATTTCTTTTAAGTTCAAAAATATGTTCAGCTTTACTATGATTAAGCTATTCAGTGAACTCTCTTCCAAGTGACTTCATGTGTTGGGCATCATGCCTTCAACAAACGGCTCTGACTTGAAGCTCCTAGAGGTCAAGGATCACGTCCTAGGCATCTTGACATCCCTAGCTCCTAGTAAGTTTTCATCACACTGAAAATGCAGTAAAGGGGCGTCTGCCTGGCTCAGTCGGTGGAGCACACAACGCTTGATCTCAGGGTCATGAGTTTGATCCCTACGTTGGGTGTAGGGATTACTTAAATAAAATCATATTAAAAAAAAAAAAAGAAATGAAAACACACTAAAAGTGATAGAGGCAGACTGCCAGATAAGCATAAATACAGAACATTTGTCTTTATCGGCATTATGTATAAATGAAGATTTTTAGAGAGTGCTATTAAAGTGGAGGATGCTGCTTTTTTGGCAAAATTGAGTGAGTGTGAAAACACAATTTCTTCACCTGGTTCCTATTTAACAACTTTACAGACAACATAAAATCTTAGGAATGTTACAGTAACAACACCTCATTTATTTTTTTGAACAGGCCAGCAGATACATAGAGAACGTTCTAAAACCTCACCAGGAAATGAAGTTGAGAAAACTGGAAGAACGCTTTTATCAGATGACGGGTGAAACCTGGAAGTTGAGCAATGGTCATAAACTTGGGGTTAGAAAATATTTTCACTTTATATTTTGAATTCTGCTATTACATATATGCAATAGATGTATATTACACGCATTGGATAAGGACGTATAATGTATAAGTATATCACATATATTGATTTTTTAAATTTTCAAATGATGTTAAGCCATTAGTACGGGCAGTTTTTTAGGAGTCTTTACTGACATAGAGCATATATGTGTGTTGAAGGGTAAATGCTTTTGGTGCCTAAAGAGCATATAACTTAGATGCTTGAGAAGCTCTAACATACGGTAGTCTTTGAGAAAACTGTTGACTAATCACCATATTTTATATGAGGAAATTCAGATCTTTTCTTAAGTAAGATCTCCCCGGTACTATAAGCTCACATTATACTCATTATGTTTGACTCTGTTTCTGTAAAGCCAAATTAACCTTTGGCTCTTTTTTCCTTTGGCATTGAATCTGAACTTCATCATTTGCTACTGGAAGTTCACAATTCCAAGTTTTGTTACAGAGGAAAAAGAATATTCATAAAGGAATTAAGTTTTAGAGTAATTGGCCACAGATTTTATGTATAAGATCATTTCTGTCCCAAACATTTTTGGGGTTGTTTTTTTGCTCTCTGTTTATATTGCACCTTTTACCATCTTGTAAAGAAAATAATCCCGTAAAGGTTAATAGGATTCTTATAGTGAAGCAGAATCAGTTTTTATTCATTTCATAATGGTAAATATGCCATAAAGCAATCAAGGTTGGGTAATGAAATTACTGTGAAAGATGTGCAACGTGAAATGCACCTGCTATGGGGAGTCATTTCACTTCTCAGATGAGTTTGTCTTCTGTTCGGTTTGGTGGTGTTGGACATAGACAGCCTGGTTTTAGCCAGCCACATCTTTTTCTGAAATGGTCACGATGTGAATTAGTCATTCTGCCCCTTGCTTTTAGGCTGTGTCTTCATGGCAATACTAGTTTATATTTTAACCTAGTTGGTGGGGACAACAATAAGTCAGGGACAGAGCAGACTGTTGGCATTGTTATGATTTAAGGCCCATAGGACTATCAAGAATGTGAGAATCGGGATGTTAATTGCTGAGAGAAAGTGTAGGCATCAACTGATGGAGCCCAGTACTTTGCAGTCAGACAGCCTAAGTTTGGCCAGTTAATTGGTGAGCATGAAGGTCTCCTGACTCGCATTGCCCTTGCTCCTTCCAAGTTTTCTTAGGACAAAGGAAGGGGGAAGACAGCCTACGAAAATGGTGGCCATTTTCATCTGATGAGGAGAACATTTACAAGTCAATAGATGTGGAAAAAAGGCATTATTGAACTAAATAAGCATGTATCTGAGAATCTGACAATTATTTTGCACAGGAAAAGGTTTTAATGGGTAATATTAATAAAAAGTAATCTTTATGATTTCTGGAATAAAATCCTTTGCCTTCTAAAGTGATTAACTCAAAGAAAGATGAGAGTTTGAATTTGAGAACTTAAACATGTTCATATATAAAAGGATTCTAGGGCCGCGTTCAGCTATGAAAGTATCACATGGTCACATATACAGACATGTTTGTACGTACATCTTCTATTTCCATGGCCTTTTGAGGCATAATCCCTTGCACTGTCTTGCTTCCTTTATTTTTTTTTAAAAGATTTTATTTATTTATTTGACAGAGAGAGGCATAGCGAGAGAGGGAACACAAGCAGGGAGGAGTGGGAGAGGGAGAAGCAGGCTTCCCGCAGAGCGGGGAGCCTGATGCGGGGCTTGATCCCAGGACCCTGGGATCGTGACCTGAGCCGAAGGCAGATGCTAAATGACTGAGCCACCCAGGTGCCCCTGTCTTGCTTCCTTTAAAGAAAGGAGAAAAGGATATCATTCAGGTTTTCTTCTTTCTTCCATCCTAACTGATCCTGGGGAACGATCCCTCTCAGCCTTGTATCTATCAGAGGGAGCCCCAGAGCTGGATATAGGGTAGTTTCTACAAGATGTTAGCTCCATGTTTTCTTGTCTAAGGAGATAATACTTCAAATTTCTGGGCCTAATAATGACTAAATTATTATTTTTTATTATTTTTTTTATTTTTTAGTAGGCTCCACGCCCAACGTGGGGCTTGAACTCACGACCCTGAGATTGAGTCACATGTTCTACTGACTGAGCCAGCCAGGCACCCCAACTAAATTCTATTTTTTATTGAAATGCCATCAGGGTAAAAGAAATAACCACTGTGATAGAATAAAGTTGGTAACAGCATTTAGAAATTGTCTGTTGTTTTTGACCAGGGTGACGAGGATTTGGCACTTGAAAATGAGAGTCAGACAGCTTTTAAAACATCAAACAGAGAAGCAGCAAAGAGACGAAACTTGCCTAAGCCTTTAAGTAAAATTTCACCATCTGCTGAGCAGCCCATGCAGAAGGAGGTTCATTTCTAAATGCCTACTCATGTAATTGTATCAGTTTGCAGTAGGAATATTGCTCTCTGGGCCAGGTGGTATACTGAGTGAAGATTAGGACTGGCTTTTAATCCAGATGGTATCTTCCCACTGCCTTACGAAGGGGTCAGCTTCATTGAGAATCACTTCTCGTATTTGGTATTAATGTTCTGAACGCCACGTAGAAGGAAGCTATGAAAAAAATGCTAATAGGTTTTGAAAATACTCGGTTCTTTTTGAGGAAGGAATTCAATTATGTAGAAATGAAAAATATGTTTATTAACGGAAACATTCCTACAGGTAGCTAAGATATGGTTAACCCATATTTAGTGAGTGTCAGTTTTTCTCAGTGGCCTTGCTAGGAAATGGGTTAGCAACCATTCACTTTGGAACAGTGCTCAGATTTATTATTCCTTCTGTTCTTTCAAATCTTCAGTCCCCAAGTTGACTCTCATTTGGAGGTGGCAGAGGTTGGGAATAGGTCTCTTTGTACTAACTCTGAGGGAAAGCTGAGAGGCTGTATTTTCCCTGAAAATAGTTTCTAATGTGTTGCTTCTCTGTTTGAAGTTTCTTGGTCCCTTAATGGGGCTTGAAGGTGGCAGTCGGGTCACTGAACTATTTCTAGCATTTTTAAAAGATCTAATGAACTATATGGACTAATTTAAAATTCAGGATTCTTTACCTTTTGTTAAGAACAAGAGTCGTCTCAAGTTGATGGTAAATTTTGGTTGACCGTCAACCTATGCTTTTGATACCAAAGGAAAACAAATGGTTTATTTTTTTTTCTAAAGATTTTATTTATTTATTTGAGACAGAGAATGAGACAGAGCATGAGAGGGTCAGAGGGAGAAGCAGACTCCCCGCCGAGCAGGGAGCCCGATGCGGGACTCGATTCCAGGACCCCAGGATCATGACCTGAGCCGAAGGCAGTCGCTCAACCAACTAAGCCACCCAGGCGCCCCAAATGGTTTATTTGATAAGATGCAATTAATGTTGGTTAGATAAAATGCCATAAAACATGAGTCTGTGGTATTAAAAAACAAAAAGCATCCCTGAAGGTGAAATTGTTGGCAACAGTGTTTAGTGAGAGAAGATGGTCTGAACACCTGGTTTTGTAACGGATAAATTGAAATAGGGAAACCAGAGTAAATCATGAAGGCAACCAAAGTGAATGGTGGTTATCTAGTCCCCTAGAAGTGCCAATGAAGGAAAATATGCACTTAAAATGTGTGTGTGTGTACATACATATATATATGAACCTAAATAATTTTGGGGTCTATTGAACTTAATATTTATCCTCGGTTTCTTTAAATAATATATTTTATATAGTATCTTGGAATATCATAAAAATAAGATTCTTACATGAGCATAGATGGGTAGCTGTCACCTCACCTCCTGTTATTATCATCTGTTTAGCACAAAGTTGCTTCCCCAAAAATGTTTATTAATTGAGCTCTTTCATATTATAAATTTTTTATAAATGTCTGTTAAAAGATCTCATTAAGCTTAGATATGCCTAAACTCTATATTAAAAGGAACCCTTCTCGCTGAGATTGTTATTTTTTTTCTTCTTCAAAATGTTTACATTCCTCTTACAAATCCTCATTTATCTTTAGGTTCTTAGTCTCCCTGAAGAACCTCCTGAAACAGCTGAAGAAGTAAGCTTATTTTTTTCCTTTGGAAATTAAATGTATTTTCTGTTTTCTTTAACATCAAGTGAGTACATCTTCTCTTGGTTTGGGTTTAGAAAGAGAAGAGAGCACTGTAATTAGGTCTGTTTTGAATGTGGTGTAATCTCAAACCCCGTAGTTCTAGTCCTGTTTTGGAGCTGGCTCTCTGTCCCCTGAGGTGGGCGGGGGGGCGGGGAGGATGTTTAGAGCCCTCCCACTTCATCAGACAGAGAAACAATTTCGTGGGCTTTTCCAAACTTGAGGTCAGCAAAGGAGTTAGTTATTTTTTAAAAGATTTTATTTATTTATTTGACAGAGAGAGTGAAAGCGCATGAGCACAGTAGGCAGGCAGAGGGAGAGGGAGAAGCAGGCTTCCCGCTGACCAAGGAGCCCAATGCGGGGCTCGATCCCAGCACCCCGAGATCACAACCTGAGCCGAAGGCAGGTGCTTAACCGACTGAGCCACCCAGGCGCCCCAGGAACTACTTATGAAAACGGAATCAGTATGGGCAGATGACTTCAAATTGTAGTTTTCCTCCTAAAATAGAGGAGCTGAAGAATGCAGCTACTGTGTAGATGTTTGAGTTGAAAGATGGTTTGGGGTTTTGGGGTGCGGGGTCTGACGGAACCTCCACTCCGTGCTGAGCTGCCCTCTGCCCGGCTGCGCGTCTTTAAAGCCCTGAAGTCCTTCAGGCAAAGGAAAGCCCTGATGCTTTTCCGCGTCTAGGGCTCAGCAACTGTTAGACTCCTTGAAAACCGGTTTTGAGGCTGCCAGGACAGCCCCTGGCAGGGTCTCATTTGTATCAACACATTCGCAAACATTTCAGTTGGGGACGTAGGATGTCTGAGGAAAATCCAAAAGTCACAGAGACGATGAAGGGTGCAATCCTGACACGGAACCTCCAGGAGAAACACAAAAACAGAAAAACAACTTCTAATTCCTTTCTGTTATACCCAACAAATTCAAGTCTGTGCTAATGTCCATCCTGACCCCCACACCCCACATTCTCACTTCTCATCAAGCACTGGGTTGGTATCCACGACAACCGTTTATCATACGGAAGCAATTAAATATAGCTCCGGTTTGACAGGGAGCACCTTTTATGAATTTACTCTGGCTTCAAAACACATGACCTCATTGCTACAGGACAGACTGGGTAGAGCTTTCACCCTGTATGTATGTGTATGTGGTACCTGTGATTATGATAAGGAGCCATGAGGAAATTCTCGTTCCAGCCGAAGCCTGCTTGCCTGTCGGAACGGACGGATAGATGAGCCAACTAATGGCTCCGTGCGTTTCTGATAGGAGAGGGAGGGACTCCATGCATAATTAATGCAATTCTTACTTAAGCAGTACACTTTGATTCTTCTAGTGCCTGTTATGCATTTAGTATTACAACCATCCATAGAGTTCTAAATAACACGGTAAGAATTTAAAAATGAGAGGAGGGGCGCCTGGGTGGTTCAATCGGTTAAAAGTCTGCCTTCGGCTCAGGTCATGATCCCAGGGTCCCAGGATCCAGCACCAGTTTGGGCTCTCTGCTCAGCGGGGAGTCTGCTTCTCCTTCTCTCGCTCCCCCCTGCTCGTACTCGTTTTCTCTCGCCCTCTCGCAAAAATAAATAAAATATTTTTTAAAAGGGTTTCCTGACAGTTATTATTTAATAAACTTCAGAAAAAAATTACTTCCTCCTCTTCTTTGTTTTTTGAATGTCTTTTAATATTAACTAGCAGTTTCCAAGCTCTTGGAAAGAGCTTAGAAAGAGCTATGTAACTGTTTAATCAGGGAGAAATGATGGGGAAACCCAATACATAAAGCAGATGGAGCAGGAGCTCTGTCCCAGCAGCTAGGACCAACTCCTCTGGGCACAGCCTACAAGGACAGAGTAAGTTGGGAAACTTTGTTTCCTTCCAATTCAGTGTTTTTCTCCTCCGTAGACTCTGAGGTGGCACTGGATCTTCTTGGTTTGGTAGATGAATTTTGAATCCCACATGCAACCTTGATATTATCTGGAAAGACAGAAGTATCGAGTTTCTGGTGTCCTCTCCGGAAGGCTCGGTCATTGATCCCCTCGATCAATAGGAAGATGTTCTTCCGTTTCAGAAGGCATTTTTATATTTAGAGTGACTTTTATCTAGACCTTTATGTCGGCCTACTACTCTCAGAGCTAAACGCCTACAAAACCCCACACTAGCTGTGTAGAATTACAGAAGTTTCACAGGAGTAGCAATTTTGAAATTGCAAAGAGCAGCAGATTGGAATTCTTATTTGAACGTTTTTATTCCTCAGATAGTTACTGTTGCTCTCCGATGTCCAAGTGGGTGTGTCCTGAGGAGAAGATTTCTTAAGTCTTGCAGTTCACGGGTGAGGAAATTTGTGTTCTGAGAAATAATTTTTGTTGAATTTGACAATAATTTACTCCCATGCCGTGGGAGAGGTATTACCACTTTCTTGTCTGGGTCCCCCTTCAGGGGTGGGAAAGGGCATTTATATGTACTCGGTGTTGCAGAAATTTGGATAATTAGGCATGCTGGATGTTTTTGAACTGTGATTTCTGCTTTTTTTTTTTCCCCACTTTTTTTCCTATTTTTTATTTGTTGTTTTTTTATTAATTACATTTTCACAGCTTGGTAGATACAATGCTCTCAAATCCCTAGGAATCAGCCAGTATTAACTTTGTTCCCATTATCCTTGATGGGTTATTAACTTAAGCCCTATTGCTTATATGTAATTTTCAGATCATTCTTTAGGGTTTATTTCCTTTTGTTCTAATAGATTTTTTTTTTTCCTCTCAAAAACAGTCCTGTGTTCATTAGCAATAATTTGGAAAACAGAAAAGTAGAAAGAAAAAAGACTTGATCTGCAGTGTGACACCAAGGCCAACTGCTAATATTTTGGTGTATTTCTACTTTTAAGCACACTTAATTATGCATTATATTAGAAATATATCTTTTTTTTAAAGATTTTATTTATTTGACAGAGAGAGAGCAAGCACAAGTAGTGGGGAGCAGCAGGGAGAGGGAGAAGCAGGCTCCTTGCAGAGCAGGGAGCCCGATGCGGGGCTCGATCCCAGGACCCTGGCATCATGACCTGAGCCGAAGGCAGACGCTTAACCGACTGAGCCACCCAGGCGCCCCTAGAAATATATCTAAATAGTTTTCTGTCCTGTTTCTTGCATTTAACCTTCTATGGCTAGCATGCTATGAACTATAATGGAAAATACTGATGGATTTGACTACATAGAAATGTAAAATTCTATTAAAAAGTTCAGGGGCACCTGGGTGACTCAGTCTGTTAAGCATCTGCCTTCGGCTCATGTCATGATCTCAGGGTCCTGGGATCGAGCCCTGCATCGGGCTCCCTGCTCCACGGGAAGCCTGCTTCTCCCTCTCCCTCCACCCCTCCCCACCTCTTATGATCTCTCTTTCTCTCTCAAGTAAATAAATAAAATCTTATTAAAAAAAGAAAAAAAAGGGCGCCTGGGTGGCTCAGATGGTTAAGTGTTTGCCTTCGGCTCAGGTAATGATCCCAGGGTCCTTCGGATCGAGTCCCGCATCGGGCTCCCTGCTCAGCGGGGAGTCTGCTTGTCCCTCTGCCTGCCGCTCCCCCTGCTTGTGCACACACTTTCTCTCTATGACAAATAAATAAATAAATAATCTTAAAAAAATAAAATACAGAGGGGCACGTGGGTGGCTCAGTTGGCTAAGCATCCGACTCTTGATTGCAGCTCAGGTCATAAGATGCGATCTCAGGGTTGTGAGATCAAGCCCCGAGTTGGGCTCCTCACTGAGTGTGGAGCCTGCTTGGGATTCTCTCTCACCCTCTCCCTCTCCCACCCCCTTGCCCATGCTCTCTCTAAAAAAGTAAACTGACTCTCTTAAGCCTTTTTTTAATCTTTTTTTTTTTTAATTTATTTTTCAACAGAGAGAGAGACAGTGAGACAGGGAACACAAGCAGGGCGAGTGGGAGAGGGAGAAGCAGGCTTCCTGCTGAACAGGGAGCCCGATGTGGGGCTCGATCCCAGGACCCTGGGATCATTACCTGAGCGGAAGGCAGACGCTTAACGACTGAGCCACCCAGGTGCCCTCTCTTAAGCCTTTAAAGATGATCTTATTAGAGACCCCAGAGGCCTGCATGAGATTATAAGGAAAAGATTTCAGGGCAGGTCACCACTCAGTGAAAGTCAAGCTTCCATATAACTGTAAAGCATCAGATTCTGATGGCCGGGATGCATTAACTGTAAAATGTATTCTTACATAGTTGACCAAATTGAACTACTGATGGTTTTTATTTAGTTTTGGTATGGTTCATTGAGTTGTTTCAGAAAATACGAGTGACCATTTTTAACAGTTCAAGTATTTTAGTTTTTTTTTTAATAGATTTTTATTTATTTATTTGACAAAGAGAGAGATAGCGAGAGCAGGAACACAAGCAGGGGGAATGGGAGAGGGAGAAGCAGGCTTCTTGCCGAGCAGGGAGCCCAATGCGGGGCTCCGATCCCAGGATCCTGGGATCATGACCTGAGCCGAAGGCAGACGCTTAACGACTGAGCCACCCAGGCGCCCCAAGTATTTTAGTTTAATGAATAATGGTATCATCAGCAAAGATGAGGATATTTGACTTCTTTGATTTATACTTGGATGACATGCAGGCAGTTTTCTAAAGTGTTTCACATCATTCAAGGAAATGGAAATGAGCATGAATGGAAACAGGCAACAATACAGCTCTGTTTTACATTGTTTCAGATCCTAAGACTTCATCTGCACAGTCCTCTTGAAACAGTGATAGTATGAAACCAGCATATATACCTACCAATTTACGGTTAAGTAGACAGTGTGTTCTCTAGGTGGTCCCTCTTTGTAAAGGCCCCAAAAGCTGATGAGCAATCTGCAGAAAATTTTTCACACAGATCAAAAACCTTAGTTGCTCCTTATATAAAGGATGGGATTGAGAGACCTAGTCCTGCAATTGTTTGAAAGTAAAACTAACACAGTGATGCCTGGGTGGCTCAGTTGGTTAAGCAACTGACTGCCTTCAGCTCAGGTCATAAATCCTGGAGTCCCAGGATCGAGTCCTGCTTCGGCGGGGGGGGGGGGGGGGTGTCCCTGCTTAGCAGGGAGTCTGCTTCTCCCTCTGACTTTCCCCCTCTCATGCTCTCTCTCATTCTCTCTCTCACAAATAAATAAATAAAATCTTTTTTTTTTTTTTTGAAGATTTTATTTATTTATTTGACAGAGAGAGAGATAGCGAGAGCAGGAACACAAGCAGGGGGAATGGGAGAGGGAGAAGCAGGCTTCTTGCCGAGCAGGGAGCCCGATGTGGGACTCGATCCCAGGACCCTGGGATAATGACCTGAGCCGAAGGCAGACGTTTAACGACTGAGCCACCCAGGCGCCCAAATAAATAAAATCTTTAAAAAAAGATGTTTGGCCTTAATAGAATCAAAGAAGTGCAAATTAAAATGGGACAGAATTTTCTACGTCTCAGGTTGTCAAAGATTAAAAAGAAGAATACGCAGTTTTGACCAGTGTGTGGAGAAAACAGTGATTCTCATTAATTGTTCCTGTGAATATAAATTGGGCCACTGTTCCTATGGGATAATTTACTCATATTATCTTTTTTTTTAAGACTTTATTTGAGAGAGAAAGAGGGGGGAGGGAGCGCAGAGGGAGAGGCAGAAGTGGGCTCCCCACTGAGCAGGGAGCCCCATGTGGGGCTCGATCCCAGGACCCTGGAATCATGACCTGAGCCGAAGGCCGATGCTTAACCAGCTGAGCCACCCAGGCGCCCCTCGTATAATCTTTAACATAAGCAATAGTAGGGAGGACCATAGGGGAAGGGAGGGAAATCTGAAGGGGGAGAAATCAGAGAGGGAGATGAACCATGAGAGACTATGGACCCCGGCAAACAAACTGAGGGTTTCAGAGGTGAGGGGGGTGGGGGGGACGGGGTAACAGGGTGATGGGTATTAAGGAGGGCACATGTTATGGTGAGCACTGGGTGTTATACTCAACTAATGAATCACTGAACACTACATCAAAAACTAATGATGTACTACTATACAGTGGCTAACTGAACATAATAAAATAATAAAATATATCTTTTGGTAATTAATTTCATTGATGAGAATTCTATGGCAATAAGACAAATGATCAAAGGTGTAAGTGTTTATGTGGGGATTGCTTGAATTAATGTATCCAAATATTGGAAAATTATGAAGCTTTATGACCTGGATGTATGTTTATTACATGGAGTATCAGTAGGTTCTTGGATGGTAGTTAGCAGGAGAAGTCAGAGATTATCTATAATTGATACTCCAGCTTCCCCCAAGAACATTCTAGTACCCAGCTTTCTTCCTAAAGCAGCAAACAGTCCTTTGGCAGGCATTTTTAGGTAGTAGGAAATGGAAGTTTTGACAATTACTGTGGAAATCTTCATAACAGGAAATGTTCTCAATTTATAGGAATAGCCCATTGGAAATTGGGCTATCATAAGGCAGAGTCACTGGGGCCTGGACATGGCTCTGGTAACAGAGTTCCTGAGTGATTTTGACTAGTGGCTTCGATTTTGATCTAAATAATTTTTTTCCCATATGCTAACCTTTTGTTCATAACTTTTTAATTGAATAACCTTTCCATTTCCTAGGATTGGGGCTTTGCTGTTTGTTAAATGCCCCTGATGTCTGTAGGTGCCTTCAGTCCCTAGGCCTTCTCTGAAATTTCGGAAAGGTATTAAAGGTTATTTGCATCTCACCAATTCTTGGCATGCTGTTTTCCTTGAAACAGTGAAAGAATTGTAAAATATCATGATGACCTAGAGAGGGATACAACTGTGCCCAGTATCTGATAGCTAAACTTTTTATCTGTTAGGTCTTACTTGACTGGATGATGAAAATCGGGTACCACACATCCCGATACAGCCTTTCTACTTCCTTTCCCAGACGGCCTCTGGAAGTGGAGGGGGGCTGGTCACTGCAAGACACAGGAATAACTGTGGATACCGTACTCATTGTGGAGGAGAAAGAGCAGAGCAACTAATTAAGAAATGAGAACTACCTGTTCTTCATAAAATCAGTGATGCCATGACTTTACAGGACAATAAAGGATTCACATGAAAATTACGCCATTCCTTGACCGAGCTCAAGGAGGTAAACACTTGAATGTTGATATCCTTGGGAACATATGGACATAAAGGATTAGAAAAGGATTGCTCTCTGCATATAATAGTTTTTGGAATGTGCTGTCTTATAATGTCCCAAATGAAAACTAGATAAAAATGTATACAGTAAGGCACTCAATGGTTTGTATTTTTCCTGGCTGACATCATTTATCACTATGTTGAAAAACAAAGTCATACAACTCTTTTTTCTGCCTCTGCAGTCCACCTTGCCACACTGAACATTTCACAGTTCAAACTCTCTAAAATCTTTTAAGTAGGAATGTTTGTTCTGCTTCTAGAAATTAAACTTTAAAGACATTTCAAAGGTCTTTAATGCTTTAAACTTCTTTTTGATATCTGATAAAGGGTTAGTATCCAAAATGTGTAAAGAACTTATAAAACTCAACACCCAAAAAACAAATAATCCAATTTAAAATGGGCAGAAGACATGAACAGACATTTCTCCAAAGAAGACACAGATGGCCAACAGACACATGAAAAGATGCTCAACATCACTGATCATCAGGGAAATGGAAATCGAAACTACAATGAGCTGTTACCTCATACCTATCAGAATGGCTAGAATCAACAACACAAGAAACAACAGGTGTTGGCAAGAAGGTAGAGAAAAAGGAACTCTCTTGCACTGTTGGTGGGAATGCAAACTGCTACAGCCACTATGGAAGACAGTATGGAGTTTCCTCAAAACATTAAAAATAGAACCACCCTACGATTCAGTAATTGCACTACTAGGTATTTACCCAAAGAATACAAGAACACTAATTCAAAGAGATACATGCACCCCTGTGTTTATAGCAGCATTATTTACAATAGCCAAGATATGGAAGCAGCCGAAGTGTCCCATCAGTTGATGAATGGATAAAGAAGAGATGGTACACACACACACACACACACACACAGGAATATTATTCGGCCATAAAAAGAATGCAATTTGCCATTTGCAGTGACATGGATGGAGCAAGAGAGTATAATGCTAAGCGAAATCAAAGAAAGACAAATACCGTATGATTTCATTCATGTGGAATTTAAGAAACAAAACGGGAAAAGACAAACCAAGAAACAGACTCTTAACTGTAGAGAACAAACTGATGGTTGTCAGAGGGGAGGTGGGTGGGGGATGGTTGAAATAGGTGATGGGGATTAAGGAGGGCACTTGTCATGAGCACCAGGTGATTAAAATAAAAACTTAAATGAAAAAAAAGTTTTTTTTAATAAAGATCTTTTTGAAAGGTATGTATTGTTTACTGAATTAATGTCAAGATTTATTTAATTTCACCTTGCATTAAATTGGAACATTTACAAGTTCTGGGATCAGTATTTTAAAAATAAAACAATGAAAACATTAAAATATAGGTGAATTTTTTAAATATATATGTATCTCTGGTCATTTCATTTTCCTGCAGTGTTATAGTCATGTACTTTAATACCAAGTTCAACTCACAAGTGTGGGATATAAAAAGATCTTTGTTGTGGTCACTCCCTTTTTCTTTTCCTATGTGTGTTGTCAGTTAAGTTGACTCCTCTGTGTATTGGCCTCTCTTTAATGCTCCTTTTACCTCTTGTGTAGAATTTATTACACTGTATTATCGCTGTGTTTTTCTTTTCCCAAATACATAATTCCTTAAAAGCAAGGATTGTATCTTTTTTTTTTCCCCTCCAGAAGTACTTAGTATATAGTAGATGCTTAATACATGTTTGAAAATAATAAGTCGTCTCAACGTCTAACTTTGTTTATTGGGTCTGGAATATCCCACATTGAAAAAAATGAAAAAGACTCATATTTTAAATTAATCATAAAAGGGTTTCAATTTTTCCCTTCCTACTACCTTCTTCTTTTTTTAAACATATAATGTATTATTTGTTTCAGAGGTACAGGAGGGTTATAGAGGGGAGGGGGTAGGGGATGTGTTAGCCTGGTGATGGGTATTAAAGAGGGCATGTATTGAATGGAGCACTGGGTGTTATACGCAAACAATGAATCATGGAACACTACATCAAAAACTAATGATGTATGGTGATTAACATAACATACATAATAAAATAAAATTTTAAAAAAAGGGTTTCAAAACTACAAAGTTATAAAGATTTTTTTTTTTTTAAGATTTTTATTTATTTGACAGTGAGAGAGGGAACACAAGCAGGGGGAGTGGGAGAGGGAGAAGCAGGCTCCCCGCTGAGCAAGGAGCCCAATGCAGGGCTGGATCCCAGGACTCTGAGATCATGACCTGAGCTGAAGACAGCTGCTCAACCGACTGAGTCACCCAGGTGCCCCAAAACTTTACAAAGTTATAAAAACTAAAATCACCCATAATCTCAATATCCAGAAATAAGTGTGACTAAAATTATAGTTTTCTGTATGTCCTGCTGGACTTTCTATGCTTATGTATAACTGATTAAAAAAACAAAAAAAGGACCCCAAATTTTTAGACCCCTTGGAAAAACTGATTATTGTGAAAGCTACCAAGAAATTTTGCTCCTTAGGAACTGTGGTAGCTGGCCCCAAGGGGGGGAAATTTGTTATGTGGCAAGAGAAACTAGTACAAGAAACAGTCAGTACATTTTCCCCAACAGTATGAAGATGTCCTTAGGATGAATGACTTTTACTGTTCTGGGTAGATTCTTTGGTTTCTGTGGCTGGTATCTTGTCTTCAAAGAGTCAGTAAGCGTCCAGTATATATATTTTTGTGTGTGTGTCCAGTATTCTTTGAAATAGACTCAAATGCAGATAGAAATACAAAAGATGAACACACGCTTCCATATTTACCTGTTCTGATCACAAACTTTCATAGGCTCTATTTTCAGTTGTCTGTTCACATCCATGTCCAAGGATACAGACTGGAAAATGATTATCATTAAAGAAAAATATGGGGCATCTGGGTGGCTCAGTTAAGCCTCCAGCTCTTGATTTCAGCTTGGGTCATGATCTCAGGGTTGTGAGATTGAGCCCTACATTGGGCTCCACGCTCAGCAGGGAATCTGCTTAGATTCTCTCTCCCTCTCCCTCTGCCCCTCCTCGCCTAAAATAAATAAAATCTTTTATAAGTTTTTTTTTTTTTTTTTAAGATTTTGACAGAGTGAGAGAGCACAAGCAGGGGGAGAGGCATAGAGAGAGGGAGAAGCAGACTCCTTGCCGAGCAGGGAACCCGACTTGGGGCTCGATCCCAAGGCACCCCTAAAATAAATCTTTTTAAAAATCTTTGTTCTTGTTTAAAAAGCCAAAATTTTAGTAATTAACAAATGGTCCTTAAAATTTGTGGAATAGTTTCTTCCTGTCCCCCCAATTTCTTTCTTTCTTTTTTTTTTAAATTTGAGACAGACAGAGAGAACACAAGAGGGGGTAGGGTGAGAGGGAGAAGCAGACTCCCTGCCAACCAGGGAGCCCAATGCGGGACTCGATCCCAGGACTCCGGGATCACGACCCGAGCCGAAGGCAGTCGCTTAACCAACTGAGCCACCCAGGCGCCCTGTGTCCCCCCAATTTCTAACACAAAAATCATTAGGGCCATTTCTTTATGTGGTGATACATTTTTCTTTTCTTTAAACAAAGAAAAAACACTATGTTGCATGGATAGCTAAAGGGCTAATGATAGATGCTTAATTGTTTCCTTGGTTACAAAAGCTAATTCTTCTGGGTGTAGGGAAGGGAATTACAGATACCTTAAATCTTTAGATTCTTGGTTAATAATACTATTCTTTTATACCATAGTCTCTTGCAATGAGTTGGAAAACTAGAGACATAATTAAGGAATTATTATTTTTAGGTATGATATTGGCATTGTGGTTAGGTGAGAAAGAAAAAATCTCTATAAAGATACATGCTACAATAGATAGGACTTATGGTAAAATTTTGCTTCAAAATGGGGAGAGGACAGTAGGTGGGGGTATAGCTGAACAAATATTAAACGTAAGTAAAAGATACATTGGGTTACCTTATACTCTTCTTTCTAATTTTGTATAATTTTCCATTATGTCAACAGGCTTCAGATCTTTAAAAAGGACAGACCTGTAAGTTTGTCAGGTGATATATGAGAAAGCTGTGACTAAAATAGCTTTAGATTAAAAAAAAGAATAGCCTGAGGGAAAATTAACTTGAATCCTATTTCGAGTTGGCCTGCTTATTATTGTTTTTAATAATGTACTTCAGTGGAGGACTGAAATTGAAAAACTTAAAAGACCTACATCTTACATACACTAAAGAATATTCTATTTAAACATAGCAGGCAGTCAAAATGACCAGGAGTGCACTATATAACCTATTTCTCTCTAGCACACAAGCCACGTATCTTTATTTAGAGAATTTCCTCTAATTTTGTTATTCTTCATCTCTCTTCATGCTTCACATTTTTTCTTTTTTAAAGATTTATAATTTTAAAAAATATTTTATTTGTCAGAGAGAGTGGAGCGCACAAGCAGTGGGAACTGCAGGCAGAGGGAGAAAGCAGGCTCTCCAGCAAGCAGGGAGCCCAATGGGGGACTCGATCCCCGGACCCTGGGATCATGACCTGAGCCAAAGGCAGACGCTTAACTGACTGAGCCACCCAGGCGCCTCTAAGATTTATTTATTTGAGAGAGATAGGGAGAGTGGGGAGGGGGGTGCTGAGGGAGAGAATCTCAAGCAGACTGCCCCCTGAGTGTGGAGCCTGACTGGGGGCTCAAGCTCCTGACCCTGAGATCACTCCCCGAGCAGAAACCAAGTCAGACGCTCAGCCAACTGAGCCACGCAGGTGTCCCATGCTTCACTTTGTAATGGACCCATGCGGCACATAACTCATTTGAGTTTGATAATACAATAGTTACCTGTTATCAAAACACAACATAAATGTCACTTTAGGTTGCCCAACTATTATGCCTGTGATACTAAGGGCTATTTTGTCATGGGAGAAAATAAAAAAAACATAATGCCATCTTTTTCTAAAGGGGAAAAAAAACCCTTTCTGAAGGGAAAAAAATTTTTTTTCTAAAGGAAAAAAAATTTTTTTTAATGTGACATTCTCCTTTAAAGGCGGGGAGGCAGGGGAACTAGTCTTAATCAGTTAATTGTTCGGCCAGCTGAAACAGATCCTAAAAATAACAAGTTCTAAACCATCCGGCAGTTTTGGACTTCTCAGGATAAAGCAAGCTGCAAAGAATGCTTCTCTCACTCTAACAAGAAACAGCTGGATGATACACAATCGTAACATTTTTTGAGCCTCCGATCGCTGAGGCTGCAAAGAATTCACGGAACCTGGGAGCGCCTGGGTGGCTCAGTCGTTGAGCGTCTGCCTTCGGCTCAGGTCATGATCCCAGGGTCCTGGGATCGAGCCCCCGCATCGGGCTCCCTGCTCCGCGGGAAGCCTGCTTCTCCCTCTCCCGCTCCCCCTGCTTGTGTTCCCTCTCTCGCTGTGTCTCTCTCTGTCAAATAAATAAATAAAATCTTAAAAAAAAAAAAAGAATTCACGGAACCTGAATTCCAAAGAGGGGTAATCCACTCCGACACAAACAGATAAAAACCCAGCTAAGATTTTAAACATTTTTAAAGGCCAGGCGTGGGCCACTGTTACCACTTCGGAGTGGGACTGGCTATTTAATTTGTGGGCCTTAGTGCCAAAGGAAAGCGTGGGAAACCTTGCAGAAAAAAGAAGAATTCAAGATGGTGACAGCAGAGCATTAAACCGAGCCTAAGGACCTTCTCAGTGTGGGTCTGTGGCTGATGGCGCAGGACACACGCCGTGAAGCCAGTCCTGCCCCGGGGCCTCGGACGCAAAGGGGCTTTGCACTCGGCGGAAAGCTCTTCCGCACCAGCCTTCACCAGGTGTTCATGGCCAGGAGCAGGAGCGACGCAGGAGACCAGGCGAAGCCAACCCGGCTGCAGGTGAGGTGCCTGGTGGGCTGCGGAGCACCAAGCTCAGAGCTCCTCTAGCTTGCCGGGAGCCTTCTCCCCAGTCTTAATCCATCACAGGCGGTTCGCCCGGTGACCACAGGACACTGGCCAGGATGGACTGTTCGGGGAGGAGCAGTAAAAGTGAAATCCATCGGCCGCTCTCGAGACACAGGGAAAGATTTATTGCTACTGGGGGAAGAGGAGAAGCAAAAACGTTCTGTTCCTGGAGGAGGGGCAGATAGGTAACAGGTGTTTGCCATTGCCGGGGGTGGCGCAGGAAACAAGCACCCTGGACCGACCCCAGGGAGAAGGCAGAGTTTGGCGGCCGCAGGTGGGAGGAGCGGGAATACTAAGAAAACCTCACCTCCGCAGCCGCGGCCCAAAGGGCCTGCCTGAGATGGAGGCTGATTTGGGACGATACGGCGTCTCTTCCGCTCCTGCCGTGAGCTCGGCCCCGACCCCCGGCAACGGCAGGCTGCAGCTAGACACACAGGGACAGAGCATGGAGGAAGACCCCCTCCCTGATACAGGTATGCGGGGACAACGGGAAGCTGAGCGGGCGGCAGGCACACAGAAAACCCTAGCGCTCCAAGCCCTACCCCGAGCTCAAGGTGATAGCAGCCCCCCCCCCCCCCGCCGTTAGTGGAACCGGGGGCCATGGGCTCTGAGTCTGAGGAGTGACAGAATTCTATACCTACCGGAAATATGTTTCAAAACGGAACATGTAAGACATACAAACGCTGAAGGAATTCATCACCAGCAGACTTGCCCCGTAAGAAATACTCAGGGACGCCTGGGTGGCTCAGTCGGTTAAGCATCTGCCTTCGGCTCAGGTCATGATCCAGGGGTCCTGGCATCGAGCCCCGCATCGGGCTCCCTGCTCCGCGGGGGGTCTGCTTCCTCCTCTGTCCCTCCCCCCACTTGTGCTCTCTTTCCCAAATAAATAAATAAAATCTTAAAAAGAGAGAGAGAAATACTCAAGTAAGTCTTTAAGGCAGAAGAAAAACTATACCACATGGAAGCATGAATTTACACAAAGGAATAAAGAGCATTGGAAATAGTATCCATTTACATGAGTGAATACAGCAAAGGTTTTCCTTGTATAAATCCCTTTAAATGATACCTATTGTTTAATACTTGTAAAAGAAAGATGTATGACAATAATAGCACAAAGTGCGAGGGGACAAAGGGAAGTATTCTAGAAAAGGTTCTTACTCTATACTACAGTGGTGTAACATCACTTGAAGGGAGACGTAAGTTAAAGATGGATACCACCAGGGGCGCCTGGGTGGCTCAGTCGGTTAAGCGTCTGCCTTCGGCTCAGGTCACGATCCCAGGGTCCTGGGATCGAGTCCCGCATCGGGCTCCCTGCTCGGCGGGGGGTCTGCTTCTCTCTCTCTGTCTCTCATGAATAAATAAACAAAATCTTAAAAAAAAAAAGGTGGATACCACCAATCTTGAAACCATCAGTCCTAAAGCAACAAACCCAAGAATAATCACTAGTAAGACACTAAGGAGATATGTGGAATAAAATATATTTAATCCAAAAGAATTATGAAAGAAAAGGAATGTATGGGACAAATAGAAAACAAAGAGTAACATGACAGATTTAAACCTAACCATACCAATAATCTCATTAAATTTAAATGGTTTAAATACCCCAGTTAAAGACAGAGTGTTTGATTGGATTAAAAAATAATGCCCCACTAGATGCTGTCTAAAAGAAATAGCGGTGATAGATAAATACCACCTCCCCCCAAACCTACAGCTAACATGAAACCCTGGTTGTCTTACCTAATGCAATATGGAACACATGAGAAAAGTCATCGGGGCGCCTGGCTGGCTCCGCCCCTAGAGGGTGGGACTCTTGATCTTGGGGTTGTGAGTTTGAGCCACATGTTGGGGGTAGAGTTTACTTAAAAAAATTAAATTTTTGAAAAGTCATAAAGATCAGGAAGGAAATAAAAAGCTTTGTATTCACAGAAACATGATTTTGTAACAACAACAAAAAACCCAAAGTAGGGGCACCTGGGTGGCTCAGTCGTTGGGCGTCTGCCTTCGGCTCGGGTCATGATCCCAGAGTCCTGGGATCGAGCCCCGCATCGGGCTCCCCGCTCTGCGGGAAGCCTGCTTCTCCCTCTCCCACTCCCTCTGCTTGTGTTCCCTCTCTCGCTGTGTCTCTCTCTGTCAAATAAATAAAAATAAAATCTTTTAAAAAAAAAAAACCCAAAGTAATTTTTTAGAGAGGGGGGAAAGGGAGAGAGAACAGGTGAAGGGGCGGGGCAGAGGCAGAGGGAGAATCTCAAGCCGACTCCCCACTGAGCACAGAGCCCCATGACCCTGAGATCATGACCTGAGCCAAAATCAAGAGTCCTGAGCCACCCAGGTGCCCCCAAAATAATTTTTGGTAAGTATAAGAATTAAGTGCCGCTGGTATGTCTATTGGATACAGGCACAATATTTTTTTTAAAAATCACTTATTTCTATTTATTATCAAACAATTGGAAAGTGAAATGGAAAGAAAGCGGTCATTGACAACAACATTTTAAAATCAAATATATGGCAGGGGTGCCTGTGTGGCTCAGTCAGTTAAGTGTCTGCCCTTCAGCTCAGGTCGTGATCTCAGGGTCCTAACTCAGGGTCCTCGAGGCCTAAGCCCTGAGTTGGGCTCCCTGCTCAGCGGGGAGCTTGCTTGTCCTCTCTCTCATGCCCTCTCTCTCTCTCTCAAGTCAATAAATAAAAATCTCAAAAAAAAAAAAAAAAAACCCACCCCAAATATATGGTAAGAATTCACCAAATATTAGTACATTGTTGAGAGAAATTAAGGACTTAAAGGAGGTGTATGTCATCTTCATAGACTGGTAGACACAATGTGAAAAATGTCTCTTCTCCCCAAAGTAATAGAGAGTCAATACGATCCTGGTGAAAATCCCACTAGGTTTGTTTTTTTTTTTCTCCATGTGTGAATATAGCAAGATGATTCTAAATTGGCTTATTGTAAAATATAACAAAATTTACCATTTTAACCTTTTGAAAGTATTCATTTCAGTGGCATAAAGTATATTCACAATATTCTGCAACCATCACCACTATTTCCAGAACTTTTTTATCATCTCAAAACTCTGTACCCATTAAATAATGACTCCCCATTGCCGCCTCCTCCTTTCCCCCCAGGCCTGGTAATCTCTTCTATTTTGTGTCTGTATGAATTTGCGTATTTTAGGTATCTCATGTAAGTGGAATTATATTTGTCCTTCTGTGTCTGGTTCATTGCACTTAGCATGTTTTTAAGGTTCATCCATGTTGTAAAATGAATCAATTTCCTTTTTATGGCTGAGTAATACTGCCCTGGATGTATATAACACATTTTGTTTATCCAGTCATCTGTTGATGGACATTTTGGTTGTTTCCACCTTTTGGCTATTGTGAATAATGCTGCTATGAACATTGGCACTTAGTGTATTCTTTATAACATTTAAATGAGTGATTCAACTACTTTAATGTGAGATAAGTAGACTGCATTTATTTTTGAATCAGTTCGATAAAGTCAAGATGCTCTAATAATTTGCTCATTGCTTCTGTTTTCAATTTATTGGCAAATATTATTCATAGACCCTCTTAATTTTTTCCCCTTCTGTATCTTTTTTCTCCTTCTGTATCTTTTATTCTCCAAATCCATGCTTTTATTTGTGCCTTCCTCTCCTTTATGTTTTATTGGTCTTCAGGAACCAACTTTTGTTCTTTTCTTTGGAAACTTTTCTTTCTTTTGATAATTCCTGTAATTTTTTTTTTTTTTTTACCTTTTATGGAGTAGTAAACACTTGGCTCATAATTTCCAGCTTTTCCTTTATTACAATACAAGCATTCAGTTATAAATTTCCCTATAAAGACTAGTTTGGTTGCATTGCACAAGTTTTATTTTGTTCTGTAAACAGTTTTACTAAGGTATAGTTTATATATAAAATTTTCCCATTTCAAGGGTACAATAAAAGATTTTTGGCTGGCTTAGTCAGTAGAGCATGTGACTCTCGATCTCGAGGGTTCTGGGTTTGAGCCCCATGTTAAGTAAGAAATTACTTAAAATCTTAAAAAAAAAAAAAAGATTTTTAGGGAATGCAGCCATTCCCTAAATAGTATGGAGGTTCCTCAAAGAGTTGAAAAGAGGGCACTTGGGTGGTTCAGTAGGTTAAGTGCCTGCCTTTGGCTCAGGTCATGATCCCATTGCTCCCTCTCTCCCTGCTCCAGCTCCTGTGCTCTCTCTCTCACTCACTCAGTCTCTGAAATAAATAAAAAATCTTAAAAAAAAAAAAAGTTGAAAATAGAGCTACTCTACAACCCAGCAATTGCACTACTGGGTATTTACCCCAAAGATACAAACATAATGATCCAAAGGCGCACGTGCACCCCAGTGTTTATAGCAGCCCACAATGGCTAATGTCCACAATAGCTGAACTATGGGAAGATGTCCATCCACAGATGAATGGATAAAGAAGATGTGGTACACACACACACACACACACACACACACACACACTGGAATATTATGCAGCCATCAAAAATTGAAATCTTGCCATTTGCAACGACATGGATAGAACTAGAGGGTATTATGCTAAGTGAAATAAATCAATCAGAGAAAGACAATTATATGATCCTACTCATATGTGGAATTTAAGAAACAAAACAGGATCATAGGGGAAGGGAGGGGAAAATAAAACAAGACGAAATCAGAGAGGGAGACAAACCACAAGAGACATTTTTTTTAAAGATTTTATTTATTTATTTGAGAGAGATTGAGAGGGAGAGGAGAGGGAGAAGCAGGCTTCCTGCTGAGCAAAGAGCCTGATGTGGGGCTTGATCCCAGGACTCTGAGATCATGACCTCAGCTGAAGGCAGATGCTTAACTGACAGAGCCACCCAGGCACTCAGAGACTTATCATAGGAAATAAACTGAGGGTTGCTGTAGGGGAGTGGGGAAGGGGTAACTGTGATGTGATGTAGTGAGCACTGGGTGTTATATAAGACTGAATCACTGGGGGCGCCTGGGTGGCTCAATCGTTGGGTGTCTGCCTTCGGCTTGGGTCATGATCCCAGGGTCTTGGGATCGAGCCCCACATCGGGCTCCCTGCTCAGTGGGAAGCCTGCTTCTCCCTCTCCCACTGCCCCTGCTTGTGTTTCTGCTCTTGCTATCTCTGTCAAATAAATAAATAAAATCTTAAAAAAAAAAAAGTAGATATTATACTTTTTTTTTAAAGACTGAATCACTGACCTCTACCTCTGAAACTCATACGCTATATGTTAATTGAATTTAAATTAAGAAAAAGTAAAAAATTAAATTAAAAATTAAAAGATTTTTAGTAAGTTTACCAAATGAAACGACCATGACCATAAATCAGGTTTAGAACATTTTCATTGTTCCGATAAGATCCCTCATGCCTAGGTAGTTACTTCCCATCCCCACTGGCCAGCCCAAGGCAACGACTAATCTACTTCTGTCCCTGAATTTAGCTTTTCTGGACATTTCCTATAAATGGAATCATGTAGTTTCTCATGTCACCAGCATGTTGTGAAGTTCATCCATGTTGTAATATGTTTCCTACTAATGGTACTTTACCATTGTATGAATACAACTTTTCTGTCTATCCGTGCAGCAGTTGATGGACATTTAGATTGTCTCAGTTTTTGTCCATTACAGTTAATGTTGCTATAAATATTTGCATAGTTGTCTTTGTGTGAACATGTGTTTTAGTTTCTCTTGGGTACATATGTAGGCGTGGAATTGTTGGGTCATAAGGTAATTTTACGCTTAGGCTGCCAAGTTTCCTAAAGGGGCTGCATCAGCTTACTATTTTTTATAGCTACATAAGAGGGCTCCAGTTTCTCTACATTCTCACCAACATTTGTTATTTTTTTTTATTTTTATTTTTTAAAGATTTATTTATTTATTTGAGAGAGCGAGAATGAGAGAGAGTACATGAGAGGGGGGAGGGTCAGAGGGAGAAGCAGGCTCCTCGCTGAGCAGGGAGCCCAATGTGGGACTCGATCCCGGGACTCCAGGATCATGACCTGAGCCGAAGGCAGTTGCTTAACCAACTGAGCCACCCAGGCGCCCCCAACATTTGTTATTTTTTGTTCAAGTATAATTAATGTACAGTGTTATATTAGTTTCAGCTGTACAAAAGAGTGATTCAACAGTTCCATACATTACTAGTGCTCATCAAGGTAAGTGTGCTCTTAATCCCCTACACCTGTTTCACCCATCCCCCCCCCACCTCCCTTCTCGCAACCACTAGTCTGTTCTCTGTAAATAAGAGTCTGGTTTTTTGTTTTCTTTTTTTTGTTTATTCATTTGTTTCTTAAAATCCACATATGAGTGAAATCATATGGTATTTGTCTTTCTCTGACCCACTTATTTCACCTAGCATTATACCCTCTGATGCATCCACATTGTTGCAAATGGCAAGATTTCCTTCTTTTTGATGGCCAAGTAATATTCCATTGCATATTACCACGTCTTCTTTATCCATTCATCTACCAATGGGTATTTGGTTTGCTTCCATGTCTTGGCTTTTATAAATAATGCTGCAGTAAATATAGGGGTGCACATATCTTTTCAAATTAGTGTTTTCACTTTCTTTGGGTAAATACCCAGTCGTGGAATTATTAGATCAAATGGTAATTCTGTTTTTAGTTTTTTGAGGAATTGCCATACTGTTTTCCATAATGACTGCACCAGCTTACATTCCCATCAGTTCCTTTCTGTTCACATCCTTGCCAACACTTGTTACTTACTGTGTTTTTAATTTAGCCATTCTGACAGGTTTAAGGTTTAAGACAGGTACCTCATTGTAGTTTTGATTTGCATTTCTGTGATAGTAAGTGATGATTGAATATCTTTTCATGTGTCTGTTGGCCATCTGTGTATCTTTCTTGGAAAAATGTCCATTCATATTCTCTGCTCATTTTTAATTTGATTTTTTTTTGTAATGAGTTGTTTAAGTTCTTGATATATTTTGGATATTAACCCCTTGTCAGATATATCATTAGTAAATATCTTCTGCCATTCAGTAGGTTGTCTTTTTGCTTTGTTGATGGTTTCCTTCACTGTGCAAAAGATTTTTATTTTGGTGTAGTCCCAATAGTTTTTTTGGTTTTGTTTCCCTTGCCAAAGGAGACCTATCTAGAAAAACGTTTCTATGGCTGATGTCAAAGTTATTACTGCCTATGTTTTCTTCTAGGAATTTTATGGCTTCAGGTCTCACGTTAGGTCTTCAATCCATTTTGAATTTATTTTTGTGTACGCTGTAAGAAAGTGGTCCAATTTCATTCTTTTGTATGTAGCTGCCCAGTTTTCCCAGTACCATTTGTTGAAGAGACTGCCTTTTTCCTTTTGTATATTCCTGCCTCTTCTGTCATAGGTTAATAGAAGCAGGGGTTTATTTCTGGGCTCTCTGTTCTAGTCTATTGATCTATGTGTCTGTCTTTGTGCCAGTACCGTCCTATTTTGATTAGTATATCTTTGAAATCTTGGATTATGATACTTGCAGTTTTGTGCTGCTTTTTAAAAAAATTTTATATGTTATGTTAATCACCATACATTACATCATTAGTTTTTGATGTAGTGTTCCATGATTCATTGTTTGTGCATAACACCCAGTGCTCCATTCAATATGTGCCCTCTTGCTGCTTTTTAAAGATTGATTTGCCTATGTGGGTCTTTTGTGGTTTCATACAAATTTTATGGTAGTTTGTTTGAGTTCTGTGAAAAATGCTGTTGGTAGTTTGATAGGGATTACGTTAAATTTGTAGATTGCTTTGGGTTAGTAGGGACATTTTAACAATATTGGTTCTCCTAATCCATGAGCATAGATAATTTTCCATTTGTGTCATGTTCAATTTCTTTCATCAGTGTTTTACAGTTTTTGGAATACAGGTCTTTAACCTCCTTAGTTAAGTTTATTAAGTATTTAAATTTTTTTTAAATTTAAATTCAATTAATTAACATATAGTGTAGTATTAGTTTCAGAGGTAGAGGTCAGTGCATTTTATTCCTTTTGATGCAGTTGTAAATGGGATTATTTTCTTAATTTCTCTTTCTACTACTTCATTATTAGTGTATAGAAAGGCAGTAGATTTCTTTTTTCTTTCTTTCTTTTTTTTTTTTAAGTAGGCTCCGTACCCAGCACAGAGCCTGACACAGGGCTTGACCTCACAATCCTGAGCTCAAGACCTGAGGTAAGATCAAGAGTCAGATGCTTAACCAACTGAACCACCCAGGTGCCCCTGCAGTGCATTTCTTTATGTTAACACTGTATCCTGTGACCTTACTGAATTTATTTATCAGTTCTAGTAGTTTTTTGGTGGAGTCTTTAGGGTTTTCTATATACAGTGTCCTGTCATCTGCATATAGTGAAAGTTTTACTTCTTCCTTGCCAATTTGGATGCCTTTTATTTGATTGCTGTGATTAGACTTCCAGTACTATGTTGAATAAAAGTGGTGAGAGTGGACATCCTTGTCTTGTTTTTGATCTTAGAGGATCTTGTTTTTCCCTCTTGAGTATGATGTTAGCTGTGGGATTTTCATATATGGCCTTTTTATGTTAAGGTATATTTCCTTTAAACCTATTTTGTTGAGAGTTTTTATCATAAATGGATGTTGTATTTTGTTGAATGCTTTTTCTGCATTTATTGTAATGCTCCTATGGTTTTTATCCTTTCTCTTGTTGATAATGTATCATGGTCATTGATTTGTGAATATTGAGCCACCCTTGCATCCCTGTATTAATAAATTCCACTTGATTGTGGTGGATGATTTTTTTAATGTATTGTTGGATTCAGTTTGCTAACTTTTTTTGAGGATTTTTGCATCAATGTTCATGAGAGATATTGGCCCGTAGTTCTCTCTCTCTCTCTTTTTTTTTGGTTAGGTCTTTATCTGGTTTTGGTATCTGGGTAATGCTGGCCTCAGAATTTGGAAGCTTTCTTTCCTCTAGTATTTTTTGGAATAGTTTGAGAAGAGGTATTAAGTCTTAAGTGTTGGTAGAATTCACCTGTGAAGCCATCTGGTCCTGGACTTTCATTTGTTGGGAGTTTTTTGATTACTGAGTCAATTTCATAGCTAGTAATCAGTCTGTCCAAATTTTCTATTTCTTCCTGATTCAGTTTTGGAAGGTTTTATTTTTCTAGGAATTTATTCATTTCCTCTAGTTTGTCCAATTTGTTGGCACAAACTTTTCATAATTTTCTCTTATAATTCTTTGTATCTCTGTGGTGTCGGTTGCTATTTCTCCTCTTTCATTTCTGATTTGATTTATTTGAGTTTGCTCACATTTTTTTATGAGTCTCATTAAAGGTTATCAAATTGTTGATCTTTTCAAAGAACCAGCTCCCTGTTTCATTGATCTGTTTTATTGTGTTTTTAGTCTCTATTTCATTTATTTCTGCTCTAGTCTTTATTATTTTTTTCCTTCTACTGGCTTTAGGCTTTGTTCTTTTTCTAGCTGCTTTAGGTGTTAAGGTTAGTTTGTTTACTTAAGATTTTTTTGCTTCTTGAGGTAGGCCCATATTGCTATAAACTTCCCTCTTATAACTGCCTTTGCTGCATCCCAAAGATTTTGGAACATTGTGTTTTCACAATGTTACTTGTTTTAAGGTTGTTCCTTTCTCCTTTTTGCTCTCTTCCCTTGTGGCTTGATGGCTTTCTTTAGTGATATGCTTGGATTCCTTTCTCGTTGTTTTTTGCATATCTATTGTAGATTTTTGATTTGTGGTTACCATTAGGTTTATACATAACATCCTATGCAGATAGCAGTCTATATAAAGTTGATGGTCGCTTAAGTTTGAATCCATTTTAAATGGACTGAATTTTGGGGCGCCTGGGTGGCTCAGTTGTTAAGCGTCTGCCTTCGGCTCGGGTCATGATCCCGGCATCCTGGGATTGAGTCCCACATTGGGCTCCATGCTCCACAGAGAGCCTGCTTCTCCCTCTCCCACTCCCCCTGCTTGTGTTCCCTCTCTTGCTGTGTCTCTCTCTGTCAAATAAATAAATAAAATCTTAAAAAAAAAATGGACTAAATTTTTACCCTTTCCCAAAGTTTTATGTATATGATGTCATACTTTTATTTCCTGAGTCTCTTTACTGATTTTTATAGACATAATTGATTTTACTGCTTTTGTGCTTTAACCTCTGTACTGGTTTTGTAAGTGATTAATCTACTACTTTTAGTATGTTTGTATTTACTTGTGAAATGTTTTTCCTTCCTAATTTTCTTACTCCTGATTAAGGCCTTTTCTTTCAACTCAAAGAATTCCCTTTAACATTTCTTGTAACTCTGGTTTAGTGGTGATGAATTCCTTTATCTTTGGTCTGGGAAACTTTATCTCCCCTTCTATTCTGAATGATAGCCTTAACAAATAGAGTATTTCTTTTTTTTTTTTTTTTTTAAAGATTTTATTTATTTATTTGAGAGAGAGAGTGAGAGAGAGAAAGAGCACAAGAGTGGGGAGCGGGAGAGGGAGAAGCAGACTCCCTGCTGAGCAGGGAGCCCGATGCGGGACTCGATCCCGGGACTCCAGGATCATGGCCTGAGCCAAAGGCAGTCGCTTAACCAACTGAGCCACCCAGGCGCCCCAAATAGAGTATTTCTGTTTGCAGGTTTGTTTTTGTTTTTTTGAGATTTTATTTATTTGTCAGAGAGAGAGAGCGCACAAGCAGGCAGAGGGAAAAGCAGGCTCCCCACCAAGCAAGGAGCCCGATGTGGGACTCAATCCCAGGACCCTGAGATCATGACCTGAGCCGAAGGCAGACGGTTAACTGACTGGGTCACCCAGGCGTCCCTGTTTGCAGGTTTTTTTCCTTTCAACACTTTGAATATATTATGCCACTCCCTTCCAGTTTGCAAAGTTTCTGCTGAAAAATCAGCTGATAGCCTTATGGGGTTTCCCTTGTATGTAACTGTTTCCTCTTGTTGCTTTAAAAAATCTCTCTTCATCACTGCTCTCTGTCATTTTAATTATTGTGTGTCTTGGTGAGGACCTTCTTGGGATTGATTTTGTTGGGGGCTCTCTGTGCATCCTAGATCTGAATATCTGTTTCCTTCCTCAAATTAGGGAAATTTTCAGCTATTGTTTCTTCAAATAAATTTTCTACCCCCTTTTTCTATCTTCTTCTGGGATCTTGATAATGTGAATGTCATTATACTTGAGGATATCACTGAGTTCTCTTAACCTATTCTCATTTCTTATTATCCTTTTTAATTTTCCCAGTTGTTGTCTGCTGCTTTCCAACAACCAACCTTCCAGATCACTGATCCATTCTTCCACTTCTATTCTACTATTTATTACATCTAGTGTATTTTTAATTACATTTATTAAGTTCTTCGTCTGTGATTAGTTCTCTTTTATGTTTTCTATCTCTTTGTTAAGGGTCTCACTGAGATTCTCCACTCTTTTCTCAAGTCCAGTAAGTATCTTTATGACCATTACTTTGAGTTCTCTATCAGGCATTATTGCTTATCTCCATTTCATTTAGCTCTTTTGTAGTGATTTTTTTCCTGTTGTTGTTGTTTTTTAAATTTGGGTCATATACTTTTTCTCTTCATTTTTTCTAACTCTGTGTCTGCTTCTGTGCGTTAGGAGAGTCAGCTATGTCTCCTGCTTTTGAAAGTTATGGCCTTATGAAGAAGTGGTCTTGTAGTACCCTGCAGTGCAGTGTCCCATTCACCAGAACCTGGTGCTTCATGGGTGTCTCCTGTGTGTATTGCACCCACCCTATTGTGGTTGAGCCACATTTGCCTTCAGTCCAAATGGTTGCAATAGCGCTCTTTGCCTGTTGTGGGCAGAGTTTGTTTCCTGTATTGTTAGGGGGCCAGTATGGGACCACCTTGGGTTTGCAGTTGAGTGGTGTCAGCAGACAGACCAGATGCCTGCCCTCAGCCTGTTTGCTGGGACTGCAGTTGCACCTAAGTGGAGGGTGGCCTCCCTGCATTGTTCCCTGAGAGGTTATCGTTGATGTGTGGGACCTGCAGTCAGGCCAGATGTCTGTCCCCAGTGCACTGCTGGTGCTGCATTGGAGCTGGTATGTGTGGTTATCTTCCCCACTCTCCAGGGCAAGACTCACTTGGGAATTGTGTTGGCTACTATGGGGGTCGTTTGCAGAAAGAGACTTGTCAGCTACTCTGGAGAGACTCCTGCCAAGTGGGGTAGGTTGGTTGGGGCAGGGGCTGGAGAACTTGGGGACAGGGTGCACAGTGTTAGCAAGTTAGGTGGCGAGTGGTCATGCTGGTTCCTACTGGTGTATGTCTAGGCTGGGTGTGGGGGAGGGAAACGGTGCCCATCAGCTCTTTTGTTCTTGGAGAAGTCTCCTAAAGATCTTTTCCCCTCCAGTACACATTCTGAGATTAGTAAATAAATTGTCTTCCCATTTACTCCAGGTATTTTTCAAACTCCTGCTTCTATGCTGTATCTCAGCAGGATTGTTTGTTTTACTGTCTCTTTAAGGGCAGGCACTCAGTTTCCTATTCCCTCCAGCTTTCCCAGAGCCAAACCTGCTGGTTTTTAAAGTTCCCAGTGTTAAGACCCACTAATTGTAAGAACTAACAAAGTTAATCCCCTCTGGTTTTCAATGCCAAATATTACGGGGAGTCATCTTCCCAGGGCAGGCGCCTTGTGTCTGGGGTGTATGGTGTGGACCTTCCTCTCCCTTTTTTGTGCTTATGATGTCCCTCCCATTTGTGGTTGATCTCACTGGTTAGTTTTTTCCCTCCCTGCTGGTTAGTTTGATTCCCATCCGGGACTCCACCTTTCCTACCATTTTTTTTCCATGGGGGTCTCCTCTCTATGATTAACTACGGAGAGTCTGTTCTGCCAGTCTTTGGATTGTTTTTTGGGTTAGTTGCACTGATGTGGCTGTTATCTAGGTGAATCTGTGGGATGAGGTGAACTTAGGATTTTCCTACTCTGCCATCTTCCCAGCCTTTCTTGGCAACATTTGTTATTCATAAATAAGGGCGTATTTGTTATAGGCTTTCTAATGGGTGTGAAATACCTCAATTGTGCTTTTAGTTAACATTTCCTTAATGACTAATGATGTTGATCTTTCATTTATGTACTTATTAGCCATTAGTATAGTATGTCTTCTTTGATGAAATGTCTATTCATATTTTCTGCCCATGTTCTGATTGGGTTGTCTTATTATTAATGAGTTTATCAGTTCTTTGGAATTCTAGATACAAATCCTTTATTAGATAATGTGTTTTGAAAATATTTTCTTGCAGTCTATTGTCTTTTCATTCAGTTCTATTTAAGCACAAATGTTTATTTCCTAGGTCTAGTTTATCAGTTTAAAAATTTTATGAACCTTTCTTTTGATATCACACCTAAGAAATCATTGCCTAACCCAAGGTCTCAAAGGGGTTCTGTGTTTTCTTTTTTCTTAAGATTTTATTTTTAAGTGATCTCTGCACCCAACATGGGGCTCAAACTCCTGACCCTGAGATCAAGAGTCACATGCTCTTCTGCTTGAGCCAGCCAGGCACCCCAGGGTTCTGTGTTTTCTTAACTTTGTTTCAGCTCTTATGTTTAGGTCTGAACTGTTGTTAGTGAATTTTTGTTTACAGTATGAGGTATGCATCTACCTTTGTCCTTTTGTAGCATGTGGATATAGAGTTGTCCTAACACCATTTATTGAACAATCCTTCCGTCAATGAATTGCCTTACCACTTTTTCAAAAGATAATTAACTATAAATGATTTATTTCTGGACTCTTAATTTTGTTCACTGTCTTGAAAATTATAGTTTTATAGTAAGTTCTGACATAGGAAAGTGAATGTACTTGTTCTTGTTTTTCCAAATTGTTTTGGCTATTGCAGATATTTTGTCCACACATTTAAAATTTTATTTTTCGGGTGCCTGGGTGGCTCAGTTGGTTAAGCGACTGCCTTCGGCTCAGGTCATGATCCTGGAGTCCCAGGATCGAGTCCCGCATCGGGCTCCCTGCTCGGCAGGGAGTCTGCTTCTCTCTCTGAACCTCCCTCCTTTCATGCTCTCTATCTCATTCTCTCTCTCAAAAAAAAAAAAAAAAAAAAAATCTTTAAAATTTTATTTTTCATAACCAGTTTTCTAAATTCTATTTTATGGAATTTAAAAGTTCCTTTATCTTTGACCTTAATTCTTTAAATTTCAAGAAGAATAGGTACTTCTGAAAATTTTTGCTTTTTAATAGTTTCAAGTTTTTATTTAAATTCTAGTTAACATATAGTGTAATATTAGTTTCAGTAGAGAGATTCATCACCTACATACAGCACTCAGTGCTCATCACCATGAGTGCCCTCCTTAATACCCATCACCCATTTACCACATCCCACCACTCACCTCCCCAGTAACCCTTGGCTTGTTCTCTAGAGTTAAGAATATGTTTTATGGTTTGCATCTCTTTTTTCCCCATGTTCACCTGTTTTGTCTCTTAAATTACACGACTGAAATCATGTGGTATTTGTCTTTCTCTGATTTATTTCGCTTAGCATATACTCCACCCATGTCATGGCAAATGGCAAGATTTCATTCTTTTTTATGGCTGAATAATATTCTATGATACATATTCCATATATGTATATTCCACATCATGGATATGATTTTATATATACTTTTTTTTTTTTTTTTTTTTTTTAAGGAAGGCTCCATGCTGGGTTTGAGATCAAGAACTGAGCTGAGATCATGAGTTGCATACTTAACCAACTTAGCCATCCAGGGGCCCCATATACCGCCTCTTCTTTATCCATTCATCAGTCAGTGGACACTTGGGCTCTTTCCATAATTTGGCTATTGTTGATAGTGCTGCTATAAACATTGGGGTGCATGTATCCCTTTGGATCAGTATTTTTGTATCCTTTGGGTAAAAATCTAGTAGTGCAATTGCTGGATCATAGGGTAGTTCTAGTTTTAACTTTTTGAGGAACCTCCATACTGTTTTCCAGAGTGGTTGTATCATTTTGCATTCTCACCAACAGTGTAAGGTTTCCCTTTCTCCACATCCTTGCCAACATCTGTTGTTTCCTATGTTACTAATATTAGCCATTCTGATTGGTGTGAGGTGATACCTCATTGTAGTTTTGATTTGTATTTCCCTGATTTTGAGCATCTTTTCATGTGTCTGTTGGCCATGTGTACATCTTCTTTGGGAAAATGTCTTCATGTCTTCTGCCCATTTCTTAACTGGATTATTTTTTGGGGTGTTGAGTTGTGTAAGTTTTTTTTTTTTTTTTTTTTAAGATTTTTATTTATTTATTTGACAGAGACACAGCGAGAGAGAGGGAACACAAGCAGGGGGAATGGGAGAGGGAGAAGCAGGCTTCCCGCTGAGCAGGGAGCCTGATGCGGGGCTCGATCCCAGGAGCCTGGGATCATGACCTGAGCCGAAGGCAGACGCTTAACGACTGAGCCATCCAGGTGCCCCAAATTGTGTAAGTTCTTTATAAATTTTGGATACCAACCCTTCATCAGATATATCATTTGCAAATATCTTCTCCGCTTCCAAATGCTGCCTTTTAATTTTGTTGTTTCCTTCTCTGTGCAGAAGCTTTTTATTTTGATGACGTCCCAATAGTTAACTTTAACTTTTGTTTCCCTTGCTTCCCTTGTCCCCGGAGATATATCTAGTAAGTTGCTACAGCTGATGTCAAAGAGGTTGTTGCCTGTGTTCTCTAGGATTTTGATGGTTTCTGGTTTCACATTTAGGTCTTTCATCCATTTTGAATTTATTTTTGTATATGGTATTAAGTGGTCCAGTTTCATTCTTTTACATGTTGTTGTCCAGTTTTCCCAACACCATTTCCTGGAGACTGTCTTTTTCTCATTGGGTATTTTTTCCCGCTTTGTCAAAGATTAGTCGACCATATAGTTGTGTGTCCATTTCTGGGTTTTCTAGTCTGTTTCATTGATCTGTGTGTTTGTGCCACTACCATACTGTCTTGATCACTACAACTTTGTAATACAACTTAAAGTCCAGAATTGTGATGCCACCAGCTTTGGTTTTCCTTTTCAACATTCCTTTGGCTATTCAGGGTCTTCTGTGGTTCCATACATATTTTAGAATTGTTTGTTCTAGCTCTGTGAAAAATGCTGGTGGTATTTTGATAGGGATTGCATGAAATTACATGTGTAGATTGCTTTGGGTAGTATAGACATTTTAACAGCATTTTTCTTCCAATCCATGAACATGTATTATTTTTCCATTTCTTTGTGTCCTCTTCAATTTCTTTCAAAAGTGTTCTATAGTTTTCAGAGTACAGATCTTTTACCTCTTTGGTTAGGTTTATTCGTATCTTATGGTTTTTGGTGCAATTGAAAATGGTATTGATTTTGCTGCTTCATTATTGGTGTATAGAAATGCAACAGATTTCTGCACATTGATTTTGTATCCTGCAACTTTACTGAATTCATGCATCAGTTCTAGCAATTTCTTGGTGGCATCTTCTAAATTGCATTGTAGTCAGAATTTGGTGTCCTATCAATTTTTGAAACTTGCCTTAGGGCCTAATAATTGCCAATTTTTATAAATGTCCCATATAAATACTGGACAAGAATGTGTGTGTATTCTGTTAGGGCACAGAGATCTACCTATGTCTATTATATCTTTTTTTTTTTTTTTTGAGTGAGTGCATGAGAATGGGGAGCGGCAGAGGGAGAGGGAGAGAGCATGGAGCCTGACATGGGGCTCGATCTCACTGAGCCACCCAGGTGCCCCTCTATTATATCAATCTTATTAAAATGTGTTATTAAATACATCTTTCACTTAATAATAAAGAAATTAGTTGAATTCTGCCATTGAGATGAAAACTTGTCAACCTGATTTCTCAGGATTTTTGCTTTTAACATAGGCTATTTTGGTATGTGCAGACAAGTTTAGAATTGTAAGTTAACTATTTGTATTCATCTTCTATTCTTTTTTTTTTTCCCAAAGATTTTATTTATTGACAGAGACAGTGAGATAGGGAACACAAGCAGGGAGTGGGAGAGGGAGAAACAGGCTTCCCGCTGAGCAGGGAGCCCGATGTGGGGCTTGATCCCAGGACCCAGGGATCATGACCTGAGCCGAAGGCAGACACTTAACTGAGCCACCCAGGCGCCCCTCAAAGTCTATTTTAATATTAATATAGATATAGCTATTTCAGCTTTCCTTTGATTAGTATCTTCTTGGTCTATTCCATCTTATTTTCAACATATCTGACTTTGCTTTTGGAATGTGCCTTGTAACCAGGATATAGCTGGATTTAAAAAAAAATCAAATTTGACCCTCTTTTACTAGAGAACTCTGTCCATTGTTACTGAGATATTCTACCATCTTTTCTTCTACAAAGACTTAAAAAATTTAATTTTCTCTTGTGTCTTCCACCCTCCCACACTCACCCTTTTTTTTTTTTTTTTTTAAAGATTTTATTTATTTATTTGAGAGAGAGAATGAGACAGAGAGAGAGAGCATGAGATGGAGGATCAGAGGGAGAAGCAGACTCCCTGCCGAGCAGGGAGCCCGATGCGGGACTCGATCCCGGGACTCCAGGATCATGACCTGAGCCGAAGGCAGTCGCTTAACCAACTGAGCCACCCAGGCGCCCATCCCACACTCACCCTTAACACTGACTCTCTATTTCCCTCCTCTACTTGGAATTTATGTTACATATTAGTAATGGTGCTATTACTATACTATTTCTACTAAACTCTCTTTTGGGGATTCTTATTTCTAGAGCAATGGATAAAGATAAAATATATTTTGGCTTTTAAAAGATTCTTCCTAGCTATAGAATGTCCTACAGTTTTAGCATACACTCCATACTTGAATACATTAATACAAACTACCTAGTAAAATGTTTAGAAATAAAAATGGTTTTATGGTCTAAACGTTACCAGCCTACTGTCTGAGGTTTTCTTCTGAATATAAGCCTTACACAAAGAACATTACACTTAAATTATCTCAACACAACTGTTTATCACAGGTCAAGAGATTTTATTTTTTTAAGAGGTTTTATATCAAGTGTCAAAATAGCAGAACTTTTCATTTAAAGCATACCTCAGTAAATCAATTTTTGTTTAAAATGGAAAGTTTATTTGCTCAGTACACCAAATAGGATGCAAGCACTGTCATGACAAATATACAGAAATATGCAGATCAACATAAAACAGTAATTTAGTTTAAATGAAGGGAAACCTTTTTAAATGTTATGACAACATACTCCCAAGAATCTTTTCTTCAGTTAATTTAACTATACATTTCAATAAAATAAAGGGTAATGGATTAAGTGGAAGTTAGCTTGTGAATTTTTCTTAAAAATAAAACCCCAACTCTATCAATCCATGCCAGTTAAACACTATAACTAAAATTTCCAAATAAGTGCAAAAGGAGATGAAGGAGTTAGTTACCTTTTTTGCTTGAACAGTCCAGAGGAAAATGGTTACTACAAATACAGCAGGCAAACTGTTAAGACTGACCGATCTAGAACATAGTGTTGTACTAAATTTCAGTCTCAAATTGTGCTAAATGCTCATCATTAATATGGCACATTTTGGTCCATGATATGGTTTAATGCCAAGACAGATCCCAATTTGTTACAGAAACACATACATTACTGTTGCTTTTTTTGTTTTGTTTTTAAATATATATATTTTAAAAAGCCAGGTATACTTCCACATACAAAGGCAGGGTTTTCCCAGGAGGAATTTACAGGAAGTAGTCTGGGGTGCGCCGGGTAACATGAGGCTCTCCACGACGAGGTGCTGGGTCAAACTGAAGGCTATAAATGGCGAAAAAGAAAGCAAATAGTTAAAGGATTTGAATTTGCAAGCAAATGAATAAATAAGAAGACATAGTAGTAGAAGGAGCAGTATTGATTTCCCACTTTTACTATGTTTAGGACTGGAATAATCCATGGCAAGTCACTGCAGGTGCGTTCTTCCATAAAACTATCTCACAGAGCTACGGTGAAAATTGAAGCAGACAAAATGTCTGGTTCGGTGCCTGGCATAAAAGATTTGCAATATAATTATCAGCTGAATGAAAGTTGTAAGAATGGATGTTTGTTTTGCTCTAGATTTTAGGGGAAAGCATTTAGTCTTTCATGATTAAGAATGACATTAGGGGCACCTGGGTGGCTCAGTCGGTAAAGTGCCTTTGGCTCAGGTCCTGGGATGGAGCCCATGTCGAGCTCCCCACTTGGCATGGAATCTTCTTGTTCCTCTTCCTCTGCCCCTCCTGCTCATGCTCTCTCTTAAATAAACTTTTTTTTTTTTTAAAGATTTTATTTATTTATTTGACAGAGAGAGACACAGCGAAAGAAGGAACACAAGCAGGGGGAGTGGGAGAGGGAGAAGCAGGCTTCCCACAGAACAGGGAGCCCGATGTGGGGCTCGATCCCAGGACCCTGAGATCATGACCCGAGCCAAAGGCAGACACTCAACCGACTGAGCCACCCAGGCGCCCCTTAAATAAATAAAATCTTAAAAAAAAAAAATGGGTGTTAGCTGTGGAGTTTCTGCAGATGACCTTTATCAGGAAGAGGAAGTTCTCTTGACTAGTTTGCTGAGTATTTTTATTATGAAAGTGTGCTGGGGGGCGCCTGGGTGGCTCAGTTGGTTAAGCGACTGCCTTCAGCTCAGGTCATGATCCTGGAGTCCCGGGATCGAGTCCCACATCGGGCTCCCTGCTCGGCGGGGGGTCTGCTTCTCCCTCTGATCCTCTTCCCTCTCATGCTCTCGGTCTCTCAAATAAATAAATAAAATCTTAAAAAAAAAAAAAAAGTGTGCTGGATTTTGACAAATGTTTTTCCTGGCTTAACTGAGATGAACAAGTGCTTTTTTTGTCCAATGGATTATTGCTTTGATTTTTCATATTTTGAACCAACTTTGCCTTCCTGGGATAAATCACAGTTGGTCACTGTGTATAATCCTGTTTGTATATTACTAGATTCAGTTTGCTAATATTTTGTTGCAGATTTTTGCAATTCTATAAGCATAAAGAGTATTGGTCTGTAGTTTTCTTAAATTATCTTTGATTTTGGTATTAGGGTAATACAGACTTCAAAGAATACATTGGGAAATGATCCCTCCTATTCTATTCTTAGTTTCTGTGAAAAACTGGTGTTAATTCCTTTTTAAACTTTTAGTCATTTCATCAGTGAAGCCCACCGGGCTTGGGGGCTTTTCTTTGTAGGAAGTTTTAAAATATTAATTCAACTTTTTCACTTGTTACAGGTCTATTCACATTTTCTGTGTCAATTTTGGCAGTTTGTCTTCCTAGGAATTTGTCCATTTTATCCAAGTTCCCTAGTTTGTTGCCGTACACTTATTCATTATATTCCCTTGTAATTCTTTTTATTTCAATAAGGTCTGTAGTGATTTTGGTAATGTGAATCTTCACTCATTTTTGTTTGGCCAGTCTAGTTAAGACTTTTCAATTTTGTTGAAAAGAACCAACTCTGATTTTGATTATTTTTCCATTTCATTGATTTCCTTTTTATTTCCTTCCGTATGTTTGCACTGGGGTTTAGGTTGCTCTTCTTTTTCTAGGGTCCTTAAAATGTTAGGTTACTGACTTGAGATCTTTCTAAAAATCTGATTTTTAATACAGGCACTTACAGTTATATATTTCCCTGCAAACACTGCTTTCATTGTATCACATAAGTTTTGGCACATTCTGTTTTCATTTTTATTCATCTCAAAGTATTTTCTAATTTCCCTTATGATTTATTCTTTGATTCAGGTCATTTAGGAGTATGTTAATTTCCACATATTTATACATTTTCCAGTTTTCCTTCTATTCTGATTTCTAATTTCATTCCATTGTGTTTGGAGAACATATTTTGTATGACTTCAATATTCTTTTTTTTAAAGGAGGAGCAGAAGGAGAGAGAGAATCTTAAGCAGGCTCCATGCCCAGTGCAGAGCCTGACATGGGGCTTGATCTCATGACCCTGAGGATCATGATCTGAGCTGAAATCAAGAGTTGGACACTTAACTGACTGAGCCACCCAGACACCCCTCAATAGTTTTAAGTTTACTGAGGCTTGGGTTTATAGCCCAGCATATAGTCAATCTTAGAGAATGTTCCATGTGCATTTGACAAAACTACTCTGCTACTATTGGGTGGAATGTTCCATAAATGTTAAGTTATAGTACTTCTCAAGTCTTCTATGTCATTGGTGATATTCTGCCTAGTTCTATTATTGAAAGTAGCATAATAAAGTCTCCAACTGAGGCGCCTGGGTGGCTCAGCTGTTTAAGCGACCGCCTTCAGCTCAGGTCATGATCCCAGGGTCCTGGGATCGAGCCCCGCATCGGGCTCCCTGCTCTGCGGGAAGCCTGCTTCTCCCTCTCCCACTCCCTCTGCTTGTGTTCCCTCTCTCGCTGTGTCTCTCTCTGTCAAATAAATAAATAAAATCTTAAAAAAAAAAAAAAAAAGTCTCCAACTACTGTTCAACTGTCTATTTCTCCCTTCAATTCTGTTCATTTGTGTTATGTTTATAACTGGTATATTCTCCTAATGCTTTGACTCTTTCATCATTGTGAAATGTCTTTATGTCTAATAAACATTTTTATTTTGAAATCTATTTTGTCTATTAGTATAACCAGTTCAAGTCATGTGGTTGCTGTTAGCATGGTTATCTTTTTCACCTAATTTACTTTCAACCCTTTTGTTTTTAATCTAAATTATGCTTTCTGTAGATATCATAAAGCTGGATCTTTAAAAACAAAAAATCTGACAAATTTTGCCTTCTGATTGCATTACTTAAACCACTCACATTTAATATTGATATGACTGGCTTTATACCTGCCATTTACTTGTTTTGTTTCTTGGTTCCCACTTTAACTGGTTTTTTATTAAAAGCATATTTTCTAGTGCACCTTTTAATTCCTTTAATAACTTGTTATTTTTCCTAAATTATTTTATTACTGATTGCTTGAAATCTTACAATACACAACTTACAGAATTCTGATTTATAAATTCTAGTCAATTAAGAGAAATTAATTCCTATATAGTAAGCGCCTTTCCATTTCCTTCTTTTGCTACTGATGTTAAAATCCCCAAAATGCATTGTTATAATTACTATTTCATACGATGTCATGCCCTTAAAGCTGAGAAAGGAGAGCAAGTGTGTATAGATTTTGTTATATTAACCTTCTCATTTTTATTTTCTTCATATTCTTCTTTTGGATTCAAGTTATTAGTTAGGAAACACACATACATGACAAATCGTAAATGACAGTATAAATGCATCTTCTTAACTGATTTAAAAACCAGTGCAAAAACAATATGGATGTATTTGTAGTACAGCTGAATTTTTAAGAAATGTAACAGACAAAAGAAGAGCCAAGAAAAGCCTTCCTGGGATCACAGTCAACACGGGGAGACAAGGCGACTGTGCACATAGCTATACCCACACAGCAACAATTAGAGTAGCAGTTGGGGCATTCTTGAAAACATTCCCAAGCCACACACAGACTATGCTGGGTCAAATAGTTTACCTCCAAAATTCATGTCCGTTCAGAACCTCAGAATGTGACACTATTTGGTCTTTGCAGATGTTATTAGTTAAGGTGAGGTCATACTGGATTAGGCTGAGCCCTAAATTCAATCTGGTGGTATTCTTTTCTTTCCTTTTTTTTTTTTTTTCTGAGAGAGGATGAGAGCAGGGAGGGGCAGAGGGAGAATAAGAGAGAGAATCTCAAGCAGGCTCCAGGCTCAGCATGGAGCCCAACCTTACGACCCTGAGATCATGACCTGAGCCAAAATCAAGAGTCAGATGCTCAACCAACTGAGCCACCCAGGTGGCCCATCAATCTGATGGTATCTTTATTAAAGAAACAGACACACAGGGGAGAGTGCCATGTGAAGACAGAGACTGGGGTGATGCATCTATAAATCAAAGATTGTAGGAGCCACCAGAAGCTAGGGAGAGGCAAGAAAGGATCCTCCTCTAGAGCTTTTACAACATCATCCTGCCAACACCCTGATTTCAAATTTCTAGCCTCCACAAACGTGAGAATAAATTCCGTTAAGGCACCCACTTTGTGGTAATCTGTTACAGCAGCCCTAGGAAACTAATACACAGATTAATCAACAAAAGGGTATATAACCCTCAATGATACCAGAGCTTTAAACACAATCTCTAATCAAATACTGGCTGATCAAGTTACTCTTTGACCCAGGAGCAACTCCTAGGAAGCCAGGCTTAAAACCCCAATCACATACATCTCTGACAGTCTGGGAAATGACACTACGTGCATCCTTAAGGTTGCACTCTCTCAGGACGAATCAAACAAGGAAAATCCAAGGTACTAGTGTGCTTGGTTGAACTGTGAGCCAAAATATAAATTCTTTCAACTCTGATAGCAACTTCTTAGCCACAGACATTCCCAGTGATCTTACTGGATTAGGATGAGCCCTAAAATTTCAATGACCAAGGAGGCTTGAGCACAACCTCTGAACAATGAGTGGCTTGTGCCCACCCAGAGGGAACCTCTAAATAACACTGTTGTTTGGTTAACAAAGGCTTAGCCATTAAACCCAGGAAAATATCTGAGCAGGGCCCAAGGTAGAATGACTGTGGAGTAGTTTCTGAACAAGGGACGTGGAAAGACGGGGAGGGAAGAGGTTATGGCTCAAATTCCACAGATTCTGGCTATTACTGAAATTTAGTACATTTTCTAAAATGTTTCTCCATGGGCTGTATGCATTTTGGACAATATTCAAAAACCTACAATAACTGTTTAAAATAACCTTCCAGTTAAATGACTGTTTCTGTTGGGAAGAGGGTTTGCCACGTTCCTCATTCTAGTATTCCAGAAGCAGAAATCCTCTAATTTTAATAAACTACATTTAAAATTTTCTTTCTAAAAGCAATTATATACAATTTAAAAATTTTTCAGTTACTTACAAGGAGTATTTTAAAGTGTCATCTAATTCCATGATAGCAGCCTGGTTCCCACAACGGTAACAGTAATTGGGTGCACTGAAAATGGTAACCACATTCCGATCATGACACCAATTGTATCCCTGCAGCATTAAAAAAAAACCCAAAAAATAACACTTCACTATAAAATTATAATCTTGACATGGGTCCGTTTAGAAAACTACATTCAAAAATTACAGATATTCTTGGTGGAAATGTCGTTTTCTCTGCTCCCTTATATGGTATCCATCCTTAACTCTGGGCACCTGCACGGAATACTCCACTGCTGGGCCCAGGGTACTGTGCCACGGAGCTCAAGAACGGCATCGTTCTATTTACATCTGTGCTTTGGCTCTTGGCTCAGATATGTATTAAAATTTCTCCCACAACGATGGAAGATTTCTTAGTTTTTCCTTCTATCAGTTATTGCTTTCTATATTTTGAATCTATTACTAGGTAAACACAAGCTCAATTATTTCTTCCCTAGAGAACTGGGCCAGTTTTCATCAATAATGACCTTTTATTTCTATATATACTTTTTAACTCAAAGGCTATTATGATGCACATTATTAGCTGTATTTTGGGTAATTCTCTAATTGATATATCAACATACCGTTTTCCCTCTACTTCTAGTCTGTAGTGTCATTATTATGTTTTATTTTTAATTTTTATTTTTTTCATTAGGTTTTAGATTCCTCTCAAGTAGCAGCTGAATTTTGATTGTCTAATTCAGAGTCTCAGGATTTTAGGGACGTAAAAATTTTCATCCATTCACATTTGTTATGATTACTGACATGCTTAGGTTATCTTTACCATATGAATTTATATTCCTTGCTAACCATGTTCTCCCTCCTCCTGCCTCAACTGGGTTGAAGTTTTCTCTAACATCTTGAAACCACTCCCTGATTTAAAAGAATAAATTCTATTTATATTCCTTTAGTGTTTATAAAATAGTAACATCATGGTAGAGAACTCTGGCAGCCAGCAGCTTGACTAAGTGATTCAAGCAGAGCTTCCATGACCCTAACATGACGCACTGGAAAGCACGCCCCATCATGCTGTGGCAAGCCTGCCAGACATGCATACCCCAAGTCATAAGGCAACATCCATCAAACCTCAGGTGAAGGATACTTCTACAAAATGTAGTCTTTAAAAATGTAAAGATTATGCAAAACAAAGTCTGAGGAATTATTTCCACACCAAAGGAGACTGAATACAGCATGATCCTGGATGAGATTATACATGGACACACACGACTGAATTTTCCTATCAAGAACATTAGTGAGTTACTAAAAAATTCAAATGAAGTGTTTAGATCATAGTACTGTATCAGTGCAAATTCTGGACTGTGATAATTATACTGTAGTAACATTAAGAGAACATCTTTATTTTTGCAAAATATACATGGAAATTTGGAGGTAAAGGAGCACCATGTCTGCAACTGACATTCAAATATTTTAAAAGAAATGTGTATGGAGGAAGGGAAGCTGGAAGATATAGAATACTAAAATACGAAAATATATTTGAGGCATCAGTGTAGGATACAAGAGAATTTTTTGATAATATTTTTGAAACTTTCCTCTGTCTAAATTAATTTCCAAAGTGAGTTATAATTTTGCTCTGGCCAACTAGTACTTTCCCCTATTTGCTAAAACCAGCTCAATTTTTTCTCCTTTCATTTAGGTAATAGGGAGGAAATGTTTCATGAAGCCTTATAACAGAGATATATATTTATTAGAAATAAAGATCATCAATAAAGAAAACACTTCTTCCATTTAAAAAAAAAACCAAAACAAAACATCATCCTGTGGGAAAAAGACGTACCTCCATTACAAGTTGGTGAGCTCGAGAAACCAGTGTGAGACCATTGGCATGGTTAAATGTTTCAGAAATGTCCTGTCCAAATGTGTAGCCAGCACCACGTGGTGAGATACCCCACCCACCACGATCATCTGGATCTGACCACAACAGATCACACATTGGGCCCTGGCCAAGAAAATTAAGTACATGTTATTTCATTTAGCTTTACCACAATGTGGTTATATTTCTTTGTTTTTAAAATTAAAACCAAGTTTACCTCGTGTGGAACTTCTTGTAAACGATCCAAAGCTCTTATATGATCCAGTGTATCTATGGATGGAGAGAGGCCACCGTGGAGGCAGAATATCTGTTTGTGAATTAAAAAAAAAAGAAAAAAAAAGTTTTATTAAATGCTGAAAGTTAGTGGAGAGTAAATAAATAATGGTTACAAAATGTAAGTCCTAATAGCTCTTCTTTTCAAAGTAAAATTTAATAATATTCACTGTGGAAAATTTATAAAATACAATGGAAAAGGAAACAAAAATCAATTAGAGAGCTGATACTTTAAAATATTTCTTTTTTCCTTATAATCAATCCTAAGTATTTTGTATAGTATTTTTTCCCCTTCTCTAGCAAATGGGACCTCCATTCTTGTGACTCACCATTACATTTTCTGCTAACATATATAATTTTTTTGTTTCTCTTACAGCAAGGACAGTACCATTCCTGTTATTGGCTCCAATAGTTTTTCAGCTTTCGTAAGAGTTCTCTGAGTACAGAATCATGTTGTTAGCAAAAATATTTAATTTCTTCTCCATGTTTATACCCTTTAATTCTTTTTAATACTCAGTGCACTGGCTAGGATTTCCAAAAAATCCTTGAAAATAAAATTTTTCAGTCTGTTTTTGGTAAAATCTCTATTCCCACACCCATCCACTAGGGATTTTGTATCAGAGAGAATAGTAATACAAGTTTTAGAGGGCATTTTTCTCCCAATTTTGAAGAGATTTCTGATGTTTTGCTGATTAAGTATAGCCAGTATAAGTTTCTTTATTCAATTAATGTTATTTTATTTTACTACTTAAAAACTGAGTTTTAATTTTTGGTGCTTGCCATATCTGGTTTGGTATTGAGGTTATACTAACTTCACAGAATAAATTTTGAAGCTCTTCATCTTTTCCTAAGCTCTAGAACACAGAAATTCTATGTATGTTCCTTAAAGGTTTGGTAGAATTTGCCTAGAAAACTATCCAGACCTGGTTACTTTTCCAATTTCTTCTAAGTTTGGTAGTCTATTTACATTGGCCTAATTTCTTCAAAAACTATTTTGCTGTAGTAAATTTCATCTTTCCAAGTGCACCAGAATAAAGCTGTACCCTATGTTATTGTGATACACAAGCACATCCATATTGATAGTCATGCCGTATTTCTCATTCCTAGTGATTTTTTGGTATCCATTTGTGGTTTTTTTTTTTTTTTAAAGATTTATTTATTTGGGGGGTGGGGGAGGTGCAGAGGGAAAGAGAGAATCCTAAAGCAGATTCCCCACTGAGCTGGGAGCCTAACTCGGGGACTTGATCCCAGGACCCTGAGATCATGACCTGAGCCAAAATCAAGAACTGGATGCTTAAACGACTGAGCCACCCAGGGACCCCTGCATGTCTGCTTTTATCTTTAATCCTTTAAGTTTATTTTACTATGGTTTCTTTGAGTTAAATGTTTATTTCACATTTCCTTTAATTTTTCTACAAAATGAATGGGAGACTATGAATTTCCTTGTGTTTTATCCCTGTTTACATCCAAAAATTTTGGTTTACATCATACTCCCACTGTCATTTAGAAATAATTTGTGAACTCTTGAAGTCCACATTGTTTTCTTTCATTTTAGCCAAGTCTAGGCAAAATACTGTCCTTTGAAATTAATTACTGCAGTGTCCAATATCACGCCTGGGAAAAACGTGGACTGTCAGGACCACAAAGAAAAGGCTACAACCAAATTATGAGTGGATCTATTATGCCCATGACAATTCTAGGCTTTTATACAGTTTAGGAACTGTAGACTTGTACCACATATTATTTATTTTTTGGTACTGTATGTTTCATATTTAAAGTTAAATCAGTTCATGCTCACAGTGATTATCTCTTAGAAACTAGGATAATAGAAACTTGCACATTTTTCTTATATTTTGAATGTTTTACAGCGTGTCTATAATACTCATTACAGGTGGAAATAAAGCATGCACTTCTTAATGAAGATGTAATACACAATATTGCTGCTTGTAACTACCATGAAAATAGGAATACAAAGTTATTAATGGTAACCAGCAAACACTGTGTATATGTATGGAGCTAGTTTTAAAAAAAACAGCTTTGCTTTACTAGTATTGTACTTCAGGGTCTTAAGCATTTATTTATGATATTTGTCTATAACAGAAAAAGCGTATTGGCAAATTCTTCGGCAAAAATATTTACACACATATCTGAGAACAACAGGGAAATCTGCTGGTCACAATGTGCATAAAACTTAACCTTAAAAAAAAAAAAAAAAAACTTAACCTAATTCTCTATTCTGAAATTTTAATTATAAGGAAAAGAGGCAGAAAAGGCCAAGGAGATGTGGAAATCATGTCATGTAAATCTAAACCCTAACTTGCTAATAGAAAATCTTTTCTTACTTTTATTCCTCCCCCACCCACCATAGAAGCACATACACACCTGTCCATCTACTAAAGCTGTAAGTGGAAGATAATCAAATAGATCTGTAAAATATTTCCAAACATTGGCATTTCCATACTTTCGTAGACATTCATCATAAAAGCCATATACTTGGGTAATTTGTCGGCTTTCGTGATTTCCTCTCAATATTGTAATGCGTTCTGGATAACGCACCTGCAGGAAAAGCAAAAGAAATGCATGGTACAAAGCATATTTTTACTAGTGTTATGTTAAGCACATTAACTTCTGACCCATTTCTTTAAATGGTTCTTTTGTGTGCTGTTGCATTAAATGCTAATTCTTATTCAGAATTAAAAATTTTCTCATTCACTGCTGACCGACCTTTGAAATATTTATATTCCTTCGTCTTCATTACTATTTATACCACCCTTATTGGAACCCTTACTAACTGATATCTATTTTATTATAATAAAATTGTATCTGATTCTTGGGTCTTTAATATCCTCTTCATCCTCAATCACCAGTCTTCTAGGTCTTTCCAGAACACTATGTCTTATTGCTGAATGGATACTGATGGTCAAAGATTTGGACCAGAGACAAACTCCTTTTTATACTAACTTCTCTCTCCCCCTTCAACTTTTATTTCCCACAGAAAGACTGTATTTGCTAACAAAAACAGGCCCTTGCCAAATCTGGGCAAGATTTCAAATGTATTTAGAGTTTCCTTTTCGTAACAAAACACAGAGACATACCTTACAGCATACTATTTAGTTAGGGATGTGTCTGATAGGAAGTATGAAAAAGCAGCAGATTCTGTTAACCAAATTAACCTAAAAGCTGCAAATGCATACTTCAATTTATACATATTTATTAACTATCCATATGTGCCCCAAATTAAGCTCACTGTTTAAAGCTAGGTGCCAGGTCCACATAAATGTAATACATGTGAAGTGATAAAAGATATGAATTGTGTGACAGAAAAAAAGACACAGGAATAAGAGACTTCTCAAGGCAAGAATTAAATTGACTGTTTATGAGGGATACCTGCTTAAGTAAAAAAATGGTTCCAAGACTTGAGCTGTGGACTACCTAAGGGAGTGATTTACCAGAAGTAGGCAGGACACACTAAATGTTTAATTTTCATTTCTCTCTCTTTTACAAGATGTAAAACCAACTATTATATTTTAAGGGGCTATAAACTGAATGGATAAAATATAACAGAAGATATGCAATATTGCCATCTTCCCCTTTTGCAGGTTTAAAGGTTGAAAAAAAACCAACTGAATTTCATTCATCATACCTTTAATGCCACAAGAAGAGTCACAGTCTCCACTGAGTAATAGCCTCTGTCTACATAGTCGCCCATGAATAGATAGTTTGTATCTGGTGATTTTCCACCAATTCTAAAGAGTTCCATAAGATCATGGAATTGACCATGCACATCTCCACACACGGTAACAGGACAACGAACCTCTTGCACATTTGATTCTTTTGTTAAAATTTCCTTAGCCTGTTAAAAAAAGAAATGAAATTAAAAGCATCATTTCTTGCATATTAAAAGAAAATATTGGGGAAAAAAAGATGAAATGAACCTTAGAAAATCATAAAACTAAAACGACAAGAGATACCAAGTTACATCTACTAGGACAGCTAAATTTAAAAGGTAACAAATGTTTCTGAGGATGTGAAGAAATTGGAACTCTCACACACTGTTGGTGGGAACGTAAAGTGGTACAGCTGCCGTGGAAAACAGTCTGGCAGTTCCTCAAAACATTAAACATAGAATTACCATGTGATCCAGCAATTCTGTTCCTAGATATATGTTTAAGAGAAATGAAAACTCAAGTTTACACATGTTCATAGCAGCTTTATTCATAATAGCTAAAAAGTGGAAACTACCCAAATGTCCAATTAAGTGATGAGGGGATAAATAAAATGTGGTGTTACTCGTTCAACGGAGTATTATTCAGCAATAAAAAGTACTGATACATGCCACAACTCTGAACACACTGTTAAGACCGTCACAAATGGCCATATATGACTCCATTTACGTGAAGTGTCCAGAGAGACAAATATAGAGAGACAGAAAGCTTAGTGGTTGCCTAGGGCTGAGAGGACTGGAGGATAAAAGCTAAGAGGTACAGGGCGCCTGGGTGGCTCAGTTGGTTAAGCGACTGCCTTCGGCTCAGGTCATGATCCTGGAGTCCCGGGATGGAGTCCCGCATCGGACTCAGGGAGTCTGCTTCTCCCTCTGATCCTCCCCCCTCTCATGCCTAACTCTCTGTCTCATTCTCTCTCTCAAATAAATAAATAAAATCTTTAAAAAAAAAAAAAGCTAAGAGGTACAGGGGTTCCTTCTGTGGGTAATGAAAATGTTCTAATATTGTGGTGATGGATGTACATTATCTGACTATACTAAAAGCCAGGGAGCCGTATACTCTACATGAATGCATTGCATTCATTAGGAATATATCAATAGAAATTCTATCTCAAAAGCTGTGTTTTGGGGGCACTTGGGTGGTTCAGTCGGTTAAGCATCCAACTTGATCTCAGCTCAGGTTCTGATTTCAGGGTTGTGCGTTCAAGCCCTGTGCTGGGCTCCACGTTGGGCATGGAGCCTACTTAAAAACAAAACTTTTTTTTCCCCAACAAATAATCTTATTTGCGGGGCGCCTGGGTGGCTCAGTTGGTTAAGTGACTGCCTTCGGCTCGGGTCATGATCCCGGAGTCCCTGGATCGAGTCCTGCGTCGGGCTCCCTGCTCGGCGGGGAGTCTGCTTTTCCCTCTGACCCTCCCCCCTCTCATGTGCTCTCTCTCATTCTCTCTCTCACAAGTAAATAAATAAAATCTTTAAAAATAATAATAAAAAAATAATCTTATTTGCATTTTTAAAAAGGTTAATAAAAGTTAGAAATCAGTTATTCAAATTTTTTGGTAAACAGACACCTTCCTACCAATTCATAGGCTAACCTTCAATTTCCTTATTCCAACTATTTTATATATTAGTCAAATTAACATATACCATTGGAGGCCCTGAAGGACAGAATTTATATATAAACAATGGCAAATTAAACAAATGGACTAAATTCAAGTTCATTACACCTCACCTACCCAGCAACTTTGTCTAATAGAAAGAGCCCAGAATCAGAGAAAATTAAAAAAGGCCTCTGAAGTAATAAAACAGATTATGATAAAAATATACGTACCTCCCCACCAATCTGCCAGAAGTCTCTTAGGTCTTCTTCTGGCCCTATTGTTATGTGCAAAATTCTAATAAGCTACTTATAGTTTCCAGATCCACAGCAGATTAGGAACAGAAAACCAAAAGAACAAGAGGTAGGAACTGGGACCAAGAGTAAGAAACAGCCTGAGAGTGAGGGTGATGGTAGAGAAAATGACATGGCAACAGAAGTCAAACACTAAGGATGAAACTTAGAGTAGGACCCGGTAGAGGAGAGCTGAGACTGGTAGGAGAGTAGAATTTTAGGGACATTTCTCTGCCTTGCCAGATGGGATCATCTAAAGAGCATTTAAAAACATGAATTTTGAGTTTCTATACATAAGTTCCTATTGCTTGCATCTCTGTCAACAGACTTTAACATTCTTGCTAATGGGTGTGAAACAGTATCTTTTAATTTGCACCTCTAATAGGTATACTTTTTTTTAAAAAGCAGCTTTTTAGGTTTATTGGGTGTGTGTGTGTGTGTGAAAGGTTTATTGGGGTGTGTGTGTGTGTGTGTGTGTGTGTGTGTGTGAGAAATGCCTAACTCACAAAATTAGGCTTTCTATTTGGTTGTTTATACTTTCCCTATAGACTGTACTGATTTTTGCTCTTTATGGTCTGTGCTGCTTGGGTCTTGTTTTAGAAATTGTTCTCCTGGGGCGCCTGGGTGGCTCAGTCGCTAAGTGTCTGCCTTTGGCTCAGGACATGATCTCTGGGTTCTGGGAAGGAGCCCTGCATGGGGCACCCTGCTTCGCTGGGAGTCTGCTTCTCATGCTCCCTGTCCGTCCCCCAACCCTTGTGTGCACTCTCTATGTCTCGGTCTCAAATAAAGAAATAAAATCTTTAAAAAAAAAATTGTTCACACAGAGGTCAAAAAAGGCATTCCTGCATTTTTATTCCAGTTTTGTTTTTCACACTTAACACGTCTTTAATTCAGCTGGAATTTGTTATATGATACAATGTAGGGTTTCATTTTTTTAAAAAGATTTTATTTTTAAGTAATCTCTACACCCAATGGGGGCTTGAATTTACAACTCCGAGATCAAGAGTCCCATGCTCTCTGACTGAGCCAGGCAGGTGCCCTGTGATTCATTTTTACTTTATTTTTCCTAATGGCTAGTAGCTGGCCTAGCATTATTTATTTATTTATAATAGTGCCATCCTTTTGTAAAGACCCACGTTCTGTTTTCTGCTTTCTTACCTGCACTGGAAACAACCCTGGACACCCTCCCAGATTCCCTTATAATTCTTTTCCTGAAGACGCTGCCTGTCTTTTGATCTGTACTGCTGTCATCACGGATGGTGCCCTGAGCTGGCCAGAATCTAAGCTGAACTTGTGGACCTGCCTGGCCCTCCCTCTGAGCCCTAACTCTGCTTTTGCTGCTCCTCTATTTCCAGACGCGGATGGAATGCCACATGGTGGGATGGGGGGTCTGGCTTCTTGAGCAGGGGCTGAAGGAGGGATGTGCAATCTGGAAATAGGTAGGAGTCACCTTGACTAGTGGCGGAGAGAGAATGAAGGCAACAGGGAAAAACCGCCAGCCTGGTTCTTCCTTTCATGACCTCTCCGAGGTATTTGTCTGGATTCGGCAGAAGCCCCACCTCCCAAGGTAATCCATCCTGTATCACCCTGCTTCATAGCTTTCTCGCCTGATTTTTTTGCCTCCCCCTTATCTAGCTGGGCTTGCACAGTCCCTGAATGAAGTGTCAGCATCTTAATCCTTGCCTCAGATCCCCTTCTCACTGCTCTACTGCCCGTGTCAATAAAAGTCTGAGTTAATTACTATGAGAAACCAGGGTAACAGGGAAGTGAGGCTCCCTTCTTTATTCCTTTTATTCAAAACTATCTATTTTTGATCCCTTCATTAAGCCTGCCATATGAATTTTAAAACTAATTTTGTCAAAGCCTATTAAAACTTTGTTGAGACTTTTGACTCAAATTGCATTGAACTTATATGTATTTGTAGTCATCTTTAGAATACTGTCTTTCCAATGATGAATATGGTATTACACATTTAGATTTCCTTTATTCTTCAATTTCTTAATTGTCTAATAATGTCTACTCGTTGCTATCAGATGTAATCCGAAGTAATTTATATTTGATACTATTCTGGGACTTTAAAAATATCTCTTACGCCAGATTTTTAGGAATACTTAAAACTTTATATATAGAGTCTCTTGGATTTTTCATATATACTACAGAATGACAATTCTGTTTTTTTCCCTTTATAAATCTTAACAATTACTAATGTCATAGTCTGTTTGGCCTGCTCTAACAAAAATGCCATAGATTGGGTAGCTCAGGAACAACAGAAATTTATTCCTCACAATTCTGGAAGTCTAAGATCAAGATTTCCTGAAACTTAGTAAGATCAAACTCCTTCAAACTATTATTAAGTCATAATTTCTTAAGGTAGGAGAAATTTTAAGGTGATGGGGATTAAGAAGTACACTTGTGATGAGCACCAGGTGATGTATGGAGTGTTGAATCACTATACTGTACACCTGAAACTAATATAACACTGTATGTTAAACTGGAACTTAAAATTTAAAAAAATTAAAAAAATTTTTTGAGGGCGGGCGGGAGGTGGGGCAGAGGAAGAGGGAAAGAGAATCTTAAGCAGGCTCCACACCCTGCATGACGCCCAATGTGGGGTGCAATCTTAAAACCCTGAGCTCATGACCTGAGCCAAAATCAGATGCCTAACTGGCTGAGCCACCCAGGTGCCCTTTCTTTTTTGTTGTCACCCGCATTCCTTGTAATTATCTTAAGTCTTAACTTTCGAGGCAGTTAGATTTTTTTTCTGCTACATCTAGTCTGCTTTTCTTGTTACTACTACCAGTTTTGCCCTCAATTTGTTTCCTACATATTCAGCTCATGCTATGCTTTTGTTTTCAATCTTATTTAATCCACATCATAGTGAACTGTTTTATAACTTGGGCACATCTGGATAATTTCTTTCTGTTCCTTAGGATAAGGTCTGCTTTTTAAATTTTGTGTTCTTTGTATATTTCCCAAGCAGTGTTTCTTCCTTGCTTGCTGTTATTTGCTTGCCATGCTGTTCTCACTCTGTTGCTGAGCTATCAGTTGAAACCTTCTATTTACGCCAACATATTGTGCGGCATTTATTAACTCCCACTCTACCACATGTGAGACTGGTTTGTTTTCCCCCAAAGAACCACAGGTTTAAAGTCAAGGTAGTTAATTTCAATTCTTTTTTTTTAGCCAAGAGATGGGGTGAGAGGGCTCACAAGGGAGAGTATGGGGTCTAGAATACCTATAAACTGTATTCACTTCTGAAGATTTTTAAGGCTCACTCCATTCTTAGAGGGGAATACTCTCAGACCTTGGACATGTTCCCCAATCAATGTGTTGTCTTAGTTTGGGCAGCCTGATGCATTTATTTCTGTCCCTGTCGGATAGCCATTTCCACTATTTCTCAGACAAAAGAGGAATGAGCTCAAGATCCCATTTAGCTGTCTCCTTTCAGACATACTGGGATATCAGAAAAAACCCCTCTGGGTTTTGCTGGCTCACCCACATGGCTTGGAGTGGCAGGGTATAGTGAGGAGTGGTACCTCATTGTGTCACTCAGTGATCCCAGCCCTGGGCTGTGCCTCTTTTCAGTTATTGATTATTTCCTGTCGTTTAACTTTTTCCTGTTGTTCATGTCATTAACAACATTAACAGAAAAAAACAACAGGTAATTACCCATTTTCCTCGGTGTTGGCCAGACCACATCTGGAGTAACCTGATGCATTAGGTGGTGAATAAAGAGGGGCAGGGACTACAAAAATATACTTCTTTTCCATTCATGAGGTTGGCAAAAATGACATTTACCCACTGTTAGCAAGGTTATTCTCTATTTTTTTTTTAAGCAAGGCTATTCTCATACCCTACCGGTGAGAACGCACATTTATACATCTTCTTTGGAAAACAACTGACAGTAGCTAACAAAATGTAAAGTGATCTGAGGCGAAGACTGCTGAACCTCAATATCTACTCTCCTCTTCCTTCTCCACAATTAATCTAATTGTACTCAAGGCAGCCATAACAAATACCACAGCCTAGGTGGCTTTCAACAACATAAACTGCTTCCTCACAGTTCTGAAGGTTGGAAAGTCCAACATCAAGGTGCCACCTGACTCGATTCCGGGTGCGGACCCTCACCCTGTTCTGCAGAGGCACGCCTTCTGCACCTCACATGGGAGTGTGTGAGAGACAGACATCATCTCTTTAGTGTCTCTTCTGATAAGGGCACTAATCCCATTCGTGGGAGCTTGACCCTCCTGACCACAAACTACCTCTCAAAGGCCCCACCTCCAAATACCACCACATTGGTAATTAGGCTTCATATATAAATTTTGGGAGGACACAAATATTCAGTCCGTGGCACCAGCCTCTCATGCAGCTACCAATGGCCACGAGACTAAGTTCTGGTCAGTGAGATGTAAGGAGTGTTACGTGGGAACCAGAAAGTTTCCTTAAGGAGGGGACATGCCCTTCAACACTCTCCATTCTGTTTCCTGGAATGTTTATGTGACAACGGCTGGAACTCCAGAAGCCACGTCGGACCACAAGGACCAGAGCAGAGCGCTGGAATATGTGGCAGGCTGAAAAAACACCCACAAAGATATATTCACTTCCTATCACCAAAACCTGTGTCTGTGACCTCACACAAAAAAGATGCGATTAAGGATTTTGACAGGAGCAGTTTATCCTAGATTATCTAGATTATCCTGACAGGCCCTAAATGAGGCAGAGGGGGTTTTGGGGGACACACACACACACACACACACAAGACAGAGTAAAGTGATGCGGCCAAGGAATGCCAGCAGTCACCAGAAGCTCTAAGAGGCAAAGGACAGACTGTCCCCAAGCTTCCAGAGGGTATGTGGCCCTGCTGACACCTTGATCTTGGACTTCTGGCCTCCAGAGCTGTGAGACAATATACACCCACGGTTTTAAGCCAGCCAGTTTGTAGTAATTTGTTGCAGCAACCACAGAAAAATAACACAGCAAGTGTCTGGTTTCCTAGCAACTCTGTAGAGCTACCATATCACCCCTGGAGTGCTTATCTCCGGATCTGCCTATACCTAAGAAAAATATAAAAACTGCTACTTTGGTTAAGCCCTTATTTTGGGTTTTCTGTTACACATATGAAACCTAATGCTGATATCTGATATAAAGGGCATTTGATATATAAATGAAAAAGGCAAGTCTAAAACTACTACATGATCACCTGTTAAGTAAGGAAAACTGTCTAGGAGTTCCACTCTAAGAAGCTACTCTACTAATTTTTAAATATGTTAGGTTCTCCAAATAGCTGGTTTAGATCACAGGGGCAAAATACTTATAGCACAGTCAGCCAAGTCCAGTGAAACCACTAATGCATCGGGGTGGTAAAGAACAAAGTCCTTAAGGAGTTTACAAAAGCCAAATCTCAAAGTCAACAGGATCCTAGTAAAACAGCTGAAGATTGAGAAAACAATCAGCAGAAGTCTTTCAAAAGCAACATAACCTCCTGCAATGGAATTACCAACTGGAAAAAAAGTCAATGGCAACAAGCTTAAAATGAGAAAATCATTGCCATTTACTTAGAGCAAGCAACAAGTAATTTGTTTTTCAAGTTAAACAGGAGTAAGTAACCAAAATTTTGCAGAAAGTGTTAAAGAGAATCCTCAAGTCATAGAACATTAAGAATTTAACAAGCTAATCACATGTAAAAATCCACCAAAGGAAACATTACCAAAAACAAAGGAAAAATTATTTAACATATAGTATCCTGTATGGGACAACATTCATCAGGCTGATAAACTGCTCACTTTGATGTACATCATACGTACACAGCAATCACCTGACACATCAAAATATTCCTGAATGTAATGTTCATGTGTACATGTAACAAACATTTGTAAAGTGTCTGTTGTAGGCCAGGCACCAGAGATAAAGAGAGGAACAGGTAAACTCTCTAGCATCAACAGGTTGGCTTAGATGGGCTCAACCAAACAAAATAAAAATTTCTGAGCCTCGGTGGCTCAGTTGGTTAAGCCGTCTGCCTTGAGCTCAGGTCATGATCCTGGGGTCCTGGGATTGAGCCCCACGTTGGGCTCCCTGCTCAGCAGGGAGCCTGCTTCTCCCTCTCCTCCCTGCTAGTGCTCTCTCTCACGATCTCTTTCTCTCAAATAAATAAAATCTTTAAAGAAAAAAAAAAATTCTGTATACAAAAAGAGATAAAGGAGAAGCCTGGGAAAATATTTATAGCACACAAGATAACAGAAACATACTGACATCTAGCATCTAAAGATATTTGTAGAATAAAGTATAGTATGTCTAAAAAAATCATTGGCAGTCAGTGTGTTAATATTAAGAGGTCACTTTTTTTTTTTTTAAAGATTTTATTTATTTGACAGAGAGACACAGCAGAGAGAGGGAACACAAGCAGGGGGAGTGGGAGAGGGAGAAGCAGGCTAGGAAGCCTGAGCAGGGAGCCTGATGCCGGGCTCAATCCCAGGACCCTGGGATCATGACCTGAGCCGAAGGCAGACGCTTAACAATTGAGGCATCCAGGCGCCCAAGAGGTCACATTTTTGAGAAACTATATGAGTATTTGGGATTATAAAGCTCTGATTTAGCCATCTTTGTTTCCATTGTTAAATGAAGAGGGCTTGTAATTATTTTTATACTTACGGACTTAAAATGTCATTTAAAGTTGTATTTTCCAGGCACCAGAGTGGCTCAGTCGGTTAAGCGTCTGCCTTTGGCTCAGGTCATGATCTCGGGGGTCCTGGGATCGAGCCGCACGTCAGGCTCTCTGCTCAACAAGAAGTCTGCTTCTCCCTCTGTGCTCTCCCACTCTCAAATAAATAAAATCTTTAAAAAAATATTTATATTCTCCTGTGTTATAACACCAAAAAGTTATTTTTAAGTCTAGGTAAGGAGAGTTTTGTAATATTGATGGTTTTAACAGTTCCAAGACTTGTAATATTGAGACTGTTGAAGAAACTTTTTTTGAAATTTGTTTTAATTGCCAATACAGTATCAATAATACAACCTACATAAAGAAAAGCTCTTTTCCACTGGTATTATACTTAATTAATGAGTCATTGAACATTACATCAAAAACTAATTATGTACTATACAGTGGCTAACTGAACATTAAAAAAAAAAAAGCTCTTTTCAGACCTTAAATTTTAAGAGTATAAAGGGGTCAGGAAACTAAAAAGCTTGAAAATTTCTGTATTAATGCCTCTGTTCTGTTGACCTACATGTAAGAGAGATCTTAATCTCAGGAAACAAACTGAGGGTTGCTGGAGTGGTGGGGGGTGGGAGGGATGGGGCTGGGTGATGGACATTGGGGAGGGTAGGTACTATGGTGAGCACTATGAATTGTGTAAGACTGATGAATCACAGACCTGTACCCCCGAAACAAATAATACATTATATGTGAATTAAAAAAATAATAAAAAAAAAAGATCATGTAAGGGTAAGCAGGTTCACATTTCTATAAAGACATGTATCCTATTCACGTCAACTTGTTTTCTACTAGTGTCCTATTACAGTAATCCAAAGTACTGTTAGAATATGTAAAACAAATCACAATGAAAGTTTGCATACATATGGTAGAAATCCAAAGTCTTTATCTCCAGATTCCTCTATGTCAGTTGGATGCACCTAGCTTTTAATTTGAAGTGACTCTAAGCAGTAGGGACAATGGCAAGTTCTATTCCAAAAGAGCTGTTCTCTGCAGCATTCTAAAACATTTCTGGGTATGATTTTTACTGTGGCTCCATGGGCTCTTAATTTCTGCAAAATTTCCAAGCTAGGTTCTTCAGCTTTCCTTTTGATTCTAGGCTACCAAATAGTCTTCTGTTTCTGCTTAAATTAGCCCAGTAGACCTTCCCAAGAGTTACAAACAACGTAGCCCATATTTTTTCTTCTCTTTGCCTATGGTTTCGTCAGAATGAGGTTATATATATAGAAGTCTTTCAGGAAATGGGGACTCTCCTCCTGGTTCAAATCTGTGTAGCCTTAAGACTTACATACTTTTCACTTTAGACAAGATTTAGACTTTTAGACAAGATATCTATTGGTCTGTAATTCTTTTTTTTTTTTTTTTTTTAATTTATTTGTGAGACAGAGAATGAGAGACCGAGAGCATGAGAGGGAGGAGGGTCAGAGGGAGAAGCAGACTCCCCGCTGAGCAGGGAGCCCGATGTGGGACTTGATCCCGGGACTCCAGGATCATGACCTGAGCCGAAGGCAGTCGCTTAACCAACTGAGCCACCCAGGTGCCCCTGGTCTGTAACTCTAAAATATGCAGTCCTGGGGTGCCTGGCTGGCTCCGTTGGAGGAGCACGTGACTCTTGATCTTGGGGGTTGTGAGTTTGAGCCCAATGGTGGGTGTAGAGATTACGCAAATAAATAAACTTTAAAAAACATGCAGTCTTACTTCCACATGTATAATCTGGAAACAGCTATTCTTTTCCAAACTGCAATTCTTTAAGGGTTGATTTTCAGCTGTGTGGTAAATATGTTATATTTATTTACTACTACATTACTGAAATTATCCTTTTCTGTGGGGGAGGCAGAGAAGACAAACTGCAGGCTTATTTTTCTCACATTAACAAGAAGCCTGGAGGCAGGCATCCCTGGGTTGGTGCATCTTCTCAAGGACCATCAGGACAGCATTCCTTCTGTCTTTCCAACTACCTTCCTTGTGACTCTCAGTAAACCTAACTGCCAACTCATGGTCACAAGAGGGTGGTACAGCTCTAGTCACTGCATCTGGTACCCTATTTCAGCAAGAAGGCAGAAAGGACAAAAGACCACAGAGTACATGCTAGCCTCGTCTATCCATCTTCTAAAACTCTCCCAGAAGCCTCACTCAGCCCCTCCTGCTACATCTCACTGGCAGCCGAGGTGCGCTCCCGCTGCGGTGCATCACCGGCACGTGACCAGAACGAAGGTGGAGGGTAGAAGGTACTCGCTGCAAGGTGTAATTCCAATGGCAACTGACGGAGATCCTAAATTATTAGTCCTCTAACACAGAGTCTGACAAATAGCTCAAAAATGTGTAAAATCACAAATGAAACAACTTTTTACCAAGTTTACTCCATAAGACAGTTTCCCAATTTTGTTCAGGAAAAAAACAATCTACTGAATAGCACAAATCAGTAGAAGGTTCAATTGGAGCTGATGTCTTCTATTTATTACTATTATTATTTTTTTAAAATCAACACTCAGCTGATGGTTCCAACTTTGAAAAGGAAATCTGCTTGATATGCAACCCCTATCATTTACTGCCTTACTTTAAATATAAAAATGAAAAGCACCAAAATACAAATATTCTCCAATTCAACTGTTCAAGGATATATGGTTACCTTAAACCAGCACAGATTTTACAAAACTATATGGATGGGTTAAGACAGGATATAGAATGTGTGTATGTTTCACAGTAATACGCCCTGGGCTTCTAACAACAGAGTAGTGAAGAAAGTACTTCTCAGGCCACTGTGATATCCATCCCACCCCCCAAATTTTTATCTCCACTGTACAGATCCCCTGATGTTTTTAAACATTTAGTTTTTTTTTTTTTAATGAAAGCTATCTGTATTTCAAAGATTTTATTTATTTGACAGAGAGAGACAGCGAGAGAGGGAACACAAGCAGGGGGAGTGGGAGACGGAGAAGCAGGCTTCCCGCTGAGCAGGGAGCCCGATGTGGGGCCCAATCCCAGGACCCTGGGATCATGACCTGAGCGGAGGGCAGACGCTTAACGACTGAGCCACCCAGGCACCCCTAAACATTTAGTTTTTAACTCACACCCTTTCTTCAGATTCCTGGCTCACCAAGCGATCATATTATTTTAAGATCACTTTGGATTGGGGCACCTGGGTGGCTCAGTCCATTAAGCGGCTGCCTTTGGCTCAGGTCATGATCCTGGGGTCTTGGGATCAAGCCCCACATCCGGCTCCCTGTTCAGCGGAGAGCCTGTTTCTCCCTCTCCATCTGCCTGCCACTCTGCCTGCTTGTGCTCTCTGTCAAATTAAATAAATAAAATCTTTAAAAAAAAAATCACTTTGGATTGCCTTCAGGGAAATGATGTGTCAGACTGGCAGAAGTATACACTTCACCTAATATTTAAAATTCTTAATGTAAAAATCTGTGTGTGTCAGGGGCCCCCCAAAACATCCCCAGGTTTGGTGGTGATTTGCAAATAAGACCAACAGAACTCAATACAGAGTCATACTCATGGTTATGATTTATTTCAACATAAGGATACAAAGTAAAATCAGAAAAGGGAAAAGGCACAGGAAAGCAAAGTCCTGAGTAAATCAGGTGCAAGCTTCCAAGAATCCTCTCCCCGGGGAGCCTCACAGTGCACTGAATGGCTGTAGCAATGAGTTGTGACAAGAAGTATGAAATGCTGTCTACCATGGAAACTCATTAGAGACTTAATGCCCAGGATTTGTAATTGGGAGCTGGTAACCTAAGTACCCTCTGCCTAGCATTTACCAAAGTGAGGAAAGCATGTGCTCAGCATAAATCATACTATTTGCATAACAGTTTAGGCACAGTGAGTCATTCTTAAGAGGGGATGGTGGGAACCCTCCCCAAATTCAAGTTCCCAGACACTGTCCAAGGGTGACCTTGAAATGAGGCCGTTCTACAGATAGTTGTCTCAGGACTGCTATGTCAACTCTTTTCTGTACACCTTGTGATTCTATATGGAACAGTCATGAGTGATTTTTAATGTTACTTAGCATCCACACTTTATCTCTAGGCTATAAGACCAAGTTTAAACATGTAAAGTGGACGACTGTGGGGATGGTAAATGCCACGTTGCAGGAAGCTGTTACTGTTACATGCAATGCGGTATACCTATCCATTCAATCTTGTTTCCTTTCTCACCCATTTAAGACATATTCTTTCTTGCTGCTATGAACCAAATCTATCTTAGGACGAGAACTGAGAAAACAAACATTTGGGAATGACATTCACAGAAAATAGGATAAACAAAGTATTTCCCCCTCTACCCATGTTTTAGGAATGCAGAATGTAAACTAAATTTCCTCTGTCCAACAGGTGACATTCTATTTTTGTGCTGGTGCCTATCACCAGAGCCATATTAATGAAAAGCTACTGAATTTGGTTTTGGCAGAGTCAGTATGCAAATTCTTTCCCTCTATTTACACACAAATAATCTGCTCTAAAATATTATAGGTAAAGTCACCTGAAGAAAGCCACAGAACAGACTGATCTGTGAAAGAGGTGAGATTAAATGAAGTTAAAAATCCTACAGAGCTAAGTTAATATAAGTAGGATGCCTTTCCTCCTATAGTTACAAGGTTCTTCCATAAATGACATTTGACCTATTTTTTTAATTCAAGTACAATTAACACATAGTACTGTTAGTTTTGCGTGTACAAACAGAATGATTCAGCAATTCTATACATCTCAGTGTTCAAGGTACTCGTAATCTCCTTTTATCTATTTCACCCATGCTCCCACCCCAGTGTTCTGGTAACCACCGATTTGTTCTCTGTATTGAAGAGTCTGTTTTTTTGTCTCATTTCTTCTTTGTTCATTTGTTTTGTTTCTGAAATTCCACCTGTAAGTGAAATCACACGATATTTTTCTCTGACTTATTTCACTTAGCATTATACCCTCTAGGTCCACTCATGTTGTTGCAAATGGCAAGATTTCATTCTTTTTTATGGCTGAGTAATATTCCACTGCATATATACCACATCTTCTTTAACCATTCATCTATCACTGGACACTGCAGCTGCTTCCATTTTAATACTGCTGCAATAAACCAAGGGTGCACAGATCTTGTTTAATTAGTGTTTCTGTTTTCTTTGGGTAAATACTCAGTAGTGGAATTACTGGATCATATGATGATTCTATTCTTAATTTTTTGAGGAAACTCCACAGTTTTCCACAGTGGTTGCATCAATTTACATTCCCACCAACAGTGCACAAAGATTCCTTTTTTCTCCACCTCCTTGGCAACACTTGCTATTTCTTGTGTTTTTGACTTCAGCCATATAGTTACAAGGTTCTTCCATAAATGATAAATGAGAGCTGACCTTTTTTTTTTTTTTTCAATGCAAGGAAGTGAACCTTTCCTTTCAGTTTAGCAACAGTTAAGTGTCTGTATGCCAAGCAATTTCAAGCCTGGAAACATACATAACAATAAATCACATACTCTGTTGAAATAAAAAAAAGAATGAGGTATGTCCATGTACATAAGTCAAGATATACTGCTCAGGGAAAAGTTTTAGGATGTTATACCAATGATCCCATTTTAACAAAAACAATATACCAAAAATACCCCTCTCCCCAACACATGTTTTTTGCACATCAAGAACAAGGTGCGGAAAACCATATTTGTCTCTGAGGTAGGAGGGCAGTGGATAGGGAAGGTGGGTGTTTTTTCCTCTATAGTTGTAAGATGTTTAAAAAAATTTTAAAGTATTTATTACTTTTTAAATCTGAAAAAATAATTTTAAACTTCAAAAAAAATTCCAGATGGCAATAACTTAATTATAAAAACTGTCACAGAGCTATAACCATATAATGGAATTTTTATTTGGCCATAAAACGAATGAAGTACTGATATATGCTACAACATGGAAGACTCTTGAAAATTTTATGCCAAGTGAAAGAAGCCAGACATAAAGGACTACATATTGCATGATTTCATTTATTTAAAATGTCTAAGAAAGCAGATTAGTGGTTGCCAAGGATGAGGGAGGGGAGAATGGGGAGCGACTGCTAATGGCAGTTTCTTTCCCAGGGTGAGGGAAATGTGTGAAATACTGTTGTAGCCCAGTGGAGTTAGAACAAAATTATTTAGTGGACTTGAATCCTCCCAATCATTTCTCTTTAATATAGACAGCTCTCACTTTGTATTAGTTCCTATATGCACGAATTTCGTCACCAAGGTTTAGTTAAATTGGGCCCCCAACAACATGGTTCAAATTTAAGTTGCCACAGTATATTTACTGTAATTAAAAATTACAAGTATACAAGTCACTACATAAACAAAAGGTACAGCATCATAATCAAAAACCAATCACATTACTTCTTTCAAAGTCTTGTAGGGATGGGTCATAGCATATTCGTTACTAGGTTTACACCCAGACAACAATGTGTATAGTTGTGTTGCCTCCTTACCTTTTAGCAATAAACTCATGTTGAAAAGTGGTAAAACTGGAAATGAAATTCAAATAAATATATAGGGGCACCTGGGTGGCTCAGTCGTTAAGCATCTGCCTTCAGCTCAGGTCATGATCCCGGGGTCCTGGGATCGAGCCCCGCATCGGGCTCCCTGCTCTGTGGGAAGCCTGCTTCTCCCTCTCCCACTCCCCCTGCTTGTGTTCCCTCTCTCGTTGTGTGTGTGTGTGTCTCTCTCTCTCTGGCAAATAAATAAATAAATAAATAAATAAAATCTAAAAAAAAGAAAAGAAAAAGAAATATATAGAAGAAATGGCTGACTGCGGGATGTGGATACTGCTGCCCTTGAAGAGACTCTAGATATGTAGCCAGGAAACAGACTTAGTGACATAAATAAGGAAACTTATTGACATATATGAGGAAAGTGGTTGTGGCGAAAAGAATGCAGATATCCCAGAGGAAGTTATGATGGCAAAAATCTCAGTAAAGAAGCTCACAGAGACATCTTGCAACACTGAAAGCACAAAGGAGAAAATGTTGGAAGCTGATCCAAACTCAAGAAAAACGGTAAATCAGAATCTTAGCATATTCCTCAAACTAGCATTTCTCAAAATGCAATCTGGAATTTCTAGATAACAAGATTTGTGATGTCTTTAAAAATGCACATTTTTGGACCTGCCGAGCCATAATCAGTCTCTGGGATGGAATTAAGGTAACTGAACTTTTTATTTCCTTTCCAAAGCTTAAGGAAAAGCTGGACCATTTGGACTATACAAAAATGCTAAAATGTCCAGCAGAAATTTTTTAAAAAGGGAAAGAATATTTTAAACATTAAATGGCTAACTTTCTGTATTTTCAAAGAATTTACAGAATCAAGAAAATGTTATGAAATTACAACAAAGAATATACCAACTCAGAAGGAAAATAACCTCATATCCTACACACTATGATTCTGATAAATCTATCCATGTTTTCTTCATGTATTTTGGCATTATTTTTCACTTATTTATTAAAGTTCTTGTCACCTAAGGGGCGCCTGGGTGGCTCAGTTGGTTAAGCGACTGTCTTCGGCTCAGGTCATGATCCTGGAGTCCTGGGATTGAGTCCTGCATGGGGCTCCTTGCTCAGCAGGGAGTCTGCTTCTCCCTCTGGCCCTCCCCCCTCTCATGTGCTCTCTCTCTCTCATTCTCTCTCTTTCAAATAAATCAATCTTAAAATTTTTTTTTTAAAGTTCGTGTCACCTAAAATTTGTTATGGAGTAAAAATCTGTGTAGTTAAGAACCTTACCCACAGAGAGGTCTGGCATCTGCTCTTGCCTACTGGAAGGTGACTGCCAGGCCCCAGAATGTCCTGCTTCATATGAGTGTCTTTGCCTGGGGGCTCTGACCACTGGACAGTCTAACAAGTTGATTTATGATGAGGGCTTTTGGTGACCCAGTGTCTGTTCTGCCTCTGAAGGAACTAGAGATTGAAGATATCAGGCCCTCCTGAACTCTGCCCTACATGTCTCTCCCCTTAGCTGATTTTAATCTGTATTCTTCCCCTGTAATCACGAATATAACAGCTTTCAGTGAGTTCTGCGAGCCCTTCCTGTGCATTATTGAACCTGGGAGAGCAGTTTTGGAACCCACTGAACATGCAGTCACACATGAGAGCAGTCTTGGGAACTGTGCCCTCTAATTCCTGCAATACCCTTTCAGATCACAAAAGTAAATCACCTTATGAACAATATGCAAGGCTTTCTCTGACCACTCCATTAAAAGAGCCTCCTAAACTCAAGCCCATTACTCCCCTATCCTCTGCTTTTTCTTCCTACCAAGAATCACTGCTGGCATTCTACTAAATCTGTTTATCATCTGTCCCCTCTTCTGTTCACAGCTGAATTTCCGGCACTTTGAAAAGCACATGGCACATAGGAGTACAACTAAAATTTGTTGAATCTATGGTGTAAAAACACAATGACAGCATTTATTTGCCACACTTTTCTTTTCTTTCTCATTTCCACAGAACAAGTACCTCTCCTGCTACTAAAGCAAAGACAAAACTGCACTGAGCCAATTCTGAGCCAGTTCTCCTACCTCTTTCAAAGGTAGAAGAAACTTTATAACTTCTTTCCTCTCTATGAAATGGAAAGAGCAAAATTAAAGGAGAGCCTACACACCACCTCGGCACATTAAAAAAACTGCATGCTAAAAAGTCACTTCAAACAAAGTTTCATAGAAGACTATAGGGGCGAGGGGCGCCTGGGTGGCTCAGCTGGTTGAGCGTCCTACTCTCGGTTTCTGCTCAGGTCATGAACTCAGGGCCATGATCTTAGGGTGGTGAGATCAAGTCCCATGGGAGGCTCTGCAACGAGCGAGGAGTCTGCTTGAGATTCTCTCTCCCCGTGCACCCCCCTCCACTGCTCGTGCTAAGAATAAAGAAATAAAATCTTAAAAAAAAACAACCCTGAATTGGTGAGGACACAATCTCACCTTCCCAAACCATTCTCAAAATAAAATGACTGTCTTTGTATAAAAGATTAGGGGTGCCTGGGTGGCTCAGTCAGTTAAAGCATCTGCCTTCGGCTCATGTCATGATCCCGGGGTCCTGGGATCAGGCCCCACATCGGGCTCCCTGCTCAGCAGGAAGCCTGCTTCTCCCTCTCCCACTCCCCCTACTTGTGTTCCTGCTGTCGCTATCTCTGTCAAATAAAATAAAATCTTAAAAAAAAAAATAAAACATTATTTAGCAGATCTTCAATGGAATTTGCACACTTTTGTTGTACTATATCATAGTGCTATGTAGTACAAGTCAGTTATCTCAGATTGCACCGCAAGATTATCATTTAATTCTTTTGCTCAAGTTATTTCAGTCAAAGGGCAGTTTGCAGGTCACAATAAACTGTCCCAGACAACAAGAGACAGCAAACCAACTCTAAGCTTCAGCTTCCCCATTCCCTAGAAAAGTAACCAAATCTGTAATAAGCTGACCTCATTCCCTAGCTTAATATGATTATTAAAGAAATTTAGACTTGAAAAGTAATGTTATAGGAAGTATAGACAAGATTTAATCATTAGTAAAGGAATAGTGTGAAAAAAAATATATGTATATTTTAAAGATATTTATTTGAGGGGCGCCTGGGTGGCTCAGTCGTTAAGCGTCTGCCTTCAGCTCAGGTCATGATCCCAGAGTCCTGGGATCGAGTCCCACATCAGGTTCCCTGCTCAGCAAGAAGCCTGCTTCTCCCTCTCTCACTCCCCCTGCTTGTGTTCCTTCTCTCACTGTGTCTCTCTCTATCAAATAAATAAAATCTTTAAAAAAAAAAAAAAGATATTTATTTGACAAAGAGACAGCGAGAGCAGGAACACAAGCAGGGGGAGTGGGAGAGGGAGAAGCAGGCTTCCCACAGAGCAGGGAGCCCGATGAGGGGCTCGATCCCAGGACCCTGGGATCACGACCTGAGCCAAAGGCAGATGCTTTAATGACTGAGCCACCCAGGAGCCCCTGAAAGAAAATATTTCTTTATGCAAGTTACTTTAAAGAACCAACATCAGGTTTACATTTAACTTACATTTACATGAAGGAGAATTATAAGGAAATCAGTTCAAAATTCCTATTTAATCTAAAGTAAACTCAAATTCTCATACACAATAGACTACGTCTATGATTTTAATGCCATTCTTCTTAGAAACTAAGTTCAGAAAATAAATATAGTTTATATAGTCTAAAACACAGTGATTGTTTTGGCATTAATTTTATCTTCAAAGTCTGGTATTTGGTTTCCTTTTACCAAAGAAGGACTTCATTCACTAAGTCCCTCAGTATTTATCCTGAAGAAAAGATGGCAAAGAAAAAATTTCTGCAGGTCTTCAAATTAGAATAGAAGGCATATGCTACAAAAAAACTATTCTATGTAGAAAAAGTATATATAATGTAGACTCATTTATCTACAGATATTGTTTCACACATCATATATAAAGTCGAGAAATGAACTGATTTTTAAGTCTGCTCTAGTCATTAGCAGTTCATGTTAGTCTGGTTTGCTTCAGTTTCTTTACCTGTCTGTTGAGAGGCTAGCTTAGGTAACTGTGGAAAACGACAATTGGTTCAGTCACCTGAATTGGGTTTTAACCTCATACTCCACTGTAATCAGGTCATTCTGTGTTATAGTAAGAAAAGAAAGAGCTACTTTCTACATCACTGCATTTTAGACTGTCAAATGAACCACCGAAGCTCAAGGGAAATTAAAATGAAGTACCAGTTAGGCTTTCTGGCTGTTAAGACCACTAATTTTTAGCTACAATCTGTCAAAAAAAAAAAAAAAAAGTAATCCAAGAGAATTTTCTCTATGCACAAAAATCATTTTTACTAGAATCTAGTTTTCATTAAGATGGTTTCAGGCATTCAGGAATTTAAGCATCCTATTTCACATTAATGAGGTAAGTAATATCCTAATGATATTTCTATTTTAAGGCTGAAGCCACAACCCAGAAACCTATCTATTAGTCTTATATAATATTTACGTATTTATATTACTACAAAAGCCTCAACATTTTTCTAAGTAGGCACTTTATAATCATCAGAATTAAGATCTTCGGGCCCACAAACAGGCTAAATTTCCCTATCTGCTTAGAGTATCATTACTGAGGTTCTTTAGTGTAAAATAAAGTTTATTACGTAAAGAGCCTAAAAAGTTTCTCTTCTGCAATGCTACCAGGAGTTAAATATAGTTCTAGTCACACAGTGTCCTGAACAGTGCCAGACTGGCTCTCGAGGCACAATAAAAAGATGACTGTACACACTGCTGTTGCAGAAATGAATCACAGAAACAGTTTCTCTATACACATAAATCAAATTTGCAGTTAGCTTCAAACACTGGACTGCTAATTTAAGAGCTAGTCCTCTCAAAAGATGTGCCTTACTATTTTATGTAAACAATTTTTTTCTGCACAGAAATTAACCTTGAAGGACAGGACATCCATACCCATATTTTTGTAGTTCTTCCCCATTTGGCATTAGGATGGATCTTATTTTTACCACCACCTCAAAATAGGGCTTTTATCAGTACTACTTTGGTCTCAATTTCAGCTGACTCCTTCGGTTTTTAAGCAATCTGATTTAGAACAGGAATTTAATTTTTTAAAAAAAGATTTTGTTTATTTATTTGACAGAGAGAGACAGAGAGAGAAGGAACACAAGCAGGGGGAGTGGGGGAGGGAGAAGCAGGCTTCCCGCGGAGCAGGGAGCCCGACGTGGGGCTCGATCCCAGGACCCTGGGATCATGACCTGAGCTGAAGGCAGACGCTTAACGATGAGCCACCCAGGCGCCCCGAAAAAGAATTTAATTTTGAGGGGAAAAATCACCACCATATAATGCAACTTCCTATAGAGTAATATTTTCAACAGACTCCCCAAAATTCATGTTATTTAAAAAAAAACAAAAACCAATCCGGTCACAAAGAATTAAACAAAAAGAGGATTTGTGTTAACTAGGTTTAACATTTTATTTTTCTTTAAGCCTGCCATTCTTGACCTGGAAAGGTAGAGGAAGCATTAAGGAGAGAAGGCAAGGAGTTTAAAGTTACTTCACAAAATTGCTACTAGTCCTAGTACTTTGTGCTTCATATAACAGGGACCACATGAAATACTGCAACTGTATTTTTCAGGTTTCTACAACCACTATATATAAAACCCCTTTTGAAGTACATTCTCCCTAGAGAAGTCATGTCAACACATCCATTTATTTTGCATCTTTTCCCAGAAGAAAATGAGATGACAGATTTAAAACAAGATAAAACAGCTATCTTTATGTGGCTTTTCCTAAAATAGCTTATTGCTTAATGGTACTTTACACAGATAGTATTTTAATATTCACAAGCATCCTAGGAGATAGGCAAATAATATTACACTTGTCTTACAAAAAAGGCATCAGAGGTGAAAGAGACTGGGTGGAGCCAGGGTTTGAACTCAGAAACACAGAATACCAGAGTTTACAGTAAGTAAACATAACACTTGTCAGGAAAAAGAATGTTAGGGATAGGGACATAAAATGGAACCAAAGACTAAGGTTAGAAGATAGAATGTATATGCCACACCAAGGAATGCCACAGTGGCTAGAAGACGGTTGTAAAACTAAGCTCTGCTCAAAAGGGTACAGAGAAAGGAATACTACACTTCTGCATTCCACTGGCAACAAGGGGTGGAGGCCAAAGCTTAATGATCGGGGATTTTCACTTATAAATTCATGTTTAGGAGCGCCTGGGTGGTCAGCTGGTTAAGCGTCCGACTCCTGGTTATGGCTCAGGTTGTGATCTCGTGATCTTGGGGTGGTGGGATGGGGCCCTACACTGGGTTCTGCACTGAGTCCCCCTCCCTCTGCGCGGGCTCGCTCTCTCTCAAATAAATAAATAAATCTTTAAAAAAATAAAAGTTCATGTTTAGTGGATAAGTACAATTTTTTTTTTTTAAGTGAGGAACATAAAAGCTTAAATATAGAGCTATAAGATCCTAGGGATTGGTAGTCTATTTAAGAGCTGAAGTACAAATAATCTCTCTTGACAAATACAGAAAGCTTCCTCAAGATTTAAGTGTGATTGAGGGGCGCCTATCTGGCTCAGTTGGAGGAACATCTCTAGATCTCAGGCTTGTGAGTTCAAGCCCCATGTTAGGGGTAGAGACTAGTTAAATGAATAAAACTTAAAAACACACACACACACACACACACACACAAAACAAACAAAAAGACTTAAGTGTGATTGAGTAGCAGTACAATATTCTTCTCTAGGAATATATCTTAAAATTATTAGAGAGTCAAAGGGAAAAATTGATTCAACATGAACTTTGTCCATAACTTCAAGTCTATATCTAACATTCATAGCAAGGCTAACAGACTCAAATAATTTCAAAACTAGGTATTTCTAAATTTAATGCTGACACTAGACCTTGAGAGAGCAATTTAAAATGTAAATTTTAAGACTCATGAAATTATAGGTTATCAAACAAGAAAACTGAATGTCGACTTGAAGCTGTAAGTAATGTTTGTTCCAGAAATAAAAAAAATACTATTAGCTTGGCAGTTCTATTTACAGAAATTCTTCTCTGTTAACAAAGAGTTACTTAATATATAAAGGTCTTAGGTAACATTATACTTGCTAAAAACACTATTCTAACTTAATATTAGCTATTACTCCTCCATCTCTAAATTGCATAATTTTAAGAGTGCCCTATTTACTTCTCCAATGCATTTCTGAGGCATTCTGATTTCCAAACACAAACTATCAAAAAAATCTTAGATTATGCCTTAAAAATACAAACAAACCCAACAACATTAAGAATAACTTTGTTACTCTTTCATTTAGCACCTTTCCACATAAAAATGTGTGAAAATTTAGTCCAGATTATAAAAACCGAATGAGAAAAATTCTAGACTTTAAAGATGAAGAGTGTGAAAAAATTCCAGTGGTTAAGAAAACAATGGATACAGAATTCAGAAAGTGGCCCAAGATCACCCGATCAAGAACAACTGTAAGCAGTTAACCACCTGCATATTTTATTACTCTTTGGTATAGGAAAACAACCATCACCAAAACCCCCAAACACTTTACATACAATAGAAATAGAAATAACTTTCTGAAACGGGCTACCCTGCACCAAAAACAGTAATCACTGTTGTCAAACTTAAGACACACTGTCTCGTTTTTGACAGTCAACATACGCTTCCAGGAGTCAGTGCGAAGACTAGTCACCGTTTATTTAAACCAAAGTCAAGGGGCGCCTGGGTGGCTCAGTCATTAAGCATCTGCCTTCGGCTCAGGTCATGATCCCGGGGTCCTGGGATCGAGCCCCGCATCGCGCTCCCTGCTCGGCGGGAAGCCTGCTTCTCCCTCTCCCACTCCCCCTGCTTGTGCTCCCTCTCTCGCTGTGTCTCTGTCAAATGGGTAAAATCTTTAAATAAATACATAAATAAATAAAATAAAATAAAATAAAATAAAATAAGCCAAAGTCAAGCTCTATTTAAAAACCAGTCTGCCATTACACCCACCTCTCTAAAAACAAACGCTTGACACATCCCAAGTTAGTGATCTTTGAAGGGCCCGATTCGCTTGAGAAAAACCCTACATCTATTAACAAGTTCACTAACACTAACATCATCCAGGTTAACTTTCGGTGCCTTTTCATATAAGAGATTGCATTATGTTAATTTGCCGGCATTCTAAAGCGCCGAGATCGCCAGTCCTCACGTGAAACGTTAGGGTCAGTAATTCCCAGAAGACCGTCGGTGACCCCAATAAAATCTAGGGCGTGGATTCCCGTGCCACGTTTCCCCTCCCATCTACACGGGCCCCTTACGCCAGCGAAGTGAGCTTCCGGAGGGAGCCGCAGGGTGGGTCCCCAGGGGAGGCAGAGGAGCCCGGGGAGGCCAGCTCAGGCCCGGTCCTGGAGTGGCCCTTTCCGCCGCCCAGGTGGGCGTCCCGGCAAGGAGACACAGCCCCGCGGGGCCCCGGACCGGCGACGCCGAGCACAGCGCGAACAGGCCGGGGAAGGACGGCCGCGGACGCCCCCACCCGGCCCAGCGCTCCCGCATTTCTCCTCTTTTCTCTTACCTTTTCGCACAGCGTCCGCACTTGGTTCTCGTTAAGCTGTTTACACTCGTTCAGCTGCTCGACCCACTGGTCCAGCTCCTTGGTGAACGCCTTGTCGTCCATGGCGGCCCGATCCCCTTGCCCGCCGCCTCCCTCCCCCCTCCCCGCCCCTTCCCACCCCCGCCCCGGGCGCCGCTCCCCTCGCCCGCCGCCGCGGCGGCCGCCAGCTCCCAGCGGGGGAGGAGGGAGCGGGGGAGCGCGGCTGCGGGCCCCTCGCCCCGCCCAAGGCCAGCGGGCGGCTCCCGGCGCGCGGCCTCGAGGAGACCCTCGCCCGCCCGGCTGCGCGCCCCGGGAGTCGGTGAAGGGCGCGGAGAGGTTGGCGGCGGTGCGCCGCGGCTCTTCGGCGCAGCACCTGCCCGACGCTAACCACCCACCGCCGCCGCCTCCCGCCCGCCGGCCTCTCCCGGCTCGCTCGCCCCTGCTCTCGCTCTTTCTCTCCCCTCCCTCTGGGTTTCCGTCATCGCCCGGGCATTTCCGCCGGGAACAGGCGAGCAGGCGGCGCCGCCGCGGCTCGGACGCGAGGAAGGGTGCAGCGTCCCCGTGTGGCTCGGCGGATAAACGGCCCCGGGAGAGGGCGCCGGGGGTGGCTCCGTTTTTTCCGCCTCCTCCCTTCTCTATCCTCCTTCCCAACTTGGGGTCCGGACTCGTATCTCCTGGTCCTTCCTTCACATCCTTTTCTCTGGGAACTTAGACCCACCTTGGTCTCCTGCAGTGCTATTTCAGCGCTCTGGGGAGGAATTGGCAACGTTGTCTCCCCGGAGTCTAGCACTCACTCCCCCGTAGCAAGCCTTCAATAGTATTGTTTATTTGGTGTATGAAGCCTTTCTAGGCTCATCTCTGCCACTAACTAGCTGTGGACCCTAACATCTTGAAGCCTCCCTTTCTTTTTTTAAAAAAAGATTTTATTTATTTGAGAAAGAGCGCGCGCGAGTGGGGGGAGGGGCAGAGGGAGAAGGACAAACAGACCCCGCGCCAGGGGGGAGCCTGAAGCCGGCTGGATCCCAGGACCCAGAGATCATGACCCCAGCGGAAGTCCCTTAGCCGACTGAGCCCTCCCAGGCGCCTCTCTTTCATGATTTTTCTGTATGATAAAAATCTGTGTCCCTTCCAGCTGCAGCATTCTTTGCTGCATTTTCTGCGGTGTTTACGGAGTTCTTTTTTTTTTAATTTTTAAAATTTTTTATTGTTGTGTTAATCACCATACATTACATCATTAGTTTTAGATGTAGTGTTCCATGATTCATTGTTTGTGCATAACACCCAGTGCTCCATGCAGAACGTGCCCTCCTCAATACCCATCACCACGCTAACCCATCCTCCCACCCCCCTCCCCTCTAGAACCCTGTTTGTTTTTCAGAGTCCATCCTCTCTCATGGTTCGTCTCCCCCTCCGATTCCCCACCCCCTTCATTCTTACCCTCCTGCTATCTTCTTCTTTTTTTTTTTTCTTAACATATATTGCATTATTTGTTTCAGAGGTACAGATCTGAGATTCAACAGTCTTGCACAATTCACAGCGCTTACCAGAGCACATACCCTGTGTCTATCACGCAGTCACCCCATCCCTCCCACCCCACCCCCCACTCCAGCAACCCTCAGTTTGTTTCCTGAGATTAAGAATTCCTCATATCAGTGAGGTCATATGATACATGTCTTTCTCTGTTTGACTTACTTCACTCAGCATAATACCCTCCAGCTCCATCCACATCATTGCAAACGGCAAGATCTCATTCCTTTTGATGGCTGCATAATATTCCATTGTATATATATACCACCTCTTCTTTATCCATTCATCTGTCGGTGGACATCTTGGCTCTTTCCACAGTTTGGCTATTGTGGACATTACTGCTATGAACATCGGGGTGCACGTACCCCTTTGGATCCCTACATTTGTATCTTTGGGGTAAATACCCAGTAGTGCGATTGCTGGATTGTATGGTAGCTCTATTTTCAACTTTTTGAGGAACCTCCATACTGTTTTCCAGAGTGGCTGCACCAGCTTGCATTCCCACCAACAGTGTAGGAGGGTTCCCCGGTGTTTACTGAGTTCTAATGACTTGTACACTCAACAAATATTTATTGAGCAACTGCTAACTGCCACGTCCCTTGTAGAGCAGATGCTAAGCAGCCATACTGACTCTATAGAAGGCACATACTATTGCCGCTCGACACAGGTGAGAGGCAGCATCCTCTGTCAGAAGGCAAGTCGTCTGATCTTTGCTTTGCCGACTTCATAGCTGTGTCCTTGGGCAATCACCAAATCTCCCCCAACCTCAGATTCCTCATCTATTAAAAGGGCTCAGTAAGGCCTACCTTTTCAGGTTATGAAGAAACATTTTACAAGTGCCTATCCAATAGGACAGTATGAGAACAACATAGTTAAATGCCTTATGCCTCTGGGCAACGGTTACAGAAAGCTGTAGGAAGGTGGCATTTGAACTGAATTTTGAACCTTCTTCCCAGACAAAACCTTGAAGCTACCTGAACAGGAAAAAAAGTTGCAAGGATTTTTTTTTTTTTTTTTTGTAAAAAACACATGTGTGAAATACTATGGTCTGGAAAGCTACTTCTATCAATAGAAATAGGTCATGTGGCGGGAAACGAGGCTGGAAGACATCCTGATATCAAGTGACTTGTAAATAGTACCAAATCAAGTGAAGGACAAACCATGAAAAGGTGATGAAGAGAAGGAGCACCTATATCATTTCAGTAGATGTTGCGGTCATGGAGGATGTTAGTCTGTAAAGGTTTAAAGGAGGCTGAATTTCAGCCAAACCTGGAAAGCTCTGAATGCAAATGAGGATGGTATTTTCAATTTGCAAATGAGGACGGTATTTTCAAAGTTCCTAGAGAAAATGGATTGAGAACAGTAAAAAATGCCTGGAGAAATGGGAACTATGGATAGTGTTTGGGGAGGGAGGTTCTTGAGTTAGAAGCAAATGTATTTGGAATTCATGTGACAGAATATTCTTAGAGTTGGAGGTAGGGAAACAAGTTTGTGAAAATAGTGCTTCTGAAAAGTTTGGTCGAGTTATGCTGTCAAAAATGAATGCTTTTTTGAGTCCTTCCTAGCTGCTACATGTTCTACTTGTATCTTCCTGTTTAATCCTTCAGTAATCTATGACACAGGTACTACTATTATCCTCTATTTTACAGATGAAGAAACAGACGTAGAGGGGTTTTAAAACACACCCAAGTCACACAGATAGTAACTGTGGAGTAGGAATGCACAGCCAAGTCTGTTCCATGCTTTATGTTCTATGACCTCTGCAGTCTGATGGAAGTCGGGAAAGCTGAGGTTGGTCGAGCAGTCAAGGGACTTGGTGATTACAGTATCAGTTTTTGGTATTTTGGTTGTAAAGGCATCTTACTTAAAAATAAAACCTACAATTCTTTTTTTTTTAAATTTTTTATTCTTATATTATCCCCATACATTGCATCATTAGTTTTAGATGTAGTGTTCCATGATTCATTGTTTGTGCATAACACCCAGTGCTCCATTCAGTACATGCCCTCTTTAATACCCATCACCAGGCTAACCCATCCTCCCACCCCCCTCCCCTCTAGAACCCTCAGTTTGTTTTTCAGAGTCCATCGTCTCTCATGGTTTGTCTCCCCCTCCGATTTCCCCCCCTTCATTCTTCCCCTCCTACTATCTTCTTCTTTTTTTTTTTCTTAACATATATTGCATTATTTGTTTCAGAGGTACAGATCTGAGATTCAACAGTCTTGCACAATTCACAGCGCTTACCAGAGCACATACCCTCCCCAGTGTCTATCACACAGTCACCCCATCCCTCCCACCCCACCCCCCACTCCAACAACCCTCAGTTTTAAAACCTACAATTCTTTTTTTTTTTTTAAGATTTTATTTATTTATTTGAAACAGAGAGAATGAGAGAGAGAGAGAGAGCACATGAGAGGGGGGAGCGGGAGAGGGAGAAGCAGACTCCCCGCTGAGCAGGGAGCCTGATGCAGGACTCGATCCCGGGACTCCAGGATCATGACCTGAGCCGAAGGCAGTCACTTAACCAACTGAGCCACCCAGGCGCCCCTTAAAACCTGCAATTCTTAAACATCTTTCTTTTCTCTTTGCTTCTGTCATGCGTGTATGTATGTGCATGTTGTGTTTCATCTTGTGGAACATAACCATCAACCTCTAATCCTTGCTCATCACTTGCCATATAAAACTGCATTTAATCTTAGGTATGCAAGCCAGTTCTAAATTTCTTTGTTTACCAGAAGTGTTCTCATTTGTATTTGTTTACCTCTTTCCTTTTGGTCAAAGAATTTTTTTAAAAAAGATTTTATTTATTTGACAGAGTGAGAGAGCACAAGCAGGGGGGAAGAGTAGAGGGAGAGGGAGAAGCAGGCTCCCCACCGAGCAAGGAGCCAGATGCGGGGCTCGATCCTAGGATGCGGGGCTTGATTCCAGGACCCTAGGATCATGACCTGAGCCAAAAGCAGTCACTTAACCATCTGAGCCACCCAGGTGACCCTGGTCAAAGAATTTTAAAATCACTGACTTCAGCAGATCCTTTGCCTTAAAATTACATGTTAGATTTTGTTCTTACACAACTGACTAGGTTCTTTTAAAATATATAAATATTGATAATTTTTCTTGATTTAAATGGTTTTATGCCATTTAATATGAAATATGAATCATTTAAATTTTGTAATGCATCCAGAAAGTTATATGCTACATTTAAAATCATACATTGTATTGTTCTAAAAAGATTCTTGTATACCACCATACTTCTCAAAAGATAAAATAAATACCTTTACTTCTAATTAAAAATCTTTCTGGTAATTGGAAACTGAAGATAGTACTATTGAAATTGACAAAGGGAATTCTGTGCTAGAATCTCCATCAGTAATGATGAAATTAAAAAGACAGAGTCAGGGGCGCCTGGGTGGCTCAGTCGTTAAGCGTCTGCCTTCAGCTCAGGTCATGATCCCAGGGTCCTGGGATCGAGCCCCGCATCGGGCTCCCTGCTTCGTGGGGAAGCCTGCTTCTCCCTCTCCCACTCCTCCTGCTTGTGTTCCCTCTCTCGCTGTCTCTCTCTCTGTCAAATAAATAAATAAAATCTTAAAAAAAAAAAAAAAAAGACAGAGTCAGGGGAGCCTGGGTGTTTCAGTTGGTTAAGCATTGGACTCTTGATCTCAGCTTAAATCTTGAACCCAGGGTTGTGAGTTCCGGCCCTGTGTTGGGCTCCACGCTGGGCATGGAGAGAAAGAAAGGAAAGAAAGAAGAGGAAGAAAGAGAGTGAGAGAGAAAGAAAGTCAAATTGGAAACACTTTATTTGAATTTAAAAACAAATCACTATAAATAAGCTACTAATAAAAAGATCATAGTTGTTATCATTATGATTTTGATACCATAGTTTTCATTCTAGCCAACACTGGTATAGCAGAGATTGCTAGTAGTCTAGCTAATATCCACTGTACAATTCTGCTTGGAGTAAAAAAAAAAAAAAAAAAAAAAAAATGCCGTGCTTAAAAAATTACATAGGAGTGGTCATGTGGTGTAATTCTGGCAAAAGAGATGTAAATAGAAGTAGCTGAGAGGAGCTGTACCAGAAAGCTTATTAAAGGGAGTAAACTTAAAATGCTCTTGCCTGGAACTCATTGAAGGAGATGGAACAGCCATTTTGAAGTCACCAGAAAAAAGCAAGAGGTTAAAGACCACACATTAGGGAGAGCTAAGAAGAAAGAGAAAAAGAACTTGGGTTCCTTATGGCAATGTGAAACCAGAATACCAGTCTGGACCGCCTACCTCCAAACTTATTATCAGGGGAAAAAACCTCTCATATCTGTTTAAGTTTCATTTGGGAGTTTTGTTACTTCTAAATGCAAATCTGTCTGATACATCCAGATACTAGTCATTTTATGCTTTGACTAAATGATAGGTGGAAAATTGTATGATTTTTTTGATAGTTAGTGAGCTTGAGCAATTTTTCATATTTTTTGACATTTAGATCATGTATGTGAATTGAGTGCTCATTATTTATTGGGTTTTTCACTTCCTTTTTTTGGGGGGGGGTCACTTCCTTAGTACTGATTTATAGGCTGCCTGATATACATGTTTCAAATATTTTACACATTGTGTTATTTGGATACAAAAGCGTTTAATTTTATTTTTAAGAAAAAAGTATTTTATTTTTAAGATTTTATTTTTAAAAGATTTATTTATTTATTTGAGAGAGAGAGAGAGAGAGTACAGCAGGGTGGGGGGAGGGAAAGGGAGAGAGAGTCTTAAGCAGACTAAGCTGAGCGCGGAGCCCCACACGGGGCTCAATCCCACAACCCTGAGGTCATGACCTGAGTGGAAACCAAGAGTTGGATACTAAACCGACTGCAGCACCCACGTGCCCCTTTTATTTATTTATTTTAATTAAAAAAATTTTTAAAGTAATCTCTACACTCGACATGGGCCTTGAACTGACAACCCCGAGGCCCAGAGTCACATGCTCCACTGACTGAGCCAGCCAGGCGCCCTCATTATAACCATTTTTAGGCATACAATCCCATGGCATTAAGTACATTCACAACGTTAAGCAACTCTCACCACTATCATCTCCAGAGCTTTTTCATCACCCCAAACAGAAACTCTGTACCAATTAAACAATAATCTCATTCCCCCTAATATACATATACCTTTTTTAAAAATAAAAAATTCAGTTATTTATTTTACAGAGAGTGTGTGTGTGCAAGCAGGGGAGGGGCAGAGGGAGAGAGAGAGAGAGGGGAAGCAGACTTCCCCCAGTCTCACAACCCTGAGATCAGGACCTGAGCCGAAACCAAGAGTTTGCGGCTTAACGGACTAAGACATCCAGGCGCCCCTACATATACCTTTATGTATTATTTATCATAAGCTTCAGGAGAGCCCTTCTCCTGACAGCCTAGGAACCTTTGGTGCTTATTCTAATACTCTTGAGTTATCTGGATTATTGATTTAACTCTAATTTCCTTTGATTCTAAGATACTGTGTGTGTGTTTGTTAAGATTATTTATTTGAGAGAGAGAAAGCATAAGCAGGGGGAGTTGGCAGAAGGAGAGGGAGAAATAGGCTCCCTGCTGAGCAAGGACCCTGTTGCAGGGCTAGGTCCCAGGACCCCGGGATCATGACCTGAGCTGAAGGCAGACACCTAACCACCTGACCCATCCAGGTGCCCCTTGTTGTTAATGGTTGCTTTTTTCCATAGTGTAACATCTCTGAAATTGAGTCCCATCTTACTATCAGTGACATCTTAGATCAGTCAAATCCCTTTTAGAATGAGGGTTTATAGCCAGAGTGCTGTGTTCAAGTTATTTTGGTTTGGTCTCTCCCCACTCTTCATTTCAGTGTGATTATTGTATTCATTTAACAATTTTATTTCTGCTTGCATATAGTTTAAGTTACTTCTATCCTTATTGATTTAATTTTCTTTTTCATATGTAGAACATAATATAAACTTTCAAAAGTAACATTTATCCAAAAAGGTGAATTCAGAAAAATGTTCTTTCCTTTATCCCTTTCACCCAGTTCTCTGTGTAGTAACCAGCTTCGTTGTTTTCTGCTTTTTCCAGTGTTTTTTTTATGCAAAAATATGCATGTATATTTCCCCTTCTTTCTTATGTGAAAGGTAATATAGATACTCTCTTGTACCCTTTTTTCTTTTTTTTTTTTTTTTAATTTTTTTTTATTCTTATGTTAATCCCCTTACATTACAACATTAGTTTTAGATGAAGTGTTCCATGATTCATTGTTTGTGCACAACACCCAGTGCTCCATGCAGAATGTGCCCTCCTAAATACCCACCACCAGGCTAACCCATCCTCCCACCCCCCTCCCCTCTAGAACCCTGTTTGTTTTTCAGAGTCCATCATCTCTCATGGTTCGTCTACCCCTCCGAGTTCCCCCACTTCATTCTTCCCCTCCCGCTACCTTCTTCTTCTTCTTCTTTTTTTTTTTTTCTTAACATATATTGCATTATTTGTTTCAGAGGTACAGATCTGAGATTCAACAGTCTTGCACAATTCACAGCGCTTACCAGAGCACATACACTCCCCATTGTCTATCACCCAGTCCCCCCATCCCTCCCATCCCACCCCCCACTCCAACAACACTCAGTTTGTTTCCTGCGATTAAGAATTCCTCATATCAGTGAGATCATATGATACATGTCTTTCTCTGTTTGACTTATTTCACTCAACATAATACCCTCCAGTTCCATCCACGTCGTTGCAAATGGCAAGATCTCATTCCTTTTGATGGCTGCATAATATTCCATTGTATATATATACCACCTCTTCTTTATCCATTCATCTGTCGATGGACATCTTGGCTCTTTCCACAGTTTGGCTATTGTGGACATTGCTGCTATAAACATCAGGGTGCACGTACCCCTTCGGATCCCTACTTTTGTATCTTTGGGGTAAATACCCAGTAGTGCAATTGCTGGATCATATGTCTTGTACCCTTTTTTTCAATGTAATATTTCACAGAAAAGACTCTGTGTTGGTTCATATAGATTGTCCTCATTTTGTTTATAATGGCATAGTCCTCTACTGGTGTATGTAACATAATTTGTTCAACTATGCCTAAGTGTTTGGGCATTGAGGTAATTGCCAAGATTTTGCAATTACAAATAATATATTTACATTTTATATTTTGGGGGATTTAAATTCTGTTTTTTTAAAATTTTTTAAAAGATTTTTAAAAAAGATTTTATTCATTTATTTGACAGAGAGAGACACAGTGAGAGAGTGAACACAAGCAGGGGGAGTGGGAGAGGGAGAAGCAGGCTTCCTGCTGAGCAGGGAGCCCAATCCCAGGATCCCAGGATCATGACCTGAGCCAAGGCAGACGCTTAACGACTGAGCCACCCAGGCGCCCCTATAAACATGATTTTTGTCGTGAGGAACAGTTGGTGGTTAGTGGGGATAATTAGGCATAAGAAGGCTTCAAGTCATTGTGTTGGCTTCCACTTAGGTTCGGCATCAGGAATTCATTTGGGGTGGTGACAGAAAGAACCTGAGACCGGGTAAAAAGAGAGTATCAAGTCCAATCTTGATCCCTTTAAAAATGTCAAGATGGTCTGTGATTCATTTTAAGTTTCATTTTGTACATGGTGCGAGGGAAGGGTCAGGCTTAGGCATCTATGTACATTTTTACATATGAAAGTCCAATTGTTCTGGAACTATCTGTTCAAAAGATTGCCCCTTCTTCATTGGATTGCCATATATTATTAATCTTCCTACTTACCCGTGTATGGCTTGTGTTCCCAACTCAAGATTTAGGACTCTACTTTTGTTTTTCTTTTCTTTCGGGGTCTTGAACGTTTCCTTTCTAGTATGTCCTACATATATCATTATGGTTTTTGTTTGTTGTAAGTGATCAAGAAACTAGTTATATTTCAGTGGGTGTGAGAGCTTCAGAGCGACTGATCTACCATTCTGCTGCTCCCCCCAACTTTCTACCCTTCTCTGTCACTTTGTTTGAACCTAACTCCTTTTAAAACACTATAAAGAACCCCCTTGCACCATTATCCAGTTTCAACAATTATCAACATATTATCATTCTTATTTCATCTCGTGGCACTTTCCCCCATTCTGCTTGGGCTTGTTTATGGTTTTTTTGTTTTGTTGTTGTTGTTGGAGGATTGTAAAGCAAGTCCTTGACATTTTATCATTCCACTCCTAAGAATGCCAGGATAGAACTCACACATATCGTAACTACAATACTATGGCCATACGTTGATAATAAATACCCAGCCTGTGCAGGCATTCATTTTCCACGTCGCTTCCTGAATCTATCATCTGAGTCTCTTATCTTGTCCCCATAACTGTCTTCTCTCTATTTGTTGAGGCATTCTTGATTTTTTTTAAAGATTTTATTTATTTTTCAACAGAGAGCGAGCGAGAGAGGGAACACAAGCCGGGGGAGGGGGAGAGGGAGAAGCAGGCTCCTCGCTGAGTAGGGAGCCCGATGCGATCCCAGGACCCTGGGATCATGACCTGAGCCAAAGGCGGATGCTTTACGACTGAGCCACCCAGGTGCCCCTTGGGGGATTTAAATTCTTGAAAGTAGGGCTACTGGGTTAGAGTAAAGTATGTAGTCTCATGAGATATTGACTTCTGCTCTGCAACCTAACACTCCCACAGTGTATGAGAGTGCCTGTTTCCACAGAGCTTCTCCAACAGAGTACACGGTCAAGCTTCTAAAATTGTGCCAATATGATAGGTGAGAAATGGTATCTCGATGTGTTTTTAATTTGCATTTGTCCTTTTTTCATTCTTCTCCCAAACTAGGTTACTATGACTGGCATAATTATGAATAATTCCCTAGGTCTGGAGCCGGGATGTATCTTCTGCCTATTTCAAGGGCTCTCCATGCAGTATCTGAACAAAATTGGGGTTTGATTAACAGCAAAGAAATGCATTTCTAACCAAGAATGACTGTTGAGTAGGCAAAGAACAGTCTGTCAAAAACACAGAGGGTATATCTACCCAAATTTCACTTATGCTTGTTTTCTCACATGAGCCTTCAAGGAAATTAAGATGCAAAAATCCAGTGAGTAATTAAGAAACATGCTGGTACATTTATTAGTGCTGATGCTGACAGGCAAGGTAGGGAGTAAATGTCGAGTTGGATGGGTTAGGTGTACCTGGGTGGCTCAGTTCGTTAAGCATCTGCCTTCAGCTCAGGTCATGATCCCAGGGTCCTGGGATCCAGCCCCGTGTCAGGCTCCCTGTTTGACAGGGAACCTGATTCTCTCTCTCTTCCCTGCTCATGCTCACTCTCAGTTTCTCTCTCTCAAATAAAGTCTTAAAAAAAAGAATTGGATGGGTTATTTTTTAAAAAAAAATAGTAAAATTATTTAAAAATTAGTGTTGAGATAAACTCTGAGTCAAGATCTGAAAGCTATGAATGATTGGAAATTGGAAACTGGAGGTGCCTCAAGTAATCAAAAACCAGAGTACTGGGTACAAACAACCAAAAAAAGCCTGAAGTGGGGACAGTCTTGTGAAGGACTCTGCACTTCACTTGAAGGGTCTGTGCTAACACAATGTGGTGTCAGAATTGAAATGAATTGCAAAACACCCATTTAGTGTCATGGAATTAATGACAGAACAGTGCAACACATTAAATTTTTATCTTAATACATCTTTTGACAGGTGAACTTATGACATTTACAGTCTTGGTTACAACTATATTTAGCTTATTGTCATCTTAACACTTTAAGAAATAGTTAAAGTTGCCATAGTTACATAATTTTTTAAGTTCATGGAAATAATTTATATCCTTTCATAGTTTGCTATGAAATTAACTCCCCACTTTCTTTTGGTTCTCAGATGCACAGGTATACTTAATCCTCTTATTTAATGGCATATGGTCAACAAGTCTGTGCAAAATCCTTGCTTTCCTCTTTCATCCTGGATACAGAATCTCATTTCTCTCCTTGAAAAGTATCCTTTAATGTATTTGATGCATATCCTTAAATTAACCATGTAAAATATATAGTATTATGCCTCAAATGCATATAACTATATTTGTATTGTGCTATGCATTTATTTCCATCTTGACTAAATGGTGACTGTTATTGTATTAAGTATTTAGCTTCTAACTTTTAATGTATGGTATTCCACTATATGAATCCACTATAGTTTATCTATTTCCCTAATGATATTATCTACCTTTATGATTTTTTTTTTAATTCTGAGGAGTATGAAGTAGTATTTCATTATAATTTGCATTTCTCCTCTACTAGTTTGAACATCTCATTATACATTTGTTGGCCATGTGGGCATCCTCTTCTGGGATTTGCCTATTCAAATCACAGGAGGCTCAATATTCTTTTGTTTGATTTCCAGCAGTAAGTTCTGTATGTCAATCCCTAGTTTTGTGTCAAGTAACTTTTCTCAGTCTGTCATCTCTCTGTGGAGTTCTTTGAATAGAAACTGTTGTTGCTGTCAAGTCCATTTTATTTTCCTTTCTGTGATTTTTGGGTCTTAAATCATTTCCTATTCTTCAGGCTACATTTTAGTTTATTAACTCTAAGTATAGGTTTGTTCACTATGAAAAGCAGGGGTCCAGACGAAGATGTAATCGTGAGGAAACACCAGACAAACTCAAACTGAAGGACATTGTATAAATTAATTTATAAGTTTCAAATGTGTCAAGGTATTAAAATCAAGGAAAGACTGATGAGACATTTTAGACTAAAGAGAGCTGGCCATGAAATACAATGTGTGTTTTTGGTTTTTTTTAAGATTTTATTCATTTATTTGACAGAGAGAGACACAGCGAGAGAGGGAACACAAGCAGGGGGAATGGGAGAGGGAGAAGCAGGCTTCCCGCTGAGTAAGGAGCCTGATGCGGGGCTCGATCCCAGGACCCTGGAATCATGACCTGAGCCAAGGCAGATGCTTAATGACTGAGCCACCCAGGCGCCCTCTTTGTTAATGTTTGAAATCATTTTCATATAATTCAATTATAAAACATCACAATTCTAGCCAGTTTTCATAAAAATATGTAATTATTGAAACCAATATTATCAGAAACTCATATAAAAAGCAAAGGAATAACGGACTTTTAAATTGTAAAACTTAAAGCCAAATAAATAGCCTCTGATCCCATTTTTTTATTTTTTAAGATTTTTATTTATTTGACATCGAGAGACAGCGAGAGAGGGAACACAAGCAGGGGGAGTGGGAGACGGAGAAGCAGGCTTCCCGCGGAGCAGGGAGCCCAATGCTGGGCTCAACCCCAGGACCCTGGGATCATGACCTGAGCCGAAGGCAGACACTTAACGACTGAGCCACCCAGGCACCCACAGCATGTGGTTCTAATCTGGTTCCTTTTGCTATAAGGCCCACTCGTGGGACAAATGGTGAAGATTACATGGAGTCTAAGGATTAGATGGTAGTAAGATATTGGTGTTAATTTCCTGATTTTGATGATTGTGCTATTACGTAGGAGAATTTCCTTCTTTGTAGGAAACACACACTGAAGTATTCAGGAGTGGTGAGGCATCAACTCACTAACTTACCCTTAAACGGTTCAAGAGTAAAAGTTTTTCCAACTTTTCTGTAAGTTTGTGACTGTTTAAAACACTTTTTTGTTGTTGTTGTTGTTCAGATCCAAATAGAGGTAAAATCAGTAACCCTTACCTGAAAACAAGGTCATTCTGCATCAATAGGAGCCCATTTTCCAATTATTTATTTATTTAAAAAAAAAATTTTTTTTTAAGTTTTTTTTTTTTTATTCATGAGACACAGAGCGAGAGAGAAAGGCAGAGGGAGAAGCAGGCTCCCAAGGAGCAGGGAGCCCGATGCGGGACTTGATCCCAGGACCCTGAGATCATGACCTGAGCCGAAGGCAGATGCCCAACCATCTGAGCCACCCAGGCGCCCCCATTTTCCAATTTTTTAAATGGGAAAAATTATAATGCACATGTCAACCCCAAATTTCCAATTTCCTAAAATGTAACAAAAACATGATAAATTATCCATGTACAAATAACAGGCTATCATGTTTCAGTGTAAAATGCTTTAAACATAGATTTCTGATCACCAAACAATATGGTTTTAATAAACAGTAGCTTTGTATATAATAGTTATCTTCTTGTCTATCTGCAATTTTCTTCAATGTGCTCTCATCTGGGATGGTACTCATAACATGTACTAGACAAACTAAGGGCTACACATGAAAGATAAATGTGAAAAAAAAAAAGCCTTTAGGACAAACATGCAATAGTTGAGAAAGGTTCACATTGAGTTATTAGCTGTGATATCGAGATACCTATCCTATTTTTGACACCTGGGGCACTTCTAAAAATGTGATTCTAAATGGTCTATGCATTTGGAATGTCATAAGACTTTTCTATACATCATGTTGTTAAACAGTACATCGAGTTTGGGGGGACAGATTTTTTCCAATATTAAACTGGCTGAAAAAAATATATATAATGTGAATTTTGGGTGTTAAAAGCCAAATAGCAGCATTGGGGAAATGAAAATAAAAATTCAAAGATATATCATCTCATATCCATTAGGATGACTACTATGAAAAAACAAAAATAAAAAAAAGAAACAGTGGAGCACCTGGGTGGCTCAATCAGTTAAGCATCAGACTCTTGATTTTGGCTCAGGTCATGATCTGAGGCTCATGAGATGGAGCCCCATTGGGCTCTGGGCTCAGCGGGGAGTCTGCTTGGGATTCTCTCCTTCTGCCCCCCTTCCCCCCAGGGCTCACCCTCTCTCTCTTAGAAAAAACTTAATACAGCAATAACAAGTGTTGGTGAAGATGTGGAAAAATTGAAATCCTTTTGCACTGTTGGTGGGAACGTAAAATAGTGGAGCCACTATGGAAAACATTATGGTAGTTCCTTGAAAAATTAAAAATAGAATCACAATGTGATTTAGCAGTAGCACTTCTGGGTGTACATCCAAAATAATGAAAAGCAGTCTTGAGGAGATATCTGTGCACCAATATCCATAGCAGTATTATTCATAATAGCCTAAAAGTGGAAGCAACACAATGTTCAAGGGATGGATGAACAAAATAAGGTATATACATACAATTGAATACTGTTCAGCCTTAAAAAGGGAAGAAAGTGTGACACATGCTACAACATGGATGGGCCTTGAGGCCATTATGCTAAGTGAAAGAAGTCAGTCAAAAAAAGACAACCACTGTAGGAATCCGTTTCTGAGGTATCTAGAGGAGTCAAAATCAGAGACAAAGTAGAATGGTGGTTCCCAGGGACTGGAGAGAGGAAAAGGGGAGTTGTTTAACGGGTTTAGAGCTTCAACTTCGCAAAATGTAGAAGTTCTGGAGATGGGTGGCACTGTCTTCAAAATTGACTCTGTCCCTTTTTCTCTTCAAATGCTATGCTGAAGCTTATTCTGCTCCATATCCCTTATGAGAGGCGGGCTCTCTACCTTCCCTCTCTCATTATCCCAAGACCATTTACTTCTGTGATAATTTCCTGGGCCTATACCCACCCTCTTAAACTTTCTTACAGATCAACTATACAAAATAAAACAAAGTAATGTTTCAAGTATGTCATCTATTGAAAATGCACACATACAACCTGCTGAGCCAGCTATGTTACTTCTGTGATCTTCCACTAATTTTTCAGGGCAAAATATTGGGACAGACTAAAGACTAATTTTCTCACCCTGCTTTTTGGGGTCTTGATCTAGGAACCTACAATAATGAAAAAGTTTCTCCTATAACCTTCTGTGAGCATCCATCAAATGGCAAAGTAAAAACAATTTGTTCGTGAATATTTTATTCTGAGTGTTCCTTTTAGATGTCAGAGTAAAAAAAAAAAAAAATCCAAAAAAGATTTGAGGGTAGGAACGACAATAGTTTATTTTCGAAGACAAAATGAAAATCCATTCCACTCAGTATAAATATACTCCAAGTTACAAACAGCAAATGTATATTAAGCATCTTCTATTGTTCAGCTCAGCAGTGGACATTGGAATTGGATAATCAGTGAGGTATTTCTGGCTTGAAAGCAGCTCACAGTCTTTGTTAAGAGTGGGACAGACATGCAAGAAACCAGCCATTAAAGCAAAGTGAGGTAAATAATGTGAGAGATGCTCCCGCTTGCTGTTAATAGGTTTTAAAAGAAGACTATATAATTCATCCTACTGGAATTTAGGAATACTTTTAAGAGTAAGGCAACCCTTAGCTGAGTCTTGAACAATCTTTTTTGAGTTATACTTATTGAAAAGTGGAAAGGTCTTTAGCTAGAGGAGCTAGAGGAGACACATGTGATTAAAACCTAAATCATTCTACTGACATTGTGTGTGTGGGTATATGTGTTCTGGAGAAGTAAAAGGGATACACATCACACCCCATCTCCTATGGAATGATTTGAGTTGATAAAGAGAAACAATAGACTTTATATCCTAGATAAGGTCTCAATGTAGCATAGTAACTTGGCATTATCCCTTGGCTGAACCCTTGGCTTAACACAGGAGTGAAAAGAAGTACTGGGACATCCCATAGAACATATCCCTAGTTAAAGTATTCCTGGTAGGATTCTTCTTTTATTTTTTAAATTGTGAAATATACATAACAAAATTTACCACCCTATTCTTCAAGTTTACAGTTCAGTAGTGTAATATTTTCATTAATATACAGACATGGTTTCAAAACACCTTGGTTGGGAATCTGTGGATTAGGTGTCATTAGTTACTTGATTTAGCTGAACTCCCAACATGAAAAATACATTCACTTCTCAATACAACTAAAATAATCCTAGCCAAAGGACTAAAATTATTTGTATGCACAGGGCAATTATCTTTTAATCAAACATGCAAAAATCTCAAATTACAGTATTGTTTTTTGCATATTCTGTAATTAAAATTTTAAAAGATTATGTATTAGGTACATAAATTGATGTCTGGAATTAAAAAAGCAAGTGACATGTCAAAGAAGAGAAACTTAAGTCAGCTCTTATATTCTTTCCAAACCAACAATACTGGAAACTATTAACTGATGTTCACAAAGATGAGTTGAGGAATAAAAATATCTTATAGGGATTTCTGAATGAATGCATTATAAAATAAGCAAATAATGCTTCCCTTTATGGGGCTGATACAAAGATTAGTTGATGCACACGCAAAGAGAATAGCATACTTTTAGCATAAGTCAGATGTTCAATAATTGCTGCCTGAATCTAAGTGCAGTCTTTAACCAAATAAGCTCAATTGACTATACTAGCTTTCTCAAAACGAAGATGTCCATATTTAAAAAAAAATGAATCTGGGGCACCTGGGTGGCTCAGTTGTTAAGCGTCTGCCTTTGGCTTGGGTTGTGATCCCGGGGTCCTGTGATTGAGCCCCGCATGGGGCTCCTGCTTGGTGGGAAGCCTGCTTCTCCCTCTCCCACTCCCCCTGCTTGTGTTCCCTCTCTCTTGACAAATAAAATCTTTAAAAAAAAATGAATCTGTCATAAATCTAAGTTATTCTTACCTAATAAAGGAACACAGATTTTAAAAATGAAAGAAGTTACAAATCCCAAGATATATGCAGTTTCCTCTGACAAATTAGAATGCAGTGTATTATGAGATTAAGGGTTCCATAGAATATTTCAAAGGAAGCTTCTTACAAACACCAGAGGGATTCTTCAATGGTTACAAGATTCAGAAATAAGGTAACAGTAAAGGAGGCAGCAGAGCTTACACCTCAAGAAATGAGGATTTTGGTCTTACAGAATTTTCTGTCTTCATCTCTGAATTCTTTTAATCTTACTTTCATATTGCATTACTAAGCAACCTCTTACTTTCTCAGTTTCTTTTCATTAGTTAACTAGGAATCTGTAGTCACTGCTCTTACAATTGTACTCATCAGAATTTAAAAAGTGTTTGTCTTTTTCTGCAAAGACGACATCCAAATGGCCAACAGACACGTGAAAAACTGCTTAACATCACTAGACATCAGGGAAACCCAAATCGAAACCTCAATGAGATACCACCTCACACCAGTCAGAATGGCTAAAATTAACAAGTCAGGAAACGACAGATGTTGGCGAAGATGCGGAGAAAGTGGAACCCTTCTACACTGTTGGTGGGAATGCAAGCTGGTGCAGCCACTCTGGAAAACACTATGCACGTTCCTCAAAAAGTTGAAAATAGGGCTACCCTATGACCCAGCAATTGCACTACCAGGTATTTACCCCAAAGATACAAATGTAGTGATCTGAAGGGGCACGTGCACCCCAATGTTTATAGCAATAATGTCCACAATAGCCAAATTATGGAAAGAGCCTAGATGTCCATCGACAGATGAATGGATAAAGAAGATGTGGTATATATACATACACAATGGAATATTATGCAACCATAAAAAACCTGAAATCTTACCATTTGCAATGACATGGATGGAACTAGAGGGTATTACGCTGAGTGAAATAAGTCAGAGAAAGGCAAGTATCATATGATCTAACTGATATGAGGAATTCTTAATTTCAGGAAACAAACTGAGGATTGCTGGAGTGGTGGGGGGTGGGAGGAGTGGGGTGGCTGGGTGAAAGACACTGGGGAGGGTGTGTGCTATGGTAAGCACAGACCTGTACCTCTGAAACAAATAATACATTATATGTTTAAGAAAAAAATAGATAGTAGGAAGGGAAAAATGAAGGCGGGGGGAGAACCATGAGAGACTATAGACTCTGAGAAAGAAACTGAGGGTTCTAGAGGGGAGCAGGGTCGGGGGATGGGTTAGCCCGGTGATGGGTATTAAGGAGGGCACATACTGCATGGAGCACTGTGTGTTATATACAAACAGTGAATTATGGAACACTACACCAAAAACTAATGATGTAATGTATGGTGACTAACATAACAAAAATTAAAAAGAAAAAAAATTTTAAATATTTTTATGTAACATACACCTGATATTTAAACATACCTCTGTATCCCTAAAAGTTTATATATTTAAATTCACTAAAAAAACTGTTTTGGGAATCTTCTCATTGTGAAAATGGGGGATATAGCCTTTTATTTAGCTAGATTCAGAACTTAAGTTTTAGAGGCACATCTATAATATATATATTAATGGAAGGCAGAGTGATATAATTAAAATGTAAGAATATAGAAGTTAGTTTGATTACCTCCCTGATCATCTCAGCTGATGTATCATCCAATCATTCTCTGTTCCATTACTTTATTTTGCTTTTTCCGTATTACTTCTCATGATGTGAAATGAATTACTTACATGTATATTACTTACCCTCTTGAATGGCATGAGAACTGCATGAAGGCAGGGACTCTGGCTTGTCCTATGGAACTCCAGGAAGTAAGAAGTTTGTAGAGTGAGGGGGAAGGAAGGAAGGACATGAAGGCAAAACCAAGCTGCAGTGGAAGGAGGGCTCCAGCAGTCTGTTTAGTCATCTAATTAAGCCAGTTCTTTGTGGGTTTTCATGTAATGGGTATGTGTAAACCAAGGACCAATCATGTATCTGCTCATCAGTGAAGAAACACAAAAGGAAAAAAAAGACCAACTGAAACTAGAAGGAATTCAGTTTATTCAGGTAATTCTTTAATTCCAAAACAGTAATATTTACAAATAACCAGGTTTTTTGTTTTTTAAATAATGTTTGCCTAAATTTTAATTTGTTTTATTTTTACTTTTAGAACTAAAATACATATTTGGGGGGACGGGAAGAAAATGTTCTAGTTTTTCATGTTCTGTTTCAAAGTACAGATTTTAAAATGTAACTGAATATTTAGATAACGTTTTTCATTTTTTTGGAAGAAATCAAAACTCATGAAATAAAAGTATCACAAGACAGTATTAAGAGATTCTGAACATTGTTTAAAGAAAGCATTCTTTTAACATTTAACTTCTGGTTTACCTAGTAAGAGGCATTTTTAATAATAAATTTGTAACATCTTTCCATAATTAAGCATAAACCAAATGACAAAGTTATTTTTTGGGTAAGAGTATTACTGTTTTAGTATCTGTTCAGGAGTTCAGATTTTACAGACTATTTTCAAATAAAACAACTATATGGACAAACCCCCCTATCCCACCCTCCTCCCCTGCCCATGTTATTTTGATATTGCTTACATCCTATAGTCTTCAAATTCCTCAGTTCTTTCAGGTGCAGTTCTTTGCTCTTTTAAAGATCTGTTAGAGAAAAACCTTAAGTACTCTGAATTCCATCCTATTTGGTTGTGAGTAAAGAGGCTTATCCGGGGGGTTCTTAGTGTTTTTCTAAATTGAAAAATTAGTTATTCTACAATAAATTTGGCTGAATTGTACTCTTTTTGGAGGCCTGTGCTAGATAACACAAAAAGTCTGCTAACACAGAAAGTTTGAGAAAACACTAATGGCTCTGCTATCTGCATAGATTGAGCCAATGCAAATTTCTTGTCACATTTTTGGGCCCACTAGCACTTTTGAGAAAGATCCATCCAGTTGTATGGGATCTTTCTAGCTGTAATTTTACAGAAAACAGGATTGGGTGTTGGTGGGCAGAGAGCGGTGCTCAAGACCATAGTTACACACTATAACCCCTGTTGTTCTATGATGATTATTTCTGAGACATTTTTTGCTTTTGTGGAAAAAAGGAAAAAAAAATCTATGACCACAGCATTAAAAAACTTCTATTTGTGCTGTTATTTAAATTACTAAAATGTGACTAAGCATTTAGCATAAACATTTAGCATAAGCTAAAGAAATTATTCTTATTTGCTACAAAATCATTTTTTTAAAAAGTCTGAATTGTGAAATACAAAAGAAATAATCTTGTGGAGGAGGCTCCTGGGAAAAGGTGTTAAGTGTACTTTAATTTCAATACAATGATATAAAACTACTTCAAACATAAAAACTTTAAAAATCTCTACTCTGAACAAACACTGAAAATATACAAACCAAATTCCCTATTAAAACATATTTTTCAAGTAAAAATTAGAAAATATTGAAATTAAAGGAATTTGTCACATCAGATACAGAATTGTAAATTATATGAAATATCAAGAATTATAAAATTATTGGTCTGATTGAACAATCCAAGTAAAAAAAAGTCCTTCTTTAAGTCAAATGGCACAATGCTACCATAAACAATATAAAAAAAATATCAGACAGAAAAATCTTATTTTAAAGATTTTACTACCATTGCTTAACTTTAATCATATTAAATGTTACATTTACTCTCCTTACTCCATTACAATAATCTCAAAAGGATCTTTATATTAACAGCTGTGATGGAAACATTTCAAAATATTGATAATGTTTCTGATGGATATTGAAAATAGCCTACTACCATTCACTAAAATATTGCATGGAAATAATTTTGGTATTTTGGATGTCAGAAATTGATTTCCAATTGCATTATATGATACACTGTTGCATTTAAACATTTTATAAAGGGCTATATGGTTTCTATTTCCTACCACATTCACATATATTTAAAAATGTAAAAATAAAAAAATTAAGGAAAAAATACTTGGAAAAACTTGTTAAATCCCCTTTATTTCAGTAGACAGAAGACTTTTTTCAATGTCCTGGCTGAAAAGGTTCTTGTTGCCATGGAACTGAAAGAAAACAAACCCACAAAGATTTGAGATAAGTTAATGAGGGAGACTAACAGTACATAATGGTATAGTGGAAGACCTGAATTAAGTTAGAACTAAAAATACTAGAGTTCAAACTGCACATCTGCCCTTTAATAGCCATGGGATCTTAAAAGTTATTTAAGGCTCTCCATGGAGTACTTTCCTTATCTGTAAAAGAACAATAATCTCTACATCTCTCTCAGATATTCTGGGAGAGTTAAATGGAGTAAAGGATGTAATAATGTGCCTCACACACACGGCTCACTTAGCCCCTTCTCTTAGTTCCATTTATGGCGCTGAATACAAGCATCAAGAGCAAAACATCAAAAAATGGGTCAGAGGGATTTTCAGATGTTTAGAAGGATGTAGTTCCTGAAAGCATGAGAGGTGATCTCTATAGATTTGTACTCATGAAAACTAAATGAGGTGCTTATTGCCTCGTAATATTTTTAGAGTTATTTTTGAATAATACAATAGGTAATTGTTTCTTTTCCTTTATTTTCACTTGACTAATATAACCAAGTAGGTTAACAATGAAAATTTTCTGAGAACCAAAGCTGGATTTGATTCCAGAAATATCTTTTTAAGCATCACCAACAGCTTAATTATTAAGAACATGAGAAAGCTCAAACTCTGAGAACCTTTATGAAACAATTACATTCAAGATTTCCTATTTCAGAAATGCAAATTTCTAGTTTAATTCATAGGCTTGCCACATCTACTATGTTTGATGTGTTTATTCTTATAGTAGCAGCAGTGTGTCAAATTAATCACAAAGGAAAAGCATAGTCATATGCTTCCCCACTTCCACTATTTCTTTCTCCTCTCCTCTACTGTTTTTCTTCTGTTTTAGGTAAACAATTTCCAGTCCTGTTTAAACTCATTTGGTGGGCCACGATGGGAAGGGAAAGATACACAGATAATTACAATGCCATATAATACTAACATGCCTTATCATGTGAGAAAGGCACACAAAAAGTTCTATGGAAGTACGAGAGGAATTCTTACATGAGAGAACAGTAAGAAGTTCAATGTGGCTTGAATACAAAGGTGGAAGTGATGGGAGATGAGGCTACATAAACTGTGAAGGACCCTGCATTTCAAGCTAAAGTATCTGAATTTTATCCCATAGGACATAGTGTCAGTGGCAACTCCAATATAGAGGTGCTGTGATCAGATTTTTAAATTAGAAATAGAATTATGCTAACAATCTGCTTCTTATCCAATTAGGACCAATGAATGAATAAATGAACTCAATTTTTTTCTACTTACTAATTTGTAAGAGAATCTATTGGGAAACAACTTTTTATTATTTTTAAAAGTTTATTTACTTTTAGTAGTCTCTACACCCAATGTGGGGCTTGAACTCTCAATCCTGAGATCAACAGTCACATGCTCTTCTAACTGAGCCAGGCAGGTGTTCCAGGAAACGACTTTTTAATTTAGAAAGAAATTCTCTTGCATTTCTCTAAGACCTTAAAAGATCGTTAACTTTACTTACAGTACATATTATCTCTGATGGTTGAATATTGGAGTGTTAATGAATAATTGTAGTTTTTGTTGGATTATTAACAATTGTTCTTAAATTTTGCTATACACTGGTAAATATACATTTCAATTTAATTTTAAAAATCGGTGTTCTAATTGTATTTTACAAATAGAATTGCACTTAAGAGAAAAAATTTCAACTTCTAGTGGCAAGTTACCAAGTTGTTCTTCTCACTTATGCCCAGATATTGTATTAGAATACCAAGAGAAAGGTGGCTTTATCGGATTGAAGTTTCTTTTTCAAACTTGGTTTTTCACTCTATTTTTTTCTCCATTTATCAAAATAATGTATTTTCATAGTAGGAAATCTAGAAAATATTAAAAACTCTCTCCACAATCCCCCAATTTTATTACCCAGAGGCAGACTAGTTAAAATGTTGGTGTATTTCATTTCAGTATTTCTAGGCACTTATTTATTTACACAGGTAAATTTATATGACATAGTTTTAAAAACCGTTATTAAAAACTTATTTAAGGGGTGCCTGGGGGGCTCAGTCGGTTAAGCGTCTGCCTTCGGCTCAGGTCATGATCCCAGAGTCCTGGGATCCAGCCCCGCATCGGGCTCCCTGCTCAGTGGGGAGCCTGCTTCTCCCTCTCCCTCTGCATCTCCCCCTGCTTGTGCTCTCTCTCTCTGTCAAATAAATAAATTTAAAAAATCTTGAAAAAACCCACAAACTTATTTAAACCCTGTGATTGTTGCACTGTATTTTGTGGTATGGATTAACTATAATTTACTTGATTACTTCCCAAAGTTGGGTTTTGTTGAAGGACATATTAGTGATATTACCAATTCTTTTTGTTTCAATCTCTGACAACCAGATATAATTCAATTCTGCCTAAGATTTGAACAATTCTACAAATCTGCACAGAAAAATGACTGCTATAGATCATCACCTGCTATAAGTTTCATTTACATAAATAAAGAGAGAAAAGTAAAAACTCAATAAAGTGAGCACTAAAACTTATAAAACTCACCATAAGTCCAAGGAACTTCTGGAAGTACACCTGAATCAGGAGGGTAAGGGTATACAGCTTGTGGGAATGGTTGATGGGGAGCATACTGTGAAAAAATCGGCTGCTGAAAATTGTAAGAAACAGGCATTTGAGATTGAAAATACCCATTCCCTGGCACAAAGTCATTTGCTTGTGGCTCCCTAGCAAAGTAGCCAAAATATTGAGAGTATAAAAGATTAGAATGTGTATTCTGAACAGTACTTGCAATTGCAGTCAACATCCCAGCAGGAGGTGGCTGTACTTCATATGATGTTATCCCGTGATATGTCTGGGTAAGGGAACTGCCGCTGCTGCTGCTGTAATGATAAACACACCAAGCGTAGTAATAAGGATATGAAGTTCCAAATGAATGTGCAGAAGAATTATATATTGGGGTACATGCAGACTGTGGAAGTTCATTCCAATATGCAACAGCATTCTGAGTTAGGACTTCTGAATTTTCATTATTCTGTTGTTCAGAAACAGAGTATTCTGCTGTTTGATTTACATTACAGGTTATGTTCCCAGATGCTCCAAGAGGTACAGTACTGGGACTCAAGGTATCCTTCGTGTATTTTTCTTTTAACTCAGTTTTTGCAGGCTGTGTTTTATTTACTTGCAGAATAGGAGACCTGTTCTGGATAAATTTGGATTCTGAAGAATTGGTGCATGCAGAATTTTTAATAGATGATTTTAATATTTCATTATCTTGAAGTTCAAAGACAGTGTCATTCATTTCTAAATTGGCAGGGATGTCCCTAACAAAACGGAAAATAGGCTTTGAGAGCACTGATGCATCAGGCAGAGGAGAAGCATCAGCTCCTGGTTTTATGTCTGAGGGAAAAGATTTCTCTGCAGGATTAAGAAATCTCTGTGAAGGCATCTTGTAGTCTTTTGGAAATATGCCATCTACACTTCTTTGTTCACAAATTGCAAAAGAAGAACAATCTTTCTTATCACTCTTTGTTTCAGTAGCACTAAAATTCACATTGCTTTTCTTCATGCTATTTAAGTTTCCCTGTTGTCCAGCGAAGTCTTCCGAAGTATCAGATGCAATATTAGTTAAATCTATTTTGCCCTCTGACTTTGATGTGCAAGTGTCTGTTAAGTTCTTTAAAGGTAATAGTGAGCCAGGAAGTGATCTTTCCACCTCAACCTTTTTTGGAGATACATGGTTTCTTTTCAGATTGTCAGATGAAGTTGGTCCTATTTCACTTTCACTTTCGGGATGAGATCTTGTAGTCCTATTAAGTATAACACATACATAAAAACAACTTTATATAAATGGAGTCCCCAAAACTTAATTATAAACATGTATTTGAAGTTATTTAGGAGAATTCTTAAGATTTACCTTTTCTCTATCAGCAGTATATATGTGTAACTTATTTCCCCAGTTTTACTCCCTTGCTTTGAATTGAGATACTTTCCCTGCTGAATGTGATACACTCCACATTTCAAATGTATTTCCAATATGTTTAGAAATATATACACTGTGGTCAATATTGTAATTATTTTATGCACTGGACATTTCCTAACAGAGGCTTTTAGAAGTAGAAAACTACATCCAATCTTTTACTATAGTTTTGCATTCATACACTTCCAACTTTTTGATGATCTTCTTTACTTGTAAATGGCTATATATAACTCACAAAACTACCAAGCTCTGCCCTGCCCCTGCCAAAAGGTCATCTTATTTTATCAGGAACTACTAAGATATTTTGTCCGTTCAAGGTTGAGAAGAGGAAACACAGACCTCCAAAATATCATGCCAATTTATTATTTATTTATTTGACAGAGAGAGAGACAGAGAGAGAGGGAATACAAGCAAGGGGAGTGGGAAAAGGAGAAGCAGGCTTCCTGTCCCACCAAGTAGGGAGCCAGATGCAGGGCTCAATCCCACGACCCTGGGATCATGACCTGGGCCGAAAGCAGACGCTTAATGACTGAGCCACCCTATCATGCCAATTTAATATCCTTGACATTTCTACCTAAATTTAGAGAGTCTCAACCAGGCTGAAGGAAGCATCCACTATGGAAATGTCTAGAGCCAGAGAGTTAAAGGTCTCCAGGATGATTATATTTTTTGGTGTCTCATCAAATTCTTTAAATTACAAGTGGAAAAGAACATGTTGAAAAGAAAAAAAGTAATCACTCCTCCCCAGGCAAGAGATACTAATCTTTGGCCTGGAATTTGTAAATATTTAGTTTCAACTCTAAAAGCCCTGTATTTTCCTTAATCCAGCCTCTCTAAAAGGCATTTCAAACTTTTTTTTAAATTAAAGATCTTATTTATTTGAGAGAGAGAGTGAGAGAGAGAGAGATGAGAGAGCACACAGAGGGAGAAACAGGCTCCCCACTGAGCAGGGAGCCTGACACAGGAGTCCATCTTGGGACCCCAGGATCATGACCCAAGCCGAAGGCAGACTCCTGACTGAGCCACCCAGTCGCCCCTCTAAAAGGCATTTTAGTGACAATCAACATCATCATCATCCAATCCTGTACAATACTTTGACATTTTGCAGAAAGTACAATTTTGACTCTATCACATTTCCAATGATGTTTCAGTGATGTCTCAACCCTACACATTGGCAGCTGCCTGTAGGGTCACTCTTTTATGCATTCTCTTAGAGAATATTCTTCCATGTACCCTGTATTGATCTTATATTTGGATTCATTCTCCTGCTATGTGAGCAGGAAAGTTTGATTCTTTGAGTAGCAAATACCACCTATATTTAGTTACCAAAACTAAGATGATTATAGAACTGGTTTATGTTATCCCTTTAAAAGCCTATTCATCTTGGTGCAACTAACACAACTATTCAGAGTCTAGAAAAGGATTTTAGAAATGCGGTAAATAAAATGTATAATTAAAGCAGCAGAACCAAGTAAGACAGAAATGAGAATGCTCATCTTTTTTTTCTATATTACCCATTTTCTTTCATAAAATGGAAAAAAAATTGGACAAAATGAAGCTTGTCATAAATTGAAAATCTTAGAGAGCTGAATGAAATGAGATGGTCAAAATGTCCAGTGGTGCCACTTCATGTCAGAATGAAAAAATACAAACCATGTCGGAAGTTTTTCATAAAAATAATTCAGTTTAAAGAACTAGCCTTTAGGGGCGCCTGGGTGGCTCAGTTGGTTAAGCGACTGCCTTCGGCTCAGGTCATGATCCTGGAGTCCCGGGATCGAGTCCCATATCGGGCTCCTTGCTCGGCAGGGGGTCTGCTTCTCCCTCTGACCCTCCCCCCTCTCATGTGCTCTCTCTCTTCGCATTCTATCTCTCAAATAAATAAATAAAAAATCTTAAAAAAAAAAAAAAAAAAAAAGAACTAGCCTTTAGTTTGAAATCATGTTCCTCCTATATCATGCTGTTAAACATCTTTTATGAAACTGTAGTATATTTATAATATATGGATGTTGATGAATAAATCCCCATTTAGTAATATAAGTTAGCAATTTTTTTTTTTTTTTTAAGATTTTACTTATTTGACAGAGACACAGCGAGAGAGGGAACACAAGCAGGGGGAGTGGGAGAGGGAGAAGCAGGCTTCCCGCTGAGCAGGGAGCCTGATGCAGGGCTCAATCCCAGCACCCTGGGATCATGACCTGAGCCGAAGGCAGATGCTTAACGACTGAGCCACCCAGGTGCCCCAAGTTAGCAATTTCTATCTTTTTAACCAATTTTGAAATCTGACTGGTCTATAGTACCAAGTTTAAAAAAGCTCAATCTAATCACTTGTCATATTATCTCCTTTTTAGCAAACCACTTTACTAATCCCCATGAATTCTTTAAGCAATGTCTGTCAAATATGAATTTTACTTTATTCTATAAAACATCACTATTCTCTAACTTACTACTACTTCTACCACTACTTAGAATCTCCTTACCCTTTAAATCACTGAGAAAACACATTTTACAGGATTATACCTTCAATACTTACAGAACGAAGTTCAAATTCCTTAAACCTTAAAGCACTGCATAATCTGAAACCTTATTCTCCCTCTTAACCTTTTTCTTGTCCTCTAAATTACATGTATGATCCAACAGAGGTATATAAATAAATGTTAGTATTGTTCCTTAATATGTGCTTAATTTTGTTTAGTTTGCCTTCAGATAGGGCTGATGGCAACTCTTACCTTGGATGCTCGAATGTTGCCTCTTCTCTGTTGATTTTTGTGACATCTTTCATGTCAACCTATGTTTAAAAGTTACAAAGAAAACCTACATTGGTAATGGTATAAAATACAATATAAATATTATTTTCACATCAGATACAATTGCTTGTTGTGTCATCATCTAAAATGCTCGGTCTAAAACTACATTCATTGGGCGCCTGGGTGGCTCAGTGGTATTTAAGTATTATCCTCATTTTACTCTTGATGTGGCGTACACAACTTGTATTCTTATTGGAAGTATGCTTACAAACTGGTTGTTTAGTAAGCATTTTTCTATAAACAGTGAAATAAATGATTGGTTTCCTGGTCTCCAGAACTAGTTTAACTAACAAATGCAATTACAGTAACCCAAGAAAAAATTCCTACTTTTCATTTTGCATATAGGATTCTCTTTACTTCTGAACTGAGAAATTCTCAAAAAATTTTAAGAGAAGGCTCTGAGAGTAGGTTGTTAGGTTAGTATGGGCTCTGGAGCTAGACTCCCTTGGTTTTACATCTGGGCTCACCCATTTACTAACTCTGTGACCCTGGGAAAGTTATTTAACCTTTCTATACTGTTTTATACCTTTAAATAAGATAATAATTGTACCTACATCATAAAGATTTTGTGAAAGATCAAGAAGTTAATATTTGTGCAATCATTAGAACAGTGCCGGGTACAAAATAAATGTTTTCTATAATTTGTTAAATAAAATGTGTTTATGTAGGACTTCTTGTAACTCCTTCATAATCATCTATTTAAAAATATTTGTCCTATTTTTCCATGTGGATGATAATGGTCAAGAACACAGGCTCCATTAGCCAGTTTTTAATATTTACTACATTAAGTATAGTCTTATTATATAGAAGCTACTTAATAAATTACTAACTTACATTCACATAAATTGGACTACCCCTTAAGAAGTTATATAAATTTATACCCTTCCAAGAAATATCTTCTAAATTAAATAATTTTTAGTTTAAAAGTAGACATTTGCAAGGTGTTTCTCATACATAGACTATCATGATTCTATATATGAGAATATATAGAATTCCTATTATCTAAAATATAGATAATAGGAACTATTTAATCCAATTCTTTTTTTTTTTTAAAGTAAGCTCTACATGCATCGTGGGGCTTAAACTCATGACCCTGAAATCAAGAGCTGCATGCTCCACTGACTAAGCCAGCCAGGTACCCCCCAATCCAATTCTTTAGTTAGTAAATTCATTTTGCAAGGCAATATTCAAAGCATTCTCAATTTTTACCAATCTGCAAACTACCTGTTTGAAGAGCAGACTTGTTCTCAAAAGTAATACTTACATAGGTTTTGTTTCAAACATTTGTTACCTTTTGTTTTTTACAGCTGGAAACAGTAGTGTTTTCCTCTTGTTCCTGAGAGTCTTCACATTTGTCTACAGTGATAGATCGTTTTTTAGAGGAATTTGAAACATTTTTCATTATGCACTCTGAAATTGAGGGCACCTTCATAAAAGTACTAGATTTATTGATACTCTTCCTAGGTTTTACATGCATATTCATTTTTTCTTTTCTCTTCAGTTGGAAAGTCTTTCTGTTATGTAGCATTTGGCACAGAATAAAGGAAATGGTTAATTCGGCATTTTCAGCACATATTATCTTCATATGTTCAATAGTTTTCATGACTTTCATAATATGAGCCATTTTCCCTAAATCTTTCTGAGGGGCAGCCATTGTATTTTTGAGCAGTGTAGAAAACTGATTGTAGTTGTATTCTAACTCTGTCATAGTGCTTCCATAATTTATGGATGCTATATACGGCACAAAGTCAATATATGTAGAAATGGAATACTCAGACTTCTTTATAAGTTTTTTTATTTCGGAAAGTTCTTCAAGTTCTCTTGAGAGCAAATGAAGAGCATATGAGCAATTAACTGCTTCACTATATTTGTAAATAATATCCAGATCTTTCTTAAGTTCAGAAATAGCAGTCTCTATGACCTTCCAAAGGCAATCTGTTGAGTTATCTTTAAGAAATGAAAAAGGAGCCATTTTTTCTTGGCAGCAAACCAGGTCAGGAAGAAGTGACAAATCAAACCAAAGCATACCTCGAAACCTCTGTTTGTCTAGTTTCTTTGCCATTGTGTTTTTAAGAAAGTGAACGGTTTCTGAAAGCATGACAATTTCAATATAGGTTTCAATGGCTGCAGGTTTTAAAATTATGGCCCCATGGTTGTGGTTTCTCACCATGTCCAAAACATTTTCTTCCGTGATAAAAATATTATCTATGTTCTCTTCTTGAAGCATCTGAAAATATTTTTTTAAAATTTCTAGGTGTTCAGTACATCTCAAAGTGAGTTCCTGTAATTTCTTAGAGTCTGCAAATTCAGCCTGATCCAGTATTTCACTAATACAACAGATATCTGGGTGTGAAAGCAAAGTACTGTTAAACCTACAGTCTTCTATGTTAACTGTAGCTTTGTTTATTAGATCATCTGTATCATCAGTATTCTCAAGCCCAATACTGGAAATTTGTTCACTGCTTAAATCTTTAGACAGCATATCATATATCTTTTTCAACTTAGAAAAAGCATACTGATTCATTTTGAGTGGCATTTCTTTATCCTTCTTTCCTGAGTATTTTTTGCTGAAAGACTGTCTCCTCTCTTTCCAAACAAGACTTTTTGCAGCATCAAAAAAGATATGTTCCAGGCCATAAAGAGATATTTTAATACTTACTGCCTCACTGTTCTTAATAAAATTAACTTTTGAGGAGATCATTTCTATGATAATCCATAAATGGTCTTCTTTTCCTGGATAGGAATCAACTTTAGGAGAGTCCCCATACATACCAATCAGCTTTAAAGTACTTTTTCTTAAGGTTTCTAGGTCTCCCAAACTATCTCCAAAGTTAACTCCACAGGTAAATGGAACAGAAAGAGAAAAGTCAAAGCAATCAGAACAACGTTTCATTATTGCTTCACACTCATTAATCTGTCGTTTGCATTTTAAGAATGCATAGTATGAATTGTTTTCCCTTTTGGTTTCTTCAAACAATTCAATTAATTGATCATGATAGTTTTGCAACTCACAGAACGCATTATATTTTAACCTTCCTTGAAAAGCAGGATAGAAATTGGATTGTTGTTGAAATCCACGTGGTCTACTGAGCAGCTCACCATACAATGTTTCATCATACCAAAGCAAGCTTCGGAATGTTGGTTCACCTCCTAAGAGCCTTTTTTTGTTTTCAATGAATTGAATAGTTTCCATTATCATTTGGAGTTCTACCAAGGAGTCAACAGCACATGGTTTTAATTTGTGTTTGCAATTATTCCACAGGTGTTGTTCTACCAATAGTTCTCTTGAAATCAGAATTTGTTCATGAGAACATTCCTGTTTTCTTTCAAAAGCTTCAAGAAATAAAGGGAGAATATTTTGACAAGCCTTAGTTTCTTCCTGTAGAATCCGCAAAGATGATGTTTCATCTGCCCTTCTCAAAATCTGAGCTAGCCTAGCTATAAGAGCTGAATGATTAGCTGAGCAATGTTTTTCTTTTAATCCATTAATGTTTGCTGTAGGCTTCTCCTGAGGAGTAGAGGCTTCAGAGGTTTGAGAGTGCATATGTAAAACAGGCCTATGATTCACTCCTATAATGCCTGGTTGGGAATTACAGGCTATTTCTGAATGCAATGCAGAGTCAGAGTCAGAGTTATTATTAACTTTAACTCCCCCTTCTTTCTCTCTTTTGCTAAGATGATTAGAAACTGGGTTATTCAAAGAGACTGCCTCAGTAATATCTTCAATGCTTGGATGAGAATCAATCACATTATTTTTAATTCTTTTCTCTCTTAAGTAGGAGGATTCTTCTAAGATCTTATTCTTTTGATTTTTGTTCTCAGTAGCAATGGATCCTTCAGTCATGCTTTTTTTGTGAAGTGAATCTTTTGCTTTTTCTGCTTGTTTAACTTTCCACATTTTTCTGTCCTGAATGTCTTTCTTTGCCATATATTTTTTTGAAGAACCCTTTATATTATCTTTTATGAGCAAAGAACTATCATTGGAAAATAGATTCTTCATTGCATTTTTCCTACAGCTTTTACTTTCTTCAGTTACTAATTTGAGACCCAACTCAGAATTCTCAAGAACATTTGATTCATTTGTATCTATACAGAAGCAATTACTTGAAGAGCATTGTTCTGCTTTTAGAAGTTCCCTTCCACCACATCCTGGCTGACAGTGTGGTACATTGGTGGATGTTGCAAAAGAATCTACAGAAAAAGTTCTCTGTTTATCCAAATAAGATTTTGAAGATTCTCCTTCACTATCTGTTATTGGAGTGGTTGGTAACCATTGAGGAACACTGTTATACTTTTTGTGGGTTATCAGAGTTGGATTTAATGGGTCCATAAGGATGTCTCCTGAAATAATGCCTGGTTTGGAGCTCTGAATGGGAGCTGTCCATTCTTCTATAGGACAATTTACTTCCAGGTTTCTTTTATAACCAGATAAAATAAGGTTATCCGGTTTATAGATATCAACATTTAAAAAGTGCTTCACATTTGATTCTAAAACTGAAATAACTATGTCAGTTTTTACCTTTGTGTGCGTTATACAAGTTGCATCATAATTTTTGTCTCTGCTAAAACTTACGTTGTTTTCTTTTATGCAAGATATCGAATTACTCTTATTTATTATTTTATTAGTCTCAGAATTACTTTCTTTCATTGCATCCTTAATTTTATTATTTGCTGAATGGTTCTCAGGCTTTTCGTATTTACTAATGTTAGATAAAAAGTTTGTGCCAATTTGATTTTCTTTTTTAGTTAGTTTCTCATCTGGGCAGGATGGGGAAAACAGACACCCAGTTTTTCCAGAAAATGGCCGAAGTTCTGATGATCTTAGACTTTTCATACTACTCTTGTTAAAAGCTGAAGGACTTGTACTTTGGGCTGTAGAGCACAGGGCTAACTGTGATTCAGGATACTCTTGATCACAAAATTCTCTCACATGAATAGTGGTATGACTTCTGGAGACACTGCTGGCCCTATTTTTCTTAGAAAGGCACTCTGTGATTCTCTCTCTCCTTGCTTTGTAAGACTTGTGCTTTGATACGTGAGTTAATGATTTATCCACTTCAAATCCCAAAGCTCTTTTCTCTCCTAGCTTGTCATATTTTCTTTTTGACAAAAAATGTTTAGTGGAATAATATCTTCTTTCAGACACAGAGCTATAACCTTGAAGGTCACAACTTTCCCAGAAATTATTGCATATTATTGCATATGATTTTGGTAATGGGCCCTTCCTTTTTTCTCCTACTTTAGCTATAAGTTGCAAAGACGTGTGAACTTTCCTATGAGCTTTTTTTAAGTGAAGAACGGCTCTGTCAAGTTTTCTGGAAAGGCGTTTGCTTTTGCATAAAGATGCTTCACTATTTAGAATATCTAGGACACTCCTAATGTGTTTTTCTGACTTCGAAAAGGTTTTAATTCGTCCTTGGGATAATGAAGAAAAACATTCAGATGAGTCTTGACTGGTTAGCCTCCTCTTCTTTCCATAAATTTCATGATGTCTTAAATCCTTATGTGGCGTGTTCTCAACCCTAAAAGGTATATTTGGTTTTCTTTTGCTAATTCTTGATTCTGTGTCCTTTTTACGTCTAGTATTGTTACCATCAGTTTTTGACTTTGTCAAGGAACAACTTCTTTCATTATTTAATGCTGTGACATTAGAGGGTTCAGTAAGCAAAGGTCCACTGTTTTGTTTTTCAGAAGCATGATTCCCTTGTGTATTATGATTCACGTCAAGAGAAAGTGAGATTTCAGATTTACTCACTAGTCCTGATTCTGGCCTTGTATTACCAAATTCATCTTCACATGGAGAATGTGAATTTTCACCAGAACACTGGGAATACATTTCAAATCCTGGCACTTCCCCCTCATCTATTTCTGGTTCTGTGGCTTTAGTTATGTTTTTGCAAAAATTATCTTTCAATGCAGGGGATTCAAAAGTGGGACTGAATCCTGGCATAAATGTATTAGTGATTTTCACTTGTAAATCTGGAAGTAAAATTGGATTGAAGAGCTCTGCTTTGTCTTTTTGTGGAGAGGAATAAAAACAATTACTTTCCTCAGAGTAATGTTGATCATTATTCTCCCTTCCTCTGGAGCTTTTCAAAACTTCCCTCTCCCCATTACTGCCTCCCAACAGACCTTCCCAATCAATACGAGACTTTAGAGCCTCATATGAGGCCTCAAATTCTTCATACAGAACATTTCTATGGCCAGGAGTATCTTGTTGAATTAGAAAAACATCATCACACTGTTCCGATCCCACTTCAATATTATTTTCCAATTCAAAACTATGAAGAACTGAGCTGTCACTTACTGACTGATGAAATGAGTCATGTAATTTATTGTTATCCATATCCATTTCATGATCAGAAACCTTATGTTTTACTAACAAACCAAAATCTAGACTCTCAGAAGAACAAGTTTCTTTAATCTGGTATCTTTGGTGATCTTCATGATTTGTGCCTAATGTAGGCGGCATATTATCAGCTATCTGTACCGCAGCATTTGAGGCTACATGCACTGAAGATGCTGCAATTTTGGGAAATGCTGTGGAAGCCAAATGCTCTACACTTCTACCTGTATTTTGAGTATCTTTTTGTTTTATGGCAGTGATAGTATCTTCATTTTCTAAAAATGTAGTTTCTGTTGATATATATCTTTTCCGCCAAGTCAAATTAAATGTACAAAATTCTTCAGAACTCAGAATTTCTACATTGTTGTAATTTTTGTTCTCCCTTCTTTCATCTATATTGGCATAATTTTTGTTTGTATTAAAACCCTGCTTCTCATCTTCATATATATCTACTCTGTTTTCTGTAGACAAAGCAACGTCTTCCTCTTTAACCCCATTTTCATTTTCTTTATCATTATCTCCTTGTTCTTTGAGATCAATATTCAGGTGTGTATCATTGTACAACTCTGCACTACAGAATAGAGTATGACCTTGACCTTTATCAGCATTTTGAAAAGTTTCTCTGCAGTCTCTCTGCATGTTCTCCAATGACACTGGATCATTCTCATTTTTCCTATGGACACATATATGTTCTCCAGCTATGCTGCAATCTGAATTGTCACGAGTTGTTTCAATGTCATGAGATGAAATAACTCTATCAATTGGCAGTTCTTCGGCCTGGGGAATGTCATTTGCTTCTTGGAAAGCATTAGTCATAATGCTAACACAGTTTTGATTTGGTTTTTCCAATTTTAGTTCCATTAGTTTTTGAGAAATTGCAAAACTTGTATGAATGTTATTTTCATACTCCAAAGAGGGTTGAGGATGCTTTTGTGAAATCTCCACTCTTGGAGTAAGATTGCTTTGTAATTCCAATGCTAGATGATCTAGCTCGTATTTATCCTTTGTGGTAGATGCAGAAGATTTTGGGATTTCTAATTCTTGGGTAATTGATATTTGATCACAATTTTTTCCAAAAGAATACAGACTCTCATTCTCTTTGTATTCTTGGTACAAAGAAATGTAATTATCTATTGGACTGATTTTTGCTTCATTAGTAAAATCAATTTCTTTCCACAAAATTTGCTTTTCTCCATGTTCGGAATTATCTTTTGGGCCAGTGAAGTCTCTCACTTTTCCAATATTTTGAATGTACCCATGTATGCTTTCTTTCCTTTGGAGAGGAAAAACTGTAGACATTTGCTGACCAGTCTGATATACAGTTTCTAAATTAGAAGACCATGATTCTTGAGAAATGTGACTACTATATCCTTTTGTACAAGTATTCACTGATTCATAAGAGTTATGTGGTTCACCTTTTTCTTCAGTTAAAAGTGGGATGTTGCTTCTCTGTTGGGATCTCTGGACTTCTTCCTCACTGTGTTTTTGGTTCTCAACTTCTGAAACTACATTGGACAAACACATTGGAAAGGAAAAATTGTCTTGGCCTTTACACTGTCCTGCCATGGTAATTTTATTGGGAGTTGTATAATCATTGTTTTTAGAGCCCAAGTCGTGAGCCTGTGACTGTGAATCATCAAAAGAAATTTTGAAGCAAGGGGCGTCCGAACAATTAGTAAGAATAGAATGATCACCAGGCACAACTTCAGATGAGGAGGCAGAATTATTTGGCTTAGATGGTAGGTTTATTTCTGAATTAAAATCTAAACTCTTCTCAAGTGGCAAAATCTCATTTAAGCCTGCAATATTATTATGTTTTCCTATGCTTTCTTCTTTCCTCATCAGTCTTGGGTCTTTAATGAGTTTTGAAGTAATAACTGTGCTTGAGCCAGTATTGTTATGAAGGGGAAAAGCAGCAGAAACACCACTTAAAACATTTTTAAGCTGTGTCAAATTTAACATGAGGTCCCCATTAACACTTTTTCTGGTATCACTGGGAAAAAATGAAGGACGTGAATCATATATATGTACTTGAGAAGTGTCTCTACATTCTGCTAAATTGTGCTCCATCTGTCCACTGTATGTTTCATGTACAGAAATGTTTCCATTTTGCACATTTCCATAGGAATTAGAAATATTTGCATTGGAAGGATTTATCTCTGAATTTAGGGCCCTGCAAGAACAGTTTTCCTGAACAAATGGATCTACAGGTTTCCTGAAATGCTCAAAGATGACAGTAGCATCTTTTCCTTTTCCAATTCTTTTGGCCACTGTACAGTTATTCAGAGAGCACGTTCTTTCTGTGGAAATAATAAAAAAAATAAGAAAAAATAGGAAGGAAAAGGGTTTCTACATTGAACTCTTAATATAAGTAAGCTATGTCACAACTGGTTTTAACTGAAAGTTCATTATGATTATGATTAAAGTAGGTCTCATCAGAAAAAGGAGAGAAGAGGATGAGTGATAAACCAATAAAATAGAAATGATGCAACATGGAACTCTGTCCTGGACCCCTTAATAAAAAAAGTATTTACCATAAAAATCTGAATTCTGGCAAATACAAAGAAAGAGAAAAATTAAAAAGGATTAAAAGTATGTTGCTGAAAAACAAGATATTTCTTATATTAATCTCCTATATTCATATACTTAATAACAGAATCTACATATTAATAGGCAAAAGTGTTTCCCTTTTATCTACTGTTACTTTGCTTCTTTTCTCTTTGTCAGGAGACAACAAAAACAGAAAGAAAAGGGGAATGAGTGGGGAAACAGAGGAGAAAAGTACAAAAGGTTCCATAGAATCCTTCTCAGGAGCAAAGCAAAGCACTACCCTTGCTCCATAGTGAAGTAAGTATTCCTGCAAATAATATATATAAATAAAAATCTGGAAAATGAAAACAAATTTTCTTTTATAATTTATAGGAATTTATTCCTACAATTTCATAAAGAACTAAATGTAATAACAAAGGAACTTATAAAAAATGTGTGTTTACCAAATAAAATGTTCACAAAACATTCATAGGTAATACCAAAAAATATCTTTATTAAAACATATTAATGATGAGAAATCGATGGTGAGATTTATGCCGTGTATGAAACTATAATCATATTATTGGGATGTACCATGAGATTCTTTATCACAATATTTTGAAAGATAGCTTTGTTGAAGACCTCCTAATTTTATAGCCACATGTAATTATACTTTTTAATTATAGTAAGCTATAGTGGTAATATGACCATAATAGAGATGTAGTTCTTGAGAGTAGGAGATGCAGTGGACAGACAAAAAATGGTGGATCCCTATACAACTTATAGCAAAATAAAACTCATTGAAAAAAAAAACCCATAAAAGTATTAGAAGAAAAGATGGAGAGATAGTTTTATAATCCTGAGATAGAAACTAAGTACTTTTAAGATAAATAACTGGATACAAGAAAGCCAGAAATTAAAAAATGATGTCAATTAAATGTAAATTAAATACCTTAACAGGTCAAAACTCATGATAAACAAAACTTGGACAAACTGGTGAAAAGTATTTTCTGAATTAGCAAGCTTAGTGCATAATTACACGTATGTTAGCGTACATAAAGAGTATATAGACATCTTCAAAATATTAATATATGAACAAGAAAATCACAAAAATTGTGAACACAAAAAGATGTCCAACTCCACTAAATAAATAGTAAGAGTTGTATTAAAAAACTGCTTAGATTGGCAAAGACTCTGAAGGATATCCTGAAGATGTAAGCACTCATACTCTTCATGGGAGTATAAACTGGTACTAATTTCCTGGAAAGTAAATCTATAGTTTTCAGCAAAATGTAATGTATAATCATCTATACCCAGTAAATCTACTTTTATGCAAGGATTTTTAGTACAATAGTCCAAGACTGCTAAAAGCTAGAAACCTAACTATCAGTATGAGACTGGTTAAGATTTCAAGGTATACTATGATGCTATAGTAATCAAAATAGTATGTTACTGGCACAAAAAGACAAAACCTTCCAGCTATAAAATGAGCAAGTCATGGGAATAAAAGGCATAGCATACGAAGTACAGTCATTGATACTGTAATAGTGTTGTATGGTGACAGATGGTAGCTACGCTTGTGGAGAGCATGGAACACTATAGAGAAGTTGGATCACTATGTTGTATACTTGAAACTAATGTAACATCATATGTCAACTATACTCAAAAAACAATTTAAAAAATGAGACTGGTTAAATAAATATATCGATCAATAATTATAAAAGTACTATATTTTTGTGCTATAACAAATGTCTAGAAACATAATGTTATGCAGCTATTACAAATATTAAGATAAATTAATACAAAGCAACATGGGAAAAGAAACCTAAATCACTTGTTTGTTTAATGATCTGAATTTCATAAATGTATGGTAAATGTATATTAATATATACATATTGTTAACTAATAAAGTACTTAATGTGGATGGCAGGTATGGTTTTTCTGAGGGCCTTATGCACATTAATTCATTTAATCTTCACAACATTCCCATTTTATTGATGAGAAAGTGAAGAGTAATTTGCCCAGGATCACAATTTATAAGGAATAGAACCTTAATCACTAGATTACATTTTTGCTTAAACTTAATAAGGGCACTTTAAATTTATTCCCATTTTTGGCAGTCTCATCACATAAATGAAAAATGGGAGAACCCAGCACCCTCAATAATATAAGAAACTATAAGAAAATGAAATTACAGTCAACAAAGCAAACTACCAAATAGTTATTAGCATCATGTTATTCTGTGGTGATGGAAATGTTCTTTATCTATGCTATCCAATACAGTAGCCAATTGCCACATGTAGTTACTGACTTGAAGTGTGGGCAAGTATATAAACAAGGGGTGGTGTGAATAAGGAATTAAAATTTTAATTTAATTTTAACTAATTTAAGTTTAAATAGACATATGACTAATGGCTACTGTACTGGATAGCACAGGTCTGCAGTACTCCAGAGGGAGATGAATATGCTGATAGTCAACACATGTGGCCTTGACTCTGGGCATAATACAGGTATTCCTCAAAATTTATTACCCTGAAAGGTATCATTGTTTATTGTTTTTTTTTCAAATGAGGTATAATTGACATACAAATTATATTAGTTTCAGGTGTGCAACATAGTGATTCGACACTGAATACGCTGCAAACTAATCACCATAGTAAGTCAAGTTATTACCCATCATTCTTTGATTAAAATAATTAGCCATAAGATTGTAGATGAGTAGGAGTAAAAGTAAGGAAAATCCTTATTTTACTGTCTCCATTTTAAGCCTTCTGGCTGAGGGATAATGTGGAGAGAATGACTAGGGAGAAGATCATCAAGAAAACAGAAAATTGAGCAAACTATCAACTAGACCTAACAGACATTTACTGAACTCTCTACCCAACAAAACCCAAATTTCCATTCTTCTAAAAGTGCACACAAAACATTCTTCAGGACAGACCACATGATAGGCTCAATAAATTTAAAAGGATAAAGATAGTACAAATTATATTCTCCAACTACAATGGAATAAAATTAGAAATCAGTAATGGAAAAAACTTTGGGAAATTCACATACACACAGAAGTTAAATAACATATTTCTAAAAAAAACCCAATGGGTCAAATAAGAAATCAAAAGGGAAATTGGAAAATAATTTGAGATGAATGAAAATGAAGACACAAAATACCTAAACTTACAGGATACAGCTAAAACTATAATTTCAGGGAAATTTATAGCTGTAAAGAAGATCTCAAATCAATACTTCAAACTTCCACCTTAAGACACCAGAAAAAGAACAAACTAAACCTGAAGCAAAAAGGAGGAAAATAAAGACCAAAGAGGAAATTAATAAAATGGAAAACAGAAAAATAGAAAAAAAATTAATGAAATCAAAAGTTGGTTCCTTGAAAAGATCAACAAAATTGACAAACCTTCAGCCAGGCTGACCAAGAAAATAAAGAGGGAAGACTAAAATTACTAGAATGACAACTGAAAGAGTTTCAAGATATTACTACTGGCTTTACAAAAAGAAAAAGGACTGTAAAGAAATACTACGAACAATATGACACTACTAAATTAGATAAGTTAGATGAAATGGACAAATTCCTACAAAGACACAAACCACTAAAACTGATTCAAGAAGAAACAGAAAACCTGGATAGAGATATAGTTAAGTGAAGAAACTGAATTAGTTAATAAACAACCTACTCACACAAAAAAGCCCGAATGGCTTTTTAAGATTTTTTTAAAAAGATTTTATTTGATTTAGAGCATGAGCAGTGGGAGGGACAGAGGAAGAGGGAGAAGCAGACTCCCTGCTGAGATGGCAGCCTGACATGGGGCTCTACCCCAGTTCTCCAAGATCATGACGAAGTCATGCTGAAGTCAGACACTTAACTGACTGAGCCACCCAGGTGCTCCCTGAATGGCTTTAATAGTGAAGTCTACCAAATGTTTAAGGAAGTATTAATGTTAATTCTTCACAAACTCCAAAAAAATGGAAAAGGAAGAAACCTTTCAAACTTATTCTATAAGACTAGTATTACTTTGATACCAAAACCAAAGACATCACAAGAAAGCTACAGATCAATGCATCTTATAAATATAGACACAGAAATCTTCAAAAAAATTTGTAGTAAACCGATTCCACCAACATGTAATAGAAATTACACACCACGACTAAATGGGATTTGTCTCAGCAATGCAGTTTACTTAACATCTGAAAATCAACTAGTGTGATACAACACAGTAAACACAGTGAAGACTAAAAATCACATGATCATCTCTATAGATGCAGCAAAAGGATCTGACAAAATCCAAAACCCTCTCATGATAAAAACACTCAACAAACTAGAACAGAAAGGAACTTCTTCAACATGATAAAGGACATCAAAAAACCCCATAGCTAACATCATACTTACTGGTGAAGGATGAATGCTTGCCCCTAAGTTCAGGAACAAGACAGGATGTCTATCCACTCTTACCACTTCTATTAAACATTCAACTGGAGGTCCTAGCCAGGGCAATTAGACAAGAAAAAGAAATAAAAAGTATCCAGATTGGGAAGGAAGAAATAAAACTAACTCTATTTGTAGGTGACCTGATTTTGTATATAGAAAATCCTAAGGAAATCACTAAAAAAACTAGAACTAATAATGAGATCAGTAAGGTTACAGGATATAAGACCAATACACAAAAATCAACAACATTTCTATATACTTAAATGAAGAATACAGAAATGCGATTGAGAAAACTCTACTTACAAAAGTATCCAAAAATAAAATCTTGGTAGTAAATTTAACAAAAGAAGCATAAAACTTAAACCATAAAACCTTTACCTCACATCTACTGTGGTGGCTATAAACAAAAAGTCAGATAGTAACACAGGAAGTGGAAAATCCCAACACTCATACACTGCTGGTGTGAATGTAAATGGTGCAGCCATTTTGGAAAAACAGTTTGGCAGTTCCTCAAATGGTTAACATAGTGTCATCATATGACCCAGCAATTCCACTCCTAGCTATCTACCCAAGAGACATGAGAACACATGTCTACACCAAAACTTGTACAAGAGCAATCATAGCAGAATTATTCATAATTGCCAAAAGGTGAAAACAACCCAAACATCTTTCAAATGATGAATATAGTATATCTGATCAATGTAATATTAATCCATAAAAAAGAAGGAAATATTAATACGTTACAACATGTGAGAACCTTGAAAATACTGTTAAGTGAAAGTCACTAGTCATGAAAGGCCATGTCACTTCACATATTTATGACTTCCCTTATATCAAATGCCCAGAATAGGCAAATACAGTTGATCCTTGAACGATATGGGTTTGAACTGTGTGGGTCCACTCATACATGGATTTTTTTCTATTAATATATTGGAAAACTTTTGGAGATTTGCCACAATTTTATTTTATTTTATTTTTTTTTAAAAAGATTTTATTTATTCATGAGAGACAGAGAGAGAGAGAGAGAGGCAGAGGGAGAAGCAGGCTCCCAAGGAGCAGGGAGCCCGATGCGGGACTCGATCCCAGGACCCCGGGATCATGACCTGAGCCGAAGGCAGACGCTTAACCATCTGAGCCACCCAGGCGCCCGATTTGCCACAATTTTAAAAAACTCACAGATGACCCACATAGCCTAGAAATGCCAATAAAGATTAAGAAAAAGTTAGGTATTACTGTAAGAATACAGTATATCAAATATATAAGGTACAAAGTAGATGTTAATCACCAGTCTATGTTCTGGGTAAGGCTTCCAGTCAACACAAGGCTATCAGTAGTTAGGTTTTTAGGGAGTCAAAAGTTATACATAGATTTTTTGACTGCAAGGGGATTGACACCTCTAACTTCATGTTCAAGGCTCAGCTATACATAGAGACAGAAAGTAGATTAGTGACTGCTTAGGGGCAAGGGCCTGAGAGGAAAGGGATATAGAAAGGGATATAGCTTTTCAAGGGTACATAGTTTCTTTTTGAGGTGATGATGATAACACTCAGTTAGCTGGCACAAACAGACATTTTTTAAAAAAAGTTTATGTGTTGGCAAGGATATAGAGTAATTATGTAACCTGATACAACTGCTTTTGAAAACTGGTTGATATCCTCTTTGAATTAAGTTGCACATTTCTGATGTAGATATATAATATTCTACACAAAAACTCTTGCACATATGCACTGAGACACATAAAGGTTTAAAACAGCAATGTTTACAATGTGAAGAAAACTGGCAAGTATCTAAATATCCCCAGAAGAATAGTGTGTAGTCAACAAATGGAATAATGTGTGTGAATACATATATAAGAATGAAAAAACCACAGGTGTTCTTATCAGCATAGAAGAATCACACAAACATAATACTGAGCAAAAGAAGTCACAAAAATATCTGATTATAATTCTAGATACATAAAATAAAAAATTTATTAAAGCACAACTATTTTGCTTACAGATTCATAATGTATTAGAAAATAATACTCAGAAGTTCTAAGACTAGCACAAATGCTACTGAAGCAGAGTAATATATGTATCTTACCAGCCCTCTTAGGAAATCCAGTTGAGAGGAATCTCAAAGATGTCATAAGGTGTCCATTATCTACTTTTTGGCCAATAAATTTTACTGTTAATATTGCATATGGAAGACACTGCCTAGGTTTATCTACTGGCTTTGAAAGAACACTGTATTCATAGAAGTATACCTGAGAGATAAAGAAGGGGGGAAAAAACCATTTTTAAGCTAATTAGTGTTAGCAGAATTGAATAAGCTCATATTTTAAAAAGTTACGTAAACTGCACGATGTTATTTATTCACTGGCTTCCATTTACCCACCCCTTCTCCCCATTCTTCAACCCTAGTTTGTTTTTTAAAGTATAAATATTTCCCCCAACCACATATATTTTTCTTGGCAGGGTATCAATGTGGGCAGCAGCAGAAACAATCTGTTTTGAAATAAACAAGTATTTTTCCATTAAAAGTTCAATGTTTTGCATATGCTATGAACACCTGTACTGTTTCAGTTGGAAGAAAAAGTTAATTATGAAAATAATAATAGCTCAATACATTTACAGGTGGGAACATATAATTCTAGAAAATTTATCTTCATTTAAACATATATATGATGATATTCAATGTTTATTACATATAATTTAAAGTCTACTGTCTTAGCAATTTATGATAGAAAATTAATGCTTCACATGTAATGAACACATAAGCCTTTCTCCTGTTGCAAAGTAGAGAAGATCAATAACATTATTTCAAAATAGCTTATTAAAAAAAGTTGGCATGTTTTGCAAGTTAGGAACTAATCTACGCAACAACTAAATAAAAGAAAGCATCCATTGTATCCTGAACACAGTTAAATGCAAATTTGGAAACTTCTTTACTAACATTCCTAGATCACAAATATTAAAGGAGCTTTCATTATTTATTTAAAAGGTCTTATTATATTGAATAAATTAAGAGATTTTTCTTTTTTAAATTTTATTATGTTAGTCACCATACATCACATCATTAGTTTTATGTATTTCATTTATTTTTTATTAATTATGTTATGTTAATCACCATACATTACATCATTACTACATCATGTAGTGTTCCGTGATTCATTGTTTGCATATAACACCCAGTGCTCCATTCAATACGTGCCCTCTTTAATACCCATCACCAGGTTAACCCATCCCCCCAACCCCTCCCCTCTAGAACCCTCAGTTTGTTTCTCAGAGTCCATAGTCTCTCATGGTTCGTCTCCCCCTCCAATTCCCCCTCTTCATCTCCCCCTTCCTACTATCTTCTTTTTTTTTTTTTAACATATAATGTATTATTTGTTTCAGAGGTACAGGTCTGTGATTCAACAGTCCTGCACAATTCACAGCACTGTGAATTAAGAGATTTTCATTTAATATTTTGAGAAGCTGTTTTAAGTCATGTATCATACAGTGTGAAGCATGTCACTTCCAAATAGTCAAATGGTCCAAAAAGTTAACATACCGCTGAATTGTAGGCTTGTAACTCAATGGTATCTTTCAGAGAAGGTACGTTTCTTGACATATGGCAATCAAAATTAGGAGAAGGATCCAAAGAAACTTTGTTTTTATCCACCGAAGGCTGAATTTTCTTCACTTTTCCAAAGAGAACCTAAAAAAAAAAAAGAAAAAAAGGCAAAAAGAAGGTCCATAAAAACACACCAGAACATTTTAAACTCCCATGCTAGAACATAGAGTAAGGCTAACTCTTTTTTAAAGAAACAAATACAAATGGAGAGATAATCCATGTCCCAGATGAGTAGGGTGACTTATTATCATGTCAATTCTCTTTCTAAATTAAACTCTAAGGCTATAGTAATTGTAATTAAAATTTTAGAAAATCTTTTGTGGAAATGAATTTTAGTCTAAAAACTTATCTGGAAGACTAAACAAACAAGAATAGCCCAAAAAATTTTGAAAAAATTTTTTTAGAAAAAAATGTTGGGTCAGAGATAAGAGACTGATGGAACAGGGCAGGTGACTTGAACATCCAAGGTATTAAATGTTTTGTTTTGTTTTTTAATTTTTAGAGAGAGGGAGAGAGAGAAAGTGATATCAGGGGAGGGGCAGAGAGAGAGGGAGAGAATCCCAAGCAGGCTCCACGCCCAGCACAGAGCTTGATGCAGGGCTCGATCTCAGGATACTGAGATCATTACCTGAGTCAAAATCAAGAGTCGGACACTCAGCCGACTCAGCCACCCCAGAGCCTCTAAATGTTTTTTATAAGGATGGTACTACCACAAAAAAAGGCAGAGGGGGGAAAATGAACAAAATAAAAAGCCCCGGATAAATCCAAGCATCTATAAAAATATAGTATAATGTTAAAAGTACCATTTGAGATAAGTGAAGCAAAAACACTCAATAAATGGTGTAAGACAACTGAAAAAATTAAATTCCCTTAATATATAGACCAAAATAAATGCCAAACAAGTTAAATATTTAAGTAATGCAAACACTGTAGAAAGAAATAAGTCACTATCTAATCTCAAAGTGAGAATTCTTTTCTAAGCATATGTGCCATGAACCCATAAATCAAAACCATAAAGCTATAAAATATTCCAAAACATTTATTTATACATCAAAAACAAATGAGTATACTAAAAGACAACCTACTGATTGGGAGAAAATGTTTGCAAATGATATATCCAACAAAGGGTTGGTATCCAAAATATATAAAGAACTTAAAGCAAACTGATGCAGCCACTGTGGGAGACAGTATGAAGGTTCCTCAAAAAAATTAAAAAGAGAACTACTCTATAACCCAACCATTGCACTACTGGGTATTTACCCAAAGAATACAAAAACACTCATTCAAAGGGATATATGCACCCCTGTTTATTGCAACACTATTTACAACAGCAAAACTATGGAAGCAGCCCAAGTGTCCAACGACAGATGAATAAAGATTTGGTGTATATATACAATTGAATATTATTCAGCCATAAAATAGAATGAAATCTTGCCATTTACAACAACATGGATGGATCTAGAGTGTATAATGCTAAGTGAAATAAGCCAGTCAAAGAAAGACAAATACCACAGAATTTCACCCATATGTGCAATTTAAGAAACGAACAAAGGAAAATGAAATAGAGACAGGAATGCTTGGCTGGCTCAGTTGGTACAACTTGTGGCTCTTGATCTCAGGATTGTGAGTTCAAGCCCCATAATGGGTGTAGAGTCTACTTAAGAAAAAAAAGAGAGAGAGAGAGTGAGACAAACCAAAAGACAGACTCTGAACTATAGAGAACAAACAGATAGTTATTGGTGAGGGGGAGTGGGTGAAATAGATAAAGGGGATTAAGAGTAGCCATCTTCTTTTCGGGTGGGAGAGGTGTGGTGCCCAAATGCAGGACTGGAACTCATCACCCTCAGATCAAGACCTGAGCTGAAATTAAGAATCAGATGCTTGACCAACTGAGCCACCCAGGTGCCCTGTGAGTACATTTATCTTGATGAGCACTGAGTAATATATGGAACTTATGAATCACTACATTGTACACCTGAAACTAAAATAACACTGTGTGTGTGTTAACTACACTGGAATTAAAAAAAATTTTAAAAATGAAATAAAATAATATGTATCATATATATTAATATATTAATTTGGATCAGGGTGAAGATACTGGCATTGAGTAGGATATACCAAGGAACACTTATGTGGCTGTGTATGGAAAACAAAACAAGGGGAGCTTGCGTGACTCAGTCAGTTAAGCGTCTGCCTTTGGCTCAGGCATGATCCTGGGGTCCTGGGGTCCAGCCCCACATTGGCTCTGTGCTCAGCACAGAGTCTGCTAATCCCTCTCCTTTTGCCCCTCCCACCCCCCATTTGTGCACTCTCTCTCTCTCAAATAAATAAAATCTTTAAAAAATACCAGGAACATAATTAACTGATAAAAGTAAGGTGGAAGAAAGTACAATTGAAAGGACAAGTACACATTTTGAGTCAGCAATTCTATTACTGTTATTTTTCAATATAATAATACATTCATTCAAAATTAAAAACAATACTAAATGTAATGTGGTATCCTGCATTTGGGTACTGGAAGAGAAAAAATAGTAGAAAAACAGGCAAAATCCAAATATAATTTAGTTAATGGTATGGTACCAATGTTAGTCTCTTCATTTTATTATTTTTATTTTCTTCCTGAAATATAACTGACATATACAATGCTAGTTTCTTAGTTTTGACAAAAGTGCCACAGTGATGTGAAATGCTAACATTAGGGGGACAGTGAGTGAAATGTATACAGGAACTTTCTGTACTATCTTTGTAATTTTTCTGTAAATTTAAATTTATTTCAAAATGAAAAGTTTATTTTTTAAAAAGGAAAACATTAAGTGATAAAATATAATTGAAAGTATATTCAAAATATACTTTAATGAACTGTAATGCTTACAAATCAACTAAAAAAAAAAAAACCAAATTGGCAAAGGATATAAATCAGTAACTATTGTTTTTTTATTTTTAAATTTTTTTTATGTTTAAGTAGGCTCCATACCCAATGTAGGCTTTGAACTCAAAACCCTAAGATCAAGAGTCACATGCTCCACCTGCTGAGCCAGCCAAGTACCCCTCACTAAATATTGTTAATAAATATATGCAGAATGTTTAAACTCAGTAGTAACTATGTAAAAATATTGAACCAACAATGAGAAACTGTTGCATGTAAGACTGGCAAAAATTTAAAAAAAAGTATAACACATAAAGTGAGGGCATGAGATAACACACATTCTTACACACTGTGGATAGAAATGTCAATTAAGGGGCACCTGGGTGTCTCAGTCAGTTAAGCGTCTGCCTTTGGCTCAGGTCATGAACCCAGGGTCCTGGATGGAGTCCCACATTGGGCTCCCTGCTTGTAGGGAGCCTTCTTCTTCATCTCCTCCCTGCTCATGCTCTCTCGCTATCTCTGTCCCTATCTCCCGTCTCTTTCTCTCAAATAAATAAATAGAATCTTAAAAAAAAAAAGAAATGTCAATTAACATAACCCTTCTTAGGACAACTGGGCAATACATATCCAAAGCTGTGAAAGTATACATAGCTTTGGCTCCTAATCTGATTTCTCGGGAGGAATTAGCCAATTAATTCTTAGCAAATAATCACAGGTATGTGTAAAAATACACCTATAAGGAAGATCAAAATAATAATTAAAAGTACAAAACAAAAAACCAAATAATTTATATCCCTAAATTAAAAAACGTGTCATGCAAATTTATGATAGAGCTATATAGTCGAATACTATGTAGTTAGTTATTCAAAAGGCTATTAGAAGGGTGCCCGGCTGGCTCAGCTGGTAGAGTATGCGACTCTTGATCTTGGTGTTGTGTTCAAGCCCCATGTTGGGTGTAAAAATTTTACTTAAAAAAAAGCTATTAGAGAAGAACACTTTAATGCAATGAAAAATCTGTCTTATAATCAATGAAAAAAGTTATGTATATAAGGAATATATTTTAATTACCATTATACATGCATATCTGCATAAATAAGCAAAACTATAGATATATAAAAAAATGAACTGTGGTTATTAATGGGCTTTTGGAACTTCTTAGTATGCACCAAATTTCCTAAAATCAGTATTGATTACTTTTTAATATAAAAATTGTGCTTTATGAATTTGATAATATTTGAGGCCTAAACACATAAGGAATTATTCCGAAGGAAGCACTGGTTTTATGTGTACCCATCCTATGTTACAAACCTGAGGATCCTGCCTACCTAGTGTGATTTTAATAGTCCTGGCAAAGCTACAGTTAACGATAAAAGTGTATCTTAGCCAGTTTGTTGATGCTTAAGATTTGGTAAGACTTACTTCTTTTCAATTTTGAGTAATTTCAGACTTTCAGAAAAGTTGGGAAACTAGTTCAGAGGTCCTATATACTTGTATCCAGTTTTTCCTAAAGTTAACATCTTATATAACCATGGCAAAATTATGAAAACTAAGAAACACTGTTACATTGTAATCTGAAACTAATGTGACATATAATGTATGTCAACTAGACTTCAATAAAAAATTAAAACAAAAAAATTAACATTGTATAATACTATTAACTAAAATAAAGATTAAGAGTTTAGTACCTTTAGCTTAAGCTAGAATTACTATAATCAATGTTTTGGAGAAAAACACTTAAAGCACTCTGGTATTAATTATGGTCTGAACAAAAAAGAGAGAAGGGTCATTTAAGACAGAAAAAAATATAAATTGGAAAGACAAAGATGATACAACCTGCATTTGCTTACTTGGAGTTTTGTTTTATGCTACATACCCAACTAAAGTCAGAAATAGGGGAAAATTTCAAATGACGATGATGAAAGTAATATATATATTATTTATTTCATATAATGCAACTTAAAAACACTAGTAATTCATACTGAAAGGAGAATATGCTCAGGTCAATTTAAAGCAACTGAATATAATTATTTAGTAATTGTTTTATGCTACCTACCTTAAAAATTATAATACTTTCTACAGTAATGCTTCTACTATGAGCATAATTCAAAGCAACATCAACATGTCTAAATACATAAATTCCAAGAAGAGGATTTCCTAATATCTTCAATGTAGATGTTCTGGTACTTATCCCATTTTGATATATTTCAGCCACATCATTCTGAGGAAGTGCTAAAAAGCAAAAATGTTCTTCAAGTTCTCTGCCATGTCTTCCACTCTCACGCATCTCTGACCTAAAGCAAAACAGTGTGTAGTTAAATGAGAATATTGACTGAATTTTCAAGGAGAAGATAATTATTTCAGCTTACTACAGTTAGAAAGCAAGACAATTACTGATAACATTCAGAAACATCACTATCCTATGATAACAAGTTAGGCTGAAAATCATCTAAGGAAAGAACTGAAGTAGGAAACTACTCATCCAGAATTATGGACTACATTCTGTATAGGCCAGTGATAATAAGGGCTAACATTTCTCGAATGCTACTAATATACCCAGCGCGCTAAGACTTACCCTTTATAAGCATTTTTGTAAATTTTTTCCGAATTTTCCAAGAACTGATTGCTATTATTTTATTGTTGTTTTTATAACCATTTTTTCCTCATCCCCCTTGCCTCTGTTACACTCATTTTTAAAATGAGGAATATGAAGTTCAGAGAGTTAAACTCGCCAAAATAGCAAGATGACAAGAGTTGGAATTATTTATGTGAACTCTTGTCTGCTAAGTTCCAGAGCTCAAGTTCTCACTTTTCTATGGATGAAAGAACAGGCATTTCGTAAATAAATATATAAAGAGATACATATGGTAAACTATTAGGGAAATTCTCCATTTTTCAGGGATCCAGACAGCAGCTGGAAGAAACAAGCTAGGATTTGATTAGAGTACTCCTATCACAAAAGTAAAATTATGAATCATCCTCAGAAAAGATTATAATCTGAAGTACACACACTTAAAATTTTGACTATACTCCACAACAAGAACCATTTAACTGGGGGTACCAGAATGGCTCAGTTGGTTAAGTGTCTGCCTTTGGCTCAGGTCATGATCCCAGGGTCCCGGGATCAAGCCCTGCATTAGGCTCCTTGCTCAGTGGGGAGTATGCATTTCCCTCTCCATCTGCAGCTCCCCCAGCTCATGCTCTCTTTCACTCTCAAATAAATTAATCTTTTTTTTTTTTTTTTTGTAAAGAACCACTTAATCATATAGACAGGCAATCTATTTGGCTTGCTCAGGTGTAGTAGCTGCAACAAATGCCACACTAGGTGATACAGTAGAGAGGTCCGATTGCTAGAATAGGACAGAGGTGTGATTCCAAATCATCATCAGCAGTGGAGAACCTCAGAACTTAGAAAGTAATGTGTATACTACAAAAGGAAAATTGTTCTTGAATACCACATGCTACCAATATTTGTTATTTCCTGGAACACCACTCACAGAGTTTGTATAAAGTATACTAAGCACATTAGCATATTAGTACTTATTGGCATGAATAACTTACTGTTTACAGTACAAAGGGGCACAAAACACATGGCAACAGTTACAAGCAAGACTAACTGATTAGATTGTGACCACTGTGTCCCAGTTCCTGGAAATGTCAACTCCACATATCATCTCCTGCTCTTGCTTGCAACTTGAATCAGTAGATTCTATGACCCACTAAGATCTCCATGTAGATAAGATTTAAAATTCACAGAATTAGAGTACTTTTTTCTGTTTTCCCAATTTCTCAACTCATTCTTCCTAGAATCTGGAAAAGCATTAATTTTCTGAGCATGCCTAGAAGGAGTTCCCACATGGGAGTACTAACAACAATAGCACAAAGCGTGGGAGGAAGGAAGGAGATGTTCACTGTTGTAAGGTTCTTACACTACATATGAATATAACATTATGTGAAGGTACACTGTGTAAACCCTAGAGCAGTGTTTCTCAACACTGGCACACACCATTGACATTGTGGGCCAAATAACTCTTTGTGTTACCTAGTCATCTTACTGGCTTAACATTATATTCTCTTAAAGGACTGACTAAAATGTAAAAATATAACTTAATAAAGATTTGACCCAGAGCTCCAAAAACTTTTACAAATTAAAGTAGAAAATATTCCTTGAGTTTCATATTAGTAATAATACTGAATACTTTGTTTTCAATGTATGTTTTCAGAATAACATTTGAAAAACATTTAGGACTAAATATGATTTAGACAAAAGTGAGCAATAAAAAATTACTCTTTAGAAGTTTAAAAAATTTTTTCATTCCAGTGTAATTAACATATAGTGTTATATTAGTTTCTGTTGTATAAGATAGTGATTCAACAATTCCATGTATTACTCAGTGCTTGTCAAGTAAGTGTACTCTTAATCCTCTTTATTTCACCCATCCCCCCCACTTCCCCTTTGGTAACCATCTCTTTGTTCTCTATAGTTCTGAGTCTGTTTTTTGTCTCCCCTCCCCCTTGTTCTTTTGTTTCTTAAATTGTACATATGAGTGAAATTCTATGGTATTTGTCTTTCTCTGACTGGCTTATTTCACTTAGCATTACTCTCTAGATTCATGTTGTTGCAAATGATAAGATTTCCTTCTTTTTTATGGCTGAATTAATATTCCATTGTATGTGTGTGCATGCGTGTGTGTGTGTACACACCACATCTTCTTTATCCATTTAATCTGCTGACAGACACCTGGGCTGCTTCCATCATTTGGCTGTTGTAAATAATGCTGCAATAAACAGGGGTGCATATATCCCTTTGAATTAGTGTTTTTGTATTCTTTGGGTAAATACCTAGTAGTGCAATGGCTGGATCATAGGGTAGTTCTATTTTTAATTTTCTGAGGAACCTCCATACTGTTTTCCAGAGGGCCTACATTAGTTTGCATTCCCACCGACAGTGCAAGAGGGTTCCCCTCTCTCCACATCCTCAACCAATACCTGTTGTTTCTTGTGTTGTTGATGTTAACCATTTTGACAGGTGTGAGGTGAGATCTCACTGTAGTTTTGATTTGCATTTCCCTGATGATGAGTGATGTTGAACATTTTTTCATCTGTCTGTTGGCCATCTGTCCTCTTTGGAGAAATGTCTGTTTATGTCTTCTGCCCATTTTTAAATTGGATTATTTGTTTTTCGGTGTCTTTAGAAGTTTTTTTAAAAGGTTGGCTCTTCAGAATTATCAGACACTAGGATCTATGTTAACTTATTAAAATGATGAAGCTCTGAGTCTCAAGACTTCCATTTCAGATATCACAGGTAAAATGAATTTGAATAGTCTTTTGTGTTTGTAGGGACATGTAATCAAATAAGAATATAAAGACCTAGTACATACAAAGTGACCAATTACTGAGAGAGGAAAGCTGAAGAGACTCCATTTTTAGAAAGGCTCCTTCTCTGCTGCTTTTCTGCTAGGCCCCACTTACTCATGTTCTGTATTTTGCATCTGAATAAAACAAAGAAGCTATGTTCCCACCCTAAGTGGGAAACAAGAAAGTTAATCATTCTTAAGAGTTTTGTCCTAGGCCCCCAAACATCAGATAACATCTAAGAGCTGGATCCCAAACACGTTCCAGGCTATTTAGCTTCAAACAAACCTCAGTCAGTGCTGGCATAAATAACCCCTACCTTCAATGATTTATAAAATACACCTATTATTCATCTCTTACTTGCCTTTGACTGGACTCTACCCAGTATTCCTCAACCCCTTTCCAATATAATTGCCTAACTCCAAGTGATGAGACTCATTCTCCTTTCCTTTCTGAATCTCCCAGATATTCTGTCTGCTACTCTGCCTGTCACTTATGCTATTCAACAAACTCTGTTTTCACTTCCTGGCTTGCATTTGATTTCTACCAGGTGCGAAGTCAAGGACCCTCCTGGATGGTCCTGTGGGACTCCTCTCTGGGTCCAAGAACCCAGCCTACCTGCATTATTACCAAGAAACATTAATGCCAATCAGATTCTATGCTAACAGAATATTTATATTATCTTAAATATAAAAAAACAAATAATAGCTAAGAATAACTTTCCAGAAATATTTACTCATGTCTTTATGCAATAATACTAATAAAGAATAAGTATCACAATCTGTCAGCCCCTGTACCTTAAACATACTTTAAGCTCTAGAGTGGAAAGTTCGAAATCAACCGAGCATGCAAGTGTTAAACCTGTAGATATACTCTTGGTGGTGGGTTAGTCATTATTTTTTTTAACCACTATTTTATTAAACATTAAGTAAATAAATGTAAAAATTTTAGATAAGAAAATTCATATGGACAGAAAAGTTATGTATAAGTTAACACAGCACAACAAATGAGTGGTAGAAACAAGATTAAAATCCTGGATATCTTTTGGAAGACCATGAACTTAGAATTGACTGTGTGCTACTATGATGCTTATCTACTGAAACCAACTATAACAAAGTGTAAGTGCCTCAGATGGAATGCCCATATCATAGTTAATTACATTATACAGGATAGATTTCCAAGATACCTTATATATAATAGGTAGTGAATAATTTTTTGAGTAATGAAACACTTTCAGTATCATATCTCAAAGTTTAACTGGAAAAAAAAAGGAACTCTATTTAGCTACTGGGGTGTGTGGAGGAGAGAATACAAGTATTCAGTCAAGTATGTTTTTTGTAAAATAATTAAAGAAAATGAAGTAATTGGCTTTGGAGAGCTGGAAAAAGAATTTAATTGTTTTCAAATCCATCAGACTGCTGGTAAGTGATCAATCTCTAGCTGGCAGGAAGTACAATATATGAAAAGCATAAATAAGGTAAGACAAATTGGGATTTAACTAAGTTTACAGAACAAGTAAATTGCTTAAAAAAAAAAGGTTTTATTTATTTGACAGAGAGACAGAGCACAAGCAGGTGGAGTGGCAGACAGAGGGAGAGGGAGAAGCAGACTCTCCGCTGAGTAGAGAGCTGGACGTTGGGCTTGATCCCTGGACCCTGGGATCATGACCTGAGCTGAAGGCAGAGGCTTAACTGACTGAGCCACAGGCACCCTGTAAATTTCTTTTTTTTTTTTTTAGAGAGAGCGGGAGAGAGAGAAAGTGGGGATAAGGAGGGGGCAGAGGGTGAGGGAGAGAGAGAATCTCAAGCCCAGTACGGAGGCCAACATGGGGCTTGACCCCACAACCCCAAGATCATGACCCAAGTTGAAATCAAGAGACAGATGCTTAACTGACTGAGGCACCCAGGCACCCTAAAATAGGTACATTTTTGATTCAAGTGTAGTGATGTCACAAGATAGAGCAGACCTCACCCTCTGGCCCCTAGCAAAGATCAACCATTAGATAGCTACCTATAAACAAAAACAGCTCTGAGAGAGCTTTGGAGTACACTTAAGAAACTTCAGCAACATGGTGGCATAAAAAGTTAGAGAGTAACTGCACAGAAAGGGACGGATGAACAGTTTCAATTTTCCTGTACCATCCCACACATTGAGCTGGCATTGCTCAGTGCCAAGAGGGAACTCTCTAGATAGAAAGAGATCCCCTCACCAGGAAAGTGAGAGTGAGGTAACCAGTTTCCCCAGCCCTCTGGGGCACTAACATGAAGGATCAAGGATCTGCTTTGGTTTTACCCCAAACAGAGAATGGGAAAGCTGAGACACAAAGAGACTGGCAGGAACAAGGAAGAAAAGCAGAGGCTACCAACAGGAGCTATACAGCAGGAGCAACTACCATCCCACCGACTGCTCAGCAAATATCAGTAGCTTTCACTACTGAAGAAACAGCCAGTGTGGCTGCAGCATACCCCTACAAATTTCACTAGTTTCAGACCCACAGGTATTTATATTTGTTGACACCAGCCACCTGAGTCTCCCCACCCGCCTTCCACCAGAAGCCAGCCAAAGACTCTCTGGCTTCAAGAGTGCAACAACCAACTCAGATTCCTGCAGCTGACACCCACCAATATGCAGGTGCTCAGGGCTAGCTCCTCCAGCTGTGTACTTATATGCTGTTGGCTAAACACCTGTCACCAGCCTAAACTGCTGTGGGCACACCATGGCAAGATCCTGCAGCCACATTAGGCCACATCCATAGCGAAGGCCCCTATAGCTGCATGTGGGCCCAGATCAAGCCCTATCTTATGTCACTGGCCTGTATCACTAGGGTCACCTGCAGCTAGCTACTCCAGCTATACACCTGAATACCCTCTGGCCCAATCCCCATCATTAACCCCCACACTGCTATGTGTCCAGGGCAAGATATAGCTAACACAGTAATGAACAACAGTCAGGAACCCGTTGCCTGCCCTGGCACCCACCACTACATGTGTGTTAGCCACTGGACCCTGCCACAACACAGGCACCTGCAACTGAGTGTGTGCATATGACAGACTCAGGCCTCTACCACTGCTTACTCTGGTCTCTAGCTGATGGACCAGGAGGAGATGCTGAGAACCCCAACAGCCCTTGCAGCTTATGTGAATGCCTGGCAGCACTCACCAAAGACCACACAACTGTCAATAATGTACAGGCCAAGGCCTAATCCAGTGAGTTGTCATCCACCCCCTAGACCTGAAGCAACTACATGCCCTGCACTTGGCACCCTGTATCATAGCACACTCTAACATGCCCCTATCTGCAGGTGAAGGTCTATACTTATCAAAGTTCAATGCATAAAGTCTGGAAAAGAAAACCACTTCTTCAAATTTATAGACACCTATGCAAAGCTATGAAGATTATGAAGAATCAGGGAAATATGACTCTACCAAAGGCATACAATAAAGCTCCAGTAATGTACACAAAGAAATGGAGATACAGGATTTTTCCTAAGAATTCAAACTTGCTCTAAACATTCGACATAACATTGAAGTCCTATTTAGAATTAGGCAAGAAAAAGAGATAAAAGGCAACCAAATTGGAAACGAAGAAGCAAATGCAATCCCTATTTGCAGATGACTCTGATATTACACACACAAAATCTAAAGACTCCACCAAAAAACTCCTAGAGTAAATGAATTTAGTAAAGTTTCAGCATACAAAATCAATATACAGAAAATTGTTACATTTCTATATACTGAAAAGATCAGAAAGAGAAATTCAGAAAACAATCCCATTTACAACAAATTGAAAAGAATAAAATACCTAGAAATAAATTTAACCAAGAAGGGGAAAGACCTGTACACTGAAAACTGACACTGATGAGTGAAACTGAAGAAGACACAGATATAAAGATATTGTGTTCATGAATTGGAAAAATTAACGGTTTTTAAATGTCCATAAAACCCAAGGCAATCTATAATTCAATGCAATCCCTACTGAAATTCCAATGGCATTTTTCATAGAAAGGGAATAAATAATCCTAAATTTGTATGGAACCACAAAGACCATGAATAGCCAAAGCAATCTTGAGAGAGAAGAACAAAGTTGGAAGCACAATGCTCTCTGATTTCAAATTACAGTTTAAAGGTATAAAAATCAAAACAGCATGGCACTAGCATAAAAATAGACACACAGAGCAATGGAACAGAATAAAGAGCCCAGAAATAAACCCAGGCATATGCAGTCAGTTAATTTATGACAAAGAAGCCAAGAATATACAATGGGAAAGGACAGTCTCTTCAATAAATGGGGTTGGGAAACTGGACAGTCACATGCAAAAGAGTGAAACTAGATCACTTTTTACACCATACATAAAAATTAACTCAAAATGGATAAAAGACTTGAATGTAAGACCTGAAACAATGATCTCCTAGAAGGAAACATAGGCAATAGGCTCCTGTACATTGGTCTTGGCAATGATTTTTTTGGATCTGACTCTAAAAGCAAAGGCAACAAAAGCAAAAATAGCAAGTGGGACTATATCAAACTAAAATACTTCTGCACAGCAAAAAGAATCAACAAAAGGAAAAGTCAACCTATGGAGTGGGAGAAAATATTTACAAACCATATGTCTGATAAGGGGTTAATATCCAAAATACATAAGGAGCAAACAATTCAAAAGCGAAAACACAATCTGATTTAAAAATGGCAGAGAACTTTAATGGACATTTTTCCAAAGAAAATGCACAAATGGCCAACAAGTATATGACAAGGTGCTCTACATCACTAGTCATCAGGGAAATGCATATCAAAACCATAATGAGAGATCATCTCATACCTGTCAGAACGGCTATTCTCAAAAAGACAAGGTAAAGAGTGCTGGTGAGGATATAGGGAAAAGGGAACCCTGATGCATTGTTAACTGGAATATAAATTGGTGCACCACTATGGAAAATAGTATGGAGATTCCTGAAAACATTAAAAATAGAACTACTATATGATCAAGTAATCCCGCTTCTGGGTATGTATCTGAAGTAGATGAAACTACTATCTCAGAGAAATATCTGCACCAACAATGTTCACTGCAGCATTACTTGCAATAGCTAAGACATGGAAACAACTTAAGTATCCATCAACACATGAACTGACTAAAGAAAATGTGGTACACACATACAATGGAATATTATTCAGCAATAAATGAAGGAAATCCTTCAGTCTGCAACAAAATGAATGAACCTTGAGGGTATTACGGTACAAACTCAGAGAGAGACAAATACCATATAATCTCACTTACACGTGGAATCTAAAAACATCAAATTCATAGAAACAGAGTAGAATGGTGGTTGCCAGGCCTAGAGAGTGGGTGAAATGGGGAGATGCTGGTCAAGGGTACAAACTTTCAGTTATAAGATGAGTAAGTTCAGAGGATCTATGGGACAGCATGGTAACTGCAGTTAATAATACCGTTATCATATACTTGGAAGTTACTATAAGAATAGAGCTTTGGGACGCCTGGGTGGCTCATTCGGTTAAGTGTCTGCCTTCGGCTCAGGTCATGATCCCACGGTCAAGTCCCGCATCAGGCTCCTTGCTCGGTGGGGAGCCTGCTTCTCCTCTGCCTGCTGCTCCCCCTGCTTGTGCTCTCAAAATCTTTAAAAAAAAGTTAGCTTAAAAAAAATAGAATAGAGCTTTAATGTTCTCACCATAACAACAAAATTGTTAATTATGTGAAGTAAAAGATGAGTTAACTAATGTTATCATAGTAAACATTTCATAATATACATGTGGATCATCACATTATACACCTTAAACTTACACAGTGTTATATGTTAATCATATTTCAATAAAGCTGGAGGGAAAAAAATTTTCTCACACAAAAATTCTGGAGATAAGGCGGTATAATATTAGTTTTCTATTGCTGCTGTAACAAATTCCCACAGACTTAGTGGATTGAAACAAATCAAGTTTGGTTTTTTTTTTTCCAAAGATCCATTTATTTATTTTAGAGAGTGCGAGCTAGGGGAGGGGCGGAGAGAGAGGGAGAGGGAGAATCCCTGAGCACACTTGTGGCTTAGGAGAGCCTGACAAGGGGCTCGATCCCAGGACTCCGAGATCATGACCTGAGCTGAAACTAAGAACTCAGCCGCTTAACCAACTGAGCTACCCAGGTGCCCCAACAAATCAAGTTTATTATTTTACAGTTCAGTAGGACATAAGTCCAATATAGGTCTCATCGGGTTAAAATAAAGATGTCATTTTGATTGTGTTCCTGTGTCAGGGTCTGGGGAAGATCTCTTCACTTGTTAGCAAAATTTAATTACTTGCAGAGGGAGGACTAACATACCATTTCCTTTCTAGCTGTTAGCTGTAGGCTGCTCCCAGGTCCTAGAAGTTACCCGAATTCCTTGAGTCATAACACCTTTCCTCCATCTTTAAAGCCAGGAAAAACAGGGGCACCTGGGTGGCTCAGTCATTAAGCGTCTGCCTTCGGCTCAGGTCACGATCCCAGCATCCTGGGATTGAGCCCTACCTTGGGCTCCCTGCTCCGCGGGAAGCCTGCGTCTCCCTCTCCCACTCCCCCTGCTTGTGTTCCCTCTCTCACTGTCTGTCAAATAAATAAATAAAATCTTTAAAAAATAAATAAAAAATAAAGCCAGGAAAAGCAGGCTGAATCCCTCTGAAATTTTTCTTCTGTCTCCTCTCTGACCCTCTTACATTTCTAAGAGCTCATATCGTGAGTCCACTCACTCATACTGGGTCCACTTGGGTAACCCAAGATAATCACCATCTGTAGGTTTGTGATGTCAACCAGATCTGAAGAGTCCTTTTTGTTATGTAAAGTAACATATTCACAGATTCTAAGAATCACGATGTGGGCATCTTATGGGGGTGCACTATGCTGCCTACTGCAGGCAGATTCGGAATTTATTCAGTTCCCCAACAGTATTAAGAATTTAAGTTTCTTTGCCTTGATTCTCCACACTGCTTTCCACAGCTTTTATCTTTGGCTCCTCTAAGACTTAAAGAAGGCTGCCAAGCAGCAGCTAGATCTGTAAGCTTCCTTGCTTGCAGTCCTTAATAGAGACACTTGACTTCATCTCAGGATTTCCAGGAAAATCTCATGCTGTGTTCTAATGAGCCATACAGACTAGGCTCGTACATCAGTAAACCAGTAAAAGAGAACAGGACTTGGGACGCCTGGGTGGCTCAGTCGGTTAAGCCTCTGCCTTCAGCTCAGGTCAAGATCCCAGGGTCCTGGAATCGAGTCCCACATCGGGCTCCTTGCTCAGCAAGGGGCCTGCTTCTCCCTCTGCCTGCCTCTGTCTCTCTCTCTCTGATAAATAAATAAAATCTTTAAAAAAAAAAAAAAAGGGGAGAGCTTTTTGTGAAACAAAGGACAAAGAATAGTTTAAATTATGTAAGATGATTTAGAATTGTTAGACTATAGTCTACTAACTTGATTACCCTATACATCCTTCTTCCAACATATATACTTTAAAAAGCACTCATGTGGGGCGCCTGGGTGGCTCAGTCGTTAAGCGTCTGCCTTTGGCTCAGGTCATGATCCCAGGGTCCTGCGATCGAGCCTCGCATCAGGCTCCCTGCTCGGCGGGAAGCCTGCTTCTCCCTCTCCCCCTCCCCCTGCTTGTGTTCCCTCTCTCGCTGTGTCTCTCTCTGTCAAATAAATAAATAAACTCTTTAAAAAGAAAAAAAATAAAATAAAAAGCACTCATGCTCACACAAAACACTTTCGATCCACCTTGCAGAAAGGGAACCACCCAAAGTGTCATCCAGTTACTGCATCTAACTTCAGATCCATGTTGGGAGTAATATGCCTTCATTTCTAACAGGTCTGGATATAGATCTGTATAGTTAACATCCATTTAGGCAATATATAGCTACAAGATTAAGTTATCTACACCCAAAAATACACTGGTAAAGGGAAAAAAATAGGATAACTACAATTAAATTCAGAAAAGTGAAGAATGACACAATAATGGTGTTAGCTGGCCCTGAGCAACAGTACATCCTTTTGAAAAGAAGAAGCTAGGGTTCTCTATCCTCAAAATTCCAAAGGCTAGTAACCATAGCAAGATCATGTTTAGACAATGGTTGCAATTAGGACTTTCAGTCTCCTGGCAACAAACCTCTGAAACCTTCGCATCCTCCAAGGCTCTGAATCTGAAATGGCCTTTAGCTACTGCATTCCAATTCGAAACTATCCATTTCTTCCCCCAAATTGCATTTAAAATATATCTTTATTGTATAAACCTGAGTACTTTCCATTTACCTGGTAGAAAATACTTAAAAGGAGGTATTGGGAAAGTTAAAGGCAACAGACTTGTGCTTTGCAGCATACTTATTTCCTGTTAAATCTTCTTAAACCCAAATTCAAACTAACTTTTGAAAAGATGAATTCTTTACCTCAAGCTAATCTTCTGAAGCTGATCTGTGATACCAGATCATAAGAATAAAGAATCTTTCTTACAAAGTCTGAATTTTAAAGGCCTTTTGCGTCTAAGACATGGCCAAGGCACTTTAACATCCTGAATATTCTGTATAATTTCCCCCAAAACCAAAACCTCATGAAACAAATGGTTGTGTCCCAGGTATAAAGGATTATCACCAACTTCTCAAGTTGGCACCCTTACTGCCCAATCTCCAAGTTAAATCCATAGTGTAGAATCTCTTATTTGCCAGTACCCCTTTGCAGTACGAAATTCACCATCAGCTGGAATATGGTTGACTTCAAGTATAAAAACTTGCTCAATTTGGCTTAAAAATAAGTTGACTTCTTATAACAAGAAATTCAGAAATCAGGCAGCATTTATCAGGGTTGATAGATGCCATGGCTCCAGATGTTATCAAGGAGCCAGGTTTTTTCCATTTCTTTGTCCTTCTGTCCTCAGCTTTAGAGTCATCCTAACACTAGTCTTTTTATTACCTCACAAGGGTGCTATCAGTAACTTAAACATGCTTTCTTGGCTCACATCCAAATGACTTCTCTCTCCCAGAGACCCCCAAGCCAATCCATCTTGAGTGTGTTACTGACCCAAACTGATTTATTTCTGCCCACCCTTGGAACCAATCATTGATAAAGTAAATGAAATTAACCACAGATGGCTCAGACTATATCTGGAGTGAAACATAAACTAAGATCTCAAGGCTAATTCAACTACAACATTTAGCCGGGTACTGATAATCTTTAAAATGATATCATTTCATATAAATTTGAAATTTTTATTTTTATTTTATTTTTTTAAAGATTTTATTTATTTGACAGAGAGAGAGACAGAGAGAGAACACAAATAAGGGGAGTGGGAAAAGGAGAAGCAGGCTTCCCGCCGAGTAGGGAGCCCGATGCAGGGCTTGATCCCAGGACACTGGGATCATGACCTGAGCCGAAGGCAGACACTTAACAACTGAGCCACCCAGGTGCCCCAAATTTGAAATTTTTAAAAGTAATTTTAAAACAAAAAGGGTCAAACTGATAAAAATAAGGCAATGGACTTAAGAATAATTCAGTTTCAGTTTCTCTTTTACCCATTAAGACCAGCTCAAGTTTAACTCTTCAAAGCATCTCTCAAAACTCTTAAGATCAGTCCCTCATATGTGTACCTATATCTTTATTATAACATATTTTATATTTACTTCTAAACTAGAATGTGAACTCTTTTTTTTTTTTTTTAAGATTTTATTTATTCATTTGACAGAGAGAGAGATAGTCAGAGCAGGAACACAAGCAGGGGGAGTGGGAGAGGGAGAAGCAGGCTTCCCGCGGAGCAGGGAGCCCGACGCGGGGCTCGATCCCAGGACCCTGGGATCATGACCTGAGCCGAAGGCAGATGCTTAACGACTGAGCCACCCAGGCGCCCCGAATGTGAACTCTTTAAGACAGGAAAAAACATTCATTGTTCTTTGAGGGTTATCAAATACAGTGTCTGACATAGTAGATACTCAAATATTTAATGAATGATTGAATACACAGATGTTTAGATTTTTTTTAAAAAGATTTTATTTATTTATTTAACACAGAGGTAACAGCAAGAGAGGGAACACAAACAGGGGGAGTGGGAGAGGGAGAAGCAGGCTTCCCGCTGAGCAGGGAGCCCGATGTGGGGCTTGATTCCAGGACCCTGGATCATGACCTGAGCCAAAGGCAGACGCTTAACAACTGAGCCACCCAGGCGCCCTGATGTTTAGATTTTTAATGCTTTTGCTGATTTCAGACTTAAGAAGTGGTAGATGGAATGTAAATAAGAAGGAGAAATTGGTATCCTTTTGGAAATACTAGTTTTTGCTGAGCCCATAGATATAACTCCTCTAAAGGGAGTGATTGAAAGAAAAGCCATGGGGCACCTGGGTAGCTTAGTCAGTTGAGCGTCCAACTCTTGGTTCAGCTCAGGTCATGATCTCAGGGTTGTGAGATAGAGTCCCACATCAGGCTCTGTGCTCAGTGGGGAGTCTGCTTGAGATTCTCTTCCTCTCCCTCTGCCCCTCCCCCTACTCTCTCTAAAAAATAAATAAAATCTTGAAAAAAGAAAGCAGAAGACAGAAAGAAAAGCCAGAGGCAGTCAATGTTACTAATATATTTTCTTTTCATTCTATTATTTTCTTCTAACCATTTTTTTTTTAGGATTTTATTTATTTATTTGACAGAGACACAGTGAGAGAGGGAACACAAGCAGGGGCAGAGGGAGAGGGAGAAGCAGGCTTTCCACTGAGTAGGGAGCCCGATGCGGGCTCGATCCCAGGACCCTGGGATCATGACCTGAGCCGAAGGCAGACGCTTAATGACTGAGCCACCCAGGTGCCCCTAACCATTTTTAAAAATTTTTCTTTTTATTTTCTTTTCCACTTGGTCTTAAGGCTAATTAAAGGCACTTTATAGCATCACTGGTTTTTAAAAAATGAAATAAAAATTTAATTAAGTGCCCACTGTGTTGCCAGCTTCATACTACGGACATAAAAACAAAGAAGATAAAACTCACAATGCAGGAGAATCAGACAAAACCAATATATGGTAGTAAGACCTATAAAATGAGTATAAAGTACTATGGGAAACAAATGAGTTTGTCTAATTGGGCAAATAACTAAGAAATCAATAAATCCTACACCTGTTGGTTATTTGCAATGTTATAACATGTCATGTATTGTTGGGTAGTTGTTCTAATTTCTCTAAAATCAACAGGTTGTAAATTAAATGTTGGGCAGGGGAACATTACAAAAAAGGACAAAATTTTAAAATGCCTAAAAGAACTAAAATCAAAGGGCGCCTGGGTGGCTCAGTTGCTTAAGCGACTGCCTTCAGCTCAGGTCATGATCCTGGAGTCCCTCGATCGAGTCCCACATCGGGCTCTCTGCTCGGCAGGGAGTCTGCTTCGTCCTCTGACCCTATCCCCTCTCATGTGTTCTCTCTCTCTCATTCTCTCTCTCTCTCAAAAAAAAAAAAAAAACTTTAATAAAAAAAAAAAGAACTAAAATCAAAGAACAATACCAGGAATTAATTTTTGATCAAACTCTTATTTCAATCTGGAAGTGGCGGGATATAACCAGCCCACTGCACTTTTGCTCAAAACTGTTGTTTTCTAGATGACAGAATATGCTATCAACTAAATCTGTCATTCCCACCAATTCTCTCAAAGTGACATCAGGGGGTAAGTATGTTTAAGTCAAGAGGAATTAATTCTAAAGCAAAAAGAGAAACCAAGAACATTCCAAAATGAGTTCTAAGTGTGGGTCCTTGATCAAGCTACAGTTAGGTTTTAAGTTAAATGTCAGTTAATGAAGGAGGAAAAATCAGAAAATGAAAAAGGTAAACTGTGTTCACCTAAGATCTAGATCTATAAATACAAAATGTTTACAATGAGAACTTTGCATATGCTTTTCTTCTTTCTTACGAAAACAAAATACTGGATTACGCCTTCCCAAAAAGTACAAGTAGTACTTTAAAAAAATTAAAATGAAACTAATTTAACACTCTACATTAACTATACTCAAAAAAAAATTTAAGAGAAAAAAATAGGGGGTGCCTGGGTGGCTCAGTCATTAAGCGTCTGCCTTCAGCTCAGGTCATGATCCCAGCATCCTGGGATCAAGCCCTGCATCGGGCTCCCTGCTCTGTAGGAAGCCTGCTTCTCCCTCTCCCACTCCCACTCCTCTTGCTTGCGTTCCCTCTCTCGCTGTGTCTCTCTGTCAAATAAATAAATAAATAAAATCTTAAAAATAAAGAGAAAAAAAAATAGTGGCTCTAGAATAGCTGGAAATAGCCAGATACAATTTTGCCAAATTAAAACATCAACTAAGTCTCTGAACAACTGAATCAAGGAAAAAAAGTTATTCTCTGGATAATTTAACTGCTGTTTTATATATGCAGGAGGCACGAGGGATCTGTAAAATGGGTGCTTAATAAACGTGCTCATGTATGCTTCTGAAAAAATTTATCAAGATTAAAAAATTACAAGTGTCTGAAATCTGGCTACATAAACCTGTCAAACTTATTAATCAAAATCTTACACTTAGCTCTTCACTATTACACAAGGCTATGAGAAGCCAACAAAATAATAAACAAACAATCTCTGTACTTATTTTCTTAGTAATACTTACCAAATCTCAAATGGTAGAAATTACAAATTCTTATGACTTCAATAGTAAAAAGAAAAAAATCCAAAATCTCAACCTTCTTTAGGTCATAGTAACTTACCTCTTAGAAGTAAAATTTTTTTCCAGATCCTCATTGTGAACCAATTTTGTATCCCCAAACTGCCATGATGATTGTAGATCACAGCCTACATCAAGCTGGCACTGGTTAAGAGTATCATGTATGAAACTATACTCTCTAGTATTGGTGCAACAAGGTGACAAGTAAACTAAAGATAAAGAAAAGGGAAGTGGTTATTTGACTTTAAAATTATCTTTGTACATCTACAGAATGACATACATAACTATAATATCAAAACCACAAAAATGACATTGGTAAAATCCACAGATGTTAAGATTTTACCAGTTTTACATGCACTTGCGTGTGTATAGTTCTGTGCAATTTTGTCATATGTATAGATTCATGGCAACCACTATAATCAAGATACACAAGGGCACCTGGGTGGCTCCAGTTGGTTAAGCAATTGCCTTCGGCTCAGGTCATGATCCTAGAGTCCTGGGATGGAGTCCCATGTCAAGCTCCCTGCTCAGCAGGGGGTCTGCTTCTCCCTCTGACCCTCTTCCGTCTCGTGCTGTCTCTCATTTTCTCTCTCTCAAATAAATAAAATCTTAAAAAAAAAAAAAAAAAGATACACAAGTGTTCCATCCCACAAAGATCTCCCTTAAGCTGTTTTAAAGACAGAATAGTACTGACAACTGTATTCCCCTTCTCTGCCTCGAAGTCTTCAAAACTACTAATCTATTCTCCATCTCTATACTTTTGTCATTTCAAGAATGTTTTGTAAAGGGGTGCCTAGGTGGCTCAGTTGGTTAAGCGACTGCCTTCGGCTCAGGTCATGATCCTGGAGTCCAGGGATCAAGTCCCGCATCGGGCTCCCTGCTCGGCGGGGGGTTGGCTTCTCCCTCTGACCCTCCTCCCTCTCGTGCTCTCTGTCTCTCATTCTCTCTCTCTCAAATAAATAAAATCTTTAAAAAAAAAAAAAGAACGTTTTGTAAGTAGAACTTTGTAGTTGTGATCTGTGGACATAAGCTTTTTTCATTCAGGATAATCCCTTTGAGATCCAACTAAGTTGTTATTTCAATAAATGGTTTCTTTTTATTGATGAGTAAGTACTCTATGGTATGGATGTACCATAGTTTAACCATTCACTAGTTATAAACCAAGGTAGTTGCCAATTTTTGGCTATTACAAATAAAGCTGCTATGAACATTTGTGTATAGGTTTTTGGGTGATGTACATTTTCATTTCTCTGGGATAAATGCCCCTAAGTGCAGTTGTTGAGTTATATGGTAGTTGCATGTTTAGTTTTTAAAGAAACTATTAAACTGTTTTTCAAAGAGTGGCTCAACTTTCTGGTTTCCACTGGGTGTATGACTGATCTGGTTTCTCTGTATCACTGCTAACATCTGGCATTGTTATTCTTTTAATTTTAGCTGTTTTAACAAATGGGTAGTGATATCTCATTGTGGTTTCCATTTCCTTAGTGGCTATGATGTTGAACATCTTTTTTTGTGCTCATTTGCCATCTGTACATCCTCTTTGGTGAAACATCTGTTCATGTCTTTTTGGATTGGATTGGATTGGAAACATCTGTTCATGTCTAATTGGATTTTCTCACCTCCCTTTTTTTTGTTTACTAATGAGTTTTGAAAGCACTTTGTATGTTCTGGATATGAGTTCATTTCATATACATGATTTACAAGTGTTGGTGAGGATGTAGAGAAAAAAGTACCCTTGTGCACTATTGGTGGAAATGGAAGTTCTTCAAAAAATTAAAAATAGAAATACCATGTGATTCAATAATTCCACTACTGGGTTTTTACCCAAACAAAATAAAAACACAAATGTGAAAAGATACATGCATCCCTATGTTTACTGCAGCATTATTTATAGTAGCCAAGATATGGAAGCAGCCCAAGTGTCCAACATAGATGAATGTATAAAAAAGATGTGATACATACACACACACATATACACACATGCATATACATACACACACACAATGGAATATTACTCAACCATTAAAAAGATGAGATCTTGCCATTTGCAACAACATGGATGGACCTAGAGCGTATTATGCTAAATAAGTCAGAGAGAGAAAGACAAATACCGTATGATTCCACCTATATGTGGAAAATGAAAAACAAAACATATGAATAAACAAAAAGCAGAATCAGACCTATACATAGAAAAACTGATGGTTGCCTGAGGAAAGTGGGGTGGGAGAATGGGCAAAATGGGTAAAGGGGAATGGGAGATACAGGCTTCTAGTTATGGAATGAATAAGTCAGGGGGAGAAAAGGTACAGAGTAGGGAATATTGTATTGTAATGGTATTTTAATAGTGTTGTATGGTAACAGATGGGAGCTACGCTAGTGGTGAGCACAGCATAATGTACAGAATTGCTGAATCACTATGTTATACACCTGAAAATAATGTAACATTGTGCGTAAACTATACCCCCAAAAAACCGCAAACCCCCATTTTCTTCCACTCTAAGTTTTCATTTACCTAACAGTCTTTCAGAAAATAAGTTTTTAATTGTGATGAAGCCAATTTATCAATATCTTTTTAAAAGTTTACTTTAGTAATCTTTACACCCAACATGGGGCTTGAACTCACAACCCCAAGATCAACAGTTGCATGCTTTACCAACTGAGCCAGCCAGGGGCCCACCCATGATTTATTTTGAATTATTTTTTGTGTGTAGGGGGAAGTTCCTTTTCTTGCTTATGGATGTTGTCCCAATTGCTCCAGCAACATCTGATGAAAAGACTACCTTTCCTCGATTGAATATACCTTCATAAAAATTAATTGAAAGAAAATCAAATGAGCATTATTAATGTGAGTTTATTTCTGGAATCTCTATTCTGTTCCACTAATCTATCCCTCTGCCAATGCTACACTATCTTGATTACCGTAGCTACAAAGTAAGCCTTAGTATTGAGCAGAGTAATTAGTTTCTTTTTCTATTTCAAAATTGTTTAAAGCTATTCCAGTTTCTTTGCCTTTTCATGTAAATTTGAGAATAAGTTTATTTAGAAAAAGACTTTTTCAATATTACATTAAATTACAATAAATCTAAAGATAAATTTGTGGAAAACTGCTATCTTTATTATGTTGAATCTTCTAAACTGTTAAGTATACCTCCCTAAATAACAGATTCTCCTTGATTTCTTTCATCAGCATTTGCAGTTTATTTATTTATTGAGAGAGTGCTCATGCAAGCAGGGTGAGGGAGGAGCAGAGGGAAAGGGAGAGAGAGAATCTTAAGCAGGCACTTGATCTCAGGACCCTGAGGTCATAACCCGAGCAGAAATCTAGAGTCCAATGCTTTTTCTAAAAAAAAAAAAGATTTTATTTTTTAGAGAATATGCACACTTGAGAGACAGCGCAAGTGTGGGGGGTTGTGGGGGGGAGAGGGGCAGAGGGAGAGGGTGAAGTATTTCTCTGCTGAGCAGGGAGCCAGATGTGGGGTTCCATCTCAGGACCCTGGGATCACGACCTGAGCTGAAGGTGGACGATTAACCGACTGAGCCACCCAGGTGCCCCTCAAGAGTCTGATGTTTAACCAACTGAGCTACCTAGGTGCCCTAGCATTTGCACTTTAAAGCATAAAAACACTGTACATGTTTTGTTAGATTCATACGTATGTATTTCAAGTTTTGAACTATTATAAATGGCATTGTTTAATATTTTGATTTTCATGTATTCTTTGCTAATATATAGAAATTCAATTAATTTTTCTATTTTTTCTCTTTTTTAAATTGAAACATAGTTGACATACAATGTTATATTAGTTTCAGGTATACAACATAGTGATTCAATAATTATATTCATTACAAAATGTTCACCACAGTAAGTGTAGTTACCATCCGTCACTGTACAAATTACTATAATATTACTGATTATCCCCAGGCTGTACTTATCATCCCCATGACTTATTTTATAAATGGAAGTTTGTACCTCCCTCTCCTCTGGCAACCCCTACTTTCTTCTCTGTATTTATGGAGTCTATTTCTGCTTTTTGTTGGTTTGTTCACTTGTTTTGTTTTTTAGAATTCATATGTAAGTGAAATCATATGGTATTTGTGTTTTTCTGACTTATTTCACATAGTATAATACCCTCTATGTCCATCCATGTTGTCACAAATGGCAAGATTTTATTCTTTTTTATGGCTGAGTAATATTCTGTTGTGTGTGTGTGTGTGTGTATACATACACATACAACAACATCTTTATCCATCCATCCATCCATGGACACTTAGGTTGCTTCTATGATTTTTCTATTTTGATCTTGCACCCAGTGACCTTGCTGAACTTATTAGAGAATTTTTTTTTTTTTGTAGATTCCCTGGGATTTCCTATGTAGACCATCATGCGATCTTCAAATAGAAACAGTTTTATATCTCCTTTCCCAATCTGTTTTTAAGTTAAATTCATTCTTTTTTGCACTGGCTACAATTTCCAGTACTATGTTGATAAGAATGGTAAAAGAGAATGTTCTTGCCATCTTACAGAGAAAGCTTCAGTTGTTCATCATTAAGTGATGTTAGCTACAGGTATTTTTTCTTTATGAAGTTGAGGAAATTCCCATTCTTAGTTTGCTGGGTCTCTATCCTGAGTGTTGAATTTAGTTGAATGCTGAACTTAGTTGAATGCTTATTTTGCATTAATTAATATGATCATGTAATTGTTCTTTATCCTTCAAATATAGATTAACTTTCAAATATAAAACCAGGCTTGCATTCCTGAAAAAAACCTCCTTTGGAAGTAGTGTAAAATGCATTTTATATACAGTACTGCTGAATTCCATTTATGTAAGATTTCTGCATCAATGTTTATGATGGATATTGGTATGTATTGTTCTTTTTTTGTATTATATTTGTCTGGTTTTAATACCAGAGTAATAGTGGCCTCATAAAATTATTTTCTGTGTTCTGGAAGAGGTTCTGTAGAATTTGTATTAACTCTTTCTAAATGTTTAGAGTTCTCCTCTAAAACCAACTGGGTCTAGAGATTTCTTTCCAACCATGTTTTCAATTATGAATTCAATTTCTGTAATGATTATAAAAAAGGGTATTTGAATAATCTGTTTAGTAGTGTGTTTTGTTACTTTGTACTTTTTGACAAACTGGTCCATTTCATCAAAGTTGTCAAGTTTATGTAAGCAGATCTGTTCATAGTATTCCCTTTTTAAACTTTCAATGCCATGGGTCAGAAATGATATTCCATTTCATTCCTGATAGTGGTAATTTGCGGCATTTGTATCTTCTGTCAGTCTTGTTAAAGGTTTGTCAATTTATTGATCTTTTTAATCAACCAGATTTTTTGTTTCATTGATTTTCCTTCTTCTGCTTGTTTTGGGTTTGTTACTCTTTTTTTTTTTTTTTTTAAAGATTTTATTTATTTATTTGACAGAGAGAGACACAGCGGGAGAGGAAACACAAGCAGGGGGGAGTGGGAGAGGGAGAAGCAGGCTTCCTGAAGAGCAGGGAGCCTGACGCAGGGCTCCATCCCAGGACTCTGGGACCATGACCCGAGCTGAAGGCAGACGCTTAATGGATGAGCCACCCAGGCGCCTGAAATCCTTCCTATTTTCTAATGTAAGGATTTAGTGCTATAAATTTGTTAGCAATGCTTTAGCTGTGTCCCTCAAATTTGGTATGTTACATTTTAATGTTTATTTGATGTATATTTCCATTTCCCTTGAAATCTCATGAGTATTTAGAAATGTGTTATTTTCCATGTGTTTGTAGACTTACATATTACTTTATATTAATTTTTACTTTATACATGGCCCAAGAACACATTCTGTATGACTCCAATTCTTTTAAATATGTTGAGATGTGTTTTTGTGGCCCAAAAGATGTCTATCCTGATGGGTGTCAAATGAGCACTTGAAAAGAATGTCTATTCTGCTGTTGTTGGGTGAAGTCATGTACAAATATCAATTAGATTCTGTTGCTTGACAGTATTAATTTCTTCCATATTTTTGCTGATTTTCTGTCTTGACATGGGGCTTAAACTCATGGGGCTTGAACTCACGACTCTGAGATAAAGACCTGAGCTAAGATCAAGAGTTGGACGCTCAATCAACTGAGGAACTCAGGCACCCTAACTGCTGATTTTCTGTCTTAATAGTTCTATCAATTTTTTTTAATTGAAATTCAAGTTAGTTAACATATACTGTAGTATTGGTTTCAGAAGTAGAATTCGGTGATCATCTCTTACTTAAAATACCCAGTGCTCATCCCAACAAATGCTCTCCGTAATGCCCATCCCAAATTTAGCCCATTCCTCCACTGGCTCACCCATCCCTCAACCCCCCGTTTGATCTCTATAGTTAAGAGTCTCTTATGGTTTGCTTCCCTCTCTGTTTATCTTATTTTTCCTTCCCTCCCCTATGTTCATCCGTCTTGTTTCTTAAATTCCACATATAAGTGAAATCATGTAATATTTGACTTTCTCTGACTTATTTTGCTTTGCATAACACACTCCATCTAGTTCCATCCACGTTGTTGCAAATGGCAGGATTTCATTCTTTTTGATTGCTGAGTAATATTCCTGTGTGTGTGTGTGTGTGTGTGTGTGATCTTCTTTATCCATTCATCAGTCAACGGACATTTGGGTTCCCTTCCATAATTTGGCTATTGTTGATAATGCCGCTATAAACATTGGAATGCATGTGCTCCTTCGAATCAGCTTTTCTGTATCCTTTGGATAAATACCTAGTAGTGCAAGTGCTGAGTCATAGAGTAGTTCTATTTTTAACTTTTTGAGGAACCTCCATACTGTTTTCCAGAGTGGCTATACCAGTTTACATTCCCACCAACAGTGTAAGAGGATTTCCCCTTCTCTACATCCTTGCCAACATCTGTTGTTTCCCAAATTATTCATTTTAGCCATTGTGACAGGTATGAGGTGGTATCTCATTGTGGTTTTGACTTGTATTTCCCTGATGATGAGTGAGGCTGAGCATCTTTTCATGGGTCTGTTAGCCATCTAGATGTCTTCTTTGGAAAAATGTCTATTCATGTCTTCTGTCCCTTTCTTAACTGGATTATTTTTTGGGGGTGTTGAGTTTGATAAGTTCATTATAGATTTTGGATACTAATCCTTTATCAGATATGTCATTTGTAAATATCTTCTCCCATTCCAAAGGTTACCTTTTAGTTTTATTGTTTCCTTTGCTCTGCAAAAGCTTTTTATCTTGATGACTGCTGAGGCTAGGACTTGGAGTACTATGTTGAACAACAGTAGTGAGAGTGGACATCCCTGTTGTGTTCCTGACCCTAGAGGAAAAGCTCTGATTTTTTTTTTTTCCATTGAGGATGATATTAGCTGTTGTTTTGTTTTGTTTTTTTAAAGATTTTATTTATTTATTTGACAGAGAGATAGAGAGAGCAAGAACACAAGCAGGGGGAGAGGGAGAGGGAGAAGCAGGTTTCCTGCCGAGCTGGGAGCCCGATGCGGGACTCGATCCCAGGACCCTGGGGTCATGACCTGAGCTGAAGGCAGACACTTAATGGCTGAGCCACCCAGGCACCCTAGCTGTTGGTTTTTCATATATGGCCTTTATGATGTTGAGATATGTTCCTTCTATCCCAACTTTCTTGAAGATTTTTATCAAGAAAGGATTCTGTATTTTGTCAAATGCTTTTTCTGCATCTATTGAGAAGATCCATATGGTTCTTATCCTTTCTTTTATTAATTTGGTGTTTCAAGTTGATTTGCAGATACTGAACCACCTCTACAGCCCAGGAATAAATCCCACTTGATCGTGATGAATAATCCTTTTAATGTACTGTTGGATTAAATTAGCTAGTATCTTGTGGAGAATTTTTGCATCCATGTTCATCAGGAATATTGGTCTGTAATTCTCTTTTTTATTGGGGTCTTTGGTTTTAGTTCTATCAATTGTTGAGAGAGGTGCGCTAAAGTCTCCAACTATAATTCTGGGTTTGTCCATTTCTTCTTTCAGTTCTAACAATTTTGCTTCATGCATATTGAATACACATTAAGGGTTGCTATGTCTTCTTGGTAGACTGACCTTTTCATCATTATGTAGTATCTTTGTTCCTGGTAATTTTCTTTCTGCAGAAGTCTACTTTATTGCATATTAATAAAGCTACTCTCACTTTATTTTGATTGTTTGCATGGCCTATCTTTCTGCTTATGTTTATTTAAAAAAAATGTGTATCACTATATCTGAAGTGAATTTATCAACAGTATATACTTGAGTCATGTTTTTTAATATATTGTGTCAACTTGTTTTTTTTTTTTTTAATTATTTACTTATTATTTATTTGACAGAGAGAGACATAGCGAAAGAGGGAACACAAGCGGGGGAGTGGGAGAGGGAGAAGCGGGCTTCCTGCTGAGCATCGAGCCCAATGCAGGGCTCGATCCCAGGACCCTGGGATCATGACCTGAGCCAAAGGCAGATGCTTAACGACTGAGCTACCCAGGTGCCCCTCAACTTCTGTTTTTTAATTGGTCTATGTGGAACATTTACACTTAATATAACTGATATGTTAGGTCTTACGCCTGCCATTTATCTGTTTATTTTTCCCTTCATTGTTCAATTCTCTATTTCATTTTCCTGACTACCTATGGGTTACTTGAACATTTAAAAAATTCATTTTATTTTTATAAAAACATTTAATTCTGAGGTTAACTGTAGATTCACATGTAGTTGTAATATATAACACAGAGAGAGCCTATACCCATTCACCCAGTTCCCTCCAAAGGTAATATTTCCCTTTATAATTATTTCCTCTATATTCCCTGAGAATCACATTAGAGAATGTTATAATTTTTCTCCAACTGTCAAATACAATTAGAAAACCCAAGAGGGGCTGCCTAGTGGCTCAGTTGGTTAGGCATCTGCCTTTGGCTCGGGTCATGATCCTGGGGGTCCTGGGATCAAGCCCCACATGGGGCTCTCTGCTTGGCAGGAAGCCTGCTTCTCCCTCTCCCTTTGCAACTCCTCCTGCTTGGGTTCTCTTTTTTTAAAATTTATTTTTTTTTTAGAGAGCATGCGGAGGAAGGGGCAGAGGGAGTAAGTGAAATCTTTTTTTAAAGATTTTATTTATTTATTTGAGAGAGAGACAGTGAGAGAGGGAACACAAGCTGGGGGAGTGGGAGAGGGAGAAGCAGACTTCCCACTGAGCAGGGAGCCCAATTCAGGGCTCTATCCCAGGACCCTGGGATCATGACCCGAGCCAACAGCAGATGCTGAACGACTGAGCCACCCAGGCGCCCCAAATAACTGGAATCTAAAAAAAAAAGAAAGAAAAAGAAAACTCAAGAAAAGGATGGCCCATTAAATTTCCCTATATTTTGACTCTTCCTATTGTTCTTTCTTCATTCCTAGTGTTCCCAGCTTCTTTCTTTTGTCATTTTCTGTTTAGGGAACTTTGTTTAGCCATCCTTTCAGGGTAGATATGCTGATGTAAAATTTTTAGTTTACTTCATCTGACAACGTTTACTTCTATTCTTGAAGGATATTTCTGCTAGGGACAGAACAATGGGTCGACAATTTTCTTTCTACACTTGAAAAATGTGCCAATTCCTTTGGACTCCATGGTTTCTGAGAAATCCTCTGTCATTCAAAAAAATTTTTCCCCTACAGGGGTACCTGGCTGGTTCAGTTGGTACAGCATGTGACTCTTGACCTTGGGGTCATGAGCTCAAGCCTCTGTTGGGTGTACAGCTTACTTTAAAAACATTTTTTCCCCCAGAGGAGCCTGGGTGGCTCAGTTGGTTGGGCGGCTGACTTTTGGTTTTCAGCTCAGGTAATGATCTTGGGGTCCTGGGATTGAGCTGTGTGTCGGGCTCTGCACTCAGCGAGAAGTCTGCTTGAGGATTTTCTCCCTCTCCCTCTGCCCCTTCCTCCACATGCTCTCTAAAAAAAATAAATCTTAAAAAAATTTTTCCCCCCTGGTGCGCCTAGGTGGCTCAGTTGGTTAAGCGACTGCCTTCGGCTCAGGTCATGATCCTGGAGTCCCTGGATCGAGTCCCGCATCGGGCTCCCTGCTCGGCAGGGAGTCTGCTTCTCCCTCTGACCCTCCTCCCTCTCATGCTCTCTGTCTCTCATTCTCTCTGTCTCAAATAAATAAATAAAATCTTTAAAAAAAAAAAATTTTTTTCCCCCTATAGATATATGGTTGCTCTAGTTGCTTTCAAGATTTTTCTGTCCTTAGTTTTCAGAAGTTTGATTATGATGTGCTGTAGCATGGACTTTTTTTGGGTTTATCTTATTTATTAAAGCTTATTCAGCCCCTTGACTATATAGGTTTATGCCCTTTGCCAAATTTGGGAAATTTTTCACCAATATTTCTTCAAATACTTTTCCATACTCTTTTACTTTGGGGACACTGAAGACAAAGATGTTTAATCTTTTATTATTGTTCCACATGTCCCTGAAGCTCTGCCAACTTTTTTTCTGTGTTGTTCAGGCTGAGTAATTTCTATTGTTATTATCTTTAAATTCACAGACTCTTCCCAATGTCTTCTCAATTCATCTCTGGAACCCATCCACTGAGTTATTTAAATTACTGCATTTTTCAGTTCCAAAATTTCTACTTGGTTATTACATTTTCCACCTCTTTGCTGAGATTTTCTATTTTTCTTTTGTTTCAAGAGTGTTCATAATTGCTTACTGAAACATCATTATAATGGCTGCTTTAAAAGTCTTGCCAGATAATTCCAACTTCTGTTTCATCAGAGTGTTGGCATTTGTGGATTATCTTTTCTCATTTAAACTGAGATTTTCCTGATTGGTGGTAAATGAATGATTTCAAAAAATTATATCTTGGTCATTTTGGATGTTAAGAATAAGAGACTCTGGATCATATTTAATCTTGGGTTTTAGCAAGCTTCTACTGAAACTGAGCCAGCAGGGGAATCTGCCAGTAGGGAAAGGGGGGGTGGGGTACTGATTCTTTACTACCAGGTGGGCCTGAAGACCTGGCTCTCCACAGGGTCTCCAATGACACTGTGGGGGGATGATTTGTTACCCCAAGGAAGGAGTGGAGGTCAGCGCTCCTGACTCAGCCTCCACTGACAAAGTGGGAGAGGGATGGGTGCTTTGTAATTGGCAGGTGTCACAGAAGTCCAGGCTCCTTACTTGGTCTTTATTGGCTCTACTCCAAGTGAGAAGGGGTGGCTCATCACAGGGCAGGGGTGGAAACCATGGACACTGCAGGGGCAGGGGACGGCAGGGAGGGGAACTTGTTACTGCCATGAAGGCGAAAGGCGTTTAGTGGAAGTCTAAGTCCTCCACTTAAGCCTTTGCTAACAAAGGTGTACAGGTTATATTTTCACCCTTAATTTTTTGTAGGCGTAAGGTATTTATTGTCAACCAGGGTTCTATTTTTCTAGGATGTGCCTTTCCCAGTCCTTGGCAAGGGAGAACAGACTTTTTCTTGGGGCTTTCTGTGTCTGTTTCAGATGGCATTCCTGGACTGTTGGCATCCAATCTAAGACATGGAGGAAACAAACAAAAAAACCAGAGAACTTACTGCAATAGCATTCCTTGATTCCCAGGGTCCTTAGCCGGTCCATTTTCTCTAAACCTTTCAAAGTCTTCTAATATTTGTTTTATGTATGATATCCAGAATTTTTAAGTGTACTTAGGAGACATATCTGTTCTATGTACCTTTGTGTGGATACATGTGTGTTTAAGGAATTAAAGGCATGACTTAACCTAATTTTATATAATCAAAACAGAAGACGAACATAAACTAAGAATCAGAGAAATGCAGTAATAGTTATGAAATAAACTCATCTTCCATGGAGATAGTAAATATTACCTTTCCCAGCTGTCCTCCTGATCTTGGGAATAGTGAATTTTTTCAGAGGATTGACTTCTACACCAGCGACTAATAAAGGTTCACTGGTTGAGTTCATTTTCCATAGTGTCTTGTGTTTAGCAATCTCTTTCATTTCCATTTTGTTGGTGGCCTAAAATCAACCCCAAGTTATTAAGCAAAAGGTCAATAAACACATAAAAGGCAATGGCAGTAAAACGGTTTAAAAATTCTTACATGGAATTGAATATATATTATTGGTCACATTCACAACAGATTCCAATCTCAATTTGCCAGGTTACCCAAAATAAAAAATGAATTAACAGTTTTAGCTTTTATGTAATTTTTTGAATATTTATTTTGCAGTTTCTAATAGACCTTTTTTGTGTAATTTATGTAACTATAATTGGGTAACCAAAAGTCTGTGTTCCTGAAAAGCTTAATAACTTATAAACAATTTTTATTAACATTTAGTAAAATTCTTGCCAAGTACTATATTTTTAAAAGTATTTTGCTGACACACTTCTGTGAATAGAATGATATTCTTGAAATCAGAATCTCTCCTTTGGAAGAAACTTATTAAAGTTGTAAACCAACTACTGCACAACTATCCCTACAATAGCCTGAACAATCACCCATCGGCTACTGTTCCATAGTATCATTCTATAAATGGATTAAGACCTCATAAATTGTCATACTAGTAACAGATTTCTTTTCTTCCCTCCTCCTTTCTCTCTCCAGCCCTCCCTCTCCCCCCACCCAACACAATGATTCTTAACCTTTCAAGTAGAACTCATATTAGGTACTGAAGGAGAGTAATGGAGCCTACACACAGAGAAATATATGTAGACATGGATTTTTCATACCATTTCATAATATGATTCATGGGCCTCCTGATAGCTATCAACTGCTTAGATCATAATCTACATTAAGAGTCGCCAAAATTCTACAGAAAGATCACAAAGGAGAAGATTCTACAGAAAGGTCACAAAAGATCTTGCCCTCAATCTCCACTCCATCCTTTATGAAAGATAATCTTACAGCCTCCCAATCAATGGATTATGGATGAGAATAGGGAATGGACAGAGACCTCTAGAAATAGAAGAGAATCAGTCTTTTTCTCATTCAGCCTCATTGACAGACACCAGTAGTGTTTCCTTCTAACAAGAATACCCTTAAGATACACTAGCTTGAGCCAGAGTGCCTGGCTGGCTCAGTTGGTAGAGCACATGACTCTTGATCTTGGGGTTGTGAGTTTGAGCCCATGTTGGAAGGGCAGAATAACTTATTTAATGACTTAAATTACAAAAAAACCCCCAAACCTCTTCAATTAATCATACCTACCCTCTGACCCAGCATTTGCACTACTGGGTATTTACCCCAAAGATATAGATGTAGTGAAAAGAAGGGGCATATGCACCCCAATGTTCACAGCAGCAAAGTCCACAACAGCCAAATTGTGGAAGGAGCTGAGATGCCCTTCAACAGACGAATGATTAAGAAGATGTGGTTCATACATACAATGGAATATTACTCAGCCATCAGAAAAGATGAATACCCACCATTTGCATCGACATGGATGGAACTGGAGGGGATTATGCTAAGTGAAATAAGTCAAGCAGAGAAAGACAATGATCATATGGTTTCACTCCTACGTGGAACATAACGAATAGCATGAAGGACATTAGGGGAAGGAAGGGAAAACTGAAGGGGGGGGGACGTCAGAGGGGGAGATGAACCATGAGAGACTATGGACTCCAGGAAACAATCTGAGGGTTTCAGAGGGGAGGAGGGTGGAGGGATGGGTTAGCCTGGTGATGGGTATTAAGGAGGGCACGTGTTGTAATGAGCACTGGGTGTTATACGCAAATAATGAATCATGGAACATCATCAAAAACTTATGATGTACTGTATGGTGACTAACATAATAATAAAAAAAAGAAAGAGAAAAATCAATTCTAAAAACTTCAAGAATAGTTAATGCACAAGGCACGGTGCATATTAGGTTCTTAAAAGATAGCTGAGTGAATGAATGAATGAATGAAAAAGATCAAACAAATCAAAAGCAGAAAGGTTCCCTAACAACTAAAACATATATTCCTATAGGACTTGTATATTATGAGCAGATTTAAGCTAATACATTTAAGGATTATACAAGGGGCGCCTGGGTGGCTCAGTCAGTTAAGCATCTGACTCTTTGATTTCAGCTCAGGTCATGATCTCAAGGTTATGGGATCCAGCCCTGAGATGGGCTCCATGCTCAGTGCAGAGTCGGCTTGAAATTCTCTCTCTCCCTCCGTCCTTCCCCCTGTTTGCACTCACTCTCTCTAAATGAGTAAAATCATTAAAAAAAAGGATTATACAAAATAATACATTCTAAGAAAAACTTATTAAAACTGGGTTAGCCTGGTGATGAGTATTAAAGAGGGCACATATTGAATGGAGCACTGGGTGTTACACGCAAACAATGAATCATGGAACACTACATCAAAAACTAATGCACTGAATGGAGCACTGGGTGTTACACGCAAACAATGAATCATGGAATACTACATCAAAAACTAATGATGTGGGCACCTGGGTGGCTCAGATGGTTAAGCGTCTGCCTTCGGCTCAGGTCATGATCCCAGGGTCCTGGGATCAAGTCCCGCATCGGGCTCCCTGCTCCGCGGGAAGCCTGCTTCTCCCTCTGCCTCTCTCTCTCTCTCATGAATAAATAAATAAATAAAATCTTAAAAAAACCCCCAAAACTAATGATGTAATGTATGCCGATTAACATAATAAAATTTTTAAAAAATGCAAAAAAACCTAATGATACAATGTATGGTGATTAACATAATAAAAATTTTAAAAAACTAATTCAAAGAAAAAATTAAACAAATTCATCATCTTAATACTATTAAGAAATTAAATTAGTAGTTACAAACGGATTCAAAAAATAAATATGATATTAATGTATCACAAACAAGCGGAGTTCACCCCTGGGGCTCAATCCCAGGACCCTGGGATCATGGCATCCAGGCACCCCAAAATTCACTTATATTTTTAAAAATGTTTAGTAAAGAGGAATTGACACATTCATAATTTCATGAGTAGCTACCAAAAATTTATAGCAAATTGCTAAATACCGAAAGTACTACCTTTTAAAATTTTTTTTAACTTTTTTTTTTTAAGATTTTATTTATTCATTTGAGACACAGAGATAGAGAGCATGGGCAGGGGAAGAGGCAGAGGCAGAGGGAGAAGCAGGCTCCCCGCTGAGCCAGGAGCCTGATGCGGGGCTTGATCTCCCAACCCTGGGATCATGAACTGAGCTGAAGGCAGACGCTTAACCATCTGAGCCACCCAGGTGCCCCCAGAAGCACTACCTTTTAAATTAAGAGTGGTGGGGGGGTGGGAGGGATGGGGTGGCTGGGTGATAGACACTGGGGAGGGTATGTGCTATGGTGAGCACTGTGAATTGTGTAAGACTGTTGAATCACAGACCTGTACCTCTGAAACAAATAATACATTATATGTTAAAAAAAAAAAAAGACAGTAGGAAGGGAAAAATGAAGGGGGGGGAATCGGAGGAGGAGATGAACCATGAGAGACTATGGAACCTGAGAAACAAACTGAGGGTTCTAGAGGGGAGAGGGGTGGGGGGATGGGTTAGCCTGGTGATGGGTATTAAAGAGGGCACGTATTGAATGGAGCATTGGGTGTTATATGCAAACAATGAATCATGGAACACTACATCAAAAACTAATGATGTAATGTATGGTGACTAACATAATAAAATTTAAAATTTAAAAAATGAACCAAAAAAAAGAATAAAACAAGAATAGCTTTGCTTCCTTTTAACAGTAGGATTTTATGATTTTTTGCCTAAGTAAAATTCATTCATCTGTCTAAAACTTCATCCAAATTTTCTCTTTCAAGCTGAGACTCACACTCTTTCAGTCCTAGAAATTCCCAAGCCCTTTTCCTTTCCTCTTTAGCTTGCCTTTATACCTTTTATTTCACAGGGGCAGATGGCAAGAAAGGCAAAAAAATCATGTTTCAAATTTTGGTTCTACCATTATTTAATAATATGTTAGGGAAAATGCCTAACTTCTCTGAGGCTAGTAATAGTATCAATACCTCACATGGAGGTCTAAGTCTATTTTAAAAGAATACTTGGGGGCACCTGGGTGGCTCAGTTAAGCATCTGCCTTCGGCTCAGGTCATGATCCCAGGGTCCTGGGATCGAGCCCCGCATCGGGCTCCCTGCTCTGTGGGAAGCCTGCTTCTCCCTCTCGAGACCTGCCGCTCCCCTGCTTGTGCTGTCAAATAAATAAAATCTTAAAAAAAAAAAAAATTTGTACTGAGTTTCCTAAGACCATCACCAAACATTAAGGACTTGAATGCTTGGGAGATTAGGGATTACTGAATAAACCTCCAAAATCTTTTACCTGATTACTGTCAGAGTCTTAGTAATAGAATTAGGTGTTTCAACTGAAAAACTTAGAGAGCCCTAGAGTTTAGTAAGTTTCAACTGCTAACACTTATGTAAAGGTTTCCTAACATAAAGTAACTGAGGATAACTGCAGATACACAAAGCATTAATGAGAAACTTTTTTTCAGTTCTACTTCAAACTTTTGAGTCAGCTTGTTATTAACTTTAAAATCTCTAAGTTTGCTGATCTCTCTTTAACAAAAAATGACTCAGTTTCAGAATTTTCTGGCAAATAATACTGTTCTATTTTATTTTTACAATTACCTTTTATTTGTGCCAATACTGATTTTCTATTCATTTTCCATCCAAAATATACTTAAGTTAAAAATAAGTCTATTTTAAAATATTACAGCAATTACTGTAATGATGATATGTAATGATAATACAGCAAAGATCATTCATTCCTCTTCTAGTAATCTCAGGACAGAGTTCCTGATGAACAAATAAATGATGACTAAGCAATATTCTCAGAATTTTAGGCACAAAAGTAAATTCTGTGTTCTTCTGTAGAGTGCTAAATGGTTCAGACTAAGAATTACTTCTGATAAACAAAAGGTTAAATCACATCATACATATGATAAACTACATATACACTTAGTGAAATTAAGCCAAGAATCCCTCAATTAAGACTACACAATGGGGGCGCCTGGGTGGCTCAGTCGGTTAAGTGTCTGCCTTCGGCTCAGGTCATGATCCCGGGGTCCTGGGATCGAGCCGCACATTGGGCTCCCTGCTCGGCGGGAAGTCTGCTTCTCCCTTTCCCACTCCCCCTGCTTGTGTTCCCTCTCTCTCTGTGTCTCTGTCAAATAAATAAAATCTTAAAAAAAAAAAAAAAGAAAAAAAAAAAGACTACACAATGCAGACGTGAAATATATTTTTGTCCTGTTTTTCATTTTACAGATCAGGGATTGGCAAATTATGGCCTACTATTAGTTTTCATAGGGGCTACAAGCCAAATGACTGAAAAAAAATTGAGAATAGTATTTCATGTCACTTAAAAAATTATATGAAATTCAAATAAAAGGGTCCATAGTAAGTTTTACTGGGACAGCCACACCCATTCATCTATCTATCCTCTACAGCTGCTTTACTATTAGAAAAGCATAGCTGAGGGACACCTGGGTGTCTCCGTCGTTAAGCATCTGCCTTCAGCTCAGGTCATGATCCCAGGGTCCTGGGATCGAGCCCCGCATCGGGCTCCGTGCTCAGCGGGAAGCCTGCTTCTCCCTCTCCCACTCCCCCTGCTTGTGTTCCCTCTCTTGCTGTGTCTCTCTCTGCCAAATAAATAAATAAATAAAATCTTTAAAAAAAAAAAAAAGAAAAGAAAAGCATAGCTGAGTAAATGTGACAAACACCCTATAGCCTACAAAGACTAAAATGTTTACTATCTGGCCCTTTACAGAAAGTCTGCCAACCTGTTAGAGATGAAGCAATATAATGGAATATCAAAGAATTGGGACAATAAAAACTAGGTCTCATGATTTCTCCATTTCAAGGCTCTTTCTCCTATTATCTCTCCACTGTATTCTGAATTTCATCCCTACTCACTTTCTCGGCATCCTGCCCAAAAGCATTTAAACAAGCTCCACCCCGATCATTTTAAAAACAAAATAGAATCTGCCAGGATCATATTTGTCCTTATCTAGATCACCTCCCACTTCCTCCTCAATCTATTTCAATTTCCAACTCCACCTCAATAGCAATCTTCAGTCACCAGTGATTTTTCACATCAGTATCTCACTCATGTAAAGTACACTTCTGGCTCATAACTTACTTGGCCTCTCTACATTTAATACTCTTGACCAATCTGGTCCTGAAATAATACACTCTTCCCCTGACTTCTGTGACTTCTTAATCCTGATTTCAGGTGGTGCTTTCTCAGTCTTTTAATAATTCATCTTTATTTGGCTTTTATTACTGTTTTAATTTTTACTTATATAAGGGAAATAAAATATTCTCTTCAAAGATTTTTTAGTATTTTACCAAGCTAATTTTAGTAAACAACAAAAACAGAATCTTCTGGTTTTAATTTGCATTTCTTTCATTACTAGTGAGGCTGAATAATTTTATTTTTTTCTATCACTTGTTCCCATCTTTTTTTCCATTTTTTCTTTTTACAGGTTAAGATGTTTTTTTTTAATTAATTATTTATTCTTATGTTAATCCCCATACATTACATCATTAGTTTTAGATGAAAGATGGTTTTTAAATGATTAGTAAGGACTCTCTATACAGAGAAATTAGTTTTTGTCTGTCATAAGTTTTGCAATATTTTTGTCTTAATTTCATTTATGGTATTTGCCTCCCATACCAAATTTTAATTTTTGTGTAGTTTAATTTTTTTTTTAAGATTTTTATTTATTCATGAGAGACAGAGAGAGAAAGAGAGAGAGAGAGAGAGGCAGAGGGAGAAACAGGCTCCTTGCTCAGCAGGACTCGATGTACCCCCGCAGAGCAGGAGCCCGATGCGGGACTCGATCCCAGGACCCTGGGATCATGACCTGAGCCGAAGGCAGATGCTTAACCATTTGAGCCACTCAGGCGCCCTGTGTAGTTTAATTTCTCAATCCATTATTATACTGGATTTTTATCCTATTACTAGCAGTGTGTGAGAATTCCAGTTGTTCCATTATCATCACGTCATTTGATATTGGCAGACTTTAATTTCTGCCCTTCTGATATCTGCAAATGCCATCTCACTATGGTTGGTTTGCATTTGTTTGATTTTTGATGAGACTGACTATCCTTATTGGTCATTTGTGTTTTCAAACCTGGGATGTGCCTGTTCAAGTTTTTCTACCCACTTTTCTATGAGGCTATTTATTCTATGTATTTGCAAAAAAATCTGTTTGAGATACTAGCTCTTCACCAGTCACACTTGTTGCAAATAGTTTCCCCTCACTTTTTAAACAAAACTATTTAATGTAATGAATTTCTGGGGTGCCTGGGTGGCTCAGTCATTAAGCGTCTGCCTTCAGCTCAGGTCATGATCCCATGGTCTGGGATCAAGCCCCACATCGGGCTCCTGCTCTGCGGGGGTACTGCTTCTCCCTCTCCCACTCCCCCTGCTTGTGTTCCCTCTCTCGCTGTCTCTCTCTGTGTCAAATATATAAAAACTTTTAAAAAATTATGAATTTTTTCCTTTATATTTGTGTTTTTGCTTTTGATCAAATTTAAGAAATGATTCTCCCCAAGGTTTAAAGATAATCCCCTTGGGGCGCCTGGGTGTCTCAGTCGTTAAGCGCCTGCCTTTGGCTCAACTCATGATCCTGGGGTCCTGGGATCGAGCCCTGCATCGAGCCCCAATTCGGGGTCCCTGCGCAGCAGGAAGCCTGCTTCTCCCTCTCCCCCACTTGTGTTCCTTCTCTCGCTGTGTCTCTCTCTGTCAAATAAATAAATAAAATCTTTAAAGATAATCCCCTCTATTTTCTTCTAAAAGTTTTATAGTTTTGTCTTTTACCTTTTAAATCTTTAAATCACCTGAAATTCATTTTGGTCTGAGGTAAGAAGGGCTCAATTTTTCCATATGAGTATCAAATCATGCTAGCATTTATTTGAAAACTCTTTCCCTATTTATCTATGCTTCTCTAACATAAATCAACTTTCCATATGTGCATGAATTCTAGGTTCTCAGATCTGTTTTACTGGTTGGTTCTTTCTGAATTCCTGCACCAACATGATACCACAGTAATTGATATATGTTTGGACATAACTGAAAGAAAAGAAAAAACAAATCTTGTTCTTCTAAAGCATCTTTGCTTTTACATACATATTTTAAAATGTTTGTCTAAAAGAAATCTTGTTTAGGTTTTAAATGAAAATTTACTGAACCTACCACTGATCAAGGACATTGTTTTACTAGTCTTCCTATCTTAAACACAGGCTGTCTCCCCACTTAGTCATACCATTAATATCTTTCAATAAAGCCTTATTTTTTCCATGAGGGTCTAACATGTTTTAAAGAATTTATTCTAAGTTCTTCATAATTTTAAAATTACTACACGTTATCTTTTTAAAAAGTTTTATTTATTCACTGCTAATGTTTAAAATGGCATTTGGGATGACAGTAATAATGACTAACATTCATCTGTAACACTTATTAGGAATCAGACACTTATCTAAGTGCTTTAGATATATATTGATCCATTTAATCATCAGATCCCTATGAGATACCCTTATTTTAAATTATGGAAAAAGGTGTAAGTTAAATAATGTGCCCAAGGACACATAGCTAGGAAGTGTTGAATCTGGAATTCAAAGCCAGGCAGTCTGGCATCAGAGTAAATGCACTCAACTAGTAGGCAAAAAGACCTTCAGTGAAACTGGTTTCTACACATGGACTACCCAGAAACCTTGTTAAGCTCCTATTAATTCTAATAACTTGTCTTCATAAACAACCATATCCTCTCTGAATGATGAAGGGCATATAATAATGATTTTCAGTTTATTTTTTTCCCCAGTTACTGTAACATTTATTTCTTATGTCTGCCTTACTGGGCAGGCTGAGAGTTCTAACATATGTCAAATATAAATGATAATGTCAGGTGCCTTGGTTTTTTCCCTGAACTTAAAGGGAATGTTTTAAATCTTTACAACTGAATGATAAATTCTATTTTTTTCCAAAGACCTGCTGTATCTGGTTAAATTTTCCTGGGTATAAAATTCTAGACTGACTGCCATTTTCTCTCAGCACTCTTAAGATATTATCCCACTATTTAGTACCATCCACTGCTCCTATTAAGAAATCGCCTAATTGTCACTCATTTATTGGCAAATCTTTTTTCTCTGACAGCTTTTAAAAATCTTTGTCTCTGGTGTTCTGCATTTTCATTTTCATGTTCTAGTGTAAGTATATCATGGACTTCTTGTATTTAAGGTGTGGTGGTATCTTTGACATTTATGTGAAATTTTCTGCAACTTTATCTTTGAATATTGTGGCACTGTTCTATTTCCTTAGAACTTCTAGTTAACTATGTGCAAACTTCTACCTTTATTCTTCATTTCTTAACCCCTAATTCATATATTTCATCTCTTTTTCCTAGGTTGAATTCTCAATAAAGGTGATTTAAAATATTTAACACACACATACACATTTAAAAAAGAGTGATAGGATATCTGAGTTGTCTGCTTTAAAATTATCCAGTTTATAACTGCTGAACCTTGAAAATGGGTACCCGGGGTTCATTATAGTATTCTATTTTCATATATGTTAGAATTTTCCATGATAAAAATAGAAGTATAAGAGTGTTTGGCTAAATATGCATAAATTATCTTTAAAAGAAACATTAGTTGTCTATGGAGAAAAGAATACTAGGTGGTTTAGGAAAGGGGAGGAGAGAAATTTATCAGTTTATATCTTTATTACCTTAATTTTTATCTTCACAAATTTATAAACTCTTAATAATGAAAATAATCTGCTCATTATTGCAACAAAAAATATGAAATACCTAAGAATAAACTTAAGAAATGGTCTGGCTGATAGGAAGACTTCTAAAAAACGGAGGGTCATAAAAGATTTGCTTAAGGAGGGAACAGGCATAATTTATTATTGAGAAGGAGTATTTATTATTGTGAATATGCAAAATCTTCCTACATTAAGTCCCTAAAGTTGATTCAATCCTGAAGCTAACAAAAATAATACTAAAGGGTTATATAGAAAAAGAAACATAATCAAAGAAATTTGAGAAAGTAACTGGAGGCAGAAAACTGACACTATTAAATATTATAATTTATTTAATAATTATAATAATTTTAATTAACTGGATATATGATCACTCAAATTTAAGTTTTATTAATAAGAAAGAGAATAGTAAGTAATAGGCAACTTTAAAACTATGGTTATTGAGACAAAAATAAACAATAGAACACCATAGTCAGAAAAAACACCAAAAAATCCCCAGAATTTTGAAGATGTTAATATTGGTATTTCAGATCAGTGGGGAATCTATGGTATTTAAACAGTACCTAGTCATATGGAAAACAAGAACACAAAAATTAGAACTACAATGAAGTATATTTTTTCCATACCTCTCAGATCAGAAAATATTAAAGTCTGACAATATCAAGTGCTGAAAAAGGTGCAGAGCAACCAGAACTCTCATATACTTCTGGTGATTGTGTAAACTGGTAGTCACTTTAGAAAACAATTAGGCGTTATCTTCTAAAGTTGATGTGCATTACCTTCTGACCTAGCAACTCCATTCTCTAGGTATAAATACTCAAGCATCAATTCACAAAGTGTGATCTGAAAATTTCTGAGGGTCCCCAAGAGCATTTCAAAGCAACAGCAAGGACTGCTTTTCCAACTATGTAACTGTGAGGTCGTATTTCTTCATATTCTTCAACCAAAACAACAAAAACTGCAGAAGACTAAATGCAGAAGCAGGTATGAGAATTCACCTGACTCTATTAAGCCTGATTTGCAATAATGGAAAATAACAGCACTCTTCTTTGGGAAATACAGTTTTTTTCCCCCTAAGTTATATGATTTGTTAGTATATAATTGTTTTTTTGTTTTTAAAGTTTTTAATTTTTTTAGTAATCTCTATACCCAATGCAGGGTTCGAATTCACAACCTTGAGATCAAGAGTTGTATGCTCTTATGGGACGCCCGGGTGGCTCAGTCGTTAAGCGTCTGCCTTCAGCTTGGGTCATGATCCCAGGGTCCTGGGATTGAGCCCCGCATCGGGCTCCCTGCTCCGCGGGAAGCCTGCTTCTCCCTCTCTCACTCCCCCTGCTTGTGTTCCCTCTCTCGCTGTGTCTCTCTGTCAAATAAATAAAATCTTAAAAAAAAAAAAAAGTGTTGTATGCTCTTCTGACTGAGCCAGTCAGGTGCCCCAGTATACAGTTGTTTATAGTAATGTTATCACAGTATGTATTATCTGTTATATTGTTTTCTCTTCCATTTCTCATACTGGTTTTTGAATCTTCTCCCTGTGATTTTTTAGATTTTATTTTTAAGTAATCTCTATACCCAACTTGGAGCTCAAACTTACAACCCAGAGATCAAGAGTCGCATTCTCTACTGACTGAGCCAGCCAGGCGCTCCTCTTTTTTTTCTTAGTTAATATAGTTAAAGCACTGCCAGTTTTATTTTTTTTTTTTTAAAAAACTGGTCATTACTTTCAATGTTATGTTGTTATTTATTTCTGACTTCTTTGTTGTTTCCTTCTTCTACTAAATTATAGCAAAAGTTCTTTTTTCCCTAGCTCCTTTTAAATGGTGTCAACATAAATGGTTATATATTTGTAATGAAATAAGATCCTGAGAACATAATATAAAATTTCAAGTTAGATATGAATATACAGTATAATCATTCATGACACGCTCTAGCAATACTGGGCATTTCAGGGGAAAGGAAATCTAGAACCTTAGGAAAATTATTAATGAAGTAAGTGACCAGGAGCAAATTTAGCTTCAATCCTGATACAAAGTACGCCAAAAGAAGCTGGTAAAAAAAAAATACAATGGTTAAAGAGAAATAGATTATAATGAAGCTAAAAAAGCACAATAGGAAAGATGGAATGGGAGGCACATCGAGAGATTGCAGTCAAAAAGGTAAAGAGGGGTGCTTGGGTGGCTCAGTCAGTTGAGCGTCTGACTCTTGATCTCAGCTCAGGTCTTGATCTCGGGGTTGTCAGTTCAAGCCCTGCGTTAGGCTCCACGCTGGGCATGGAGCCTACATAAAAAAAAAAGTTTAGAGAGAGTGTCTGCAACACTAGCACAGTGGCCAGTATTGGTTTCCGGTAATGAAGAGTTTCCAAGTGGAAATGAAGCATTACACTGAGGAGGTCAAGAGCAGAAAGGTTGAGACCCATGAAAAGGAAGGGGGTGGTGACAGAAAACTGGAAGGAAAAATTCCTTCTGATGTCATAATAAACAAATAGAACACTCAGAGGGAAAATATGAATACTGGAGGAATTTTCAAAGCTCTCCAATAGGTGAGGCTGAACTAACATAAAAAAGCAAGGTCATAATCAAAAGGATAGTGATCTGTATCATGAGAAAAAAAAAGCTCATACCAAAAAAAAATATGTAGTATAATGACACCTAACTTTACACAGATTTTCATTAAATGTCTGTTAAATTAGGGAGGGGGGACTGAAGAGGTAAAGTTAAACAATACATTGTTTTTCATGGACTAGAAGCCTGTAACCCCTTGAAGGAGCAGAGAATGCCTCTAAGCTGTTATCAGTAAAATCTATTAATTCTTTTGTTTCACTTAGAGTATGTTGTTGATTTTTGTCTATCAATTTGGGCACCAGCATCTGGCTGAGCATCAGATTGTTCCTTCTTACTGATTTCAGATGAAACATCTATGCAGCCTTATTTGCAACACATATCCCATTAGATAAATTTGTAAGTTATCCAAAGGTTTACATGTCAACACTTCATGAACATATACATTTAATTTTTATTATTTTATTTTATGTTTTGAGAGAGAGAGAGCAGGAATGAGTTTGGGGGGGTAGGAAGAGGGAGAGAGAGAATCCTAAGCAGGCTCCACGATCAGCGTGGAGCCTGATGTAGGGCTCAATCCCACAACCCCAAGACCGTGACCTGAGCCTAAATCAAGAGTAGGATGCCTAACCGACTGAGCCACCCAGCTGCCCATACACTTCGTCAACACATACATTTAAAGAAAGTTCAATTTCATCACTGTAGTGACTCAGAAAATTCTACTCTTAACTCTTTAAAGTTCTTGAGGTTTGGCTTAGGAGGAGAGAGGGACGTTGGGAATGCCTAAATGCAGAAAAATGATAATCACGAGTTGCTTTTTTTTTTTTTTTAAACTGCCCCTTAGGGGGACCTGGCAGGCTCAGTGGGTGGAACATGTGGCTCTTGATCTTGGGTCATGAGTTTGAGCCCCATCTTGGGTGTAGAGATTGCTTAAGTAAATTAAAAACAAACAAACCTGCCCCTAAGTCTTATGCACAAAATGTAGAAATTATTAAATAAAAGATGTTTCTAGGTCATCTCCATCTTCTTCATATAAAATTAATGGAAAACTTAAAATAACAAAGGAAGCTTGAGTAGTTTTATTATACTTTTAATTTTATTTAAGATGGACATTAGGACTATCTTATATCTTTTCTGATCATCTTGTTTATTCTGCCACTGCCAAATTTCAGAATCTTTTAGAAAGAGCACCATGTGGAGATTAGCAAATCCTTTTGGAAAAGATGAGCCATCTGTTGAGTCCTACCTCCCTTGAGGCCATTACTGTGAATCACAGACAAGGGTTTATAATAACTACACAGTAATTCCAGTAACTACGTGGACTCACTACAGCAAGTAACAAGATTTAAAAAAAAAGAAAAAAGCCAACATAATTCCTAAGAGAATAGGTCTACTCTGTTGATACTTGTTTTACTGAGGTTTAGAAGATTTAGGCAAGAAGAACCTGTGTGCTTCTGAAAAACAGTGTGCATATCAACCACTTCTCTAGAAAGATGTGCTGTATCAAAAGAAAACGTCATACATTAGAATGCACTATTTATCTAAACTCCTGGAGATTTATAGTAAAATTATACTAATCTGGACTACTAGGGTAGAATTAAATCTTACTACCTGGGGGTGGATGTAATAAATATATTATGAAATGTTAACAAATAAAAATCTGAGAATTATCAAATAAAAATTAAGAGAAGCTCTCAGATTTGTTTGGAAGACTTTGCTAAGACTGAACAAGCAACTTTTTCCCCAAATACAAAAAAATCTGGAACTGATCACAGTGATTAAAACATTCACAGAAAAACATCTTAAATTCTCAGGCCCAGTTACAACTAGCTGAGGCTCACCTAGCTACAGAGTTCAAACTCCTGTGACTTAACAATCCAACTTCTCACTTTCCTTCCAAATTGTCTTTACAAAATTAGTTTGAAAAAGAATGTTTTTGAAGTATTTATGATATAGTAAAGAAAGGACTCTATACAAGAAGACAGCAGACATGGGTTTCTCGTCCTGATTCTGCCACTCACAAAATGTGTGCTCCTAAGCTTTACTCTTCTCATCTGTGTTTCAGTAAGGCTTAAAGCTGTATTATAAACTATAAAATGTTTTGCTTCCTCCTATACCTATCCCTCTCTCTACCACTTTCAGGCTCTATTTGTTTACATTTTTACATTTGTTTACACACAGGCATAAGCAAATAGTACAGTGTATGCAAGCTGATATCATGAAAGTTTGACAGCTTTGTAAGTTAACGAGCCTCAATACCTCTCCTTTATTTTTTTTTAAAGATTTTTATTTATTTGACAGAGAGAGAGCAAGCACAAGCAGTGGGAGCTGCAGAGGGAGAGGGAGAAACAGGCTCCCCACTGCGCAAGGAGCCTGATGCGGGACGCCATCCCAGGACCATGAGATCATGACCTGAGCTGAAGGCAGACGCTTAACTGACTGAGCCACCCGGGCACCCCTGCTAACTTTTAAACAACTTAAAAAACTTATTTCCTTAGAGTACTTCTGTCTATGATTATGGCACTTTTATTTTTTAAATGTCAACAGTTGGTCTAATTTCCATCCTCTGAGATGTTTTTAGAATCAAGCGATATAATTTAAAACCCATCTGATTAATATGTGGGTGACCAAATGTAACAATACCACTTTTTTTGTAGTTTTATGATTTTATTAACACAAATAAGACATGCACACAATACCACTTTTGATTAAAAATGGAGCAGTGAAAAAAATCTGGCTCCAAAATAACTAAGTTTCTTACTCTGTTTAAGTACTAGTTCAAAGGCAATTCCAAACCTCAAATAACACAAATATTCTAAGCACTGTCTGCATATTGGCCTGACTTTCCAATTTAATTATTCAAAAATTGAATACTTATGGTAAATTAAAGTCAATTTTGTATGGGCCGATGTTCTCCACTGGACTATAATTTACCCATTTTTCGATCTCCAGCACCAATCACAGATCCTCATAAAATAAGTACCCAATAAATATTTACTGCAAAAGATACTTTAAAAGTATTCCTCCAATGTGTGAAAAAATACACATATTCCTCACATATCTTTTTTATTGCCAAATTACTTATAAGTCAATTATAAAGTAGATTACTGATAGTGAGTTGAAAAAAAATCAATACAGTATTATAAGTAACAGCAGTAGCAAAATCATTATTTGAAATACTTACCACTCCTCAGTGGAATCTACCATCATACAGTTATGATCAGGATTCAGTCCATACATGAAAAATGACAAAGGAATACCTACAAAGAAAGAAAAAGGAAGACATGAAGAGAATTATGGTCAGAAGCTCCCTCCAGAATAAGCACTTTATTGTCCTCTCCATTTTTTTCCTCCTGATTTCTGCTTTCCTTTTAGTCCTGTTTCATTTGGGGGGAGGAAGGAGTCTGTCTGCCACATGTCTCAGTGCCTTCTCTATCACACCCTTGCATTCTTTCTCCTCCTCTTTTCTCCCTGCTCATTCTCTCTCTCAAATATATAAAATCTTCTAAAAAAATTTAAAATGCTACACATTCTTTAAGGAAAAGCATTTTTTTTTATTAGTGAAACACCCAGCAAGACTTTGGACTGACTCCAAATTCTAGAGTTCTTCTTTTCTCCAAGTCAACCATTCAAGAAAATTAAAAATATATTTTTAAAGATTTTATTTATTTATTTAAGAGACAGAGCACATGCACAAGTGGGAGGGGCAGAGAGAGAGGGAGAAGCAGACTCCCCACTGAGCAGGGAGCCCGATGCAGGACTTGATCCCAGGACCCCAAGATCATGACCTGAGCTGAAGGCAGATACTTAACCAACAGAGCCACCCAGGTGCCCTGAAAAAGGTATTTAAAATAGACACTGTAGATATACTTTTGAAAAGAAAATGTTACTAATACCCATTTTAAAACTGTAAAAACAAAAGAACATGTTACCCTTTACTGATTATTTTGCCTATGTTTTATTTTATTATTTATTTATTTATTTTAAAGATTTTATTTTATTTATTTGAGAGAGAGAGAATGAGAGACAGAGAGCATGAGAGGGAGGAGGGTCAGAGGAAGAAGCAGACTCCCTGCCGAGCAGGGAGCCCGATGTGGGACTCTATCCCGGGACTCCAGGATCATGACCCCAGCTGGGATCACGACCCCAGCCGAAGGCAGTCGCTTAACCAACTGAGCCACCCAGGCGCCCTATTTTGCCTATGTTTTAGTCAAGTGCTTTAATGAAGTGTCATCGCCAAAGAGACCCAAAGAAATAAAAGTAGAGAATATAAAGCAACAATCAGGGCTAAGTATAATCAAGGTAACAAAGACAAGAGACTGATATGAAAATATAATGCCAAATAATTTGGAAACTAAAAACTCTTTTTTAAAAAAGATTTTATGTGGGGTGCCTGGGTGGCTCAGTCGGTTAAGCAGCTGCCTTCGGCTGGGGTCGTGATCCCGGGGTCCTGGGATTGAGCCCCGCATCGGGCTCCCTACTCAGCGGGAGGTCTGCTTCTCATTCTCCCATGCCCCCTGCATATGTTCCTGCTCTCGCTGTCTCTCTCTCTGTTAAATAAATAAAATCTTTAAAAATAAAAAAAAAAGATTTTATGTATTTATTTGACAGAGAGAGAGAACACAAACAAGGGGAGTAGCAGGGAGATGGAGACAGAGAAGAAGGCTCCCAGAGCAGGGAGCCTGACTCAGGCTCGATCTGAGCCAAAGGCAGACGCTTAACCGCCTGAGCCACCCAGGCGCCTTAGAAACTGAAAGTTCTGAGAATTTAATAGTGATAGTCTATCACTCACAAATTCCCATGATGAGAGCTGGCATTCACGTAAGAATATCAATAATGGCATGAAATATTTAGTAATAATTATATGGATAATATGTATATTTGAAAATTGATGATTTGTGGCATTTCCATGTCTACTGTAATTGTAGTAAGTTAAAGGATACTTTTTAAGTCAGTACATTAATAATAACCTGAAATAAACTTATAAATTAACACAACTGTTATAAGTTGTATATAAGAAGCAGACTCCCTGCCGAGCAGGGAGCCCGATGTGGGACTCTATCCCGGGACTCCAGGAGTGTATAAAAAACAAATATGTATAAGTATGTAAAAGTTACCAATACTTTTTTTTTAAATTTGATCATGAATGTTGCTCAAAAAAGGGTATTAACACAAAAACACTTGCACAGAGCTGTTCCAGACTTTCTGAAATGGCAAAACAGTGGCAAACCCCTGAAAATAGGGAGAAATACTGGCTACAGGGACACTGAAATTACAGAGCAACACTAACTACAGAGTTAACGAAGAAAGTACTGACTTGGTAAGCCCTTCCATAAATTCATGGGAGACATTCCATTAAAAGAAAAAACCTGTCTTCTAGACCTTTCTCTACTAGAACCTACTGAGTATAGTAACTCTGAATTTAATCTGCAGAGGAATGTACATGTTTGTATGGGTATGGCTGAAAATATTCAACTAAAGTTTCTATCAAATATGAGAATTCTATATTCACTGATATATTTCAGATTTTTGTCTTTAGAACTACCCATTTAGCAAGAAAAAAAGGCTTATAAAAGAGTTGGGGGGGAAGCCTCAGTTTCACCTCATTTTAATGTTTTAGGAGATGCCAAGAATGTATTATATGTAAGAACTGAAGTGACAAGGAGTCAAATCTCAAAACTGTTCAGTTGTGAGAAAAAATCCGTAAGAAATGTCAACTTTCCCATTCTTTAAGAACTTGTATTTAAGTACAGAAAATACAGAAGCAGATCAACGTAAGAAGATAAACAAGCAACATGTGTTTGGGTATAAAATTATATTGGAAATTAAGTAAGCTTGCTATGAATTTGTCAAATTAAAACTTGTTAAGTGGAGCATGGAATGTTGGAATGGTGAGCCAAGGTTCAACAACAGACCACAAGAGGAACTGAAGAGAAATTTCTTACAGGTCCTGGAAGAAGTACCTGACATGCCTCAAGGGACCACAGGGGGAGATGAAGGCAGAATGCAAACAGAGAGGCAAGACCTGGGCACATGCCTTTACTAGGGTCTATGAGTGGAGTGTTTTGAGGTTCCTGGTCTAAGCTGGATTGGTCAACTCAAACCAAAAGAGCAGAATCTTGCTAAACTACGCTGGGGTCTTATTAAGGGTGCTTAAGGGAAAGGCAATGGGAGACAGGAGAGACTGCTGATTCGAAGGGCTGCTGGGGAAGTCATTTCAGAAACTTCCATTTGCTTGTGACTCAGAGGGCTAATATCTAGGGCATGCATTTGCATGAGGGGGCTAGTGTCATTTTAAGGTCACCAAAAGCTGCCTGGCCAAACAAAATGATTGCTGAGGCAGCAATACCGTGGAGTAGCTTAGCTAAACTCCGCAAAGCTTGAGGTGAAAAGCAGCAGAGAAATGATCAGTGTGGCAAGTTTTGTGTCAAGAATCTATTCCTCTCAAATTCAATTAGTTAAGTGGCTGAGTTTTGCATCAGTTTTTAAAGAAGTCTGAAAAAAGTCTTGTGTTGAAAAAGATTTTAACAGATACCTCTAAAAAATATTATTCAGTAAGTTTGTTACCCAGTTATATATTATACTTTCCAATTATAGATCACTGGCTACACAAGCACCAGGAACTAACATTCACATTCAGGAAATTACCTATATTTCTGGTCTCAGTTAACCAAGGGCAGTGCTTCTCAAATTGTGGTCCCGAGACAGCAGCATCCATATCACTTGGGAACTTGTTGGCTTTGCAAATAAATCTTCTGGCCCAATCTAGACTTACTGAATCAGAAACTCTAGGGGCACCTGGGTGGCTCAGTTGGTTAAGTGTCTATCTTCAGCTTAGGTCATGATCTCAGGGTCCTGGGATGGAGCCCCACAGTGGGCTCCCTGCTCAGGGTGGAGTGGGCTTGTCCATCTCCCTCTGCCCCTCCCCTGCTCGTGCTCACGCACTCTCTCTCTCAAATAAAATCTTAAAAAAAACCCAAAAGTCTAGGAATTAGGCCCAGCAATCTGTGATCTGACAAGTTCTCCAGATGATTCTGATGTAAGCTAGGTTTGAGATCTACTGGTAGATCGGAGGAAAGCGTCCAATCAGCTACATAAGAATGGTTTTTTTTTTCTTCTTTTTCATTTTTAGTATTAATAGTATCTTTCAACCAGTGTCATTATTAGGAGAAAGAAATGTTCTTAAGTGGAAACCATTTTCAGTCTTTTTTTTTTTTTAAGATTTTATTTATTTATTTTGACAGAGAGAGCAAGCACAAACAGAGGGAGTGGGAGAGGGAGAAGCAGGCTCCCCCTGAGCAGGGAGCCCAATGCGGGGCTCGATCCCAGGACCCCAGGATCATGACCCGAGCAGAAGGCAGATGCTTAACTGACAGAGCCACCCAGGCGCCCAAACCATTTTCAGTCTTAATGTTCCTGCAAAGGAAGAATTCAAAAGAAATGAAAACAAGAATGTGGTTTTCCTCTTTTGGGGTGGGAAAGCAGGCAGGCAATTGGTTCATTTAACAAGTATTCATCAAGAAGCTACGCTGTTCCAGGTACTCAGCAAGAAGGAGAGGCAAGGAAGTAAAAAGAACTCCCAACAATTTTAATTTGGGTAGCATTCAACATAACACAATGTAATTAACAACATAATTGCCTATTCCTGGTGTACACATAAGCAATAATACCACATAAGTAATAATTGTATGTACACTGACGCAACGGACTAGCAAAGCAAAAAAAAATATGGTCAACCCCTGATGATCTAGGATTAGTGGTTCTCAAACTTTGACATGTATCAGAATCACCTGGAGGGCTTATTAAAACACAGATTACTGGGTCCCATCCTGCAGAATTTCTGATTCAGTATGTCTGAGCAGAAGCCCAAGAATTTTTTTTCTAATAAATTCCCAGGTGATGCTGATGGTCCAGGGACCATACTTTGATAACCACCAATCCAGATAATCAGGCATCATAAAATCTGGGCACTCCAGGAAAGAAAGGTCTAAGAATTACCAGTTCATTTCTCAAGCCCTTTTTATGTATATTTGTTGCTGAGATTTAGTCTGTTGTCATGAGAGCAAAGAGAATAGGGAACAGAGGGATTATCTTTTAAACTATGTGGTTTAACTATTTTATCACAACCCATGTTCATTTGTCTATGTTGCCTCAACCAACCTCTAATACAAGGGGTTTCCTAAACTAGAAGCAAAAGCTAGTACTCAGATATTTCCATGATTATGTTGTGACTCAGAACTCCTAAATTTTGTTTTAATGTCCTATACTGTATGAATGGATTTCTCTAAAAATTTGGAGAAGGCTCTCCCTTCAGGGCCCAAGGAGGATCCTGTATCTATTTAATTATACATAGTCAAATGAGAGTAAAGTTAAAAGTAATATATATGTTTTAAAAGACTATCCCAAGAGTCTAGGCTATGGGAAAGAGTACTTCTAGTCCATCTGCTTTCCATCAGGGGAATAATTAAAGTTAAGGGGCCCCCAAGGATTAGGACTCCCTGGTTTCTTTCCCTTTGGAGTCTAGGAGCTTTGGTAAAAATAGATCAGGTTCCACAAAGAGGCCAGGGCCATCCTGGCCACACAGAAAGGTGAGAAAACAGCTCAACTCTTACTAACTCAATCCTCCAGTCCCAGCTCTTCCTTCAACCTTCTCAAGTGCCCAAGTTCTGACTGGCTTAAGCAAATCAGAACCACTCTACCATGAAGTAAACTAGCAAAGGATCATTTGCATCCTATCGTACAACATGGAAAAAAACCCTGGATTACCTATCCTTCTCCTATATACCAACCTGTTTTACAATTTATAGATGAACACAATGAAAGGTTACTACTACTTAGTGAGCCCAATTATTAAATACAAAGAATGCCTTCCTCCAAGTTAATGTATTGAAAACTAGTGAAAAACAAATGAAGTATCAAGAAAGTCACCACCTTGCCAGCCTAAAGCCACTTCTTTCCTCCCTATGTAAATATAAACAGAGAGATGATTGCCTGGAAATCAGATGTATTGCCAGAAGGATGTAAAATATGATGTTAATTATCCTACCAGGCTGTGAAAGATGAAGAATAGATCAATCAATCAATTGAATTCCAAACTGAGCTCATTCTCTGTGTAGCAGAAGAAAATTACATACAAAAGGAGTTAGGGAATTGTTGTAAAAGCACAGGAATAAGATTAGTAGCTAATCTATTACCGCTATGAGATTTTAAAGAAGACTTTAGGGAAATACAAAGGAATAATCAGATTATTAAAGATAATGACATACAATTTTCAAGGGAATTAAACACCTGAAACTCTTGAAAGAGAAAGAATAAAGAGCTCCTTATTTAATCCTTGTAGAAAATTTATCAGTTATATTCTCCAACAACAAAGTAATCTCTAAAACTGGTCTTATCTAAAAACCCACAAAATTCATTCTTATTAATGTATACAGGTAATACATGAAACACTGTTTGATAAATTTCTAACTAGGACTGACCAACACCAAATCAACTTTTCCTCTTGCACTGGATTGTTTTCTAATTAAAAACCAACAGTATTCCTCAGATTGCCCTTTAATGTCAGTGAATGGTGCACTGAATCATTATTGCTATTCAAGGTGTTCTTTTCATTTTAAAATACTACGTTATCTTTCTGTGTTGGTCCAAAGAATTCAATAGCAGTTTCCTTTCTACACATCTTGTTTGGAAAACATAGCCACCAATCATTAGTCACCTATTCCAGGTCTGCTTAACCTAAAAGAAATGCACAGCTGAGGCCAGAAAGGTAAAATATATTTTTTTTAAAGATAACTATTTAATATTGGATCATGCATATCTGTAATGGAGTTAACTCACTCCAGCAAAAAACACTAATATGCAATTATAATCCTAAATAAATTTATCTAATTGTATATCCTTCTAATAAAAGGATCAGGGTGTTCATTTAAAAGTTACTTTTTTCATATTTAAGTTAAATTTGAGAAGATAACAACTAGCAATAATAATGTACATCCTTACTGATATTCTTATCAAGAACACACTTTAAAATAATTTGTCTATTTCTAACATCATGTTCATTTTAAGATTCTACCTGACTGTAGTAACAAGCAGACTTTTCAAAAATTCCATAGAAGCAGTTTAATAATGCACTAAGGGGCATCTGTGTAGTTCAGTGGGTTAAGTGTCTGACTCTTGAAATCTGCTCAGGTCATGATCTCAAGGACCTGAGATGGAGTCCTGCGTCGAGCTCCGCCTCAGGCTCCACACAGGGCATGGAGCCTGCTTAAGATACTCTCTCCCCCTCCTCACACACCCCTCCCCCCGCCCTCCCACCTGCCTTTCTCTCTCTGCTTCCCTCTCTTAAAAAAAGATACTGACATAAACCTAGTGGGGACTATACCAAATAGACTGTAGACTTCAAAGAAACTTCTGGCAAAACTTGAATATTATCGAGTCTCTAGAAGCAAACTAACTAGAACACTGATTATAGCACTCTAGGTGGAGAAATGAACTAAGATAATTTTTCTTGGCTTTTCTTATGTTAGTCTTCTGTTAGACTAAAAATTTTAGTACCACTTTTAGATAGTCCATAAATATAAGGTGAACAAAACAGAAGAATTTGCCATTAGCTTTTTTTCAGACTCAGAAAATTTGCAATTAATTTTCCTATAAAATTAAGCAGAAGTGGTTCAGATAAATGGTTTTTAAAAGAAAGTTATTTGACTCGTTCATGCCATAGATCAGAGATAAATATTTTTGATGGCAGTTTGGTAAAACTAGATCACCTAGTTCCAAATCCTGTTCTGCCCCTTTCTAACTGTGCAACTCCAGGCTAGTTACCTAATCTCTCTGTGCTTCAGTTTCTTCATATATTAAAAATAGGAACATTAACGAATATCTACTCAAGTTAATTCAGTTAGTCAATACTATCCTGCTGTATGATTAAATTAATATGTACAATACATACAACACTAACAGAACAAAGTGCTACTAAGTGTTGGCTATTATTATTAGTACATGTTTAATTACGTAAGGAGATATAATTTTTAAATTCTTATAGTTTAATGTTAATCATCTAACATTCATCCTTTCTCAAGTAGTTTTTTATTGACCTGTGAAGCCCTATTCTCTTTTTAGCTTTAAAAGAGAACAAAAATATATAAAGTGCATGTATTTGTATTTGCTAAATACCTCAGATGGGCAGTCACATAATAAACTTGGAAAAAAAACAATACTAGGTTTAGCTGATTGAAATGGGCTTGAAAGACAAATGCAAAAACAAAAGGTTGGGTTTTTGAGAGAAAAAGAGGGATTTGTGGAACTTTTCTTTAAAATTTGTCCTTTTGCTATTTGAAGTTGCTTCCTATTCCTTGCCTCAATATGTCATCATATACAATAAACCCCACAGAGTATAAAGGATATATAAACCTGGAGAGTGTTCTGCTGGGCAGGATAGGTCAGCTGGAGAGGGACGATGCTGTGCAGTTTCACTCACATGTGGAAATTAGGAGATAGAACAGACAAGCAAAGGGGTCAGGGGGAACAGTGGCAGGCCAAGAGATAGACTCTTGGCTGTGGAGAGGAAACTGGTAGGGAGCAGGGAATGGGTGATGAGGATTGCTGCGGTGGGCACTGGGTGTTGTGTGGAGGTGCTGAATCACTATGTTGTACACCTGAAACTGGTGTTGCATTGTGTTTTAGCTAACTGGAATCTGAATAGAAACTTAAAAAAAAAAGTATAAACCCAAGGTCAAAGGGCTTACGGACTTCCCTGACCACTATTACAATATGTAATTCTAACAAAGAATTTGTTGATTTTATAAAAGTTTTTTCCCTTTTGGATTTGTTCTTTTATAATACTGGCACAAAACTGTGGCCATGTTTTCATCTATTTATATTAGGAAATATTTGTTCATTATCTCCCTTTACATAAAATCCATTTTTGCTCATAGTTCCTGTTAAGACCTGTCATTAAAATGCTTACATGAACTTGACACGTCTCTCTAAAAGCTTTACTGGTAAGCCACACAGTACAGAAGACTGGCCTATCAAAAAAGAGGTCACTACAAGGTGCCATAACTGTGCACTAATGAAAGCAGCAAAGGATTGGCAGTCAAAAACTTAAGTTTGAGTCCTAGTTCTGCTAATAGCTAGCTATTTCAGCTTATAAAATTGGTAATGTGTTCCTGTAAAACAACCTCAAGTTTATTACTACTAAATCTGTTTTGAGAGGGGCTCACACCTTATAGAGTCTGATGAAGCCACATGTGTTTACCTCAGCAAAAATTAACACAATCCACACATTTTTTGCAAACAATCAGGGGCTTCAAGTAACCGCTGAAGTCCACGTATCCTAAGTTAAGAACCTCTAGACAAGAGAATTACAATGGTCTCTGCTGACTTAATATTTAAAAAAATGCCATTTACTCATTCCCCTCCTCTTTCTTCCTCTTTCTCACACACTTTGCAGTTTTGCTGTTCTACCTATAAACGTACCAGTGCTAACAAGCTTATGCTTATAAAAGTGAAAAAAATTAAGTTTTACCTTCATTGGCAAAAAGTATTTCCCCCCGTGAGGTGCGTGCGCAGGTTTCACAACTGTATCCTGACAAGCTAGATACAACAGTGATTTTCTCTATTGCAATATTGTCCTCCAAATCCTCGTTGAGTTATAATAGCTTAAAAAACTTGTCAGAAAAAATTAAATATCAAAATATTTTTATGTATCTAGGGTCTAATAAGCACTACCAAAGCCATCCAATACGAAAATTATGTTCTGATAAGGATTTAATCGTTCACATATATCCATAGCCACACCAGTGAAAGCAGTAGCTGCAGCTTTGCCGAAGTCTCAGCTGTTGTAATTAAAGACACTCAGGAGCAACTATCATTAGTTTCAAAGAGCAGTATATACAAAGGCTTTGCATTATGTGGATTATACATTCCAAGGATATAGAGTTGCTACCAGACTTCAGGGACCATCTTAACAGGCAAAATTGCTCATTAAAGCAATCATCAAATTTATTCTATATAGGAGTTTAAAATTTTCTGAAGTTTGCTAAGCTTGCTATGCAACTTTACGTCACCTTGTAAAATAGAGCTATTCCTAAAAAGCTAACTTCTGACAATCTAAGCATACACCTGGACTAACTTCATAAAACAAAGTATATCAAAGTAAAAACAAATCAGCCTTTCACTTATAAACACAAAAAAAATCAATGACTAAAACACTGGTATTCTGGAAATATTTGTTAAACAAAAAAAGTTCCTTTTTGATAAAAATAAGTAACAAATATTAATAGAAAAAAGGTAAGAGTTAAAGGAAAACTAATCCCAACTGTGCAACACATCCACGGTTTGCAGTTAATCAGATTCCATCACATCTAACAGGATAACATGCAGGCACTTCAAATCCCCTAAATCCTCCTTCGTTAAAGCAAAAGTCTTTAGAAATAAATGAGAAAAAAAACAGGAACAAAGCAAAAGTCTTTAGAAATAAATGAGAGAAAAAACAGGAACACAGCAAAAGCAGACCAAAGTAACACATCTATCAAAAAACATAATTGCCAATTTTCTAAAATTAATCTTCAGGTATTGTGAAAATGATGATTGTTTTCTCTAATTTAAAAATTCTGCAATCCAGGTACAGTATATCATCCTTCAATATAATTTAAAAAAACTTTGTAAAAGTGCCCTAGTAGTTGATGTACTCAGAGAAAAAGTGATCTTCAAGTCACTTGCAATTGAGTAAAAAATCATGATATATTTTATTAATAAAAGTACTATAACTGTATTTTACTGGTTGTATAAAACATTCAAAAATTTAAATATAAACGACATAACATTTTACTAGTTTCAGGTGTATAACATAATGATTTCATATGTATATACTGCAAAATAATAAAACATTTTTAATGTATTAAACTATAAAAATATGGCTGAGAGACATACTAAAATTATCACTAGCCATTAGAATTAAAATTTCAGAAAATGTAAATAAAAGTTATCATGTTATTTTTCCTGCTGGTTAACAACTAACCTCTAAAAAGAATTCCAATTTTTCCCTAGTCATAGGATTTCTTCATTCGATGTTTTAAAGTTTTATTTAAGTAATCTCTACACTCAACATGGGGCTCAAATTCATGACCCTGAGATCAAGAGTCGGATGCTTTTCCGACTGAGCCAGTCAGGGGCCCCGAATTTTTCAATTAAAAAAAAAATTTTTTTTTAAGATTTTATTTATTTAGTTGAAAGAGACAGAGATAGCGAGAGCAGGAACACAAGCAGGGGGAGAGGGAGAAACAGGCTTCCTGCGGGGCAGGGAGCCCAGTGTGGGACTCGATCCCAGGACACTGGGATCATGACCTAAACCGAAGGCAGATGCTTAACTGAGCCACCCAGGCGCCCTCAATAAAATTTTAAAAAGAAAATGTGCATGGCTATTAAATACGCTTAGGCACTGTCTCTAAAATTTTGACATCTTTTTGATTAGGTTCAGATTTTAAAATATCTGGGCAATAAGATATAAAGACAGTTTGGGTGTGTTTCTGTTTAAATTAGAAGCTTTTAAGAAAATGAGCAATGACAGAACATTGAAAATATCTATGATTTCACTCCTCCAGTCCCCTTGGCCTCTAATGTTAAAATGTACCCTCCTTTCCAAAACAACGACATATTTTGAATGCAGCCTAAAACCTTTTTAGACTAATAAAATTAACTATTTTTAAAATGTGGATTCAACGACCCTTTTTTAAAAAGCTTGTACCATTTCTCTACACATACACACTTAACACAATTGTCAAACAGCAAATTCAAAAACTTAAATAAGCGAATTACAATTTTGTGTTACTTCCACTTTATACTTCGAAATAGTCCCACATTCAGCTCTCACCCCAAAAGGCAAAACAATGCACTTACGGTGTTGGGGTCCTTTACATTGCACTTGGATTTTTAAAACTTGAAGGGAACTGTGTTCTCTTTTAAAGCCTTGGAGTTACCAATAACCATCGACCTTTCCACTTTCTGTAACATCATGACTAAACAGTGTTTTCCACCCGGCCACCAGAGCGGCCGCGTACCTACCTCAAGCTGAGCATTCCAAATAAATTCAATCACCAGTGGAAATGATGGAAATTGTCTTAAAACATCTGAGTAGGCATGGGCTTAGGTAGTGGCTCATACTCAACTACCTGACGGTCAGGAGACTTCTTCTGCACCCACACCACTGTGGGACCCGAAAAGTCCCAGTATGTTCAAAGAGATGAACCAAGAAGTCAAGAACTATCAAGGCGAAGAAGCAGTGTCGCAAAACCTCCACTCAGCCCTTACAACGGCCAAAGCGCCACGGACACGCGGCGGCCGCCTCCCCGGGCGCGTAGGTCCGCCCGCCCGCCCGCCAGCCCGGGCGGCCGTCGGGCGATGCTCACCTCGGGCTCACCCTGCACGCCCGCCTCCCGAGCCGCCCTCACCTACCCGAGCGCCCCCACTTCCACCCGCTCTTGCAGCGAGACAGCGGGCGGCCGCCGCCGGCGGGCATCGTGCGAGCGCGGGCTCTGCTCCGCCGCGACGCGGCGCGCGCAGGGCCCGAGTGGCCCGGGCGGCTCAGCGCCTCGCGGCGGCGCGAGACCAGCAGTCACCCGGGCGGCGTTCGGCGTTCCCCGCTACTACGCTCGGGACTCGCTGGGTCGTGCGTGGGTCCGAAGTTGCGGCCGGAGCGGCGGCGGCCCCGGCGAAGCCCCGCCTCCAAGAGCGGCCCCGCCCCGCCCCCGCGAAAGTGCACCTGGTTGGGGGGCCGAGGCCCAAACCGAAGGCTAATGGAACGCTTGACGCGCTCGGCTCCGCGCTGAGGCACGCAGGATTCGCACTGCTCCCTTCGATCTTCTGGGACCGAGAATCAAGGGGGCCGGGATCCTGGCCATGTCCAAGCTATAGAGTTCCTCCCCGCCCTCCTCCCCCTCCCGGTGCCTCATCTTCTCCACCTGCTAAGGGAGGCGTTGAGCTACCTCAGCGGCTCTCTGCACGGGAGCAAAGGGGGCGCGAGCGTGTTAGTAGCTCATCTGAGGGAAGCTAATATTTCACACTCAGTACCAGGGCGCCCAAACCCATCGCAGGCCCACCTGTGGGCTCAAGTTAAGAATCTCTGAACTTCGGGGGCGCCTGGGTGGCTCAGTTGGTTGGGTGACTGCCTTCAGCTCAGGTCATGATCCTGGAGTCCCGGGATCGAGTCCCGCATCGGGCTCCCTGCTCGGCAGGGAGCCTGCTTCTCCCTCTGACCCTCCCCCCTCTCATGCTCTCTGTCTCTCATTCTCTCTGTCTCAAATAAATAAATAAATAAATCTTAAAAAAAAAAATTAAAAAAAAAAAAAAAGAATCTCTAAACTTCGGGGCCCCTGGCTGGCTTAGTGGGTGGGGCCTGTGACCCGATCTTGGGGTTGTAAATTCAAGCCCCACGTGGAGTGTAGAGATTACTTAAAAAAATTAAAAAAAAAATCTTTTACAAAAAAAAAATCCCTGAGCTTCGTGATAATTAACATTCATCCCTTCTCTAATTCACCAAGAACCTTCCCAGCTTCTAAACCGCCTCGCCACCACATTCCCCACAAACCTTAGGCAGCCTTGTTTGTCCAGTCGGTTCCTCAAAATCTAAATCTTCACTGCGAAACAAAACTGCTTGCACCTCCTTCCTAGGAAACTTCAGGAACAAAGTGGGGCTTGGCAGGCACGTGGGCACGTGCGCACGTGCGCACGCATGCGCAGAGGCTTCTGGGCGGGGTTAGGTAGCTTCTGCGCCTGCGCAGTGGGAGGAGCAAGAAGTTCTGTCTGGAGTTCTGAAGGGCTGGGGACTGGGGGCTGAGTAGGGATGCACTTCATAGAACGGTTCCGTGAGATGCGTTTAAAGTCCGTAGTCCATTTGCACATAGTAGGCTCTCAACAAACATTTGTTGAATGACTACATGAAAGGAATATGCCTGCTACTGGCATCCTTTCGACTCAGATGGAAGCCTGGGTTCTCTTCCCTAAATTGCTTACGTAACCCTCCAGGCATCCTCAGTTCTTATGAAGGGGCCATTCTGGTACATTTTTGGTTGACTTTATAATTTAAAAATTTTGTAAGGGCTTTATATGCCACGGGTAATGGCCAACTGTCTTAGCTAAGGTTTGAGCCTGGAGGTAGCAAACACATGACAAGTTTGGGGTATCTAAAATATCAAGATTTTTAGGACTCCTTGCATCCAGAAAATTAATTCTTTGTAGCATGGCTCTTACAGCCCTATTCAAGGATTATGTAGACCAGAGAATCCAGGTACTCCAGTATGGTAACTTGGATTTAATTTCACAGTTGAATATCTGAAGCATCCTGTAGTATTTATGGGTAAAGGTGTTGGGGCAAGGAACCAGAATGATACGACTTTTCATATTCCAATAGTCACTTATTATAAGGCAAATTTTAAACGTACTTTAAAACCTGAATGTAGCATGTCATGAGACAGATATTTTTTTTAAAAAAAAATCAGAACACAGCAAGGTTTTTGTTCCTTCATTTTAATTTGGATGAAAAGGGAGCTACAGGGATCCGTGAATACACTAAAGCAGGATAAAATGTCTAACTTCAATTTAGTGGGAAAAGATTCTGTAACTTTTATCAGACTCTCAGATATGTGACTCTCCCCAAAGTAATAAGAACTGCTCCTTGTTAATGAGCCTATGAAATGTTAGTATTTAAAAAAAATATATTTTAAGTTCCAGTTTTACTCCATGTGTGAAATAAAATATTATTGTTCCTCTTAATCATCTATTTTGAGGGGCGCCTTTGTAGCTCAGTTGGTTAAGTGACAGACTCTTGGTTTTGGTTCAGGTAAGAATCTCAGGGCAGTGAGATTGATCTAGTTCTCATTTTCTCCTCCATTGACCCTTATCCTTCCTTTTGTTTTATTTTAAGTAATCTCTACACACAACAAGGGGTTCGAGCTCAGGACCCTGAGATCAAGAGTGGCAAGCTCTACCAACTGAGCCAGCCAGTTACCTCTTTTATCCTTACTTTTACACTTAAATATTAGGATGCCAGGAGCCCCTGGGTGGCTTATTCAGTTAAGCTTTGGAATCTTGATGTCAGCTCAGGTCTTGATTTCAGGGTTTTGAGTTCAAGTCCCACATTGGACTCCACGCTGGGCATGGAGCCTACTTAAAAATAAAAATTAAAAAAGAAAAAAAATTAGGGCACCCAGCAATTGTACTTCTAGGAATTTGCACCCAGGGGACATGTATAAGAATTTCATACCAACACTATTCATAATAGCCAAATACTGGAAACAGCCCAAATATCGATCAACAAAAGTGGTGGTTATTCATCCACTGGTATATTTAACAGCAATGAAAACAACAAACTACTTATATGCAGTAACATGGAGGAAATACACAATGGTGAGGGAAAGAAATCAAGCAGAAAAGAATACATATTGTGAGTTGCCATTTATATACAGTTCAAAAATAAGCAAAACTAAGCTCATTTAGGGATGCATACTTGCATGGTTAAAGTATAGAGGAAAGCAAAAAGTGATTTCCAAGAAAGTCAGTGTGTTTCAGGATTATATCTTCTTCTTTGTGTTTTTCTGTAACTTTAAAATTACTTACAATGGACATATGTCATCGGTAGGAAAAAAAATAGATGTTATTTTTTACAAATGACCTATAGTTGACATATATTAGTTTCAGGTGTACAACATACTGATTTGACAATTATATGCACTATGAAATGCTCACCACAGTAAATGCAGTTATCTGTCACCATACAAAGTTATTACAATATTATTGATTATATTTCCTATGCTGTACTTTTCATCCTTGTGATTTATTTTATGAGCAGAATTTTATACCTCTTAATCAATTTCAACTATTTTGCCTATCCCCCCTCCCCTTTCCTCTGGCAACCACTAGTTTGCTCTCTGTATAGAAAGGTCAAAGGTAAAATGTCATGATAAAACTGAGCAAAAGAGGGGCGCCTGGGTGGCTCAGTTGATTGTCTGCCTTCCACTCAGGTCACGATCCTGGGGTCCTGGGATCAAGCCCTGCACTGTGCTCCCTGCTCAGTGGGGAACCTGCTTCTCCCTCTCCCTCTGCTGCTTGCCCTGCTTGTGCTTTCTCTTGTTCTTTCTCCTGCTCTGTCAAATAAATGAAATCTTTAAAAAAATAAAAGAAAGAAACTGAGCAAAAGAATTATCTTGTGAACAACACCAAACCTACAACATCGTACCTGTTTCCTCTATTCCCATTTTTGTTTCCTTTTGAAATTCTGGGAAAAAAAATCTACCATTTATTTTCCATTATCTAGAAAATTAATTTTTGTTTTATTCTTTATTATTTCCTTAGATATACTTCATTTTTTATTTTTATTTTTTTAAAAGATTTTATTTATTTGACAGAGAGAGACACAGCGAGAGCAGGAACACAAGCAGGGGGAGTGGGAGAGGGAGAAGTAGGCTTCCTGCTGAGCAGGGAGCCTGATGGGGGCTCAATTCCAGGACCCTGGGATCATGACCTGAGCCGAAGGCAGACGCTTAATGACTGAGCCACCCAGGCGCCCCAATATATCTCATTTTTTATTAACTTCTTGGTTGGTTACTTTATTTTCATCTTTTTCATATTAAGAAAACATTTGTAAGACCCTGAGTTCTGCCTTTGAGGTCATACATTGGCTATGAGTTTTTATATTTAGTATTTTCATTATTGTTATTTTCTAAAGAATTTGTATTTATACAAAATAACTCTTTATGTCAAGAGTTATTTTGGAAAAACCTTTTTAATTTCCGAGTAGTTTAGATGTTGTATTTTCTGTTCTTATTTCCCAGTTTAATTACAATATAATCAGAAAATGTGTTCTGTGCAATTTTGCTTATTGAAGTTTTTATGTAGCCTAAAATGTGTTGATATTTATAAAGTTCCCATTGCTGTTTTCTGTAGTGTATAAAGTTTAGCATACACACATTATATCTGTCTTACTACTCACATTATTCAGACTGTTCAAATCTTTTATTTTCCTGCTTAATGTTTTGCCTTTTGATCTTTCCAAGAAATTAGAGAAACATGCACTCAGAGAAATGTGTTTCTATCAATTTCTCCTCAAATTTATGGCTGCTTTTTCCTCATGTGTGTAGAGCTATATTATTTGGTACATAAAGCTTTATGAAGATTATATTTTTGTATATATTAGATCTTTTATCAATGTAGAATAAATCTCCTTATAACATTTATAAAATTTTTTTTTCAGATTTTATTTATTTGAGAGAGAGAGAGAGAGCGAGCAAGAGACAGAGCATGAGCAGGGGAGAGGGGCAGAGGGAGAATCAGACTCCCCATTGAGCAGGGAGCCCCAGGGCTGGATCCCAGGACCCTGGGATCATGACCTGAGCCAAAGGCAGATGCTAAACCTACTGAGGCACCCAGGCGCTCCATTTTTTGAAGTTTTTATTTTAATTCCAGTTAGTTAGCATGTACTTTTATATTAGTTTCAGGTATACAATATATTGATTCAACACTCCATACAGCACCAGGTGCTCATCACAAGTACACTCCTTAATCCTCATCACCTATTTCACCCATCCCCCACCCTCTTTATGAGATTTAATGTTTTTTTCCTCCTTTGAATTCTACTTTAAATTGGTACTATTATTGCTACCGCTTCTTTCTGTTTGCATTTACATCCTGTTTCTTTGTCCAGCGTTTTACTTTTCTGTTCTATTTGGTTTACCTACATTTTTAATAAACAATGTATAATTAGATTTTATTTCATTTTATTTTTTTAAGTAATCTCTACACCCGGTTTGGGGCTTGAACTCACAACCCTGAGATCCAGAGTCCCACGCTCTACCAACTAAGCCAGACAGACACCCTTGCTTTTTTATTTCTTTTTTAAAAGGGGTTGCAAACCCTTTCCAGGTATAACTGACATCGGTCATCTTGTTTTATATTACTTTTCATGCATTTTTGTTGTTTCTTGTTTTATGTCTTTTGATACATGGACTACATATATATTTTTAAAGATTTTATTTATTTATTTTAGAGATAGCACAAGTGTGAGGCTGGGGGTGGGGGTGAGCCGAGGAAGAGGGACAAGCAAACTGTGCTGAGAGCAGAGCCCGACAGGGGCCTTGATCTCATGACCCTGAGATCATGATCTGAGTGTAAATCAAGAGTCAGATGCTCTACCTACTGAACCACCCAGCACCGCTGGGACTATATTTTCTTTTGTTTTCCTATAGTGTTTTGGTGGGTATAAATACTTTTGTTAACTAAATACTAGTAGAAGCTATACTCTTTGGCGCGAGCCGAGCTACTCATGCTGTTTGACAAGGTCCAAGTATGGGGGACGATCCTGAAAACAGGAGACTCCACAGCTGGCTCCTGCTATTCTCTTTCATTTTGTTTATGGCAATCTTTATAATTGTGGGAATATTTCTGGGGTTTCATGATAAAGTGACTACTCATCTTAGTTACGCCTATCTAAGCAATCATAATGAAACTAATTCCATGAAGAATTAGTTTCTATAGAACAAAATAACAAGACAGTCACACTCTGTCTAGCACCTTTCTCTTTGTGTACTGTTTTTTAGTTTTAGCGAAAGCCAATAAACGGAAATCAATAAAGGTCATGTTAATCATTACAAAGGAAAAATGAAGGAAGGCTATGGCTGTAATCCAGAAAATGATCTAAGATTTGGAAAAACAAAAATATCCTAACATATAAATAAAGTTCCTCCGAGCCTGTCAGCAGGAGATGCTTGCAACCTGATCCTGTGTCTGTGTCCCTTCATTCGCTGACGCCGTCCTTTCCTACGAGAGACCCACCCCGGCTGGAGCTGGACTCTGGCAACTCTTTAATGAAACAGTATCAAATGAAACAGTATCTATTGATTTCCCTATTCATTAGTTAAGGATATTAACATAATTTTCCTCCCAATCATTGATATCATTGATATCTGGAATTTTAGACCCTGAGTTTATGTGTTAAATAATTTATTACATTTTTCATTTTCAATAGTTTTTACTTTCTTCTGTTTTTTAATTATAGTTAAAACTGTTATTCAGAATTAATTCCGTATTTTTACATCTTTCACAATGTTTGAATATTAGTCTTTTAAAACTTAATTTTGGGGGCACCTGGGTGGCTCAGTTGTTAAGCGTCTGCTTAACGTAATAATGTGTTCATAGATAGATATCCTAATAAAGCAAATCTATCAAAATGTTAATAATTGGTGAATCCAGGTGAAAATAGAAGTTCATTGTATTCTTCCTGAGATTTTCTGAGTTTTGAAAATGTTTTTTCAAAATAGGAAATTCAAAATAAAATAAAATAAAAACTGGATTAGTGACATGTAGGACAAATTAGAAAAGATCTCACAGATAGCAGAAAAAAGGAACAAAGAAAGGAAAAATGATAAACAGGAAGCTAATAAAAATGAAGGTCAAAGAACAAAAACACATTTGCATTTCTGTTTTCCTGAAGAAGCAAGAAGAACAAACATTATATTCTATATGCTATAATGAATGCTGTTATAGAAAAAAACTTTGCTAATTGCAGGAAGGCCAGTCTGCAAGCAAAAGAGTCCATCAATTACCAGGCAAAATTAAATTTTATTTATTTATTTATTTTTTAAATAGATTTTATTTATTTATTTGACAGAGAGAGACACAGCGAGAAAGGGAACACAAGCAGGGGGAGTGGGAGAGGGAGAAGCAGGCTTCCTGCAGAGCAGGAAGCATGACATGGGGCTCAATCCCAGGACCCCGGGATCATGACCTGAGCTGAAGGCAGACGCTCAACCAGCTGAGCCACCCAGGCGACCCGCTCTTTAGTTTCCTTAAACCTAGAATGCTTTCTCAGCTTTGCTTTGTATTTCATGACTGACATTTTTGAGGAGTATAGGCCAGTTGTTTTGTAGTGTGTCTCTCAAATTGGGTTTGCTATAATTAGAATCAGGTTATTTAGTTTTGGCAGGAACACCACATGCCTGATGTTGGTCCTTCTCAGGCTATTACATCAAGAAGAACATTATATCCATTTGTCCTATTACTGGTGATTTTAACTTTGATCACTCATTTAAGGTGGTGTCCACCAGATTTCTTCACTATAAAGTTACTTTTTCCTTTACAATTAATATGTCATTTAAGACTATATATACCTTGAGACTGTATACATTTCCTGTTCCCCATCAAACTTTTATCTAATAATTTTGATATCCATTGATTTTTTTTTTGTCTGAATCAACTTTTACTGTGATGATCACAAAGTGATGATTTTTCTAACTCTGCCATTCCTTCTACTTGGCACCTAATTTAATTTCTTAATTTCTACCTGCTTCCTTTTTATCACAGTCTACTGATTTATAATCTCATCTTTCATCCCTAGGTTTATCTATATTTTCTGAGTTTTCCAAACACAAAGATGTTTTATAAAATTACGTGTTTCTTCTATTAGTTTTTCTTTCTTTTTTTTAAAGATACTATTTTTAAGTAATCTCTACACCCAACGTGGGGCTCAAACTCACAACCCCGAGATCAAGAGTCACATGCTCTACCAACTGAGCCAGCCAGGGGCCCCTTAGTTTTTCTTTCAGATGTATACACTTCCTTTGAATTTAAAACATTACTTTTACCTCCTCTTTTTATACTGCAGGATCTTTTCTTGGGCTCCAAATAGGAATACTCAGCTATTTCATTTGTAGAAGAATTTTCCCTTCCTTCTACCCATTGACTCTTGTCTACTTACTTGGACTAAAATCTGTAATTCCCATATCCTCTCAAACACCATGCCTTATCCACAAAACTGAGCCCATTCCTGTTTCTTTTGTTAACTGCTCTATCTTCAGACCCCATACTGTGTGTTGTGTGTTTTACTCATAGTAAATGCTCTATAAATATTTATCAATGAATGACTGGTTTCAATGTATGCATTTGGTGTTCTTGAGGATTGGTTTTAAGCCCAGAAAAGGTTATTCTGGGGTTCCTTGCTTTTTTAAAATTAATGTGCTATTTATTAAGGTTATACATTTTAAAGCTTGGTTCCTCCTAAAGCTTTTAAATCCACCTTACAAATCCTATTATTTGATTTATAAATGTATTAAAGTATAATAATTACTTTAAAAGGCATTTGTAGGGCGACTGGGTGGCTCAGTCGTAAGGGTCTGACTCTTTCTTTTTTTTTTTAAGATTTTATTTATTTATTTGACAGAGAAAGAGACAGCGAGAGCAGGAACACAAGCAGGGGGAGTGGGAGAGGGAGAAGCAAGCTTCCCGCCGAGCAGGGAGCCCGATGCGGGGCTCGATCCCGAAGGTAGCCGCTTAACGACTGAGCCACCCAGGTGCCCAGGGTCTGACTCTTGATTTCAGCTCAGGTCATGATCTCAGGGTCGTGAGATTGAGCCCTGCTTTGGGCTCCCATGTTAGGTGTGGAACCTGCTTAAGATTCTCTCTTTCCCTCTCCCTCTGCCCCTCCCCCCACTTCTCCCTCTCTGAAAAAAAACAAAGAAAGGCATTTCCTAAACATTTGGTCCCTTTTATAAACCTAGATAATTGAATTTAATTTTTGAATTGCACTTGTAAATTTAATATAGTCAGTGCTTTTTTGGTATGTATTAGTTGTCCAACTGACAAATTTTCGCAAGTATTAAATGATTTATAATGCTAAAAAGTTAAGCATAAATATGGTGATTCTTGAGATCTTTTAAGTGTTCCAACAGTGTAAGCTTAAGATTTAAGCTTAAAATTATAGTGTAAAAGATTATTTAGTTATACAATTTCAACTAGATTCCTAAGATTACTCAGACATATTAAAATGCCAAAATTTTCTTAAATGTATTTTTAAAAGATTTTATTTATTTATTTATTTGTCAGATAGAGAGAGAACACAAGAAAGGGGAGCGGCAAGCAGAGGGAGAAGCAGGCTCCCTGCTGAGCGGGACTCCATCCCAGGACCCTGGGATCATGACCTGAGCCACCCAGGCATCCCTGTTAAATATTTTCTTTTTTTTTAAAAGATTTTATTTATTTATTTATTTGACAGAGAGACACAGCGAGAGAGGGAACACAAGCAAGGGGAGTGGGAGAGGGAGAAGCAGGCCTCCCACCGAGCAGGGAGCCCAACGTGGGGCTCAATCCCAGGACCCTGGGATCATGACCTGAGCCGAAGGCAGACGCTTAATGACTGAGCCACCCAGGCGCCCCCCTGTTAAATATTTTCATACTTAATTCTAAATCTTTTGATTTTGAGAGATGCTTTCCCACAAAAGAAACAATGTGATAAGTATTTTGTATGTGATCTCTTAGCTGTGTGCCTGTTTTTATTTGTCAACTCCACCCCTATGGTAAAAATTACAGAATTTCTGCATAATTTTGTTAGATGAGGTCTCAAACAGGAATCATACCAGTTAATAAACCGAAGTAGACTACAAATAGTATTTTCTCTGTAATCTAATAGTATTTATGCCTATTATAGCACTTACCACTGTATTGCAATCACTGATTTTCTTATGAGTCTTCCCCAATTCTCTGTGAGCCATTTGAAGGAAGGCACTGTGTTTTCACCATGTCCGTATCCCTGAAGCTCAACCCAATACCTAAGAAAGTCATATTTGTTAAATGCTAAGGGAACACTTTAGTAAATGAATTGTTTCAATGAACTTGGGCAAATTGTCATTCCATCCAGCAGAGGGCAGCTGTGCACAGAGTCCTGTACAGAGGAACCCCTACATCAGGACTGAGCAAACCAGCCTTCTGATCTTGAAAAATTCTATTCCTCCCACTCTCTAATTACAGCAGTGCGGGACACTCCCCCACTCCCACCCCATCTCAGGCCTGTGCCAATACACACAGAATCAAGATCAGTCAGACTGAATAATTTTTCTTGTTCTATTGAAAACTCTCAATCAAAATCTTAAATTGTCTTTTCTTTAGAAATGAAGAACTCTCTTACCTGAAAACATTTGAAAAAAAAAAGTCCACATGGGCGATCTCTTTTTTCAAACAATAGTACTTTGGTATATTTATACAGTATTCTAGATATTCTAGGTGTTGTCATTACCCTTCAATATAATACATTAATATGACCTTTAAAGAAATTATTTCCATATGACTTTTTGGTTCATAAAATATACTAAGCTGCCTATTAGAGAAAAAAATAGACGTAATCATGTTCATAAAGGGCATTCTATTTCTAGTATAGCTTTATATAGTATGCATGGGGGAAAAAGGATGATTTCTCTTGTCTTTTAAAAAGAAAAATGTACCCACTGAGATGCACTGATTTTATGACAAAAAATGGGCTATTCTGGTGGGATTGGAACTGTGTAAAGATCTGTGCAAAACAAAAGTGAATAGTTAACATGTTATTTCATTTACTCTCAGCTGTTCTATGAAATAGGCAGGGGTGGGTTTACCAGGAAGCTAAAGAAATTTAAGTTTCAGGATCCTCATTTGCATGACCCCTCTCAAGATCTGGAAAGGGGCTGCAGCAGTGTGTTTGCATGGCTATATGTTTTGGTTAAAATTTACAAAAAAATCTTTTATTTTTTCAACATTTATTGATTTATTTGAGAGAGAGAGCATGAGTGGGGGCAGGTGCAGAGGGAGAGGGAGAGAGTCTCAAGCAGACTCCACGCTGAGCGCGGAGTCCATGCGGGGCTCTATCTCATGACCGACCCTAAGATCATGACCTGAGCTGAAATCAAGAGGCTGATGCTTAACGGACTGAGTCACCCGGGTGCCCCCGGAAGACCTTTTAATGGCAATTGCTTAAGACCGCAGATTCAACTTCATTTCCCCTCTTCCACTTCCCTTCTCCTTTGGGGTAGTGTTAAAAGGGCTGTGGGCAATTTTAGGATGTGACTGTGGGGATCTTGAATTAGGGATATATTTAAATTGAGTTTATGTCATATATTTTTGTATTTCACAGCCACTTCTGTGTCTAGCATATATGCTGAGGAGTTGCATCATGATTTAAATGTGTCCTACTATATTCAGTGCCAATATTTATCAGAAATCCTCTGCAGGACAAAACCCTGTAATAAAGCTTCAAATGGCAAGTATATATGTATGAATTCATATGTTTTTAATATCCCAGCTATCAGTAATAAAATCAAAAATCATCCAACCAAGCTGGAAGACTAAATTGTTTTCCTATTCTCACCACTGAAAATGGTACTGCAAACTTTACATCACACAAAGAGGTGTTCAGAGAAAATGAAGACAAAATGTGGAGAGAAAGTATATTAGAGGTGTGTCAGGTAGTTAATAAAATATATTATTTTCCTGGATTTTGTGCTGTTCCGATGTTTGTCAACTGCTTAAATTTGTACTTTGTTATGATATCTTTTCTTATTCATATCCAATTTTGTGTTCATAATTTTATATTCTTTTCCTTAAACTTGGACCCTCAAAACTGTTTAAGTTTCAGGACCCCAAATCCTGGCTCCTATTCTGGAAATAGGAATTATCATAATAGGGAAGTAAAACTGAGGTTCAAGAGATTAACAACTTACCTGAAGTCACAGAATTTACAGGGTTCAGACTCAGACTGGAAATCCCAAGGTCAGTTTGAAGATCAGTTTGTCTTATCTCTTCTAACTAGCTTGGGTTCATTATGAGCAATGTGGTATATGTCTGAAGAACACATTTTGAGATTTCATCTTAAATTCATATCCAACATGTTTAAAGTTAAATTTCTTTGTCAAAGAAATGAAAATAACACATGATGGTGAGGATGTAGAGAATTAAACCCTCACACATTGCTGGTGGGAATGTAAAATGGTGCAGGTGCTATGGAAAATGGTCTGGCAATTCCTCAGAAAGTTAAATATAGAGTTACCATTTGGTCCAGCAATTCCACTGCTAGGTGTATACACAAGAGAAGGGAAAACTACATTTACACAAAAATGTGTACACAAATGTTCATAGCAGCATTATTCATAATAGCCAAAAAGTGGAAAACCAAATATCCATCAACTGATAAATACTGAACAGAATGCAGTATATCCATACAACAGAATATTCTTCAGGCATCAAAAGAAGTGAAGTTCTGATCCATGCTACAACAGGGATGAGCCTGGAAAACATCACACTAAATGAAAGAAGCCATACACAAAAGGTCACATATTGTATAATCCTATTTATATGAAATGTCCAGAATAGGCAAATGCATAGAGACAGAAAGTAGATTAGTGGTTGCCAGGGAATATGGGGGATGGTGAGTGATTGTTACCAGATATGGGTTTCTTTTGAGGGTGATGACAAATACTCTGGAATTACCTATTGGGGCTAGCTGCACAACATAATGAATATACTAAAGACCCCTGCAGTGTACCGTTTCAAAGGATGAATTTTATGATGTGTGAACTGTATCAATTTAAAAAATAGAAGAAGTTGAATTTCCGGTTAAATTTCTTATTTTGAGGCATGTTATCCTTTTACCTACAAAACCATGGTGAAGAAATACAAGAGCTTTATTAAAGTTTTAGCACAGGATTTCTTTTTCCACTGGGTTATTTTTTGGAAAGAAGCCTACTTGCGTGGGCGCTGCTGGCTGAGTGATTTTTCTTATCCAGAATACTGAGCATTTACTTGGCCAACTCAGTAAACATTTTGTTTTCTTGAATGATGCTCTAAATCCTCGTTCTAACCGATAGGTCACTGGAAATGTATCGGACCTTATATCTACGAAGGAAGAGACTAGAGAAATAAATATAAGTCTAAGAGAAGGTAACACATACACTCAGAGGTATAGCCTCTGGTTGGCTCCTCAGCAAAGCATCCCCTAGCCCAGCTGTGGTGCAAACTCTTCAGGTTAAAGGTGAAACTCAAAGGTGATCTCGCACTGAAATTCTTCAGAAAACAAGTCACTCACAAAATGCGTGTGCCATATATTCTCAGGAGTTATTTCTGATCCTCTCCTAAAGTGCAATTCAGTTTGGGGTGCTTGGGTGGCGCAGTTGGTTGAGTGACCAACTCTTGGTTTCAGCTCTGGTTGTGATCTAGGTGTGAGATCCAGCCCCCTGAGTGGAGCTGGCTTTAGAGTCTCTCTCCCTCTGCCTCTGCCCCTCCCGCTCATGCTCACTCTTTCTCTCATAAATAAATAAATCTTAAAATAAATGAATAAAATGCAATTCAGTTTGATCAGCTCCAGTTTCTCTCACTTGGAGTTTGGATTTTTACTCTTTTTTTAAAAAAAAGATTTTATTTATTTATTTGACAGAGAGAGACACAGCGAGAGAGGGAACACAAGCAGGGAGAGTGGGAGAGGGAGAAGAGGGTTCCCGCAGAGCAGGGAGCCCGAAGTGGGGCTCAACCCCAGGACCCTGGGATCATGACCTGAGCCGAAGGCAGACACTTAATGACCGAGCCACCCAGACACCCCTGGAGTTTTACTCTTAAACTCAGAATAACATATTCAGATAATTCAGATTTTACTTAATTCCAGTCTTTATTCAATGAGTACAAAATGGTGTGCCTCATCCTTTTATCTCCTCAAAAAAATTTTTAATGATAGTAATAATGACTGCTATGAAATGGGTATGTGTATGTGACTATATATCATAGATTCAAATAACATATCAGAGGTCAAACTCTGTAATCCCATTACCACAAAGATCATTGTTAAGATGATATGGATAGGGCCATGCTCATCCCTACATCCGGATTCGTGGTTCTCGATCCAGGACAATTTTGCCTTCTAGGGGACATGTAGCAGCTCACTCTGAACTTGGGAGTTCTTTCTAGAAAGCACTGGTGAAAGTGATGCACAGCTGGGTATTGGGGGCCTCTATTTTGGGTTTCAGGTTTCTTAGTTTACAATTACCCCAGCAGGCAAAGAACTTCCTTTTTTTTTAAGACTTTATTTTTAAGTAATCTCTACACCCAAAGTGGGGCTCGAGCTCACAACCCCTAGATCAAGAGTCACATGCTCCACTGACTGAACCAGCTAGGCGCCCCAAGAACTTCCTTTTATATATTTTTCTATCACTTCAGTGAGATTTTGGCAGGTGTGAGAGATGAACACATTTGCTTAGGCCACCAAGTTAATATGCAAATTTTAAATTTCAAAACATATTGTCAAAATCAATCTTCCAAAATAAAATTTGCACCAATTTATACTTCTATCAATAGTAGACAAGAGTACCAATTTCCCATTCCCATGCCAGCTCTTGGCTAAATTGCTCCTTAAAATTTTTCTTAGCTTCATAGATTCAAAATATTTTCTTTTTCTTTGATTTGTGTTTCTCTGATTTTCAGTGAATTTATTATCTTTTCATCTGTGTAATACCGTCTTAGTTTCTGTTTCTGCGAATTTGGTTAAATCTGCATTCATTGTTCTACTGAAGTGTTTGGTGATTTTTAATTGATTTGAAAGATGTCCTAATGCTTAATGAATTAATTACATTTCTGCCATATGTTGCATGTATTTTTCCCAGTTTGTCATTTGTATTTTATTATTTATGGTCTATTTTGCTCTAGAAGTTTAAAAATAAGTTTTGTGGTTAAACATGTAAATATTTTTCTTCATGGTTTCTGATTTTAGTGTAATACTTAGAACATTCCTTTGTTTTACTTTCTTTTTTTTGTTTGTTTCTTTTATTTTTTAAGTAATCTCTATGCCCAACGTGGGACTTGAACTCATGACCTTGAGATCAAGAGTCACATGTTCTACTGACTGAACCAGCCAGGTGCCCCCCCTTTTTTTCTTGAGGTAAATGCATAATTGATCAATGTTTTTTGCTTGTTAGTATAAATATTAAATAGCATTGAATTTTCCCTGAATAAGATTTTTAACTATATTCTAAAAGTTTTGATAAGTAGCATGACATAGTTGCTATATTCTAAATAGTCTGTAATTTCAGAATTTTTTTTCAGTTTTATTGTAAAATTTCAGTTTTAATTTCTTCTTTATGTAAGAGTTATTTAGAGGTGTCATTTAACATTTCCAGGCAATTGATTTTTTAAAAAGTTTTCTTTTTATTGATAGCTGCTTTTTTTAGTATTATTTTGGTCAGAGATTTCTAGTTTATAGAACTTATTATTTATTGGCTATATGATCCCTTAATCTCTATGCAATTTCATTTATTCTGAAAAACTCATCTTTAACCAGCTCATGAGACCACTCCCACCATCATCATCTCTATTCATAGAGAGGGTATTTCCCAGTTTCACCTGAACTATTATAATTTGATCCTTACTGGCTTCTCTCTCTTCAGAATGACTCTTCCTTTACAGTTTCTTTCCATTTCTAGAAATGTCTGAAATTTTCTGAGGTATGTAGAGAATGGTCATTTTTTGTATTTGAAGAGTCTTATTATAGGTCCAGACCACAGCTAGATAGGAGATTATGGAGACTTTGAACTAGACTTACAAGGTGGAATGGGCCCTGCAGCATCAGATACAGCATGTCCTGGGAGGCGGGGAAGGAGTCCAGACCAACAGGCAGAACAAAGTTTTTGAGAGATCTGGGAAAGCAACAATATTGATATCAAGGTAGTCCAGAAGTAAGGTAGGGAGTGCTATAAGATGCTTGTGGAATAAATAAAGGTCAGTTCTTGAAGCAATGGAAATCAGAGATTCAAATAGATAGCTAGAGGGGCGCCTGCCTGGCTCAGTTGGTAGAGCATGCAACTCTTGATCTTGGGGCTGTGAGTTTGAGCCCCATGTTGGGCATAGAGCCTATTTAAAAAAAAAAAAGAAAAAGTAGCCAGAGAGATCAACTCCTGGAATTGATAACTGAGAATAATTCAGGTCTCCAATCCTAAAAAGATGGCTGACCTAGAAAGGTGACAAGAGTAGAATTAAGGAATGTGAAACAAGATAGAAGAATGCTGGTCACGGTAATTCGGGTATAATGTCAGAAGTGTGGAAGTGTGGATATGATGGTATCAAGTTCAATATTTTTTGAATTAGAACAACTTCAGTGCCTTCCAAAGATTAGAACTGACCCTAGTGATAAAGTATCTCCTGGTTTATGCTATGGAATTGGTGGCAGAAAGGAGAGGTATTAGGCATCATTTGACATAACATATGGAAAACCCAGTTGTCCCACTAGAAGTCTCCTTCTATAAATGATACTAGTCTGTGCAACATTATTTTTTTCATGTTTTACTGAGAAATAATTGACATACAGCACTGAATAAGTTTAAGGTGTACAGTATAATGACTTGACTTACTAAGAAATATTACCACAATAAGTTTAGTAAATATCACCTCATACAGATACAAAAAAAAAAAAGAAAGAAAATGGTTTTTTCCCTTGTGATGAGAAGTCTTCAGATTTACTCTCTTAGCTTTTGAATATACCATATGGCAGTGTTAACTGTAGTCATCATATTGTACATGACATTCCCAGTACTAATTTATCTTATATCTGAAAGTTTGTACCTTTTGAATAACTCCATCCAATTCTTCCACCCTCTACCCTTTGCCTCTGGCACATCTGATTTTTTTTCTATGAGGTTTTTTGTTTGTTTGTTTGTTTGTTTGTTTTGTACTCACATTGATGGATATTTGTGATTTTTTTTTTTAGCCCAGAAATAAAGAGAATAATGTAACTATGTATCCATTATCCAGATTCGATAATTATAAGCATTCTGCAATTTTCGTTTCATCCTCTCTTGTTCATGATATATTTGAGGAGTGAAATGCACAAGTACATAAAGTATCACTCAATTTTTATTTTAAAAGTAACATACACAGAAAGAGAGGAAGAGTGTGTTTGTGCATGCATGTGTGTGTGTGTGCACGTGTGTGTTTATTTAGTAAAAGATCTAGAAAAAAACACATCAGACTTACGTGATTATCCCTAGTGTGGGGAGTGAGGTGGGTAAGGGTGAAGGTAGGTAGATTTTATTTTATTTTATTTAAAAATTTTTTTAGTGAGAGAGAGCATGAGCTAGGGAGTGGGGGGGAGGGGAGAAGAGGCAAAGGGAGAGGGAGTGAGAGAAAGAATCTCAAGCAGGATCCACGCCTAGCTCAATCTTGGGGCTCAATACCACAACCCTGAGCTCATGACCTGAGCCAAAATCAAGAATCAGATGCCCAACTGGCTGAGCCACCCAGGTGCCCCTGGTAGGTAAGATTTTAATTTTTTACTCTATACTCCTGGGTTTTTATTTTTTTTTTTAAACAACATCATGTGTTGCTTTTACAACTAAAATGAGCAGAAAAAAAAATAAAAGAAAGCATTCTACCTAAAGAGCTTAACAAAATCAACCAACATTATTATCACCATTAACTTCAGTGTTCATGGGAGAAATTTAGTCCAGCGTTTATCTATGGCTTTTGTAGTATTTTCCTTTTTTACTGTATCAGATATCAACAATGTGTTGAACCGATTTTAATATATATGCTGCCGATGTAATCATATGTAGAAAACTTGCAGCAGTATTTCCAGAAAAGAAAAAAAACGAAACTATCCAGTGACAGCAAAGGCCTGAACAAAATTATGAGGATGGCAGGGAGTCGTTAATAATTGATTTGATCAGTGCAGAGTGAGTTGTCACCAGAAGATGAAGAGTGGCCAAATCCTCTGCATTCCATTTACATCAAGTAGGAGGTGAACTCAGGTATTGCATGCTCTCTGGAGACTGTTAAGCCCATTACTCACATGATAAACATTGTATTACCGTGGCAAAGCTGCTACCCTGAGAGACACTAATTCTTTCTTGTGTCTCTTCTGTGAACACATGAGATAACTTTCAAGAAAAGGAGTGAGTTAGTGCATAATATTGAGAAAAATTTGAGGAAGTGCTTTTATGGACTGAATTGTGTCCTTCCCCAATTCAGATGAAGCCCTAACCTTTAATGTGGCTTTATTGGAAGTAGAGCCTCTAAGGAGGAAGTAAAGGTTAAATGAAGTCATAAGGGTGAGTCCCTCATTTGATAGGACTGGTGTCCTTTTAAGAAAGGGAAGAGACTCTAGAGATCTCCCTCTCTCCGTGTGTTAAAGCCAAGGAGAGACCTTGTGAGGATACAGAAAGAAGGCATCTGTCCACAAGCCAGGAAGAGAGGCCTCAGCAGAAACCAATCTTACCAACACCTTGACCTTGGACTTCTAATCTCAGGACTGTGAAAAAATAAAATTCCGTTGTTTAAGCCATTCAGGCTGTGATATTCTGTTATGGCAGCTCTGACAGGCTTCATACAGTGCCCTAGCATTTTTCTTTAAGACTCTTTCATTTAACTAAGATCCCCTGTTATCTTTTTTCAAAGGATTCAACCTTCCAGTCTCATCTCTATCTATTGTCCTCAATCTTGTTCTCTCTCAATCATCTCTTATCATTTCTGTATTGCTCAGATTTTATTAAAATAGAGTCTTGTGCTCTTTAGATAAGAAACTGAGGAAAATGTAGTACAATGTGATTTTGTTCTTTGAACTGACTGGTTAAGGAAAATATAGCTCATAACTCTGCTTTAGAATTAAATTGCCAAAATACTTTAATTTCCATACACATTTTATTATCTTCTTTATGCCCTACATATTAACTTTATTCATCTGAATCCATTTGAAAAATGGTGACCCTACCTATCAGGCTATCAGGATTCCCATTTCTATTCAAGCTGAGTTGTCAAACTATTATTTTTTTGTGAACGTCAGAAGTAAAGAATTCTCTCTTATCTCACCATAATGACAACAACAGCAACAACAAAATGGCAATTACATAAGCTAAAAGATTGTGTTATTCTTATTGTAGTAAATATCTCTTACTATATACATGTATCAAATCATCACATTGTATACCTTAAACTTACATGGTGCAGTATGTCAGCTCTGTCTCAATAAAGTTGGGAAATTAAAAAAAAAAAAGAATTCCACCTTAAGTATTATTGTTTTCAATACCCAGCAGGATCCCTGATTTAGATCAATTCAGTTAATTTAATTTAGTTAATACTAATCCTCAAAATTCTTATAGGTCAGTGATAAACCCAAGTTAGCAGAAAAAAAGATCCAAGTGAACGTGACCCTTAATGATACATAAATGCTAAATACTACCTTTCAGGTAATTAGTTCTTTTTTTTTTTTAAGATTTTATTTATTTATTTGACAGAGAGAGACAAAGCGAGAGAAGGAACACAAGCAGGGGGAATGGGAGAGGGAGAAGCAGGCTTCCCGCTGAGCTGGGAGCCCGATGTGGGGCTTGATCCCAGGACCCCGGGATCATGACCTGAGCCGAAGGCAGACACTTAACGACTGAGCCACCCAGGCGCCCCAGGTAATTAGTTCTTAATCATAACTGGCTGTGACACCTTTCATGAAGCACTTAGCTTCTAGGTTTGTTTTTTGTCTATAGAGAGAAGGTATTCACTGCTATTGTTTGTGTTTTTTCCTGAGATGTGTGGTTTAGAGAAAAGTTTGTGAGGCACTGGACAAGATGATCTGTAAGATTCCTTCAATTCTAACATTCTTTCTGTCATATGTCATAATTCACAGTCCCAGCTGCATGGCATGCTGGGACGTTCTAACAAGCAGGGAGCTAGGACCAGAAAGGGGCCGTGCTGTGGAGAAACCCCAGGGGCATTAGCTCAGCCTGAGGGAAATGTATGCAATCAAACCAGCAAGTTCAGGGGGATGTGGCAAACTCCAGGTGACTCTAAGTCAGCATACTCTCCAAGGGGAAAACTCGATTCTGATAGCAATGGGCATAGTGTTGTGCAGATGGGTTTCCAGAATTGTAAGTCAAGGAAGACTCAGAGTAGAGTCATTGTAATGACTACCAAGAGTTCTGCAGCAAAGACAGTGGAATAAACTGAGCGAAGGAAATCTGGGTTACGGTTTACCAAGCTGGGATTCAGGGCCAAGGTTTACTTGCAGTGAGGAAGCTGCTTGGGGGCAGAGAACCCTAGTAGACAAATCGACACACTGGCTATATTTGGAAGCCATGAGCGTGGGAGTGTATCTGTTTGCTTCCTGGAGGTGAAAATTGTAGGCAGGCTGCGGCTCAGTGGTTACACAGACTTCTAGGACTCTCTTCACCCTTGGAATAGCAATTATTTCCATACCTCCACTACTTACTATTGAGGAGAGCTTCTTATTTCTGACCACACTAGGTTTTCATGGGTTTGAAAAATAGGTAGGGCTGAGCCTGCCAAGTGTAGGACGTGAGTAAGCAGTGGCTTATATTTGGCAAGTTGGAAGAGGGAGCAGGGTTCTTGGGGGCCATTTCAGAGACTGGATGTTTTGTGTCAAGGTCAGCCTATTGATAGTGATGCTATTGGCTATGAATGCCTGGGGGCACTCACCTAGGCCCAAGGTGAGACCGCACAATGAGAGACCATGCTGTGGCTAGAATGGCCTTTGTGATTCTTGTTCTGATTATAAGACCCACCTCAGCATCAACTATCAGGGAGCTTTGGAAAGAAAAACAAGATTTATTTCCCACAGGTCCTGGAGGGCCACTGGCATGCCTGGGTCCACACAGAGAAGTCTCAGGGAGAGAGTGTACACGGGCCTGGGGTTCTGCTTTTATTGGGGTTGAGGGCCTAGGGTTTTGCTCTTTATTGGTGAATTTTACACATAAGAATGGGAATTAAAGAGTGGAAAAGGGAAAACAAGTGGTCAAATGGTCAGTTGAGTCAGCCAGAGATCTCTAAAACAAAGAAAACTTCAGAGGTGGGTCTGCCTAGCTTTTCAGTCTGGTAGCTGGCAATGTGTTTATTTGAGAAAGCAGTCTGGGAAGTAGATGCCTCAGCAATCAAAAGCTTAATGTCAGGCACTTCCATTGCAATCAAAAAGACCAACTGTCAGGTGCTTACACTTCATGGAGGCTAGGACCGAATGGCAGAGTCATATGAAGCTGACTTAGTGCATCAGAGAAAAGAAGGTTCTGTCAATGACAGCTATCCAAAAAAATGAATTCTTTATAGTTGTTAGTTGAATTAGAGTTGTCTGAAGATCTATGAAGATGCTTTTGAGAGAATTCCTATCAAAGCCATCAGCAAGCCCATCATTCTGCCTCTAAATTTATCTGTAATCCTACCACTTCCCCTTATCCCATCCCTAGCTCAGCTGCCATCAACTCCTGTCTGGACCACTGTGGTCACCTCCTCACTAGGCTCCCTTTCTCAGGAAAGACCTAAGTTTTCTTTGAAAGGCACACCTGATTAGATCCTGGCCCACCTCAGATAATCTTTTTTATTCATTTATTTTTAAAGATTTTTTTTTTATTTATTTGAGAGAGACAGAGAGCATGAGTTGGGGGAGAAGGACAAGCAGACTCCCCACTGAGTGGGCAGCTCCATCCCAGGACTCCGAGATCATGACCAGAGTCGAAGTCAAATGCCTAAGGGACTGAGCCACCTAGGTGCCCCAATTTTTATTTTTATTTTTAAAAATGTTTTATTTTTAAGTAATCTCTCCACCAACATGGGGATCAAACTCATAATCCTGAGATTAAGAGTCACCCGCTCTTCTGACTGAGCCAGCTGGGTGCCCCAATCTCCTTTTTTTATTAATTCAAAGTCTACTAATTTAGGACCTTAATTACAATTGCAAAATCCTTTCACCTTTGCCATTTAATAATACAACATGACCACAGGAGTGATATTCCATCATATTCACAGGTCCTGCCTACATTCGAGGGGAGGGCATTAAGGGTGTGGGTCATTGGCAGCCATCTGAGAATTCTGCCTACCACAGGGAATATTACTAGCCTTAACTTGATCCTATGGGGGGCTCTGGGGTATAAGTTACATCTCAGAGTCTGTGGAAACTTGAGGCAAGGAAGGTTGACTTTCAGGTTCTCCCACCAGTCAGTTACTGGCTAAGGCCTCTCCACGGGATGTAACCTCCCAGGTGTTTTGGGCTCTCAGCAAGTATGGGCAGAGGCTCCAGGAGCTCTCAGTCAGTTATATGAAGAAAGTTGCATATGCAAACCATTAAAAACAAAAAAAAGCACAGAAAATGAGAGAGAGGCACACAGAAAGAATTAAGGAATTATAGGGGATCCAGTAAAGTACCAACAGTGGCCACTACTATCCTCATTCTAACACTCAGATCTACTTGAGTCTCGTTTTAAGTTCAATCTGTCCTGTCTTGACTCCTTCAAGACGGTGGTTGGCCACATTTCTTGGGCAGAACTTACCAAAAGATCAATGGTGAAGTCAGCTAAAGCCCCAGTTGGTATAATCAGTCTGGAGGCCATAACTGATATTCATCATTTCCCTCCTCTACCCATTCTCGTTTGTCTCCTCCATAGCAAGCATTTCTTCTGGTCCCAGAGGGCTTACCTACTGACGTGACCCAGGCCCTCATCCTTGCTAGGTCTGCCCCTGGTTCTCAGGCCCTTATGCCATTTCTGTGGCAGTTGCCCATTTAGAGTTAAAATTGGGCATGAGGGCAGCACGCCTTGCCCCTGTGGGTCCTCTGAGTCCCAGGGGCATCCCTCCTGCCTCATTCTGTAGCATCAGCTCTATCTCCTCACTATGAACAGGGTCACCTGCCCCTGTCAGTGTAGTAACTCTTTTCTTTCCCTTTTATTCTAATGGTGAGAACACTGAAAGACCATGTGGCAGGTATAGTTGCAAGTTAATGAGAACATTATGGTGTCCCATGGCAGAAGCATTTCCTCTCTGGCAACCAGGATATGTAGACTCACAGAACCTATACCTGTAAAGATAAGAAGGATAAATTCTCCAAGTGGGTCTGTCTCAAGGAATGATAACGAGCATTGCCCCTTCCATTTCTACTCCTCAGTGTCTGGGCCTGTGTTCTGATTGTGGGGGAAGGCGCATAGCGCCATATAAAGGCTGTTGGTTGGGGCGTCCGGGTGGCTCAGTAGGTTAAGCGTCTGACTGTTGATTTTGGCTCAGGTCATGATCTCAGGGTCATGAGATCGAGCCCTACGTTGGGCTCTGTGCTGGGCATGGAGTCTGCTTAAGATTCTCTCTCTCTCCCACTGTACCCCCCCCCCCACTGCCACCCCTCTATTTGCTGCTCTCCCTCTCTAAAAAATAAAAAAATAATAAAATAAAAGAAAGGCTGTTGGTTGAAGGTATAACAGTCTGAAAGGCAGTAACCTGAACTTGCAGTGAGTCATCTCTAAGCTGATGCCAGAGCTGCATCTTTAAGAGCATTTTTAAGAGCATTCCAACTGTCAGGCAAGCCTGCCTAGGTGATACCATCTGTGGATGGACCAATGAATCTTGGGGCCATTGGCCTTTGCTGTGACTCCTTTGCTCTTAATTGGTTCCCTTTGTATGCAAAGTGAGGCTTTGTTATGTGGGATCCCAAGATACTGTGGGCAAGGAAATCAAACTCAGAAATTGTGTCAATCCCAGTCAAGAGCGGACCCTGCCCCTTCCTGGGGGGAAGGGATCTGATGTAATTAACTTCCCACCATGACACTGATTGGCCTCCTTTGGGGAAAGTAGCATAGTGCAGGCTCAGTGTCAGTCCCCGCTAGTGATAGACCAGACACATTTACCAGCTGCAATAGCTAATAAATCAGCCCTGGTGAAGGAGAGTCTATGTGGCTAGGCCCTGCATAGCCTCCATCTTGGCCATCTTTGTGCAGGCACCAGGTGGCTAGTGATAAAAGTCTGACATTTTGGGCAAGTCCTCAGTTGTTTAATCCATCTTTTGCTATGGATCCACTCTGGTGGACATATGGGGGCTACAGAAATCCTCACATTTTGGCCCCCAGGCTGTCATGTTCCCAGTCTTACTCCTTCCAGATCTCTGACTAACCAACTAAATTACTCACCACAGCTTATGAGCAATGGTGAACTAGGGGGACAGTGGCAAAACTGGTCCTCTCCTGTAGGCAAGAAGGGTGTGTGTTGTCGGCAGAGATTTTCAAACAATAATAAAAATGCCTAAAGTTCAGTTCACTTTTTATTGTCACTGTGACAGTTCTAAACAATGTGGATATTAAACTATTCCTCCATGCTGGGGTGGAATGTTCCTACTGCCCCTTCTCCCAACAATATTTGTCCAAGAGTCCATGACACCCTTACTCTGGATCATTTCTCTCCATACTAGTAGAGGACCAGGCATACTACCCGAAACTCAGTCCATTAAGAGGATTTCTCTTCACCACTGTCTTCAAGAATACTTTTACATGGGACGGGCTGTGGTGCAGCCCATTTCATGTGTAGCTTGCTCCAATGAGCTGACCATCCGTGAACTATTCCAACCTTGCCAAACATTATAGTAACTAAGTTCACCTTGTCTCTGGTGGTTAAATCTGCCTCCTGGCCTCTACTATTCCAGAATCCCAGCATCCCCACTGTCAGTAAGGAAAATGGTTCCATAACAGCATCTGGAACCATCAGCCCTTGGTAATGAAGGACCTCACAACTGAGTGTCTCAAGAGTGCTACATCCCTCTCATTAGAACATTCCTTATTGCGTAAGTGAAAGGAGTGTCCTTTGGGCCCTCACAAGGAACAGAGTGGATCCTTGAGTCTTAAATAACTGATTCACTCTGACATGTTCTTATCTCTGAGCCTTTAAATACCATCCTTAACATTCTGCCAAGGCATTTCTGGCATCTCCACTTCTTTTAATGTGGGCTATTTCCCCCCATAAACTTCTAAAAGCCATCTCAGCAGCACATTAGAACTGGTTCCATTCATTACCTGGGTATTAAATCCTGAGTGATAAAATAGTGCCTCATATTAAACTCTTCTTTATCCAGGTTAGTATACTGTCCTGCACTCAGGTCCAGCATCCTCAACAACCATTCCCATACATGTTAGCCAGGCCTTGAAGCTCCTTCAGTAAATACTCTTTGTGGCAAGGCCAGCATCTCTCCAGCCAGGTTGCAGTGAGATTTGTTCCTTGTCATCAGTTTACTGGCCAGGAGGGGAGGAGGTTGCCACACTTGAGGAGGAGGGCAAATTTTGTCCTCAGGAGCACAGAGCATCTGCTTCACTTGAGGCTTTATGTAGTTTTTAGGCAAGGGGTGGGCTGCTATCCACTAGCCAGGAACACTGAGGCCACTTCTGCAGACCCCAAGAGTTCAAAGTTCTCAAGGAATCTGAAGGGACTCTAGGTGCAATCCCCAAAACGTCCACTTCACTGATTGAAGAGTTGTAGTGGTACATCTGTCAGTTCTTCCAAGAGATTTTTCTGATTACCTGGGTAGTTGGACCTCTGGGAGAGGAAAACCACAGCAGTTGGACAACAACATAGCCAAACCAGTAGGCCTTTTACACTATTTATTAAATTGGGGAGATGAGAATTCTCTCTTGTGTGTCTGTATGTGTGTGCTTCGTGACTCCTCAATACTAGCAGGTTTCTTCTGGGCACATGCTTGTATCTCCCATGTTTAATTGCCATCAGGATTAATGTATACACATTCTAATATAACGATAATAGTATAAAGGAAGGTGTAGCTATTCTTTTCCTTTGCCTCACTGTGGGTGGACTTCTACACCATGCCTATTTACAGGAACACAAAGCAAATAGAACAGTGGATGTCGATCTGAGAATTAATGACCAGCCATGATAGAATGATTTATAAGAAATACATATTTTCAATCATTCAGATGACCAAAATAGTTTTCTCAGATATATTTGGTCTTCATCCACAGTTCTTGGAAATGTGTCAGAGCCATAAAGGTGAAATGGGTGTCTTGTTATTAATGAAGGTGACTTTTGGACCCCACCCAAGGCTAGAGGCTGGAGGCCAGGAGGACCGACCTTGTGATTAATGGGCTGGAACTTTTAGTCCTTCCCATCCCCTCAACCTCTGGGAAGGAGAGAGGGGCTGGAGGTTGAATCAACCAATGGCCAATAACTTAGTCAATACAACTTTGTAATGAAGCCTCCATAAAAACCCAAGAGGACAACTTTTTGGTTCTCTTCAGGGAGTTTCAGGACCAGAATGCTTCCACATGCCACCGAGCCATGCCCAAGCTCCATGAGGACAGAAGCTTCCTTGTTCAGGATCTTGCCCTATGTATCTCTTGACCTGGCTGTTGATTCATATCCTTTAGTAAACTGGTAAACATGTTTCCCTGATTTCTGTGAGCTGCTTTAGCAAATTAATCAAGCCTAAGGAGGTCATTGGAACATCCAATCTGTAGCCTATTGGTCAGAAGCACAGGTAACAGCCTGGAGCTGGTGACTGGTATCTGATATGGGGGGTGAGGGGGCTTTCTAGTACGATTGAACCCTTAACCTGTGAAATCTAATGCTACCTGGACAGTGTCCAGGTAGACAGTGTCAGAATTGTCTTGGACACTTTGTTGGTGTTCAAGAATTGCTAGGTGTTGTGTATGGAAAGCTCCCCACTCCCATACACACATTGCAATTGGGTCCAGGAACTCCAAAAGAGCACCCATCTGGTTTAAGCCCTGATTTACAGGTACCTTAGATGTCTGCACATATAATCATAGTTTTAAAAAAGTTCAACTCTTAGAAATTATCCAGAATGAGAACTTTCAGGGACAGACCAAGTTTCACTAAGTGACATTCATTTATTTAGCAAATGTATGCTGCTCTCCTATTGTATGCCGGGCATTTTGTTAGGGGAGAGGCATACAGTGATGAATAAGTCACAGTCTTTCTCTTTGGTCTTTCATATTAATGGGGGAAGCACACAAATATATAGTTATATTATATGAACACATACCCCTACAATATATAGTTGTGCTGGGTACAAAACTAAGGGTCTATACAGATTAAAAGAGGTATAGAATAGGGCACCTGGGTGGCTCAGTCAGTTAAGCGACTGCCTTCGGCTCAGGTCATGATCCTGGAGTCCCGGGATCGAGTCCCGCATCGGGCTCCCTGCTCGGCAGGGAGTCTGCTTCTCCCTCTGACCCTCCCCCCTCTCATGTGCTCTCTCTCTCAAATAAATAAATAAAATCTTTAAAAAAAAAAAAAAGAGGTATAGAATAAAGCTGCTAGAGGACACCTTGCTCTAACCTTAGGAATACTTGATAAAACTGTGATCAAAAATTATAAACACAGAGGCGCCTGGGTGGTAGAGTTGGTCGAGCATCCGACTCTTGGTTTCAGCTCAGGTCATGATCTAGGGGTCATGGGATTGAGCCCACATTGGGCTCTCTGCTCAGCTTAGAGTCTGCTTGAGACTCTCTCTCTGCCCCTCCCCTGCTCTCTCTCTCTCAAAATAAATAAATAAATATTTTAAAAAATTATAAACAGAGAAGCCCACAGAGTCACTGATTTTTTTTCTCAACCAGATATATGGTGGGAAAAGTATGTTGCATCTGTTTCTGACTGTTTCAAGTCTTGATGATGAAGCAGAGGAGAAGACAACTTAACCATAGTGTCTGCTAAATGATTAACTCTTGAAGGAACTATTATGACAACAAATATTTATTTGCTCCCACCATGATAGATGCTGTGGTTGTTGGTGGGGATAGGGTCCCCTGAAGGTCACCTCCATTACAAAGACTTTCCTGGTCTCTCCAGTTAAATTTTTCTCTGTACATTTTACCTCTTCTTTGGCATTTATCACATTACATATTACAGTTTGTTCTCTCTCTCTAATTCAGTGTTTGATTTTTTTTTTCCTTAGAGAGGGAGAGGGGGGAGTGGCAGTGGGAGAGGGAGAGAGAGAATCTTAAGCAGGCTCCAAGGCCAGTGTGGAGCCCAAAGCAGATGCAGGGCTTGGTCTCCCCTGAGATCATGACCCGAGCCAAAATCAAGAGTTGGATGCTTAACTGACTGAGCCACCCAGGTGCCCCCTGTGTTTGATTTTTGGATGTAGAGGCTATGTGTCACTTGTTAGCTCACATGTAGGTGGTTTTTACTCAATGTAAATGGATAAGTGAATGAATGAGTGAGTGGAATGCCAAGACCTCAGAGTGGCGTTGGGGAGATAAATTATGTATGATTGAAAAAGTAATTATAATATTTCAGGTCTAGGTCATCAGTAATGTAGCTGGAATAAGGAAATGCTCTGCAGCTATACCCATCAAAATGGGTAGAATTGAAAAAAAATGAAGGAAGATATTGCAGAATAATGAATGAATGAATTAATGAATGAAGCATCTACTATATGCAATGCACTGTGTCAGGAAGATACAAGAGTGAAAAAGACTTGGGATGCCTGGGTGGCTCAGTCGGTTAGGCATTTGCTTTCGGCTCAGGTCATGATCCCAGAGCCCTGGGATTGAGTCCTGCATCAGGCTCCTTGCTCAGAGGGGAGCCTGCTTCTTCCTCTGCCTGCCACTCCTCCTGCTTGTGCTCTCTCGCTCTCTCTCTCAAATAAATAAAATCTTAAAAAAAGAAGAGTGAACAAGACTAATATAGTCCTGCCCCTCATGAGAGAGGTAGATACAAATCAAAGTACACAAATGATTATACAATGAAAATTGTAATACTACAAAGGAATGCAATGAGGTTGTATAGTAGAGGGATGGAATCTGGTGGACAAATACTAGTGTGATGTTTAGGCAGAGATCTGCAGAGTGAGTTGAAATTATCCAGGAGTATTAGTTTCCTAGAGCTGCCACAACAAATGACCACAAAGGTGGTGACTTAAAACAATAGAAGTTTATTCTTTTACAGTTCTGGAGCTCAGGAGTCCAAAATCAAGGTGATGGCAGGAATGTGCTCCCTCTGAAGGCTCAAAGGGAAACACTTCGTTGCCTCTTCTAGCTTCTCACGGCTCCTAGAGTTCCACGGCTTGTGGCTGCATCACTCAAATCTCTGACCCTGTCTTCAAAGGGACCCCTTTGGGTTTCTCTGTGTCTATGTGTCACAAACCTCCCTCTGCTTTCTCTTATAAAAACATCAGTCCTTGAATTTAGGGCCCACACTAAATCTAGGAAGATGTCACCTTGAGATCCTTAACTTAATTACATCTGCAAAGGTCTTATTTCCAAATAAGGTCACATTCACAGGTACCGGTTTGGATATATCTTTTGCCTGGGGACACAGTTCAACCCACCACATCAGGTGAATGGATATTCTGGAGTGATGGAAGGACAAAGAGCCTTTTATAAAGAGGAAACAGCATGTGTGAAAACCCTGCCATTGAAAGCAACACAATACTTTTTTTCAAGCAGTAGAAAGGAGGACTTCCTTTTAAGCATACATTGAATAGGTTTGTTTATAGCTGCTTCTTCCCAACGCCCCAATAAAAATGACAGAAAATAAATTGAAATATAAGAATTCACAAGGGTAAAGAGAAACAGAGACAACAATGGACTAGTATATCAATTTTTAGAGGATAGTAAGCAGAAGGAGGAGTGATTAATAACTTTAACAGAACAGAGAAAGCTGAAACTTTACATGTTTGCATAAGGATGACAAAAAAGAACAAGCCCATTTCCCAAAAATTACAGGAAGGGTCAGTTCCTGGAAGCTCTAGGAACAGTGGAAGGTAAGAGTAAGTGATGGGGCTAAAACCAATGGTTAGCTGAAAGTCTATATATAAAACAGATTCTAGTTCTTTTTCCCCATATTTCATAGCTAAGTCTCTGTATTCCTCCTTTCTCCAGTCTCTGTAGGGCACCAGAGGTTTATAATCTGGAGAAATCGAATTAATTAGAGAAGTTCCACGCTTGAGAACACTGGGCAGCATAGAGGAGAGTCAGGTGCGGGACTGACAGAAAGCAGTATAAGCAAGAATTTGCACATTTAAAGGCAGAGATCCGCCCCCCGCCCCCAACCAACCACCTTTTCCTGTTCATCTCCCAGAATGGTAGCAACCAAGGTTATGTCTTCCAGGTAAAAAAAACACAACCCCCCCAAAACAAAAACAAACAAACAAACAAACAAACAAACAAACCCCACAAGACACTTCTCTAGGGAAGCAGAATGGTCCCAGAGGAAAAAGTTACAAGAACAGATATTTTTAGGCCTTTTAAATCACCAGGGTCCTTGCCTAAATGCTCTACAGTTGTCAAACCAACCTATGCTCTCAGAGCTTTAGTCAGCTCTTTAATATTCCAATTTAATATGAGTGGACAATTATGGGCCTCCATACATTGGAAGAAAGTCAGTATCATGAAATACAGAGACTAGGAACGTGACTCAGAGGAAACAGATATTATAAAAAGCAGAAGAAAAGCCTTGTAACTATAATATCCTCACAGAAATCAGAGAAGATACTCCATCCATGAAACAATATCCAATTTCTGTTAAAAAAAAATAGAAGAAAGAGCATTTGGAAATTAAAAATATGACAGATTAAATAAAAAACTTTCAGGGGTTCTGGCTGGCTCTGTCAGTAGAGTGCGTGACTCTTGATCTTGGGGTTGTGAGTTTGAGCCTCACATTGGGTGTAGATTACTTAAAAATGAAATCTTTTAAAAATTTTTAAAAATTGGGCGCCTGGGTGGCTCAGTTGCTTAAGCGACTGCTTTCGGCTCAGGTCATGATCCTGGAGTCCCGGGATCGAGTCCCGCATCAGGCTCCCTGCTCAGCGGGGAGCCTGCTTCTCCCTCTGACCCTCCCCCCTCTCATGTGCTCTCTCTCTCTCATTCTCTCTGTCTCAAGTAAATAAATAAAATCTTTAAAAAAATTTTTTTTTTAAATTAAAACTTTCAGTATAGTGGCTGGAAGATAAAGTCAGGAAACTCTCAAAACATATAACAAAAAGGCAAAGAGACAGAACACACAGTAAATCTGATGTGTAGGCATTTCAGAAAGAGAAAACAAAAAATATAGGGGAGAGGATTTTCTTTTTTTCTTTCTTTTTTTTTTTTTTTAAAGATTTTATTTATTTATTTGACAGAGAGATACAGTGAGAGAGGGAACACAAGCAGGGGGAGTGGGAGAGGGAGAAGCAGGCTTCCCGCGGAAAAGGGATCCTGATGTGGGGCTCGATCCCAGGACCCCGGGATCATGACCTGAGCCGAAGGCAGACGCTTAACGACTGAGCCACCCAGGCACCCCTAAAGATTTTATTTTTAAGTAATCTCTACACCTAATATGGGGCTCGAACCCACAACCCTGAGCTCTAGAGTCACACACTCTACTGACTGAGCCAGTCAGATGCCCAATACCCCCTCCCTTTTGTTTTTAGGGGAGGGGATTTTCAAATGAATAATACAAGAACATTTTTCTGAACTAAGTTTCCAGATTGAAACTGTCCTTTAAATTCCCACGATATTGCATGAAGAAACACCTACCTGAAGTGTAGATATAGCTTTGGTATATACACATGTTCTGAGACAGTTGTTCTGTCTCTTTCTAGTCACCTTGGTTGTTCAAAGCTCTTCTTTAGTAGATTGCACAGGAAGGTCCATGGGAAAAACACGCAAGAAAGTCTGAGTTTGTGTCTGTTAATAAAAGTCTGCCTCTGCCCCTTTATATTTGAAAGTCATTTTTGCTGGATATAAAATCCTTGGCTCACATTTTCTTCTCTTGAGTATCTTAAATTATTACTCCATTTTCTTTTGGCCTAAACTGTTGCTGACAAAAGTTTGATGACAATCTAATTTTCTTTCCTTTATGTCGTTTGCTGTTTGTGCCTAGATGCCCAAATAAGTTTTTCTTTCAAGTCCAGTAATTTTATTAGAAATGTCCTGGGTTGGTGATTTTTGGGTTGACATAAATATGTATGTGGTATACTCTTTAAACATGTAGTTTTAAGGGTTTTTTTTTTGTTTTTAGAAAGATTTCTTTTACAGATTTAATATTTGTTTTGTCTAGCTTATTTTACAAGGGGGCGACCTATTGTTCTTACCTGCTCCTGGAGTGGACAGAACATTTCCCAGGTTCAGATGCTGTTCTAAACTTGACCCACTGGGCTTTCCAGTGAATACCTGTTAGCCACAGGGTTCTCCTGTTTTCAAGTCTGTCAGACTCTCATTGCTTCCCCCTGTATTTCTTCTGCTTAAATGCAGATACTATTGCAGATCCTATGCATTACGTAGTTTTTTTTGTTTTTGTTTTGCCCTATAATTACTCTGTTTTTATGTGAGGAGTTGGAGAGATTCAAACTGCTTCTTCTGCTGCTGTCTTCCAAGAATCCTCCTCTCTGGAATAAAGAAAAACCCTAACATTTGCAGAGGGTCAAGAATTAGAAATATGTCATACTTATTAACCATAACACCGGAAGCAAGAAAGCAGGAAGAAATGTCTTCAAAATCTTAAGGGGAAAATATTTTTAGCTTAGAATTCTCTACCTAGACAAACTATCAAAAAATGGTGACAGGAGAATAAACATATTCTCAGACAGAAACATTTACCTCACAAGCACTCTTTCTCAGGAAGTTTCTGCATGGTGAATTCCATTGAAATGAAGTACGCCAAGAAAGAGGTAGACATGGGATCAAGGAAATAGTAGATACAACATAGAAGAGGGGTAAAGAGAACGCCTGAAGGGTCCTTGGCTAGTTGTCTCAGTCCATAGAATGTGGGACTCCTCACATTGGGGTCATGAATTCAAGCCCCATGTTGGGTATAGAGTTTGCTTAAAAAAAAAAAAAGAGAGAGACAGAGAGAACTCCCGAGATGATGACAAAAGAAAGTCCTGGAATTAAAAAAAAAAAAAAAAGTAAGAAAGAAAGTTCTGGGCTAACAGTTCTGCCAAAAGCCTACAGATCAGCTAGTTCAAATTGGAGTAGAAGCCTAGTGGACTCTAAGAAAACACACGTGCACTCACACATGGACGCATGAAGAGTAATAGGAAGTGGGTTTTATAATTCTGTGAAGAGTTGGGAGGAAAACATTGCATGTATATCATTTACTCTAAGCAAAGGAATAGAAGAATCAACTATTAACTCTAGATAAGACCAGAAAGAAATTGTAATCAAATTATACTTTTGGTTTAGTAGTAAACAATAATTACATAATCACAGTAAAGAAATCACAATACTTTTTTTTTTTAATTTGTGATCTATCTAAATTGGTGGTATTATCAGAGAAGTGTTAGGAATGATGTTTTCTGAATGCTAAATCCTTATTTTACATTATGAGGAGTTCACAGATAATATCTGAAATTAATAAATCAAGAACAGAGCATTATGATAATAATAGCCGCAAATACCACAAAAAACATTTAATAGAGCTGAAAATGGGGTACAACTATGAGTTGGGTGACTTGGGAACTGTTGTCTTATGTTTTGAAAACGTGTAGTGTGGGCGCCTGGGTGGCTCAGTTGGTTAAGCATCTGCCTTCGGCTTAGGTCATGGTCCCAGGCTCCTGGGATTGAGCCCCGCTTCGGGCTCCCTGCTCAGTGGGGAGCCTGCTTCTCCCTCTCCCTCTGCCTGCCTGTTGCCTACTTGTGGTCTCTCTCTCTCTGTCAAATAAATAAAATCTTTAAAAAAAAAAGAAAGAAAACGTGTAGTGCTACTTGAAAGAAATTTTTTATTGAGATATAATTGACATGACATTGTATTTGTTTTAGATATACAACATAATGATTTTATATGTATGTATATATTGTGAAATGATTATATATTAAGTTTAGTTAACATCCATCATCACACATAGCTAGAATTTCTATGTGTGTGATGAGAACTTCTAAGATTTACTCTCAGCGACTTTCACATGTACAATACAGTATTGTTAACTATGTCACTGTGCTGTGCCTTATCTCTTTAGGACTTATTTGTCTTAACTGGAATTTTGTACCTTTTGGTCACCTTCACCCATTTTGCCCACCCCCCCCACTTAAAAACAAACAAACAAACACAACTATAAAGCCTTGTTTTATTAGGTAATAATAAAAATTAAATATTAAAATTCTAAAGTGGCTGGAGCATAGAGAGTAAGGATAAGAGACACCTGAAATGAAGCTGGAAAGTTAGGGGGAGTTAGGGAAGGACATGTGTGAAAGTGTAGAGATGAAACACACACCCACACAAGATACAGCTAGGTGACTATATATAGTACCTTTCATTTGTACAAGATGTTGTGATGGGGGGCACCTGGGTGGCTCAGTCGTTGAGCGTCTGCCTTCAGCTCAGGTCATGATCCAGCGTCCTGGGATTGAGCCCCACAGTAGGCTCCCTGCTTGGTGGGGAGTCTGCTTCTCCCTCTCCCCCCGCCCCTGCCCCTGCTTGTGCTCTCTCTCTCTCTCATTCTGCGCTTTCTCTCTCCCTCAAATAAATACATAAAATTCAAAAAAAAAAATATGTTGTGATGGTTAATTTTGTGTGTCCACTTGACTTGGCTAAGAAATGCCCGGAGGGGGGCGCCTGGGTGGCTCAGTCATTGAGCATCTGCCTTCGGCTCAGGTCATGATGCCAGTGTCCTGGAATTGAGCCCTGCGTTGGGCTCCCTGCTCTGCGGGAAGCCTGCTTCTCCCTCTCCCACTCCCCCTGCTTGTGTTCCCTCTCTCGCTGTGTCTCTGTCAAATACATGAATAAAATCTTAAAAAAGAAATGCCCGAAGAGCTAATAAAACATTATCTTTTCATGTGTCTGTGTGGGTGCTTCCAAAAGAGCTTGGCTTTTGAGTGAGTGGGCCTCATCCAACCTGGTGAGAGCTGAAATAGAACAAAAGGGCAGCAGAACTGAATTCCTGCTCTGTCTTCTCGATCTGGAATGTCCATCTTCTCTTGTCCTTGGACCCTGGAGCTCCTGATTCTTGTACTTTTGGACTCCAGGGCAGGTGGCCCTCCCAGTTCTCAGGCCTTCAGTGTTGGACTGAACTGTACCACCATCTTTCCTTCTTCAGCTTGCAGACAGCAGATCGTTGGACTTGCTTTTACACTCTTTGTATCTCTCGAATTTTGTGCCACATGCATACATGTTGATAAAAAATTGTAAGCTAGGGGCACCTGGGTGGCTCAGTCGTTACGCATCTACCTTCGGCTCAGGTCATGATCCCAGGGTCCTGGGATCGAGCCCCACATCGGGCTCCCTGCTCAGCGGGAAGCCTTCTTCTCTCTCTCCCACACCCCCTGCTTGTGTTCCCTCTCTCACTGTGTCTCTTTCTGTCAAATAAATAAAGTCTTTAAAAAAAAATAAAAAATAAAAAAATAAAAAATTGTAAGCTAATAAAGAATTTACACAAGGTCACACAGATAGTAGGGCCAAAAAAGGACTAAATCCAGGTGTTCAAAGCTGTAAGGTGGATAAGAGAAGAGTTTTCCCTCTGTGCAGCATAATAGTGACAGAGAGGGATGAAAGGCCTTGTGGTTGAATTAAGAATGGACAAGGCAGAGTGCCAAGTGAAGGAGTGTGGACATCATCCTGCAGATCATGGAAAGTTGCCCAAGTGTTATGCAGGAGATAATTTGATCAAAGGAATATTAAAGACTTTACTCCTCTCCTCTTTAACCACTGCCCAGAATCCACTGAGTCAGGCTTCAAAGAGGTGAATTAGGAGAAAGAAGTAAGATATAGAATGATTTTCTTTTAATAGAAGCAGACAGCTCATTTAAATCAGCCTCAAAGGGCTCCAGGAGTGATGGGAACACCTGGTCACACAGCAGGTGAGGGAGGGATGATCACTTGCACAGTAGCTGAGGAGAGGGCCGATACACCACCACTGAGCAATTAGCAGACTGGGAGAGGGCCTGGGAAAAAGTATCAGGAGCACCTCTATCCCTCCTGGCTACCCTTCACATTGATTGCTTTTTCTCTTGGACAAAAAAACTGAGGAAGCTGTGTTCAGATGAGAATTATTTTTCAGTGTTCTGAAAGAATCTAGGATCCAAAAGTTACTGCATTAGCACATGTAAGCCTAGCTGTAATGCAATAATTTGCATTTATATAGCAACATTCATCTAAGGAAGAACTCTGCTTCCCAGCATTAACTCATTAATCCTCACAGCGTCCTTGTGAAGGAGCTCGTGAGTGTGATTATCTGCATTCTACAAATAAGAAAAATGGAGCTGCTGAGAGGGTAAGTAATTTGGACAAGAATAAGTTGGGTCTACGTAGGGAATTAATACTAGAATTAATAAAAGTCTCTTGGAAATGAGTTATAAATGATTGGTTCAACACAGTTCGGTATTCAGATTTCTCAAAAAAAATTCTGATAAATGAATATCTTGCTTTGGCTTTATAACCAACAGAATCTGATTATTATTCAATCTTTATTCACCCTGATGAATAACAAAATTTGTCTCATGGGCTTCAAAGCCACATTTCTCCCTGACTGATAATTTTAGAGCCCAGAGGTCATAGACTCTGTGAAAGGAATCACAAGGTCAAGGGAATAGTAAGAGAAAGTCACTTGGCTTAATAGGTTAGCAGCAAATTGTTTTTGGTTTTTGAACCATCCAAAAGGCAACTTTTAAGATGACGATTTGGGTGCGAATAGTTTCTTCAGACGGTATCCCAGGAAGCATATTAAAGGGTTGGAGAAATAAGACAGAAGATTAAGTCAATGAATGTTCCTTAGTGGGCAGGTTACAGCAGTGGTGATGGTCTGTCCTCTAGGGACCCACTGGGAGACCCTGCAGACCATCCCTCAGACTTGGGTCACCCAGGAGCAAGGACGTTTTTAAATTCACCAACTCCTGCCTGTCTTTAGTTGAGGAACGTTCCTGTGATACCTGTGGTCTGCTCTGTGCCCAGGCTGACAGTTCCTGCAGGCAAGGATGCCGGGAAGCCGCAGCCTAAGTGCCTGACATCAGCTTTTAGTTGCCGAGGTATCGATTTCCAAGACACCCATCCTGAATAAACCTATTGCCAACTGCAGGACACAGCTTCTAGCAGCACAGTCAGATCCGAAAGCAGGCCACCCCCACCCATCGAGTTCCCCTTTTATTTATTTATTTATTTTTTAAAAGATTTTATTTATTTATTTGACAGAGAGAGACACAGCGAGAGAGGGAACACAAGCAGGGGGAGTGGGAGAGGGAGAAGCAGGCTTCCCCGCGGAGCAGGGAGCCCGATGCGGGGCTCGATCCCAGGACCCTGGGATCATGACCCGAGCCGAAGGCAGACGCTTAACGACTGAGCCACCCAGGCGCCCCTCGAGTTCCCCTTTTAGAAAGCCCTGGGTAACCTGGATCACTGACCACTTGAGTGACCCCCACTTCTCCCTTCCTGCACCCTAATTCCCACTCTTATGTTTTACATTTGCCAATAAAAGAGTGAACCCGAGAGACCCTAGGCACCCTCCCCTTGGTCTTCACAAAGGCAGAGCCCAGGTCCGTGCTCCTGACTCCCTTCCTGCACTCATAATGAGAGCCACAAAACGGCCAGTCCGGCCACAACATTGGTTCTAGTCAGAAATGGCTGTGGGGGCTGCCACAAGGAGAATGGGCCAGGGTGAGCAGCTTAGGCATCTCTAGCCCAAAGCATCACTATCGCCAGCCTGGGACCAACACAACAGAAGCCTTGAGCAAGTAAGGGATTCCACAACTGAGACTGCTGGTGACCTCAGGGGTGGGGGGGCGGGGGGCAAGAGGACAGGATGCGTTGCTACAACATTTGCCTACTCAACATGTATTGACTACCTACTATGCGCCTGACACTTTTCTAGGTGTAGGGCTGCAAGATAACGAAGATACGGGGATTTCTCTGAAACATAAATTCTTGTCATGACTTTCTCTAGAACCAACCAGTTCAGATCTGCTTCAAGCTGGTACAATATTACAGGAGATACGGAGAAATTTGTAAGCTCGGGTTGGAAAAGCATTGAACAGCCTTAATGTATTCTATTCGGTTTGGTTTGACTGAGGGAGTGGTTCCCCAGCCTGCTTCCCTCGTCTCTCGTCCCATCTCAGTGACAGGGCTTTGGCTTCATGCTAGACCATGGCAGAGTCCTCTTGTTTTATGAACTCCCTTTCACCATGTTTCAATTACTTCTTCGCCAGTAGGCACAATATCTATTCATTTGGTTTACTTTATCTCTCCTAGATTGAATCACAAATATACTTGCTTTTCTCCTGTTAACTTCTTTGCTTGTGTGTGTGTTTTCTCTTTTCAACCTGATTCTCCCTTTTAAAATTCTGTCCAATGACTATGAGTTCATTTGGGACTTTCCCTTCCTATTCCAGTGCCCGCATAATGACTGCCCTTCCATGGCAATTTCTGGTCTCCAAATTTACTGATATTTTAATGTAATGCTGATACTTTCTGCTCTTTTCTGGTTTCCAAGGTGAAGCTAGGTGAATCTTTCCTTGGGTTAGTAGAGAGTGAGAAAAGACAATCTCTGTCCGCTCTGCCTCACAAATGTATCCCAGGTAGCATTTATGGATTTTATTTATTTTTATTTATTTTTTCACTTGAGAGAGGAGGGGGAGAGAGAGAACACAAGCAGGGAGGAGGGGCAAAGGGAGAGGGTACAGCAGACCCCCCTGCCTAGCACGGACCCCCCTCCTTGGCGCAGGGCTCCATCCCTGGGATCAGGACCCGAGCCGAAGGCAGAGGCTTAACCAAATGAGCCACCCAGGTGCCCCACATTTGTGGATTTTATTTTTTTATTTTTTAAAGATTTTATTTATTTGACAGAGAGAGACACAATGAGAGAGGGAACACAAGCAGGGGGAGTGGGAGAGGGACAAGCAGGCTCCCCGCTGAGCAGAGAGCCCGATGCAAGGCTCGATCCCAGGACCCTGGGATCATGACCTGAGCCGAAGGCAAACACCTAATGACTGAGCTACCCAGGCGCCCGCATTTGTGGATTTTAAACATGGCTTCAGGAATCAGCCTTCCTTTTCCTGACCGTTGTTTCGCCTAATGGAATAATGATGACAAGATCCTCAGTTGAACCTGGGGGCACAGGTGATTTGTTATCTTGCCAAAGTGGTATTTCTGCTCAATATTTGATCATGTGGTTATATTTCCAGACAGTTTTGTGAAGAAGGGAAATAAAATTATTTGGGGTGGTGGGGGAGGATTCAAGTTATATTTCCATTAACTGCATGGTCATGCGGTGAGTGACTATGATTACCATCGTGCAGCTATCTTCTTGGCCATCTGTGTGCTTTCTGGTCAAGGTGAGGCATGAAGAAGCATGTGCGTACCTCCAGTGATAAAGCAAGGACAAAGTCACGCGAGCCTGGAGGGTGCTCGCCATTGTGTGTTATCCGTGCCTCACAGAGGAGCTCTGAAAGCTGAGAGTTTCATGTTCTATCTGTCTGATTTGGGAGCTCTCTTCTACTGTGACAATGAACATCCAGAAAAGACAGAGAAGGTATATTTATGTAATTCCAGCCCACAAAAGTTAGCTCTTTCTCCCATAAAAACAGTCTGAGAAGGTGATGTAGTACAAGGCCAAAGACACAGATTCAATCTATAACTCACACACCGAATGTTCTCATTTTGGTAGCACTTGGCAGTCCATTATGTTAATTTGGGGGGCGGGGAAAGGAGAAGGGGAGTGTTGATGTCATTTGTTTATCATTTCAGACGACAATTCTACATGGGAGTCTCAAAGTCTTTCAAGAATCTTGGCCAAAAAGGAAAGGAGAGAGAGAGAGAGATTGGTAGCTATAGAGAGATTCAGGGTCAAAGCCCAGCAGACCACCAAGGAAGCAACACCCACCCTAAAGGGATATCATGAAATACAGTTAGAAAATTTTGTCTCTCTTTTTTTTTTTTTTAAAGATTTTATTTATTTATTTGAGAGAGCGAGAATGAGAGAGAGCGAGAGCACATGGGGGGGGAGGGTCAGAGGGAGAAGCAGACTCCCCGCCGAGCAGGGAGCCCAATGCGGGACTCGATCCCAGGACTCCAGGATCATGACCTGAGCCGAAGGCAGTTGCTTAACCAACTGAGCCACCCAGGCGCCCAATTTTGTCTGTCTTTAGTCTATAAATGATTCCATTGATTTTCTTTTTTTTTTTTTTAAGATTTTATTTATTTATTTGAAAGAGAGAGACAGTGAGAGAGAGCACAAGCAAGGGGGAGGGGGCAGAGGCAGAGGCAGAGGCAGAGGCAGAGGGAGAGGGAGAAGCAGGCTCCCTGCTGAGCAGAGAGCTCGATCCCAGGACCCCGAGATCATGACCTGAGCAGAAGGCAGACGCTTAACAGACTGAGACACCCAGGTGCCCCGATTTTCATTTTTTTTGGCAAAAATGTCCCAGTGTCTAGTCTGTACCCTTTCTGGACATCTGTTTTTTTGCCTGCCCAACGTCTCTCTTCCCATTTGGTAATGGGACTTAATTCTCTTAGGGAGTCACTTCTCCCCCTCTCTCAGTTCAAGTGGCTTAGGTGGGGCTGATTTTCTCTCCTTGCTCTACAGGTGAGAACACATCTCAGGCTTAGGTAATCAGAGCATTCCCTTCGCCCTAGACAAGGTAATTGGCTCAGGAAATGGCCCCGATCCAAGCCAGACCATGAAATTAGCTCCAGAATTTTTATTGGAACTTTTGGGAGAGATCATTCTCTTTCTGCTGTTGTTGCTAAGGTGCTGGGCTATAAGCCTGGAGCTGTGGGTAGTCACCTTTATCATCATCTGGGGAGAACCTGCGTGAGAATAAAATTACCGCAGGGGAAACCACAGCCAGTAGGTACAGACAGAAGTCATGATGACCATGAATATTTCAATCTAGCAGTGACTAAAATTAAAAAAAAATTATCCCTTGACTTTTCAGTTACACGAGCCAATACATTTTTTCTTTCTCTCTCTTTTTTTTTTGCATAAGCAAATTTGAGTTGCCTTTCTTGTGCTTGAGAACCAAAGAAATCTGGCTAATATAACCCTTTATTGATCAATGGCTTTTTCTTTCCGTTGCTCTATTTGATTGGTCTATTTTTAATATAAGCTTATCCTTTTTTATTGTGGTAAAATATACATCACATAAAATTTTCCATTTTAACCATTTTAAAGTATACAGTCCAGTGGTATTAAATACATTCATAATATTGTACAATTATCACCCTATCCATTTAGTTTAACCTTTTTAAAAAAATAGGGTTTCAGGTAAATTTTCTTCTTTGTAATCTGTTTCCTAAGAGATCAAGTCAATTACAATAATGCTGAATTAAAACCATTATATGAAATTAACTTATACCAGCAATACCTTGGGGCCAGGAAACACGCCGTCCACAAGTCACAAAGGAGCCATTTCTCCCTATTTCATATTGAGTGGACACAATCTTGTTGCTCCCTGAGTACCTCTTACTCTAATTATCTTAGTTTGGGCGGCTCTAACAAAATACCATGGACTAAGTGGCTTAAACAACAAACATTTATTTCTTACCGTTCTGGAGGCTGGGAGGTCCAAGATCAAGGTGCCCACTGATTCAGTTCCTGGTTCAATCCGTCCTCCTGGTTTGCAGATGGCCACCTTCTTGGTGTATCCTCACATGGCAGAGAGAGAGAGATTGTCTCTCTCGTGTCTCCTCTTAGAAGGGCACTAGTTCCGGGCGCCTGGGTGGCTCAGTCGGTTGGGCGACTGCCTTCGGCTCGGGTCGTGATCCTGGAGTCCTGGGATCGAGTCCCGCATCGGGCTTCCTGCTCAGCAGGGAGTCTGCTTCTCCCTCTGACCCTCCTCCCTCTCCTGCTGTCTGTCTCTCATTCCCTCTCTCAAATAAATAAATAAAATCTTAAAAAAAAAAAAAGAGAAGGGCACTAGTTCCATTCATGAAGGCTCCCCTTTCATGACCTAATTACCTCCCAAAGGCCTCATTTCCAAATACCATCACATTGGACATTAGAGCTTCAATATATGAATTTTGGCAGACATGTGAGTCCACAGCACTAATATGAGGATTATAGAAAGGTCTAGGACAAGGAAAGTCTTATTAAGTAATGAAAGCAGACTAGGACTCATCATCAGAGATACCAATGGATGTGTAAATACTATGGGATTCCCACTGGCAGATCAAAACCCTCCAAGTCCTTGACAGTGTGATTTGCAGTATTCTCACTTTTCTGAGTCTTTAAAAAATAATTTTGAAAGCATTTGAAAACTTGGAAAAAAATTAGAGCAAAGAGAGTACAAGGCACTGAAGTGATTTGGTGATGGGAAATAACATATGAGACTATAGTAAGATGGCCTGTGTGTGTGTGTGTGTGTGTGTGTCTGCAGGAGTTGTGGTGGTTGGGGGTGGTGCAGAATATAGAGAAAGCTGAAAAAAAAACACCGTCTCAGGCTCAACTGGGTAACCAGTGGTGGCCTTCACTTAGAATCCTAAGGGGATGTTAAAGACAATATTTCACTTCCCATCCTTCAAATATGCCTGTTTCCTTTGCTCTCTCTATTGTCCCTCTCCGTCTCTCTCCTGACACACTTTCTCTCCCACATGTGCCCTTATCCCTTTCTTCCTCTCCTTTTCCTCGGTCCTGCACACAGTACCGGAGGCAGCAGCAGATAACACTTCGGCATGTCCCCAAAGCCCTTTACAAACCCAAAATGAGTCCATTAAGGCCAAGAATCTCCTTGGTTTCCAGAAGGATTTGCCCTGTTCTCCTGACTAGCTGCATGGAGTTCAGAAATCATATTCACTGGTACATGGATGTGAAATTTCCTTGTAGATTTTGGGTCATTGTGCTTTCAGGAGTTCTGCTATTTCAAGACCTCAGGATTCTTTCAATGGAAGATTCAGGGGAAGTGAGAATGGTCCCCATCAAGAATTCTCATTAAAAGTGGGAGTAATATATTTTTTCCCCAATTCTTAAGGGCAATAGAAGGAAGTAGTGTTGAAAGGCAATTGAGAGTAGTTCACCATGATCAAAAAAGCTGCCTTGCTTGGTACTCTACATATAATTCTTTTGTCATGTTGGGGTTAATGTGTTGAATCCAGATTTGGTTAATGTGCTGCAGATGTTGTAGAATACACCCCCATATGAACAGAGTGAGAGTTTTCTCTGAAAGAATCAGTTTTTCCTGGTGTCGTTTATCCAGTTGACCTTAACTCAATAAATCAGAACTTAGAATGTATAACAGGGTACATGTGTCCCATCTGGGGTCTAGTCCTTGTTAGATTTTAAAGAGGTTTTTCAGGGTGGTGTCTGGGTGTGGGCTTCTGGATAAGAGATGCAAAGATGGTGAGTATCATGTCTACTCATGCTCCATGGAGTGGAGCTCAGACACTTGACCACAGCTAACTACAAAGTGAGGTTGAGAAATGTAATTTAGCCGTGTGCCCAGGAAGAAGAGAAAGGCGGGTTTGAGTAGTAGCTGACCAATCTTTATTGCAAACAACCACTCAAATATTTTCTACTCCCATTTTCTTTCCTTTTTTAAGATTTTATTTTAATCTTTTAAAAAGATTTTATTTATTTATTTAAGAGAGAGAGAGGCGGGGAGAGCACAAGCAGGGGGAGGGGCAGAGGAGAGGGATAAGCAGACTCCCCACTGAGCACAAAGCCAGAAACCCAACTCGATGCAGGGGCTCAGTCTCAGGACCCTGGATCATGACCTGAGCTGAAGTCAGAGGCTTAACTGAGCCACCAAGATGCCCCTAAAGATTTTATTTTTAAGTAATCTCCACGACCAATGTGGGGCTCAAACTCACAACCCAGAGATCAAGGGACACATGCTCTACCGACTGCACCAGCCAGGCGCTCCTCTACTTCCATTTTCTTTCTTTTTCCTTCATAACATTTTAAGACCATGTAATATGCTATATATTTCACTTACTTATTTTGTTTTGTTTTTTTAACTTTTTTAAAAAAAGATATTATTTATTTATTTGACAGAGAGAGAGACAGCAAGAGAGGGAACACAAGCAGGGGGAGTGGGAGAGGGAGAAGAAGGCTTCCCGCTGAGCAGGGAGCCTGATGCGGGGCTCGATCCCAGGACCCTGAGATCATGACCTAAGCCTAAATCAAGAGTCGGATGCTCAACTGACTGAGCCCCCCAGGCGTCCCTGTAAGGATATCTTTTAGATTGCCTGTGTGTCCTTTCCAAAAGATGTCTTTTCATTTGAACTAAATGTGACTGTAGTTCTTTTCTCCTCTGACTCCTATAAAGAGCCTAGATTGAGACAGTACTTGCCTCATGAAATAGACTAGGAGGTGGGAAAAGACATTAGCAAGCAAACCGTACCTTTTAGGACACATTATTTTGTGGTATACTGTGCATTAATTCTTCCTCTTTTACTATTCCCCAAAGTATAATACTTTCTAATTTTCCGGCTTTGTCTTAGGTGTGTCTAGGGAAATTAAGAATGATGTATATATGTCTAGGGTAATATGGCAGAAACTACTAACTGTCCAACAAAATCCATTCTCTGCTTCTTCCATAATACAAAACTTACACTAGACCACAGCTGCAAAGGTAGGGACTACATTTCCCAGCTTCCCTTGCAGCTAGGCATGCCCTGTACCTAAAGTGTCCCCGTGGAATGCACAGAAGTGATCTCTGTGACTCTTCACTTGCTTATGAGAAAATCCATAACTTCGGGTAAACATTCTTTTCTCTTGCCAGTTCCCCGGGAAGATGAAGACCAGAGTGACCTTGGAAACCACACATTGAGACTGCAGGGCAGCTATCAGCCTGGGTCCCTGAAGAATCATGTAGACATATTTGGTTACCAAGCTGGACCACCATTGGGACTGTTGTGAGAGACAGAAATAAACTTCTTACAATGGCTTATTGTTTTTTGGTGTCTTGTAATAGTAGATTAATGAGAATTCCCAAAGAGAAAGTGAGTTTTGAGGTCAAAGCCAAGGCCTCTTCTCCAATATGGCACAATGATTAGAATCATAGACTTTGGGAATCAAACTGCCTGGGTTTCATACTGGACTTCTTCACTTACTAGTTCCAACTTACTAGCAAACTGGGAAGTTTAGTTCATCTCTCTGGGCCTATGTTTTCTCTTTTCTTATATGAGGATAAAAGTAATACTACCTCAGAGGGTTATTGTGGGGATTAAATGACATAATGTATGTGAAGAGCATGGTAAGAGTTCAAGAAACAGTAGTGATTATGATTTAAAAAAAAATATTTTATTTATCTGACAGAGAGAGACACAGTGAGAGGGGGAATACAAGCAGGGGGAGTGGGAGAGGGAGAAGCAGGCTTCCTGCAGAGCCAGGAGCCCGATGCAGGGCTCGATCCCAGAGCCCTGAGATATGACCTGAGCTGAAATCAAGAGTTAGATGCTTAACTGACTGAGCCACCCAGGTGATCCTAGCTTTGGTTTTTCTAAATCAATCATGGGTAGACACTGAATGTTATAATCAATCTCTGGCTCTTCCAAATCAGACATTCTCATTTTTTAAAATTGAGGTACAACTCACAAACAATAAAATGAACAAGCTGTAAGTGTATAGATCAATGAGCTTTGAAAAACATATATATCAGTGTAAGCACCACCCCAATCAAGATATAGAACATTTCCATCATTTCAGAAAGATCCTTCGGGCCTTTTCCAGTCAATTCCGCTCCCAGTGGCAACCAATAAGCTGATTTCTATCATCATAGCTTAGTTTTGCCTACTCCAGAATTTTATATGAATGGAATCATACAGTGTCTGGATTCTTTCAAGCAACTTCAGGTTTTTGAGATTCATCCATGTTCTTGTGTATATCATGTCAAAGATAAAACTAAATCTGAGGCAAAATTAACAAAGACATTTATTCCTTTACTCTTGGCAAGGGAGCCCATCTGTCATCACTTTTGCTTCAGCAAGGATTCAGATATATTAGGAGGGAAAGTAAGTTTTAGGGGGCAAAAAAGAGGAAATACTGAACAGTCCCTGACTGGGAAGTTTTCTATTAAGGTGGGATTTGGAGAAGCAGGGAGACTTTCTAATTGGTTTTCAAGTATTTTGTAGTCCTTGGTACCTGCAAGGGGGAATGTGAGCAGTTTGGGGACATTTCAAAAGAGGAAGGAGTGTTCAGTGTTAGATGGAGGGTATTCTGTGGCCAGCCATTTCCTGGGAAAAGTTGGGATCCATGGATGTTTGTGGGGTTTTTTGGTGGTCAAATTGTCGTAATGGTCTTTGGGGAATAGCTGCAATGATATAATTTGGTCCATTTCATTGCTGAATAGTATAACATTCAACATACCAGGCCATTCTATAGTGAACCACAATCCACTTATCCATTGATGAATTCTCTACTAAGAAAATTCAGTATACACCCAAGTTGTTCAGTTAATAAGATTCATATCACAAAGGGATTCTTCAATTTCAAAAAAATGTTCCACAGACACCCTTAAATAGGAATGACCCTAGCAACACTTAGAAAGTAAATCTATTTACATAAAGTCAGTTAACATGTTTTTTAATGTAAAGATTTTATTTAAATATTGGAGTTCTATTCTAGAAGACCTTTGGTAAAATTACTTTTTAGTCCTGAGCTTATTGATTCTCATTATACATTCATTTCCCCTTCTCTTTTGGGAAAAAAAAATAGAAATACAAAACTGTGACTGTTGACTAGTTTTCTTAAGCAAGTCTCATCAAGATCTGCGTGCACTCTTCTTGGAAAAAAAATTTGCATTATCACCACAAATGGAATGTGTGAGGTTTGCCAAGTTCCTTTGGGAAATCACTAATATTTGTGCTAATATTAGCATAAACTGAACTATATTAATATTGTACTAATATTTGAACTAATAGAAATAAGAATACTAGTACTAAAGAATAGAGAGGGACCCATCCACTGCACCCTTCTTAACCCTTCTTAACTGTAATAGAAATACAATCAGTTGTCATTGTTACCCATCTTTTCTGCATCAGAAGCTTTTTTTTTTAAAGATTTTATTTTTAAACAATCTCTACACCCCAGGTGAGGCTTAAACTTACAACTCCGAGATCAAGAGTCACATGTTCCACCAAATGAACCAGCCAGGTGTCCCTGCATTAGAAGTTTTACAAAGGGCCAGATGCTTTTTCCCCTTGTAGTAGAGGAAAACCACTGCAGATGAGAACCATTGTGTTTGCCTTTTTGTTGAGTGTGGGGAGGGCTATTTTGATTAAACATATGAAGAAAGGAAGAACTCCCATAAACAGAAGGCTAAAACTGGTGTGACAATACTTGAGAGTTGTTTAATTCTGTTTTGGTTAGACAATTAGCAAGTGTTAAAAATTCTTTTTATAGGTCTCTGAGTCTTTTGGCGTTTTAAAACCTTTTTTTTTAAAGATTTTATTTATTTATCTGACATAGACATAGCGAGAGAGGGAACACAAGCGGGGGAGGGGGGTGCGGGTGGGGGAGGGAGAAGCAGGCTTCCCGCCAAGCAGGGGCCCAATGTGGGGCTCGAATCCAGGACCCTGGAACCATGACCTGAGCTGAAGGCAGATGCTTAACGACTGAGCCACCCAGGCACCCAAAACTTTTTTTTATAATATATTTAAAAGAACCAAAGTTTGGCCTAGCCCAGAAAGGGTATCATCTCTGATTTTACCAAGTGCTTAACATAGGTACTAATTGATCTTTTTATATTTGTCTTTAATAAATCACCACTTCTCCTGAGCAAGTAGAAGAATAGTAATTTGCAAGATTGCATTGTCTACTTTTAAGTCCTCAAGTGGAGTGATTTTTCTCAGAATTCTTTTTTGATTACATGCCTACATTGTACATATCTTTAAAAAAATAAGAAATCAAGATAAAAAGCTTCTGCACAGTGAAGGAAACAATCAACAAAACTAAAAGGCAACCTTTGGAATGGGAGAAGATATTTGCAAATGACATATCTGATAAAGGGTTAGTATCTAAAATACGTAAAGAACTTATAAAACTCAACATCCAAAAAATCAAATAATCCAGTTAAAAAATGAGCAGAAGACATGAATAAATATTTTTTTCCAAGAAGACATACAGATGGCCCACAGACACATGAAAAGATGCTCAATATCACTGATCATCAGGGAAGTACAAATTAAAACTATAATTGGGTATCACCTCACACCTGTCAGAATGGCTACATTAACACAGGAAACAACATATGTTGGTGAGGATGCAGAAAAAAGGAACTCTCTTACACTGTTGATGGGAACGCAAACTGGTGCAGCCACTGTGGAAAACTGTACAGAGGTTCCTCACAAAGTTAAAAATAGAGGAGTGCCTCGGTGGTTCATTTGGTTAAGCATTCGACTCTTGATCTCAGCTCAGATCTTGATCTCAGGGTCATGAATTCAAGCCCCACATTGGGCTCCACACTGGGCATGGAGCCTACTCAGAAACAAACAAACAAACAAACAAAAACAAAGTTAAAAATAGAACTACCCTATGACCCAGCAATTGCATTACTAGGTATTTACCCAAAGGATACAAAAATACTGATTTCAATCGAAGAGATACGTATACCCTGATGTTTACAGCAGCATTATCAACAATAGCCAAATTATGAAAAAAAGCCCAAATTCCATTGACTGATGAAGATGTGGGGTGTATGTAAATATTATATATATATATATATATAAAGTATATATTATATATATAAAATATACATAATGGAATATTACTTGGCCACAAAAAAGAATGAAATCTTGCCATTTGCAATGGCATGTATGGAGCTAGAGAGTATAATGCTAAATGAAATGTCAGAGAAAAGACAAATACTGTACGATTTCACTCATATGTGGAATTTAAGAGACAAGATAGATGAACATAGGGGGAAAAAAGAGTGAGGCAAACCATAGAACAGACTCTTAACTATAGAGAACAAACTGCTGGAGGGGACGTGGGTGGGAGAATAGGTCAAATGGGTGATGGGTTAAGGAGCACACTTGGAGTGATCAGCACAGGGTGTTGTATGTGAGTGATGAATCTCTTAAATTCTACACCTGAAACTAATATTACACTATATGTTAACTAACTGGAATTTAAATAAAAACTTGGAAGAACAAAAATATAAAAAACAAATAAAGTCGAGCCTTTTTTTTAAAGTCGAGCATTTTTTAAAAATAAAAGTTAAAAAAATAATTCGGCATTATTATTTTCTTTTTTCTTTTTTCTTTTTTTTTTTTAAGATTTTATTTATTTATTTGACAGAGAGAGACACAGTGAGAGAGGAGCGCCGAGCGGGGAGCCCGATGCGGGGCTCGATCCCAGGACCCTGGGACCATGACCTAAGCCGAAGGCAGACGCTTAACGACTGAGCCACCCAGGCGCCCCTTGGCATTATTATTTTCATGTAATGGTTACTTATGTGCTAGATGCCAGGGATACAGTGGTGAGAAGTCAACATTTAACCTGAAAACAAGTTGAAAATACTGTGAACGAACAGTTTCCAAGTGAGAAGTTTGTCGACCTAAGATTTTGCTTTTGGGGAAGAGAAGTGAGGAATAAAGACCTAAGGTGATACTTCTTAAAGTATTTTAATGTTTTCTGGTCCAGAAGCTCATGTTTGGGATTAAAATACTCATCATTCAGAATGGTCCTTTTTTCCTCTCCCCACCATGGAACATTATTTATAAGATGAGTGGCTTTCTTAAAACTTAAAAGAGAGATGGAAGATATAGCTTGAATTTTGTGTAAGAAATCCATAGAACCTACAGGGCAAAGGGCAAAACAAATTTGCTTTATCTTGGTAGAGAAAGTGAATTTTGTTTGAAATCATCCTTTTAAGGTAAAAATGGGCAGAAATTCAAGCTTGAAGGTTTTTTTTTTTTTTCAATGAACGAATTTGCTTTGTTCAGACAACTTTCACAGGTTGGTGATGAGAGCGAGAGAGAAAGCCTCAAATACAAACGCTAAGCACTTGCACTGACCTGCTTCTGTTGCTACCTAATCAGTGGACTGATAATGTCCAGAACAAGAAGGGATTTCCCTGAAAGAGAAGAGCCGTCCCTTGCTGTTAAGTGACTACTCCTGTTGGCAACAATTTTCCCAAAGGCAAAAGACACCAGCTAGATGGAAAGCAAAGTTTCTTTCCGTTGTCTGTTCCTCTGTAATGCCAAAAACAATCAGCTGAAAGAACGTGGAGGAAAAAATCTAAGGGACGACTGGTGTTTTGTCTGTACTAGGTGGAGTGATATTTTTAATGAATTGACTGAAACAAATGGTTGTTTTTGCATTGGGTGGAAACAAGTTAAGATTTTCAGACTGACCAACTAACAGACTCTGGTAGCCTGATGATGATGATGGCAGTGGTGGTGGTTGAAGATACTATTACTAGTGTTTTAAGATTTTATTTATTTATTTGACAGAGAGAGACACAGCGAGAGAGGGAACACAAGCAGGGGGAGTGGGAGAGGGAGAAGCAGGCTTCCTGCGGAGCAGGGAGCCCCATGTGGGGCTCGATTCCAGGACCCTGGGATCATGACCTGAGCCAAAGGCAGACGTTTAATGACTGAGCCACCCAGGTGCCCCTGAAGATATTATTTTTTAAGTGTTTACAATGTGCCATACATTATTCTGCGCATCATTTAATCCCCAATAGTCTAATGAAGTAGGCACTATTATTGTCTTCATTATACAATGAAAAAATGTCCGAGATCGTACAGCTAATACACAGCAGAGCTGGAACATGAACAGGGTTGGTGAGCTTTAAAGATGTGTAAAACATGCCAGAAAAGAGCTCAACCTTGTGAAAATTTAACTTGCAAATGTCTACAAAATTACGTGACTTGATATTAAAAGCCTAATAATAATTGGCCAAAAATGCGTTAGATTGAAATAACTTTTTTTCCTGAATAATCATCTTTTGAAAACTTTTACACCACAGTCACCTCATTTTGAAGGGACTGCAGGAGACACTTTTTTTTTTTTTAAAGATTTTATTTATTTATTTGACAGAGAGAATGAGAGAGAGAGAGAGCACATGAGAGGGGGGAGGGTCAGAGGGAGAAGCAGACTCCCTGCCGAGCAGGGAGCCCGATGCGGGACTCGATCCAGGGACTCCAGGATCATGACCTGAGCCGAAGGCAGTCGCTTAACCAACTGAGCCACCCAGGCGCCCCTGCAGGAGACACTTTTTATGTCTGAAAGCTCTTGAAAGTTGAAAGTGATACCCATCCATTCATGTAAGCTTTCATAGCATGTGTAACAGAATTTTGGATGATAATGGTGATGTGGCTGGGCATGGGGAAGAAAAGAAAAAAAATGTTTGGAATGAGAGTAAGAAATAATGTGTCTTTGAAGACTGTCTTGGAACATCTTTGTTCTTTCTTTCCTATTTTTCTTCTCTCATGATCACTGCTGAGTGGCGTTTATGCCTCGCTAATGCACTTAGAGCAGTCTTTGGTTTTTCAAGTCAAGTCTCTGAAATACGTCCACATTCGATCTTTAATTTGTGTCATTCTATAGAACATAGTCAATTGTATTTGCATTAAAAAAAAAAAGATAAAAAAAAATTTGAGGAAGCCAGCCTATTGCTTAGGTGTTTTACATATGGATAGGCAGAGGTATTTTATATATGCATACATATGTTTACATAATATAGTAGCAGAGACTCTTGGGTTACCTGACAAAGATACATGAAGAAAAAGGAGATAAATATGAGAAGCCTTTAGAATGCCAAATGCAAAGATACTATGTTGCTGTAGTTCACACACATGACATGTAAAAATGCACTATGGTTTTAAAGATATATTATCTCTTTTTTGGAAGGGATTCACCTTTTAGACAATTGGGTCCCCCTTTTCTCTCGTATCTCACATACATTATCCAAACCCCGTTGGCTCTATCTTTGAGACATACTTATACTCCTTCCACTTCTCACCATCTCCACTGCTACCCTGGTTCAAGCCACTGTCATCTCTTGCCTGGGTCACTCCAAAAGCCTCCTAATGGTTTTCTCTGCTTCCATCTTGCCCTCTGTGGCGTATTTGGTTCTATGAAAATGTATGTCAGATGGTGGCTCTCACATGCTTAAAATGTTCCAGTAGCTTCTCATCTCACTCTGAGTAAAAGTCCTTAAGATGGTCTACACACCACTGCACGATCTGTCTCCTCTACCCCCTCAACACTCAGATCTTATCTATTCTCTTGTTCACTCTTGCCGACTACCCTGACTTCCCTCCTGTTCCTTCAACTTGCCAGGTACAGTCCTGCCTGGAGGTCTTTGCCCTTATTCCCCCTGCCAGTAATGCTCTTCCCTCTGCGGGGAATTGTCTTTAAAAAGGGAATGAGTGAGCTAGTCTTCATGGTAGTTCAGGATTGTGAATAGGACAGGAGAGGATCTACACTTTAAAAAATTGGCTTGAAACCAGATTTTCATAACACAAATTTTGTTCGCATATCACTTATGAAATTTAACACGATTTAAGAAAAGTGATTCTAAGTTTCCAACAGTTTTTTAATGAATTGGTGATAACCAAAGTGATACTTCTATCAGGAGAGAGAGGCATTAACAGTTTGATTTAAATCTATGTAAGCTCCATGAAAGCAGAGAATTGCCTGTTTTATTCATTGCCACTCCCTAGCACTTCAAACACATAGTAGGTACTCAACAAATGTTTCTTGAACAATTGAACACATTTTGTATATGTCCCCATTACAATTAGTCTTATGGAAGCACATCCCACACTCATGGATTGGAAGAACAAATATCGTTAAAATGTCTTTACTACCCAAGCAAGCTACACATTTAATGCAATCCCTACCAAAATGCCAACAGCATTTTTCACAGAACTAGAACAAACAATCCTAAAATTTGTATGGAACCACAAAAGACCCTGAATAATGGGGCACCTGGCTGACTCAGTTGGTAGAGCATGTGACTCTTGATCTCAAGGTCATGAGTTCAAGCCTCACATTGGGCCTAGAGCTTACTTAAAAAAAAAAAAAAGACCCTGAGTAGCCAAAGCAATCTTAAAAAAGAAAAGCAAAGTATCACAATTCCAGACTTCAAATTATATGACAAAGTTGTAGTAATCAAAACAGTATGGTACTGGCACAAAAACAGACACATAGATCAATAGAACAGAATAGAAAACCCAGAAATGAACCCACATTATATGGTCAACTAATCTTCAGTAAAGAATATCCAGTGTGAAAAAGACCAGTCTCTTCGCCAGATGGTGTTGGGAAAACTGGACTGTAACGTGCAAAAGAATGAAACTGGACCACTTTCTTATACCATACACAAAAACAAATTCAAAATGGATTAAAGACTTACATGTGAGACCTGAAACCATAAAAATCCTAGAAGAGGGGGCACCTGGGTGGCTCAGTCGTTAAGCATCTGCCTTTGGCTCAGGTCATGATCTCAGGGTCCTGGGATCGAGCCCCACATCTGGCTCTCTGCTCAGCGGAGAGTCTGCTTCTCCCTCTCCCTCTGTCCCTCCCCACCTTGTGCTCTCTTGCTGGCTCTCGCTCTCTATCTCAATAAATAAATAAAATCTTTTTAAAAATAAAACAAGTTAGCATAGATGGACTGTTATTATGTTTTTGTTACTTAGACTAAGCTACAACTAAGTGTAGCTAGCATTCTAACCAGGGGTTGCCCGATGCTGATGGTGGTCCTGTGATTACCTGCGCCGTGACCCCACTTGTAGTTACTCTACTTCTTAGCAGACTAAATGTCAACAATGGTCATTTTACTGGTAAAATTAGTGAATTGTAAAATAACATGAAGAAAGTTAGAAATGGGGGGCGCCTGGGTGGCTCAGTTGTTAAGCGTCTGCCTTCGGCTCAGGTCATGATCCCAGGGTCCTGGGATCAAGTCCCACATCGGGCTCCCTGCTCCGTGGGAAGCCTGCTTCTCCCTCTCCCATTCCCCCTGCTTGTGTTTCTGCTCTCACTATGTCTCTCTCTGTCAAATAAATAAATAAAATCTTAAAAAAAAAAAAAAAGAAAGTTAGAAATGGGTAATTTCGATGTATTGATTCGTGAGATGTTTCAGAGACACTCCCCACGCTTGCACGTATTGGATATAAAAATCAACAGATTCCTATAGTGTGTATTTCTTCGGTGCGTGACCTTAGGCTCAGAGGATTCTTGTGTTATGTCCTGGCGTGTCTGCCTAGAGTGGTTAAAGCACCTGGACAAAAGAAAGAAGAGAGAGAGAAGAAGGAAGGAAGGAAGGAAGGAAGGAAGGAAGGAAGGAAGGAAGGAAGGAAGGAAGGAAGGAAGGAAGGAAAGAAAAGAAAAGCAGGCAAGCAGGAATTTCTTTGGAGCTCAGAACAAGCGGTATGAATGGCTTTTGTGCTTGCCCTGCTTAGTCAATGGTTAGATGGTGAATGTGTGTGTGTTGGCAGAATGTCGGCCGCGGGGTCCTTTCTTCATAGCCAGGTGCCAAGTTTGTGGGGGAGTGCTAACCTTTATTCCAGGCAAACTTCTTCGGTGGCTACTGTCATCTTTCCAAAAGAACGTTAAGTGTTGTGCATACTAAAGTGCCTGAGATCAGTTGGCAACACCTCACCATTGTGTGGTACAAAATAAAAGCAATACTAACTTATACAATAAGTGTCAGTCAGTCCAATTATTTTATTTTTTTATTTTTTAAAAAAGATTTTATTTATTCACTTGAGACACAGAGATGCAGAGAGGGAGAGAGAGCATGAGCAGGGAGAGAGGCAGAGGCAGGGGGAGAAGCAGTCTCCCCTCTGAGCCAGGAGCCCGATGTGGGGCTCGATCCCAGGACCCTGGGATCATGACCTGAGCCGAAGGCAGACGCTTAACCATCTGAGCCACCCAGGCACCCCTTCAGTCCAATTATTTTAAAATTTATACCACCATAGCTATCAGAGGAGTTTTGAAAGTATTAAACATAGGCTTATTTAATTTTTATTCGTGATTGGCATCCCTGATTTGTTGGCCTTAATCAAGGCCAGTTGGCCTCTTACAGAGCCTGGGCAAACCCCCAACGATGAGGTTGTCACTTTAGGCTTCTGGAGAAGAAAAGGTTACTTGGGCATTTTTGTGGCCTGTGACTTGTGGTATCTTTCTCCATGCAAGATGCATCTGACATAGGAAAGCAGATCAGGAACAGGGCAAGAAGGTAACTGAAAGTCAAAGGAAGGTTAGAGCAAAGAACCGTGAAGGGATCTATGAAAAACTGAGAAGAATGAGGGGTGAATTGCTGAAAGATATTATTGTTGTCTGGTGCCCTAAGGGCAGCTGACAATAGGCATGATATTTTTCATGTTCCCTTTATACAATGGAAAACCCATGACCTTGCTTTATTTATGAGGCAACTGAATATTCTTACTCTAAAATGAGTTTTCAGACCTCTGTTTGGTATTTGATTAAAGAAAAGCAATCTCTTTGTCAGTTTTCAAGTACCCATTTTCTTTAACCCTTCAGAATTTTTTCTTTGTGAATGTATTAAACCATCATCTTTCCATAATACCTATGAATTTTCAGAAGTGGAGAAATACATCACTGAATTTAATGTATAAAACATGTCTTATTTTAGTCTTTCTCTTTAATTATCATTTTCTGAACCTACACAGCTGTCTATCAAAATGTGCAAATTAAAAATCCTGACCTTGACACGATCAAAATAAGATATTTGGTACATAACTGAATTATGTGTTTATCTTCCATATACCTAATTTATTACCTCACAAAGAATTTATTTGATTTTTGGATATTAAAAAAACCTTCTTTATAAATGAAGTACTGAATCATGCTACAACATGGATGAGCCTTGATTCCATTTATATGAAATGTCCAGAATAGGAAAATCAGTAGAGACAGAAAGTAAGGTAGCAGTTGCCTAAGGCAGGGAAGTGATGAGAGTGGGGGATGGGGGAAGGATGGGGGTTGACAGCAAATGGGTATGGGGTTTCTTTTATAAGGGAGGAAAATGTCCTAAAATTAGATAGTAGGGATGTTGGTGAGCAACCCTCTTTTATTTCCCTTTAAGTCTCAGTAAATTTGCATGTAGAAGTATATCATTTCAAGTACTGACATAGCAAAATCACATAGTTGCATTCGGAGTTACTTGGTGGTGAGACATACTTCTGTTTATACCGCATCTTTCACAAAGTTGGAATATGGCCAGTGATTTCAAATCCATACACAGGGTGCAATGTTTTCTATATAATTAACTAGTGAGAGTTTCAATGACTGATGCTGTGTATCTAGTTTTAGCTCAACCACGGAAACCCTCTTTTAAAACCAGGAACTACAACATAAAGAAAGAAATTATGTTTAAATAACAATGCTCCATCTGTAGAAAATCAAAGTTGATTACACTAACCCTTCATTTTCTTTGTCCTCATTGCTGAGGACCCCAGCAAGTCAAGAGGGATAAATCCCTGTTAGATTTTTTTCTCCTGCTACCAGATTTTTTTCTCCTGTAATGAATGAATAAATGCACGCACACACACAAAGAGATACATTAAAGGAAGTTACTTATGTGAAAGAAAATAACATAGTGTCTAGTATATGGTGGGTATGTGATAAATAAATGATATAGTAGTTTCTGAATAAGTAGAAGGGGGTGTTCTCTGCTAAATAGAAAGCAGTCTTCAGTTTGAAGCTCTTCACTAATACATAATTGCTACTGCTATACGAGGGATTCAGAATATAATTAGTGATTTTCAGTACTTAGACCTTTGCTTACCGGGCAGGAGTGAAAGGACAGAATAGAGAAAGCAGATGATGCAATTTTTTTTTTTAATTTAAATTTAAATTTAAATTTTTTATTTATTTGAGACAGAGAGAATGAGAGAGACAGAGAGCACATGAGAGGGAGGAGGGTCAGAGGGAGAAGCAGACTCCCCGCCGAGCAGGGAGCCCGATGCGGGACTCGATCCCGGGACTCCAGGATCATGACCTGAGCCGAAGGCAGTCGCTTCACCAACTGAGCCACCCAGGCGTCCTGCAATTTTTGTTAGTACCTCCACCTTGTTAGCATGGAGGAAAGAATATCCAATCTGTACAGTAGGTGTTGGTGTTTCTTTCACTCTCCGGCCTCCTTTGAGAACTGTGAGGAAATTTAAAAATTTTTACTTTTCTGTTTTGAGACCTACAGATCAAGCAGTTATAGAAGTAGTGTCCTGAGAGACAGGGACATTTTCCAATTTAGCAGCCCTTCAAGCTTATTTGAGAGAGGCGTGGAGTGCACGGACACCAAGCCAAAACGCTTTTAACAGCAACAGTAATGGGACACAGAGAGATTAGAGAATTCAGAGAAATCACGAAGCACAGCAAGCTACTTCTGCAATATCATTAAATATCACCATGGTGTTGGTCTTTGTCTCATTCCTGGTTCCTAAGAGCTCCTAAAACCCTTGAAATTTCCTAAGGGAAAAGAGCGTGAGAATACAAGTGATAAAGGTGTCTTTGGTTATTCCTAACAAGTTCCTTTTAACCACACCTGACTTTATGTTAATGACCTGACTTTTGGAAAGCCCCTGTGGCTGGGGGCCCGTTGGCCAGGGGAACCACCCCTGCCGAGAGAGGTTAGAGATTGAGTTCAATCACTAATGGCCAATGCTTTAATCAATGGTGCCCATGTGATGAAGTTTCCATGAAACCCCCAAAGGTCGGGATTCAGAGAGCTTCGGGTTTGGTGGACACTTGGAGGTACTGCAAGAATGGGGAGCCCAGAGAGGGCATGACAGGTCTCCACCACCCTGCCCCCTGGCCCTTGCCCCCTTCTCCATACCTTGCCCTGTGTATCTATCTCCTCCATCTAGCTGTTCCTAAGTTATATTCTTTTAGCATAAACTGATGATCTGGTAAAACAAAAACAGAACAAACAAAAATATCCCCATAGTGGGAAGCATCTAACAACATGTGTCTCCAGCCAGGAGTGGGGTATCTCCAGATCACCTTTAGGTGACTTCCAAGCACAGATACTGGGGCTACAGACTTCTTAAAATCTGGAAGTGCCAACATTTATTTTAAGGTTGCATAGAAAAAAATGAGCTCACCTCTGAACAGAGCGTTTTGTTAATTTACCAATTTCGTTCTTTCATTTAACTCAATAAATTATAAGCATCAATCATGTGCCAGGTCCTGTCTTAGGTACTGGAGATACTCTCTTAAACCAAGACATTAAAATTAATAGCGATGCTAAGAAGGAGACATTATAATGAGAAAATAAAATATATTAGATTTTAGTTGTTTCTAATCTCTCCCATCACCTCTTGGGAGGAAGCAGCTTAGGTTATTACTGGTCTAAGTTCATGCGGATAATGGTCAAAGTGGAAAAACAAATAAATGAAGAACCTGGAGAGCATGGGGAGATCAGTGAGATTGCCTCAGAAAAAAGAAGGCTTTACTAGAAGACAATAAAGAATAGATATGGAAAGGAAGTAACTAGGGAGATCGAAGAGCTTGTGTAAATGGAGTTTGTCTGAAACTAATTTTGAAGATCCTAAAGATGGATGGATAAGGGCTTTGTGGCAACTTCTGTGAGTATGGAATTATAGATGAGGAAAGAAGACAAAGAAATTTTGTCTGAAAAAGTGACTCATTCTTTTGCAATTTTCTTTTTTGGTCAAATTTACTTTTTCTAGTTTATTTTGAAGTTCATTGTGCATGGTTTCAGAAAAAGTAAGAGTGTGTACAGTAAGAAGGACTCCTTTTTAATCTATCACACAGTTCTGCTTCCCTAAGGCACCAACTGTCCATTGTTTCTGGTATGTCCTTCCAGGAATATTTTCTGTATATGAAAGCAACTATGAGTATATTATATATATATATGTGTGTGTGTATATATATATATGTGTATATATATATATACATATGTATATATTTAATTTTTTAGAAAAGATTTTATTTATTTATTTGACAGAGAGAGATAAAGCAGGAACACAAGCAGGGCGAGTGGGAGAGGGAGAAGCAGTTTTCCCACCTGAGCAGGGAGCCCGATGTGGGGCTTGATCCCAGGACCCTGGGATCATGACCTGAGCTGAAGGCAGATGCTTAACCGACTGAGCCACCCAGGCGCCCCTATAATATTTTCCCTGTCTTTGTACAAATGGTACCCTACTATATACAGATGAAAAATATGGACACCCGGGGCGCCTGGGTGGCTCAGTTGGTTAAGCGACTGCCTTTGGCTCAGGTCATGATCCTGGAGTCCCGGGATCGAGTCCCGCATCGGGCTCTCTGCTCAGCAGGGAGCCTGCTTCTCCCTCTGACCCTCCCCCCTCTCATGTGCTCTCTGTCTCTCATTCTCTCTGTCTCAAATAAATGAATAAAATCTTAAAAAAAAATATGGACACTCTTCTGATATCAAAATTATGATTTTGGGAGAAAATGCACTGTTCGGTACTGAATATAATCAGATAAAGAACCAAAGACTGTGTATTTGCCATAGGTAAGTTCCTTTGGGAAAAAGGCTCTGAGACTCTGAGATTTGTGTGTGGGTTGTTCTAGTGACTCGGTTTCTTAGGGCCTCTCCCTTGATGAATATTCTCTGGTGGATATGAATAAACAATACAAAGATCTCCACACTTCTTGCCTATTCCCATATGTCCATCCACAAGCTTCTTCCCCAGACCTCCCTATCCTCAGTGTTCCAAGCCTTCTTATTTTAAGCTCTTGACCAAACAGTCCAACCACATGTCCATGTCCATGAGACTACACAGTCTTTCCTGGGCCACTGTCCCTTCACACAAGGTGAATGAAGGGCTCCAAGTGAAACTCTGCCCATGGGGAAGACTTCCCTTCACCAGCTGATCTTCAGAGCCATCCCCGAGGAGATATGTAGTATGGCCACAGTCCCTTTCTGACTTGTACCCGCATACTGAGCTGAACCACCCGTGAACCAAGCCCTGTCTTTTTCCTTCTCTGTGAGCTGTTCGCCAAGGTCCCCCTATGTAGCCCTAGGTGTGAGCTGTGGGACAGACGGATGGTGCGATAGTGGTGAATGACATGGAGTCTGGGGCAACTGCTTGTGTCGCTGACTTTTGCCCTTTGCCCTTGCTTGTGCTCAATCCCAAATGTTTCAATTCCCTCTGGGCTGTATTTTGACAGAGAGTGAAATGGTTAGCATAGTCCTCTAATAGACTGGCCTAAGTCAATGTGAACTTTCTGATAGAGAGGACAAAGAATGAACTTGACAGCTGACTGGTCACGTACTATGCACCAGAAGTAGTGTTAAGTTTGCCCCAACAAAGATACCACATCTGGCACGGCAGGTGCAGTTTGGGCCAGTATTTCGTTGAGTCTGAGGCAGTTCATGCCATCTTCCATGATTCTGTTTTGGAAGGAGCCAGACTGGAGAATTAAATAGATGTATGATGTGGGCCGCTAATCCCTACATCCTTTAGGTCTTTAGGGGAGAATTAATTTCTGCCATTCCTCCCTGAAATATATTGTTTTTGATTTACTATCTTTGCTTGGGGGGGGGTAGTTTCAGAGATATAGAACTTGCATTTCCCCCCCCCAAAATTTTTTTTAAGTAGGGTCCATGCCCAGTGTGGAGCCCAACACAGGGCTCAAACTCACAACCCTGAGATCAAGACCTGAGCTGAGATCAAGAGTCAGATACCCAACCCACTGAGCCACCCAGGCGTCCCTTTAATAAATGTTATCCTACAGACCAAGGAATCAAGTAGGGGATCCTGCTAACTATTAAGTATACTTAGTCCAATAATACATATGCATATACAGATATATAGATTTTGGCAGGATGTAAAATATAAAATATAAAAAATCAATTGTATACAAAATATAACAAATATCAGTTATATTTTTATAGACTAGGAATGAACAATAAGTAACTTAAATTACAAAATTACAAAAATAACATGATTGGTAATAATATAAAAATTATGAAATACTTAATAAATTTGAAAAAAGATGTGCAAGACTTGTACCTTTAAAACTACAATTCATGAGAGATATTAAAGAAGAATTTAATAAATGGTTGGAAGACTCAATATTATTATTGTTATAATGCCACTTCTTCCAAAACTGGCATATCAACTGAATGCAATCCCATCAAAATCCCAGTAGGCTTTATTGCAGAAATTGAGAAACTGATTCTCAAATTCATTTGGAAATGCAGAGAAACTAGAATAGCAAAATTGCTTTATAAAGAATGTGAAAGTTGAGAAACTAACACGTCCTGATTAATTAACACTCCCTATTAATCAAGATAGTGTGGTATTGGCACCAAGATAGATACATATAACAATGGAACAGAACAGAACTCAGAAATAGACCCACACATAAGAGGACAACTGATTTTTCAACAAAGATGTGAGGATAAATCAGTGGAAAAGAATAGTTTTAGCAAAAAATGGTGATAGAACAACTGAATGTTCTACTGTAACAGCATGACATTAGATCCATATCTTACAGCATGTACAAAAATGGACTCAAGATGGATCGTAGACCAAAATATGATACATAAAATTATACAACTTATGAAAGAAAACATTGAAGAAAATCTTTGTGACTTTGAATTAGGCCTAGAGTTCTTTGAAATGGTACCAAAGGAACAATTTACAAGAAAAAACCCGATACATTGAACTTTATCAAAATTAAAAGCTTCAGTGTCTTTGAAAGACACTGCTAAGAGAATGAAAAGACTAGCCACAGAATGGGAGAAAATGTTTGCAAGTCATATAGCTGAGAAAGGACTTGTATAAAGAACACTTAAAATTCAAGCAAGGCAATACGAAAATTGGTAAATAAACAGGCAAAGATTTGCAACTTCACTTAAGAAGAAATGTAGATAGTAAATAAGCATACGAAAAGATACACAACATCACTAGGCATTAGGGAAAAGCAAATTAAAGCCACATGAATTACACTTACATACCTATTCAAATGGCAAAAATTAGAAAACTGACCATGCCAAGGATTGACAAGGATGTGAAGGAGTGTAAAATGGAACAAACACTTTGGAGAACAGTTTGGCAGTTTCTTAAAAAGTTAAACATATACTCACCATGATCTGGTCATTCCATTCCATTGCTAAAGAAAAACGAAAGCAGATGTATATAACAATACCTGAACACAGCTTTTCATAGCAGCTTTAATAGCCAGATGTTGGAAACAACTCAAATGTCCATCAGGCGATCAATACACTTAAAATTATACTCTGTCCATACAATGGAATACTATTTAGCAATAAAAAGGAATTAACTATTGATACACACCATTTGGATTACTTAAAAAAAAAAAATTATGCTGAGTAAAAGAAGCCAGACAAAAAGGAGTATATACTGTATGACTCAATTATATAAAATTCTAGAAAATGCAAACTTAACTATATTGATGGAAATTAGGTCATTGTTTGCCTGGGGGTAGGGGTAAAGTTGAGGATGGGTATGAGAGAGGGAAGGAAACTTTGCAGATGATGTATATGTTTATAATTTTGATTGTAGTGAGGATTTCATGGTTGTATACATAATCAAACGTAACAGGTTGTATATTTGAAATGGGTACAGTGTATTGTATGTCACTTATATCTCAATAAAAGAATTAGAACAAGTATCTCTTTTGACCAAGTAACTTTATGTGTTAAGATATGTGTAAAATATAATACAGCACTAGTTGAAATTGTAAAGAACTGAGAACAATGCAATGTCCATTACCAGGAGATTAGTTAAATTTTGATGCCCTCTTGTAATGGACTACTAAATAGCTATTAAAATAATTTTATTAATCTCTATGCACAGAAAGATGCCTAAGATATTTGAAGTATAAGAAGTAATTTGCTTAAGGCACCTGGGTGGCACAGTTGGTTAAGCATCTGACTCTTGGTTTTAGCTCAGGTCATGATCTCAGGGTCGTGAGATTGAACCCCACGTGGGGATCCATGCTCAGCGCAGACTCTGCTTGAGATTCTCTCTCTCTCTCCCTCTGCCCCTCCTGCTGGTGCTCTCTCTCTCTCAAAATAAATAAATAAATTAAAAAAAAAAGTAATTTGCTTGCTGGTGAGAAGGTATAACCAGTGTGGGCAACAGTCCTCAAAAAATTAAACACAGAATTACACTATGACCCAAATATTCTACTTCTCAGTGTATATATCCAAGAGAATTGAAAACATATGTCCACTTAAAAACTTGTACACAAATGTTCATAGCAGCATTGTACATAATAGCCAAAAAGTGGCAATATCTCAACTGTTCATCAACTGATAAATGGATAAACAAAAAATGGTGTATTCACACAATGGAATATAATTCAGGCATACAAAAGAATGAAGCCTGGTACATGCTGCAGCATGGATGAACCTGGAAAACATTATGCTAAGAAAAAGAAGCCAGACCTACAAGGCCACATACCATATTTGTGTGAAATGTCTACAATAGGCAAATCCATAGACACAGAAAGTAGATGAGTGGCTGACAGGGCCGGTGGGGATTAACTGCCGAGCCAATTGGGATTAATTGCCAGTAGGGACAAGGTTTCTTTTTGAGGGCATGAGAATATTCCGGAATTAGATCATGGCGATGATTGCGCAACCTAGTGAATATCCTAAAATGGCGGAAGTGTACATTTTAAAATAGTGAAGTCTATGTTGTGTGACGTATACCTCAGTTTAAAAGAACTTATAAGAAGTAAAAGATGAGGGGCGCCTGGGTGGCTCAGTCGGTTAAGCTTCTGCCTTCGGCCCAGGTCATGATCCTGGGGTCCTGGGATCGAGCCCCACATTGGGCTCCCGGCTCGGCTGGAAGCCTACTTCTCCCTCTCTTCCCCACTCGTGCTCTCTTTTGCTTTCTCTCTCTCTCTCAAATAAATAAATAAAATTAAAAAAAAAAAAAGAAGTAAAGGGTGAAATGTTAAAAAACATAATTTGGATATTGAATGAAAGTGAGTATAGTAAAATACCATTTTTGTTTAAAACATTATATGCATATCACTGAACTGTTAATAGTTATCTCCAAGGAGTGAGAATATGGAGGACATTTATTTTCTAAATAATACATATAAAAATTATTTAATATATAGGGGCACCTGGGTGGCTCAGTTGGTTAAAACATATGGTTTCATTCATATAAGTGGAACATAAGGAATAGTGCAGAGGACCACAGGGGAAGGGAGGGAAAACTGAATGGGAAGAAATCAGAGAGGGAGACGAACCATGAGAGACTCTGGACTCTGGGAAACAAACTGAGGGTTACAGAAGGGAGGGGGTGGGGGGGTGAGGTAACCGGGTGATGGGTATTAAGGAGGGCATGTGTTGTGATGAGGACTGGGTATTATACACAACTAATGAATCGTTGAACACTATATCAAAAACTAATGATGTACTATATGCTGGCTAATTGAACATAATAAAAAAATAATTAATAAAAAAAGAAAATATTTATTCATTGGTCAAAAACAAACAAACGAACGAACATCCAACTCTTGGTTTCTGTTCAGGTCACAATCTCACGGTCCTGGGATGGAGCCATGCGTGGGGCTCTGTGCTCAGCATGGAATCTACTTTTCCTTCTTTCTCTGCTCCTCCCCCAGCTAGTGCTCTTTCTCGCTCTCTCAAATAAATAAATAAAATCTTAAAAAAAATAAAAAAGAGTATTCATTAGTATTTTATTATTACTCTTAAGTTTATTACTTTGTCAGTTCAGACTCCAATTAGGTTTATCTTTCTCCCACAGTTTTCAGTATAAGGATCAAAATCATCCCTTTCTCGAACTGAGCCAAATAAGCATCAGCATTTCAACAATGGCTGAGATGGGCTCTTTGTGAACACAAATGACTCTATGTAATGGCATGGCATGGCAGCCATGAGCACGTGCCTCCCAGATCCCCTACTGCAGGGAAGGTAATTAACCAAAGGCATCAGCTGCTGTGCTCTGACCTTTATCATTGTGTCCACGCTAAGGCCCCATTCCCCTGAACCGTTCCCAGTGACTGCACGTGGCAGGGATACAAAGGCAGGTCCATTTCTCAAAGACACAGGACTCCTCAGAAGGATACCTTTGGCTTGAGGATTCCTGTTGGCCTTGCCAAGACTTTCTTAGAACAGTGCTGCAGTCCAAGATGTTCCCTCTCTCTTGCACAGGGGTGGGATCAGCATTGGTCTGATGGATCTCCCAGCTTCTTCCAGCTCCCCATTTTCCCTCACCAGCATTTGCCTCAATAAATCTCTTAAATTTATCTAATTCCATCTTAGCTTCTGCTTTTGAGGTGACCTGGACTAACACAATTAGTCCCAAGAATGATCCAAGAAAAGATTGCAATTTGGGACCACCCCACTAATCACCCAGTGGGCAAAGAGGGTGTTAACCTGATTGATAGATGGGTCAAGGACCGTCCCTAGCATAAAGTGGTGACTCGAGTGATAAATATTTCATTGATAGTGACCTAGGGAAATGTCCCTGCTGAGGGGGGAATGCTGTTGCAGATGTGATGATTCAGGCATTTTTAAGCTATGGTAAGAACAATGTCCTCAAAGAGAGCAGAGTTGGCTGATTACTGGTAAGTTGTATTGTTGCCAGCAGGAGGATAATGAAAGGCTCTAGAGACATTAATAAGCAGTTAATGTCTAAGTGTGAGAGCCAGAGGGTCTCTTTGGTAACTTACAAAAGGCCCTTACCTCCTTATAGTGTGGGAGACAGACACAGTTGAACAGACTGCAAATCAGATAGAATTGCAGAGATCCCCAGATGTTTGAATGTTCAGCCAAGACAGATCTCTTCTACCAAGGTCAAGGTGCTGGTTGGGGGACCCTGGGACCCTGAGAGCTGGGATAAGGACATGAGATGGATGCTCCTGAGTATATTTATTTTCTCTGCAGGATTCCTCTCCCCACCCCAACACCACCACTTCCTTTAGGTTTGCAGAAGTGTCCCACCCTTCCCTGGTAAGAGCCAGTACTCTCACCCTAGAAGATGCTGCAGAGACCTCTCCCTCACAAGGAACACAGGCTCCCCATTGGCAGCTGGCCTCACTTCCTCCCTGTCTGATAACTAAAGATCAGTCCCAGCATAGCCTGGGTGGACACATGATAGGAATGATGAAGAAGAAAAGAGACTGCACACCAGAAAAGCTGCCAGAATTCTCTAGCACGTACCAGCAGGAGACAGAGGCATATACTTTGGACTATATTTTGAGAGTGCTTGTTAAGGGGCCTGGAATTTAACTTTCTCAGGATCTAAGATTTTCAAGAACCTCAGGGAATGGGGCAAACTCACTGCTAAGGTAGTTCTTAGAAGTCTGGAAAGAGCAATGACAACACTCAGTGAAGTGGAAATTTCTGAGTTGCCCTCAGTAGGAAAGGATTCTGCAATGGGCTTAGGCTGCAGTGCAGACCACATGGCTCACTGGTCCCTATGATCAGCGGAAGGAATAACGAGGCTGAGGAGAGTGGGAGCTCCATTATGGACCCTGTGAATATTCAGGCCCCTGCCGCTTTGGTGAATTTTTAGGGGGTCCAATGGTCAGGAGCATGCCAGGATATCTTTTTCAAAGTAAAAGACATATGGGTGCATCTTTCATCCCTACAATATCACCCTGGCTAGGTTTTTTGGGCTCAGGAGACAACACATTCCACAGATAAGCATATTGCTCTGGCCTGCATACTGGGTGACTTAGAAAACTGCCAGCTTTGGGTAGAGCTCAGAGCAAGAAATGCTCTGCAGCAGGTACAGCAGCCCTGCTGTTTGGGTCATACAATTGGGCAGACGCTACCACTTTGGAAGTCTCAGTATTTAGAAGGATGCAGTGGGAAAAGATAGAGCTTTTGGCAAACCCCAGTGGGAGAATCACAGTGCAGGCACCTGCAATTCTGGAATAAGACCAAGCCAAGTGGCAGGAAATTTGAAACTTTTTGAGAAACAGATATTGAAGGGCTAGGGTATTGGTGGAGATGAAGGTTGTGAACCGTGAACTGCCCATCCTTATTTGGGTTCTGTTGAACCCTCCAAATCATGAAGTTGGATGGGCCCAAGGGTAGTTCACCAAGAGATGGAAATGATACATGCAAGATCAAGCCTGGGTAGGACCAGAGATCACGAGTATATTGTCTGAACAGGTAGCCCAAGGTCCTTATCCTTAGCATCCTCAACCGATGCTCCAGCATCCCTCTCCCATCTCACACTTGAGGGTTTTCATAAAGCCAGCTGAAGGAGAAAGAAAAAGCTTGAGCTTGGCTTATGGATGAGGTGGCTAGGTATATGGGTACAAGCTGAAAACAGGTGGGGTAGCCTTGAAAGACAGTGGAGAGGGAAAATCTTTCCAATGGACAGTGTTGTAAGCAGTGCACCTTATTATCAACTCTATGTGGAAGAAATGGCCTGAGGTGAAAATATTTACAGTTCCTGGATAGTGGACATTGGCCTGGCTCTCTGGTCAGGGGCCTGAAAAGAACTAGAAGATCAGAACACAAAAGTCTGGGGTAGAGGCATTTTAGGTAAGTGAATGCCCACCCGAAGGCGTCCACCATGGAAGAAGCCCTGAACAACCAAGTAGACAAAATGACTCGGCCAATGGACATGGGTCAGATTGCCGCTGGCCACTTCAGAACTAGACAATGGGCACGTGGACAGAGCATGTTCACGTGGTAGCAGAGACAGAGGCATCCAACCAGGGGATCAATTTCCCAGTGAAGGAGGTGAATGGAGTTGCCCTCTGATATGACTATGACTATCACACCATCCAGAGGCAGTCAGCGTTACGGAAAGCAGAAACAGCTCTCTAAAGGCAGAGCAGAAGGGCCAATGTGAGGCAATACTCTGAAAGCATGGGATGCCAGCCTTCAGACGCAGTACGCACATTAAACCAGGGACCTCTCTCTCTATATAGTGCTGTGCCCTCTATAGGAAGAGTACATCAATCTAAGAATCAAGGGTGTGGAAGCAGGAGTGGCTTCTCTTATCATCACCACTAATGACCCACTGGGGGTTTGTGCTTTCTGTCCCCGAAGCGCTGAGCTTTGCAGCTTGGAGGTTCTAGTCTCCACACAGCCACACAGCTGGTATCCAGTGAACTACAAGTTACAGCTGTTGCCAGGGCACTGGGGACTCGTTATGCCTAGGACTCGGCAGGTTAGGAGAAGAGTCACCAATTGGGCAGGGATAATTAACCCTGACCGTTAGGAGGAGATAGTGTTGCTTTAAACAATGGAGGCAGGGAGGAAGGAATGTGTGTGTGATCTACTCTGGCAGCTTCCTGGTACTTCCTTGCCCCATTGTAACTGCTAATGGACTTGGACGGCAACCACAGCTTGAGAAGAGGATGATTATGAAGAGATCAGATCCCTCAGGAATGAAGGTTGGAGTCATACCACCAGGCAAGCCCTGCCAAGGCAAGTCATGCCAAGGTGAGGGGTAATTTAGAATGGATGGTGGAGGAGGAAGAGGAGAAGTTCCGGTTGTGACCCTGAGATCCAATGCACCATCAAGGGTGGCACTTCATTCCCTGACTTCTCTTTTCTGAGTTTTTCCCTTAGGAAGAAAGACCCGTGAGGAACATGGAGAGGGTGCTCCTCCAACTTAGAAGGACATGTAAATCGGTGCCATGCAGACAGAAGCCTGTGGTGGCCCTGAAAATTCATCTCTCAGATTTCCTACTTCGGGGAGCATAACTGACCCACAGACCAGCTGCGATGCTCTGCAATCCATCACTCAGTTGGTACTGAGGTTGTGCTTTGCCTCAGCTGCTCGCAGCCTGTGACTGAATGTGACAGATACTAAGCCAGCCCATACCTGTAAAATGCTGGCCTCCTCTGAAGGGTCGCTTGGGCTCAAGGACTGCCCATTGTTTGGCTGAAACTTTCTCAGAACTGTGCAGAAGTCTAAGAAGTAACTTCCTTTCTCCCTTCTTCCCTCCCCCTAGTTTCTTCTCTCTTCTCCTTCCTAGGGTATAGACCTGTATCGCCATGTGATGGCTCCTCCATCAGCATCTCCATTTTCCCTCAATGGCATTTCATCTAATAACTCTATTGTTCCATCCAATCCCATCGTGGCATCTGCTTCTTGGAAAGACCCAGGCTTACACAGATGGCTTCTATATGTTCCTGAGACGTCAAAGGCAGAGTGACATATATGCCAACCTTGTACACTAAATCTATTCAACTGGTAATGGCTGCTGGGAGTGCTGAGTTGAAAAAGATTCTAGAGCTGTATCTGGTCCATTGGAAAGAATGCCACGATCTATTGACATGTTCTGCCATGAGGGCAAGGGAAGAGAGTTTTGATCCTTCATTAGTTGCTACTGGTGAATTGGGATGTTCCCACAATCTATCAAGAAGGGTTGCAGCCTGAGGGGTATCTGTTGTATACGAAACTTTTGTTAATGATGAATGATATAATGATAGTGAATGAATAATGCCAAGTATGGCTAATTATTACTAATAATGATGACTGCATTCGTAATAATGATATAATACATAATGACTACATAATCTATGAATAATGTTAATGCTTAATGATGAATGATAATTATAATATGATATTATACCATTAAGGAGCCTAAAATGATACAAATATAATATGTGGTTTAATTATACTGGTAAGCAATAATATTTTCACACTGAAAGATGGAATTGAAAAAAAAAGATACAAAACATAAGGATGTGTTAGTGATCTCCATCTCTGACTTGGAAGTCTTCTTGGGATGACTGCTTTAATGAACTAATGTGATTATTTCTATTTCCTTATGGAGCCCATCATAACATGATGCTGTCCATTAATATTACTCATTTCCTTTTACCTGATTTTATACTTGTCAAGCAATGTCCTGACATTTATTAGATTTTATAAGGAGACTATCCTACTAGAAAGAGAATATGCAACCAGTTGATGCAGGTATTCTAATTTATTTAGCATTTATTTCCTTCCTCTAAAAAATCATTTTTAAAATGATAAAAGTAATACATGCTTACCATTAAATAATTTAAAGAGTTATATAAAGCAAACTTTGAAGTCTACTTCTTAAATACAGTTTCCTTTCAGTCCTACTCAATGGGAATAACACTTTATTTTTTGTTCTAAATTAATTTTCTTCCCTGGGAATCTGATGCTCAAGGTATTTTCTTTATGATCTTGTTTAAAAGGAATCTCTTGTGTATTTACTCAGAATGAACTAACAAAACTGCATTTCTACATACCCCAAACTGAGGGCCAATCCTTTCATTTAGAGTCCTTTATATTTTCATTAGCTGGTTTTTTGTTGTCTTTTATGATGGCGAACATTATGCTCTACAGAAAGAGTAAGCTTTAGCTACCACTCACAGACTATGAGACCAATTTGGGAGAATATGTATAATGCTGTGCCCATGTATTATATGGTTTATTCAATCTTATGAACTACCACTCATTTGTTTTTGCATGAATTGTATTACTTATTTTTTAGTTATTTTCTAGGAGTCTTTTCACTGCCCCAGTGATAAACTGGAGGGTAAGAAAGGTGACTATAGTACTCAGTATGCACCTACCTCAACTGTTTAAAAAAATGCATGAAGAAGACAAATCGGAAATGAGATAGGTTATAGATTGGCTTTTTCTTTTTTTAAATAAGGACAAGATTATTATTGTTGGCCATTTTCAAACTCAAAGCAGTTCCTGATGAGAAAAATCAGTTCCCTAAGATGAAAAAGATTAGGCTTTTAATGTACATGAAATTTATTTCAAAAGATGTTCCTCAATGGAGAATATCTGGATCTTTATTGAAAGTGCTTTCATTTACAGATTTACAGATGACACCTTGAGCTTAAGATCTTCAAGGGAAATTATCATTTTAGGAACAGAAAACACAACTTTCCAAAATAATATCGATAAAACTAAAGACAAACATAATTTTTAAAAAGCTTAAATAATAAACTTAAAGAGGGAGAGACTACATTATCTTCACAAATGAACCAAACTTACAAAGTGTACTCATTTTATTTAAGGCTGTTTTTAAAATAATTCATACAAAAAAAAAACCTGATAAATTTTGTGAGAATAATTTTTTAGGTGGGACAAACATTATGGTGAACAATAATACATAAAACTGGTGGCTGTAGGGATAAAAATTAGAGATTTTTCATGTAGATTAAAAAGTAGATATTTTCCCAAAAGCAATTTATCCTTTCATAAAATTAGAATTAATTTTTCTTTCAATTAACAGGCAAAATATTACCGCAGAAGTAAAGATACTCTAAAACATTCATAGACCTACCTACTTTCTCTCTCTTTTTGATTAAAGAAGACCTGAAATTATTTTGTAGCACATTCATTATTTGCCAGTTTTCACAAAATGGAATGCTGTAAAGGTAATTACAAAAACATATGGTAGAAATATCTTTGGAGAAGCTGTGATTTAGTAAATACTGCTTTTGTTCAAGATAGTCATGGAGATGCAAGCCCAGTGTTCATATTGGCTCTATTCTGTAAACTTTATTTTCTGATATTAGAAGTTAGACATGACTCAATAACTATTTAGGCAAAATTACGGCATCTACACTCTATAAAATAAAGAACCACAGCAGCATGGGAATGTCATTTCAGTCATTGGGCCTACTAGATTAGATGGACAGGTTTGCTCATCTTCTATTTGAGATCAATGATTGTTGCTTGAAGAGCCTTAATAGATTTATTTTGATCTTTTCTTTTTAAATTTAAGGTTACCCACGGGTTAGGCAAAAGACCAAGATTAGAATGCAAGTTCTGCCTTAATACTGACTTTATCTCTAGCGTGGGAGAAACAGACCTCTGCCCTCATGAGGATAGCAGCCTCACTTGTCCTAATGCTGTGATTCTTAGTGCTGATGCTAAAATTAAAAATTCCAATAAGACCATGCCATTCTGGCATATGGAATCAGTTTGTCCTGGAAAGGACCAATTTTATTTTTTTTGTCCATGTTTTCATACACGTGAAGCGGAACTTTTACTTTAAATATCAGCATACAGGAATGGCCTTTTCAATGTCATTTGAGCAATAATAAAGGTTCAGAAGGCATGCTTGTTTCCATGCAAATGTTATCATGGATCAAGTAGATAATAAAACCTTATTAATAAAACACTGAAATAAACAAAGGCACCTTAATGGCACATTTTTGGTTTTTTCCACGTACTAATTTCCACATCTGAGAGGTCTAGTTTTTGTAGATCCAACATAGACTTGCTTATGGAAGCTAGGCCAACTGGATCTAAATTCCCAGAGTTACCACAAAATTTGGGGCACAAATGAAATAACGAAATAAACACATAGTAAAATCAACTTTTGGTTGATCGAAGGGCCCAGTAGAACTAATCTGCTTCCTGAAAAATAATTAAGAATCCAAACTAATCACACATATAAACCAGTTTATTAGATTGTCAGTGATACTTTGAGACAAATTCAAGTTATTTCATTTTACTTCATATAAACAGAGGAGGGGAGGAAAGTTTTAAACTTCAAGCTTTGTTCAGCATGTGTGCAGTTAGCATCCACAAAAGCACCATTGGATATGGAAGAATTAGCACCACAGAATTTTAGGACCTAACTGTTAACATGCATCACTGGAAAACTTGGAACAATAAAAACTGAAGTAGTACGTGGTATGGTCTATTATAAACAATACAAGGCAATTTATGATTTGTTTTCATACAGTACAATACAATCACCAATCAATGAGAACCTTTAAGTACAATACAGGACAAAAACCCTTGGTACCCTGTTAACACTAAAACAGTTACAGATTTAAAAACATGTTTCTTGTGAGAGGCAGTGGGTTGAAACTATCCCTCCTCCTCTTTTGAAATTGAGTTATATAGTTACATGATCTCTTAAGAAAGTATTTTCAAATCTACGTCTCTCTACCTCAGTGCTGACAAATGGTTTTTTTGTAAACTGAAAGGCTCGATGAATCAAACCAAACCAAACCCAAACCAAAACCTGGTAAGAGTCAAGAAGTACTCCAGTGTGGTGGAAGACATTCCACTTAAGATCAGTTTGGAAATGATGCCAATGGTGTTGACACTTGTCTTCCCTTCGGTGGAGGAATGTCAAGTACAGAAGCCTTGCATTCATGATGAACTTCGGTTCATTTCGTTCACACAATGCCTTTATTCTGAAGTGTAACATAAGAGACTTATTCCTTATTCCTCAACTGTTTTTGTAGTGTCATAGGGCTGTTCCTTATGCTGGATTTGACAACAGTGAAAAGGGTTGATATTCTCTCTGGATTTAGGGAAATTTGAGCTAAAGAAAAAATATTAATTTAAATTTAGCATATATGAAATTTCAAAGGGAGTTTCACTATTTTCACAGTACAAACGCGTAATGAATATCATTGAAAACCTTTCTGTTAGAAAGCATGTAACAAACCCTCAATTTTAAGTTGTGTGGAGGCCAATTTTGGCATATTAGAAGATACTGTATAAGAAATGTGCAATAGGAATAGATAGATACAGGTATATTCAGATCTCAATGCACTGATGCCAAGGAAAATATATTTTTACTCACCAAGAGAAGAATATACCTTGAAGCATCTATGCAGACACATGAATCAATCATGTATCTGCCCAACTTCTAATTCTGGAATAGTGATAACAGGGTCATTTAAGAAAAAGTACTCAATTACAGTATGGCAGCAATTTTATGTTGTATATATTTAACAGCAAAACATTTTTGAAAATAGAATCATTATTATACGGTAAGTTTACAATTCACCATTTCTATACTTGTAATAACATGCGTTTATTTGTTTTCCCAGTTTAAAAAAAAAATCCCACTAGGACCAACATCTTTCAGAACAACAATCTAACATGAAACAAAACCTCCTAAGGAAAATATTTAGCATCACAGAGATTTGAGAAAAGTTTGTTACTCAGCATCACAAAATACTCAATAGATCTACATTTAAGATTGTTCATGCCATGACATTAACACACCTTTGGGTTAATATATCGTATTTAAAAAAGATACCAAGATACAAACCAAAGAACTGACATGGAATTTATTTTTAGTTTCTCCTTGGTAAGAGTAGACTGCTAATAAACTTGACTTCTGTCTGTATTATGTGATGATAACTGCATCTATGAAGCAGCATTTACATTTAGTAAAACATTTAAAACTAGTGATAGAAAAATGGCCACCACAGAAAAAGAACTAAAGATAAGTGTAATTATAGACCACTGTCTTTTTATTAAGTGAACTGCCCCCAAACAAAAAAGAAAGCAAAGTTTGTTTGCTGTGAAATATTCTTCTGTTAAAAAACATTCTTGGATAAAAGTTAGCCTACGTTTTATAAAGGTCAGAAAGATGTTAAGAATGAACTTCAGAAAAAAGTTAACTTTTGAGAAAAAAAAAGATCCTATGCCTTTTCTTCTGAATCAATCCCTTGTATAAATCAACTATTAATTTTCTGAAGAGGGCACAGCGGCTAGAGAGAGCTGCGCATCCACATTACTGATTTAAATCTGAGAATTTGCCAGGCAGGGCTGACTTGAACATAGAAGAAACAAAACTCATTTCTTAATGTTTTAGGGTTACATTAAAAAAAAAAAACAAATAAAGAAAATTGAGTTATGACAGGCTGGCTTAATACTTTCACTTGCCCTTATATTTGACCAACATTTCAACACAAGGTAGAACCAATTAAAGATAAGATTTAAAAAATAAAAGCTGTCTAAAAATCATTCAATGAAAAAGCCTTCAAATTTTACATTTTAACCTCAAATGATTGTAGACTAACTTAGACTAACAGTTTTGCTGTCCTCACACACACTTTTGTTACTCTCGAGTTTTATTTCTGAATTGTTCATTGGTTCTATCATGTAACACAATTTTCTATTAAGTTAAAATAGTTTGAATTATTATAAGAAGCTTTAGAAAAACACATAAGTAGGATAAATTTATAAAAGGATAAAGAATACTTTCTAGGATTTTAGACAAATTCTATACAGACAAATAGCTAGATCAAGGTAATAAAGTGCCTTCATTTCTAGGTAATTAATTTTTCACTAAAATATTTTAAGGCTTCATAAGAAACTTAACATTATCAGAAGTGTGATAGTATATAAGGTTATGCTATTAATTAGCATTCTTTCATAGGTCTTATTTCATTTATCTTTTAATTCATATTAGGTACTTTTTAATAATCATCAGTTTAAAATTATAAATCTGAATTGTAAAGTCTGAACTCATTTTGCAAAGGAAAAGAAAGACGTATAATTTCTAAAGGCTGTGATTTTGTACTTAAGACCTTATGACTCACAGGTGGCTTGTGAACAATCTAGTTTGTGTCATAATAGACAACAGCCAATGCTCTCCAAAAATTCAACAGAATATTTATCCCATGGCCAACAGGGCCATCATTTCATTCATTCATATATTCTATTGTCTCTACATTTAAATGATGTGCAGCCTTAAGTAAAAAAGGCCAGAGAAAATCTAAAATAAATTCTTCAAATACAGGCACAATGAGTATTTTTTTTTATTGCAATAGCTTATGCATAATCTGTACTGTATGCCAACATCCAATGTTAAAGCATTTATATTTGTTTTCAGTTTGCTTCTATTACCCATGGGTGTATCACAGTAAAATACTGGAAACCTAACAGAAGTGTATATAATAGCCATAATCATACAGAATTCTATTTCTTCTTGTCATTTCTCTTTGGGATATATGAGGGCATTTTAAGCAATGCTGTGTAGTTAGTTATGCTGGCAGCCCCTGATTTTAAGATAAATTATGACTATATGGGTATTGACTTACTCAATTGATTATAACCAATACAAATTAATTAAAATGTTCGAATATTCTTTTTCAAGAGGTTAGCTATTTTTATCAGAAGATTACTAAAGTCAGGCACCAGATTAAATGTCCATGATACCTAAAATGCTTATCTAACTACCACTGGATTAATTTAAAATGTTCCTTAAATTAAAGGTTTTTGAGGTTAGGAGGGAGGAGGAAAGTGAAAACTCATTGCAAAGAATGGTTTAAATGAAATGTTCCACATAGAGAAACAGGAACTACCAGTAGGAAAAAGTGCCAGTCTTAAAATTGGGTTTGGTTTTCAATCTAAAGCCTAGTAAGAGTAATTCCTGGTGATTAAAAAAACAAAACAAAACAAAACAAAATGACAATAAAATGGCATAAACATTTATAATTGCACATTCCTTTACCAAAGTGCCAAAAGTTACCCAAAAATCTTTTTAAATGCATACGATGCTACCTTTCAAAATCGAAGTAAACATAAAGTTTTACCTTTTTCATGATAGTATAGTATAGTTTCACAAACTTATCACAAATGTAACCAGGAAGATGAGTTATAACTTTCTAAAAACAGGATAGTGTGTTTTTAAAAAATAACTGTTAGAACCTTTGTCATGATGAAGACTGAAACCCAAATTTAGCCAAAGCATTCCCATAATATCCGAAAACATCACGAGAATTTAGGCAAATTTTAGTAGTATTCTGTCATGCAATGCACAGACACCATAGTTGTTTGTTTTTTTTTTTTTAACACGGGTTTAGTTATCCTGTTTTAATCTGACTACATATTATACTTACTCTCTTTAATCACTGAAGTGACAACATATGGAATAACTGAGTTTTGAAAACGGCATTAAACACTGAGGTTTCTAGCCTTAATTGCTCATGCCTATTAAGCATGGCAAAAAGGTCTGATGCATGGGTTATTAATTTTCATGCTCTATCTTTTTATTCTAAATGGAAACGTATAGAGATAATACGACAAGGACAAAAGGACGTTAGAGACCAAAGCACTGATATATGGAACAGATAAAAGAATAAGCAACTGTATGGAAATCTTCCATATCATTAAATTTGTTACATCAGGGGAACACAGTAAAAAATAAGATCTCTTTACCAAGTTATAATTATACTAATATGCTTTTAAAAAAATCAGTGGCATGCATATATAGTTAAATTTTTAATATTTTTATTGTTTGAATGTGATGAAGTTAAACTACAGAGGTATGTCATTATAAACTGAGACCAAAAAATTATATTGTTCAGAGGAAAAAAGAGAAGGTAAGATCATGATTCTCAATGACAGGTCATCTGCCTTGTGTTATGCCACAGCTAAACATTGTGGTGTAGTGCCTCATTTAATTAGGGTGAAAATGCTGGCAAAAACATAAAAATGCTAATAATAAAATTAAGATTAGTTCATAGTCAAGTAACATTAAATGACTATCGAAAAAGAACCCCTTCTTTTTCCTACAGTTTGAGAATCTCAATATTCAGTGTAAGAATGTGAACATATAAAAGCATATGAAAGAAATGCCCAATTCGATAAATTCTTCATCTTCTGAGGATGGTGGATGGGACGTAGATTGGTATCCTAGTCCTCTAAGAGAATTAACAAACTTCAAAAACATAGGTAAATTCGGAAAGAATCGGGCATGATAAATCACTGATAACGACTCCCCCAAACCCAATATACTGATAGGTTAATCACAGAAAGGTAAATATTCATTCTATATAAATTTAACGAACCTTCTTGTAGTTTCTGAATATTAAAATATAATCGCTTGTGGGTAGATAACAATCTTGGGTAGTGGCAGCGTTTAAAATTTGTTAAAGAAATACTTCAAATAAACATTGAAATGCAGAAGATCCTTAATAGAAGCTGTAGGCATGTGGAAACCCCATACTTTATGTGAGATTCCAATTATATTTAGTTCCTGCATTACCCAAAGTAATATAAATTGCATAATCTCTCTTGCCAATACACACAGATATTTTCTTGTCTTGGCAAAACCTAGGCAATTGCATTTACCTAACTTAGCTTTTCCCTGGTAGGGGTCCTATAGTGACCAGTATTTATACAAAAATACTGGACATACCTATAAGAACCATTCTTACCATATAATTTAATCTTGTTTTCTATGATTCAGCTCTTGCACAGCATTTTTTCATTTCCAAAATGCCAAACAACTAATTGTAATAGTTATTTCTCATTTCACAAGGAGGGCCAAGTTAATAAATGGCTTGTGAGGTGGTGGCACCATACAGGGTTTTCAAGATCCTACGTATCTTCTCTGTTCTGTAGGCAGTTTTTTATCTAACATTGCCCTCTGCTATGTGGGTATACTTTATGCATGCCCCTTGAGGCCAAAGACTCGATCTTGTTGTCTGCTGTATACCCAGAGCTCTCAGAATGTTTAGCTCGTGCTGTAATGCGAAATAAATATCTGTTGATTTGTCGAATGAGAAATAGGACTGAGAAAATAAAACAAAGAACCTCAACATACTGCCCCCACCCTCGACTTCCAAGTGAAAAGCCATGCTTACCCACTCTTGCTTCTCCACTACAGTAACATAAGTGGTATGACTCTTCTTACATAATAGGGTTGTATTTAAGAGTGAGTAATTCACTCTTAAATCTTGATGGCAAAGACCCTATGGTATGTGTCCTCCAGAGTACTAAGACTCAACTATTTCTACAACTACTCCTAAAACTGCATTATTCACCTTTCCTTTGGCCAAGTATTTAAATTAAAAGTTATGTTTCTGCACACAATTGACTATTCTTAAGCTAATTCAGGCATAAAGAATCAAGAAAATCCTCACAGCTATAATCATTAGCACGGATATGGAGAATATCAGAAGGGACTGAAAAGACAGCAAAATCAGCAAAAAGAATTGGGGACTAGAGGTTCTTTAATTTTCTGGAAATTAGTGCAGGAAAGCTAAGATCCTTGAGAAGATAGTAATTTTAGTGAACAAGGTTAATGTCAAGTTTGAACTAGATGATATCGAAAGTCTTTTCCAGCTCTAAAATTCTATGTTTCCTCTTCTGGTAAGATGAGAATCTACACAGTATTCAAAGTATATATATACATATTTTTTTTAAAAAGGCATAGTTAAACTTGAAAAGTTTGATGTTCTGGAACTCTTGAGCAACTGTGAACATTAAAAGTTTTCTTTAAACCACCATTACTCCTTCTTTTGCAACGATACCATGTAAAGCCTTTTAAATCCTGAATAAATATACTTAAATTATTTCATATAGTGTGGATATTACTTTGCTGACAATACTTCATCTTGTCAGCAAAATTAGGAGTGAGGAGTTTGCTCCTAATCCTGCTACTTTGCATGAACCTGGCCCCTAAAGAAGTCTTTTTTTTTTTTTTTTTAAAGATTTTATTTACTTGTCAGAGAGAGAGACAGAACACAAGCAGGGGGAGAGGCAGGCAGAGGGAGAAGCAGGCTCCCCGCCGAGCAGGGAGCCTGATGTGGGACTCGATCCCCGGACACTGGAATGGTGACCTGAGCCGAAGGCAGCGGCTTAACCGACTGAGCCACCCAGGCGTCCCTCCCCTGAAGAAGTCTTAAGTTAAGTACAAATAAGTACAATTCATGACCTCATTTCCAACTTCAAAGAGAGGAGGTGAAATTATTTTTTATAAAAATTAGTTATTGTTTTAAATCACAGCAGTGGAAAAACAAAAGGCTATATGATATTAAGTTTGAATCTCTAAATTACTGTATATGTTTATAAAAACAGGACTGTGAATTCAAACATTTTGACTGAGAAGCAACAAAAACAATACTAATTCCAAAACTAGGAAGCAAATCTAATTTTCATTTGGGTCCTTCCTCTTTTCTTTTTTTTTTTGTTAAGTCTAGCTGGGGGTTTATTGATCTTATTAATTCTTTCAAAGAACCAGCTCCTAGTTTTGTTGATCTGTTCTACTGTTTTTTTTTTTTATTTTTTATTCCTGTGCCATTGATTTCTGCTCTGATCTTTATTATTTCTCTTCTCCTGCTGGATTTAGGCTTTATTTAAGCTGTTCTTTTTCCAGCTCCTTTAGGTGTAAGGTTAGATTGTGTACTTGAGACTTTTCTTGTTTCTTGAGAAAAATCTAATTTTTATTAGCCAGAACCCTAAATACGTGGGAGGAGGAAAGATGGTTTACTATCAGCTTTAATTTTTGCTAAGCTGGGACTTCTCAAAACCCTTCAAGCAGAGTGTACTCCCTGGGAAATCAGGTTTATAACTCTTTATTTCACAACCTAAGACCTCTTTACCCTTCTAAAATTAAACTGATATCATTACTTATGCTCAAATGTGAACAAGGGCCATATTCTCATTTTTCCACATGGCAACAAACATTATTGGCAGTTAATTAAAATTAATTACTCCAACTAAAATGATGATGAACTGCTGAGAGAATTCATGCATACTGCTCAAAAGTAGTTAATCATCTTTATGGTTTAGAACATAGATCCTTGAGTCTTGGTATGATAGCACTGCAAGTCCTCCATATATACTAATGAGATTCTCTTGATGATTCAAATGTAACTGCTTTTTTTATGTGAACTAAGACTTAGGAGAAGTAAGACATAAGCCAAATTCTACACTAAAGCAAGTTGTGTTAAAAGGAAGTATCATTTCAACATTTTTGGAATTATTAGAGTGAAATATGAATGTGGTAAAATAATTTAGGAACCATAAGGAGAAAAAGAAGTATGAGAGGGTAGAAGGAAGGTGTATTTAGTGGAAGGTAGAAAGAAATGAGAAAATCAGTAGTTGAGAGGGATTCACAGAATGGGGATAATCTGAAACTTTATTAATATTTTCTCAATAATTTGGCAAAACTTCTTATTCATTTGTGTGCCTTTTTCCATAGGACCAATACTAGCACCATATTACTTTATGGTCATTTTCCCCCTTGCTGAATAGTTGTATAAACACTGAAAATGACACGCTAACATCCCATAAAGTTAAGAAAGTGCTTGTTGTGTGTGCTGTTGGTGTGTGAGTTAATGTTCTGGAATCTCTTTGTGGTTCTACAGCTTCTGATTTAAGAATCTTCAAGGTGGAGATAGTATGGATTGGGATGGACTCGCTGAGGGCCAGCTCAATCCTCGCCTTTATGTAGTTATGCCAAAATTCAGACTCCTTTTCAGTCAGAATAAAATTCTCTTGAAAAAGACAACAGCAGACAGTAACAATTCACCCTTTAGATCTGTTGGTACACAATTTACTATGACTCCCTAGAATCACAGTATAATCTTCACTTAAATTTATTACTGCTCCCAAATCTCAATGAATCCTTGCTTAAAATGGCAATTTTTTAGGTAAATTCAATTAGAACTTTCAAAAAAACCCCACCAAAAACCCGAAAATGCAATCTGGGGGTGTTGGTTTCATTGTATCTACTCTCCTCCCATTTGTATAAATTATGGATCAAAGTGAATTTGTAATAATAAAACTGAGCACATAAGGTCTATGTTATACAATTTTAAGAGTGCATAAAACTACCGAGCCATCACCATATTGATAAACAATGAAAGCATTCCTTCCAGCATGCTTTGATTATGGAGATATCATAAGAAGTATCTCCTCACCTAGAATTATTTTTCACATTTGCTTTCTGAGGTCCAAGCAGACCTACAAAGGGAAGGAAACAATATGGTAGCACAGCCATTACAACTGCTGGGGTGCAGTTGCCCACTATCTTTGTTGTTAATAGAATCTCCCAGAATAGGACCTCTTGATGCATCCAACAGTAACTAAGGTGGGAGGGTCATTTGAATGTTAGGAGTACTGTCACTTAATTTTAATATTAGAGGGGATTTTGTCCCCTCCATTCTTACTGCACTTTTGCTGCCCTGAATTTAACAATAGTCACGTGTCATTTAAGATGCTCAGTGAAGATCTAATTATTCCTGGCCTGTTTTTTAAAAAAGTATTATCCACAATAGAAAGAAACTATTTACTGATGAAGTCAACAACATAGATGATCTCAAAGTTATTAGGTTGAGTGAAAGAAAGCCAAATACCGAAAATACATGTTCATTTATACACAATTCCAGAATACACAAAACTAACCTGTAGTCACAGAAGTTGGATCAGGGATTGCTTTTGGAGGTCTGGATTGGGGAAGGAGTGGGGCTGTTGACTGGAAACGGATACACAGAAACTTTCTGGGGTGAGAAAAGTGTTCTGTGTCTTGATATCTGTCCAAACTGATTGAATGATACATTAAGATTTGAGCATTTTACCATATGTAAATTATACCTTAACATAATAAAAAGCATTGCCACTAAACACAATGTTCTTGCTGAAGCATTAGAGTTGGGTGGCATTTTTCTTTTCGTTTCAAAATGTGTGCCTTCACACTGTCCCATAAAGAGCAACATATCTTAGAATGGGATCCATGACCAATACTCTACAGAGAATGTGGATTTTTATATCAGGGCACTGAACTAAACCAGGTTTTTTATTGCTGGAAAAAAAAAAAAAGAAGACAAATTCTTTTATGGACCATACTAAGTGTAACAGCTCTAAGAAAGGATAATAAAACATCTTACCTTTAAAAAGTACCCTAGAATAAGAAAGGATTTTTAAGTTCAATTTATCCTTGTGAAGATACTAATTTATAAAGGCATAAAAAACATCAATAAAAAACTTAGCTCAAACGCTACTTAAAAGTGATCATGGCAATATGGCCTTCACTCTCTTTTTGCTTTCCCCAAGGGTGAGTGAACACTGGGGGCGCAGTAGGATACCACTGGTTTCTAAAGGAGACTGACGAACGTAAAACATTTAGGTGGGAAGGAAGCAAGATTTTACTTAGGCTACTTTGGTGCATATCCAAGCATATATATTGACCATCACATTTTAAAACCATTTTGAACGCCAGTGTTTGGGGCCTAATTTATGATTACCTCGCCACTTCAAATGTAAGGGGCCACGTGTTCATCAACTTTAAAGAGGTTATAGGCAGAATCAAAAGAACCACTGAATTCCTGGCTTCCTCCAGAAAGAACCTTATTACACTCTCCGACAGTTCTAAAAATAAATAATGAACAAATTCTATTAGTTCTGAGAAGAAAGTAGTAATACCCTGAATAACATTTATGTACAAGTAATGCCAAGTATTCATGGGCAAAGTTAAAACTATAATCAAAAACCAGATAATTATTTATCCAACTTGTTTCTTTTTTAATTCCAAGTCAAGCCCACCAAGGGTTTATGTTGTTTTAAATCCGCATGTCATACAGCAACACCTAAAATATGTAATTTTACTACTCATCATGATCTTCACCTGAGATTAGACAGAAAAAAATGGAAAAATTAACCAATTTCCCTAGCATAATGGCTGACCTCTGAGAGGAACTCCATTAAGTATTTGTTGATAAAGTGAATGAATGCTTTCCTTTCCCTTGATTACCAGTTCTTACCTCACATAGTGGCTTCTTACTGCACATTAAAAATTCAGTATGATTGAAAAGGAAAAGCATAGACATTTACTTAGTAAAAGAAAGCAATGCTCTCTACTGCTGTTGTTGACATAAAATCACATAAATATAAATCAACATAATTGTGAAAGCATAACAAATTGATAGAAGATAACCTAGACTTTTTAGCTGTAAAACATTCCTTTTAAAAACTCAATTAAAGGGGCGCCTGGGTGGCTCAGTCGTTAAGTGTCTAGCTTGGGTCATGATCCCAGGGTCTTGGGATCGAACCCCATGTGGGGCTCCCTGCCCAGCGGGGGGCCTGCTTCTCCTTCTCCCACTCCCTCCTACTCCAGCTCTCTCTCTCTCTCACTCACTCTCTCAAATAAATAAATGAAATCTTAAAAAAATAAAAAAAATCAAAACTCAATTAAGGGCGCCTGGGTGGCTCAGTCATTTGAGCGCCTGACTCTTGATTTTTGCTCATGTCATGATCTCCGGGTCATGAGATTAACCCTCAGATCGGATTGGGCTCCATGCTCAGCACTGAGTCCGCTTGCCCTTCTCTCTGTGTTTCTTCCTCCCCTGTCCTCAAATAAACAAACAAACAAATAAATAAAATCTTTAAGAAAACCCAACTCAGTTAATGACACTAAAGGCCATTGTTTGCTTCACTAGAGTGAACAATAACTTTCGTAATTAATAGAATGGATACTTGTGAAATGTTTCATGTAAACATCTCTGAGATACAGATTTAAAAGTTCATAAGTACCGAGGCACCTGGGTGGCTCAGTCATTAAGCGTCTGCCTTCGGCTCAGGTCATGATCCCAGGGTCCTGGGATCGAGCCCCGCATCGGGCTCCCTGCTCAGCAGGAAGCCTGCTTCTCCCTCTCCCACTCCCCCTGCTTGTGTTCCCCCTCTTGCTGTGTCTCTCTCTGTCAAATAGATAAACAAAATCTTAAAAAAAAAAAGTTCATAAGTACCAAAGATAAACAGAATATCAAGTGCTAGAAGATAGAAATTGTAGCTTGAGATTATATGAAACGAGAAAAAGCTCAGTATCAAGATGATGGTCTGCGGGGGCCTCTTTATGACAGTAACTGGCACCAGTAACTAAATTGATCATCTTGAAACCAAGGGTGAAAGCATGTATTAACTATCAAAAAGCTATTTTTTCAGTCAAAAATGGCCCATAACCATAATCCTGCAATGCTTTCAACTTTAAAATAAATGAGTGTGAAAACCGCTCTAGTTGACAGGTGAAAACAAATATCCTGAATCAAGTCCACATACTATCTCCTACTGATTTTCAAGCAAAGCAATAGAGAAGTAGAAATTGAGTAGCGGAAGGACCACTTCCTGAAACCTAGTTCAAGTTCTGAAATGACTGGTTAGATGATTATGAACAAGTCACGTGCTATCTTTAGTATTTTTCCTGTTATAAAATGAAGGTGTTAAATGACTCCAAAGACTCCTTCGGGCAAAAATAATTAAACTTGATGGCAGATTTAGACAAGAAAATCTTATGTTGTCAAGTCATGAAGTAAAACAGGTGAATATAATACTTTTAGTAGTGGGGTCATTGATCCCCAAATCATGCAAACTGTCTGACGATCATCTTTTTAAAAAAGGAAACGAAGCAGTTTGGATTCTCTCCAGCAATACAAATATGCTTTGATATTTCCCAGTCTGTGGACAGTTTATTCATTTTCTTAACGGTGTCTTTTGATAAACAGAACATTTTAGTTTTGATGAAGTGTCTAATTTTTAATGTTTTTCTTTCATAAAAGCTAGTGCCTTTTGTTTCCTGTCCAAGAAATTTCTGCCTACACAGTTGTGTGCTTTTAGATTTGACTGACAATAGCTTCGAGAGATTATGACTAGCCCAACTCCCTGGCTACTGCTGTACTTGAGAGTTCTTGTGGCAAAAGGAGGCTCCCTTCCAATTTTGCATAATTTTGTTATACTTTCTGGGGAACTGTTCATGTTATGGGTTGGGAAGAAGTAATAATGATGTTATTAGTATTTACTAAATGCTTATTATGTGATAGAAACTTGCTAACAGCTTCATGTATCTTAATACATTTAATTTTTTAAAGAGAATCCTGGTTGACTATAGCTTTTGTGAGGGCAAGAAATCTTACGTGTTTTGTTATTGATACAACTTCTGGACCAAGACAATTGCCCCAGAACAGAGTATTTAATAGGTATAAACTGAATGCTGGTTAAATAAATTCTCACAATAAGTCTATAACATTACATAATTTACCCACTATTCACAATAGTGACAGAATTTGGACTTGAACCCAGGACTGGCTGACACCAAAGTCTGAGTTCTTTATAATTCTGTACTAAGGCCACTAAGACTGCCTGATAACTCTGGGGGAACCCAGAACCTATAGATACAGCTGAAATTACTACTATTACTTAAGGGGGTGGAGGGAATGGTTTAAAGTTATTGTTGTTTTATTCCTCTCATAGCAAAAAGCAAATGTGGGAACTTCTATTAACCTCCCCCGCCTTTTTAAAAGATTTATTTATTTGAGAGAGAGATAGAGAGCACAAGGGGTGGTAGGGGTAGAGGGAATCTCAAGCAAATTCTGTCCTGAGCTTGGAGCCCAACACGGAGCTCAATCCCATGACCCATGAGATCATGACCCCAGCCAAAGCCAAGAGTCCAACCCTCGCTCAATGGACTGAGCCACCCAGGTGCCCCTCCTTTTTTTTTTTTTTCCCCTGCACACCCAGCATGGAGCCCAAGCAAGGCTTGAATTCATGACCCTGAGATCAAGACCTGAGCTGAGATCAAGAGTCGGAGGCTTAACTGACTGAGCAACCCAGGTGCCCCTAAGCTCCTTCTTGACAGCCATATTGATCTATTTACATTTATAACTATATGGTAATTTGTGCAGATTGAGACAATATGAAGCTTTTATGGCCAGATATATAGGGCCAGGAAAATTCAATCTGCACATAAAATTTAGATCTCAGCCTGCTAACTCCTCAGTGATGCTGCAAAGCCATTGTTCACTGGGAATGCAGGAGCAAGGTTATTTATTTAGTGGAATTTCTAGTCAACAGACCTTTACAATACTCTTAATCCTATTGAAATTGAATCCTATTGAATATTGAATGAATACAATGTAGAGAGTACAATTAAATTTTGTATGAAAGAATACTTCAATGCTTTAGAATCTTAACTGTTAACAACTATAATCACTGCAGGGACACCAAACAACAACAAAACAAAACTATCATCACCATATAATGATGTAAATGAAGAATATTATAGGTTCTTGAGTTATATTTCATATAAACTTAGAACATCCTTTCAAACAGGTTTTGAAAAAGCCTGTTTCCAGCTTATTATGTGGTCATTTACCTCTTGCTCGTAAGAGTTTAAGAAAAAAATTCTCTAGTTGGTTTTTAATTATTAACTGAACTGACTATGAAAATGAAGTATTTTTATCTCTTAAATTCTCTAAATAACACTTTTTGAAAGCTACACTGCAATGTAGTTGCCATGATAAGACTTATGATGACAGGACAGCAAAGGATCTGTATTCTAGTCATTAGGATCAAGTTCTGGAAGGTTCACTAAGGTGGGAGCTCAGGAAATAGACTAAATAATAGAGATGGCCAAAGACTCAATAATTAGAGGAAAAAAAGCTTAATCTAGGCAAATGATTTATGTATATTGATTACCAAAATAATGATTTGATATGTCTTCTGCCAGGGCCAAAACCCACAGTATATTGAGTGCAGAACTGAGCCCAAAGATGTGATGAAAACAGGAAAATACCTGGAACACATTTAAAAAAAAAAACTATTTAAATTGGCTATAAAAACATGTGCTTAATTCACGGAACTAGAACAAATAATTCTGAAATTTGTATGGAACCACAAAAGACTGAAGAGCCAAAGCAATCTTGAGAAAGAAGAACAAAGCTGGAGGTCTTACAATCCCAGATTTCAAGATATACAATAAAGCTGCAGTAATCAAAACAGTATGGTACTGGCACAAAAACAGACACACAGATCAACAGAACAGAATAGAGAGCCCAGAAATAAACCCATGCTTTTATGGTCAATTAATGTACAAAAAGGAGACAGAAAATACGACGAGGAACAAAGGAGACAGAAAATACAACGAGAAAGACAGTCTCTTCAATAAATGGTGTTGGGAAAACTGGACAGATACAAACAAAAGAATGAAACTGTACCACTTTCTTACACCATGTACAAAATAACTCAAAATGGATTACAGACTTAAATGTAAGACCTGAAATCATGAAATTTCTAGAAGAAAACACATGCAATACTCTTTGACATTGGTCTAAGCAATAGTTTTTTGGATATGTCTTCTTACGCAAGGGTGACAAAAGCAAAGATAAATAGGGCGCCTGGGTGGCTCAGTTGGTTAAGCGACTGCCTTCGGCTCAGGTCATGATCCTGGAGTCCCAGGATCGAGTCCCGCATCGGGCTCCCTGCTCGGCAGGGAGTCTGCTTCTCCCTCTGACCCTCCTCCCTCTCATGTTCTCTGTCTCTCATTCTCTCTCTCTCTCAAATAAATAAATAAATAAAATCTTTAAAAAAAAAAAGCAAAGATAAATAATTTGAACTACATGAAACTAAAAAACTTTTGCACAATGAAGGAAACCACTAGCAAAATGAAAAAAAATGCTACTAAATGGGAGAAGATACTTGCAAATGATAGATCTGTGAAGGGGTTGATATCCAAAATATATAAAGAACTCATACAACTCAATAACAACAACAACAACAACAACAAAAAGGAAAAATCCGATTAAAAAATGGGCAGAGGACCTGAACATTTTCCCAAACAAGACATACAAATGACAGGGACAACACAGATAGATCTGGAGGGTGTTATGGTAAGTGAAATAAGTCACAGAAAGACAAACACCATTTGTTCTCACTTACATGTGGAATCTAAAAAACAAATGAACAAACAAAACAAAACAGAAACAGACTCATAGATACAGGGAACAAACTGATGGTTGCCAGAGGGTAAAGGGGGCAGGCTGATGCGAGAAAAACATGAAGGGGATTAAGAGGTACAAACTTCCAGTTATAAAATAAATACATTATGGGGATGTGATGTACAGCATAGGGAATATAGTCAATAGTATTGTAATAAATTTGTATAGTGACAGATGGTAACCAGACCTATTGTAGTGATCATTTTGTAATGTATAAAAATACTGAATCACTCTCTTGTATACCTGAAACTAATATAATACAATATTGTATGTTAATTATAATTTAAAAACTATTTAAATTATCTGTAAAAACATGTACTTAATTTTACCAAATTTTGATTTCAAGTTTACCATTAAAATTTCTATAACGTTATTATGAAGGCTGCAATGAGCAGTGGGCTTCTTATAAACCTTGGTATTTTATTAGATTGCTAAGTGATCTATAGCAAATCATTTAACCTGCCTGGGCCTGTTTTCTTCATCTGTTAAATGAGGTTAGAGATAATGAGCAAAATCAGTATCTTTATCAGAATGAAATGAGATACAATATGTGAAGGAACTTTGAAAAATATGTGAAATTATATGTAAATTATTATAATTGAAATTCCATATTCTTTTTATATTTAATTTGATTAGAAATTCCAGTTATGGAAAAACTTTCAGGACAAATGAATCTTTTGTATCAGTAACTAACTGAATTTATCCATTAATGGCTCTTCTTTGCAATGTATCTACAGAAAATTGTTACAGCTTCTGATTTATTAACACAGTGACAGTAGAATCAGGCTCATTGCATTTGGCTAAGATATCGGTGAGATTCATAGTTGAGAACACCGATGGATTTCTGTAAATCCAGACAGACGAAGAGAAAAGGAGTTTGTGAAGATATTGTTATGTGCGAAGAGAGTGAAATAAAATTAAAGTGAGGATGAATACAAAAGGCTAGAGCAGGGAGGGCAAACATATGATACGATGTCACTCCTCCTTGCCTTCCTCAGCCTCTCCCCAACTCAATCCCCAAGCACACACAGAAACCACAGCAGTCTTTTATGAAGAGCCTGCATGGGGCTTCACAATCATCTGCAACTTTGAGTTTAGGAAGTCATTACCACTTGAATACAGTAGTCATATGAAGATGTCCCCTGAGATGAAACAGAATCATTATTCTTATCCTAGGACATCAAAGTTGATTTGGAATGGAGAAGACAGAATCATTATTTAAAACAGTATTGCTGTAACTCTCTAAATTGCATCAATGACATATATTTTGAGCATTGTAACACATGTAGATAATTATCATATTTAAATTAAATAATGCAGATAATGTAGATAATTAAATCATATTTAAAGGCTAAATTGTTAAAGGGAAAATAACATTTGGCATTTTATAATCAATAGCTTCAAACACACTTCTCATATATACCAACACACTGCCTGGTACGTGGCAGATAATCAGATGAATGTCTGTTGAATGAAAAAATGACAGTTTGATTAGGTTCCAAAAGCTGCTTTGGATCAAATAACTTTCGACATGGTGTACTTCAAGGTAATGGCAGTGGAATATTTTTCTTTTGTCAATTATTTTATCTCTAGTCCCTAGCGTAAGGCCTGGCACAGGGTAGCCACTCAATGTCCACTGAGTAAATAGAACAGGCTCACTGATCTATTAAGCAAGGGAAAGAATATTTCTGAAGTAAAATTTAGGATGTGCAGGAAACAAAAGATCCCATATTCTACCGTGTCTTAATTTGTGAGTCAATTCTTGAAATAAAATGACATAGTATTTCTTACTGGGTTTTAAAATTATCGCTTTCATTCCCACTTGGTGTCATTTTGATTTGTCTGCGAAGTTCTGTAATCCTGAAGCAACAAGATTTCAAAGCAAAACAGGAATGGGAACAGTGGTGATTAAGTGAAGAGAGATGATGTAAATAATCAGCACAGTGCTACTGTGGGAGGGGAATAGAAAAGAGGAAGAAACAGTCTCTGGTTTTAAACTTAATAAAAAAGGGGACCGGGCACAATTCACAGCGCCTCTGGTAAGCGCTGTGAATTGTGCCCGACTGTTGAACCTCAGATCTGTACCTCTGAAACAAATAATGCAATATATGTTAAGAAAAAAAAGAAGAAGAAGAAGAAGGTAGCAGGAGGGGAAGAATGAAGGGGGAAATCGGAGGGGTAGACGAACCATGAAAGATGATGGACTCTGAAAAACAAACTGAGGGTTCTAGAGGGGAGGGGGTGGGAGGAGGGGTTAGCCTGGTGGTGGGTATTGAGGAGGGCACGTTCTGCATGGAGCACTGGGTGTTATGCACAAACAACGAATCATGGAACACTACATCTAAAACTAATGATGTAATGTAGGGGATTAACATAAGAATTAAAAAAAAAAAAGGGGACCGGGCAAATTAGACAGAGGAAACAGTACACTGAAACACTTTTCTAAAGCAACCGTCACTAAGTATGAAGAATGACGAGGAGGATAGGATGGTCAATAAATGTCAGAAGAAACAAAGAGCATCCCAAGAAAAATGAGGAAAGGCCACAGAAGGAAGCTGAAGGTAATGGAAGAGAAGTTTCACTGACTCCAGGAATATAGATATTGAAAGGTTCCTATCATCTATGGTGATCCAATCCCCACAACTGATGAATAAGCAAGAGGTTAAATGACTTGCCCCAGGGCCAGCTACAAGGCACACACTTGAGGCTTCTAACACAGCACCATTACCTCTGTATGCCACGTGCTACCCACCAGCAGGGAAAAGGCGAGACCTTAGCATTCTTCAAATTCCATGAATGCTTGCAACAATAGTCCGAATAATACACAATACATTTTGGGGGGCTTTATTAATTATAGCACAAATATAGTGAGTAATTTGGCATTCACATTCATTTTGTAACAAAATTATTAAAACGAATCATTTAGAATTAAATTACTGAAAAACCAAATTCTGTGTTTACCTAAGATTGATTTTTTTCCTACCTAAACTGTAAAAAATTTCCCACAAATAAAACGTAGATCTTAGGTAATATTTCTGAAGTCAGAAGCAAATCACTTTAATGGAAGGTACTGCGTGAATTCCAGCTTGGTATGTCCTTAAGTGTAATATTTGTTTTTTTTTTTTTTAAATCACTCAAACAGCAAATGGTGATCAACAAACCAAATTGCACGTAGTAACCTGGTGACTCAAAGGATTCCTTAAATAGGAGTATAGCTTAATAATACATGAAGAACAATAATGCAAACTAGCTTCAGTCATAAATCAAATGAGCATTCTTTATTCAAGATAAATTTAATATTATAATTGATAAAGTACATAACTGTCAAAAAAGGCTCAGAACTTGGGGAATTTTCAGCCTGAAGTTATTACTATATTAGATGAAGAGTCTTACTGGCAAAATACTAGTGCCGAGCTTATATTAGCGACAACGGAGGAGAGGTTAAGTTCTGGATGGCTGGCAGTGTGTGCCCTGAGGATTGCATGGCTGGCGCTCGATGAATTTCTGTGGTTTAGGAGTGATAATGGTGAGCAATGAGGAAAGATCTTAAATAGTGACGGGAACTGGAAAGGAAAAAGAGTAATTGCTTAGTATGTCACTGAACCGGATGCACTACAACTCTTTCACTAAATATTTTCAACTCAAAAAATTGTTCATCTTATTGAGAAAACATTTCTAATTTTATAATGGAGATCAAAGGAATAATGAGATTCAATTTTAAAGAATTTTCCTTGAAGTAAATATTATCAGTACTTTGCAGGAGATCATTAAAGAAATAGCTGGGTGCTACAAAAATTATGAAATTATTTAAAATTGTTCTAAATAAATAGCATTTGTCTGAAAAAGTCATATGCATTCATATTATGAATTGAATTGTTAAATTCATAAGGTGAAGAAAGATTTAGTTACCATTATCTGAGAATCACTATCAACTAGTTTTTGTGTTAGTTCCAAGATAATTAAGGCCAAGAAAAGGTACATTTTTTCTATGTCAAAATCATAAGCATAATACTCATAATTATAGCATTTCCGTTTATTTAGATGGGTATTGCTTGTAGGATTTAACGTTTTATCAACTTCTTAAAAAATTTTAATAACAGAGGCAGAGAAATTAAAAAACTTTTGAAAAATAAGAGTATTAAGAATATTTTTGGGGTTAGGGTTTTTCTTACTGTCAAAGATTTTGAAAAGAGCGTTTGAAACACTCCATTTGCATAAAATGCATTTTTATTTATGCCTATTTCCTCCCCAATTATTAATCTTTTCTTTTTTTAAAGGGGGGGAGGGGCAGAGGGAGAGAGAGACTCTTAAGCAGGCTCCATGCCCAGGGCGGAGGCCAACGTGGGGTTCGATCTCACGACCCTGAGATCACGACCTGAGCCGAAATCAAGAGTTGGGACACTTAACGGACTGAGCCACCTAGGGGCCCCCAAATTATATTTCTAATAAAGCTGCTTTATTTTTTTTTATTTTTTTATTTTTTTAAGATTTATTTATTTATTTATTCATGAGAGACAGAGAGAGAGAGAGAGAGAGAGGCAGAGGGAGAAGCAGGCTCCCAAGGAGCAGAGAGCCCGATGCGGGACTCGATCCCAGGACCCTGGGATCCTGACCTGAGCCGAAGGCAGACGCTTAACCATCTGAGCCACCCAGGCGCCCTCTAATAAAGCTGCTTTAAAGGTAAAGTTTCATATTGGACTCAGCAAAGACTTTGAAAGCATTTAACTCTGAACATTAACTCTGCCAAATTCCAGACAAATTTCCAATCTACTACATAAGTAATGAGAAAACAATCCTAGAATGTACATAGGAAAAATCTATAGAAATGCCATGATTTAAGTTTAACTGCCCTGGTAATTCTAACCTCAAACCTTAAACAAACAAACATACAAAAAGTGTCCCTCTGGAATCCCATAGGTCTCATGAGGAATAAAGGCTACCTTTCCTTGTAACTCAGAGGAAAGCTTCCAGGACCAGATATATTTCATTTGCAGCCCCCCAAAGATTATAAGGATCGCTTAATATAAGCAAAATTGCTTTGCAATTGTAAATCTTTTTTTTTTTTTTTTTGAGTAGGCACCACACCCAGTGTGGAGCCCATCGTGGGGCTTGAAGTCACAACTCTGAGATCAAGACCTGAGCTGAGATCAAGAGTTGGAGGCTTAACCAACTGAGCCATGCAGGTGCCCTGCAAATATAAATCTTTTTACATGCGAGAATTATAACAACACAGGATATAAGGATTATACTTGGAGAGCTAAGTAGCGATAGCCATAAACCCATTATTGATAGGAGAAAGCAGGTATCTTGCTTATTTAAAAAAATGGTTGAGAAGAAAGTAGACCGGTGGTGGCCAGGGGATGGGGTGGAGGGATAGGTGATTGTTCAATGGGCTTAGAGTTTCAGTTTTGCAAGGTGAAAAAGTTCTGGATGTTGGTTGTACAACAATGCGAATATACTTAACACTAATGAACTGCATATTTAGAAATGGTTAAGATGGTAAATTTTATGTTATGTGCTTTTTTAAAACCACAATTAAAAAAAAGAGTTGAATTAGATCAGAAGAGTGAGGTATTCAGATTGACTAAGGATATTTCTTGTACTCCCAATAAATTGTGAGTTTATATCTAAAAAAAAATTGAGAAAAGTCATTTGAGACTTGGAGGGTCAACTTGTGAGAAAGTGAAAGACAAATCACTATGGAGTTGACTCAGGCTGGAAAGACAGAATATTTTGGTTTTGAAATCTTGAATTTTGAAATGTAACCAATGGTTACATGTCCAAGTAGTTTGAATTTGAGCATAGGAGGTGGGGGAGAAACTAGCATTCCCAGGGATCATTGCCCAGAAAGCTAGACAATATGATAGTACAAAGTCCTAAATACTTGGATTTATGTATTTAGCCTCTCTATGTTTACAGTGAGCCCTAGGTTGATAGGATAACCAAAAAAATCGTTTTGGCTGACAGTATTAAAATCTAAACAATTCCAGCTGGAAAGATGATATGGAAGAAAGAATGCAAATTAAGGCCACGACAAAGAATGGCCTCCATACCTAATTCAGAAAGAGCAAGACAAAAATGCCAATTTCTGAACTCCACTCTGGACCAATCGAATCAGAATCTCTGGGGGTGGGGACCAGAACCTACATGTTTAATATGCTATGTACATGAATGTTTGAGAATGACCAGACTAAATTTTAAAGAGAGAAACCTCTGTCATTTTAACGGTGGTTAGAACTCATTAGAGGCAAATACACCATTCAAGGATATTCTTAATGACACCATCATGGCCATGATTCTTTGAGTTCCTTAGAGGCACGTCAGAGAGTCTCTACTGTTTTCAAGGAGGGATTAATGGATTAAAACAATCTCTTTGAAATATTAGAAGAGATATACTTAAGTGAGTCAAATGGTAGTCTGTGTTGCAAGAACCAGCTGCCTGGCTAAGCTTGAAATTTTTAGAGCTATAAGGAGAACTTTTATAGCTCTAAAGCAGGGATGACAAATAGCAAATATTTGGCATGAATGTTGTTCTTCTCTCTTTCCCTATAGACGCAGATTTCAAATTCTCAACATAGCACTTTAGGGCAGCCAATCAATTGTAGTAACAAACAAGATGAAACCAATTTGTCAGTACTTCTCCAGGGGCATGGAGGGGGTGTGTGTGGGAGAGAGTGGGTTCTCGTTAAAGTTTTACACACACACACACACACACACACACACAGGTACGCACACACATGTAATATTCGTGCAGAGTAAAATTCACTTAGCTAAATATTTAGAAATGTGTAATGCAGATAGAGTTTATAGACTTTGGTGTAATATATTTTGACTTAATCAGCTCTCTCTCTAAAAGGTATTATTATTTGTCCACCAAAATTTGGAAATGTTATAGTATCATGAGAAAGCACAAGATGCCTGAAAGAAGGACAAGAAAAAGTGGACCCTGCAAGTGAGAACTGAGTTTCATATTGGTTCATACTAGATCCCTGAATTTAGATATTATTGCCACGGCTACCCTTTTGCCCTGTATAAAGCCTTGAAACTCTCCTGGAAAGAATCACGTATATTATTTGTAGCAAGAATCAACCTACTTGGAATCTTGTTCTTAAGATGGAATAGCGAACCATGTTGTTTCTTTCCATCTTAAATTTGTAATGCAAGAAGAAATAGAGAAGGAAAATATTATTTGATTGCTTCAACCTTTAAACAAATTTAATCTAGATTTTTACAAAGAAAAACTTTGATCATATCCAATGATTTGGTTTTCTAATTTACTGTACTATCACTTATGTCTTTCCAAATAAACCTGTAGCAGGTACTTTTGAAAGAGCAACATAAGTAACATGTTCATTCCTTCATATGGTTGCTTCTGAAAAATCTGATTAAAAGTGAAGAATTTCTTATGAAAATCATAAAAGATAGACATAATTTTGCAGGGCAAATCTCATGAAACCTATCTTAACTAATTCATTTAATTAGTACAGCTCATAAATATTTGAAAATATCTCTTATGTTGTGTTGGCAATAACAAGGGGTGGGAGTAAATGATTTTTTTTTCTTAACATGTTTTCAGAATAATACTAGAAAAATTGAAATCATACTTCTTTATCCAACTTGGGACATTAACAGAAGACCTGAATACAAAAGTTCCAAGTATTCCCAAGAAATCCTGTCTTTCAGGGTTGAAAAGAATCTTCAAGGTAATAACAATCCATTTTTTTTCTGATTTATTAATTCCCTTTGCACATCCTAAATTAAGTGCATGTCTATTCTCTGCCTTAAAAAATTTCAGCAACAGGAAAGCAACACTACTTCTTGAAGTCTGCCCTCATGTTGAGCTGAAATTTCCTATAAATCTCCTATAGATCTTTATTCTGCCTGAAGCTTCCTCAGATTATAATTCTAAGACTTAAATTTTTTAAATCCAAAATTTAAATTGTAGTTAGAATACAAACAGGACAGAGAATTTTTAAAAAAGTTATACTGCCCGTAATGATCTTCTTGACTTGGTGACTATCTCTGTTACGTTCATCTTTTTCACAATTAGGAATTCATTCATTGTTCTGGAGCACTAACCATCGAAGGAGTAGTAGTTGGAAAGAGAAGTTAATGAACTTGCAGAACAACCAAATGTGTATATATGAATGATCTAGTATTTCTGATAAAATGTGATCCACTGGAATGAGAGCTATTAAGGTTATGTCATATATATTAATTATATAGATTCATATACAAAATATTGTTTTATTAATTTTGATCAACTCATTAATTATAGAATGTCCACAGGTTAGCAAACATACTCTCAATTATTTTTAAGTATGTTAGTTATGTTTTCAAATATGCTCAATGAGCATCCATGGGAAGTATCTCTAAATTTAAATCAATGGGTCCCACTGTTAATTTGAAAAAAGTACCATAAATACATTACAGTACATATATAGTTCCTCTATCCTACACATATAGATAAGACACAGGAAGAAGGTGAAAACATACGCTTTTAAAAAAATTAGTATATTTCTTATCATTTATATATCTCAAGAGACAATCAGCATTTTAAGCTTTAGCTTTTATTTTCTGTTTACCTGGCTTACTTTAGTAATTATGAACCATTTGAGCTACATGACATGTCATAAAATGTAAAATTGAGGGACGGAACTAATTCTAAGATCCCCTCAAGTCTTAATATTTAATATTCACTAACAGTTGTATTAATAACTGTTGAGTATAGAAATAATTTACTTTCCTTTACTAAGATTTATATATGTTATTTAATAAATTAAAAATATGCTTCAGTCTCCATAAATTTGAATGCCAAGCTTTTCATATAAAAATTCATAATTGTTAATCCCTACCAGAATTATCTCAAGAGTGATGTCAAAAAATCATAGAGAAGAAAGTTATTGAATGTAATGAAAGGATAAAAAGAGAAGAAAATGATTTTTACCTAAAGCTTAGTCAATTTATAAAAAATACTGTTTTAGATTTGTAAATTTCTCAAGGCAGAATGAATAGCTCTGAGTCTTCTTTCTACCAACATGCTACAGTTATTTTGACCATATTTCTCCTTCACTGTCTTATAGTTAAGGTAAAATCACATCAACATACAGCAGTGGTTCTTAAAGTGTGGTCCCCATTTTAGCAGCATCAGCTCACCTGGATATATGTCAGAAATGCATATTTTTGATCCTCTCCTCACCACCCCAGACCTATAGACCATAAACTCAGGAAGTGGGGCCAGCAATCTGTGTGTTAACAAACCCTCTGGGTCATTCTTAATCACACCAAAATTTGAAAACCACTGGCCTGGAGTCACGGAGAAAAATGTGTATCTGTAAATAGGGTAGTCATCTCAGTTTATTCTGCTGGGGATAAGGAAAAGAGGAGGAAACTTGGTAATGAAATATAAAAATAAGTGGCGTGATATAGGAAGAGTAAGATGGTAAAAAGAGTTGCAAGAAACAATAAACTTTTCACTAATATTGACAAGACTTATTTCCAAATCAATTCAACATGACCAGTTGATTTTGGTTCATGAAAATGAAATTGTAGATCCATGGTAAATAGTAATTTGTCTCCTCTCTGCCCTTAAGGGTTAAATTGGGATGACCCATATATTCTCATCATCTGATCTCTTTTCAAAATTACTGACATTTATTTAAAATAGCTGGTTGAGATGAGAGGTTCAATCTGTAGACTATACTAAAGATCAAATAAGTTGTATTTATTAGTGCTGAATTTCAACGAACTAGATGAACCCTTACATAAGGAGTGTCTTCTGGTGGCACCTGCCCCATATATAGGGATTAGTTTTGGATAAAATAATTCCTAGTAATCTGAGGCAGATTTACCAGTGGTGTTTGAAGGTAGACTGTGCTTTATTAGTCAGGGGGTTACATTTTGGGGTAAGTCTTGAAGATAGTTTGGCCTAATTGAATGAGTACAATCTTTGGCTTGGTGTCAATTTGGGTTCAAATATATTAGTTCTGAAATACTCAACCAGTTTCGGAAATCTCTGGAAAATCATATTAAAATGGGTCGGTAATAGGGTTGCTATAAGGATTAGAAGAGTTACAAGGGGTTCAGCAATGCCTAATATATGATAGATATTCAATAAGTAACAGCTGTTGGTACTAATAAATCTTGATCGACTCCTCCTTTGTTACCACCTTCTCTTTAAAAACGGTCATGGTGCAATTTTCCTAGAGGCTAAACTCATTTCTGAAATTACCTGTCAATTATGCTAGTCAAATTATTTCCTGAAGATCCATTGTGTACTGAAAAGTTGGATTAACTGAACTTTCAGCCCATATTTCCCAAGTGAAATGTTTCTATTCTACCACATTCCTAAATTGCTGTATAGAAGAAATGTGGTAGGAGTGTTGAGATTAATTGAGTGAAGTAGTAGCCCTTCTTTCTTGGACTATAGGTCTAGTTCATAGGGCGATTCCTTTAGCCTTTCTCTATTGTGTTTCAATTGTCACCTCAACAAATAAATAGGATGGAGTGGGGCCATGGGGGTAGTGGGAGAAATTAGTGTTCTTAGCCGCTTCCAACAGGGTACAGTGCATGAGAGGGGGAAAAAGAAGGGAAGAAAATTATGAGTGATGGAATTTTAGAACTCAATTTTTATATATGACTAAAGCATGGTTTACCCTTTCTGGAGAACAGCAAAAGATAAAATTCCATAATAAATTCAACTGAACTTTCAAACTATTTTATCCTATTGAGATTCTAGACTGTCAGTCATTGGTATAAGTCACATTGCTAGTCTGAAAAACCTAGAAATATAATACAGCAGCTTCTGAAGCAAATTAGCAAATGATAAGGATTTTTTTTTTTTTTGTATCTAGGTGTCTTGTACATATCCTTATCCTTACTTCTTTTTTTTTTTTTTAAAGATTTTATTTATTTGAGAGAGAGAATGAGATAGAGAGAGCATGAGAGGTGGGAGGGTCAGAGGGAGAAGCAGGCTCCCTGATGCGGGACTCGCCTGATGAGGGACTCGATCCCGGGACTCCAGGATCATGACCTGAGCCGAAGGCAGTCGCTTAACCAACTGAGCCACCCAGGCGCCCCCTTATCCTTACTTCTTATGGTTCTGCTATTTTATTTGCTGGATAGTTTTGGCACTTACGTGTTTTCTTTTGGTAAAGTTGCTGAGAATGTTTAAAATGGGAAGCTACAGACAATTTCCACAAAATGACAAGGGCAAGTAACTGCCCAACTAAACTATTCTCTCATATCCCACTTAGATTTCAAGCAACACTGAAGAAGAAACAACCAAGAACCTAAAATGTATCTGTTATTTCTAGAAGAGGGAGGAGAAAAACATTACAACAGCCAACTCACTCTATAGAATTTGTAGAGAAGTGACCAACCAGATTGCTATGGTGAACCACCACCAGGCTAAAAGCTGTTTTAGTATATGGAGTATGTCTGCAATGGAATTTTATGTGCACAGATATTTTTGGAATTAGTAAAATACACATGTGTAGACACACTTCAAAATACACTTTGGTTACTCTGAAGCACTTTCTTTGATAAACAAACGGGCACCAAAAAGAGAGGTCTAGGGGGAGAGGTCTCTCTTTTCCCTGTGCTCTATTGACAGTGGACGATTGGGGCACTTAAATAAATGCACCTGGGACAAAAATCCTTGTGTGTTCTTCTCTTCCCCTTCAATCATCAACCTTGGTAGTTTCTCAAGGCTAAAAACAAAACAAACAAACTCATGATAATGTTTTATCTTTGCACACCCTAGTAGTTACAGGTCCTCTAAAGTAGAACCCTACTGTTCACAGTTCAGTGCCCTTCCTGATTTCCTTTGTTAAACATCATTACTTGTAACATACTATGTTCAATAGACCAAGGAAATAGAGGTCAAGGGTAGTACTTCATTCTCAGGGGTCCCTGCAGTGATAGTAGCAGTGTATTATTTAGCAATGTAATTTAAGATTATTTCAGGTACAATGACATTTCAGGAAATGATGTTATTTTTAAAATTCTTTTGCCATGCACAACGTAAGAAGTGACCACAGAATGTGTAGAAACAAGTGATGCTTCCAAGGATAAGACCTCATATAGATAATAAAAATATTCCTATAAAATAATTAAAGCATAGGATAGTCACGTAGTTAGCATATAACAATTTGATCTTAAAAAGGACTAGGAACAAAATTTCATTTTGTGTGGTTCAAGAGATACATACATGTGATAAAAAACTGCCACTTCTGCATGTTCTTTGGGTATCATCACAGATTGCTGCATTATTACAGTTGTTTTTAATATAAAGAGAGACTGTCTTACACTTTCCAATTCTGGTATTCTCTGCTTTTCTTTCACATTCCATTGACACAGGAATTTTAGAAGTTTAGAGTGGGAGGGAACCTTAGCTTCTAGCATGATCTTGCTCATTTTTTTAAAGATTTTATTTATTTTATTTTTAGAGAGAGCGAGCGGGACTGGGGAGAGGGGTGGGCGGTAGGGCAGAGAGGGGAAGGGAGAGAATCTCAAGCAGACTCTGAGCTGAGTATGGAGCCCTACACAGGGCTCGATCTCACAACCCTAACATGATCTGAGCTGAAACCAAGCGTCGGATGCTTAACAGATTGAGCAACCTAGGAGCCCCTTGTTCATGTTTCATAAAAGGAAGTCATCCTACTGAAGTTAAATGGTTTGCTGAGAGGCCATCCACTGGCAGAATTAGGTCTTATTATTCTTTCTCAAATGATCTTTTAAAGGTTAAATAAGTAGGGACTTAGTTTTGAGAATGTCTTATTTCTCCCATTTCAGTTATACTGATTTCCTTTGTTATAGGCAAACAAAATAATAAGCCACTACTTTTCTCTTCTCTCTTACTTATACATTTGCTACCTCTAGGCAACAACCTCATCAAATCCACAAGAAATAAAATTCTGAAGAATATGTACTATACTACAGAACCATTTTCTCTAAGTAAGATACTAAATATTTCTGAATATAGGCATCTCAAAAGAAAGTCTGTCTTTAATCAGATCAAATAAAGCAAATGGATTTATACCATCATTTTGATAAAGACAAAAACCCACAAAAGGATTTTCCCCCCCAATCTTACACTTTGAGCAACTCTAACTTTTAACTACTATGAACATTTTTCTTAGGGATTACTTTCCCTTTTCTTTACCTCTATTATCTCCTGGGAACAATGAAAATTTTGAATAGAATAACATAGAAACTAAGTATACAAGGGGGAAAAATGAGAGGATAAGCAACTCCTATTCAGTCTTAGAAATAAGTCAACAACAGAAAAGAAGAAACTGTATATTCCATTTAAATGAGTATTTTCTTTATATTCACATCACAAACTAACTTCACTGTAGCAGCACTAATTTCATTATGAGTCAAGTTTTTATTCACTGGTAGATGTCACTGGCCTCAATAAGAATAAGCAATTTCTCACAAAGGATTTTTGAAAGAAGATAGCTTGGAAAACATAATTTACCAGAAAGTACTAACACGGGAAACTCCTTGATTAAGGATGGGAGATTCCTAATTTTTTTTCAGCCTAAATTTAAGCAAAACTCATTCCTGCAGGAGAATTTACCTTCGTTTTGACCCCTTTCTTTAAATAAGAAGCAAAACATATAAACCATTTTAAGCTTGAACAAATAAATACCTGGAGATTTTAACCAATGTTATAGATTCTGCAAAGGATGATGAGTTATTGATCATGAAAAGAAACAAACTCTTTTATGCTTTAAATATATATGTTTAAGAGGATTCTGTCTTCTAACAACTCTCTCATTTTACAAACAGAAAATCATGCCACCAATTATGGAGATAATATTCTGAAGTTTAAACCAATGCTTGAATTTTTCAAACCTTTTAACATTTTCATAAAATTTACAGATACAAATCCATTAAAAAAAATTCCCCCCAATTCTCATATATTTTAAGGTATTTCTAACAGTACTGGATCTTTTACTCTGGTTGATTTGATTTATAACTAGACAGTATCCTTCAGGGTTCCAATACGGAACTTTCAATTTGTCAGATAATTTTTTCTTGGTGGTTATTAGAAAGGTGACTTTAAAATACATGCTTGATGTGAATGAAAAGAGAATAATGATTTTTTTGGACAGGGGAGGTTTTGAAAAACTATTAAAGCATTGTCTACGGCCATACCACCCTGAACGCGCCCGATCTCGTCTGAAAAACTATTAAAGCATTATGCTCACTTCATTTTAAAAAACAATTTACTGTTTTATACTCTTCTAGCAGAGAATGGAGATGGTTTAGTTGTATTTGAAACCTCATAGCCCCAAAGTTTTCATCTCTCTCCAAATCACTGTAGTACCCCTTCTGGTCCCAAGGACATCTGACAGACTCTGAGTCCTTCTGTGGGGGAATATATGCTTTAAACAATCAGGACTAGTGTTACCCCTTTGTGTAGTGATGGATTTGACTATAAGTTGCTAAAGGCATTATTCATTAATAACCTTATCATCATAAAGATAAAGCTCATGTTAACAAATCAAAAGATTTCAACAGTCATAGCATAACCTTTCACTATAGTTCTAGCACTCATTTGCTCTCATAATGGCAAAGTCTTTGGATAAAAATAAGATAATAGCAGAATTAGTAAAAACTTGACTGAAAGTGATAATTTGTTAAAGCTTTTAAATACAGGTGTTTTTCATTGGAGAACATAGTTAAGCTAAAATAATACTTGGTAAAATAGCTTAATATCTTGCCAGTCCTGAACCATATTACTTCAGGAAAAAGACCAATATTCTTTTGCGGGAAGGAAGATGGGAAGACAGGAAGGGCAAGGTGGTTAGGTTAGGAAGGGAAATTAAACATTTATACATTTTAAATTAATATATACATATATTTGCATTTTAAGTAAATATCAATGGGATTCATTTAAAATTTCCTTGAGGTTCCCTTGGTGTAATAATATAGTTCAAATTAAGTGCTATGTTAACTAGATCAAGTATAGTATCTGAATAAAAGGGAAAAAATTCATTTAAAATGACATCCAAAATTGATACTACTAGGTACAAGACAGTGTATATATTTTCATTTGTATGTGCAAAAAGAATATATTTATATACACATATGCTTGCATATTCAGAGTAATTCTAGAAGGATACACAAGAAATTGGTAACACTGGTTGTTACTTTTCACTAACTGTAGCATTTAAATTTTGTACCATATATATGTTTTCCCTATTCAAAAATATTGATTAAAAACCCACTACTAAAATAAATTTAATTTTAACAATCACGTCAAATTAAGAAAAAAAGACTAATTTTTTTACATTATACAAGAAAATATACTAACGCATATATTGTTTTTCCGAGATCCACCTACATAAATTTTGTTATATTTACTTTCTGACAGTAACTGTGATCTAAAAACTCAAATTTCACATGACCTTAACTTGGGAAAAACACATTTTCCCTGTACCTCATTGCTACAGTACTGTGGACTATGGGTTGTCTCACCAGCATGCTGACATCTTTACTCTCTTCCTCCGATGGGTTAGCCATTAGCCACCGTTTGTCTATGAAATTCAAGAAATCTTTAAGGAAACTTCAGAAGGACTTTAAGAATCTTATTTGGCAGTGATAAATATTATACCTGTATTATTCTTTTGGCACAGAATCAATTTTAACTTCTCTCTGTGGTTTACTTTAGATTTTATCCTGCCAAAGATGTTTGGTGTTTTGGTAAAGACAGACTTCAAACTATGTGGTGACTAAGCCAAGCCCTTACATAAAGCTTGGAATAGGATTTTATAAATAGTTCCAATGAAAGACATTTTGAAATAAGCAGGGGAAAAAAACTCACACTTATAAAAATTATTTTCAGAACACCACTTAAAAGTTCAAATTGAGTCCTAATCACTTAAATATTAAAATAAACCATAAAACAAAATCTAAAGGAGTGATAGTACATACATCAACTTTCAATGGTAGCTGCTTATTAAAAATGAGTGTCTGAGGGTGTATTCCAATTTCATCCTCTTCAAATTGTGCAGCTCAGATAAATGTTTATTTTACTGAAAATATTTGCAAAATTACAATATAAATACATGAATATATTAAGATAGAATGACTATATATAATGTATTCTTATCCATATATATAAAATGAATGCAGTAAATATAGCATATTCTCAATGAATTATTAGTACACAGTGTTTCTTAGTAAAGTACATACAACCTATTATTAAGCAACAGTTATCTAGTTTTCAAATGTACATCTCAGGAAGTTTTTAGGATGAAAGGATACACTAAATCTCCCAATACCCTTTTTGGTCGGTGAAAGTTAGTTCTGCAAATTTTGAAATAATACTATGTTTATTTTAGCAATGGTTCTTTGGCTCTTTGCATTTTCTTAATTTGAAACTTTATTTCTTTAGTCTGGGTGTTTTCTTAATGAGGCCATATCAGCCAACCATACTTTGAATTCTAATACAGTATCATGTACTGTCTTTTCATTAGTCATTTTAACACACATCGACAATGAAACAGAATTATTAAAATTTTTTTTATCTGCACAAATTCCCAAAATTAACTTTCAGGGTATTATGGGTATCACAGGGAGTCTCAACTAGATAGAGTCTCAACTCTAATACTAATCTGGGCTAGAAATAGGTTTTTTTTTTAATTGATTTTAGGTCTTAAGAATACAAATATGAACTCTACTTGAAAAGTGTTTGTTAAATGTATTGGGATTTGTTTCAAAAGCATCTTCTACCCTCCTCCATTACACCGATTTAATGGAAACTTGTTATTATAGCAGTTCCAACACAAACATCTGCATGCAAGAGATCACCCTACAGATTCTAACTACATAGTTATTGAAACACATCCCACCTGTCCAGTGGCATAAATGTACATCCTCTATATACAAAAGGTAAAGTGCATTATTAAATTAGTGAACTGACAGATTGTCTGCCTGGACCATATAGCTTTCTAATAGACAAATGTGAAATTCTCCCATTAGAACCAATTATTTCAAGAGGTTCCAACTAGCTTTTCCACCCTGTCATTTATTTTTTGGCCATGCTCTTTAGTGCAAATAAGCTTGTGTTTGACTCAAGTTTAAGGGACATGGCAGTTGGGGCTTTAACAAGGAAAATTATAAAATGTGGCAGAACTTTTAATACTTTTATAATACATTGCATCTTTTGCATATAAGCAACAGATTAGTGCTGCTTTCGATTGCTTAGGAGCACACTGCCAACTATTAGGAGGAACCCGTTTCCAAATTTCATACTATTAGCTTATATTATGACAGTTTTGAGTCTTTACCACATTATACTTGGGTTATTATGTGCAAACATCATCAGTGTTTTAGAATTATACAGTGAACTAGTAATTTTGGTTACTAACTTGGAATGCTCATTTTTTGACTTCTAACATCCAGTTGCCTTGAGAGTTTTAATGTCTTCAAGGCTGGGATCCTATTATTTTGAAGAATACCATGTACACTTGCAGCTTCACTTATGTTACAAATGACAATAAATAAAATGTATATTGCACAGATAAAAATAGTAGCTTATTTTATAAGATACATGGCAATACATGTCCTAATACCAGAGTTTTGAACTGGATCTTATTTGATTATGGCTAATGAATAATTGGGAATTTTAAGTATCAAAAAATCATAACATCATTTCATTTTTCAATGAATACATATAAAAAAGTGAAACAAAAGGACTGGCAGAAGGTTTAGTGATTCTAATGTATATTCAATTGCCGGTATATATGCATCTACCAATCTATAGCTTTGAGATGGTAATAACTTTGAAGTATACATACAATGTAGAAGATTTGGCTACTAACTAATTCTTGACTTAAATAATTAATGCAAAATTAATATTTATATACAATGAATTAAAGGTATTTCTCTTTAAGTCTGACATAGTATTGTGTATATGTATATATACACACATGTATGTATATATATAGACATAAACACTCAAATCTTATCAGACTAAAAACCAAAAAAGAAATCATTTAGATTTAATGGATATAAATATTTTAGGAGGGAAGGTTTTAAGAGAGAGTATATAGTCATAGCAATAGTGATAGGAACACTCGAATACTGGAGCATTCATCGCTCCCGTTTGCCAACATCTGACAGGTTGATAATTATTAATAGGCACTATGATGGGCAGCAATAACAATCAGTAGTACAGTAATTCAAGTGCACATCACTCCTTCATATACCAAAAACTACTTTTTATCAAGTCTACAATAGTTATTTTACAGTTAGGACTGTTTAAAGATCCTTGCTACTTTTAGAGTCTCAACACCCACCATGTGCTATTAACTCTAGTACTAACATTATCTTCTAACCTTCAGTTGTTCCATAGTAATCCAGATGGTCCACAATTATAATGAACTAATGAGATTCCTTCATACTACTTGAGGAAACATGAAATACAATCTGAAAACCAATACCAGCATGTATGTCTGGGTTACTGATTGCTTGTTTTTAAATAAGATAAGCCAGTAATACTCTTTCCTTGACTCACAAAGTTCTCTTAGTGACCTTACTTAAATGGATTCAGGGACAAACTGCTGAAGGAAAAAATTATTAAAATAATTTTAAACTACTTATAACATATAAAAGGAGAGCTACATTCTGATCTCAATCCATGCAGCCAGCTCTCATCAATGAGAGCTATATTTGGGGGTTGAAATCAGTGTCTGGCTCTTAAACATGATTATATGGACTTATTGTGTGGGAGGTGAATAAAGCCAAGATAAAAGACAGTAATTTCAATCAGAATAAAATGCAGCTCAACAGATAAAATTCCAGTCAGTTAATACAGGGTGGGTTGGTACACATACACACTTTATCCACTTGTTTAAAAATTGCTTAGGTGTTGAAAAATTGCTGTGGCACTTCCTGGAAAGTAATTTTTAATACAGGTAAATGGGTGAGTCTTGCGTAAAGTAAGCCTTTTTAAGTATCATAAAGAGCACCTTGGAAAATGCCTGAATTTTCCTTTCAAATATGTTTATAACCAATCCTTAAATAATTTTCCCAGGCTGAAAATTTATATTCTAAGTGCTTTTTAGAAAAAGAGTTGTTGTTTTTTTTTTTCCCCTGGAATTAAAATACCTGTAAAAGCCAGGTTTCTATTGGAAGTGTTGACACTGTTTTAAGGGTAGCAAAAGTGCTACTAAAATGTATTATTACAGATGTATTTTTGTATCAGTTAACTGGTGCACCAACCCCTCTGAAATAGTGCTAAAGAAGAAGCATAAAATATAACACCTTGAGTCCATGATATATTTTGGGAAAAAAACTCTCACAACCTTCAAATTAGCATGAAAGGCTAAAACACCAAGATTTCCAGAGCAAAGCCATAGGATGAAGCCTCCCACTCAACAGCGACATAAAAGTAATTCCTCAAACTTTGGAACGTCAATAAAAATATAGGGTATAGTGAAGAGAGGTAAAGATGGGATTAGAATAACCAATTAAAACTCTCCCACGGCTTTGATATGGCAACTATAAACTGCAGGGTTACCACAAAATTTGAAATTATGAATACTATCGTAACTGTAAGATTTGATTTTTTCATGGTACTTTTTGGTATTCAGTTATCCAATGAACTAATATATTTCTACATGTTCTTTTATAAAGAAATATATTAATACCATACTTGAGGTCAATTTCTGTTTCTGTGGTAACTGCGCTACAGGTAAGCTTAGCAGCTTTTAATGAAGTAGGGATGGAATACTTTCTCGGGGAACTGGTTAAATAGAAGTTCACACTTCCATATTAAGTATATGTATATGTTCTCAGGATCATGTTATAGTGCAATGTAAATCTTAGTTATGGTATTTAGAAGGTCAGAATGTCATACTTTGTGCTGATTTGCATACTTCAATAGTCTGGAGCAGTTGAAGAGCTACACTATTTAGCTCTGGGAAGGCTGGAATTCCCATAAGAATTATAATGTTCTATGTATAACATGAGAATCAGACTCCTTGAAGTATAAACTATTGGAGGTATTACTAATAACAAAGGGCCAAAAAAAGAGAAAAACTTCTTCAAGTGATTATGGATCAGTACTTTTAGCCAATTTATGATTTTAAATTTTGCCTGATGGAGTTCAATTTCACTCTAGTCGAGGCATTCTTGTTCTTCACCACTGGCCCTTCTGCCATCCATTCTCTTTTCTTTATGGCTGTTGCAAATTTTCCTCATCTCTTCTTCATACTTGATAAAATTCTCCCCAAACCTTGTCCAAGCTTTGAATGGAACAGTAATAGTATTACGGTAAGGTGGCCTCACCTCACTTACCTTCAGGAAAATTCCATATTTATTAGAGCCCACATCAAAGTAGAACCTTTTATTGTCCACTCTGAAAGAAGTCCCCTCTGGGAGTTCAAGTGGGTCATCATCTTCACCTCTTCGTTCTTCTATGTCCCCTTCGCCATAGTCTTCAATGAGCTGAACCAAGGCATCACGAAACTCAATCATTCCTTGTGCGGGGAGCACAATAGTCTGTTCTTGGCCCAAACTGTGACCAAAATAACCTATCATGCCAGTCCCTCGCATCATGGTTTGTCTAATTCTTAGGAAGCGACCCCGCTGATTTTCCTTTAGGTCTAGATAATATTTCCTATTGTCCCTCTCTATGTAGTCTGTTTTGAGGACACTATGAGGGTGCTCTTCGGACCCTACAGAGACAGGTGGGGAGGGTGCCGAGTGCTTCTGTCTCCTCCTGGAGGCTTGATCTTTGCCGTGGCCATGCTCTTGCCGGTGGCCTTTCAGGCCCAGGTGGGCGTAATGCTCGATGAAGTCCCCTAGACAGTCCTTCAGCTCCGCTGCCACAGACAGGGACAGAGTCAGTTTACTCTTTCTGATATTGTCCTGCCGGCCTCTCCCTATCCAGACTTCGGCTATCTTTAGGAACCGGCCCCGGGAGCTTTGCTTTACGTCTAGGTAAAACCTCTTTTTCTGGATGTCCACTCGTTTGGAGGCCAGCTCCTGGATTTCGGCTGCGCCCCCAGCCTGATTAGGGGTGGCTGAAGCCGCGTAGTGGGGGTAGTGGGAGTGCTGGGCCTGGGGATAGAGTCTACTCTTGCTTAGGCCAGAGCCCCCTACATTCTTGCCGCCGCGGCCGCGGCCACCGCCGCCTCCCCTCCGCCTGGCTCTTTCCATCTTCAGCTGCAAGTGACAAACAGACACACGGGGTGGGGTGGGGGAGGGGTGTTGAGAACAATCGCAGACGCCCCTCGGCCTGCGCTGCCCCCGCCTCCGCCCGGGACCCCCACTCCGGGCCGCGGTGCACGGAGCCCTCCGCCGCAGAGCCCGGCGCCCGCGTCTGCCCAACCGTCGGCGGCGACAGGCGGCGTCTCCCGGCTCTGCACCGCGCACAGAGCATCCCTCCGCCGCCCGGGCCTCCCGCTCGCCGCCGGGCCGCCAGCCTCGGGCTCCGCAGCCCCGGGGTCCCCAGCCAGCAAACACTCACATCGACACTGCCATCACCGCCGCTACCGATGCCCTTCACGACCGCCGCCGCCGCCAGCTCTCGGCCCCTCTGCTGCAGCCGCCGCAGCCGCTGCCCCCCGCCAGCTCCGCCGCGGCCGCTCGCACCGTCCCCCGCCGGAGCAGCCGGGCAGGGGCATCGCCTGCGGCGCCCGCCGCCGCCGCCCCTCCTGCGGCCGCTGCGGGGGCCGCCGCCTCTCTTCGGGCACCGGCCCGAGACCCGCCGGGAGGGGAGAGGGGGGTGGCGGCAGGGGGCGGGCCGTGGACCCCGCCTCCTCCAGCACAGCCCGCTGAAGGGAAGAGAAGGTCTCGCGCTCTTCCTGGGGGCGCGCCGAGACCGAAGCCCAGAGCGCGGGGACGGAGCGTGAGTGCGAGGTGACTGGACAGGTGTGAAGACGGGAATGAGGACGGGGGTAGCGAGAGTGTTCAGACTTCTTCAGGTTCCGCCGGGATGCAGGACTCTGGCGGCCCACTGGCGCGGGCACAGAGACTACACCTCCCGGAGTACTCAGCGGCAGCGAGAGTCTTTGCGCATGCGCGCCGCGTAGCCAGCTGGGCTTGGTGGCCGGGCTGCATCGCAACTCGAGCGGAGGACGGGGACGGGGGCGGGGCGCCCGCCTTCCGCAGCTGATGGGTCCTGGGGACGCCGTGACGTTGCGGCGTGCGCTCCGCAGCGCGGGAGTGAAGTCTGTCGAATTGCTTTCTAGCCTGGATACCTGGGTTCCAGGCCCTGCTGTCGTGGCGCTTCTCGAGTCATCCGGCTGAAGGAGGAGGCCGGTTGAACTGACTCTTCTCAGGGTAACGTGTCCACTCCACCCCTGTTTTAGCTAGCTCCAGACCCTGGGGTATCATTCGAGCCTTCTCCGACATTGGAGGTGCTCAGTCCGGCGAAACAGGCCTCTGGGCAGTGTGTGGGAGGTGCGTTAGAAACGGGTGTCCTCTGCCCCTTTCCGCCTCCCGAGCATACAGGAAAGGGACCTGCCGCTGGCCTGCCCAGAGCTTCCCTCCCTCAGCTTGTGCCACCGGTTGCCTGTCGTGGGTCCTTAGGACTGGGCCCTTCGGGTCCAGCCTTTACTGCTGCAGAACGCGAGCCACTCCGTATTTACACAACAAAGTCCGGGGAAATAACCTGTTATGTGTAATTTAGCAGATTAAGTTGGATTTCTTGAATTTATTTTATTTATTTTTATTTCTTGAGTTTACATCCTTTAAATCCATAATTTTCTTTTTTCATGGCTGAATCTGAGTTGTTTTCTGGATAGATTTGAGTATGGGAAAATACCAGTCCCTATGGTATGAAATCCTTAGGATGCTTATTTAGCAGTCTTTAAGTCATGGTACTTAAGGTTTTGTATAATTTGGTATGTTAATTTTAGGGATATTGGGATGGATAGGGCAGTTTAGGTTTTGATGTCATTGAATAGTGGTCTCCTTTTATTAATTCAACAAATATTTATTGAGCACTCCCCTAGGCTCTGGGGATACCAACAATGAACAAAACGGGCACAAGTCTTTCTGCTTTTGGACCTTTCATTTTGGAGAGAGATAGACAGTAAGTCAAATGCCCAGTATGTCAGAAGGTGACAATCCTTTGGAGAATAATAAAGAGAGATGATGACTGTGGGTGGGAGTAGGCAGCTGCAGTTTTACAATAGCTTGTCAGGGAAGGCCTCACTGAAAAGGTAATTTTTGAGTAAAGAGTTGAAGGAAATGGGAGAGCTAGTTCTGTGGCCATCTGGGGGAAAGAAAGTGCAAAGGCCCTGCGGAAGCCTGTTGGTGTGTTCAAAGAACCGCTGAGGAGGCCAGTAAGTTAGAGCAGAATGAAATAGTAATGGAAGAATTGTAGGAGATAAAATCGGACAGGAAAGAGCAGGGGGCAGATACTGTAGAACCTGGTAGGTTATTTTGAAAATTTGGGTTTTCATTGAGGGAGATGGGAAGCTATTGGAGAGTTTTGTCAGGGAAACACCATCATCTGAATGATCTTTTTAAACAAAATAGTGGTAAAATATATATAACAAAATGTGCCAATGTAACAATTTTTAAGTATACAGTTCAGTAACATTAATTACACTCCCTATGTTGCACAGCCATCACCACTATTTTTTTTTTTTTTTAAAGATTTTATTTATTTATTTGACAGAGAGAGCAAGAGAGCACAGGCAGGGGTAGGGGCAGAGGGAGAGGGAGAAGCAGGCTCCCCGCTGAGCAGGGAACCCAATTTGGGTTGATCCCAGTTGGTATCATGACCTGAGCCAAAGGCAGATGCTTAACCTACTGAGCCACCCGGGTAGGTGCCCCCATCACCACTATTTTAAAAATTTTTTCACCCCAAACAAATTCTAACTAACTGGTTAATTAAGCAGTAATTCCTTATTGCCCCCTCTGCCTAGCTCCTGGTAACCTCTAATATAATCTCTCTTTATGAATTTGCTCATTCTGGAATCACAATATTTGGGCTCTTAAAGTTTTTTTATTTTTATCTTTATTTTTTAAATATTTGTGCTTTTTTTTTTTTTTTAAAGATTTTATTTATTTGAGAGAGAGAGAGTGAGACAGAGCATGAGAAGGGGGAGGGTCGGAAGGAGAAGCAGACTCCCCTCTGAGCACCGAGCTCCGATGCAGGACTTGATCCCCGGACTCCGTGATCATGACCTGGGCTGAAGGCAGATGCTTAACTGACTGAGCCACCCAGGCACCCCTCCATTAATTGGTATCTTAAAAATTTTTTTTCAGCAATTTTTTGGCAGTGTGTAAGTTTTTCACCTCTTTGGATAAGTTTACTCTTCGGTATTTTATTCTTTTAGATGCTATTATAAATGAAATTACTTTCATAATTTCCTTTCAGATTGTTCATTGCTGGTGTATAAAACACAGCTGACTTTTTGTGTGTTGGTCTTGTACCCTGCAACTTTGCTAAATTTTCTTATTAGATCTAGTAAGTTTCTTGTGGATTCTTTGGGATTTTTATATGTAGGATCATGTCATCTGTGAATAGAGAGAGTTTTACTTGTTCATTTCCAATTTGAATGCTTTTTATTTATTTATTTTTCATGTCTAATTTTTCTGGCCAGAATTTCCAATACAGTGTTGAATAGCAGTGGTAAGTGAGTATCCCTGTCTTGCTTTTTAAAAATAATTTTTATTTTTAAAAATATTTATTTATTTGAGAGAGAGAGAAAGAGAGAGCACACAGAGGGAGAAGGAGAAGCAGACTCCCCGCTGAGCAGGGAGCCCAATGCAGGGCTTGATCCCAGGACTCTGGGATCATGACCTGAGCTGAAGGCAGATGCTTAACCGACTGAGCCACCCAGGCTCCCCCCAAATAATTCTTTTTTTAAATCGAAGGATAGTTGATATATAATATTAAAGTAGTTTCAGTCGTATAGTATAGTGATTCAACAATCATATGCATTATGATATGCTCACTATTCTTGTCTTGCTCTTGATCTTAGGGTGAAAACTTCAGTCTTTCACCAATGAATGTATTAGCTGTGGAGTTTTTTATAAATGCCCTTATCAGTTTGAGGAAGTTCCTTCCACTCTAGTTTTCTAAGTCTTTTTTATCATGAAAGATTGTTGGATTTTTCAGATGCCTTTTTTGTTCAATTGAGATGATTATGTGGTATTTTTCTTTCATTCTATTAAAGTGATACATTACATTGATTGATTTTCTTATTTTGGACCACTCTTGCGTTCCTGGGATAAATCTCACTTGGTTATGGTATATAATCCTTTAAATTGAATTATCTTTTAACAATCATTTTGGCTACTATTTTGGGAATAGACTGTAGAGGCAAGGAGATAAGAAGTAATGTGGCTTGAACCAAGATTTTAGCTGCAAAGGTGGTGATAAAAGGTAGGATTTCAGCTTTATTTTGAAGGTAAAATTTTTGCTGATAGATTGGATGTAAAGTGTGAATGAAAGAGAAGAGTCAAGGATGACAAAGGTTTTTGGCCTGAGTAATCAGAATGAAGGTGCACTTACTGAGAACTCTAATTTATAGAAGGAGCAGTTTGGGGAAATTTTTGTACATATTGACTATGATATGCCCATTAGAAATCAAATATGTACTAAGTAATTGGATATTCAAGTTTGAAGTTCAGTGGAGTGGTCATAAGTTTGGAAGTCATCAGTGTGCTATAGATTATTTTAAAGCCATCAGGCTGTGATTTTCATGGAAGTGAATATAAAGAGAAGAGAATGAAACTGTCTGTGACCTGAATCTAGAATGCTGTGATATTTAGAGATTGGGGAAGTAAGGAGGTACCAGCAAAAGGTACTGAGAAGGGGGGCACCTGGGTGGCTCAGTTGGTTGGGCGTCTGCCTTCGGCTCGGGTCACGATCCCTGGGTCCTGGGATCAAGCCCTGCCTTGGGCTCCCTGCTTGGCGGGGAGACTGTTTCTCCCTCTCCCTCTGCCTGTCGTTCCCCCTGCTTGTGCTTTGTCTCTGTCAAGTAAATGGATAGAATCTTTAAAAAAAAAAAAGGTACTGAGAAGGAATTCTTACTGATGTAGGTGGAGAATCAAGAATTGTCACAGAAGCTTGATAAAGTGTTTCACGAAGGTGGGTGTGACTAATTGTGTCCTATGTTGCTGGTGTATTGAGCCAGATGAGGACTGAGAATTGACTGTAGGATTTGGCGACGTGAAAGTCATTGGTACCTTGGTATGAGCCCTTTTGGTGGGGTGGAGTGGTTACAGTGAGTTTAAGAGACAATGGAAGGAATGGAAATGGAGATGCTAGTATAGATGACTCTTTTGAGTAGTTTTTCTATAAAGAGGGAAAAAAAAAGAATGGAGTAGTTAGCCAAGAGTGTGTTTTTAAAATGGAAGAAATTGCAGTATGTGTATATACTGATGGGACTTTGGGACTTTCCTGGGAAACTAGTAGAGAGGGAAAAATTGGTGATGCAGGAGAGAGGTGAAAAATGCCCTTGAGTGTGGAATCTAGTGCACACATGGAGGGGCTGGATTTAGGAGCACAGATAGCACATGGGATGTGTGTGTGTGTGTATATGTGTGTATATATATATGCTTGTGTATGTGTATGTATATGTGTACTATACTAATAGCTATATTGATATTGATATCAATGTGTATATATATTTCTCAGCCTCCTTAGTAGCATGGGCCAGTTCCCAATTCCTTATTGTGAGAGATATATATTATGTATATGATTATATATATTGTATATTATATACATGATATATTATGTATATGATTATATATATTGTATATTATATACATGATATATTATTATATATATTATCCGTATGACACACACACGTATATGTAATCTGCAGTCGACAAACTGAAGACATAGGAGAGATGAGGGCCTAGTTCCAGTCCAAGTCTGAAGGCCTGAGAACCAGGAGAGTTAATGGTATATGTTTCATTCCAAGTCTGAGTCTGAAGACAGGAGAAGACTAATGATCTAGATTGAATACAGTCAAGCAGAGAGTGAATTTTTTCTTACTCAGTCTTTTTGTTCTTTTAGGCCTTCAACAGATTGGACAAAGCTCACCCACATTGGGAGAGCAATCTGCCATACTCAGTCTACTAATTCAAATGCTAATCTCATCGAGAAACACGCTGACAGACATGCCCGGAATAATGTTTAACTAAAAACCTGGGCACAGTGTGGCCCATTCAAGTTGACACAATAAAATGAACCATCATGGCAGAGTATATGGGCATAGATAGAATTATGTGAATAAACTACAGGGTAGGGATTTACAGAAGTTCTTTTTTAATTGCTTTCATTTTCAGTGAAATCTGAACCAAGGTGGTCAGCTGAGAGTGAGGATGGGGAAGGAGATGTAATAGGTTTAAGTAGAGAGGAAAAGATATGAAGGGGAGGTTAGTAAATAGGTAAGTGGAAAGTTGTAGAATTGCTAGGAAGATGGAGGGTCGACTTGAGGTTGGTGGTCATAAATTTAAGGGGAGACCAGTCAAATAGTTGTGTTTTTCACATGCTGCATTTATTTAGCTGCATTGGTAAATTGAATTTGTTTTATTCAGGGTTAGAGTTTTGACAGGAGAGAAAAACTAAGCCAGAGATGGGCAATGAAGTTAAGGGAGTATGAAAGGAAGTGGTTATAATTTTGCAGTTTAAACTGGTCAAGGAGGAAGTAAGGACTACCTGGGGGTGAGGAGAGTGAAAAGGTAGCAGGACCAATGGATTATAGGTCCTAGGTGTGTCAAAGGATTGCTTGAATTGAATTTCTAGAGGGAATGACCTTGAAAAATAGGAGATGCTGATTGGAGAATGAGGTGCTTAGAATTGAGATTTTGGAAGGATTCAGTCATTGGTAATGACATGGCATCCCCGTATGAACAAATGAGTAGAGCAAGGTATAGGCAAGATAATTGGAGAGCTAGTCAGAAAACTGAGAGGCACTATTTTCTTTGGAAATTTTGCATCAGAGAATGTAAGCCCTTGGACAAGTAGAGGGGGAAAAGGTGGGATGTAGATATAAATAGCCATAATACTGATGGTGATGGTGATGATAATGGCCTATTAACAAGCAAATCAAATATCACCAACTTGATCTATACCCAACACTGAAAAGTTAGATATTGAGTTACGTATGGTTATATTGCAACTCATAGTCAACCCATAAGCCCTTCATGGACTTCTTTTCTTTGACCCAAGTGTTCTGATAAGAGTGGCAGGTGACATATGGCATCTTTTCTTAGTTGTCAGTTTGAAATCTTTCACCAAAGGCTTATTATAGTGCAGCTTCTGTAGAAATTTTTCTGTTTTCTGTGTAGTCTTCTTTGGCTTGTCTTCTCTCTTAGGGTTGTGAATAATTTATTGGTGAGAAGGCAGGCAGAAAAATAGGAGTATTCTGTGACTTAGTAATTTCATATCTAGGAATCTATCCTATAGAAATAATAATATGAATGCCTAAAGATACACATACGGGGTGTTCGTTGACCATTATTGGTGATAAAATTTGTAAGCAACCTGTCATCAATAGGGAATAGTTAAATAAATCATGATAGATAAAGAAAATGGAATTCTATATAGTCTTTAAAAAATCAGTTCAAAAGTAATATTAGGTTTTGCTTATTCCATCCCATCAACAGGGATGTTTTGATTGTAAATATTGAGAAACCCATGTCAAGTTGGCTTCAGCCAAAAAAGGTTATTAGCCTATTTAATTGATACACCCTGAGATAGAATGGCCTGCAAGCAAGTTCAGTCAGGGCTCTGTTTTTTGGCCCTGATTAATCTTTTAAATTTTTGCTGATAATGGTATATCAGAATTATAGACAGTTTTTTTGGCCTCATTCATTCATTATCTTGTTCTTTCTTAAAAATGAGAAATGCCTTGACCCTCTTCCATGAAGAAGGCATGAAAGTGTTTTACCTTTGGGGTGATTTCTTGTATAGTTGTAAGATGGCTGTGTGTATCCACCATGCTAATGTATTTCTTCCTTCATATCTCTAGCAGCAGCAAAAGCATCCCCTCCCATACAATGGAAAGAGAATCCTGAGGACCACTTTGGATCTAATAGTTATGGACAAGGGAGAGAGACAAGAGAACTGAGACCTAGGTTATAATTCCTGCCCCGGAATGAATTGTGTGGCAGGAGGAATGGGATTTCCCCACTGACCTTAAAACAGTTGGGTTTCATTCCTGGTACTGGTGATGGGGTCATTCCCATTGAAAAAGCTTTGCTGTTATACATTGAGGGTTGGTAGGGAGGACTAAATGGGTTTGTTACCTTCTTTCTTAGTATTAAGGTCTTAAGCCTATTTTTGCTCCTTTCATTCTTGATTTTACTAAAACCATGAGAATTTGTTTGTCCTCAGAATCCCAAATCGGAAAAATATAAATGACTATTGATTTCATTATTTACAGAGGCTCTTTTACTCTCAGATTGCAAGAAAGAGGTGGACTGGAGGTGGGGGGAAGGGTGGGAGAGAGAGATGTGCTTGTTGAGGAACAAGCAATAGAATGTTAAAATTCTCCCTTCACATACATGACTTCAATTTCATTCTTTTTGCTGTAGGGGCCCCCATTAACTGATACTGGAACTTGATCTGCTTTTACTGTTCATTCATAAAGTGAAGTCACTGAAGTGGTGTGTGGGTGGCTCAGTCGGTTAAGTGTCAACTCTTGGTTTCCGCTCAGGTCTCATGGGTGGTGAGAGTGAGCCCCGCATTGAGCTCTGTGCTCAGTGGAGAGTCTGTTTGAAGATGCTCTCCCTCTGCCCTTCCCCCATGTCTCTCTCTCTCTCTCTCTCTCTCTCCCCCTCTCAAATAAGTAAATAAATATTTTTTTAAAAATGAAGGCACTGAAGTCCAGTAGAAAGACAATTGGACTGGAAGATAACTTTTGCCTTCTAGGAGGTGTATAATCACAAAATTGCTGATTTTTCCTTTTATTCATTTTATGTAAACTCACCCTGTCTTAAGAGATAGGTTCTTATGAAAGATTTTTGTTGGATAAACTTATGGTTGCTTTCGGAATTGTGTATTAATTTCCCAATTTCTTTTTTATCCAGTCTCCATTTTTATTTTTCACTCTTCCTCCGACACTTACTGATCTGTTGTAAAATTTATGCATTTTTCTGGGGCCCCTGGGTGACTCAGTTAAGTGTCTGACTCTTGATTTTGGCTTGGGTCATGATCTCGGGGTTGTGGGACCCAGCCCCATGTTGGGCTCCATGCTGGGTTTGGAGCCTACTTGGGATTCTCTCTCTCTCTCTCCTTCCCCGCCCCTCCAAAAAAAAGAAAAGAAAAAGAAACAAATAAAATTCATGCATTTTTTCTTTCTATTGTGGCAGTGCTGCGTTTCAACCCAGTGCAGCACTTTGCATCCTAAAGTTAAATCTTACTCCCATTGTTGTTACACGTTCCTGTTAAATTGCTGTATACTGTTAATTTTGATTCTTACTCTGATTTTAAAAGGCTTTGAAACTATATATGAAGTTATGAAATTTTTATTACTGTATACTTTGTGTGGCTATTCTAGCTTTGTAATTTATTTTATTTAAGATAAGGGATTAAAGAAAAGGATTAATGACACAATTTTTTTTTTTTTTAGATTTTATTTATTTATTTGAGAGAGAGAGAATGAGAGAGACAGAGAGCACATGAGAGGGGGAAGGGTCAGAGGGAGAAGCAGGCTCCCCGCCGAGCAGGGAGCCCGATGCGGGACTCGATCCCGGGACTCCAGGATCATGACCTGAGCCGAAGGCAATCGCTTAACCAGCTGAGCCACCCAGGCGCCCTAATGACACAATTTTATTTTCAGTTATATTTGTGTATTAGAATGCAGGCACAGAAAACTTCTTTCAAACAGGCTTAAAAAATAAGGAAATTTATTATTAAAATGTAACTTGAAGCCTGAGGCAGGGCTGACTAGTAGACTGCTTTTGTCCATTGACTATTGCTCCATTCTCATCTTTGCCTTCTTCTGTGTGTTGGCTTTGTATTATTTAAGTTGGCTTTCTCCTCAAGCTGACTTCCATTATAGTGGCAAATGGGTGTAGAAGGCCCAGGTTTCATATTCTCAAATAGAGGGTATCTCTTACCAGTGCACGACAGTATTATTTTCAGGAACCCTCCTCTTTGTGTCTCGTTGGCCTGAAGTAAGTTGTATATTTTAGGGACACCTGGTTGGCTCAGTCAGAAGAACGTGTGACTCTTGATCTCAGGGTCATGAGTTCAGGCCCCACACTGGGTGTGGAGATTACTTAAAAAAAAAAAAAAAAAAAAGAAAGTTGTATATTTTATTCTTTTTTTTTTAAAAGATTTTATTTATTTATTTGACAGAGAGAGAGAGTGCACACACAAGGAGGGGGAGCAGCAGAGGGAGAAGGAGAAGCAGGCTCCCCTTGGAGCAGGGAGCCTGATGTGGGGCTCGATCCCAGGACCCTAGAATCATGACCCGAGCTGAAGGCAGACGCCCAACCAACTGAGCCACCCAGGCCCCCTGTATATTTTTATTCTTAAACCAAATTTGGGGGAATGTCGTGAGTTTAACCTGAGTTTCTGAATCATCATTGTGGCAAAGGGAATGGGATTACTTGTAGGTCACTTGGGTTTACCATGGAAGCTGGGCATGAGGGCAGCTTTCTTGAAGCATGCTGCCTCTGTGGGTAAGTAATTGGTCTGTTCTAAATTAAATTTATGGTACTGTAAAAAGGGTGTAGGGTGAAATGGTTGGTGGGTAGGCAACCATCAATGTATACTTGATAATGAGTCCTATAAAATTTCATCGCAGGTCATGTGAAGTAACAGTAATAAATATAAAAGGAAAAATAGGCAGCCTAAGCAAGTTTTAAATTGACTTACTTGAAAACTTTCTCTGCAGCTTCCCAGTTTATAATGGTTGATTTCAGCTGACTGGCTATAGCCACTTACAGAACAGATGAAATTCATTAAAAATAATGAATTATTCAGTTGGATAGTGAAATTCAGTTATAAAGCACTTCACTGAGCTGTGAATTCAGTTCAGGTCAAGTTGTGTTCCTGGTTTATGGGCAGTGCGGCTTCTCACAATGACACAGCACAGAGAGAGGCTTTTCTCTTTTTCCCCTGTTGCTAGCATTTTAATGGCATTTTATTATATTTATTTGATTTCATTTATACTTTATTTCACTTTATTAATACAAATTTTTATTTATACTTTATTAATATCAATCATATACCTGGCAGTTATGAACATTTGGTGGATATCTATAATAAAGAAATAGGTCTCTCAAAAAAAAAAAATCATCCTATTACTTTTCAAATTTCAGTGACTTACTATAGCCAAACCAAAGGCTATAGGTAGTTTTATTTAGCTTTTCTAATTTGCTTGCCTGGGTTATTTGGGAGGAAGTGGAATATAAGATTACCAGAAATCTAGCAGTAGATGACTGAAAGTCTTGAAAGCCTCTTTAGAGATTTAATGAGGGCTTTGTCATGGATTCTTTGGTTTTTCTTTGTTTTCCTCTACCCCATCCTATTCCTATTAATACACTGAAAAGTAGAAAGAATTCTCAAAAACAATACAGAAGAATACCTTATAAATTATATCTTCTACAATAAATTATAGTTTGGGTATATGTGTGTGTGTGTGTGTGTATAAACTAGTTGCTAGTAAAAAAAACCTAGTTGATTGTATATTGGTAAGTAGAGAGAAACTTAAAGGGTGAGGTTACATTTTCAGAAAATATATAATAAATTAAAAGAAATCAAACCCAGAATTTTTAAAATTGAAGTACAGTTGACTTATTAGTTTCAGGTGTACAACATAGTGATTTGACATTTACAGTTGACCCTTGAACAATATGGGTTTGAATTGAATGCGTCCACTTGTGCATGAATTTTTTTCAGTCACAGTACTGTAAATGCATTTTCTTTTCCTTATGATTTTCTTAATAAAATTTTCTTTTTTCTAGCTTACTTTATATGTATAACATAAAATACATATTAATTATTTATAAAATCAGTAAGGCTTCCCATCAATAGTCGACTATTAGTAGTTAAGTTTGGGGGGAGTCAAAAATTATTTGTGGATTTTTGACTGTGTGATGGATTGGTGCCTATAACCCCCATGGTGTTCAAGGGTCAACTGTATATACATTACGAAATGTTCACTATGATAAGTGTAGTTACCATCTGTCGCCATACAAAGTTGTTATAGTGTTATTAACTATATTCCCTATGCTGTACTTTTCATCCTCGTGACTTAATTTATTTTATAACTGCAAGTTTGTACCTCTCAATCCCCATTGTCCATTTTGGCTGTTCCTGAACCCCCCCGCCCTTTGGCAACCACCATTTTGTTTTTGTATTTATGAGTCTTGTTTCAGTTTTGTTTGTGTGTTTGTTCATTTGTTTTGTTTCTCAGATTTTACATATAAGGGAAATCATATGGGATATGTCTTTCTCTGACATTTCACTTAGCATAATACCCTCCAGGACCATCCGTGTTGTTGCAAATGGCAAGATTTCATTCTTTTTTTTTTATGGCTGAATAGTATTCAATTGTATACCATATCTTCTTTATCCATTCACCTGTTGGTGGACATTTAGGTTCCTTCCCTATCTTGGCTATTGTATATAATGCTGCAGTAAACATGGGAGTACATCCTTTTGAATTACTGTTTTAATTTTCTTTGGGCAAATACCTGGCAGTGAAATTACTGGAACATTTGGTATACCTATTTTTAATTTTTTTTTAAAGATTTTATTTATGTATTTGAGAGAGAGAGACACAGCGAGAGAGGGAACACAAGCAGGGGGAGTGGGAGAAGCAGGCTTCCTGCTGAGCAGGAAGCCCAATGTGGGGCTCGATCCCAGGACCCTAGGATCATGATCTGAGCCAAAGGCAGACGCTTACTGACTGAGCCACCCAGGCACCCCTATTTTTAATTTTTTGAGGAACCTCTGAACTGGTTTCCAAAGTGACTACACCAATTTACATTCCCACCAACAGTGCACAAAGGTTCCCTTTTCTCTATATCCTTGCTAACTTGTTATTTCTTATCTTTTTGATACTAGCCATTCCGACATATGTAAGGTGATATCTCACTTTGGTTTTGATTTGCATTTCCCTGATGATTAGTGATGTTGAGCATCTTTTCATTTTGTGTGTCTTCTTTGGAAAAATGTCTATTCAGATCCTCTGCCCATTTTTTAATCAGATTGTTTTTTTGGTGTTGAGTTGTATGATTTCTTTACATATTTTGAATATTAATCTTTTATTGGATATATCATTTGCAGATACCTTGTTCTGTTCAGTAGGTTGCCTTTTTGTTTTGTTGGTGGTTTTCTTTACTGTGCGAAAGCTTTTTGTTTGATGGAGTCCCAATTGTTTTTTGTTTTGTTTTGTTTTCTGCTTTTGTTGCCCTTGCCTGAGAAGTCAGATTCTAAAAATATTGCTAAGACTGATGTTAACTGCCTATTTTCTTTTAGAAGTTTTATGCAAATCCAGAATTTTTAAAGTTCATTGCATTGTTGATTAAATTTGAAAGACTTTTTGACTAGAAGCTGCATCTCAGTAAAAAGAATGTAACTGTACAGATGAAACCCACAGAATCTAACCAAAATTAGGGCATTGATAACCAAATTGAATTGCTGAAGCATTTAAACTGCTTTGGTTTTATAAGCTGTGTTAGGTTATTTGAAAACACTTATTAATCCCATCTTATAACTTATAAGTCATTGACACTTTCTTTTTTAATTCATTCTTACTATTTTCTACATACAAGAAAGTTAGATGAGTATATGACTATTACTGTAATAGTAATTTAGATTGTAATTGGAAACCTCCTAAATATAGTTTGTACAGTATAGTTACAAAGAAAAAAAAGTGGATTCATGTTGAAATTCAGTATTCCTTGGGTCAGTCAGGTCTGATGGGTAAGAATGAAGTCTTCTTGGGTAAATGAATCCATTTTCTATTTGAATTTATCATTTAAAAGAAGATTCTACTGATGAAGCATTTCAGTGTGTAATTAATTTTTGATAAATTTATATACTTTTGTCTAGTTGATATGAATTTGGTATCTCTTCTTGATTCCTCTCAGTACACTAAAGGGAATGGGATATAATAGCAGTAAAAGATCTATCATAATTTCTATTGTAACTGAACTCAAGGGGTTCGCTGCTTGGGGTGCATTAAATTGAACACAGTGCCTGGGTGGTTTGGTCAGTTCAGCGTCTGACTCTTGGTTTCAGCCCAGGTCATGCATGATCTCAGGGTCTTGGAATTGAGCCCTGTATTAGGCTGTGTGCTCAGCAGAGAGTCTGCTGGAGGATTATCTATCTCCCTCTCCCTCTGCTCCTCCACCTCCCCCTACTCATGCTCTCTTTCTCTCTCTCTAAAATAAATAAATAAATCTTAAAAAAATGGAACACAACACAAAGAAGTGTTGAAAGCAAAGAACTTTTTATTACCTCTTACAGTGAGAGACAGGGAGATAGCTCAAAGCACTGATTCCCTGTGGGGTTGCTATAGGAAGCCTTTATTCAGTGTATTTGGGGGTGGAGGCAGGGAGCTTTTATATACATTAAGGAACTTACACATATTCTGTTACCTAGGCACTTCGGTTCAACTGTTTATGCATAGCATGTCAGCATGCTAGCACGTACATCGTATATTCAAAAAATGGAGGAAACCGCTCCCATAAAAGAAGATCTTCATATTATAATGAGTTAAGGATAACTGCAGAACAACTTGGGGCTTCTGCTCAAGTCCTCAACCAGTCCAAGAGGGCTCAAACTAACTCACATAAGAAGCTATCAGGTAAAACACCTAGCAAGGGGCTATTAGTTGAAACAATCTGGCTGGGTATCTTCTTGGTCAAACTGCTGGTTCTGTAAAACAAAACACATTCCTTCCCTGCTTTTGTCCCTTCCCCTTCTCCCTTCTGCTGATAGCTTTCAGACCTCTGATTTGAGTAACTTTCTGTTGCATTCCAGCTAACACTATCAGTATACCAACTTATGTATAACTGTAGACAAAAAGATGTGACATCCTGTTTATCACTGTTTATATTAATGCAGTAAAGCAAGTAATATAATATTTAGTAATAATGTAATATAGGGGCGCCTGGGTGGCTCAGTCAGTTAAGCGTTTGCCTTCACCTGGGGTCATGGGGTCCTGGGATCAAGCCCTTCATCGAGACCTCTGCTCAGAGGGGAATCTGCTTCTCTCTATCCCTCTGCTCCTCCCCCCTGCTCATGCTCTCTCTCTCTTTCTGTCAGATAAATAAATAAAATCTTAAATAAAATAAAATAAAAAATAATATAATAAGGCAAGTAATATAATAGGAATTTAATCCCATTTTACAGATGAGGAAATGAAAATAGAAAAGTAAAGTGACTTGTACAAGGTCACATGGATACTAGGTAGCAAAGTGTCAAAGTATAATTTTCCAAAATATTAAAGACTGATTCTCATACAAATACAGAATGAACATATGTCACATTTATTCAGTTCATTAATGAGGGAGCCAGCAGGAGATAAAATTGGTTCAAAGTTTATATAGTGTATTAGGGTTCTCCAGAAAAACGGAACCAGTAGGGTATATATAGATATATAGAAAGAGATTTATTTTGAGGGATTGGCTCATGCAGTTTTGGAGGCCGAAGTTCCACAATTTGCTGTTCCATGCTGGAGGTCCAGGAAAACCAGTGATGTAATTCCAGTTCAGACCTTGAAGGCCTAAGAACCAGAGGAGCCAGTGGTCTAGCTCCCCTCCTAGTCTGAAGGTCCAAGAACTGAGGAGTGCTGATGTGGGAGGCCACAAGAAGATGGATGTCTCAGCTCAAAGGGAGAGCCAATTTGCCCACCCTCTGCCTTTTTGTTTTTTTGAGACTCAACAGATTGCATGGTGCCCACCCTTATTGGTGAGGGCAGTCTTCTTTACAAAGTTTACCAATTCAAATGCTAATTTCCTCTGGTAACACCCTCTCAGACACAACTAGAAATAGTGTTTAACTAGCTCTGGGCGGGTAACCCCTTAGCCTAGTTAAGTTGACACATGAAACTGACCATTACATATACATATTGGAGAAAGAATTTTGGAATCAAATTGCTAGGTTAGATACAAAGCTTTCCCTACAGAGCAATAAAAACCATAGCCTTGGAGAGAGGGGAAAGATGGCGGAGGAGTAGGGGACCCTATTTCAAATGGTCCCCGGAATTGAGCTGGATATCTACCAGACCACTCTGAGCACCCACGAAACCAGCCTGAGATGTAAGAAGATCTGGATCTCTACAAACAGAATATTGCAGGGGGTTGGTTTTGAGGTATGAAGCGGAGAGCCGTGATTCTGCGGGCAGATATCGGAGGATAAACGGCAGCGGGAGGGTGCCTGGCTGTGGGGATCCTACACCGCCGGTGAGTGACAGCCTTGCGCGCTGTGGACGGGGCACAGACTTGCAGACCGGTAGCGGCGGGGAAAGGACTTTAGGGCAGCCCCCGGGGTGGAGGACCAGACCGGCGGGGTCGCGTGCACGCAAACCGCAGCCCCCCGGACAGAAACCGGTGCGACGGTCGCGCACACGTGAACTGCAGCCTCCGAGATGGAAACCCAGTGTGCCGAGGTCGCGCTGGTGAACTGCAACCCCCGGGATGGAACAACTGAGCAGTGAGCGGTGGGGTCACGCGCACGCGAACTGCAGTCCCCAGGATGAAACCAGAAGCGGCGGAGTCGCGCGCGTGAGCGAACTGGGAGCGGCTGGCGGTTTTAGAAGCACAAAGGGCAGAGACGTGCCCTGACCTGGAGGCAGATCTGGGAGCGCTGCGGAGGGGCGCACAACCCAGGATGCTGCAGTTTATAGCAGCACGGACAGAAACGGAGACAGTGTGGCCTGGAGAGCTCACTGAAGAACAGACTGTGATCTCTCTGCTCTGAGGCAGAGGGTTGGAAATGGTCTCTTCTGCTCTGACTCGTGGAAGAGACGCAGAAAGCCGCCAGGGAAAGGCGCCAGAGAACAAAAGCCCCAAAGACTGATTCCCACTGAGCCCATCCCCCGCCACAGGGACGCAGGGCAACTCTGCCCAAACAGGGTTGCCTGAGTAACAGCGTGGCAGGCCCCTCCCGCAGAAGACAGGCTGGGAAAACAAGAGGCCAGCAACCCTAAGGTCCCAAGAAAACAGGTGCATCTTGCTTGGGTTCTGGTCAATAATTTGGACTCTATACATTCCCTGAAACACCCAGCAACAGAATGACTAGGAGGAGGAGCCCCCAAAACAGAAAACACTCAGAGATTATGACTTATGCTGCAGATTTACAAATGGATGCAGATATAACCAAGATGTCAGAGATGGAATTCAGGTTAGCAATTGTGAAGACAATGGCTAGAGTGGAGAAATCAATTAATGGCAACATAGAGTCTCTAAGGGCAGAAATAAAAGGTGAATTGGCAGAACTTAAAAATGCTATCAATGAGATCCAATCCAATCTAGATAATCTAACAGCTAGGGTAACTGAGACAGAAGAGAGAATAAGCGATCTGGAAGACAGTATAATAGATAAAAAGGGAAAAGAGGAGGCCAGTGAAAAACAACTCAGAATCCATGAAAATAGAATCAGAGAAATGAGTGACACCATGAGGCGTTCCAATGTCAGAATCATTGGAATCCCGGAGGGAGTGGAGAGAGAGAGAGGGCTAGAAGATGTATTTGAGCAAATCGTAGCTGAGAACTTCCTAATCTGGGGAATGAAACAAACATTCGAGTCCTAGAGGCAGAGAGGACCCCTCCTAAGATCAAGGAAAACAGGCCAACACCCCGGCATGTAATAGTAAAACTTGCAAATCTTAAAACCAAGGAAACCATCTTAAGGGCAGTTAGGGAGAGGAGATTCCTTACGTACAGAGGGAGGAACATCAGAATAATGTCAGACCTATCCACAGAGACCTGGCAAGCCAGAAAGGCCTGGCAAGATATATTCAGAGTACTAAATGAGAAGAACATGCAGCCAAGAATACTTTATCCGGCAAGGCTATCATTTAGAATGGATGGAGAGATGCAGAGCTTCCACAACCGGCAGAAGCTGAAAGAATATGTGACCACTAAGCTGGCCCTGCAAGAAATATTAAGGGGGGTTCTATAAAAGGAGAAAGACCCCAAGAGTGATCTACAACAGAAATTTACAGGGACAATCTATAAAAACAACGTCTTCATAGGCAACATGATGACAATTAATTCATATCTTTCAATAATCACTCTCAACGTGAATGGCCTAAATGCTCCCATAAAACGGCACAGGGTTGCAGATTGGATAAAAAGACAGGACCCATCCATGTGCTGTCTACAAGAGACTCATTTTGAACCTAAAGATACATCCAGACTGAAAGTGAAGGGATGGAGAGATCTATCTTCTATGCCAGCGGACCTCAAAAGAAAGCTGGGGTAGCAATTCTTATATCAGACAAATTAGATTTTAAACTAGTCTGTAATAAGAGACACAGAAGGACACTATATCATTCTTAAAGGGTCTATCCAACAAGAAGATCTAACAATTGTAAATATCTATGCCCCCAACATGGGAGCAGCCATCTACAAAGCCAACTGTTAACCAAAATAAAGAGTCACATTGATAACAATACGTTAATTGTAGGAGACCTCAATACTCCACTCTCAGCAATGGACAGATCATCTAAGCAGAAAATCAACAAGGAAACAAGAGCTTTGAATGATACATTGGACCAGATGGACGTCATAGATATTTACAGAACAGTCCACCCTAAAACAACAGAATACTCATTCTTCTCGAGCGTGCATGGAACTTTCTCCAGAATAGACCATATACTGGGTCATAAATCAGGTCTCAACCGATACCAAAAGATTGAGATTATTCCCTGCATATTCTCAGACCACAATGCTCTAAAAACGGAACTCAATCACAAGAAAAAATTTGGCAGAAATTCAAACAGTTGGAAGCTAAAGACCAGTCTGCTCAAGAATGTTTGGGTCAACCAAGCAATCAAAGAAGAACTTAAACAATTCATGGAAATCAATGAGAACGAAAACACATCAGTCCAAAACCTATGGGATACTGCAAAGGCGGTCCTAAGGGGGAAATACATAGCCATCCAAGCCTCACTCAAAAAAATAGAAAAATCCCGAATTCACCAACTAACTCTACACCTTAAAGAACTAGAGAAAAAGCAACAAACGATGCCTAAGCCACGCATTAGAAGAGAAATAATTAAAATTAGAGCAGAAATCAATGAATTAGAAACCAGAAACACAGTAGATCAGATCAACGAAACTAAAAGTTGGTTCTTTGAAAGAATAATAAGATTGATAAACCACTGGCCAGACTTATCCAAAAGAAGAAAGGACCCAAATTAATAAAATTATGAATGAAAGGGGAGAGATCACGACTAACACTAAGGAAATAGAAACAATTATTAGAAATTATTATCAATAACTATATGCCAATAAACTGAGCAATCTGGATGAAATGGAGGCCTTCCTGGAAACCTATAAGCTGCCAAGACTGAAACAGGAAGAAACTGACAACCTGAATAAGCCAAAAACCAGTAACGAGATTGAAGCAGTGATCAAAAACCTCCCAAAAAACAAGAGTCCAGGGCCTGATGGATTCCCTGGGGAATTCTACCAAACATTCAAAGAAGAAATAATACCTATTCTACTGAAGTTGTTTCAAAAAATAGAAACAGAAGGAAAACTTCCAAACTCATTCTATGAGGCCAGCATTACCTTAATCCCCAAACCAGGCAAAGACACCATCAAAAAGGAGAATTTCAGACTGATATCCCTGATGAATATGGATTCCAAAATCCTCGACAAAATCCTAGCTAATAGGATCCAATAATACATTAAAAGGATCATCCACCACGACCAAGTGGGATTTATCCCCGGGATGCAAGGTGGTTCAACATTCGCAAATCAATCAGTGTGATAGAACACATTAATAAGAGGAGGGAGAAGAACCATATGGTCCTCTCAATTGATGCAGAAAAAGCATTTGACAAAATACAACATCCTTTCCTGATTAAATCTCTCCAGAGTATGGGAATAGAGGGAACATTCCTCAAGCTCATAAAATCCATCTATGAAAAACCCACAGTGAATATCATCCTCAATGGGGAAAAGCTGAGAGCCTTTCCCTTAAGATCAGGAACACGTCGGGCGCCTGGGTGGCTCAGTTGGTTGAGCGACTGCCTTCGGCTCGGGTCATGGTGCTGGAGTCCCTGGATCGAGTCCCGCATTGGGCTCCCTGCTCGGCGGGGAGCCTGCTTCTCCCTCTAACCCTCCCCCATCTCATGTACTCTCTCTCTCTCTCTCATTCTCGCTCTCTCAAATAAATAAATAAGTCAAAAAAAAAAAAGATCAGGAACACGTCAAGGGTGCCCACTCTCACCACTGTTGTTCAACATAGTACTAGAAGTCCTAGCAACAGCAATCAGACAACAAAAAGAAATAAAAGGTATTCAAATTGGCAAAGAAGAATTCAAACTCTCTCTTTTCGCAGACGACATGATACTTTATGTGGAAAACCCAAAAGACTCCACTCCCAAATTACTAGAACTCATACAGCAATTCAGTAATGTGGCAGGATACAAAATCAATGCACAGAAATCAGTTGCTTTCTTATACACTAACAACGCAACTGCAGAAAGAGAAATTAAAGAAACGATTCCATTTACAATAGCACCAAAACCCGTAAGATACCTCGGAATAAACCTAACCAAAGAGGTAAAGGATCTATACTCTAGCAACTACAAAACACTCATGAAAGAAATTGAAGAAGGCACAAAAAGATGGAAAAATATTCCATGCTCATGGATCGGAAGAATAAACATTGTTAAAATGTCTATGCTATCCAGAGCAATCTATACCTTCAATGCCATCTCGATCAAAATTCCAATGACATTTTTCAAAATGCTGGAACAAACAATCCTAAAATTTGTATGGAATCAGAAAAGACCCCGAATCGCCAAGGAGATGTTGAAAAAGAAAAACAAAGCTGGGGGCATCACGTTGCCCGATTTCAAGCTATATTACAAAGCAGTGATCACCAAGACAGCATGGTACTGGCACAAAAACAGACATACAGACCAATGGAACAGAATAGAGAACCCAGATATGGACCCTCAACTCTATGGTCAAATAATCTTTGACAAAGCAGGAAAAAACATGCAATGGAAAAAAGACAGTCTCTTCAATAAATGGTGCTGGGAAAATTGGACAGCCACATGCAGAAGAATGAAACTCGACCATTCTCTAACACCATTCACAAAGATAAACTCAAAGTGGATGAAAGACCTCAATGTGAGACAGGAATCCATCCAAATCCTAGAGGAGAACATAGGCAGTAACCTCTTTGACATCACCCACAGCAACTTCTTTCAGGATACATCTCCAAAAGCTAGTGAAACAAAAGCAAAAATGAACTTTTGGGACTTCATCAAGATAAAAAGTTTCTGCACAGGAAGGGAAACAGTCAACAAAACAAAGAGGCAACCCGCAGAATGGGAGAAGATATTTGCAAATGAGACTACAGATAAAGGGCTGGTATCCAGAATCTATAAAGAACTTCTCAAATTCAACACCCAAAAAACAAATAATCAAGTCAAGAAGTGGGCAGAAGTGATGAACAGACACTTCTCTGAAGAAGACATACAAATGGCTAACAGACACTTCTCTGAAGAAGACATAGAAATGGCTAACAGACACATGAAAAAATGTTCATCATCATTAGCCATGAGGGAAATCCAAATCAAAACCACTTACACCAGTTAGAATGGCAAAAATGGACAGGGAATGAAACAACAAATGTTGGAGAGGTTGTGGAGAAAGGAGAACCCTCTTACACTGTTGGTGGGAATGCAAGTTGGTACAGCCACTTTGGAAAACAGTGTGGAGGTGCCTCAAAAATTTAAAAATAGAGCTACCCTATGACCCAGCAATTGCACTACTGGGTATTTACCCCAAAGACACAGATGTAGTGAAAAGAAGGGCCATATGCACCCCAATGTTCATAGCAGCAATGTCCACATTAGCTAAGCTGTGGAAAGAGCCGAGATGCCCTTCCACAGATGAATGGATAAAGAAGATGTGGTCCATATATACAATGGAATATTACTCAGCCATCAGAAAAGATGAATACCCAACTTTTACATCAACATGGATCAACATGGACTGGAGGAGATTATGCTAAGTGAAGTAAGTCAAGCAGAGAAAGTCAATTATCATATGGTTTCACTTATTTGTGGAACATAAGGAATAACATGGAGGACATTAGGAGAAGGAAGGGAAAAATGGGCGGGGGGAATTGGAGGGAGAGATGAACCATGAGAGACTATGGACTCTGAGAAACAAACTGCGGGTTTTAGAGGGAAGGGGGGAGGGGGGATTGGTTAGCCCGGTGGTGGGTATTAAGGAGGGCACATACTGCAGGGAGCACTGGGTGTTATACGAAAACAATGGATCGTGGATCACTACATCAAAAACTAATGATGTATTGTATGGTGACTAACATAACATAATAAAATTAAAAACTACCAAAAAAACCCAACAACATTATTCCTGTTTTTAGGACATTCACATGCTTATTTTTAAATGTCATTTAAATGTCATTTACTTTTATTCAAGTAAATAAATTGTCACAAAAGCAAAAAAAACCCAAAAAACCCCATAGCCTTTGAGGTTATCTCTTCTACTGGACAGAATTCAGTTGTATCTTTGCTAGACAGAAATTTACAAGTTAGCAAGTAACTTCACAGAGTCTCAACTTTTATCAGTAGTAAATAACAAGTTATATAAAGGTATATTCTCTAACGAAGTAATCTTTGGGTAGGATTGTGCGTCTATAGGACATCGAAAGGACATACTGCCTTCTCTTTGTCTTTTAACTTTTGGATAATTTTTCTTGACACAAAGCAACGTGGGAACCTAGGTTTTCTGACTCTAAGTCCAGATTTCTTTCCATTCTACTTCCCTGCCTCTTCATAGTATAATTTTTAATACTAGAGTAGTTGGCTAACTTTTGCAAAATTAGCTAGTCTTTGTTATTAGTTTTCCTTTTTGATACACTTTCCTTTGTTATACAGGGATGGTGATAGAGTTTTCTTTCTCAGAGAAATAGTGTGTAACTCAATGGATATTTGTAGAATTTGCATAAATACCCAAGATGAGAAATTAAAATTATAGCTTATCTACTCTTTTATGACATTTGTTACCAAATTTCAGAGTCATTGTAAACATTCTTGATTTTTGATTAAATAATCAGAATTTATAAAATGGTGTGTTTGATCAGATTAGCCTTTACATATTTTGAACAAAATACTGGTGAACCATTTTAAGTAGTAGGTGAAAATTTGTTCACATTAAACAAGATAATTGCCTAACAGTTAAGCATTGCATTACTTACTAACAATTTTTTCCTGGCCCTGAAGTGGTTATCTTTAGGTGTCATTTAACTCACCAGTGGTTTTTTTTTTTTTTAATGCTTTTTAAGAAGGTTGGGATGCTTTATTCAGTTTAGCCCTCAAGCAATTAGGCAAATCAGTTACCATGGTAACAGAAGGTATTAATTTCCTTACCTTAGTTAAAGGTTTTTTTTAAGACTATTTATTTGAGAGAGAGAACGCATGTGAGGAAAGGGATGGAGGAGCTGAGGAGCTGAAGGAGAGAATATCAAGCAGACTCTGTCTAGTCGTGAGCCTGACTCAGGGCTCCATCCCAGGAACCGTGAGATCCCTTACCTGAGCTGAAACCAACAGTCCGAGGTTTAACCGACTGAGCCACCCAGGCACCCCAGCATTAGTTGAAGGTTTTAGGAGCAAAGACATCTCTGAGCTAACCCACTGAAACCCAGCTTTCTATGAAACAGGAGTTAGTTTGTCCATTCTCTAGAAGATGATACCATTTCAAGTAGAAAAATGTACTCTTGAGATGAATTTCTACTCTGACCGAGCGAAGTAGAGTATGATTTAAAAGCTAGGTAATTAAAGAGCTATCCCTTCTTAGTTTAATATGGGATACAGTTGGTCTTAATTTTCCTGTATTTGTTCTAACTTAAATCTTGAATCTTATGGGTATATTTCTATTGCCATGAACTAACAGGCACTAAACGTGCCTGCAGTAGACAGCTTTCCTACTATCTAATTGATGTCAAATAAAATCATTTAAGATGAAGTTTTTCAAAACCTAATTCCTAATTTTAGGAGATAATCTCTTAACATTTAATGGGCTAATATTACTAACCCTGTATAGTAAGCCTACTCATTTAGGTATCATGAAGTCTATTTTGCAAGTAATATATCAAAAAGGTTTTAGTAAGAAGTTGTATTCTTATTAGGTATTTTATCACTGTATTATGGTGATTAAAAAAATTGCTGTCGTTGTTAATGCCAGTAGCATTGGACATTTTCCAGTCTTAGACCATTTTGTCTATGTTCTGTAGCAGGAGTTGGCAAACTTGTGGTGGGTCACATTTGACTTGCTGCTTGTTTTTGTACTATGAGCTAAATGGTTTTTACATTTTTAAGTGGCTAAGAAAAAATCAGAAGAAAAATTTTATGAAATCTGTATAAATCTAGATTTCATTGTCTATAAAGTCTTATTGGAACATAGCCATGCTTATTTAAGTATTTATGATATTTGAGCCACAATGTCTGACTTGGTAGTTGCAACAGAGACAATCTGCCATGAGGCCTAGAATATTTACTGTTTGGCTCTTTATAGAAAAAGTTTGCTAACTCTTGTTCTAGAGTATTAAAAAATGTAGCCTTGGTTGTTCATTAAAAACAAACAGACAAACAACCTTTCCCCTTTTCTGGGCATACTTTCCCCCCGATTGCTAAAAGTAATGCATGTTCTTATAGAAAATTTGGAACATATAGAAAAGTATAAAGAAGAAAATAAAAAACCATCTTCAGTTGTGGGATAACCACTAATATTTTGTTCTACATTGCTCCAGACCTGTAAAAATATCAAATATGTGTATATGTATGCCTATATATATATATAGGTGTATATATATGTGTGTGCATGTATACATATGTCCCTCTATGTAGAATATGTATATATATACATATGCAAATACATACATATTTATTGGGTAAAATTAGAGTCTAACTTGCTTTTTCACTTGATAAATTATGTTTTTAATGGTTGCATAGTGCTCTGTTTTATGGATATGACATAATTTATTATTTAACTATTTTACCGTTGTCGGACATGTCTGTTTTCAACTCTTTATCATTATAAATATTGTATATTACATTGTATATCTTAAATACTATCATATATAACAAGAATGACTATCCTTGTATATAAATCTTTCTGAGGAATGCTGGTGTTTTGGGTGAGATTAATTCTTAAAAATGAAACTATGTGTAAAACTAGAGAATTATTTTGAGGGAAATGTTGGTAGTGCAGGAAAATACTTCCTTGGCCTGCCTTCATGAAAAAGATGGCTTTCATTTAGCCTCCGCTCTGGTTAAGCATAATAATTTTCACACCAGACCATCAAACCAGCCCTTAAATAAGTTGACTGGTAAAGCATATAGTTGATACTGTAGTAGATGGATTGGAGGAACTGGGTCCATGTCCCACTCTGGCTTCATAGTTTATACTCACAATTCGGCAGCTTGGGAAGGTAGATTTCTTGTGTGCATGCTCCTAGCATTATTATTGAAGCCATAGAGAAAAGTGGAATAATGCTCCAGTCTAGTGTGAGTTGACACAGTAGACTCAGAAATGGGGGTAGAAGGGGATGTGCTCCATTCCTAGGGTAATTCACTTGCTACAGCTCTAATTAAGTAGGTGTTCCAGCCAAACACTCTGTCCTCTGTATGCTTCTATAAAGGAAATGCCATTTGTTAGCACATTCCTAGTTTTTTGCCATCACTCACTCCATAGAGTTCCTACAAAAACGTACCCAAGTATTTCACTCAAAGAATGATTTGTAAATGTGTATTGACTTTAAAAATTACTATGGATATCCATACCAGCTGCTTGGTACCGGTCTGTCTACAGCAGAAGTAGTAAATTGGAAGGCCCGCAGGCCAAATTTTGGCCTGTAGAGGGGTCTTGAATATTGCTCTTAAATGGAAGATTGCATGGTACAATTTCTTCATCTTTGGAAAAACCGGGAGATCTGGTAACACTGGGTCCATACTGGCAAGAGTTAGCTGGAGCAAAGTTAGTGGCTTCCAATTTGTGCTGTAGCATAGTGATATGGGTTATAAGGTAAGATTTTGATGGCTGCGTATTTTTTATAGTTTTTAAACATATAAAAGCATTTTATGAAACATTTAAAGATTTATAATAGGTGAAATTATATTTGAACATTATTCTATATGGTGATCCTTTTGTAAACTACTTGAGTTAAGTAACTGTTCTAAAGAAACGAGTCACAGCAGCCATACTCTCAGTTTCAAAGGGGAAAAATACTTTATTGATATTATAAAGTAAAAAACCTAGTGGAAATAGAAGAAAAGGGAAATCTATGCATAGATGAAGGCAATAGTAAGCAGTAAAGGAGAATAAGATAGAGTTACATCAGTGAGGGACACCATGAATTCCGTTTGGAGGCATCTTTGAGCTCACCGAGTAGACACTGTGAGCAAAGCTCACCCTCCTGAGTTGAAAAAATTTATGGACAAGAAATTATCATTGAAATTAAATGGTGGCAGACATGTCCAAGGAATATTGCAGGGGATCGATCCGTTTGTGAATCTTGTGATAGATGAATGTGTGGAGATGGCAACTAGTGGGCAACAGAACAGTATTGGAATGGTGGTAATATGAGGAAATAGTATCATCATATTAGAAGCCTTGGAGCGAGTATAAACAATGGGTGTGTTCATCAGAAGAAATCAATTGCTTCCACATGTCCCCTCCATAGTACCTATTTTACTACAATATAAAAATCAGGTCGTTTGCATTTTCATATTGAACTTTTTTGTTAAATAAACTTTTATAATAGTAAAAAAAAAAAAAGAGTTACATCCGATTGGGTACTTACAACATCTAACCTCATTAACTGGGGAACCCTTTGGGGACAGCCAGACTGGGGTTCCAGCCAGGCCTGGGTGCAGTGTCTTCCCCTCAGGTGAGACTTCCAACTGACCATCCCCATAAGGGTGATATTTATAGGGCAAATGACCAGGTGTGAAGTTAAACATTTGTTTGCCTCTGTGTGGTTTGGAGCGAGCAGCATTTCTGTGTTATCATGTCTTTACATCTTCAAGGAGTCTGGGCCATATGTGCTTGCCTCTCCTCTTGGATTCTATTCTGGGGGGCCAGCCCAGGCTGGAGCCAGAGGGGATGCAAGGCAAAATTTATAGCTCTTGGTGTCTAGACCAGAAGGGCCAGTTCTGACCTGGAGGCTAGCTAATGTCCACTAGCCAGGCTCCTGAGATCACTCAGCAGCATGTCTCACACACGACATTCTTTAACCTGCCTGCCTCTGTGCAGGTCTGGGTGGTCTGTTACGCAGGACCAATCACAGAAACTTCCGTCCGTACAGTACAGTAACATGGATGGCTGTGCATGGTAAACATGGTCAGACAGGGTTGTTCTCTGGCTATATTTTGTAGCACTTCCTCTTGACTTTCCTGTTAAATAATTATTTATCCTAATTATTATTTTAATTTTGTATGTGTATATTATTTAATAATTGGGAAAGTTATATGTGTTTGTGTATATAAACTTCTTTCTTTCTTTTTAAGTAGGCTCCACACAGGGCTTACACTCACAACTCGGAGATCAAGACCTGAGCTGAGATTAAGAGTTGGATGCTTAACTGACTGAGCCACCCCGGTGCCCCAAAATTCTTTCATTTTTGTCTTAATTTTTGTAATTATTTTACTGCTAACAGAAAAGAGCATGATTGTTAGCTAATTCTTATCAGTATTTTCTAACAGAAAACAATGAATTTTGTTAATTTTCTTGCTTGTTATTTAATTTTTAATTATTTATCTATTATGGCCTTTTTGATGTGACAATTTGTCAAACCCTGATTATGATAGAATTTCATAATATGTTTGTTTTTAGAATTTATACTAGTGTTATATCTAAAAATAATCAATAATTGAACATAATACAATTCCATTGATTTAATGGAAATATAGACCTCTGTAACTTCAGAAGCTCATTTAAAAATATTTTTGATTATAAGTGTATTTTGCTTAAAAAATTTAAGCAAAATTTTATTAAACTAACTGAAAATATTTCAGTACACTGTTTTTGTTTAGTCTTTTTCATTAAGGAAGTTTTTTGGGATAAGATTTGTTAAAAAAAACATAAGAATTTAGACAAACTAAAAAATTGACAAGAAACGTTTCCCAAGGAATGAAGGATTTATAGTATTTAAAGTACTTTATTTTTTAAGTATTTTATATTCAAATAAATTTAATTTCTGCAGGTATTTGCTTTCCCACTGTAATGCCTAATTTATTGATTAAAGCTGTAAAGTCATCTGATTTGTGAGTTAAATGTAACACTAAATATTTCATCAATAATTAGTCTCTAAAGTAAAAAATTATCTCAGAATTATATGATGTTTCCATAATTCTTTACAGGCTAAATCAAATGAAATAGGGGTGTCAAACAAAATACTCTGGTACCTTCTCATAAAACGGCTATTTTACTAAAAAAAGTTTGAATTTTTGAAATAATATTTGAGCACAAAATAACAAAATTCTTTTTTTTTTTTAAGATTTTATTTATTTATTTATTTAAGAGAGAGAGAGCATGAGCTCGGTGCGGAGGGGCAGAAGGAGAAGCAGACTCCCCACTGAGCAGGGAGCCCTACTCAGGGCTCGATCCCAGAACCCTGGGACCATGACCTGAGCTGAAGGTAGACACTTAACTGAGCCACCCAGGCGCCCAGAGAACAAAATTCTTTTAAGAGGTTGTGATTATCAGATTGAGCTCAAGAGCTCAAGAAGTTACAGGATTGCACAATTAGTAAAGCCCAGATACTTTGCTAGTTTGCCAAATGTGCTCTTTTTTTCCTGCCTGTGTGGAGCACTGTGTTAGGGATCAGTAAGGCAAAAGAAATGGAAAAATTGCCATTCTCAATTATTCTGTTAGAAGATATGTTTAAGATTTGTCAAAGACATAGAAGACAGTACTAATTCAGAAGATTATTTAATGAAAAAGGTGTTCATTGCAGATATGAATCCATAAATGTTAGTAATGGGCCTCAGTTAGAAAGCTGTACAGAATCCTTGAGGAAGAATGCTTGAGAGGACATTATTTGCTTGGCAAAGAAGTTTTAAAACTGAAGTATTCAAAGGGAATATCTTGAAACATACAAAATTTTATGATAACAGTGAAAGTCTGGGACTGGTAATAACAGGAAGGTTTAGGCTGTACATTTAGTTCAATATAAAAAAAAAACCAACCCTGATATTCTAAGTAATAAGTTGTCTTATTCACAGAGAAGCTCCTATATATTAAACTTTGCCTGTAGTTGAGTTCCACATTAAATGAAGTCATAAAAATGGTGAACCTAATGAAGTCTAAGCTACTATAGTACCTTCTTTTCAGCTTTAGGTGAATAAATGTGGCTAGCTATTTCAATAATTAAGTATATTGACAGTCTAAAAGAAGATTTATAAGCTAAAAGAAAATTTCAAATTATTCCATGTGAATGGTTTTTACTTTGCAAATTTGTTGAAGTATAGTTATCGGCTTCAATAAATAGTATTCTTAACTGACATTTTGAGCACCTGAATTAACTTAAAAGTGCAATGATGATGTGGAAAATATATTAACATGTACTGACAAAGTTTGTGGATTCGGAGTGATAATTCAGCTTTGGGAGAGTGAAGTTAAAATAGTTTTAAAAGTGACATTTAATTGGTATCATTTGAGTTCTAAGGATGAATTAATAATACTTGCAGAGCAAATTCAGCGTATGCCTGTGACAGAGCTTTAGCACACTATATTGAAATACTTGATATAAAAAATTCATTTATATTCAAAACTTGTTTATATCATCAGAAGGAATTAACATAGTTTTCAGTAGAAGAAAAGGAGAGGCTGTTAGGTTTAAAGAACTTTAGCATTCTTGAAGTACAATTTAAAGAGGTCGAGTTGTTGGAATGCTGGTTAATAGTGAAAAAGGAGTTTTCATTTTCAGCCTTTTAGAGCAGAGCCTCTTGCCATTTGCTACCACTTGTGCTAATAAAGCTTCTCTGTGATGGTTGCTATATGGAATATTAAGAAAATGTTAAAAGGTTTTAATCAGGAGTTGTATGTAGCCATCTTAAACAAAAAGCCTAGGGGCGCCTGGGTGGCTCAGTCATTAAGCGTCAGCCTTCGGCTCAGGTCATGATCCCAGGGTCCTGGGATCGAGTCCCTCATCGGGTTCCCTGCTCGGCAAGAAGCCTGCTTCTCCCTCTCCCATTCCCCCTGCTTGTGTTCTTGCTCTCGCTGTCTCTCTCTCTGTCAAATAAATAAATAAAATCTTAAAAAAAAAAACACAGAAAGCCTAATATGCAAAAGTTATGTTCATCTAAACAACTTAGTTTCTTGTATAAAAAATTTAATTTTACAATGAAGGTATAATGCAATTTTTACAAAATGTCATATACACACTCCCAGATCACCTTCCTAGTATGCTATAAAAATATTTTCATTTTCTGAATGTGCCGTCAAGTTGAAAATGTTGTAGACTCCTGGTATAGACCTTCGTTTGTAAATGAAGTGGGCATCGAGAACAATCATGTATTTGAGAAAAATCAACAGCTATCAAGCTTGCTTAGCTGAATAGTTGACCCTTGATAAAAAATAATTTCTAGGGGCACCTGGGTGGCTCAGTCAGTTAAGCGTCTGCCTTTGGCTCAGGTCATGATCTCTGGTCCTGGGATTGAGCCCCATATCGGGCTCCTTGCTCAGCGGGGAGCCTGCTTCTCCCTCTTCCTCTGCTACTCCCCCTGCTTGCACTGTCTCTCTCTGTCAAATAAATAAAATCTTTAAAAAAATAATTTCTAAACAAAAAAACCTAAAAGTCTTTATAAGTATTATCAGTGGATTCAGCAGGAAATGTGTTAATAAAAGAACCGAAGAGGATGGATGGAGGGAGGTGGGTGGAGGATGGGCTAATGGGTGATAGGTATTAAGGAGGGCACTTGTTATGATGAGCGCTGGGTGTTATATATAAGTGATGAATCACTAAATTCTACCCCTGAAACCAATATTACACTATATGTTAACTATCTAGAATTTAAATAAAAATTTGAAAAGGAAAAAAAAAATAATTGAAAGTGGTTGAAAAGGAAAATTGCAGGGTAAGAAAATTGCATGTATAATTCCCTCAATAAAATACTCAGTGGAATTACTGTGATAGAACAAATATGGCTGAAAACGAAATAGATATTTGTTGAATGAACTGAACAGCTGGTCCTAGGATGCCTACTTGATCTTTCCTGTCTTAGAGTGCTTCTAGAGGAGTTGTACTGATGAGCTCAGTGTTCTGGTGGTCTAGGTCTTGAGATTACAATTTGGGAGACCTGTGAATAGAGAAATTGCCTCCTAATACTTCAGTGGAAGACTTAGAATCTTTGTCCTGTTCGCAGCTTCCTGAGGGACTCTAAGAGCAGATGACTGCTGATGGTAAACAGTTTTACAGGCAAAGGAAAGTAACAGCCCAACTAAGGAAGCCAGCATCAGTGGAAAGAAGACCGAAGAACACCCAGAATAGGAGACTTTTATTGAAACAGATATTTGAACTAGATTATAACTTTTATAAAAGAAAGAAATAATAGGGACTAAACTAGAGCAATAAAGAAACTTTCTGGAACTAACAATCAAGATCTTAACATTATAAAAATTCAGTAGACAAACTGAAAAGGACTATCACCATTGGGAGTGAAATTAGCATCTTGGAAGTCAAGTGTAAAAAGTATCTTAAAATACAAAGAACAAAATTAAAGAGATGGTAGTCAGGAAGGAAAAAAAAGAGTCTAGGAGAAGAAATCCAGGCAGGAAGAAATTCACCAGCATGTGAATAAATGTTGTAGAAGGAAAAAAGGGAAGAGATAGTGGCGGTTAATAACTAAATAATAACCAAACTAGAAATAGGGGTATATTAGTTTGCTGCAGGTGCCATAGTTAAGTGCTGCAAACTCCATGATTAACAGAAATTTATTGTCTCATAGTTTTGGAGGCCAGAAGTCCTAAATCAAGTTGTTGGTGAGTTGTTTCCTTTGGAGGGTGGTGGGGGAGGGATCTGTTCGAGACCTTCTCTTTGTGGCTTGTAAATGGATGGCTCTTTCTCCATATGTTTATTCACATCATCTTCTCTCAGTGCATGTCTGTCCCCTTTTTGTAAGGACACCACTCAGTTTGGATTAGAGACCACTGTAATAACCTTGTTTAAATTTGATTACCTCTGTAATGACTTTTTCCAAATAAAGAGCCACATGCTGAAGTACTGAGGTTAGAACTCCCAACACTTTTTTTTTTTGAGGAGGGATACAATTCAACCCATATTGAGGGGAAATTTTTCTGATCTTAAGAAAAAGACTTCCAAGGACTCACTGATCCCAAGGCGAATAGAGTTTATGCTTAGGCTCCTTAAAATACAAAAATCCTTGAAAGTCTTTCAAGCTCCCAGATGGGAAATAGATGACTTACAATAGAAAAAGCATCAGAGAAATAATGGATTTCTTACTTGCAGCATCAAAAGGTAGAAGACAGTAAGAATATCTACAGACTGCTGAGGGACTGTTATACTCAGCCAACACATCATTCTATCTGTTTGAAGAAATACATTTTCACATATACAGGGAATCAGAGTTTATTACCTTCGTATTCTACCTGATGAAAATAATTTAAAGAGTTCTCTAAACAATCGAGTCAGAACAAAAATTCAAGAGGGGTAAGACAAAGGGAAGAGGAAACCATAGTAAACAATATATTTACATATAACAGATGATGAAATTTATAAAATAAAAATGTTTAAAAAGTAGTAAGGATTGTTGAAAAAGAAAAGCAATACTAAGAAAACTAACAGGCTGTAACCAAAACCACATCAACAAAGAGCAGTCATTAGAAGGGTGTGGAATTAAAAACAGGACAGTGCAAGTATAGGGTCATGGTGGGGAAGGGATATTGTTACAGTATTTTCCTGAGATAGTATGGTAATAGTAGGATGGAAAAAAATTGACGTTTTGTCATTGATAATGGAAAAAGAGTATGAATGGTAATTTCAGCCAATCAGGAAAAATGAAAAAAGTAAGAACTGAAGAAAGTAAGATAAATACTAATCAAAGTAAGATGAAAGAGAAAACCCATGTTCTTACACTAAATGCAAATGAGATGAATTACCCTATTGAAAGACCTGTTCAATGGGACTATTCAAAACAAAAAAATAGAAAAATAAAAAAATAATAAAAATCCCAGGTGTATATTGTTTAGGGGCAGCCTTTAAAAAAAGTCACCCAGATTGAAAAGTAGCAGATAATGGTAAATAGACAGGCAGGATGATTCCAGGAAAGTCCAAACTGAAGCAAATCAAAGTATATTACAGATCTTATTTGACTTAGAACTTCCTGGATAGACCACCGGAAGCTGAAAATGTATTTCATACATCTAACCTCCCGAACATCATTAGCTTAGCCTAGCTGACCATAAACGTGCTCAGAACACTTAGATTAGTCTACAGTTGGCTAAAATCATCTGACAGAAAGACTATTTTATAATAAAGTATTGCATATCTCATGCAATTTATTGAATATTATACTGAAAGTGAAAACCAGAATGGTTGCATGGTTACAGGATGGTTGTCAGCGTATTGGTTGTTTATTCTTTTTTTTTTTTTTAAAGATTTTATTTATTTATTCGTGAGAGACAGAGAGAGAGAGAGAGGCAGAGGGAGAAGCAGGCTCCCAAGGAGCAGGGAGCCCGATGCGGGACTCGATCCCAGGACCCCGGGACCATGACCTGAGCCGAAGGCAGACGCTTAACCATCTGAGCCACCCAGGCGCCCTTGGTTGTTTATTCTTGTGACTGTGTGGCTGACCTGGAGCTGCCCATGTCACCACAGAAGGTCATACACACATGACTAGCACAAGAAAAGATCCGAGTTCAAAATCTCAAGTATGATTTCTAGTGAATGTGTATTGCTTTTGCACTATTGTAATGTTGAAAAATCCCAAGTCAAACCATTGTTAGTCAGGGACCATCTGTATTTATTTCAAAGAGGAATTTAAGATCTTTTAATGGTACAAGATGAAGTGTTATGAGATGATAAAAGACTTGATTTTAGAAAAAGACTTGTCAAAGTTGTTTATACTCAACAACATAACAGCTAAATATATAAATAAAAAATTCTATTATTCAATGACTCAGATCCCTTCCGAGAATAACCTTTATCTGATCAACGATTAAAATCTTCAGGTATCTTGAAGAATTTCCTTGTTGCAAATTATTCTGCAACCTTAATTTGCTGTGTGCTTTTATCTGTCCTGAGATCTAAGTAAATTTGACAAAGATGTTAGGTCTGTAAACAAGTTTACTTTTAAATTCTTTGCCTAGAAGCATCTAGACAGAATTTTGTGTGTAAAAAGAAATTTTACATCTGAAAACTAGCCATTTCAAATTAAAATTATTTTAGTGTTATAGGTGGCTTCAGGGAAGAGTTACTGAAGTTTATTTCTGTTTTGGCAGTGTGAGTGAATTACTTACAAAATTCCAAGATTTTATAGTTGTTTTTATAGAGTTGTCTATTATTTGCAGAAACCACAATTTTCTGGCAGTTTTGCAAATTATCTACTCTGTGTATAGCAAAAACTTGTTTTCCGACTTCATAAAAATAATATTTTAAGATTAAGAACAAAATATATATAAAAGTACACTTTGGGGTCAATTTTTAACTCTTGTTAAGAGTTTTGAATTTGTGACACATACAAATGTATTAATAACTACTAACATTTGTAAAACGTTTTATAAAAACATGTTTTACATATTTTATCTCATTAATATAATATAAATGTAACACCCAAACTTGAGTTGTCCATTCTGATTCAGTGAATCATAGATCTTACCCAAAGCCAAACTTTGTTAATGATTCAAAGAATACAAGCAAGCACCAAGTGCAGATGGCATATTCTTTTTTTGGAGGATCCCCAGACTGTCAGACACAGATTCCAAAAATGTCCTTTTCTTTTGCAATAGGACACATTATGGTTTTGGATTAACAGAATAGTTTTGAGCAATGTGTGCAAAAAAATAAATAAATAAATTGCACAAAGGAAGTTGTGTTGGTTTTGGAACTTCTCTGTTTTTTTTTTTTTTTTTAAAGATTTTATTTATTTATTTGACAGAGAGAGACACAGCGAGAGAGGGAACACAAGTAGGGGGAGTGGGAGAGGGAGAAGCAGGCTTCCCGCGGAGCAGGGAGCCCGATGCGGGGCTCGATCCCAGGACCCTGGGATCATGACCTGAGCCGAAGGCAGACGCTTAACCGACTGAGCCACCCAGGCGCCCCTGGAACTTCTCTGTTTTATATTCTCTTAGTTACACAGCTTACTTGACTACTCCCCATTTTTCAGCCATAAATTAATAAATGCATAATTCCAGGCTCATTTGTGATGAGCAGTCCAGATAATTGAGCTATATCTTGCGAACAGCATTTTCTAGATAGGTACTCTCGTATTTTTCTTTTTTTTTTTTTGAGATTTTATTTATTTATTTGACAGAGAGACAGCGAGAGCCGGAACACAGGCAGGAGGTATAGGAGAGGGAGAAGCAACTACCCGCTGAGCAGGGAGCCTGGGGCTGGTTCCCAGGACCCTGGGATCGTGACCTGAGCCAAAGGCTGACGCTTAATGACTGATCCCCCCAGGCGCCCCTCTTTGGTATTTTTCTGCTAGTAAGTATCATTGATAGGTTTATAAGGCTACCTTCTGGTTTGAGGTCATTTGTGTATTACTGGGATCCAGGGCTGAGGTCTTTCATTTCCCCTCCCGCAGTAGGTTGAGTGGATTACCAACCTGTTCTTAACCCTTTCCTTCCCAATGCGTAAGAGTGGTGGAGTTGGTTCTATATAGAAAATTTTGCTACAGTAATCTTTTAAAAGTTTCCTTTATAAATTATCAGTGTTCTCAGTTTTGGGGGTTCATGCTTGAGAAAATGAGCAATTAAAATGGATACCTGCTGATACTGTGTAATTTTTTCAGGGTTTATATTGCTAAGTATCCAATAGGGATAACAGGTTATCCCTAAATCATAAATAGTTGCTGTGATTATTTCATATTAACATATTTCATCATAAGAATCTTCAGGTATATATTTAAAACTGCTGCCCCTTTACTAGAAATTTGAGATAATAGGAACTAAGGTTGGAGTTGGAAAGATTTATTAAGAACTTAAAGCTACTTCAATGTAGTATGTTAGGTCACACCAGAGTATGGATCCATTTGCCATTTAACAAAAAGAGTTTGTCATGGTTCTCCTATTCATTGTGTTTTCTATAACCATTCTTTACATGTGGTTTACATTGAGAAGAGCCCTCACAGCTAGTAACAGATTTTTAAAAATATCCTCTGTGAAACTCTTATTCTTAGGGAAATTTGTTCACTTACTAGGCCAAGAGCTTAATAAAAAAAACTCTTAATATAAGAAAGCTGTTCTGTCTAAAAATTCATTTTTCAAGTAGACTTGTGAGCAAGTCCAACAGTTTGCGGAGTTTACTTAGATCTTAGGACAGATGATAAGAAAATTAAAGATGTCAAAATCTGTAAGAATTCACACACCCAAGGATTGTCGTTAGTGATGAGATAAAGATTATTCTTTGAAAGGATCGTCATAGAATAATAGGATTTTGAAACTACTAGAACCTTAGAACTCAATTAAACTGGCTCACTTATTTTAAAAAGAAGAAATACTACTAAATATATAATTATTAGATCCAGCGTATTATATGTTTCCTTTTGTTTTGCAATTCCAGCTCTTAAAATCTACATGTGGGCCAAATGCCATAACTTTAAATGTGCATGTTTGGTTCTTCAGTCATATCCACAGGCCTCTCTCTGAGTTTTCTTTCAAAGATTGCACTATATTTATTCACAGAGTAATTGTTTTTTGAATTTTGCAACTAGAGCCTACTAAGATGAATGAAAAAAAGTTGGAAACAACTCCACAGCAGCGGAAACTTCCTGAATGGATGTCTGTGCAGAATGAGACCTGTCCTGCAGTAGAAGGAAAGGTATGTGGTTCACCAATTATTCTTTCAGATGGGAAATTTAGTGTAAATTTGACTGTAAAATCAGTCAGTCCTCACTTGTAAACTGCACGTCACCATTTAAGTTAGTTGCTGTTGGGTGATTGAACCACAACCTAGTCATTTATTGGGTGAATGGGATTAAATTTTAATGGAGCTTACAAAATGGGGATTCTTTTTTTTTTTTTTTAAAGATTTTATTTATTTATTTGAGACAGAGAGAATGAGAGACAGAGAGCATGAGAAGGAGGAGGGTCAGAGGGAGAAGCAGACTCCCTGCCGAGCAGGGAGCCCGATGCGGGACTCGATCCCAGGACTCCAGGATCATGACCTGAGCCGAAGGCAGTCGCTTAACCAACTGAGCCACTCAGGTGCCCCACAAAATGGGGATTCTAACTCTGTATTTTACCTTTTTATCTAGTTTGTATGGTTGACCTTACTAGTTTGTTCTAATTTAGATAATTTAGACAGTATTTATTTTGGTGAATTTTTGTGCATAAGCAAGTTTAAGTTTTCTTAGATTCAAGATCCACCAGCCACTCTTCAGAAACTTAAAGGCAACATTATTACATCTAGAATACTAATATAATTACAGAAAAAAATTAATAAAATAAGTGCTCTTATGAAAATAGGATTAGAAGTTTGCAAATAAGCTTTTTAGAAAAATAATTTTTGGATGGCTTTATTTTTGCTACGTTGTCCTTATGACTTCGTTAGTCTATAGAACATTAGTTGATAAAACTTAGAACTATAATTTGAGTGCTTCACTGAACTTTAATTTTTCCATGAACATCTCTTATTTAACTTTATTTGTGCCTTTCTGTAATCTTATTTAACTCAAGGCATCTATTCAGAAGAGTGTTTTCGAAGATGACCTCCCTTTCTTAGAATTCACTGGATCCATTGTTTATAGTTTTGAAGCTAGTGATTGTTCTTTTCTGTCGGAAGATATTAGGTAAGAGATTTGAATTTTCTAGTTTCATTTGAATTTGGACCCTTAGAAGATAACTATTATAACAGTATTTGTAAGTATACTGAATTTTATAGTTAAGATGTGTTCCATAGATAATCATTTCTACATGTAGAATATCATTTGACAAGTTCTAATTTTATGTTAAAAAAATCTTAAAATCACTGGATTAAATGTGTAATGTACCTGTTCATTCATAATCCTTTCTATTACCTAATTTTTTATTACTTTCAGTATTTAAATACTTAAATAAGCACATTGTTTATTTCACCAATGTAGGACCAAAAAATGCGAGAATTATTCAACCTCCAAGTGCCCCTTTTATATTTCATTAAAAATAACAACGTAGTAGTGAATAATGGTTGTGATCAGCTCTGTTGCCTTTAGCAAATGATTCCTAAGAACATTAGAAATGACTGTTAGTATTTTTTAAAATTGCCTTGTTAAATTAGGACTATGCGATAATGCAATCCAAGGCTCTTAAAGCATTTTACAAGGAGAGAAGTAGGGAATTCATTCAGATCTTCTTTGAAGTTGTATACCTGTCTTTTTTTTTTTTTTTAAACTGTTGTACATTGCAATGGTTAAAAGATACAGAGGTAAGTTTATTTATTAATGATCTTCTGGTGGTAGATGAATTCTAGAAATAGTATTCAGGTGTCCTCACTCCTACTTTGGTTAACTGCCCACTTTTGGGTCTCATTATATAGAACAAAATTTGTCTCATAGAGAAGGTAAAATCTGTCATTTATGATTATATCTTAACTCTACCATCTTACCTTTGTCAGTGCTCTAGCATGTCATATCTAAAGGCAATAAGCTTAAAGTGATTTGAGGAATGTAGTTCCGATGAATTCTGTGTACATTATGATAGGCAGACTTTTTTTTCTTACCCCCACTGGTTACCTTAAAGATTTTTGCTATCACAGGTTTTCAACAATTTGATTATGATATGCCTTTGTGTAGTGTGGTTTGTCTTCATCCTGCTTAGGGTTCATTGAGCTGTTTGGGTCTGTGGGTTTCTAGTCTCATCAGATTTAAAATATTTCTTTAGATTTTTTTTTTTTCTCCTTATCCTGTTACTCTTTTCTCCTTCTGGTAGTCTCTATACACACAGGTTGGATTGCTTAATACTGTGTCATTGGTCATGGGGTTCTCTTCCCTTTCAGTCTTTTATTGTTTTTCTTTAATTCTTTTTCTCTCTGTGTTTTGGTTTGAATTGTTTCTTTTGCTATGTTTGCAAGTTCACTTTTTTGTAGTGTCCATCATCCCATCCTGTGAATTTTTAATTTTATTGTATTTTTCATCTCCAGAAGTTCCATTTGTTTCTTTTTAGAAAATATCTTCCATTTTGGCTCTCAGATTCATGTTTTCTTTTAAATATTTGAACATACTCAGCATATTTATAATGGTTGTTTTAGTGTGCTTGTCTGTTAATTCCATATTTTAGTTATTTTTTCTATGAAATGATTTTTATCCTGTTTAGGGGTCACATTTTCCTGTTTTTTCCTACTGCCAGTGGTTTTGATTGGACATTGTGATTTTACCTTGTTGAGTGTTGGATTTGCTTCTTTTTCTTCAAAGAAAAGAGCTTTGCTCTGTCAGGCAGTTAAGTTACCTGAAGATCAGCTTTTACCTTTTGAGCCTTTATTTTTAAGCTTTATTAGGGTAGGTCGATAGGAGTCTTTACTCTGGGAATAATTTAGCCCTATAATAAGGTGTGACCCTTATGGAGTCTTTGCTGACTGCCCCAGGCGATCAACAAGACTCTCTAAGGTGACTTTTCAGAGCTTTAATGCCTCTTTCCTGCATGTAAGCCCTAGGAATTGTTCATCTGATGATTCCCTGGTTGTTCTTTGTGCATACTCTTTCTTGCCTAGCTCCCTCCTCTCCAGTAACTACTTCCAGCTCCTTCAGCGTGTCTGGCTCTGCACCCTGTCTCCCTAACTCAGTGCTCTGCTTTGACTTCTCCCTGTTCTGGTGTCTGGAAAGTCCAGATAGAAAGCGGGGGCAGCAGTAGGGCTCCCCCATGGTTTCCTTTCTCTCAGAGAGCATAGTCCTGTATTGCCTGTTGTTCAGTGTCTGAAAACTGTTGTTGTTTACCTATTTTGTCCAATTTTCTCTTTGTCCAATTTTCTGTTTGTTCATAGAGGAAAGGTATGTCGATCACTGTTACTCCATCTTGGCCCAATGCAGAAGTTGAGATTCTTTTGTGATACACATTTTTAATTTTTAAAAATTATAAAATACGCAAATATAAACAAAAATAGAAAATAATACAACAAAACCCTAGGTTTAGCAAATCTTAATATCCATTTTCTTTAAATCTTTAATAAGAAATGTTACGATAAAATACAGCTGAAACCCCAGGTATGTCCTTTCTGATTCTCCCCTCTGCAGCCCTCTGAGATACCTTCTATCATGAGTTCAGTGTTTAACATTCCCTCACATGTTTTCTATTATATCTATATTTTTATATCCCCAAATATCATATGCTGTTATGAGAGTCAAAAACACAACATTTTATGTTTTTTGTATATGTAGCTTTATTTTAATTTATATATAATATTTGTTTCTGTATCCCACAATTTGTCCATTCTTTTGTTGATGGAAATAGTTGGTTTCCATTTTGCCAGTAAGAGCAGTATTACAATGAACATTCTTTTTTTAAAGCAAATTTTTATTTTTTAAAGATTTATTTACTTTAGAGAGAAAGCGAGAGAGAGAGAGAGAGAGAGAGAGAGAGAGCACGCACACGTGCGAGTGTGAGTGGGGGGAGAGGCAGAGGGAGAGGAGAGAGGAACCTCAAGCGGACTCCCCGTGAGCGCGGAGCCTGATGCAGGGCCAGTCCCAGACCCTGAGATCATGACCTCAGATGGAATCAAGAATTGGATGCCTAACCGACTGGGCCACCCAGGTGCTCCTGCAATGAACATTCTTAAACATCTGTCTGCTTGTTTGCATCTGAGAGTTTGATATATTTATGAGAAAAAACTTGCAGGTCATAGGGTTTATACATCTTCAGCTAAATATTGTCAAAGCCTTTTCTAAAAGGATTTTACCAATTTACATTCACCAGTGTTTGAGCAGTCCCACAGGTAGATATCTTTCTCAGCACTTGATACTGTGAGACTTTAATTGTTGCCACTCATATATATATGAAATTATATCAATTAATTTGCATTTGATTTCAAGTGAGGTTTCATGTCTTCACATATTTATTTGACTTTATTGGCTATTTGGATTTTCTTATGGAAATTGCCTGTTTATATTTTTCCTCCCCCTCCTCCTCCTTCTTCTTCTTACTGGATTATCTGTCTTTTTCTTACCAACTTTTCAAGGAATTTTTAATATTTTCTGGCTATTTATTATCAGGTATTTGTATCATAGATATCTTCTACCATATATGGCTTGTCTTTTAATTTTTGGAATGCAGAAGGTATATAGAAGTTAAAATTTTAATGTAATTAATTTGCACTGTTTTCCCCCCTGTAGCACTAATCTATCTACTGGAGGTGTGGTAGGATTTGACATGGAATGGCCACCAATATACAATAAAGGGAAACTGAGCAGAGTTGCACTGATTCAGTTATGTGTGTCAGAGAGCAAATGTTACTTGTTTCATATTTCTTCTATGTCAGGTTGGTATCTCTTTTCTTTGTTTCATTTTTATATGGTTGATAGTTATATTATGTCAACTTTATCCCTATAAAATTAAGCTTTTGAATTAGCTGGTGCTTCTCTCATCACCTTACATTTATTGAAGTATTCATGTTCCATCTGATTCATCCATATCCCTGTTTTATTTATTTTTACAACATCTCCATCAGGTATTGATATTATTCCTGGTTTAGACAGTATAGAACTGAAGTTTTGAGGGGCTAAATGATCAGGAATATACTGTTAATGTTAGCAGAGGAAGTTTTCAAACCAGTTGTTTTTCTTGTCATTTATCAGTCAGGACTTTGCTTTAGGTAAGAAAAGAAATGCTCAAGGTGGCAGTACCTGGGTGGCTCAGTCAGTTAAGTGGCTGCCTTTGGCTCAGGTCATGATCCCTGGGCCTGGGATTGAGCCCCACATTGGGCTCTCTGCTTCTCCCTCTCCCTCTGTGCTCTCTCTTTCAAATAAGTAAATAAAATCTTTTAAAAAAATACTCAAGGTGAATGTGTTTCTGAATTTAAGCTTAACATAAACAAATTTAAATATAAACATAGAATGTGTAAGAAGTAGAAAATAAATCAATAGGGGCGCCTGGGTGGCTCAGTTGGTTAAGCGACTGCCTTCGGCTCAGGTCATGATCCCGGAGTCCCTGGATCAAGTCCCGCATCGGGCTCCCTGCTCGGCAGGGAGTCTGCTTCTCCCTCTGACCCTCCTCCCTCTCATGTGCTCTCTCTCATTCTCTCTCTCTCAAATAAATAAATAAAATCTTAAAGAAAAGAAATCAATAATACTTGATAGAACCTATGGAAATAATAATAAAATGTTACAGTTTTTCCTCAGGGATTAAAAATGTTGCTTGAAAATGAAGCAATTAAAAAAGCAGGTGTAGGAATCAAAGGAGATCAGCAGAAACTTCTGCGTGACTTTGATATCGATTTGAAGAATTTTGTGGAGCTGACAGATGTTGCCAATGAAAAGGTAGGCATAAGGTGTGCACTTGTGATGAGCCTCTGGTGTTGTGTGGAAGTGTTGAATCACCATGTTGGGACACCTGAAAATAATATTTCACTGTATGTTAACTAACTGGAATTTAAATAAAAACTTAAAAAAAGGTAGATGTAATATATATATTATTTACATAAACAAGATTGTGTTTCACAGAATGTCCCATCTATCTGAATGTTAGATATTTTGAAAAAAATACTTTAAGCTGTATGTTATTGTAACAATAAAGAAGTCCCAAATGAGTATTCCATAATGAAAACCTTCAGTTCTAATCCATTGCCTTAGAGAAATTTCTTTAAGCTAGAACCCCCCTTTAGTACTATTTCACTTTATTTCATATATTTGTATATTTAAATATTGTATTTTAAGTTTTTCCTTTGATCCATTTATACCAATAACAGTTTTTTTTTTTTTTTAAGGGAAAGCATAATGTAGCTCTTGTGGTATGATGGGCTTAGTGGAGGTTTGGCCATCAATTCCGTCACCCTTATTTCATATATTTTATTAATGTAGTCATTAAGTTAAATTCGCATGTTTAGCCAGATAGTCACTGGGCTGGATAGAAAGCGTACCAACCTATCCAGCTTTTTTCCATGAATAATACTTTTACAGTCCAAGAATTTTAATACCTACATTGGGGAAATTCCAGAGTTCAGTTCTTATAATGTGGACTGAAAATGAGGTTTCTAGTGATGGGAAATTTATTAAGGACTATCTCTGCCATATATTTTGGTGATAACATTTCCAACTTTATTTGCGGCATGGGCATTTGATGGCATTTAGGAATATCTGAAAATAGAATTTTTTGCAGTATTGATTTTTCATTACTTCTAGCTGAAATGTACAGAGATCTGGAGCCTCACTGGTTTGGTTAAACACCTCTTTGGCAAACAGCTTCTGAAAGACAGATCTATCCGCTGTAGCAATTGGAGTGATTTTCCTCTCACTGAGGATCAGAAACTATATGCAGCCACTGATGCGTATGTATGTACCAAAGATCTTTAAATTATGATGTGTTTTTTATACTTTATAATAAATTACTTTAGAAGAATTTTGTTGTAATGGTTGTACAAACTCAACTAAAATATTTTAAATCAGGTTGGCATTAAAAATGCTTAAGAAGACATTCAGTGAAACTGATAATTCTCAATACTAATTAGCAAGTACCAAAGTGCTAGTATTTTTAATTGTCATGAAGCCAAAATAATGTCCAATTTATGTGTAATAAATGTAATCTCTCTGAAAACATGGAAAGCTAATAAACACAGGCTGAGTAAACGCAAATGGTACTGATGATGTATTTGATTTATAAACAACTTCAGATAAAAATAATTATAGTTTCTATATTGAAACTGGCATTATTTCTTACAGTTACATTTAAAATGTGCTAAAAATTTAGGAAAATTACCTCCAAATTTAGCTTTCCACTGCTGTTAGTCAGTTGTATTTTCATATTTACATATTCATACATACTGAAATTTGGGCTTATCTTAATGTTTAGCATTATTTGTTTTTTGTTTTTGTTTTTTGCAGGAAATATATTTTATGTCCCTGTGGATTTCTTTTTCCCTAATTTATACTTTCTTTTTTTTTTTTTTTAATTTTTTTTTTAAAGATTTTATTTATTTATTCATGAGAGACAGAGAGAGAGACAGAGGCAGAGGGAGAAGCAGGCTCCCCGTGGAGCAGGGAGCCCGATGCGGGACTCGATCCCAGGACCCTGGGATCATGACCTGAGCCGAAGGCAGACGCTTAACCGACTGAGCCACCCAGGCGTCCCTTTAATTTATACTTTCATTTGTAGATGAATATCTTGTTGTTTCCCTTTTTGCATCTGTTTTTAGGCCTGGAAACTCCTTTTTTTAAAAACAGAAAAAAATTCAATCTTGTCAGGAAATAGGGTGATAATTTTCCTTTACATTCTGTTAAAAAAAAATCGTAGAACTTGTTGAGAACTCGTGCAAGTTCTGTAGCATTTTTATTCATGAAAAATCAGTGTGACTTGGTTGTTCCTGTTAACAGTGCCTGGAAGGAGGGCTGTTCATACGCCGACATTCACAGCTGATTTAATGAGATACGGGGGAGTGGATATGTGTCGCCAAAACAGATTTCTCTTACTTGATTGTATTTTGTTGGAGTCCCACTTATAAGTTACTTGATTTGGATAACTCCTTAAATATCGAATATTAAAAGATAAAAATTTAAAACTTTTAAGGCGCAAGCAGCTTACTTTCTCCGTTCTCGAAATTGGTGTGGTGATTTAATGAAGACATAGATCTTTGTGTAACACAGTAAGTTGAATGCAGCTTTTTGGGTGCTTTGGGAGTCACTCTTCTGGATTTTTCTAAAGATGGGACATAAAGCTTTATTTTGGTTATCTTTAGCATACTCTTCACCTTTCTGCTTTTTCTCTTAATAGGCCGGTCTCATCATTTATCAAAAATTAGAGATTTTAGGTGGTGCTGTGCAAAGGTTTGCTATAAATAAAAAAGGTATGTGGTGCTCTAAAAATAAAAGATAAAATTTGAATTTGCTCTTTTATGAGGTTTATCTTCAAAAAGTGAATATTTACACATGTGCAAACTGTTTAGTATTACAACTTCTTGAGTGTCTGAACCGTGTTGACAATAGGGTGTGAGATCTCTCTGGTCAAAGATTAGAGTTTCAGGCACATTACTTGTGGCAGAGGAGGACTTACTACTGCTTTGTCACATTGCTATTCCTTAGGCTTCTTTAGGTGGGGCTTTGTGGCTTTGATAACATCAGTGACACAACCAATTATCTCCCAGGCTGGAGATTATTACATCCTTGCTATAAATAGTTAAAGTGTACTAGTTACTTTATAGTGTCCTGGTTTAAATTTCTAAATTTTTCTAGGGTAAGATAACTGCTGTTTTTCTCCAAAAAGTATGGCCACTTTGTTCAACTTCAGTGCTTTTCTCAGATACCTCAATAGGTCAGCGATAGCAGACCTGCATAGTAGAGTGGAAGAGCATGGGCTTTCATGTCACAGAAATCAAAGGGGAATCCCTGCCATGTGACTTGAGGTTTACATGTTTCCCCATGTTTGGAATGTAGCTGATAGCCACATACCTATTGCATAGAATAGTTGTGAGCACTAAGAGGAACAGAATATTATAAGCAACTGTATTGATCTACGGAGTTGTTATTCCTATTCTTGTAGCTTCTTTTGGAGATTTTAAATAATTGTATTTGTTATGATGTTAATTAAATGAGGGGCGCCTGGGTGGCTCAGGCATTAAGTGTCTGCCTTTGGCTCAGGTCATGATCCTGGGGTCCTGGGATCGAGCCCCACATCGGGCTCCCTGCTTCTCCCTTTCCCACTCCCCTGCTTGTGTTCCCTCTCTTGCTGTCTCTCTCTCTCTCAAATAAATAAATAAAATCCTAAAAAAGATGTTAATTAAATTAGTGATTTTGCTAAATAAGCTTAAAGATATGGTGTGACCTCCTCATTTAAAATTATATTGTACCCTTATTAATTGCCATTGAGAAGGGATTCATGTTCTTTGTAATAGACCCTCCTTCTTTACCTAATAAGGTAGAAGACCCCTTATGCTTTCTTTCTTTCCCTGGAAAGCCACTTCTTATGAGAGCTTCCTGACTCTCTATAGCCAAAGGTACTGTGGCTAGAAATTACCTTGCTTAAATTGAGCGGATGATAGGTTTTTGAAGCTGATCTGGAGAACAATATAGAACTCATTTAAATCATAACAGAATTAAACTCAATAGAGGGGATTCATGGTTTTCTGAATTTGTGGTTTGCAGAATTACTTCTAGGTTATACATGCAATTTTGTCTCTGATTAAAATGCTTCTAAGGAAATGTTTAAGATATTTCTCACTAATGTACCATATATTTAAAGTCACCACTAGAAGTCCTGGTATCAGTGTACCTGTCATTTCAATACTGCATTGTTTGACCCTCACTTTTATTCTTTATTGCATTATATGTGTGAGTAAATTTTGTTTGACATCTGAAGTGAGGTACCTTGACTAGGATCCTAGTGAATTGTAACAAAGATTACCAGTCTTTCTTTTTTTCCTCACTCCCCCTCCTCCCTTCCTGTTATGAAGCCAGAGGTATCAGCCTCACTGTTGTTTAATTTCCCTGGTGTATTTATATATGATAGTTTCAAATGACCACTTTTGGTTATACAATTGTGTTTTTTCTTCTTATTAAAGAATTAAAGTGGATTTTAATATCAGAAAATAAAAGGATATTGCACATTGTTTCTCCTTGTTAAAATATTAGCTTACTCCAGGATGGTCCTAATAAACACTAAACAAGATACCAGATAAAAATAAACTTACTTATTTATTAAACTTTTTTTAGCACTTTATGATGTGGGGATACAGTAATGAATAAGGCACTCATGATCTGCTTCCTGAGAGGGAAATCTACAGGTTTGTAGGGGACATAGAGATGAACAAAAAAGGCATAGGTATAGGGAGATGAGTCTCATGATGTGGGAAAACAAGGCGTTGTGGTTAGCACATAGGAGAGCCATCTGATACATATTTGGAAGTATTGCAGTATTTCCTGGAGAAAGTGATGTTTAAGGCAAGACCTGAAATAGGAACAGGAGTTAGGTAGCGAAAGAGTAGAGGAAAAGTGTCATAGGCACAGGAAACAGCAGGCGCAAAAAGAGATCATAGTATCGACAGGCAACTTCATGAAAGTAGTTCAGCGTGGTGAACTGCTGAATATGATGGAGTGAGGGATAGAGACGCAGAACAAGGAAAGCAGATAGGCCATGTTTACATGAGGAGTTTAATTTCCTCCTAAGAGGTATTGGGGGGTTTAAACACAGGAGTGACATGAATTACATTAAAAAAAAAGAAAAAGAAAAAAAAGAATAACTTGGGCTGTAGAGTAGAAAATGGATTGTAGCTGGGCAAGGGTCATGGTGGGAAACCTCCTTAGGAGGCTGAGAGAGCAATCCAAGGGAGAGGCAGTGGTGACCCGGCTTGGATGGTTGTATTGAGAGTGGAGAAGGGGATAGATTCTAAATACATTTACTAGAGCAGTAGAGTCAGCAGAATTTGGTGTGATGATGACAGCCATGTGTCAAGGATCATTACTGTGTTGTTGCCACGAACAACAGGGGTGAAAACCACTGAAGAGAAGGAGCAAGCTTTGGAGCTGAGGAGTCACAGTTGATTTTAGACACATTAAAGGAAGGAGGGCTGTCAAATAGCAAGGTGGAGGTGGCCAGGGGCACTTAGATATCCAGGCTGTGGCTCAGAGGACAGTTTTTGTTAGAGATAAAAAACTGGGACTAAGAATTTTGAAGAACTCTTAGTATTTCATGTTTGCATGGGGGAAGGGACAGCAAAGGAGTTGCCTGCCATTGGCATAGAAGGAAATTAGGAGATACGGTTTGCCGAAAGCTAAGTGAAGAGCTACATAGGAGCAGTTATCAATCTGTTTTAAGTCCTGCTGAGAATTTGAGAAACTGAGGATTTAGAATTAATCATCAGTTTTGGCAACATGGCAACGATTTGTAACCGTTGACCCCAGCAGCTTTGGTGTATTGGCTGACAAAAGAGTGTTCCGGGGAGAGAGTGGTTTTTGGGGGCATGTGCTATTAAAACAGAAAAGGGTCCAAAGGCTTTGGGAACATAAAGGTGCTATAAGCAGAGCAAGAGTGGAGTAGTGGAGTGGTGTGAGTAGAAATCACATTAACGTGAATAGAAGAGTTATTAGATCTAAGGAACATGAGAAAGTATGTATAAATAACTTCTTTTTTAGAAGATTGGTTTGGAAAGGGGCTACTCATTCATTCATTCATGTGACATATTTGATGGGTTTTTATTATGAGTCAGGCACAGTTTCAGTTATAGGGGAAAGTGGACTGAACACAGGAGACCAAGCGCCTTCACTTCATTTCACTGAAATGAGCGAAAGAGCCACGTGACTATCTGAGGGAAGAATGTAGCAGGCATCGGGGAAAGAGCTAAGTGTCTGAGGGTGATTGTTTGCCTTATTTGAGGAACAGTGAGGATAACTGAAGCAAAATGAGTAAGGGTCAGAGTGGGAGGAAATGAGGCTAGAAAAGGAGCTTAGGCCGGATCATTTAGGGCCTTACAGGTGGTGACTATGGCTTCATATTTTATTAATTACAATAAATATAAAGTAGAGTGATGGGAAACCCTAGAGGGTTTGGAGCAGAAAAATGACATGATTAAATTTAAAAGGATTTTTTTTTTTTTTTGGCTGCTATAAAAGGGCAAGTGTTTAGACAGGGAAGGCTGTTAGGCTACTATAGTAGTCCCAGCAGGAGATGACACTTGTTTGGATTAGGCTGGTAGCAGTAGAGATGGTGAGAAGTGGTAGATTGTGTATATGTTTTGAAGGTGTAGATTGTGAAGGATTTGCTGATGAATTCTCCATAAGGGGTAAGATCTAGAGACTGAGAGGACAATGTTTATTTTGGTTGGATCAGCTGAGTGAATGGAAGGATCAGTTATGGTGGAAAGATTATGGGAAAAGTGGGTTTGGGTGAGAAAAATCTAGATTTCAGTTTTGGATATGCTAAATTTTAGGTGCTTATTGATATTCAAGCAGATATCACAGTTGGAAATGTGATTCTGGAGTTCAGGGGAAAGGTTGAGGTTGGAGATGTAACTTTGGGAAACATTAAGATATAGATGGCAGTTAAAGCAGTGAAAGGAGATGAAAGAGGGAGTGACTGGAATAAAGAACAGAGGGGGCCTAAGTATTGATGTAGAGGGCACACCGACATTTAGAGATCAGGGAGATGAAGAGAGCGCATTGAAGAGGGTCTGAGAAGGGGCGGTAGTGAAAGATGGAACGTTGAGAGGTGTCGTGTCCAGAAGCCTCAGGAAGAACATGTTTTAAGGAGGAGGAAGTTATCACCTGTTTTAAATAGCTGAGAATCTGAAGGGGATGAGGAACTAGACCTGACAATTAGATTTGACAGTGTGGAGGCCCTGGGTAACCTTTCCCAAAACAGCCATGCTGTAGTGGTGGGGGCGAAGGCTTGGTTGGAGTCTGTTTAGGGGAAAATGGGAGTAGAAAATTTGAGACAGTGCGTGTGGACAACTCTTTCATGGAATTTTGCTGTAAATGAGAGTAGTTCTGTGAGTACAGACTAATTAGCAGATGGGGGGTGGGAAGATGAGATAGTTTTCTTTTTCTATTTTCTTAGTGTAATGAGGAGTGAGGTTGTTCCCTGAGTAAAAGGAGGAGCAAGCAGATGTTAGAGGCTTGGAGAAAAAGAAAGAGGTATGAAATAGTCATCTCGATAGTAGGAAAGTGGGAAATATAGAATATTTAACAGTCACTACTGAGGATTCCTTTGAGATCTCTGTCATGAATTTAAAGCAAGCTGAGTCATCTTGGCTGTGTTTTATCTTCAATGGTAGTCAACTCTTTGAGTATAGGCATCAAGTAGGTAAAAAAGCTGGGTTTAATTAGAATAGGGGTTTTCCTAGATAAAAAGTACCATGGAGGGAGGAAGGAGCAAAAGAGGTCAGAGTCCAGACGTACAAGGGAATGATTATTAAAAATGGGTAAGAAAGGAAAAAAAGACATTGTGGGGAGTGGGAGGGATAAGGTATATGGAAAAGGTGATAGGATCAGTGGATTTGGCACTGAAAGTGGAAAGAATAGTTGTACTGGGGAGGGCATCCTGGAAAGCAAGCCAGCATGCTGGTGTTCAGAGGGTGGAATGCTTACAATTGAAGTTTGGAAGTAGTGACTTTATTGGCAATTATAAGGTCAAATGACTCTCGAATGGGTGGCTGAAGTCAGTGGAGGAAAAGATTGTTGGAAATGGAAGGATCAAAGCACTGAAAAGGCCACACTTTTAGGTGGAATTATCACAGGAGTAGTAGTGAAGGAAAAGACAGTGAACCAGGCAGTAAAATCTTCAATGAATGAAGGGATGTGATTTTGAGGTCACAAGATGCGGCAATCAGGAATAACAGATGGTACAGTCCTATGTCGCATGCTTCAGAGGAGCTGGACTTTTGAAGGACAAGAGAAAATGGTGATGAGCTGTAAGAAACTCTAAGCAGGGGAAGGATTCGAGGAAGGAGCGCAGGTGTGGTGTTGATGGAGAATGATGTACCAGACAGGATGAAGTTGAGAGTTTGGAAGATAACTGCTGATTGGAAAGGCTTGCATTTTATTTTGGTCATGACTGATAAGAAGGGAAGTGAGGCATGGCTGTTGACTCAGGTTATGTTTACTAAACTATGTTTCATAACTAATAGCCCACCGAAATCAGTTCTGATTTTGATAGTGTAGATGGGTTCAGATTCTCATTTCTGCCTTCTTCTGCCTAGGTTGGTAACCACTGGTTGTAATCTGTATGAATGTAGATCATTTGGAATTTATTCTAAAATTCAAGTAGCAAAAATCTGAAAGGGAAATAAAGTGAGGTGATATGGAGATAGAATAAGGAAGTCCTTTTGTTGGAATTCACTTAAGGAAAGAAAATGAAAATGTGACCCCTAATACTGTTTAAATAAATGGCTAAATAAATCTCTCTGCTTTGTGGTTTGAAAATTAACAGTGATTCTTTTTGTCCAGAGGAGGAAATGCTGCCTAGTGATGTGAAGAAACAATTGACTTCAATCTCTGAGGATATGATGGATCTGGCTAAGCGTCTTCCTGACACTTTGAAAAAATTGGAAAATCCACAGAGGTTATATATTACCTGTTTTTACCAATTCTCTTTGTTCTTACTGCACATTCCTATTTATAATGAATTACTGTTTATTAAGGTAGACTCAGAAATTTTCAAAAACATTTTTTATTTAAATTCAGTCTAGTTGACGTATACTGTAGTATTAGTTTCAGGGGTAGAATTTAGTGATTCATCAGTTGCATATAACACTCAGTGCTCATTACATCACGTTCCCTCCTTAATGCCCATCACCCAATTACTCCATTCCCCCACTCACCTCCCCTCCAGCAACCCTCTGTTTGTTTCCTATAGTTAAGAGTCTCTTATGGTTTGCCTTCCTCTCTGTTTTCATTTTTTTTAATTTTTCCTTCCTTCCCCTATGTTCATCTGTTTTGTTTATTAAATTCCATATATGAGTGAAATCATATGGTATTTGTCTTTCTCTGACTGACTTATTTTGCTTAGCATAATACCCTCTAGTTCCATCCAGGTCGTTGCAAATGGCAAGGTATCATTCAGGACACTGGGATCATGACCTGAGCCGAAGGCAGACAGTTAACCAACTGAGCCACCCAGGTGCCCTGCAGGATTTCATTCTTTTTGATGGCTGAGTAATATTCCATTACACACACACACACACACACACACCCCCATATCTTTATCCATTCATGAATCAGTGGACATCTGGGCTCTTTCCATATTTTGGCTATTGTGGACATTGCTGCTATAAACATTGGGGTGCACGTGCCCCTTCAAATCACTATGTTTGTATCCTTTGGATAAATACCTAGTAGCTCAACTGCTGGGTTGTAGGGTAGTTCTATTTTTAACTTTTTGAGGAACCTCCATGCAGTTTTCAGAGTGGCTGCACCAGTTTGCATTCCCACCAACAGTGTAAGAGGGTTCCCCTTTCTCCACAACCTTGTCAACATTTGTCATTTCCTGAGTTCATTTCAGCCATTCTGACAGGTGTGAAGTGGTATCTCATTGTGGTTTTGATTTGTATTTCCCTGATGCCTAGTGATGCTGAGCGTTTTACTTGTGTCTGTTGGCCATTTGTATGTCTTCTTTGGAGCAAATGTCTGTTCATATCTTCTACCCATTTCTTGCCTGGATTTTTTTTTTTTTTTTTTGGATGTTGGGTTTAATAAGTTCTTTATATATTTTGGATACTAGCCCTTTGTTTGATAAGTCAGTTATCTTCTCCCATTTCATAGGTTGCCTTTTAGTTTTGTTCACTGTTTCCTTTGCTGTACAAAAGCTTTTTATCCTGATGAAGTCCCAATAGTTCATTTTTGCTTTTGTTTCCCTTACTTTGGAGACATATCTAGCAAGAAGTTGCTGCAGCCAAGATGAAAGAGGTTGCTGCCTGCATTCTCCTCTAGCATTTTGATGGATTCCTCTGTCACATTTAGGTCTTTCATCCATTTTGAGTTTATTTTTGTGTATGGTGTAAGAAAGTGGTCCAGTTTCATTCTTCTGCATGTGGCTGTCCAATTTTCCCAACACCATTTGTTGAAGAGACTGTTTTTCCATTGGATATTCTTTCCTGTTTGGTCAAAGATTAGTTGGCCATAGAGTTGAGGATCCATTTCTGGGTTCTCTATTCTGTTCAAAAAATAGAAATGGAAGGAAATGTTCCTTCTATCCATATTTCCTTGAAGGTTTTTATAAAGAAAGGATGCTGCATTTTGTCAAATGCCTTTTCTGCATCTGAGAGGATCAAATGGTTCTTATACTTTCTTTTATTAATGTGCTGTATTACGTTGATTGATTTGCAGATATTGAATCACCCCTGAAGCCCAGGAGTAAATCCTACTTGGTCATGGTGAATAATCCTTTTAATGTACTGTTGGATTTGATTAGCTAGCCTCTTGCTGAGAATTTTTGCATCCATGTTCATCAGGGATATAGGTCTGTAATTCTCCTTTTCAGTGGGGTCTTTGGTTTTGGAATCAAAGTAATGCTGGCCTCATAGAATGAGTTTGGAAGTTTTCCTTCCATTTCTATTTTTTGGAACAGTTTCAGAAGAATAGGTATTCATTCTTCTTTAAATGTTTGGTAGAATTCCCCCGGAAAGACATCTGGCCCCGGACTCTTGTTTGTCGGGAGATTTTTGATTACTAATTCAATTTTCTTTCTGGTTACAGGTTTGTTCAGGTTTTCTATTTCTTCCTGCTTCAGTTTTAGTAGTTTATATGTTTCAAGGAATTTATCCATTTCTTCCAGATTGTCTAATTTGTTGGAATATAATTGCTCATGGTATTCTCTTATAATTGTTTGTATTTCTTCAGTGTTGGTTGTGATCTCTCCTCTTTCATTCATGGTTTTATTTATTTGGCCCTTTTTTCTTTCTGATAAGTTCTCGAGGGGTTTATCAATCTTATTAATTCTTTCAAAGAACCAGCTCCTAGTTTCGTTCATCTTGTCTATTGTGTTTTTGATTTCTCTGTCATTGATTTCTGCTCTAATCTTTATGCTCTTCTCCTGCTGGATTTAGGCTTTAGGTGTAAGGTTAGGTTGTGTATTTGAGACCTTTCTTGTTTCTTGAGGAAGGCCTGTATTGCTATATATTTCCCTCTTAGGACTGCCTTTGCTGCATCCTAAAGGTTTTAAACTGTTGTGTTTTCATTTTCATTTGCTTCATGTATTTTTAAAATTCTTCTTTAATTTCCTGGTTGACCCATTCATTCTTTAGTAGGATGTTCTTTAACCTCCATGTATTTGTGGTCCTTCCAAATTTCTTTTTGTGGTTGACTTCAAGTTTCATAGCATTGTGGTCTAAAAATATGCATGATATGATCTCAATCTTTTTGTACTGGTTGAGATCTGATTTGTGACCCAGTATGTGATCTGTTCTGGAGAATGTTCAACGTACACTGGAAAAGAATGTGTATTATGCTGCCTTAGGATGAAATGCATTGTATATATCTGTTAAGTCCATCTGGTCCAGTGTGTCATTCAAAGCTCTTGTTTCCTTGTTGATCTTCTGCTTTGATGATCTGTCCTTTGCTGTGAGTGGACCGTTAATGTTTCCTACTATTATTATTATCAATGAATTTCTTTAATTTTGTTATTAATTGGTTTATATAGTTGGTGCTCCCAAGTTAGGGGCATAAATATTTACAATTATTAGATCTTCTTGTTGGATGGACCCCTTTATTATGATATAGTGCCCTTCTTCATGTCTTATTGCAGTCTTTGGTTCAAAATCTAGTTTGTCTGATATAAGAATGGCCTTCCAGCTTTCTTTTGATGTTTATTACCATGATAAATGGTTCTCCACCCCCTCACTTTCAATCTGGTGGTGTTTTGGGGTCTAAAATGAGTCACTTGTAGGCAGCATGTTGATGGGTCTTGTTTTTTTATCCATTCTGATACCCTCTATCTTTTGATAGGAGCATTTAGTTCATTTACATTCAGAGTAATTATTGAAAGACATGAATTTAGTGCCATTGAATTACTTGTAAAGTCGCTGTTCCTGTAGATTGTCTCTGTTCCTTTCTGGTCTTTGTTACTTTTGAGCTCTCTCTCTGATCAAAGGATCCCCTTTAATATTTCTTGCAGGGCTGGTTTAGTGTTCACAGATTCCTTTAGTTTTTGTTTGTCCTGGAAACTCTTTATCTTTCCTTCTATTCTGAATGACAGCCTTGCTGGATGCAGTATTCTTGGCTGCATATTCTTCCCATTTAGCACATTGAATACGTCATGCCAGTCCTTTCTCGCCCGCCCGGTCTCTGTGGACAAGTCTGCTGTCAGCCTCATGTGGGTTGACTGATAGAAATTTGCTTCAGTACATGCACGTAGACTGATCTATAAATTTGAGAAATATCTTTCCAGTTGTTAAATTGCCCATTAAGAAGTTTAAGGCTTTTTTATCTGCTTTGTAGGATGTTTTATGAAACAAGGCAAAATAAAATTCAGATGTCCACAGAAAGGAAAATATTTTAGATTCAAAGTTATCTTTTTCTTTTGTTATGGGCATCTCTCATTTAATTATATTCATGGTTTGGTCACCTAAAATGTATAAATAAAAACAACTTTTATATTTAGTAGCTTCATTTTTTGGGTTTTTATCTGATTTTATAAATAGGAATTTTACGTAATCACTAGACTATTAGAACAAGAGGCATTCAGATTTTAAATGCCATTTTATAGCTAAAGCCCTAGATAATTTGAGATATTTGGATTAATAGACATTGGATTACCAGTGCCTTGTAGCTAACTCTGGAACCAGGCCTTTCCCTAGCCTTAATTGCTGAATGACTTCCTTTAATAGCAGGAATGCTCTTGAACAGGGACTTATTACAATATAGTTATATATTGAGGCAAAAATACTTTGTAGAATGTCATGCAGTTAGTTGAAACAGAATTCTGATTCTGACAAAATACAGTGTTAGTGTATTTTTTTTGGTTGAGATTGTGATAAATTTTGATTCTGATATTTCAAAATATGATGATTCAGCTCTTTTTCAAAGTCCTTTTTCCCCCCTAGCAATTTGTTTTAGTAGTTTTTATGTAACCGAGAATTTCTGAAAGACATAACTGTCAAATGGGGATAGGTAACAATAAAGCCATTTCATATTCAATTTTACATTTTTCCCTCTGTGAAAGAAAAATAATCACTTTTATGTGATGTTTACATGTATTTCAGATTTTTGTTCTAGCACTTAAACTATTGAATGTAAATTATGTCTGCTTAATGCTTTGCTTTGTAATAACAAAGCTAAATAGGTTTTCTTAAAACTTGAGAATGGGAAATAACTGGATTCATTTTTTAGTAAAGAAAGATCTTGTCAAGTTTCAGTGTCAAACAAGGACTAGTTAAATTTATTTCAGGTTCTTTGTAAGAAGCCTACAGTAATACCTAATTTACCAAATCACTCCTCAAAACCAGAGAGGAACAAAAAATGCTAAATACATTTAGCATTCTGAATGCTAAAATACATGCCATAAGCGTGAGTTCAACTCATTTAACTGCATTTCCAGTGGAGTGCATGAGGGGACATTCAGAGCATATTTGCTTCTCATTTATAGATACAGTTTGATAAGCTTAGATATCCAGTTAAAATGAAAAGCAGGTATTGATAAGGAATGGTATGCACATGACCACAGCTAGAAGTTAGAGTTGGCAATCTGAGAAAGAGTGTACAAAAGTGTAAAAATTAGAACTGAGAACTTTTAAAGTAGTTTGAGTTTTGTTACAGAAGGGAACAGCTGTATGCTTCAGTGGACCTGTAAGCTATTGGATTGTACAGTATTACTCATTGATTTAAATTCACTACACATCTCTTATATTGCTGTCATATACTTAACATTCTGTTGGGTGCTGAGGCTTTCTGTAGGCTACTAATATGCATAATAACAATCCTAAGAAAGAAGGAAAAGTATATTATGTTTTACCAAAGACAGCCTTTGATATTTGTTAGAGTAAATAGTTATCTTACATGAGACATGTCATTCTCCGATGTTAGCACAAAATAAATGGGCCCTTACAGTCTTATCAATCTGTACATCACTGTCACTGTGTTTATGTGTTACAACTTTCCTGTGCATTCCTACTGAAGTATTTACGTACAGGTCTTATATTTGAATACCTGTGTATAATAAATACTGAGTGTTCTTTATCAGATTTGAATTTTGGAATGTTAGAATTAGTGAGTTTTTAGGTTTTAAATTAATTTTGATTTGATTTTGTTTGTATTGATGTAGACTTGTCACCTTGAGCACAACTTTGGTGCTATTTTTAGCGTGGAAAAAAATCATGAAACAACTCAGCATTTTTTTTTTTCTTTTTTTCTTTTTACTTTTTTGTTGTTTTTATTATGCACTACATTAATACACTGCATAACCTTCTAGAAGGGGTAGATGAGTATGACTGAACAACTCAGCATTTTTGATAGTCTGCCCATAAATGATCAAATTTTTATTTGAATCATCAATATAAAACTTTAAAAGTCATGTTGGATTTTATGAAGTATTGTTTTCAGTATAAAGGAATTAGAAGAGCTAAACAAAAGTGTTAATTAAATTGGAAAAATGTCTCAATCATATTCCCTTTTCTCCCTCGAACTTGTACTTTATGAAGTAACTAAAAATTGCTTTAGTAAGCCCTTTAACCAACAGATAGTATGCTTTATTTTACACTCTAGCAGTGGTTTTCCTTTGCAGTTAACCAGGTTTGTTATAAATAGCTGTTTAAAGTCACTTAGTTAGAGGTGCTGGGTGGCTCCGTCGGTTAAACTTGTGCTTTCGACTCAGGTCATGATCTCAGGATCCTGGGATCGAGCCCTGCATCAGGCTCCCTGCTCAGTGGGGAGCCTGCTTCTCCTTCTAGCTCTGCCCCTTCTCCCCACTCGTGCTCTGTCACTCATGTTCTCTCTCTCTCAAATAAAAAAAAAAAATCTTAAAAAAAATGAAGTCATAAAATATAAAAAAATAAAAAATAAAGTCACTTAGTTAAAATGTTATATTAGCAATTACAATTAAGGAGTTAAGAAATTCATATCATATTTATTCATAAACAACTTCTCCATATTTTCTTATTTGTTACATTTGGGCACTGAAGGGAATTTTTTTTTCTGTTCTGAAGAATATGTGTCTGGTTTTGTGATTATTGAACATGCACAGTAGCATCGTTTTTGAATTATAACATAAACACTCTTATATGTTACAGTTGGGACTAGTAATTGATTGGCAAATTGAATCAGTTAAAACATGGTAACTTAATATATTAGTGTATATTTGTTTCCCAATATTTTGATATTTATCATGGTTTTTTCATTAAATATAGGACTGCTCTTTGGAATTTTGCAAAGTGGTTCTTGTTTAAGGCACACCCATAATGTATCATCTGCAATTTCTAGTTTTAATTTCTTTAAAATGGAGTGAAAACTTAAGACACTTGAAATAATCTAAAGGCAGAGTCCTAGGAGTTTTTAAGATTTTTCCTCCTTTTATAGTTGTTTTGACTATAGTTAATCAGACAGAAGTTTTTTTAAAAAAGGAAATTGCTGTGTCTTTCAACATGTTCAGCTTAATTTTTTTTTTTTTTGGTGGTCATGTATCATAATTTGACATATTTAATTAAATTAATTACCACAAAAAGTATATCTGGCATAAAGAATTAGTCTGTGACCAAACACTACTGACACTTAGGAAACATACAAGTGAACAAGCGTATAAGCATATATACTTACTAAGTGTACAAGTTGAATGCAGAAGTACCTTGCTGTTCTAGAGAGTAGCCAACAGCTGTAAGCATATTTTGGTTATTAGGGAATGAAAAATAACTGTAATCCAGTGTGTCCTTTAAATGAAGGTCAATTTAGAAAGCTTATACTTATTAGAAAGCATTACAACTGTGCTGGTAGTTATTGAAGTTAAAGTTGAATTACCCTTTCTTAATTTTTTTAGGATTTCTAAACTATTAAGTGATATTTCAGAAAATCTGTATTCATTGAAGAAGATGATACCTGGTTCTACCGAGACCATTCAGTTTTTACCATTGGAAGATCCAACTGCTGATGGAGTACAACAGAAACAAATTAGAGAACATAAAAGTTTTACTAAAGTTAAAGATGAGACATGGGACACAACACTTGATAATTTAATAAAACACGATGAAGGAAATGTACTTCAAAATGAAGTGAAACAAGAAGAAGATGGACTTGAAGCTGGATTAGAAGAAGGCAATAAGTTGAAAGAGAACACAGAAAGAATTTGTTTGATGTCGTTAGATATTACAGAACATGAACTCCAGATTTTGGAACAGCAGGCTCAGGAAAAATTTCTTAATGATGCTACTTGCAAATCTCCTGAGGTACTAAAAATATAGAATAGAAAACAATTTTTATTCATTAGTAGGGGTTGGCTGATTTTTTTCTGTGAAAGAGCAGTAAACATTTTAGGCTTTGCAGATCAATCACATGTTTTCTGGTGTTACTATTCAATTCTGTCTAAAAATTTAGTGTGAGGGCGCCTGGGTGGCTCAGATGGTTGGGCGTCTGCCTTTGGCTCAGGTCATGATCCCAGGGTCCTGGGATCAAGTCCCGCATTGGGTTCCCTGCTCAGCGGGGAGCCTGCTTCTCCCTCTGCCTCTCTCCCTGTCTCTGATGAGTAAATAAAATCTTTAAAAAAAAAATAAAAATTTAGTGTGAAAGCAACTATAGACAAATGTAAACAAATGAGCTTGTTTGTGTTTCGATAAAACTTCATTAACAAAAACAAAAAGTGGGCTGAATTTGGCTTGTGAGTTATAGTTTGCTGCTTTGACTTAGTATAATAAGCACAAATTAATGGTTTTGTAATGGAAAGATTTTAAAGTGCCAGTACATATTTGCTGTACTTTACTATTTTAGTATTTCTCCCTATTTTTATGTAATAGATACCTTGGCTTTTTGTGGATTTCCTATATACCTACTAGTGTTAACTCTTCCAAACTTGATTTTTGGGAGTAGTTATATTTCCTCATACAAGATTTTCTTTACTTACTAATGTGAGAGGGTTTCTAATAAACTAGTGTTTTTGCTTGACACTAACCTTTACTGTTATCTGGAGAGTCAGTGACCTACGTTTTTTTCTTAATAGATTGTTTTGAAGCATTCTATATTATCTGTCAACTTCATGTTTAGATTTCTAATTATTATGTTCTGAATAGTTTATTTGTGAGGTTGTTTTTCTCCTGGCTAAGTTAAGAATATTTTTTATTTTTTTTAAAGATTTTCTTTATTTATTTGACAGAGACACAGCAAGAGAGGGAACACAAGCAGGGGGAGTGGGAGAGGAGAAGCAGGCTCCCCGCGGAGCAGGAAGCCCGATGCGGGGCTCGATCCCAGGATCCTGGGATCATGACCTGAGCCGAAGGCAGACGCTTAACAACTGAGCCACTCAGGCGCCCAAGAATATTTTTTAAAATACTGAAGTTTTATTAGAGAAATCTTTGTGTTTCTTTTATTGTAAAGACAGACCATAAAATGAGACATCATATAGCTGTATTCTTTTATCTCATTTGTTTTTCATTAGTTTAGAAAATTACCTATGATGCCCATATTTGGTAGCATTTTATACATTTTATTTTGTAATAACTAGTTTTTAAAATCAAATTTGGAAGTTATTTAATAGGGTTATTTCCCTCTTCCCTCTTCAGTTTTCTAATGTCAATCAAAAGTCTTAGTATTTGAGAAGTTCTCTGTTTGGTAACTATATTAGTAATCACTTCTACCAGTATATAAATAGATTTTATTTAAAAATGATTTTCAGACTATTCTCATGCCAACCACTTGTAAAACAGATTTCCCTTTTAGGAAATATCTTTTGCTAATGTCTGCATCACCCTTTAACTTTTTGAAAATTTCTTATTAGGTATACATTTTAAGACAGTATTTTTCATATAATAATATAGAATTATGATCAGGATTTCATGATCTGTCATCTTTTATCCCAATTATTGCCATTTTTATTGTGTACTAATTAGCAATTTTTTTTTTTACTCATTAAAGACCCTATTTAAAAAGTAAAAGAATTTTTTCCTCTTTGGATAAAACTTATTTTAAAATCCTTTTTTAAGGGGCTCAGTCAGTTAAGTGTCTTGACTCTTGATTTCGGCTCAGGTCATAATCTCAGTGTTGTGAGATTGGGCCCCTTGTTGGGTTGCATGCTGGGCATGGAGCCTGCTTAAGATTCTCTCTCTCCCTCTGCTCCCCCCCCAATAAAGAAATAAATAAAATAACATCCTTTTTTTTTTTTTTAATTTTATTGATTTGACAGAGAGAGAGACAGCGAGAGAGGGAACACAAGCAGGGGGACTGGGAGAGGGAGAACCAGGCTCTCCGCAGAGCAGGGAGCCCCATGTGGGGCTCGATCCCAGGACCCTGGGATCATGACCTGAGCCTAAGGCACATGCCTAACGACTGAGCCACCCAGGTGCCCCAAAATCTTTTTTTTTTAATTATTATTATGTTATGTTAATCACCATACATCACATCATTAGTTTTTGATGTAGTGTTCCATGATTCATTGTTTGCGTATAACACCCAGTGCTCCATTCAGTACATGCCCTCTTTAATATCCATCACCACACTAGCCCACCCCCCCACCCCCCTCCCCTCTAGAACCCTCAGGTTGTTTCTCAGAGTCCATAGTCTCTCATGGTTCGTCTCCCCCTCTGATTTCCCCCCCTTCATTCTTCCCTTTCCGCTATCCTTTTTTAAGACTTGATTTTTGCAGATTAATTATGGCTATGCTTCCTTTTCCTACTTTCAATTTAAAGATTAGACTTTTGGGATCCTTCTATATTTCTTTTATGCAGGGGTCTCATGCTGTTGGACACTTACTTCCTGGGGATTGCCAAATTATTGTAAAGTTTTCTCATATCCAAACATTGGCAATAGCTGAATAAATAACTTATCTGACATTGTTTTTCAAATATATATAGATGCTGTTTGTAAAATAGTGATTTATTTAGAGCTATTATTACAGTCATAGGAGCTTTTTGTGATCTTTTTAAAATTAGTGGATATAAGAGAACAACTGTTCTTAGAATAGGATAGAATAGAATAGAATTTTTCAACATGGTAAAGAGGTTCTTGTACTCAAGTTGGGACACACAGTTTGATATTGTTTAATCATTGTTGAACTTGTCACTTTGTACTCTCTGTAGGCTTTATATCAAGTCTGTTTGTCCTCTTGTCTGTCTTTCCAATTATATTTCTTTCTTTCTCTTTTTCTTTGATTCTTTGTTTCTGTTTATTCTCCTTTCTCTTCTTACTACCCTGTTTTCCTTTCTATCTCTGTCTCATAAAAACATATAAACAGGTATTATAAATTTATCTATTAGAGAAGAAGAGGAAGTTGTCTAAAGATATTTAGTATATAGGAACTTTATTTTTTAGAAAACGGTGTATAGAGTCAATTATATTGGAAAACTAATGTTCAAAATATAATTTTTTTAAAGCATTTATCTTCCAAGGATAATGAAGAGGATCTATCTTATGTAATTGAAAGTGATGAAGATTTAGAAATGGAGATGATTAAGGTATGTTTGAAGTTATGGAAATTTACTTCCTTTTCAAAAAGGACACTTAATTATGTAAAATATTACCTAATTCTAAATGTCCCCCACAATGAGATTACTATCATTTATGTAACCATTAGATTTTATTTTCCATTTCATATTTGTTTACATCTTTATATGGCCTATGAATAATGTTTTAGTAGTAGTATACTAATTTTTCTATATTAGAAGACATATTCCTGTCAGGTCACTTCTTTTAAATCTTTTCCTGGAATGTTGGTAGTGATTTTGCCCTCTGCTCTTGAAATAGGTTTCTTTTTCTTCCCATCCATGTGTATCCCCTTTTATTTGGGAGTTCTGTTGTTATACATTCAATATTCTTCTTTCCTTCTTTTGATCTTAGTTACTATGGATATATTTATTATATGTAATTTTCTAATGTTTTAAATTATTTCATTTACCCCTATTTTATTATGAAAGTATTATTTTATAATTATGTATATTCTACCACTACATCCATCGTCCAGTTTCTTTGCCAGGTGTGAACCAGGGATGGACAATAAGAAAGAAAAGCTTAAATTTCAAATTGAAAATGAAGAAAAACACAGAAGTTCATCATTATTTGTGCTTTTTATTCCTTATCTTTAGGTCAATGTGATTTTTGTTCTTTTCTTATGAAATGAGATTAGGTTCCTGTTACTTTGTTTTGAACGAGAGTAGTGGGGAGTGATTAGGAATGTGGATTCTGAATTTAGATGTGGGTTCACATCCCAGCGTCTCCATGTATTTGCTGTGTGACTTTGGGCAAGTTTCTTAGTCCTTTTGATACTCAGTTAACAGCTGTTATTATTTAAGGTGTTATTTGTGAAGAGCTTAGTACAGAGCCTGGTATTTCTTAAGTGTTTAATAAATATTAGCTAATAGTAATAATAGGACATAAATACTAAATCATATTCCTTCATCGATTAGCCATTTCTCTGAGGAGTGCTGTTCAAGTAGCACATTTATAGGACACTTGCAGACTTCCACAAACTTACATTGTATATTGAACCTCTTAGAAGGCAATCTGGATGCCCATATGAGAGAACTTTATTTTCAAAATGCTTTTCTAAGTATATTTGTTGACTTGAATAAAGAATGAGGAACAGAATCACTCTTTTTCTTTTCTAGGCCTGAAATGAATACACTTTTTAGAAAACCATTAAAGTCAAGTTTATTAAATGGGAGGTTAAATAAAAAGAGAAAATGAGAACTGTGGTTTAATAATTCTTCCTGTCTCTTTTCAGTAAAAAACTATGCAGATGAAACAATTTTGAAATATACTAATGTTCTTTAAATAGATTATCTTCATTTAGGGGAAAAAATCCAATATTATCAAGCCAAAGTAAAGAGCAACTTTATTCACATTTGTAATAATCCATTCCTAAAATTATTTGAATCTTTTATTGTTTTCATAATTCACGTAAACAAATTCACATAATTCACAAAAAACACATTCGTTGCTTGTTTACTATTTAAATCTTATGCTGACACGTGATATGGAGAAACTCATTACAAAAATAACAGTAAAGCCCACATTTACCTCTTGGCAATTGAAAACACTGACGTATGATAAAGGAAAAAAGTTTTAAATTCAAATTTTATTCAAAATTTTGATAACTTTCCCCACGGGCAGTTCATGATATGCTATTAACGAACACTGTTTATGCTGGAAGTATTCCATCTTTGGCCTTGTGCCTTAGAAACCATTCTTGAGCACATGTTTAAACTAGAGCACACATGTTCTTTTGTGGTATTGGTTGCACATCTGCCAGCTTTGAACAAAATTGTAGGTTCTGTTAATAATACTTCTTTTGTGTTTGGTGAAAAAGATACGACACTGTCAATGGTTTTGCTTTTAAGATTTCTTTCAAACTTTCAGTCTTTAGAAAATCTAAATACTGGCACGGCAGATCCTGTTCATCCAAAATGTATAAAAATGGGAAGAAATCTGGATGTTCCTTTTGAAGATGATGAAGATGAGATTGAAGCTATTGAAGAAGAAGAAGATGATGCAGGTAAGCACTGTAATGTGTTTGAAAGGACTCACCTCTGATACCTACTGCTGACTCTAATTTAGGGTCCAGTTTTAAACAATTTGGAGGCAAAGAGTTTGTGGCATGTAATTAATGATGTCCTAAAAACTTGTCATTAAATCCTTTGGTGTTTGGTCTTTATAAAGCACAATCTTACTATTTATGAAAGTAGAAGTATAGAAGCGTTGTATTATTTGGCGCACTTTGTGATGTGAAACTTTCATTCTGAATTTTATGTTTTGTAAAAATAATAGAAAATCATTAATAATCATTAATTAATATCATTAATATTAAACATTATTGTTAAAGGCATAGGTACATTGTGACTGTTTTTTAGGAGCTTATTCCTTAAAACAAGTGGCACAATTTCAGATAGCAAAATGGACTGATTTTCATACTCTGTGTGCCAACTATAGTAAGGAGTCCATGAAATGAACCTCATGTTATTCAAGTGTAAGTAACAGTATTCATTATGGCAAACCACGGGGTCTTCTCATAAAGTAGAACACTCCCCTAGAGCTATATTCATCAATATTATAATGTGGGAAAATTAAAATACATATTGTAGGTGGAAAATATGTGAGAATATTAAAGAAAATGTTAATTCTCTTTGTTTTCTTGTATTAAATGAAGGCATAACATCTCCCAATCAATTTAGTTCTCTATTTAGAATTGTTAAAAGCTGAGAAGTATAATAATGAATTTTCATTTGTTTATAGATGAATGGTTTTGATTCTTCACTTTGCTCTGTCTTGGCTACTCATGAACTGTTCAACCTGAGTAGAAAATAAAAGTCAGTTGAGTAAAATCAATGTAACTCCATTGTGCTATGCAGTTAGAATTGTGGTCAAGGATTTGGTGGAGTGGTAACTAAAATGAAGATTTAATTTTATCTGTGGATTTTATTTGTGATAGTAATGTAACTTCTGATTACTATTAATTGAAAGTTGGTTGTATGGTGAAATTCGCATTGGTATATCGCTTGCCATGGTTGGGTTTAAATGTTAGGTTTTGGAACTATTGCAAATTCCAAAACATCATTTTTTTATAATGTTGACCAAAGGTTCTTATAGTGAACCATTTTGTAGTAGAATCACAAAGTTCTAATCCTTAGTATTAGGTAATAATCAAAGTAACTGAAATCATGACTGGTATCCAGAGAACCAAGTTAGTTGGATTTAAAAGACAGAAAACAGTAGCCTCTGGTACTTATCACTATATTCTTTAAAAGAAGCCAATAAAATAAAATTTTTATTTCCCATCACTTGTATTTTAACATAAATGACCATTTTATTTTATTTTAAGACCATTCATTACCAGGACCTAATGCAAGCCAAATTAATTCCCTCAAGATCTATTTTGGCCATTCCAGTTTTAAGCCGTGAGTATAATCTCAGTTAATTAAATTGCATATTCACAATTTTCTTCACAAAGGAAAAATAGTAAATAATCCACCTGTTTAATAGTAATAGTACAACTTCACTGTAGTTTATACATTCTGCACTGTATTTCCTGTAAGTGACTACAAAGATATTTTAAAATAATATTTATTTAAAATTTGTATCTATACATTGTTTTTATAAGAGAAAATGGCTTCCTTTATCAAAGAGAGTTCTGTGTAGACACTAGTTTAAACACATTAATAAATTAATCTTAATTTAATGTTGAGTTGTTTCTCATTAAATAAGTATCTGTGTGTCTATTTTGTACAACTTATTGTCCAAAGTGATGTAATAGAAATTCATGAGGTAACGGTTTGAAGAACAGTGATAATCTTATCAGTTTTAATATATTCAAATGTATTTATTTATTTATTTATTTATTTTATTATTTTTTTTAAAGATTTTATTTATTTATTTGACAGAGAGAGACATAGTGAGAGCAGGAACAGAAGCAGGGGGAGTGGGAGAGGGAGAAGCAGGCTTTCCACGGAGCAGGGAGCCCGATGTGGGACTCGATCCCAGGACTCTGGGATCATGACCTGAGCCGAAGGCAGACGCTTAACGACTGAGCCACCCAGGCGCCCTTCAAATGTATTTATATCTAAAGGGGCACATTTATTAAGTATTGAAATGAGATGACTAAAACTGAGGTAAGGAACAAGTAATTTTGAATAAAACTAATAAGAATGTAAAAATCTAGACTGGATTTTTCCTATTCTGCAAATTTAAAATTTAACCCAGGGAAGCATTTCTTTCTTCTTTTCTTTGATCTTAAATTTTTTTTTTATTAAACTATGTCCTACATACAGAAAAGTGCACATGAATGTACAGATCAATGAATTTTTACAAACTAGGCACCCTGTGTAACCAGGACTCACATAAGAAAAAAATAGGTCATTATCAGCACAGCAGAAGATCACCTTTCCTATTGATTTTTCCCTCAACATTTTATTAAAAAATTTTTCAAAGATATAGGAAAGCTGAAAGAATTTTTTTTACTATGAATACCTGTATATTCAACATTTTAGTATACTTGCTTTATCATATATCCATCTATCACCTCTCTATCCATTCCTTAGTCTACCTAAATTAAAAAATGCATCTCAGGGTAGACTGGACATCATTATTTGTCTCCCTAAGTACTTCAATGTATAAATCATTAACTATAGTTAAATATTTATGGTTTATTTCTTTTGATGTAAAATTTACATACAAAGAAATGGTCAAACCTTAAATATGCATTTGCACATCTTAAGGGTACATGCATGCACCCCTGTAGCCTAACCCTTTAGTCAAATATGGAACATTACAGTCACTCTAGAAAGTTCCCTCATGTCCCTTCTCAGGCAATCCTTGCCTCTGGAGCATTTCTTTTATTTATTTATTTACTTATTTATTTATTTATTTATTTGAGAGAGAGAGAGAGCATGTGCGCATGCATGAGAGAGAGAGAGGGAGAGAGAGGGTCTGTGTTTGCGCACGCGCGTGCAAGTGCAGAGAGGGGCAGAGGGAGAGGGAGAGAGAGAATCTTAAGCAGGCTTCATGCCCAGTGCAGAGCCCGATGTGGGGCTCCATCTCACAACCCTGAGATCATGACCTGAGCTGAAATCAAGAGTTAGATGCTTAACTGACTGAGCCACCCAGGTGCCCCTCTTTTATTTATTTTAATCAATAAATTTATACATATATTGAAGCTCAAAAATGTAAAAGAAATTCTATTAGAGGGGTACCTGGGTGGGTCAGTCTGTTAAGCTTCTGACTCTTGGTTTTGGCTCCAGTTGTGATCTCCAGGTGGTGAAATTGAGCCCCTCGATGGCTCCATGCTCAATGTGGAGTGTGCTTGAGATTCTTTCCCTCTCCCTCTGCCCCTCCCTCTGCTTGTGCATATGTGCTCTCTCTCTAAAATAAAATAAATAAATACAATCTAAAATTAAATAAATAAATGCAATCTTTCAGAAAAATAATTCTGTTAGAGGTAGTGAAAAAATGAAACATTTTCCCACCTGTCCTTATTTATTTTTTTTTTAAAGGTTTTATTTATTTATTAGAGAGAGAGAGAGATGGTGAGAGAGGGAACACAAGCAGGGGGAGTGGGAGAGGGAAAAGCAGGCTTCCTGTTGAGCAGGGAACCAGATGTGGGGCTCTATCCCAGGACCCTGGGATCATGACCGCAGCCGAAGGTTTACCAACTGAGCCACTCAGGTGCCCCTAGGTTTCTTGTTAGTAAAACAAAATAGCCTTTTGCTTTTTACCCTGCAGGGTTCAGTGGAAGGTGATTCATTCTGTTTTGGAAGAAAGAAGAGATAATGTTGTTGTGATGGCAACTGGTAAGTTGTATGTAAGCAATAACTTAGTCCTCTAAAATATAAAACTTAAAGGTTTTGAAATGCGTGATCTTTTATTACACTTTCAAAATATAAATACAAATACAAATGATATAAAATACAGAAGAGACTGATCTGAGATTAGATGCTCAAATTTATGCAGAAATTAGATCTTAGGAGGATAGCATGTTAGTAGGGACCATTCATCTCACACAAGTACATTGTAAGAAGAAATCATAGTACCAAGGCTTTATTTTTATTTCTATCAGTGTATTATTTTTATTTCCAGGATATGGAAAGAGTTTGTGCTTCCAGTACCCACCTGTGTATTCAGGCAGGATTGGCCTTGTCATCTCTCCTCTTATTTCTTTGATGGAAGACCAAGTGCTCCGGCTTAAGTAAGTAATGTTTTCTTCTTCCCTCCATCCCTCCCTCCCTCCCTTCCTTCCACTTTTATGTAATCTCTACACCCAATGTGGGGCTTGAATTTACAACCCTGAGATGAAGAATCGCAGGCTCTCCCCACTCAGCCAGCCAGGTGCCCCAGTAATGTTTTCATTGCTACATTATCACCCTTTTTTTTCTTCCATGAAGGAAACATGTAATCTATCATGTATGTTAAAATCTAGTTCCCAGGAACACATTTCTGTGAATGTTGCCCAATCTTTATTAGTGATAAATGACTCTTTGGTGGAAGGACTTATCTTCTTTCTTGAGTTCTCTATAATCCAAGGCTACCAGATGGTCCCAATAAAAATTTTTGTAACAGCAAACTCTAAGCCAGTTTACATCCATATCTCAAAATTCTTTTCTCTTCTGGTTACCCTTGCTCTTTAGCTTAGTATAAAGTATATACATGGAAGTATGTAATTTTTAGTTACAGAAAAATTTTAAACCTCTTTAACCCGAGCTTACAATCTTTATGAAAAACATGCCCTAACACTGCTTTCTAATATGGCCTTTGAAGGAATTTGTTTATCAAATTAGTGAGTTACAAAACGAGTGAGGATTACAAAGAAGGGGACTTGGTCCATCATTATATTTCTTTAGTCGTTAAGAATGAAGTTGATCTTTGTAGTATGTACACGGCTCCAGAATATTTGTTTTTCTTCTTCTAGAATGTCCAACATTCCAGCTTGTTTTCTGGGATCAGCACAACCAAAAAATGTTCTAGAAGATATTAAATCGTGAGTAATTTATATGATTTCTGATTATGTGGTTGGGTGTCTATGGTATGTGAGAGAATTTTATACAAAATTATATATAAAAATATATAATTTATTTAAAAATTTATATAAAAATTTTTATTTAATGTGTGGATGAAATGTTCATGATTCAAAAATGTACTTTGTTGGGGTGCCTGTGTGGCTCAGTTGGTTAAGCGACTGCCTTCGGCTCAGGTCATGATCCTGGAGTCCCAGGATCGAGTCCCATATTGGGCTCCTTGCTTGGCAGGGGGTCTGCTTCTCCCTCTGATCCTCCCCCTTCTCATGTGCTCTCTCTCATTCTCTCTCAAATAAATAAACAAAATCTTTAAAAAAAAAAATTTAAAAAAATGTACTTTGTTTTTATAGTACATTTGTAGAATTGTTCATTTTAAAATCTTTCAAACTTAAAGAAATCTATTATTTTTAGTTCTTGGACTGTGAAGTTAGCATTGTAGTCATATTGTTGTAAAATTTTGGTTTTGAACAAGAACTACCTAGTTTTGTCTCATTTTACAGATGAGCAAACTGAGGCCTAGAGAAAATAATTTGCCTAAAGTCATTCAATGAATTAATGGCTCAGCAGGGACTGGATTCTAGATCTCTTGCCCCACCAGTCCTATTATGGCATAAGTCCTAAGAATAAAATCTCAAAACACACACAAATTATGTATATGTGTATATAGATTAACATATGTATATATTTTATTAATAAACACACATATACACATGTATTTACTGAGTTTTGATAAATGCATATAAATGTATCACCCAAACCCCTATCAAGATACAGAGTATTACTGTCACTCCAGAAAGTTCCTTTATGTCCCTTCCCAGTCTGTCCTTCTTTCTCCATTTTAAAGCAGACCACTGTCTAATTTTTTTCTACCATACTTTTGTCTGTTCTAGAACTTCATGTAAATGGATTCATACAATATGAACTTTTGTGTAAGACTTCTTTCATTCAGCAAAATGTTTTGAGAATACTTCATGTTGTATGTATCTGTAGTTTTTTAAGTATATCAGAGTGATACATCATTGTATGAAAATACCGTAGTTTGTTTTTTTTAATTTCCTTATCAGTAGTTGCCTAAGCTGTTTGTAGTTTGGGGCTATTACTAATGAAGCTGCTATGAACATTCCTATAAATTTTTTTTTGAATGTATGTTTTCTTTCTCTTTAAACATTTTAAATCAAGTTTATTGAGAGATAATTGACATATAATAATTTTTACATACTTAAAATATATCTAATTTGGTAAGTTTGGCATATAAACACCATCACAAAACCATCACCACAATCCAGATGATGAACATAGATCCATCATCCTCAAAGTTTACTTATACCTTTTGTAATCCATTCCCCTCAGTTTTTCCTACCTGCTTTACCCCACTCACGAGGTCACTACTAATCTGTTTTCTGTCATTCGAGATTAGCTTACGTTTCCTAAAATTGTACATAAACAGAATTAGTCATACAATATGTGCTCTTGTTTTGTCTGGTTTAAATCACACAGCATAATTACTTTGAGTTTCATCCATCTTGTTACATGTATCAATAGTTCATTCCTTTTTTATTGCTGAATAGATTACATCATGTGGAGATGTCACAGTTCCTTTCATCTGTTCAGCTGTTGATAAGACGTTTGCACTGTTGCCAGTTTTGGGCTGTTACAAATAAAGCTGCTCTGAACATTTGTATGCATGTCTTTGTATGGACATATGTTTTCATTGCATTGGTATAAACCAAGGAGTGGAATAACTGGATCATGTGGTGAATATATATTTAACTTTTTTGTCTGATTGAGATAAATTTATATAATAGTCATCATTTTAACCATTTTAAATGTGTACAGTTCAGTGGCTTTTATTACATTCATAATGTTGTGCAACCACTATCTAATTCCAGAACATTTTCTTCACCCCCAAAGAATCTCTGTATCCATTAAGCAATCACTCCCCAGTGTCTGTCCCCCCCACACCCCCTCAAACCACTAATCTACTTTCTGTCTCTATGATTTGCCTATTCTGGATATTTCATATAAATGGACTTATACAGTATATGGCCTTTTGTATCTGGCTTTTTCCACTTAGCATAATGTTGTCCGTACTTGATTTCTTTTTATGGATGAAACAGATATACCATATTTTGTTTATCCATTCACTAATGATGGACATTTAGGTTGTTTCCACTTCTGGGCTGTTAGGAGTAATTGTACTGTGAACGTTTGAGTGTAAGTTTTTATATGAAGATATGCTTTCATGCTTTTGTGTATATGCCAGTGAGTGGAATTGCTGGGTCATAGGTTATTCTATGTTGACTTTTTAAGAAACTGCCAGACTTTCTGAGAGTGATTGTACCATTTTACATTCCCACTCTCAGGGTCTGAGAGTTCCAGTGCCTCCTCCTCTCTGCCATTCCTTGGTATGGCCAGTCTTGATTTTAGCCATTCTAATAGGATCTCAGTGTGTTTTTAATTTGCATTCCCTTACTGACTAGTGATGTTGAGCATCTTCTCGTATACTTATTGGCCATCTTTGAGGCTTCTTCTTTGAGGAAGTATCTATTCATATCTGTTGCCTGTTCTTTATTGTTGTTTTTCCCTTATTGAGTTTTGATAGTCATTTATATATTCTGAATACAAATTCTTTATTTGGTATATGCTTTGCAAACATTTCCTTCTAGTTTGTGACTTCTCTTTTCATTCTCTGAACAGTTCTTTTGAAGGGCAGCAGTTGTCTATTTTGAAGTCCAGTCTGTCAATTTGTTCTTTTATGGATTTTGCTTTTGGTGTGGAATCTAAGAAACCTTTGCCTAACTCAGGGTCACAAAGACTTTCGTTTATTTTTTTCTCCTAAAAGTGTTACAGTTTTAAGGTTTACATTTAGGCCTACCCATTTAATGTAAATCTTGTGTATTGTACTAGTTATTGATTACAATTTATTTTTCTCATAAAGTTATCCAATTGTTCTACCTCCATTTGTTGAAGATACTATTCTTTCTCCACTGAATTGCCTTTGTATCTTTGTCAAAAAGAAAATGACTACATATTTATGGGCCTATTGCTCCACTCTGTGTTCTCTGTTCTATCAATCTGTTTGCCCATCTGGGTTGGTGTCTTGATGACTGTAGCTTTATAATAAGCCTTGAAATCAGGTAGTGCAAGTCTTCCAATTTTGTTCTTGTTTTTCAAAGTGTTTTGTCTATTCTAGGTCCTTTGTATTTCCAAACATATTTCAAAATTACCTTTTCTACTCAAATGCCAGCTGGAATTTGATTGGATTTATCTTCAATCTAGATTATCTGTTGAATTTAGCTGTCCTTATAATTATTATTACTATATTATGCTGAAGAAACTGAGGCACACTAAAGTTAGTACTTGGCTATAAGATCATTTAGCTTGTAAAAAGTAGAATTGAGACTCAAACCTTGGGCAGTCTGACATCAGAGCTTGTTATTTATACTGTTTTGCTGTGTGAATTAGAATATTGAATTAATTTCATGAGAATTAAAAGCATATCTGTTTTGTTCCTAATTCCTAATGAAAGCGCCATGCCTAGCACGCAGTAGATGAAATTTTTTTTTTTTTTTAAAGATTTTATTTATTTATTTGACAGAGAGAGACACAGCGAGAGCAGGAACACAAGCAGGGGGAGTGGGAGAGGGAGAAGCAGGCTTCCTGCCGAGCAGGGAGCCCGATGTGGGACTTGATCCCAGGACCCTGGGATCATGACCTGAGCCGAAGGCAGATGCTTAACGACTGAGCCACCCAGGCGCCCTGAAATATTTTTTTACATCAAAAGAAAAGTCTTTTTATAAGGAAAATTCATTTTCATTCTACTTAACTTTATGTTTTCACTTGGTAGAATGAAAAGGAGACTCTATATATTTTAAAGGCCCTAGACTTAACCTTTATTACAAACATTGTCTTAGTTAAGATTCTATCTGCCCAGAATAGAAAAAAGTCAAGCTAGCTTAAGCAAATACTGAATTTTATATTAAGGATATAGGAATGTCTTGCGGATCACACTGAACACAAGTTAGCTACCCCTTAGGAAGAGACTTGGAATTGGGTATCAAGAATACAATAGGGCGCCTGGGTGGCTCAGATGGTTAAGCGTCTGCCTTCGGCTCAGGTCATGATCCCAGGGTCCTGGGATCAAGTCCCACATCGGGCTCCCTGCTCCTTAGGAGCCTGCTTCTCCTTCTGCCTCTCTCTCTCTCTCTGTCTCTCATGAATAAATAAATAAAATCTTAAAAAAAAAAAAAGAATACAATAATGCCCTTTTTTTTGGTTGAAGATTTTATTTATTTATTTGACAGAGAGAGACAAAGCGAGAGCAGGAACACAAGCAGGGGGAGTGGGAGAGGGAGAAGCAGGCTTCCTGCGGAGCAGGGAGCCCGATGCGGGGCTCGATCCCAGGACCCTGGGATCATGACCTGAGCCGAAGGCAGACACTTAACGACTGAGCCACCCAGGCACCCCCAGTAGTGCTTTCTTTTATTTATAGCCTCTGTGTGTCTTCCTCATTCTTCTGAAGAGATGAGCATTTTCTGCTTTTCTAGTCACAAGATAGAGAAGACTGCTCTGCAGCTCCTTTATTCACATATTACAGGTCTTGCCATTGGCAGAGATTGGTTGTTTCTTGGTCAGACCCCTAAATTCTAGGACAGAGACTGATTGATTTGACATTGATACAGTGGCTAACCCTGGCCCAAGAAGATATATTTAGGCAAGAGAGCAAAATACGTAGGAGAAACATGGGCGCTGTGGGCTTAATCATGGGGAGGGAGTCGATGGTAGGGTAATGGGTTGTAGTTTTCCAAGAAGGAGGGTAGTATATGGGTGGATTGCTAGCACATAAAAGGCTTACCATAGACTTGATCATTTAACTCAAACACTACAGTTCTGGGGCTGGACTTTTGGAAATCAGAACCTGGCTTCTAATATCACCTTAATGCTGAGTACTCCCTGAGTACTCTTTGCCACTTTTTATTTTGCTGTGTTAAAGTGGGATCAAAGGACTAATATATGTGGATATATATACACACATATAACATTTGTTTAGTTTTTAGTTTATTTAAAAATTTGTCAGGTGTTATGGTTTTAAGCTGTAGTTCAGTGGATGATTGTTTTCTTTAGTGTAGCACATTTCCTTTCCTATTTCTCTTTTTGTTTGTTTATTTTTACAGAGGCAAATACCGGATTGTATATATAACTCCAGAATTCTGTTCGGGTAACTTGAGCCTATTCCAGCAACTTCAGGCCAGTATTGGTAAGTGTTATGATAGGCTCTTTTTATAAGTACTTATTTAATTGAATTATCCTTTAAAGTTAAACACATGGATGGATATTGGATTTCACTTCTGTTAAAGTTGATTTCAAACAGTATTTCCTCCAGGAAGTCCCTGACTTTCCAACTTGGTATCTTTCCAGTCTTATCCCCTAGTACGTATAATTCCTTCTGCCGTAGAAATTAGGCTCCTGTATTTATATATCTCTTTTCTTCCCCTAGACTATAAACTTTTTTGGGAAAAAAATGCCCTAGTGCAGTACCTGGCACATAGTAGGGATTTAAATGCATTATTGAACAAATGTTGAATCTTAGATTCTATGAAATGTTAATTGCCTTGTTTTCATATTCAGAATCTAAATTAAATCACAGTAGTGGTTCTCCACCATTGTTCATGAGAATCACTTTTCCAACTTTAGAAAAATGTAGTATCCTCCAAACTTGAAAATTCTGATTCAACACGCCTGGGGTGGGCCCCTGGCACCTGTCGTCTTTCATGAGTGATTCTGATGTGTAGTTAGGGTTGGAAACCATAGTACCTTTGATTATTTGCCACCAGTGAGTATGATTTTAAAAAGTTAGAGAGTAAGTCAGAGCTTATTTCCTAGAAAATGTAAATACAGAATTAGTCAATAGCTGGTGCCCATTTTTTGTACTTCAAAAATTTTTGTTTTTTTTTTCTCTCTTGATGGCTAGAATAAGCTACCCAAGAGTTGCAATCATAAGTACTATTATTTCAAACATTCAGTTGAACCAACCAGTTTTAGTTTCCTAATATTATATGATCTCATTATATAATTATATATTAAAATAATTCTGGATAGGTAAATTTTCAACATGGCAACATCTCATTCAATGGTTGGTTAGTAGCATGTAACTCTAGGAATGCATTTAATAATTTTTTTAAATTTTATTATGTTATGTTAATCACCACACATCATTAGTTGTTGATATAGTGTTCCATGATTCATTGTTTGTGTATAACACCCAGTGCTCCATTCAGTACGTGCCCTCTTTAATACCCATGCCCTCTTTAATTTTTGTTAACAATATAATGAAAACAAATTTGTTTCTTTTTAGTATGTATTAAATGTTCATGAACAAAAGAATGAGGGCGGAAGTTATACATTTGATTAAATACATTATCAGAGGCACCTGGGTGGCTCAGTCAGTTAAGCATCTGCCTTCGGCTAGGGTCATGATCCCGGGGTCCTGGGATGGAGTCCTGCATCGGGCTCCTTGCTCAGCAGGGGGCCTGCTTCTCTCTCTCCCTCTCCTGCTGCTCCCCCTGCTTGTGCTCTCTCTCTCTCTGACAAATAAATAAATAAATAAATAAATAAATAAATAATCTTTTAAAAAAATACATAATCAATGCTGTATTACCAATTTCTTATCCCTTATTGGCATATTGTATTTTTGCCTTTAATGGAAGACAAATTTGGTGTGTCTCCTATTAGACTGTATAGAATTCTTTTTTTTTTTCCTGGATTTTATTTATTTATTTGACAGAGAGAGAGACAGAGCAAGAGAGGGAACACAAGCAGGGGGAGTGGGAGAGGAGAAGCAGGCTTCCTGCCAAGTGGGTAGCCCGATGCGGGGCTCAATCCCAGGATGCTGGGATCATGACCTGAGCCGAAGGCAGACGCTTAACGACTGAGCCACCCAGGCGCCCCAGACTTTATGGAATTCTTAAGGATATTTCACTTAAATGAGGCCTAAATACCCTAGATAGATAAATTTTATGGTTTTATAACAAAAGCTAGGATCTGTGTCCATGGTGAGCTGGATATGTTTTATTCCATTTTAGTATTTGCTTTGTTTCTGGGGTGGAGTTAATTAATTATTAGTTTAAGTATTTACTTAGATCCTTTAACAGCTAGTTCCAATTCTCTGTTTTTATTTTTTATAATGGATTAAATTATGAATACTACTGCAATCAGTAGAACAGAATACTCTGCATGGAATGGATGAACAGGCTCTTTTTGGTTGACTCTTTTTTTTTTTTTAAAGATTTTATTTATTTATTTGAGACAGAGAGAATGAGAGACAGAGAGCATGAGAGGGAGGAGGGTCAGAGGGAGAAGCAGACTCCCCGCCGAGCAGGGAGACTGATGCGGGACTCGATCCCGGGACTCCAGGATCATGACCTGAGCCGAAGGCAGTCACTTAACCAACTGAGCCACCCAGGTGCCCTGGTTGACTCTTAATATTGAACAAAAAGGGATAAATTCTTTTTGGAGTATTTTTCTTTGGCTTTTGTTTGTAGGAAATTGTAAAATGCTTGCAAAATGAATCTCCTCAAGAGTTCTGTTTGTGTGGTAGTCTGACATTTAGCTAATCAGATTTATGCTTTTTATGTTACATTCTTTAAGTAGTATGAGTGTATAACAGAAGCAGCAAACATAATTTTATATGGAGACTCCTTACAACCAAGCACACTTATAATTGTCTTTTGACTTTAGAAATAGGGCTTGAGTGACAGATATGCCAGAATGAAATATGTATAGGACTTGGGCAGACACTTGGACTTGCAAATTTAAAGTGAAAGTTAACAAAAGCTTGGTAAACTGATGGTAAGGGACAAAGTTCAGCTCCACTAAGAGGTAATTAGTTAAACCTGTAATTTTAAGGAAGGTTTTAAAATAAAAGATGAGCCATCATGTTTGTTTTAACCTATTTAATTTAAAATCTGGGTCATTTAGTTTCTAAAGCCAAAATTAGTGGTAACATTGAATTTTTCCCAGCTATGCAGCAGCGGCCAGAGAATTTTGATGCTAATCAACCTGTATTCATATTTAGTAGGTTTATTTTTTTTGCTTTCTTTTTCATCTCTATTGTATTTGGTAATCTCAGTGAATTGTAGTTTATTTGCTTGTCTGTCTTCTCTTTTAGAGCTGTGAGCTTCTCAAGGTTACAGAGTACATCTTTTTTTTTTTTTAAAGATTTTATTTATTTATCTGACAGATAGAGAGAAGCGAGAGAGGGAACACAAGCAGGAGGAGTGGGAGAGGGAGAAGCAGGCTTCCCGCGGAGCAGGGAGCCCGATGCGGGGCTTGATCCCAGGACCCTGGGATCATGACCTGAGCCGAAGGCAGATGCTTAACGACTGAGCCACCCAGGCGCCCCTAGAGTACATCTTATTACTCTTTTCCTAGTAAAGTGTTTGGATCATAGTGGGCCTTTAATAACTGTAATAGTAATATTTTGGTGTTTTGTTTTGTTTTTATTGAGCTGCCTTTTATGCCAGATCCTATCTTAGTATTTTATGTGAATGATCTGACTTAATCTTCAGAGTGACTAAAAAATGTTAGGTACTACTATGTCTACCTTTTATTTGTGGTGACACTCGAAGCTTAAGTAACTTGCTTAAGGTAATACAAACGTTAGTGGTGGATCCTGGTTCTGCATCCAGGTAGTCTGACTCTAGAGCACATATTTGTAGTCACCCCCCTAATGGCAGAAAATCATTAATACTCAAGTAAGTATCAAGTAATGATCATCTCCACTGATGGAAAAAATTATTTTTGTCATAAGTATTAATTTGGTAATGGAGGGCAAAGGCACTACTATCATTACTTTGAAGTATCTGAAGACATTTTAATGGGTGGTTATACAATAAAGCCCTTTTCTGAAATGCATTACTACACACCATTGATTCTGTTTCAGTGTGGGTGTGTGGTGTGGGGGCAGAGTAAAGGAGTTGCTAGGGGAAAAAAGAACGAATTATATTCCTTCTTACCTACATTGTACATACCGAGATTTAGTTCTTACCATTTTACATTAAAAAACGTGGATATCATCCTGTCTTCCAGTATTGACATTCCAGGGGAACTCTCTGCGGTCTGATATGTGATTGGTCATGGACAACGATGATGACTTCATCTCAGTAGAGTGTGCTCTTTAGTCGCTTTTGGTAGCTAATCGATGAGATAAAATTGGAAGTATTACCAAAGAGAAAAAAAAACCCAGCTCTTCTTTTTAAGGCATTATCATTGCAAATGGTTCATGAGTGATAGTTTTGAGGGCAAAGTAATAGTAAGTAATTCATTTCTCTGAGGAATAATGATGAAAGCTGTGAAATCTAATAAATAATGTTGTTTGAATAATATATAAATGTTTCCTTCTTCCATCCATATGCCTTTGCCCATGTTTGTCCCATCCTCTATTCTCATAATGATTTTTGGTGTTGCCTGATGTCATTTATGCTTATATTTTTATATGAACAAATACTTTGATTTGAATTTTTTTTTCTCCTTTCTGTAATATTTATATATTCTCAGTGAAGGTGATATTGATTTAGATGAATTTATGGCTTCTTTTTGAACTTTATTTTCCCTGTTTTTATATTTTTCACTTTTGTAGGTATCACACTTATTGCTGTGGATGAGGCTCACTGTATTTCTGAATGGGGACATGATTTTAGAATTTCATTCCGGACTTTGGGCTCCCTAAAGGCATTACTCCCGTCGGTAAGCTTGCCAAGTGCAATATCTTGAAATGATATTCATATCAAAGGAGAGAGTCCAGGATTGGGGAATTGCCAGAAGGCTGAAGACTTCTCTATGAAAGGGCAAATGGATAGTGAAAACAGGGGAAAGGTTTAGAAAAAATTCTAACTTTGGCTCTCTTCTAAGGTTAGCATGTAATTTTTTGAGGAATACTATACAGTAGGGGTTGGCAAACTTTTTCTGAAAGAACCAGATAATAAATATTTTAGGCTTTATGGGCCACATATGGTCTCTGGCACATTTTTCTTTGTTTTTTTTCTTCACAACCCTTTAAAAATGTAAAAACTGTTTGCTTGTGGGCCGTAACAAAACAGGCTATGGACCAGATTTGACCCGTAGAACGCAGACATGACTTTAGAACCATGTTTAGGTCCCATGCCTTCTCAATGAGCTCTTATGCATGCGTCCTTTTACTAGGATGCTGTGAAAGCATAGTTACCTCTTCTTGCATCATATTGAAAACCTGAAAAAGGAACTATTCCAGAGAGATTTTAGTAAAGTTTCTAGTACTAAAATTCCACTTTCTTCCCTAATTATAAAGAATAGCAGATTTCTACATGAGTGGCGTGTTTTATATGAACAGCTTGAGAATTTACAATAATGGCAACCATTTTATTTTTTGAAAAATTATGGAGTCACGGGCAGTTGTAAAAAAAATGTACAGAGAGATTCTATGTACCTTTCAGTTTCCCTAATGGTAATATCTTGTATAACTGTAGTATAATATCAAAACTAGGAATATGACATTGGTATGGTCTTTACAGTTCTTTTTTTTTTTTTTTAAGATTTTATTTATTTATTTGACAGAGAGAGAGATAGTGAGAGCAGGAACACAAGCAGGGGGAGTGGGAGAGGGAGAATCAGGCTTCCTGCCGAGCAGGGAGCCCAATGCGGGGCTCGATCCCAGGACCCCGGTATCATGACCTGAGCCGAAGGCAGACGCTTAACGACTGAGCCAACCAGGCGCCCCTACAGTTCTTTTTTTTTAAAAAAAGACTTATTTATTTGGAAGAGAAGAGAGAGCGAGCGAGCATGAGTGGGGTGAGGGGGCAGAGGGAAAGAATCCCAAGCAGACTCCCTGTTGAGCACAGAGCCCTACACAGGGCTTGATCCCACAACCCTGAGATCACGACCTGAGCCAAAGTCGAGAGCTGATGCTTAACTGACTGGGCCATTTCTTTAATGGCTGATGATGACATCTTTTCTTGTACTAATTGCCTCTTTTGTGAAATGCCTGATCTAATTGGAATTTTCTTTTAAACTGTTGAAAGTGTTTTATTATAAATATGAATCCTTGGTCAGATATGTGGTTCATAAATAGTTTTCAATTTATAGCTGCCTTTTCATTGTCTTCACAGTGTCTTTCACATAGCAAACATTTTTAATTTTGATGAAGTCCAGTTTATCAGTTTTTTCTTTTGTTGTGCTCTTCACCTAACCCTAGATCCTGAAGATTTCCTCTTATGATTTTTCCCTAAAATTTTAATGGTTTTACATTTGTTTACATTTAAGTCCATGATTCATTTTGAATTAAATTTTGTGTAAGGTGTGAGGTTTAGATTGAGGTCCTTTTTTTTTTTTGCCTGTTGATGTCCAATTGCTCCAAGCCATTTCCCCTTCTGTTGAATTGCTTTTGACACTTTGTTAAAAAATCATTTGGGTATATTTGGGTGCATCTATTCCTGGGTTCTCTAGTCTACTGTATTAATTTTGAATGAATAAACAAGGTTGATTTATGTTTAGGTTTTCCTCATAGTAGTGAAGCTATCATGTCCTCTGAGCCCAAGATTTAACAGTTTACGAGTAAACTAAGAAAAAGCATTAGAGATTGTTTGTTATTCTCTTGGTAATATGTCTAGTTCATTTCCCTTGCATATTAATTATACTTATAAGTAGCAAAATTTAGAGTTTCTTTTTGTTAGCTCTTCTCATAAAGATCTGGTTAGAGCATACATTAAAATAAAATGAAACAACAAAAAAAACTTAATTGTACCAATTAGCAAGCATATACTGAAAGAGAATCAAACTAGACTGAATTGAACGCCAACTATGTGACTGGCCCTGGGTTAATGCTTTCATCTTGGTTAAGCCTCACAACAAGCCAGCAAGATTAATATCTCCATTACCTTTTTGAGACAGTTCTTCACTAGGATAGCACATTCTCTTGCTTCTCTTCCCTCCTTCCTGTCTCTTCATTCTGAGATTCCTCTGCTTGTGTCATCTTATCTCCCACACTTTTAACATTGGCATGCCAGAAACCTTAGTCTTTGGACCTACTCTCTTTCCTATCTGCACTTAAGTCCCTGGTCATTTCATCTAACGTACGGTTTGAATGTCATCTATATGTTGACAGCTCCCAAATTTATATCCCCACCCTCAGCTGATACCAGCAATGTGTGAGTGATCCAGTTTCTCTGCCTCCTTGCTAGCATTTGGTATTATCACTATTTTTTTTTTTTAAAGATTTTATTTATTTACTTGACGGAGAGAGACACAGCGAGAGAGGGAACGTAAGCAGGGGGAATCGGAGAGGGAGAAGCAGGCTTTCCATGGAGCAGGGAGCCCAATGTGGGGCTTGAACCCAGGACCCTGGGATCATGACCTGAGCCAAAAGCAGATGCTTAACCAACTGAGCCACCCAGGCATCCTGAATACTTATTTTTAAAAAAGACTATTTATTTATTTATTTGAGAGAGAGTGCCGTGCAAGTCAGGGGGCGGGGCAGAGTTAGAAAATCTTCAAGCAGACTCCCTGCTGAGTGTGGAGCTCGACAACATGGGGCTCAGTCTCAGGACCCATGAAATCATGACCTGAGCTGAAACCAAGAGTTGGACGCTTAACCAACTGAGCCACCCAGGTGCTCCTCCCAGAATACTTTTCACATGGGGTGATCCCCTACTTATCTCAAGTCTTTGCTGAAATATTATTTTTTCATTTAGGCTTCCTGGGCCACCATATTAAAAATTTCAAATTAATTTCTCCCTCCAACATTCAACATTCCTCATATTCCTCTGCTATTTTTTAATAGCACTTATCACTGTTTAACTTACTGTATGATATTTTGTCTATTGTCTGTGGGTCCCCACTAGGATATTCTCTGGGGGGGACAGGCTTTTGATGGTTTTGGTCATAATCTAGAACAGGACTGGGCACATAGTGGGTGCTCCATAAATACTTGGGTAAATGAATAAACGAATTCCAGTGAGAAAGCAGAGAAACAGAGACGTCTCTTTCCCACGCAGGGAGTGGTGGAGTTGGGCTGTAGCTTCACAGTGGGACACCGTGCTGGTTTCTCAAGCAAGTGATGTGAAAGAAGTATAAAACATCGTTTCTGCCCTGAAGTAGCTCATGGTGCAGTAAAGGAATTTAGATCCATACCTATAAAAGTAGAAGCAATGGTATCAAATAGTAAATGGTGTGTGGAACAGTACAAATAATAAAGAAAGGTTAACAGTGTTAATAGTACATGTAATAGAGGAACAAGATATTTGTATGGTGAAAGTCAGGAGGCTCAGTGTGCCTCGAGGACTGCTTCCATTAATTTAGAATGGTTTTAGGGGCACCTGGTTGGCTCAGTCAGTTAAGCGGCTGCCTTTGGCTCAGGTCATGATCCTGGGGTCCTGGGATCGAGCCCCATGTCCAGCTCCCTGCTCAGCAGAGAGCCTGCTTCTCCCTCTCCCTCTGCCTGCCACTCTGCCTACTTGTGCTCTCTCTGTATCTGTCTGTCGAATACATAAATAAAATCTTTAAAAAGAAATGGTTTTAAAGTAAGCTTTTGGAAAATAGGAGGATTGCCTTCTGTAATCCTTTCCGAGGCCTTTGATTCTAAAAGGATTGTGTTAGAGGAGTTTTAAATATTTTATGCAGCTTTTAAACACTTTTCAGTGGTGAATTAAATCTTTTATTATGTCTGGCTGTGGACTTCATTGGATCATTTTCATTTCTTGCAATGACTCAGTACAGCACAGGGTGTTTGTCAAGCAATGGCTGAGAAAACCTTTTCCCCCTAGTGTTTTCATGAATCCTGTTGATCAGCTAAGTGGTGAGAAATGCCACCTGGTGGTTATAGGACTCTCATTTTCCTCACTGTTCTCCGTGCTCTTCTCCTCTTTCCAGTTGCGATTACGCTGGGACAACTGTTGCAGCTTCACACCATATGATTTCAGTAAGTTTAAAAATAGCAAAGAAATCATTAAACCACTTGGCATAAGGATTCCCATTTGGAGAGAATCAGACAAAGTGAGTCTCAGAAAGAGCAGTGAGGCAGAAAGCTCTATATCAGTCTTAAAATTCTGTAAAATTCAAGTAAAAGGTACTGTGATATCCATGAGACATGTTGATTCTTTCCATTCCTCCCTCCGCAGCCCTTTCCCAAAGACAGCATATATAGACACTAATTGAATACTGTGAACGATAACCACTTGAAATGAGTGAACAAATGAATAAAGCATGAATGAAGCATGATATTATGCAGTACAAAGTTAGAATTAGCAACATGACCCAAATTTAGAAGCAGATGGAACAGTTAGAATTCTCTGAATGTGTAGGTGCTGCACCATTGAAGCCTATGATTAAATCATTCCTAAATTTATAGTCATAAGGTTAATTTATAGTTTTTGCTTGTTTTTTTTTTTTTTAAAGATTTTATTTATTTATTCATGAGAGACAGAGAGAGAGACAGAGGCAGAGGGAGAAGCAGGCTCCCCGCGGAGCAGGGAGCCTGATGCGGGACTCTATCCCAGGACCCTGGGATCATGACCTGAGCCGAAGGCAGACGCTTAACCGACTGAGCCACCCAGGCGTCCCTAGTTTTTGCTTGTTTTAACAAAACTTGGTAACTATTTCCAAAGAAACCAAATTTTCCAACTTAAAGAGAAAGAGTTTCATGAATTAAGAACTTGATGTAACTAGGAGACGCTATAGTTTATTGTCCCAGTCAGTTTGCTTTTGAATGTTAGAAATTGCGAGGTATCAGTATTTATGTCACGATGACAGGATAAACTGGGAGTGTCCCTGGAAGCCAGGATTTGTGATCATCTTTCTCATAACCAGCCTGTATGTTATATCCAAGCTTCAGTCTAGTTTGTGTTTTAAATGTCATAAGGCACCACAAACTTCTAAAAGAGTTTATTCATTTCTGAAATGAAAATAAATAACCATTGTTCCTTTAAGTTTAATATATGCCATTACTTTATTCTGTTTTCTAGTTGTGGAAGCAGCATTCTAAACTGCGACCTTCTATAATGTTGGAGGTGAAAGATCGCATTTATGTTGATTTTTCATCATTTGCAGGTCATTGGCTTAGGGAGTTTCTAGTGGCAAGGGGGGGATTTTTAAGTTAGAACAGAGTCTAACATTGTGTAGCCCTCTACATCTCATATTTTAGTGAAAAAAACCAAGACCAAGAGAAGCCCTTGCCGAAGTCAGTGGCAAATCTGGGAGTCGTGACCATGGCTCTGGAATTCTTGTATAGAATTCTTTTCAGTTGTTGTGATAACAACATCGATGATAATTGAAACTTTTTAAATTTAATGATTTTATATATTTATTTGAGAGAGAGAGAGAGAGTGCGCGAGTGGAGGGGGGCAAAGGGAGAGGGTGAAAGAATCTGAAGTAGATTCCACCCTGGGCAAGGAGCCAGATGGGGGGCTCCATCTCACAATGCTGAGATCATGACCTGAGCTGAAACCAGGAGTCCCACGCTTAACTGACTGAGCCACCCAGGTGCCCCAATAGTTGAAACTTTTTGAGTGCTTACTGTGTACCATGCATCATGTTCAGCACATTACATGTTCTGTTGTTTTTTGGTCTTCACAATGACTTTACGAGATTGCTGTTATCATTGTCACTTTATAGATGAGGAAACCAGAGTTTGGAGAGTGAAATAACCAGCTAAAAATCTCACACCTAGTTAGCAACACAGGCAGGATTTGAACTCAGGCATCTGACTTTAAGCCAGTTATTTTTCACTACTGTGAAAAATCATTAGCTGTTCTATATTCAAGTTACTGTTTTGCTCTTTTGCCTGATCTTTAAATTAATTTCTTCAAGAGATATCCTGTTTCATGCTTATTTTATTTTCATAAGTACATTGCCCATCCACTCATACATTATACTGCTTAGAAGGGAAAAATGAAGGGGGGGAATTCAGAGGGGGAGACGAACCATGAGAGACTATGGACTCTGAGAAACAAACTGAGGGTTCTAGAGGAGAGGGGGGTGGGGGGATGGGTTAGCCTGGTGATGGATATTAAAGAGGGCATGTACTGAATGGAGCACTGGGTGTTATGCACAAACAATGAATCATGGAACACTACGTCAAAAACTAATGATGTAATGTATGGTGATTAACATAACATAATAAAATAAAAAAATGAAAACAAACCAAAGCCTCTTACTCTTTGTATCCTGAAAACTTCGGTCTTTCTTTGCATATGCAGTTAAACAGCAAGGATGCATTAAATTGTTTGAGTGAAGCACTTAAAATGATGAAAATGCTTTGTTGTTGTGAGGGTGAGAATGTGCATGTCCTAAGAGCTTCTAATATTTAAACTTTGTATATACGTATATATATACATGTGTATGTGTGTGTGTATGTATGTATCTATATGGATAAGCTTGTTTATATAAACTAACTTATCTATAAATTGGCCTATTTATAAGTTGTTAGGTAGGCACTCTAAATTCAGAGAACAGTCTGATTGAAAACCAGAAATCAATGAAGTTAATTTGGGAGTTTCATTTTTAAATAATGAAATTAAAATTTTTAAATAAATTTATTTAAAATATTTAAATAATACTTAACAATTTAAATAATTTCACAGAATTTAAGGGTAGAGAATGCAAAAATGCCAATTACCTGGTCACATTGGTTCTGATACCTTTTTCTTCCATTTAAAAAAAGTACTTCAGACTTAACTTTTTTACATGAGCTTTGAGATAATTTTTAATTCAGTAAAGCTATATTGATTTTAAAGATAGTTTATATTGTTAGTAAATTGCATCTTGTTTTTCAGATCCTGTAATTGCTTTTCGTACAATTGCACCTAAATTTTCACTTACATGGAAGATAATTGCTTAAACTGATTTGTGAGATAGGTGCATGGCATCTGAAGAGCTATTTTATGAGGATGTCATTTACTTTATTTGTAATAGACCACAAAAAGTATTTTAAGAAAGTTGTATTCTTGAATATAGAACAGCTAATGATTTAGGAACAACTTGAAGACTTAGTCCCTTTTTTCTGAATATAATAGCATAATTTATTATAACTCCCTGTGATAACAGGAGCAAAAATAATGAATCGAGTTTCATGGGAGGTATGTCATTATCCTAGTTTAGAATTTCTGAAAGGTTACATATTCATGTTTTTCCTAGTAATTGCCGTGTCTCCTGTTTTGGCTGCTAATCCAGTTAAGAAGTCTTTGCTAGACTGAAAATAGAACATGACTTGGTTGCTCAAGGAATCAATTAATAATGGATGTTTTATGTTATGCATTCTTATATATAGTATGCTGTGATTTAACTTAGTAAACTGGAGAGAGGTTATCCAGGTCATTAAGAGCTTTGCTTCAAGATCAGAGAAGCCATAAACCAATATCTTTAGTATAGAAGATAAAAAAAGACTTACTGCTTTGTATTGTTAGATTTTCAGTGAATGAAAGGGTTTATAATTTGTGAATTATAGATTAATAAAAAATAAGGCATAACATATCCCTCATTTGTATCAACACTATTATTAATATAATAAATATTAAAAATAAAAAATAGTAAATGGAGAGTTAGATAGCTAATAAGTAGGTAGATTGTATTTAGAAATCTTATGGATTTAGTGTTTTATTTAAACTTTCTGATTTTTTTTAAAAAATATTTTGTTTATTTGAGAGAGAGAATGAGATAGAGAGAGAGCATGAGAGGGGGGAAGGTCAGAGGGAGAAGCAGGCTCCCCGCTGAGCAGGGAGCCCGATGCGGGACTCGATCCCGGGACTCTGGGATCATGACCTGAGCCGAAGGCAGTCGCTTAACCAACTGAGCCACCCAGGCGCCCACTCTCTGATTTTTAAAAAGTAAATATTCTGGGGTGCTTGTGTGGCTCATTCGGTTAAGCATCTGACTCTTGATTTTGGCTGAGGTCATGATCTTAGGGTCTCAAGATGGAGCCCTGCCTCGGATCTATGCTGGGTGAGGAGCCTGCTTGAAGTTCTCTCTCCTTCTCCCTTAAAAAAAAAAAAAGATATTCCAAAGGCTGAGAAACAGGGAAGTAGGAAATTTTCTTCTTCTTTGAAAAAGAGTAATTTTAAAGTTGCATTTTTAACACTGTCCTCTTGTAGTTGTCATCCAGTCTGTTTGTAAGAAGGCAGTAGAAATGTTGGGAATTCATGAGCGCTCTCCTTTTTTAAAAATCAATTTCATTTCATTCAGGTTCCAATTGTTGCACTCACTGCTACTGCAAGTTCTTCAATCCGGGAAGACATTGTACGCTGCTTAAACCTGAAGAATCCTCAGATTACCTGTACTGGTTTTGATCGACCAAACTTGTATTTAGAAGTTGGGCGAAAAACAGGAAACATCCATCAGGATCTTGTCCAATTTCTTGTCCAAAAGACAAGGTTAGGATGCCATGGTTGACAAATTTTTGTTAACTATTTCCTTCTTTTTAAAAACTTGTTTTATTTATGTGTTTATGTATGTATGTATATATATATTTATTTACTTACTATTTCTAATGCATATTTAATATATTTCACATTCTACTTAGCTTTGGTTCAAGTCAAGTGTGATGTTATATAATCAAGACAGCGACTGAGAAAATAGCTTAATTCTGAAGGCAGAAAATAGTTCAGGTATTTTTGTACTTCATATCTTTGCTTGAACAGGACATACACCCTCTTTTTTTTTTTTTTTTTTTAAGTAAGCTTTATGCCCAACGTGGGGCTTGAACTCACAATCCTGAGATCAAGAGTCTAGTGCTCTACCTACTGAGCCAGCCAGGTGCCCCCTGCACTCTTAATAATTGACAAATAACAATAGAAACGGCTGAGTCTTTTATCTGAATTCTCTTTAGTTCACTAATTATATGACTAATTGAGTATTAGGGAATTTTAAAGGTCATCTTAATAATAAACATTTTTGAGCCCTTGTTATGTGCCAAGGACTATCCTAGGTGCTTTATAGTAATTCTTATAACTGCTCAGTAAGCTACATATTATTTTCATTTTCCTGAAGAAGAAGCTGTCACTAGTACTTTTTCCTGTTTCTTTGGTTTGGAGGCATTTTATATGTATGCTAAGAAGCTTTCCTTTGCCTTATTTCCCTGATCTTTCTCCTTGGTGAAAAGCTTATAACTTTCATGTTATGAAATGTGTTTTTAAGTCAGAATACATGAAAATAATGTTTGACCTACTAGCACAAACACAAAACAAGTCTAGGCAAATAGAGTTTAAATAACATCAATAGTATATTCCTGAAGGACTCTTTGGGTCCTTTAGGATGAATTTAAATGTAGGATTTGCTATTGGCGTGATTGTACTATATTGAGATTAAAACAAGAACGTAATGGGGGTGTCTGGTTGACTCTGACAGTAGAGCATGTGACTCTTGATCTTGGGATTGTGAGTTTGGGTGTAGAGATTACTTAAAAACAAAATCTTAAAAAAAAATAAAACAAGAAAGTAATGGGTATATTTAATATTCATGCTGCTCTGGTGATCTCTTCTAAGTGAATACTCATTGTACTTCACTTCCCTTGTGTCCTAGAGGGAAAACATTCTCTTTAAGAAGGTTGTTTATTCTATACTAGAGTCTTTTAACAGTGACATCATTATGTACTCCCCTAATCTTTGATCCTTTTCATTCCATATTATTTTAATCTCTATGGCCTTCCCCTAATAACCTTCTCCTTTCTGAAACTGTTTACCTGTGTGTGTGTGTGACATTGTGACATTTTATCTTTCTGACTATATTGTCCTTTTATGCTATCTTTTGTAAGTGTTTTCTTCTCACCCTGTTTCATGTTAATTCTACTAGTGGAGGTCTCTTAGCCTAGACTATTATCATCTCCCTTAACAGACCTCCCTCCTCCTCAGTGCTCCTTGCATTCTAGACACAATTTTCAGATTCATCATCCGAAAGCACATCCCTGAGGCTTGGCATTCCTCTCTGGTGCCTCTCTCTTTCCTGTGGACTAGCAGCCAGACTCCTTAGCCTAACATCCAAGACCATCTGATATTTTTATATTTGTGTGACAGTGCTTCTGAGAGCAAAGCAAGAAAGGTTTTGCCTCCATTTTTCAATCCTCCAAGAAGAGTTATGGTAGCAGCCAACCACTGCGAGTCAGATGTTTCCTGTAGATCTTAGGCAAATAGAAATTTTCCTCTTAATGAGCAATAATTAGATGGAGGGTAATTAAGACTTCAGAGTGTTGCCTTTTGTTTCTATTTCTTCCCTTTATTTAATTCTGCCATTTTTTTCTATTCATTGACCTAACATGTTTGTTAAATTCTGACCAAATTTGTTTTCTATATTCATGATATATTGAAATTGAAAAGACAGACCTTTATCACCCATCTAATTTAGTGGTTAGATGAAGATAGATTTCTTTCCCTTCAGGAAATTGTTGTGAGGAAATAACAATGTTTAGTAAACCAGTCGGTGTAGTAATGAATCCTTTTGTAATAGGGATTTTTACTCTTTTGATTTTTCTGGTAAGTTCAAACGTTTGTGTATTTTCTGCCTTTTTTTAATGTAAAAATTGATACGCAGTCTTAGTATCAATTTGAACACTATAGATGCATGTCAATTGAAGAGTACTTAGATCTTCTGGTTCTGTTTCTCATTTATCACTGTTGATGTTTGGGCACTGAGCTTCTTTTCTCTGACTGTACTGTGCAGATATGCACTTCCAGGTTTTGTTGTTAACTTTATACAGAAGTAGTTACAGAGTATATCCATATTTTAGGTGATATTTTCCTTTGATTTAAAGCGTCTTTGCTAAGATATATATTAAAATCTCCAATTATTATAGATAAATCTATTTCTCATTTAGTTCTGTCAATTTTTGTTTCATGTGTTAAAGTTCTGTTAATTGGTACATACACATTTAGGATTCTTATATCTTCAATAAATTGAAACTTTTATCATTATTAAGAAAAAGCGTTTTTGCTATCTTTCTGTGTAATGTGATTTTTAAAAATTAGGGCCCTAATATGTAGGATATTCACATTTTGGTGAACAAATTTTTCTTCTTTGAGAAATGTTTTTAAAATGATGATAGTTTTGTGAGGGGCGCCTGGGTGACTGAGCCAGTTTAAGCTCTGACTCTTGGTTTTGGCTCGGGTCATGTTCTCATGGGTTGTGGGGTCCAGCCTTCTGTCAGCCTCCAGGCTCAGCAGGGAGTCTGCTTGAGCTTCTCTCCCTCTGCCCCTCCCCCCACTCATGCTCCCTCTCTTTTTCTCTCTCTCTCAAATAAATAAATCTTAAAAAAAATAAATGATAGTTTTTGTGTATTTTTTTTTTTAAAGATTTTATTTATTTATTTGAGAGAGTGAGAATGAGAGACAGAGAGCATGAGAGGGAGGAGGGTCAGAGGGAGAAGCAGACTCCCTGCTGAGCAGGGAGCCCGATGCGGGACTTGATCCAGGGACTCCAGGATCATGACCTGAGCCGAAGGCAGTCGCTTAACCAACTGAGCCACCCAGGCGCCCTAGTTTTTGTGTATTAAAAATACTTTGTATTTTGTTCTCACTTCTTTAATTGATCTGCCGGGACATTTTGTTATGAAGCCCATTTGGTCACTATAAAAAATTGCTTTGAGTAGATTATTCAATAAAACTTGTGGAGTCAAATTACTGCCTATTTTTTCCCCTCTATTTAAGTTTTCAGTGACTTTTGCCATAGTCCTTCTTAAAGGTTTTAGATACAATAATTTTTTGTTTGCTTAGTATTTCGTAGTATGAATGTACATAATGATGAAAATTTATTTTTCACTATTATAGTTCTCTTGTGAATATTTGTATATGTGTCTTCTGGCAGATGTGAAAGTATATTTGTAAAATAAATTCCTAAAGTTGAAATTGTATCAGAATATATGCATTAAAAATTAAAGTTTTTCCAAACTCTAAAATAATACATTTTTTAATATTGATTAAGTCAACGTAAGTGAATGTATTTATGTAAATGAATTTATTGAGGAATTAAATAAATGTTCTATGGAAATCATCCTTGCATTTTTAATAAATAAGCACAGGTTTCTAAAACAGACTTTCAAACAGATGTTTTCTATAATAGTCTCAAGATTACTAGTAAATACTTCTTTAAACTATACAAATGATCTTTAATAGTACAGAAAAGTTACTGCTTTTTTAGTAAACATACATAGAAACTCAATTTTTTGATCATGAAAAAGAATAAGACTATTCTCCTATGTAAATGTTCACTTATCTTTCTAATGTAAATGAAGACTAATTCGTCATCTAGTGCTTTGCATTTCTAAAAGTATGGAAATTGCATTTCCAGTATCTTGTTTCTGTCAGGGCTTTTGCTTAAACTTGTCTCTGGTTTTGACTTTAATTTGAACAAAAGATGAGTCCAAGATGTTTGGGATTTAATATAATTTATTTCCACATTTGACTTTCCACATTTTTATGTAGTTAAATATATCATTGTTTTCTATATACTTTCTTTTTTTAGTGTTTTACTAAAAGGAAAATTAATTAAAATTTTTAAAAGTAAATTAAAATGAAATTAAAATTTTAAAAAGAAAGGGGAAATTAAATAAGATAAAACTCAAACTGGTTTTGAAAACTCAAACTGAAGCCTATATATTTATATGTTTGTTCTTTTGTTTTTTTGTGTGTGTTTTTTTGTTTGTTTGTTTGTTTTTAGTTCCACCTGGGAATTTGAAGGTCCAACTATCATCTATTGTCCTTCCAGAAAAATGACAGAACAAGTTACAGCTGAACTTGAGAAACTGAAGTTAGCTTGTGGAACATACCATGCAGGCTTGGATGTTAAATCAAGGAGAGAGGTTCATCATAGTTTCATGAGAGACGAAATTCAGGTGTGAAGATCCATCATCATTGCTCTCTATTCCCCATGGAAACAGATATTTCTCTAATATTTATTTGCCATATCTTTATTAACTACCTTGTTTGTGTTGAGTATAAAGAAGTTTCTCTCATAAAGGGAATTAATGTGTAATGTGGATGACAGATATGTGAGCAAACTATTGCAGATGAGTACAAATAGCAGGCTGCACAGAGTGCTTAGGTACATAGAGGAAGGAATGCTAGCTCTTAAGGTAGCTTCTGTTATGGTGATGAATCATCCAGGAAGAAGCAATTTGAGTGTAGAGTCTGAACAAGTAAATGGAACTTTGTCAAGTATGTGAGGCCAGTAGGTGATGAGGGAAAAGGGATTGGTTGTGGAATTCCAGGAAAAGGGACTAGCATGTGCAAAGACACAGTGGTATGAGAGTGCATACTGGGTTTAGGAAATTGGGAATAGTTTGGAATGGTTGGAGAGAAAGGAAGTGTGGAGTAGGATTGGTACAAAGTATAGGTGAAAAGGCAGGAGAACTGTTAGAGACTCCCAGGAAAAAGGTTGAATGGGTTGGTTGGCCAGGTTATGGAGGAGGGCCTTAAAACTTGCAAAGAGGCAGGCTGGGATTGATGTGATGTACCTGTAGTTTTTCTAAACTACATGAGGCTTAGAATTTTTATTTAAATTTTCATTTAATTTTTTAAGTCATTTTTATCTAATAGGTAAAATAAATCGAAGTAGAATAATTCTTGTTGAAGTTGACATGAGGGAGAGATCCAAGAGATCCAAGAGACTTCCAGTCTCCCAGGACAGTCCTTGGGGGTATCCTGTAATCCTCAGAGCTCCTCAGGATAGCGTTTGAAAACCATTATGACAGACTACTTTGTGTTTTTGAGCAAGAGCATAGTATTATAGAAACATTAGATTAGCAGCCCTAAGCAGGATTGATTTGAAGAAAGACTGAAGAAAGAAAGGGTTATCAGTGAAGTCACTGTGAACAGTGCTCCAGCTGAGATTCCTGTAACGATTGGAATCATGTAATAATTCCAATCTGAAGTGATTGGAATCCTAGTTTAGTGGGTGTCATGCAGAATATTTAGGAAGCATTAAATTCAGACCATGTTGGAAGGTTTAAATCAACAGCTTCACACTGTCAACATCCTATCCAAAATCTGTTACAGCAAGCCTGTGGACTAGGCCTCCCCCCAAATTAAGAGATGAACTTAACTTCTGCTTTGCATTTTCTGCTCAGTAGGTCTTCCATTTCCTTTCTGTCCAGCTCTGTAGTTGTTAACCACCCTCAAACCAACATTGTTCAAACAACCTACCTCAAGTATGGTTCATATGCACTGTCATGCTGTAACGCATACTTGCCTGAAAGCATCTATTCTTTTTCTTCCTCGTCTTTCCAAAGATAGGAACAGCTATCACAACTGCTTAGAATAGAGTTACCTAAATTCTTAAATGTTTATAGTTTTATTCTGTTATCTCAGGAGTTTGAAAATTATCAGATAAAATTTATTGGCTGTTGCTTACTGAATCTTAATTGATGTTTGAGCCATTAATCAAAGATTTCTTTCATCTCGATTTATTATTAATTACTCATTTAGGTAGAAACATCTGCAGATATGAAAGATTGCAAACTTTATCTGTTATGTTGTGATAGGAGACTTTGTTGGATGCATATGGTTTTGCTACCTACATTCAGCTTCAGTGAAACATTAATGCTTTGAAATATGGCTTTAAAAACCTCACAGTGATCACTAATGATACCTAATATCTAGAAAGGTGTATGTATGTATGTGCCACTATATTATCCCTTTCTGTGGCAGGATGTCAAAAAGTTTTATCCACATTATGAAAATTAATAAATTAATATTGATGCCGTCACCCTAACAACATCAAGGGTTCTGTTGTATCTGACAACTGGCCTCAATGTACGCCTTCTTTGCTATTAAAATAAATAATTCAGAAGCTTCACATTTGCATCAAAAGTTCTGACACCTTACCAAGGTGATGAAAATACATTTCCTCAACTATATAGAATAGTCTGGTGCTCTTGGAATTGATTACTTGCCATTGAATATTTATTGAGTGCCTACTGAATGCATACATGTATGGAATTCTAGATGTTCATTCTCCTGTTTTTCTGAAGTTGATTTATACTTTGGTGTGGGCCTAAAAGTAGAGCTCACCTCCCCAGCTCACCTCCCTAGTTCTTAATGTCTTGAATTGACTGATGCTTAGAATCTTAGTATTTTCTCTTTTATAATTTTAGAAAAAAAAATTTTCATATTTTTCTTAACCAAATCTAACCATATTCAGATGTAGATTTGCATTTTTAGACTGTGACCATTCATTCTTACTTTTAGTCCTGAGTTTTAGTTTCATGTTCTTTTGTATTTTATTTGCTTTTTTAAGGTCTTGAATTCTTTTCTTTCTGGGATGAGGATGTGAGTAAATTATTTGATAAAATACTTTATTTCACCTGAGAGTTTATAATGATATTTTGAACATCATGTCTGTAGAATAAGGTGATGTCATCTAAAAACAGTATCATAAAGAGGTACCTGGCCAGCTCAGTCAATAAAGCATGTGACTCTTCATCTCGGGGTTGTGGATTCCGAGCCCCATGTTGGGTGTAGAGATTACTTAAAAATAAAATCTTAAAAAAAAGCAACAACCCAGTATCATATGATGAAAATTAGATCTTTAAAGTTCTCACCACACACACATACACATACACACATACATACATACATACACACTTACAAATGGTAACCATGGGAAGTAATGGATGTGGTAAGTAACTTTATTGTGGTAATGATTTCACAGTGTATATGGATATCAAATTATTAGATTATGCATCTTAAACCTACACAGTGTTATATGTCAATTATATCCCAATAAAGCTGGAAGAAAATGGAATCAAATACATTTTAAAAACCTTAAAATTATGTTGCTTATTCACTTTCAAATATAGCAAAATGACCTAGTTTTATTCAAAGTTGTTTTTTTAAAGATTTTATTTATTTATTTTTAAAAGATTTTATTTATTTATTTATTTTTAAATTTTACTTTATTATGTTATGTTAATCACCATACATTACATCATTAGTTTTTGATGTAGTGTTCCATGATTCATTGTTTGCGTATAACACCCAGTGCTGTGTTCAGTATGTGCCCTCTTTAATACCCATCACCAGGCTAACCCATCCCCCCACCCACCTCCACTCTAGAACCCTTAGTTTGTTTCTCAGAGTCCACAGTCTCTCGTGGTTCGTCTCCCCCTCCGATTCCCCCCCTTCATTTTTCCCTTCCTACTATCTTTTTTTTTTTTTAACATATAATGTATTATTTGTTTCAGAGGTACAGGTCTGTAATTCATCAGTCTTACACAATTCACAGTGCTCACCATAGCGCATACCCTCCCCAATGTCTATCACCCAGCCACCCCATCCCTCCCACCCCCTGCCACTCCAGCAACCCTCAGTATGTTTCCTGAGATTAAGGATTCCTCATATCAGTGAGATCATATGATATATGTCTTTCTCTGATTGACTTATTTCGCTCAGCATAATACCCTCTAGTTCCATCCACGTTATTGCAAATGGCAAGATTTCGGTTTTTTGATGGCTGCATTATATTCCATTATATATATATATATATATATATATATATACCACATCTTCTTTATCCATTCATCTGTTGATGGACATCTTGGCTCTTTCCATAGTTGGGCTATTGTGGACATTGCTGCTATAAACATTGGGGTGCACGTACCCCTTCAGATCACTACATTTGTATCTTTGGGGTAAATACCCAGTAGTGCAATTGCTGGGTCATACGGTAGCTCTATTTTCAACTTTCTGAGGAACCTCCATACTGTTTTCCAGAGTGGCTGCACCAGCTTGCGTTCCCACCAACAGTGTAGGAGGGTTCCCCTTTCTCCGCATCCCTCTGTCGTTTCCTGACTTGTTAATTTTAGCCATTCTGACTGGTGTGAGGTGGTATTTCATTGAGGTTTTGATTTGGATTTCCCTGATGCCGAGCGATGTTGAGCCCTTTTTCATGTGTCTGTTGGCCATTTGGATGTCTTCTTTGGAAAAATGTCTGTTCATGTCTTCTGCCCATTTCTTGATTGGATTATTTGTTCTTTGGGTTTTGAGTTTGATAAGTTCTTTATAGATTTTGGATACTAGCCCTTTATCTGATACGTCATTTGCAAATATCTTCTCCCATTCTGTCGGTCGTCTTTTGGTTCTGCTGACTGTTTCCTTTGATGTGCAAAAGCTTTTTATCTTTTTTTTTTTTAACTGGCAGATAATTATTTAATAATTTGACTCAAAAAGTACAGGGCCAGCTACATTTCCTTTGGTCATACCTGTTTAATCATTTATTGACTGTGTAGTTTGTAGGATTGGCATTGTGTGAGAAAAGATTTATTTTTAATTTTTTAAATTTTTTTAAATTTTATTTTATTATGTTATGTTAATCACCATACATTACATCATTAGTTTTTGATGCAGTGTTCCATGATTCATTGTTTGCATATAACACCCAGTGCTCCATTCAGTACGTGCCCGCTCTAATACCCATCACCAGGCTAACCTATCCCCCTACCCCTCTCCCCTCTAGAACCCTCAGTTTGTTTCTCAGAGTCCATAGTCTCTCATGGTTTGTCTCCCACTCTGATTTCCCCCCCTTCATTTTGCCTTCCTGCTATCTTCTTTTTTTTTTTTAAACATATAATGTATTATTTGTTTCAGAGGCACAGGTCTGTGATTCAATAGTCTCATACAATTCACAGTGCTCACCATAGCACATACCCTCCCCAATGTTTTTATTTTGATGAAGTCCCAATAGTTCATTTTTGCCCTTGCTTCCCTTGCCTTTGGTGATGTAAGGTTGAAGAGGTTGCTGCCTGTGTTCTCCTGAAGGATTTTTATGGACTCCTGTCTCACATTTAGGTCTTTCATCCATTTTGAGTCTATTTTTGTGTGTGGTGTAAGGAAATGGTCCAGTTTCATTCTACTGCATGTGGCTGTCCAATTTTCCCAACACCATTTATTGAAGAGATTGTCTTTTTTCCACTGGACATCTTTCCTGCTTTGTCAAAGATTAGTTGACCATAGAGTTGAGGGTCCATTTCTGGGCTCTCTATTCTGTTCCATTGATCTATGTGTCTGTTTTTGTGTCAGTACCATAGTGTCTTGATGATGACAGCTTTGTAATAGAGCTGGAAGCCGGAATTGTGACGCCACCAGCTTTGCTTTTTTTTTTTTCAACGTTCCTCTTGCTATTCGGGGTCTTTTCTGGTTCCATACAAATTTTAGGATTATTTGTTCCATTTCTTTGAAAAAAGTTGATGGTATTTTGATAGGGATTGCATTAAATGTGTAGATTGCTCTAGGTAGCATTGACATCTTTACAATATTTGTTCTTCCAATCCATGAGCATGGAACGTTTTTCCATTTCTTTGTGTCTTCCTCAATTTCTTTCATGAGTATTCTATAGTTTTCTGAGTACAGATTCTTTGCCTCTTTGGTTAGATATATTCCTAAGTATCTTATGGTTTTGGGTGCAATTGTAACTGGGATCGACTCCTTAATTTCTCTTTCTTCTGTCTTGTTGTTGGTGTATAGAAATGCAACTGATTTCTGTGCATTGATTTTCTATCCTGCCACTTCACTGAATTCCTGTATGATTTCTAGCAATTTTGGGGTGGAGTCTTTTGGGTTTTCCACATAAAGTATCGTATCATCTGCAAAGAGAGAGTTTGACTTCTTCTTTGCTGATTTGGATGCCTTTTATTTCTATTTGTTGTCTGATTGCTGTGGCTAGGACTTCTAGTACTATGTTGAATAGCAGTGGTGATAGTGGACATCCCTGCCATGTTCCTGACCTTAGGGGGAAAGCTTTCAGTTTTTCCCCATTGAGAATGATATTCGCTATGGGTTTTTCATAGATGGCTTTTATGATATTGAGGTACGTACCCTCTGTGCCTATACTCTGAAGAGTTTTAATCAAGAAAGGATGCTGTACTTTGTCAAATGCTTTTTCTGCATCTATTGAGAGGATCCTATGGTTCTTGTTTTTTCTTTTATTAATGTATTGTATCACATTGATTGACTTGCAGATGTTGAACCAACCTTGCAGCCCAGGGATAAATCCCACTTGGTCGTGGTGAATAATCCTTTTAATGTACTGTTGGATCCTATTGGCTAGTATTTTGGTGAGAATTTTTGCATCCATGCTCATCAAGGATATTGGTCTGTAATTCTCCTTTTTGATGGGGTCTTTGGTTTTGGGATCAAGGTAATGCTGGCCTCATAAAACGAGTTTGGAAGTTTTCCTTCCATTTCTATTTTTTTGGAACAGTTTCAGAAGAATAGGTATTAATTCTTCTTGAAATGTTTGGTAGAATTCCCCTGGAAAGCCATCTGGCCCTGGGCTTTTGTTTTTTGGGAGATTTTTGATGACTGCTTCAGTTTCCTTAGTGGTTATAGGTCTTTTCAGGTTTTCTATTTCTTCCTGGTTCAGTTTCGGTAGTTGATACATCTCTAGGAATGCATCCATTTCTTCCAGATTATCTAATTTGCTGGCATATAGTTGCTCATAATATGTTCTTATAATTGTATTTCTTTGGTGTTGGTTGTGATCTCTCCTCTTTCCTTTGTGATTTTGTTGGTTTGGGTCATTTCTCTTTTCTTTTTGATAAGTCTGGCCAGGGGTTTATCAATCTTGTTAATTCTTTCAAAGAACCAGCTTCTAGTTTCATTGATCTGTTCTACTGTTCTTTTGGTTTCTATTTCATTGATTTCTGCTCTGATCTTGATTATTTCTCTTCTCCTGCTGGGTTTAGGCTTTATTTGCTGTTTTTTCTCCAGCTCCTTTAGGTGTAGGGTTAGGTTGTGTATTCGAGACCTTTCTTGTTTCTTGAGAAAGGCTTGTACTGCTATATACTTTCCTCTTAGAACTGCCTTTGCTGCACCCCAAAGATTTTGAACAGTTGTGTTTTCATTTTCATTTGTTTCCATGAATTTTTTTAATTCTTTAATTTCCTGTTGACCCATTCATTCTTTAGTAGGATGCTCTTTAGCCTCCATGTATTTGAGTTCTTTCCGACTTTCCTCTTGTGATTGAGTTCTAGTTTCAAAGCATTGTGGTCTGAAAATATGCAGGGAATGATCCCAATCTTTTGGTACCTGTTGAGACCTGATTTGTGGCCTAGGATGTGATCTGTTCTGGAGAATGTTCCATGGGCACTAGAGAAGAATGTGTATTCTGTTGCTTTGGGATGAAATGTTCTGAATATATCTGTGAAGTCCATTTGGTCCAGTGTGTCATTTAAAGTCTTTATTTCCTTGTTGATCTTTTGCTTAGATGATCTGTCCATTTCAGTGAGGGGGGTGTTAAAGTCCCCCACTATTATTGTATTGTTGTTAATGTGTTTCTTTGCTTTTTTTATTAATTGGCTTATATAATTGGCTGCTCCCGTGTTAGGGGCATAGATATTTACAATTGTTAGATCTTCTCATTGGATAGACCATTTAAGTAGGATATAGTGTCCTTCCTTATCTCTTATTATAGTCTTTGGTTTAAAATCTAATTTGTCTGATATAAGGATTGCCACCCCAGCTTTCTTTTGGTGTCCCTTAGCATGGTAAATGGTTTTCCACCCCCTCACTTTCAATCTGGGGGTGTCTTTGGGTTGAAAATGAGTCTCTTGCAGACAGCATATCGATGGGTCTTGTTTTTTAATCCAATCTGATACCTTGTGTCTTTTGATTGGGGCATTTAGCCCATTTACATTCAGGGTAACTATTGAAAGATAGGAATTTAGTGCCATTGTATTGCCTGTAAGGTGACTGTTACTGTATATTGTCTGTGTTCCTTTCTGGTCGATGTTGCTTTTAGGCTCTCTCTTTGCTTAGAGGACCCCTTTCAAGATTTCTTGTAGGGCTGGTTTCGTGTTTGCAAATTCCCTTAGTTTTTGTTTGTCCTGAAAGCTTTTTATCTCTCCTTCTATTTTCAATGACAGTCTAGCTGGCTATAGTATTCTTGGCTGCATATTTTTCTCATTTAGTTCTCTGAATCTATCATGCCAGTCCTTTCTGGCCTGCCAGGTCTCTGTGGATGGGTCTGTTGCCAATCTAATGTTTCTACCATTGTAGGTTATAGATCTCTTCTCCCGAGCTGCTTTCAGAATTTTCTCTTTGTCTCTGAGACTTGTAAGTTTTACTATTAGATGTTGGGGTGTTGACCTATTTTTATTGATTTTGAGGGGGTTTCTCTGTGCCTCCTGAATTTTGATGCCTGTTTCCTTCCCCAAATTAGGGAAGTTCTCTGCTATAATTTGTTCCAATATACCTTCCTCCCCTCTCTCTCTTTCTTCTTTTTCTGGGATCCCAATTATTCTAATGTTGTTTCGTCTTATGGTATCACTTATCCCTCGAATTTTGCCCTCATGATCCAGTAGTCATTTATCTCTCTTTTTCTCAGCTTCTTTATTCTCTATCATTTGGTTTTCTGTATCCTTGATTCTCTCTTCTGCCTCATTTATCCTAGCAGTTAGAGCCTCCATTTTTGATTGCACCTCATTAATAGCCTTTTTGATTTTGACTTGGTTAGATTTTAGTTCTTTTATTTCTCCAGAAAGGGTTTCTCTAGTATCTTCCATGGTTTTTTCAAGCCCAGCTAGTATATTTAAAATTGTCATTCTGAACTCTAGTTCTGACATCTTACTAATGTCCATATTGATTAAGTCCCTGGCAGTCGGTACTGCCTCTTGTTCTTTTTTTTGAGGTGAGTTTTTCCATCTTGTCATTTTGTCCAGAGGAGAACAGATCAATGAGAGAACAAAATGCTAACAGGGTAACAACGACCCCAGAAAAATATACACTAAACAAATCAGAAGAGACCTTCCAGAAAGTGGTCGCTTCTCTGTTCAGAGAGTTGCTGCTATTCTTTTCTTCTATCTCCTGTTGAGTTCGTAGGTGTTCAGAATGGTTTGATACCTATCTAGCTGAGTTCCTGGGACCAGATGAAATTTAGGTGTCCTACTCCTCTGCCATCTCACTCCTCCTGGGATCTTATGTCAAAGCACAGTACTACTAACCATCTACCTCATGACCCATTCGGCCCCATTGAATCAAAAATGCACTGGCTTCACAACTGTCCTCCTGGTCCAGCAGTGCTCCGAGGCTCAGATGGGGCAGGCGCGGTCCCCTCCCGGAGTTGCTGAGCTCTTCTCTACCGTCCTGCAGTGGTGGCCTCTCTCTCTTTCCCAGGAGTGGGAGGCTAAAGATTTTATTTATTTATTTGACAGAGAGAGACATAGCGAGAGAGGGAAGACAAGCAAGGGGAGTGGGAGAGGGAGAAGCAGGCTTCCCACTGAGTGGGGAGCCCGATGTGGGGCTCGATCCCAGAACCCTGGGATCATGACCTGAGCCATAGGCAGATGCTTAATGACTGAGCCACCCAGGCGCCCCCACTCAAAGTTTTTTCTTTTAGGATTTTATTTTTAAGTAATCTCTACACCCAATTTCAGGCTTGAACTCAGAACCCCAAGATCAAGAGTCACAACTCTACCGACTGAGTCAGCCAGGTGCCCCTCAAAGCTTTTTGTTAATAAATTTCTATTTTGATGGTTTTTTTCTCTCTCACTTTTCTTATACTTCCTTTTTATCTGTTCAGCATTTTCTTCTTCTTTCTTCCTCTCTCCCCCACCCCTCTCTTTCTGTCTGTCTGTCTTCTATTCTTATCTTTTTTTTTTTTTTTTAAGATTTTATTTATTTATATGACAGAGAGAGACAGCGAGAACAGGAACACAAGCAGGGGGAGTGGGAGAGGGAGAAGCAGGCTTCCCGCTGAGCAGGGAGCCCGATGTGGGACTCGATCCCAGGACCCTGGGATCATGACCTGAGCCGAAGGCAGACGCTTAACGACTGAGCCACCCAGGCGCCCTGTCTGTCTTCTATTCTTATTCCATCTTAATACATTTTTTTTTTAAGATTTTATTTATTTATTTGACAGAGACACAGCATGAGAGGGAACACAAGCACGGGGAGTGGGAGAGGGAGAAGCAGGCTTCCCGCTGAGCAGGAAGCCTGATGCGTGGCTCGATCCCAGGACCCTGGATCATGACCTGAGCCGAAGGCAGACGCTTAACGACTGAGCCACCCAGGCGCCCCTTAATACATTTAATAGCACTTTAATTTTTATTGGTTATACACACACATAGTTTAAAGAACCAGCTACTTCTACAGTGCTTAAAATGAGAACATCAGCCCCTCCTTCTTTCCCCACTTTTGTCTCCTATTCTCATCTCTTTTGGTTTATTCTTTTGGTGTTTACCACTAGATCTTGCAGTGATTTGCTTTTACTCTTACCACTTAGTTTTCATTTATTAGATTTAGGCATTGTCTATTGACTTCCCACTTTGAGGCATGAAAGTTTAGCTCCCTTTCACACCCCTTCCTACCCTCTGCTCACTCTGTTTATGTATTTCTAACCCGCTTTCCTCCCAACATTAACATAATTTGGTTAGATCAATATATATATTCAAATATTATATATTTACATAATTATTTCTCTGTAAATGCTTTTTATCTCTAAGCCATGTAGTATATTATAGTTACTTTTATTGCACATCTTCTTTTATTGTTAATACTTTAAAAGTTTTTCTAATTTTTTGTATGTTCTTATCATTAATTCTTCCCTAAAATTCCCCCCAATCATGTAAGTCTCATTTCAGTATGCTCATATATGTTAGATATCTACCAGTTTTATCCTATTTTAAAGATGCTGAGTTAAATTCATGTTTCATTTTACCATCTTTAATGAGAAGTTTCCTTCCATCTTGGAATTATGCTAGAAAATATTAAGATACTGGACAATCAGGTAAGGACTCTTGAAACTTCATAATAACACAAAGTCTCTTTTAATAAGTATTTTAAGAGCCTATTTTGTGTCTTGTACTCACTCATAGGTGTTCAGAGAGACCACTTTAGTTGCTATTTTTTATAGGGATTAAATAAAAATCCTATTTTAGGGTTCCCAATCCCTAATTTGTAAATTGGGCAGATAATCTTTTGATCTGTAAGTGATTGGTTGAAATTATATTAAATTCAGTTTCATGCCAGGGAGTTTAGTTAATGAACTAATTATTACTCTTACCAAAAGGTAAAGATGTCAGGTTTTGGTTCTGCTACATATTTGTCAAACTATGTTGTTATTTATTCTCAGTGTGTCGTGGCTACCATAGCTTTTGGAATGGGCATTAATAAAGCTGACATTCGCAAAGTCATTCATTATGGTGCTCCTAAGGAAATGGAATCATATTACCAGGAGATTGGGAGAGCTGGCCGTGATGGACTTCAGAGTTCTTGTCATGTACTCTGGGCTCCAGCAGACATTAACATAAATAGGTAAAAACATTTATTGCTTTCACCCTTGCAGATTTCTTTCTTTCCATATAAGCCTGGAAAGTATTTGAAGCTGCATGCAAAATTTCAAGTAATGTGTATAAGTGCATTTAAGACCAAAACAAAACAGAGGACATCTAAGAACCTTTGTGGTAAGAACCAGAGGAGATGACCTAATTTCAGCTGTACTTCATTGAGTGTGAAGAATTAACTAAATCAGGAGTATGCTGGGAATGGAACATGGATCCTGTGGGTGCTTTCCTAATATTGTGCATGGACAAACTGTTTTTTTCTCCCCAGGTCCTCTCAAGTTTCGATATGTCTTCAGCCATAGTTTTCTTTAGATACTGTTTATTTTCTTATTGGTTCTTTCTTTTTTTTTTTTTTTTTTTAAAGATTTTATTTATTTATTTGACAGAGAAAGAGACAGCGAGAGCAGGAACACAAGCAGGGGGAGTGGGAGAGGGAGAAGCAGGCTTCCCGCGGAGCAGGGAGCCCGATGCGGGACTCGATCCCAGGACCCTGGGATCATGACCTGAGCTGAAGGCAGACGCTCAACGACTGAGCCACCCAGGCGCCCCATTGGTTCTTTCTTCCTGTGCTTATTCCAAGTGACTTTTACCAATCCCTATTTGAGTCTCTTTACCATTTGTTTCTTTTGTTAGTTCTATGAAAGCATGCAAGCTGTCTTTGACTGTATGTGAATAATCATGTTGCACTGTACCCATTCACTGTACTGATTGACTGCCATGAAAAAAATTAAGTGTTTAGTGTTTAAATGTAGGAAGAGATCATTCTACTTAAACATGAAGCAAGTCTTTTATTGGTACTTAAGTTCTATGAGATTTATATTGGAAAGGAAAACTTCATCTTGCAAAAACTTTAGGGGCAGGGTAGCAACTGATTCCTCCATCCATAGGGGGATAAAATCCCAGGAAAAAAACTTATATATGGTAACTAATGGAGCTGTTCAGATGAGGTATTTTCAAAATGCACATCCATGTTGCTGAATAAACTGAGCTCTTGAATGGACATATTAGCTCCTATTATTAATATGATGAGAGTACCTATCCATACAGTTTTTATTTTTATGCAGCATTCAGCAATGTTTTGTTTTGAATGCCCACTATATTTTAAGCATTATGCTCTATGCTGGGGATACAATGATAAATAAAAACAGATATGGTACCTGTTCTTAGAGAGCTTAGTGTATAATGGAAATGGCATATCTTAATCACAGAATCACACAACTGTGGATACATAGGGTTCATTTTACTGTTCTCTACTTGTGTTTGACAATTTCAATAATCGAAAGAGATTTTAAAAGGGATCATGCAAATCTGTGTAAAATTACTGCTGTGTTAAGTACTATGAAGGAAAGTTGCATTGGGTAGTAAGTATATAATAGGATGTATTTATCAAGTTAAAAAGTTCAGGTAAGTCTTCCTTCAAGAATTGATAGGGTGAGTTGAGATCTGAAAGAAGAATAGGGATTAATTAGGTAAAAATGTTTGGTATAAATTTTAAGCTCTTCCTTTTAAGAACAGTGGTAGCTTTTGTTTCTTAACATAGTCAATAAAACCATCCCCCTTAAACAGAACAATTATTGTTTTTCTTTTGACTGTTGTGTTTTTTATAAACTAAAATAATTGGGATAGAGCACAGCTATATCTGATACTATTAAATTTGGGATTGTATCGAACATATGTTGATTCCCACCAATTCTGATTTATTTATATATTATCCTAAAGGTGCTGAACACTTAACAGCCTGAGTTTTATACTATGACTTTGCAGGTTCATCAGTAGATATACTTGCTGTTTATCTGCATCTCAGAAGATACTTTGTATGGTTATCTCAGTAAGATTTCACAAGAAATATTAGTGAGTAGTAATCGAATAATGGTGCCAGGAACCCCGTGCTTGAATTTTAGTATAGACAGGTTGTTCTTTGCATCCATCCTAAGGGAAATAAACCTATAGGGTTAATCATGATAAAAAAGAGTTCAGCGAGGATTTAGGAGAGATCTGTGTCATCCTTGTGACAAATCTCTTCTATTGGAAGAAACAAAGTTTGAGAATAAATGGGGTTGCTGGTTCTCAGTGAAAAGATTACTGTAATTCATAAAATTTTTAGAGGGTATCTTATGCTAGAATGCTATGATTGAGAGAAGAAACTTGTCCAGTCATCAGTGTCAATGTGTAATTTTATATTTCTTATTGCAGAAGCTATACGACCAGCAACGTCTCAGTGTCTGCATTTGCTGTTATTTTAAACAGTCAAACCCAATAGTTATTGTAACCTTTTTTAAAGGGAATAATTTGCAAGTTAGTTTCAATTTAATAAATCTTCCAGCTGGTTCCATCTATTTTTATTTATGGATTGCTTTTAGAATTTTTCTTCTTTTTCAACTTATTTTTATTATGTGAAATATTGTACTTTAATAGTCCCAAAAGTAGAATAAATATTTACTAGATTGGCTTTTAGACACTTGTAATTTTATTTTTTCAGCTTTGTTACTGACACTGATAATGAGAACATTAGTTAAATGTAGGTCATCTGAACCAAATATAAGGGAGGCTATAGTACTTGGAGTGTAGATGTTTGTTTTCTTTGTTCTTTCTGAGGAGGAGGTGAGCTAAACAAACAAAGCAAAAAAAGAACTACAGTTGATCCTTGAACAACATGAGCATTAGGAGTGCTGACTCCCCCACGCAGTCAGAAATCTACATATAACCTTTAACTCTTCCAAAACTTAACTACTAATAGCCTACTGTTGACTGGAAGCCTTATGGATAACATAAACAGTAGATTAGCACTTATTTCATATGTTATATCTATTACATACTGTATTCTTACCATAAATAAGCTAGAGAAAAGAAAATGCTATTTTAAAAAATCATAAGAAAAAATACATTTACAGTACTGTACTGTATTTATAAAAAAGATTCACATGTAAGTGGACTGATGAGGTTTAAACTTGTGTTGCTTAATGGTCAACTATAATTTTTAGGCCATGGGCTAGGAAGAATGAAATCAGGAGGAACTAGAGTCAACAGTTGGAAGAGACTTTTAGGTAAATTATATGGGAGGTCATGGTGGTTGGTGGTGTCAGATCAAAAGGTTTTTGAATAAGGAGTCATTTGTGTGTTCAGAGTTACCAGAAGTCACTTAACTGGATTCCCTGTTGGTGTCATGTTTGAGAATTGTACAGAGGTATTTTTATCAGTCAGAAGTTTGCATAGTCAAAGGTGAGGATCCGTTTTAATGAGGATCAGTATTATCAATTAGATCTTATATGCAAACATTGTTTTCTTTTGAAATATCTGAAATCTACTCAACTCAGACTTCTGTTTATTCTTGAAAGAATTCTTGGAAAGACGTGCACAGCTATTGGGAGATTATCATCATCTTCTGATATCTGATATTGATGGAATTTCTTCACAGTAGACTAGAATTAACTTTTTAAAAACAAACAAACATGTCTTTAGTGCTAACAATTTTAAATAAATTCAGTATTATGGAAAAAATCAGTTATAATTGTTTGAAGGAAGAAATTAATTCTGATGTTTTATTGGTATCCCATAATAGAATATAGTACAAAGGGATAGTTTTAGGGGCATGAGAAATCCTCTGAAGAGCAAATAGGGATGAAGGCTCATACTTGGATTATGAGCCTCTTTCAGTTTGTTTTTAGTTTCTCAGATAAAATAACCTTTTACTGGGAAAATGTAAAAATTCATATATAGTGGAAAGATTGCCAAAAAGCATGTAGCATATAAATCAAAATGAAAAACTTTAGGGTTTATAATAATTTTTTATTATTTTTATTTTTATTTATTTGGCAGAGAGAGATAGTGAGAGCAGGAACACAAGCAGGGGGAGTGGGAGAGGGAGAAGCAGACTTCCCATGGAGCAGGGAGCCCGATGTGGGGCTCGATCCCAGGACCCCGGGATCATGACCTGAGCCGAAGGCAGATGCTTAACGACTGTGCCACCCAGGCGCCCCTATAATAATTTTTTAAAGGCAGCTAAAAAATTGATGCTTGGACGTAGGTATAGAATTCTTTCAAAAGTAATTTTCATAAAAGTCAGAAAAATGCTTGTGGGGGCATTGACTGGAAAGGGACATGTAACTTTCTGGGATGATAGAAAATTTTTTTTATCTTGGTAGAGGTGCTTTATATTATGAAAAGTAAACAGTAATAAATGTAAAAGTAACAAAATCGCTAATGCAATTTTATAAATTCCTGTGATATTTGTAATTGACAGGCACCGCCTTAGTGAGATTCCCAATGAAAAGTTTCGATTATACAAATTACAGATGATGGGAAAGATGGAAAAATATCTTCATTCCAGAAGGTGTAGGCGAAAGTATGTATTACTTGTTTTATATTAATTAATAACAGATTTATGAATGGTGCTCTTTTAAGAAAAAGTCTTGCAAAATAATTAGAAGTACTTAGAAACAATATTTTGTTGGTGTTACATATGTGCTGAATTTTTAAGGTGACTTTCCTTGTGCCTCAGTAAACTGAAGCCAGATAATGAGATCCCAGGTCAATCAATTAGTGATGATTTCACCTCATTATTTTCAGCAATGATTTTAACATATATGGTTTTGTTCTTTTATTTAATTTTAAATTTTCTCTTGGGTAGACTCATCTTGTCTCATTTTGAAGACAAACAACTACGAAAGGCCTCCATGGGTATTATGGGAACTGAAAAATGCTGTGATAATTGCAGGTCCAGGTAAAGATTTTTTCTTCTAAATGGAGATTCTAAAAGTCTTTGTTTCTCTTCCTTTTCAAATATGTATATATTTTTTTAAGTAGGCTCCATGCCCAATGTGTGGCTTGAACTCACAACCCTGAGATCAAGACCTGAGATCAAGAGGCAGATGCTCCACTGACTGAGCTACCCAGGCACCCTGCAAATAATTTTTAATTGAGTTTTTGTTGAATGATATGTATTACAGTTTTAAAAAACAAAATAATGAATTTATTTAAATAGCAGACAAAGCAGACAGTATTAATTTGCTTTACAAATAGATAAACCAATAAAATGGACCTAAATCTAAATATATCAATATTTATATTAAGTATAAATGGTCCAAAATCACCATCTAAAGGCAGACATTGTTAGAATTGGTTTTAAATATGCCCCAACTAGGAGCGCCTGGCTGGCTCAGTCAGAGGAGCATGCAACTCTTGATTTTGGGGTCATGAATTTGAGGCCATGTTGAGTATAGAGATTACTTAAAAATAAATAAATAAACTTAAAAAAAAAATGACCCAACCATATGCTGTCTATGAGAAATCCACAAGTATAATTATATAGGTATAACAACTTAAAATAATAGGATAACAACTATATACCATGAAAACACTAATCAAAAGAAATCTGGAGTTGTTATTTTAATATCGGACAGTGGAGACTTTGGAGAAAGAATACTATCAGGGTTAAAGAAAGACATTACATGATAAAAAGGTAGTTTACCAATGAATCACAGTTCTCCAGACACACACACACACACACACACACACACACTTACACAGATTGATTTTAAGGAATTGGCTGATGGCAGTTGTGGGGGTTGGCAAGTCTGAAATTTGTAGGGCAAGCTGGCAGGCTGGAAAGTCAGGCAGGATTTCTGTCTTAATAGTCTTGAGTCACAATTCCTTGTTCTGCAGCAAACCTCAGTCTTTGCTCTTTAAGGCCTTCATTTGTTTGGATGAGACTCACATTATCAAGTAGTCTGCTTAAAGTCAACTGATTGGAAGTGGCAATCCCACCTACAAAATATTTATAATAGCATCTAGATTAGTGTTTGACCAGACAACTGGGCACCATAGCCTAGCCAAGTTGACACATCAAGTTAACCATCATATCCAAGAACACATAACCTAAATGTGTATATACTTAACAAAAGAACTGACAGAATTAAAAGGAGAAATACAGAAATCCATAATTACAGTTGGCGACTTCAACATCTCTCAGTAATTAATGGAACTAGTAGAGGAAAATCAGTAAGAAGATAGAAATGAATAGGACTGTTGACAAACTGGATCTAATTAACTTTTATAGAACACTCCACGCAACAATAGTGGAATAAACATTCTTCCCAGGTGCTGATGGAATGTTCACAAATGTAGATTATATTCTGGGCCATAAAACAAACCTTAATACATTTAAAAGAATTCTGTTCATATGGAGTGTGTTTTCTGACTATAAAGGAATTAAACTAGAAACCAATAACAGAAAGGTATCAGGAAAGTCTCCGAACACTCGAAGATTAAATAGCACACTACTAAGTAACCCATGAGTCAAAGAGGAGGTCTCAAGGTCAACTGGAAAATATTTTGAGCTGAATGAAATGAAAATACAAAATGTATGGGATGCAGCTAAAGCAATACTGAGAGGGAAGTTTAGAGCATTAAATACTTACAATAGAAGAAAAGTTTCAAAGCTGTAATTAAGCTTCCACCTTAGGAAGCAAATAAGAACAAAGTAAACTAAAAGGAAGCAGAAGGAAGGAAATAATAAAGAGCAGAAATGAAATAGAAAACAGAAAAACAAAAGAGAAAAACCAAAGAACTCAAAAGCTCATTCTTTGAAAAGGTCAATAAAATTGGTAGAAACTTCTAACAAGAAAAAAAAAAGAGGATACAGAGATTACGAATACCAGGAATGAAAGGAATTTCACTACAGGCCCAATAGACATTAAAAGAATCATAAGGAAACACTATGAATAACTCAGTGCATGTACATTCAGTAATTTAGAGGAAACAGACCCAATTCCTTGATAACCTCAAACTAACAAAATTCAGCCACAATGAAGTAGATAACTTGGATAGTTGTACGACTTTAAAGAAATTAGATCTGTTAAAAACCTCTGGAAATAAAATTCCCTAGCCCAAATGGTTTAAATGGCAAATTTTACCAAACTTTTTAAAAGAAGAAATAATACCAATTTTACAGTGTGATCCCATTTATATGATATTCTCTCAAAAGTAAGACTATACTATAGGGATGAAGAAAAGATCAGTGGTTGCCAGAGTTTAGAGCGAGGTGGAGGGTGTGATTACAAAGGGCTAGCACAAGGGACTGTTTACTGCGATGGATTTGTTGTGTGTCCTGATTGTGATAGTAGCTGATTGTGGGGGTTGGATGAACCTATGCTTATGAATCAATAGATGTGTTTAAATTCGTAAAACTTTACATATGCACAAATACACAGTCAATTTAACTGCATATTAACTGAAAAATAAAAACAAATGATATAACTAGTTGAGTTAGCTATACCTAGGCATGGTAGCTGTGTTACTATTAGACAAAAAAATAATTACTAGGGATGAAGATGATCTCTGGTGACAAAAAGTTGCTTCTCTAAGAGGACAGAATTGTTCTATGCACCTCAAAAAAACCCCAAAACTCTACAAATATATAAAGCACAAACTGTCAGAACAGCTGGAAGAAACCAACAAATCCACCATTAAAGTAGGAGAGTTTGATATAATTTTTGGTTATTGTTAGGTTAAGCAATCCAAAAATGAGTAAGCTGTAGGAAATTCGGTCAACATAGTAACAAGTTTGATTTGCCACACACTTGCTATTTAGAACCCTATACTAAGCATTTAGAACAATGTATCTCAAACATTTTCACTTCATGATCCACAAAGCTAATATAATATCTATATAGCACACTAGGCTATGTACTACTCGGGCCCGGGTTCTGTCCAGAACCGTGATTAACTATACAGCACCCCTGCAGTCCAATAGCAGCACACTGGCTGGGAAGCGCTGAATTAGAGACTATGCTTCTCAAACATACGTGAAACATTGATAAAAATTTGACCCTGTGTTAGAGCAGGGTTGGCAAACTGTGGCTTGTAGACCAAAGCCACTTTGCTGCCTGTTTTTGTGGATGAAGTTTTCTTGGAATACAGCATACCCTTTTGTTTGTATATTGTCTGTGGCTGTTTTTGCAGAGTTGAATGCCCAGTAGCTGTTACACAGAGACACAAAACCTAAACTATTTGCTGTCTGGCCCTTTACAAAGACGTTTTCTGGACCTTATACTAGACTGTAGCATTGTCGCAAAAGTTTTCAATGTATTGGTATTAAACACACCACTTTTTCTGATCAGAATGAAATTGAATTAGAAGGAAATAAGAGGATAAACAAAGAAAGTTCTCATTCGTTTGGGAATTAAAAATAACACTTTTTAAAAAATTTATTTTTTTTTGATGTAGTGTTCCATGATTCATTGTTTGCGTATAACACCCAGTGCTCTGTTCAATATGTGCCCTATTTAATACCCATCACCAGGCTAACCCATCCCCCCACCCACCTCCACTCTAGAACCCTTAGTTTGTTTCTCAGAGTCCACAGTCTCTCATGGTTCATCTCCCCCTCCAATTTCCCCCCCTTCATTTTTCCCTTCCTACTATCTTTTTTTTTTTTAACATATAATGTATTATTTGTTTCAGAGGTATAGGTCTGTAATTCATCAGTCTTACACAATTCACAGTGCTCACCATAGCGCATACCCTCCCCAATGTCTATCACCCAGCCACCGCATCCCTCCCACCCCCCACCACTCCAGCAACCCTCAGTGTGTTTCCTGAGATTAAGGATTCCTCATATCAGTGAGATCATATGATATATGTCTTTCTCTGATTGACTTATTTCGCTCAGCATAATACCCTCTAGTTCCATCCACGTTATTGCAAATGGCAAGATTTTAGTTTTTTGATGGCTGCATAATATTCCATATATATATACACACACACACACACATACACACCACATCTTCTTTATCCATTCATCTGTTGATGGACATCTTGGCTCTTTCCATAGTTTGGCGATTGTGGACATTGCTGCTATAAACATTGGGGTGCACGTACCCCTTCAGATCACTACATTTGTATCTTTGGGGTAAATACCCAGTAGTGCAATTGCTGGGTTGTACGGTAGCTCTATTTTCAACTTTCTGAGGAACCTCCATACTGTTTTCCAGAGTGGCTGCACCAGCTTGCGTTCCCACCAACAGTGTAGGAGGGTTCCCCTTTCTCTTCATCCCTGCCAGCATCTGTTGTTTCCTGACTTGTTAATTTTAGCCATTTTGAGGTGGTATCTCATTGAGGTTTTGATTTGGATTTCCCTGATGCCGAGCGATGTGGAGCCCTTTTTCATGTGTCTGTTGGCCATTTGTATGTCTTCTTTCAGTTACTCATAAATCAAAGAGAATCAGACTGGAAATTAAAAACATTTTTAGAACTTTAGTGATGATTACAATAATATACATTAAAACTTGGAAGATACAGCAGAGGTTGTACTTTGTGAGAATCTGATAGCTTTAAATATTCATACTAGAAAAGAAAATTAATGAGCTAAGTATCCTATAAAGAAGTTAGAATAGGAGGATAAACCTAAATGTAGTCTTTCCCCCCAAAACATATTATATCTGGAATATCGACTGTATTCTTACTGCTATTTCAAAGCTATTTGTTATAAAGACAGTAATGGAATTAGGTAGTTGAACTGTATTAGTTGATTTTCTCTAAGGAGTCCTTTTGTTCTCACCCAGCTTTAAAGAATTCTCATTTGTGTTAATGATAATTCCAAATCTACCTGAAGGATGGCTTAGGAATGTAACTTCCAAGTGGACTTAAATGAGGTGCACTTTATCTTTATGTCATATTTTACAGTCATCCGAGTTTAAGCTAATAATTTATTGCATGGGAGATTCGGTTTTTAAGTTACTTTTTTTTGCAACAACCTTTTTCTCCCATTACAACCTAACCCAAAAGTCCCGTATTTATATAATCAGTTGAGTGGAGCTTTTCAAGCTATACTTCTGCATTCTGCTTGCTTGAATCTCCCTACTCTTCTGTTTATGGTCCGAGATACCTCCTGTGAAATTTGGGTTCCGGGGTACTAGGGTCGAGAACCATCAACATAACATACAAAGCTATATTATGGTTTATATTTCATGTTTTACGTACTTCACATGGTCTTGGCTGTAATGAACTTTATTTGTTAGCTTATGAAGCAGTTGGCATATTTGAGATTTTTTTTTTACTTGGTTAATTATTACATGAAATCTTTTTATTTCTAAAGGTATATGCCTAAGCTAAGCTTTCTATCATATTATTACTTAGATTGGATACTTGCTCTTCCATTGATGACTCAGATGATACATCACAGGACTTTGGTCCACAAGCCTTCCAGCTATTATCTGCTGTGAAAATCTTAGGAGAAAGGTTTGGAATTGGGCTTCCGATTTTATTTCTCCAAGGATCTGTAAGTATACCTGTGAATCACCTTTATAATTCTTCTTGCACTCCTATTACACTTTTCTTCATAAATTTGTTGTCTTAGTATTACAGCTTTGGCTTTAGATGAGTTATTGGAAAGTCAGAGAGCCATATTAAGTTCCAATTAAGCACTGCATTCGTTACTTTTGACAAAACTTACATGTTACCACATGTACTGCTGTTTTCATATTTCAAGTTGATGTTCAGTTCTGCACTTCATTCTAGAAGCATTGTATTAGCTTATTAGATTACAGTTGGATAAATCCCTAAACTGGGGGATCCCTAAACTAGCTCATTAATTTTCTTAGGATAATCAAGAAAAGTTAGCTTTCATTGTATCAGGAGATAGGTGGAACAAAATTGTCTCTTTTGGTGCCCTGGAAAGTAGTAAATTCTTTGAGCAAAACTTTAATTCCGTGATTATTTGTAAATGTCTAAGTTCAGTAACAATATTTGGCAGTATAGTTTTCTTCTTTTCTGTTTCTTATCATCTTATCGTATTTAAAATTCCAAGGTTTTTGTTTTGTTTTCTTTTGTTTTTGGCTTTACCATTGAATAAATAGCGATAGTCAATTCAGCTACTTTTTTTTTTTTTTTTTTTTTTTTAGTGATTAGCATTCCAGAATTATGCTAACATTTGCAAGTACACTTTGAGTAGTCATGACCCTTACAGTCTGTAGTCCTTTTGTTCATATGATTTTATTCCTGGTTTAGAAGTCTGTAAAGGAGAGCCAAGTATTATGCATTGCTATTAGTTGAATAAACCAAAGTGGGAGGTAGAATCCTTCACAAATATGTATATTTATTAAAAATATACTTAAAAGTAGAGATTAATATTCTCACTTTATATGTAGAATTTAAAAAATAATTTGGTAACCATTTATTTGTTAAATACTTGAATGCTTCATGTAAATATTTTCTGAGTTTTTATCTTGTTTAGAAAGGGACATGTTAAGTTACTTGTGAAATATTTTTAATGAAATATTGAAAACATGTTAACTTTTCGGGTAGTGATGTTTTTAGATTCTGAATGGAGTTTAAAATACTGTGTATTTTTATTTTTTGGGTTTTTTCCCCCAGCCCCGCTATAATTTTGTTTTTAAATCACCAGTTTGATTAGAAATTTAATAGTGTTGCCACTATTAATTAATTATTTAAGTAGTATTCCAAGTTAAGAAACTTGGTTTTAGCTGCTGAATGCTACTATCTTTTTTTTTTTTTTTTGCTAGTATCTTTTTTAAGGGATAGATTTAAGTTTAATGGAGAGCTATGAAAATTTCTTCTGTCTCTGTCATCTTCAAAACCTGTGTATCCCAGTTGAATGTGTAATTTATAAAAATTATCCTTGTTTTAATTTGGTATAAGCCAGCAGTATCCAGTATCAACAAATAAGTGTAAGTGGGCTCCTACACAAACTTGAACTGGCCACAAGAGGGATCAGATTTCACCTATTATTTGAAAACCAAATCAGACCGCTTATACTGACAGTCTCTTTTGGGAGTCTTCAAATTAAGAAGTTTATTCTTTGTGAAATTTTATACTACCCTTGCTAGATAAGGGTGTGAAACTTTTCAAAAAGTACCACTTAACAGAAATTTGTAGGCATTAACTACAGGGAAAATAAGGTAATTTTTTTCCCCTTCCATTTCAGTGATCTTGGTATCTATTGGGATATTGTTTTAAAAATTATAATTGTGATTCCTTTAGGAATTTAGTAAATCGTCCACCTTAACTAATTTAGGAAAAATTGATATCTTTGTAGATAATTTTGATCTGTAAGATGATAAATATATTAAACTGAAAACAGAGTTTTAAAGAGATAATATTTGTACATATATATAAGAAATATAATGTGATTCTCCTTTCTTACACAAGATTTTTCTAATAGTATAAACAGTTTTGCGGCCCATCCAGGTATTTGTGAATGGAGTTTAAAATTTTGTTTTTAAATAGCACAAGTTTAGTTAGAAATTAAATAGTAGAAATGTTGCCTAAGAAACTTTGGTTTAGCTGTCTAAGTAGCTCACCACATAAATATTTTTAAACACCCTGTATGAATAAGTGGTAAGGTATGCAATTATCATTTTCTGGATTAGAAAACAGAAACACGGTACTTAATTTGCATAACCAGGATGTTAAGGGAAACCTCATTTCTGATCATATTATCAAAGTGCTCAGTCTAGTCATGGCTCCAGAATTAGGTAATACTTTTGATAAAAGATGCTTTGACTATGGGCAGACTAGAAAACTACTGGTGGTTTTAATCACCCTTTATAATTTTCAAAGTATTGAACAGGAGGGGGTTATCCCTTTAATTTTCTGGATAAGCTATTTTGTCTGATTGAAATATATTCAAAGAGATAATTATTTTATCTTTTGATTTTATTTTGCACTTAGAATAAAGCCCCGGAAGTGACTTTGTTAAGCCCTGAAGGGGTAGCTGTGAGCTTCTTTGGCTTGTAGGAACTGGGAAAGAGACAAAAGAAAAGAAGTTAAAATGTAAACAGAAACTGTGGGCTTGTTTCACAGTTTAAGAACATAGAGATTTAAAACTTGAGAGTTGGGACGCCTGGGTGGCTCAGTCGTTAAGCGTCTGCTTTCGGCTCAGGTCATGATCCCAGGGTCCTGGGATCGAGCCCCACGTTGGGCTCCCTGCTCAGTGGGAAGCCTGCTTCTCCCTCTCCCACTCCTCCTGCTTGTGTTCCCTCTCTCACTATATCTGTCTGTCAAATAAATAAATAAAATTTAAAAAATAAATAAATAAAACTTGAGAGTTAGAGCTCATACCAATTTTTTCCACTAGTTATTAAACATCTTTTGTGTGTGTGTGTGTGTGTGTGTGTAAGGCACTATGTTTTGTGGGGAATCCAAAGCCTGACTTACATGAAACTCATCCTCTAGTACGGAAGGTGTTACTTGGGAAGAAATAGTATAGTGTAGCATTGAAAGAGGTAAAGGACATAGGAATAAATATAAGTTCTGGAGAGAGTACTTGTTAATAGACAGGAAATTAGAGAAGTCTTTGTGATTCTATCAGTATCACTGGAGCTTTCTTTTTTGTGGGAGATACAGTAGATTTTGGCATTCAGAGATGGAATGAGGGAAGAAAGGTGGAGGGGAGTGTGGCATTCCTAGCAGAAAGAATTACCACACAAAACAATTGTGATTCTTAGAGAAGTTACTTCAGACAAGTGGCAGATTTGTTTGTTTTCTCTATCAGATAGAGGTTCAGAGATTTTGCTTTTATCAGAAAGTGTTACTTTGGGTCGGTCGTGGGTTCTAGCCAGTCTGCTCTCTTTATTCTAACACTTATCTATCAGTTAGTAGGTTTCCATATTCCTTGATATGCCAATTTGGTGCTCCTTATTGTCCCAACCTGATTTTTAAAAGAAAAGAATGAGATAATTTCCCTTTTTGAGTGTGTCCCATGGAGGTGTAGACTCCTAGAGCGAAAGGACCATTTATCTCTATCACTTTATTTGACAGTGGTTGATACTGAATCCCTGAAAGTTGGAGGACCTGCCTAGGTCATACTACTTTGTGCCAGAATCAGGATAAGCAAGCAGCTTTCCTGAGTACTGGTTTAATGCCCTTTGTTTTCATTATGCTGTTCACATGCAGTTTTACATTTTTATTTTTAGATTGAATGATCTAGAGATACTAGAATGAATGAGACTGGTAAGGAGTGGGTCTGTAACATGTGCCTTCCTTAAAACCAATGCCTAAATCCCTATATTCTCTATAGCAGCTTTATGGGCATGGTGATTGCCTTGGAAACAAGACAGTGTAGATTTATTCACACAGTATACAGTATTTGCAATTATTGATCATGAGGGGAAGGACAATTACTCCCTTCTGATTAGAGAAAAATCTCATTGCTTCATACTAGTAAATGTGTTCATTCACTTCAGGTTTTGTGGGGTTTGTTTGTTTGTTTGTTTGTTTTCTTATGAAAGGAAAGGCTAGAAGAATAATTTTAGTGTTGAGATTGCTAATAAGTACCAGTTAGGCAATTTAATACCTTTGGTGTTACTAGTTTGCAAGCAATAGAATCTCCTACTACAAGGGTAAGCCCCCAGTAGATGTAGAGTACCATTACCAGTGTTACAGGGAAATCTGACTAGATACTAAATAGTGGTTTTTCTTTTATTTTTTTAAAGATTTATTTATTTATTAGAGAGAGAGAGAGAGTGCACATGTGCATGTGCTTATGTGGGAGGGAGGGGCAGAGGGGGAGAGAGAGAGAGAGAATCTTAAGCAGGCTCTACGCCCAGCACCAAGGCTCAGTCTCATGACCCTGAGATCATGACCTGAGCAGAAATCAAGAGTCGATACTTAACCGACTGAGCCACCTAGGTGCCCCTAGAGTGGTTTTTCTTTTAGATTAGGGAATTCAGGTTGAGTTAAAGGATCAACTGTTACCTAATAAAAAGAAAGTTAGTGTTACTGAGCCAGTCTCTTTCTTGGTTACTCTATCTTTACAACATCCCCAAGTGATAGAAGCTATTGTTGGGCGCCTGGGTGGCTCAGTTGGTTAAGCGACTGCCTTCGGCTCAGGTCACGATCCTGGAGTCCCGGGATCGAGTCCCTCATCGGGCTCCTTGCTCGGCGGGGAGTCTGCTTCTCCCTCTGCCCTTCCCCCCTCTCACGCTCTCTCTCTCTAATAAATAAATAAATAAATCTTAGAAGCTATTGTTAATACTTGTATAGCAGCTGAGGAAATAGAAGCCCAGGTAAGTTAAGTAACTTGCCCAGTCAAAAAGGTAGTAAGTACCAGAGCTGTGACTTGAATCCAGGTAGTCTTACCGTACTAACTACAAACAATGTGTGTGTGTGTATATATATGTATATGGATACGTGGTATATGTATACGTACTATCTATGTTGTATATGTATGTATTGCATATGTATATTTGTGTGTGTATTCGCATGATCTAGTAATAAAAGATTAGAACTAATACTCTGGAGGCCTGTGTTCTACTCCTAGTTCTGGGACCTTAGGCTACCACTTAACATCTTTGAGCCTCTGATTATTTGTTAGCAATATGAGTGAAAAATAACGATGTAGATCAAAGAGCTCCAGTGTTCAAGGTCTGAAATTCTCATGTTTGATTTTAAGCATTCTTTTCAAGTCAACCCAAAGTCAGTTGGCTTAGGTAAGGACTGTTAACAAGGAAAAAGATACCATGTTGTACCTGGGTGTTTCTATTTCTCCAAATCTTGTTCTAATAAAATTTTGATAAATATAATCACCATGATACTAAAGCTCATTACTTATCCATTTTAATAAAAATAATTCTATTTCTATTTTTTTAAAAGATTTTATTTATTTGAGAGAGAGAAAGAGAGAGAGAGAGCACATGAGAGGGGGGAGGGTCAGAGGGCGAAACAGACTCCCTGCCGAGCAGGGAGCCCGATGCGGGACTCAATCCAGAGACTCCAGGATCATGACCTGAGCCAAAGGCAGTCACTTAACCAACTGAGCCACCCAGGCGCCCTCTATTTTTATTTTTAAGATATGCATGTTATAGACTGCTAACTAACCTCTCAGAAGCCTATATGTTAAACTCAGTTTCTAGGCACTGAAGTGTCTCTGATGGGCATTTGTTTCACTTTAATCTAAAGGCAGCATAGGTTTCCTTTGTGTGAGGGATCGGCTTTATTTAGGCTTTTTCACTGTTTTTTGTTTTGTTTTGTTTTAGGATTTTATTTATTTTATGTCTGTTGAGTTTATGTCTGCTGGAACTCCTCCTATGAATTGTTTTGATTTTGATCCCTGGATGTTTCTATGCATTGATTATTAACCCTTCATGAAATATAGGTGAAATGTAAAAATGTTGACTGACGGGGCTGTTTCAAAAATTTAGATTGCATTTTATATTTAAAGTTTTAGAATACAATAACCTCTTGACATATTCAAGGGATGGATGTTTTTGAAATATAAGTGTAACCTAAAATACAGAATTTATATTTGCTCGTAATCACTCCAGACAATTTAAACAGAAAGCCATTTATTACTGCGCATCAAAAAACTTACAGATTGTACTGTAAAATAGTCAATCATGAGCCCTGCTGCCTCTTCCGTGACAAGAAGCTGTCTGTCAGTTTGGGAAGCTGCTGCTACAGCACCAGACCCCACAGTGCACGGAACAGGGAGCTGTGACAAGCAGGGAGGTTCCCCTTTTGCTTGCTCTGGTAACCACCCTGCACTTGCTATAATCTGTACCCAAAAAGTGGAAGCCTTTTGATACTTAGGAAGCTAGTAGTTGAATGCTGGGTGCTTGGCTAACACTTTCTCATAAGAAGCAAACACCTCCACAATCATGCATACCTGCAGGAGTAGCTACAGAGTAGCTTTACCTCGTTTGCTGCTTAGACATGTCATGTAAAAATGCCTCTTAAATCATACCCAGAACTCTAGCTGAAAGGGATTTTGAGAAACAGTATTTGTAACTTCGCAGATTCTACAGTAGAAGAAGTTACAGTGGGGGAAGGTTAGAATGACCCTTGAATGACCAACTGCTGTATTCGCCACAAATACATTAGACAGGAGCAACTTCCCATAAAGCCTTATGTTCATAGAATACTATAGACATTTAAAGGTAGGATAAGTGAAGGAGGTGGTTAAGGGCACAGTGAATGGAAAAGTACTCTACAGAGGGTGAAGGTGGGGAGAGTCCTCTCTATCAGAGGACAAGAGAGTTGCACGTGACAGACTAGCTCCCCCAACATTGCCAGAAGGTGATGGCCTGTGCAGAGGCTCCCACTGGAATCCTCCCTTCACTTAGGAAAAAAAAAAAATCTCAAAAACAGCATCTGTGTAGCATACACTTGCTTTTCCTGGAATATCTCCGTAAAGCAGCTAAATCAGAAATGATTAAGTAAACTTTGCAGTACCTCGTGGACAAAAGCACAGTGAACGCAGCATGCAGTGGGGACTGAGTTGTTGCAGCGCACTCGCTGATGACTAGCTGTTGGGTCACACTGCCTTTAACACCCATGCTTTTCGTCTTGAGCTGCAGCCTATGATTACTGTTTTCCGCCAGTAATGTATGTTAATAAAAGGTCTGAATAGCCTAGGTTAAATATTCCAAACCTATCCAACGTTAGGCATTGGGAAATGCATGTGGATTATATGTGAAATTACCTGCCATTATTTCACACAGGAAAGGAACACTATTTTGGTTATATATTTATTTATATGACTTAAGTACTCAGAACAAGCAGGATGGGCATAAAATTTTGTAGTATTTAAAGCTGAAATTTAGTGTTAAATCCAAAAAATGAACAGGCAGTTCTATTTTACTTATCCTGTTTAACTAACAAAAGCATTTTTAGATACTGATTTTCTTCCTAATTTCAGAATTCCCAGCGACTTCCTGATCAGTATCGCAGACACAGTTTATTTGGCAGTGGCAAGGATCAAACGGAGCGTTGGTGGAAAGCTTTGTCCCACCAGCTCATGGCTGAGGGATTCTTGATAGAAGTTCCTGGGAAACGCAAATTTGTAAGGATTTGCACTCTTACAGAAAAGGTAAGCAATGTAGACACTCACCTGTTTGATTTAATTTTTCTCACTATGTATTAAAAGATTCTTCTTGTGTTCAATAGGGCAGATGTTGGCTCCATGAAGCTGGTACAGACTTTCCTAAGAAACTTATCCTTCAAACTAATGACGAATTGTGTCCGAGGGTGTTTCTTCTACCAAGGTTCATTTTTCAGTGTTTTCTTTTTTAACTTCTAGTTTTTTATTGTTCAATGTCAAATTATACCAATTCACAGGCACCACAAAGATAAAATGAGTAAAGATTGCTTTGCATACCTCTTTTAGCTAGTTTGAAGATGGGAATTAGTGGGTGAAAGATAAATCATAGAACATTTCTTGATTGATAGGAAGTAGTTGAGTATATTATTTAGAAAGCTACTTTCCCATTGATTAAAGAAGCAGCACTGAGATCAATGTTGAAGAATCCATATATCATATTTCCTTCTTATGTGTGGAAGGTGGGAAGGGAATACACTTGTTGCCTTCTTTTTTGTACCTTACATGTTATTGATCATTTATGGGTTTTTTTCCTTTTTTAAAAAATTGAGATATAATTGACATATAACGTTGTGTAAGTTTGAAGTGTACAACATGTCGGTGTGATAGATTTATATATTGTAATATGATTACTACAGTGGCTTAGCTAATACCTCTATCATGTCACATAATTATCATTTCTGTGTTGAGAACAACCTAGTCTCTTCACAACCTTGAAGCTTATAATACAGTATTGTTGACGGTAATCCCTATATTGTGCATTAGATTCTAAATTTTTCTTTTAAACTTAAAAAACTCTAAAGATCTTTAAACTTTATTTTTTTACATTTATTTAAAGATTTTATTTATTTATTTGACAGGGAGAGAGACAGTGAGAGAGGGAACCCAAGCAGGGGGAGTGGGTGAGGGAGAAGCAGGCTTCCCGCCAAGCAGGGAGCCTGATGCGGGGCTTGAGCCCAGGACCCTGGGATCATGACCTGAGCGAAAGGTGGATGCTTAAACGACTGAGCCACCCAGGCGCCCCGAGCTTTAAACTTTAAAGAGTTTAAAAAGCACTTTCCAGAGCTTGTTCTAAAAAAAAAATTTAATTAAAAAAAATCTCAGTTTTGGGATGCCTGAGGTGCTCTGTCAGTTAAACGTCTGCCTTCAGCTCAGTTCATGATCCCAGGGTCCTAAGATCGAGTCCTGCATCTGGCTCCCTGCTCAGCGGGGAGCCTGCTTCTCCCTCTGCCTGCCACTCCCCTTGCTTGTGTTCTCTCTCTCTGACAAATAAATAAATAAAATCTTTAAAAATAAATAAAAAAACCTCAGTTTTAAAACAGTAATAGAGTCTCATCTGTGTTTCTGAGAGTGGATGCATTATGATATTAGATAATTAGATAACTACATTTTAGCATTTGAGATAATTTAATTTTATTATTTTTTAGTTCTAAAACTGTACCACCTGGCATTGAACAGCGTTCCTCTAATCAAGTACCAACTGAATTAACCACGGAGAAGAAGGTTGGTTTGTTAAAGAGGTGGTTCTTACTGATATCCTTTTTTATTGAATGAAATGCCGTATGTAACAAAATATAAACTTTGGAAAGAGTAGTGTTGTGAATAGAATAAAATATGCAGTATGTGATTTCTGGGGCTAATAAGACAGTTAAAAATATTTGAGAAAGTAACTTAATTTTTTTAAAGCCTATTTTATAACTCATTTGGCCTGGAGTTTTTTTTACACATTATGATACACATAATTGATAAAAAAAATAAGCATGATTCCTAAATGTTCTCATTAAAGCTATACACACACTCACACACACTTGCACACATACTTTCTTGCTTTGTTTTTGGAGCTTAGATAACAATTACAGATTAAAGACCCACAGGCAGACTTCAGCTAATTGGAACACTGGAGTAATACGAAAATGTGCTGAATTAAATTTTTTGGTAAAGTTTTTCTGTTTTATTAAAGTATGCAGAATTTAACTGGATCATTTTATACCTTTGGCATCTGCTGTGCCTCAAATAATTACTTTGATCATATATTCTCTATAGATTTGGGAGAAATAGGACATTACATTTCTAACTGCCTTTAGAATCCTAGAAGTTGATAATCCAAGAGCTATTTTCAGGTGATGACTTTTATTTGATGACTCGGTTAATCAGAGGAAAAATTGTCATTGTGAGATTTTTGTATCCTTTTTTTTTTTTTTTTGTATTTGAAACTTCTGATTTTTTGTAATGGACCTTTATATGTTTAAAAGCAGCCTAACTTGGAGAAGATGTATTCTCATAAAGGATCTGATAAAATTTCTTCTGGGAGAAACATTCCTAAAAAAAGGTACAGAGTTCAAAATGTTTATGTTCTATGTTTACTGTATCAACACCTTTTTTCTTTCTTTCCTAAAGAGAAAGGTGTATCAGATGTTGGGCTATTTCATTGGCAGAAGGAAGTTAAAGTTAAAGCATAAGCCTCCAGTATTGTAATTATTAAAGAAGACCTATAAAATGATAGTATTAATGTTAATTTAATAGCTAATACTTCTTGGGTATTATTGTTTGCCAAGCCGTATGCTAAATGCTAAGTATTTTATTTGTAATATTTCATTTAATTGTTACAACGATCTATGAGTTAGCTTCTATTATTTATTCCCATTTTCTTTTTCTTTTTTTTTTTTTTATTTATTCCCATTTTCAAGTTGAAGATACCAGGGGTTAAGAAGTTAACTAACTAACATATGGCAGAGCTGACTTTCAAATCTATATTCATCAAGCTCTAGCATCTAAACACTCATTACATATGTATAAAATATATATTCCAAGGCCATATAAAATATATTTTATGGCAGCATAAAATGGTAGATATTAGAGTTGGTAGAAATAGTGAAGGTACCTGTTGTACTTTGGAACTTAATATTTGACTTGCTGACTTAATGAAAGTGTAGAGAATGTACAGAATTACAGAAGGTCTAAAGATGGAGAATTTGAAAAACTTGTCAGGACCTATATACAGATTATTGAATGGACTTTGTTTATATACATATCAGGTGAATGTAAGTTAATGTGCTCTGATACTGTTACTCTCTAGTGGATTTCTCACTTAGATAATACTATTTTGGATCTGACAGAAACATTTACCATAATACCAGTCTCTCGCTCAAAACAATTCCTTTTTGTTTAGATATGGGGTAATTAATTACAATGTGTAAGCAAAAGGGTTAAGGAGTATATAAAACAAGATATCCGTTCAGTGTGCTGAAGCATTTCTTTATTTAAACATTTATTATGTTTTTGCCAAACATCTTTGTGCCAGGTATTACTCTAGGCATTGGGATTTGGTGGGGAAAAATGGAGATACAGTCACTGGCCCTCCCAGGGTTTATACTGTAGTGGGATATACAGGTAGGGGAACATAAAATTAGAATCCAGGGTTGTAGCACTTTGGAAACACACTCTGGAAATGACACTTGAGGCTTAGGTAGAAGTTCAGTGATATGAGGGAGGTTCTCTGAGCAGAGGAATGGCCCACGTATTAAAACCTGAAAGCAAGAGAGGGTGTGATATGATCAAGGAACTCAACAGTCCTAGCAATTACCTGGTAGAGGGAAGCAGGGGGGATGGTGAAAATTTAAGACTGAGAATTAAATAGGGTCCAGAATATCCAGTTCCTGTCAAGCCCTCAACTTGATCATAAAGGCATTTGAGTTGGGAGCTAAGGAAGGATTTTCAGTAGGACAGTGACATCAAATTTATGATTGAGAACAGAGGTTGACATTTCCATCAAAGATCAGATAGTAAATAACAGGCTCTGAGGGCTATGTGGTCCTGTCTAACTTTGCTCTTCTAGCCTTAAAGCAGCCATAGTTGATATGTAAAGAAATGAGTGGGGGGCGCCTGGGTGGCTCAGATGGTTAAGCGTCTGCCTTCAGCTCAGGTCATGATCCCAGGGTCCTGGCAGGGTCCTGGAATCGAGCCCCACATCGGGCTCCTGGCTCAGCGAGGAGCCTGCTTCTCCCTCTCCCTCTGCCTCTTTCCCTGCTCATGCTTTCTCTCTCTCTCTCTGTATCTCTGTGTCTCAAATGAATAAATAAAATCTTTAAAAAAAAAAATGAGTGTGGCTGTGTTCCAATAAAACTTTATTTATGGACCCTGAAATGTGAATTTCATATAATTTTCACATGTCACAAAATGTTCTTTTAATTTTTTTTAACTGTTTAAAAATGTAAGAAACCATCCTTAGCTTACAAGCCTTACCAGAACAGACAGGTTTGTCCTGTGCGCCCTAGTGTGCCAACCCTTGATCGGTGACTCTGGTTGTGGAGGGAATGGAAGGCAGGAGGATCAGAGTGTAGAGACACAAATAAGGAGGCTATTGCAGTAGCATTCACAAGAGAAGGTGGGACCTTAGACGAGGGAAGTGGCAGTGGGCATGGAAGGAAACAACTGTAAGATATTTAGGAGCTAGAACTGTTAGGACTCAGTGATTGAAAAGACACGTGGGCTAAAGAAAGTGGAGAACTTGAACATGACACTTAGGTTTGTGTCTGATCGCAGGTTCCCTTCATTGGCAACATAAGAGGAACACAGGTTTGAGAGGTTGGATATTTAGGGGATGAGTTTAGTGATAGACATACTGGGTTTGACATACCTGTGGAGTCACCCAGAAATTACTTTTAATATATGGGCTTTGTGTATAGGAGTGAGAAAGATGCTTACACATCAATAACTCTTATTTTGAAGTTCATTTGAATTTTCATTAAAATAATTCATGTACATGGTTTTCAAAGTCAATTGGTACTTAATGGCATATAACAAAACAAGCCAGTTCACAACCTTCCCAAACCCACTTTGCTCTGTTCTGTAGAAGTGGTCATCCTCAAATCTTTATCAGCTGGGCTCACTGATATTTGCCTCCATTTTTTTTAAGGTGGGGAGGGGCAGAAGGAGATGGAGAGAGAGAATCTCAAGCAGACTTCCCGCTGAGCACAGAGCCTGTCCTGGGGCTCGATCTCATGACCCTGAGATCATGACCTGAGCCAAAATCAAGAGTCAGACACTTAACAAACTGAGCCATCCAGGTGCCCCTGCCTCCATATTTCTAAGTGACATGCTTAGATTACTATTTTTGGACCTATCAGTTTTAGAAGTTTTTTTGTTGACCTATAATGGTAGATTAGGGCTTATCTCCCGTATGCCCTTCCCCCATTTCCCTTCCTTCAGTTCCCCCTTGACCAAAACAGAATTATATTTCACGTTTTGGTCATATTAACAATTTGTTTTTACGTTATTATACTTAACACAAATATTGTATACTACTAAGCCAAACTGTGGCTATGGCCACCACTACTTTAATTTTCCTTGATGTTAGTAATTGTCTTTTTTGTTACTCATTTTTCTTTTCTCTTGTTTTCAATTTCTTTTTGTTTGTTTACTCCCTTGGATTCCTTGACTTTATATTCCCTTCCATCTAGTAAGATTTTAATTTTAGTTATTGAAATCTTAATTTCTAAGAACTATTTCTTCTTCCGTTTCTTCTTTCTTTAACATAGCAATCTCTTCTTGTTTTGTGGGTAGAACATCTCCACTTTTTTTTTTTCAAAAGATTTATTTATTTATTAGAGAGAGAGCATGAGGCAGGGAGGGGCAGAGGGAGAGGGAGAGAGAAACTCTAGCAGAGTGCAGAGCCCAATGCAGGGCTTGATCCCATGACCCTGAGATCACGACCTGAGCCAAAACCAAGACTTGGATGTTTAACCGACTGTGTCACCCAGGAGCCCCCAACATCTCCACTTTTTGATGATACTCATTATAGTTATTTTGGACTTTTCTTCTGTGCACTTGTAATAGCATTCATTGGCAAAACATTTATTATTAAATGTTTTCCATGTATATTTCTGCTTCAGGGCTATATTACCCATATTTTGCCAGTATATATGATAATAAAATTTATTTGTGAAATAACTTAAAATACCATTCTGCAAGCAGTACATTAGTATAAAGACTTTTATAAATACTAAGATAAAGGTTAATATAATTATATTATTTAAAACAAATTTATAATGATCTTGAGTAACCTGATATTACTAATTCTTTGAACTGGAGTTATTTTTTCTCAGGTTTAAATCTCCTTATTTTAGTGATAAGATTTGATAATTGTGAAAATCTTCCTTTACACTATAGATTTTGAATTCTTGCAGCAGAGAAATTTATAAACATTTCTTAACTATCAAACATGTTCCCTCCTTTCCTTACCAACAGAGGGCTTTATTTAAATTTGGCATCTCTTATATAGGCCACTCCATACAATTTCATTTTTATATCTTTTCATCTTTATAATTAATTTATCAATGAGAAATGCTTGTAGAAATTGGTTTTCTGTCTAGTTTGCTGCCTAGCACCTTCCATGTTGTTTGCTAATTGCATGTTTTTTAATCTTTCTTTTGTGGAGTCAAAAGAGAAATTATTCCCTTTGGCTTATTTTTGTTTGATTTTGAAGAAAATTTGAACAGTTTGATTAATCCCATGCTAATGTTCCTCACCAGCCAAAAATTAGTGATGTCACAGTAAAGAATCATAGATTGTATCTCTCTTGGTCAAAAAAAGTTATCTTCAGTATAGATAAGGAGTATTTCAAAGAATATGGTTGAGGACGAGGACGGGGCAAATGCTGTTTTTAAGTATACTAAATTTTGATGAATTCAAATTACAGTTTTAACTTTACCATTATAATGAATGCATTTGATTGAAATTGTTTAAAATCTAGGCTGTCATATAAATCACAGTTATTTTACTGGTATTATGAAGAGTAAATGTTACTATTGACTTGGAACAATATTCTCCTTTGGGGGTGATATAAAAAGTGAACTTGGTGAAAGAAAAACCTTTACTACTTATTTTCTTTTAAATATTTTAGCATCACGGTGCATTCACCAGGAAAATCTTGTAAGTCCTCAGAACCTGTTATTTCAGCTCAAGAGCAGGAGACTCAGGTACAGCTTTTGTGAAAAGGCAGAATTTGAAATGATTATATGCATGCTTAAAATTTTGTTGCCAGTATTTTAAAAATTGTTCTTTAGCTATGATCTGAAGTACAGTTAATTTTTCATCCTAAGGGAAAATGTAATAGCTGAAGCTCTAAAAATAAAGGACTGGATTTTTCTAAGTACATTAAAAAAAACCCAAACAAACGTTGAGTTGTTTCTTTGTTCTTTGTTCAGACTGTGTTATATGGCAAATTGGTTGAAGCCAGGCAGAAACATGCCAGTGGAATGGATGTTCCTCCAGCTGTTCTGGCAACAAATAAAATACTGTTGGATATGGCCAGAATGAGGTAAGCTGTCTGTCTGCGTATGTTCTAACTTACTTTCTTCTAACATAATAGATTTGTAGCGTAGATTGTTCAGTGTCAGTACGGCTTGGGGTCCAGCTGCCCTGTCTGTGAGGTGACTCCCCAGTCTCGCATGCTACTGCCACTGTCTCTCCATTGAGCTGCAGTCCTGCATCTCCATGTGAACAGAAACCAGGTGTTTTCAGCCATGACATGCAGCAAATATAAAATCTAACTCCTTATCCGCAAACCCTCCATGCATGCATTTAGTGCAACTGCCGAAACTCTTCTTTCTGAATTTCTTATTTTTGTCAATTCATACCTTCATGTTCTCAGTGACACAGGTTTAAAACCCATGGTGTTGGGCGCCTGGGTGGCTCAGTTGGTTAAGCCACTGCCTTCGGCTCAGGTCCTGATCCTGGAGTCCTGGGATCGAGTCCCGCATTGGACTCCCTGCTCGGCGGGGAGTCTGCTTCTCCCTCTGACCCTCCCCCTTCTCATGCTCTCTCGCTCTATCTCATTCTCTCTCTCAAATAAATAAATAAAATCTTAAAAAAAAAAAACAAACAAAACCACAGTGTTATTCTCACTCCTCTAACATGGATACCCGTCTTACTCTTACTTAATAGTTTTGAGACTTTTCATTTCAGTGTTTCTTATGTGTCTGTGTATGCCATCCTCTCTCTTTTTTGTGACACCCTGTTCGTTCAGACCATTGCTCCTGGACTATTGCAAAAGCCTCTTAACTAGTTAGTCTTTCTTTCATCTCTCCATCTCTGTTTCATCTGATACATGAGACCAAATCAGTCTTTCTTTCTCATGTCGTACTTCTGCTTAACTAGTTCCCCACTGTCTTAACTTCTTTAGCTTATAATTTAGGGCCCTCCATTTATGGGCTTAAACATACTTTTACATCCATGTCACAGAATTTTGAGTGGTTTATCTGACCATTTGTTGAAGACCCCCTTTCAAATTCCATGTGTTTATTTACAGTGTTGCTTCTGCCTTGTTTCCTTGATTCCCCAAAACTCCTGCTAGGAGATCCTTCAAGATCTGCCTTTATTAATTTCTCCATGAAGTCTTTTGTGCTCTTAGCAGCAAAGTAATTCCTCTCTCTGGAATTCGTAAAGGACTTTAAAATGTAAATTTAGAAGATGCTTTATGACACTTCTCACATAATGCTTTAGTTATTTTTTGTTATTGGTATACATGTGTTATATCTTCCAGATTTTAAACTCTGTGAATAGAGATACTGTTTTCCTCATCATTTTGTGTCTTCCAAAGCACCTAGCACAATGCCTAATAAGCATGAGGTGGTCAATAAATATTTAGAAGAAATTATTTCCAAAGAACAGTTGTTTGAGGGATGCCTGGGTAGCTCAGTGGGTTAAGCATCTGCCTTCAGCTCAGGTCATGATCCCATGAGTCCTGTATCCGTCTCTTTGCTCAGTGGGGAGCCTGTTTCTCCCTTTGCCTGCCACTCCCCCTGCTTGTGCTCGCTCTCTCTCTCTGACAAACAAACAAACAAACAAATAAATAAATAAATAAATAAAATCTTTCAAAAAAATTTCTATCTTTAAAAAGAACAGTTGTTTGATAATTGTATTTATCTTTTATACTCTTAAAAAATTGTTTTTGTCATTAAATTTCATCCAAAAGATGTTACTTTAGGGAGATAGCTTATGATTTGTGTCAATAAGTTCTCTGAATCTTTTACTGAATAGAAATTTTAATAATATAGTGCTTATATTTTAAAATAATTATTAAAAGTAAATATTCAAAAACCACATTTTAGTATTTAGTGAAGATAATTTAAAGGAAAAGGAGTAATAATTAGATTGGCAGATTTTTAGAAAGTAGACATCATACAGTCTCTTGGATACTGGACGCAATAAGAAATACTGAGTTAAAAGCCTAAAGTAGTTAGCAAGTTTATTATTATAGGCAAATACTTTGTAAATAATGAATTAGATTTTCTTTTGAGTTTCTTAGCCTGTTAGTTATCCTCAGAACCTCATAGTTTTTTTATATCTATAAAATAATAATAGTGATAAGTTCAGTAATAGAGTAGAACATTAGCCTGTTTGTTCATGCTAATGGCCTGTTTACCAGTTAGTACTGTGTTTTTGTAGTGATAATGATGGTGGTGTTTTTATTCATAAATTGCTAAAATAATAAATCTTTAAATGGTAGAAAGCAAAGAGAGACATCATTACTTGTATAACACATTGTTTTTGGTTGTTGGAAAAGTATATGTTTATTGAGTGTTAATATGAAGCTAAACATCAGCTATGTTGCTGGAGTGATAATGTTTTAATGGTTTCTTGACTTTTAAATTTTTTTAAATGACAGACCTACTACATTTGAAAATGTGAAAAGGATCGATGGTGTGTCTGAAGGCAAAGCTAATATGTTGACCCCTCTGTTGGAAGTTATTGAACATTTCTGTCAAATAAATAGCATTCAGGTAAAATACTGTGGTTTGCAGGAACTGTGAGAGAATAAACATTTTCTGATGATTTCAAAACATCTTTCAAAAGCAACATTTTCTCCCTTTACAGTTGACCCTTGAACAATGTGAGAGGTTAGGGGCGCTGACCCCCACATGGTCAAAAATGCATGTATAACTTTTGACTCCCCCCAAGCCTAACTACTAATAGCCTACTGTTGACTGGAAGCCTTACTGAGAACACATACAGTTGATTAACACATATTTTGTATGTTATATGTTTTATTTACTGTATTCTTTTCTTTTTTAAGATTTTATTTATTAGAGAGAGAGCACAAGCGGGGGTGGGGAGAGGAGCAGAGGGAGGGGGAGAAGCAGACTCCTCACTGAACAGGGAGCCCGATGTGGGGCTCCATCCCAGAACCCCGAGATCATGACCTGAGCCGAAGGCAGATACTTAACTGACTGAGCCACCCAGGTGCCCCTCTATACTATATTCTTATAATAAAGTAAGCTAGAGAAGAGAAGATGTTATTAAGAAAATCATAAGGGAGGGATGCCTGGGTGGCTCAGTTGGTTGAGTGTCCAACTCTTATTTCAGCTCCGGTCATGATCTCAGGGTCATGAGATCAAGCTCTGCTTTGGGCTCCATGCTCAGCCAGGAATCTGCTTGAGAATCTCTCTCTCCCTCTCCCTGTGCCCCTCTCCCCCTCTCGTGCGTACTCTCTCTCTCAAATAAATAAATAAATCTTAAAAAAAAAAAAAAAAAGAAAATCATAAGGGGTTGATGAAGGGGAGGTGGGTGGGGGATGGGCTAGATGGGTCATGGCTATTAAGGAGGGCACTTTTGTGATGAGCACTGGGTGTTGTATATAAGTGATGAGTCACTAAGTTCTGTCCTTGAAATCAATATTACACTATATGTTAACTAACTAGAATTTAAATAAAAACTTGAAACAAAGCAAATCAAAGTCATAAGGAAAAGAAAATACATTTATAGCACTGTACTGTATTTATTGAAAAAAAATCTGCATATAAGTGGACCTGGCCAGTTCAAACTGTTTTGTTCAAGGGTCAACTGTATTTTCATTTCCACACCGGACACTTAGAAAATCGATTCAGATTGCTCCTATAGTAAATCACATACAAAAAGATGTTAGTTACCTAATTTTTAAGATGATACTTAAGTAGTTGCCCAGGTTGCTCATATCTTTCTATTCTGTTGAGCAATTTTGCTTTTAAATTTGAAAAAGTACTGTGTTTTAGGTTGATAGATTATTTTACTTTCAAATGGAGATAGAAATTAGAGCTGCAAAGTTGTCCTTGCTATCAGTTGGCACGGAGCCCAGCCACTTTCTTTTTTGTATTATTTATTTTATTCCCTAATTACACTCTCCTTCCAGTCTTGCTGTCTTTTGATACTAGGTAGAATACATGTTCTTCTCTTTAGTCTTAATAGCGTTTTCTTCCTATCCTTTTATTACTCCTTGCTCCACTATAAATGGCCATTTCCAGAAGGATCCTTTCGGTTTCTTTCTTTAAACTCCACATGCAGACTCTATTACTTTGTGTATTCCAATATAGAAGGTGAGGCATTGTGAGGTGGTAGAAAGTCTACTGGACTCAGAATCAGGGAATCAGGAATTTAATTCCATCATAGTCTACCTGGAGAAGCCAAATGTTTTTTTGTTTGTGTGTGTATGTGTGTGTTTTAAAGATTTTATTTATTTGAGAAAGGCTGGGGAGGGACAGAGAGTGAGGGAGAAGCAGACTCCCTGCTGATCAGGGAGCTCGGGGCTCAACCCCAGGACCCTGAGATCATGACCTGAGCTGAAGGCAGATGCTTAACTGACTGAACCACCCAGGCACCCCCCCCCTTTTCTTTTTAAAGATTTTATTTATTAGAGAGAGAGAGAATGAGGGGGGAGAGGGGCAGAGGGAGAGGGACAAGCAGACTCCCCACTGAGCAGGGAGCCTGACTCTAAATGTGTCTTTAACTTCTTTGGGTTTCCATTTCCTCACCTATGCAATGGAAAGGATACTTTCCTTCCCCATATTAAGGAAACAGTGGATGAATTAAAAAGACAAAAGAGAGGGATGCCTGGGTGGCTGAGTCAGTTAAGCATCTGACTCTTGGTTTTGGCTCAGGTCATGATCTTGGGGTCCTGGGATCGAGCCCTGTGTTGGGTTCTGCACTCAGCAGGGTGTCTGCTTGGGATTCTCTCTCTCTCTCTCTCTCTCTCCTTTTGCCCCTTCCCCTGCTCACACACACTCTGTCTCTCAAATAAATAAATAATTCTTTTTAAAAAAAGAAAGATAAAAGATAAGGGGTGGGTATAAAAAGTTGGAAGAGTTAAAAATATGGAAGGCAGTATTAAGAGGTTGTTTTCACTTCTAAGAATCTCCTGTAAACTTTGGACAGGCACATTTGGATCCCACTTTAAAAATCGGATGCGTCTTGTCACAGAATAGTTAAAGTTGTGTTTTGGGGAGTAGATTTGCATTATCCTTCTCTGTGACCTTGGTTTTTTGTATACAGGTGTGCATATGTAAATATAAATGGTTACATTGGAATGCAAATTCATTAATTTATAGTGAGAAATGTGAGTGGGAAGTTTCACCTGACCCAACCAGTGTGTTTTGGGGAATTCTGATAGTGCCAATAGTAGTCTGTCAGCATCAAGGCAAAGTTATCCTTGCTCTCAGTTGGCAATCTGATATCAATCTGCCTTGCTGGCAGATTAGGCATTGTCCTACATTACTTGCCGGGGAAACTGTAATATTCAAATCTAGTTAGCCAAGACGTCTTCTCATCTGAACAGTTCTTGCACAGATATTGCCTACTTTGGTCCTTCTGCCTTTCCTATTTATGTTTCCATAATTGATCACTCTCTGTTCATATAGTCTTTTATCTACATAGAGCATGATTTGATTAGACTTTTGCTTAATCGGAATCACATTCTAGCCCTTCCTTCTTGAGGTTACTGCCCTTATGGTACTTTGCTTAGTGTTTCGGATGTTCCTAAACCCTTTAGTCTCACGTTTACAGATGACATCATGATTTTGTCCCATAAGTAATAAAATCTTCATGGACCTGCCAGTATAATTCACAGTGGTCACACTTCTAAGACCTTGGTAGTGGGGTGTCCATTGTTGCCTCCAGCTATATAGCCTGTACTGACAGACTGAGGAATTGGGCTGATGGACTCTGATTTTAAGCATTTCTAGGAATTTAGGGCCAGATTTGACAGTGTTAAGGTCTCAAATAGAAGCACTTCATTTAATAAAGAACATTCTTCCTTGAAAATCTAGAGGTGCCTAGAAACAATGACTTCAGGTCTCGTGGTATTGTCTGGTTTCTCTGTTCACCAAACTGTGTTGTCCCAGGTATCTGAACTAATCTACAGACTCACTTATTTATTTAGGGTAGAAATGGATTGCTGTGGGTTATAATAAGCCAAGTTCTGTTGGATTTAATTCTTTTAATTTAGTATTGGTGCTTATGTTTTGAAAGGTAAAATTGGCATGGGGGGAACTATTCATACATCTGTGCGAATCATGCATCATATAATTCTATCTAAATCTCGCTTGGTCTTTACCTTTATTTCAGGCTTTTAAAAAATTCCAATATTTCTTTATTAATCTCATTTTTCAATCCTTTCTCCACCTTTTCTCTTTTAAACGTATCCTAAGGAACCATATTTAAGAATTTACATAATGCTTCAAGTTTAGAGCCACAGTTTGTATGTATCTTTTTAGACTATACATATATAGTGATGATATATTTACTTATGTTAGCAGAATTTGTGACTGTGGTATCTAAATTTGAATATTAATTCGGTTTATTCATTCATTCAGTATTCACTTCCAGAGATTGAGGGACTAATTTAGAGTCAGAGTGGTCAACATTATAGTTCATTTTTTATTCCCTCTTTATTGGCTAAAGGGGAGACTAGAGATTTCTAGTTTTATAACCATGTTAGGTATTACAAATATTTTATTTAAAGACTTACTCCCTCCAGCCTTATTTTACCTTTTTAGATCAATATGTAAAAAAACAAAAACAAAAACAAAACCTTTTTCAGCTCCTCATAAAAAGGGAATTTTTGACTGTTCCTTAGAAGTTTTATTTGTGTGGTTTTTTTCCCTCATGCCTACCAATCATACTGATACTTCTATCATTATATTGCTATTATTATTGGTCATTTGTGTTACATTTAAAATTTTGTAGACAGACCTCTTTTCAAGGACAACACTTCAGGAAGAACAAAGGAAGAGTGTGGTGGCAAAAAATGAAGTATGCTCCCTTTCACAGTCTGTGGCCATCACATATTATTTATTCCAAGAAAAGAAGATGTCTTTGGTAAGTGTTTTACTTCCAAGTTACAGGGGATTTTCAAATTTATCTAAACATGTGTTTTATCAGCTTTTCAAATAGTAAAGTTGTGACTTGGGATAAATTTCTTCTAATCTTGCAGTATTTTATGTTGTTTCATTTTATATTTAATCTTAGACTAACGTCATTTTCTTTTTCTGCCACGCCTGCCTTTGTCAATTAATTTAAAAGAGTAAGTGTACTTTGACCATGGTTATTTTGTAGAGGTTGTATCAGAGTACTGTTGAACATATTTACAGCTTAGGGATGTTAGAGCAGCTGTATTTTAAGACTTTTTTTTTAACTGGGATTAATAGTTTAAAAACTATTAGCATATGTACTGATAAGAAATAATCTCCAAGGTACATTAAAGTAAAGAAAGGGAAGTCGGAGAGCAGTATGAAAAACATAAATGTGTTTTTGTATATATGCATGCTTATATATTAACATATTTTTGTGTATGTATACAAAAATGCATAGACTGTCTCTGGAAGGATGTCCAAGAAGCTGGAAATAAGTTTTTAAAAAACAGCTTGCTTTTCACTCTAGATCCTCTACTATTATTCTGTTTTTTAAACCATGCCTGATGGTCTTTGAAAAAAAGTCTTAATTACTGTGAAAAATGGCCACACTTAATATTTCTTCACTGTTCTGGCCTCAGTCCTTATGGCTGTTGAGGTTTTTTTAATATACAAAATGAAGAGTACATCTTAGTGGAATAGGGACAGAATTAGGCTTCCAGCTAGGTTTAACTAATTTGAAATCCTATCCTCTCTGTCATTAAATTGATTTGGAAAAGGCTATATGGTCCACTGCCTGCTTTTCCTGTTCTCTGTGTCTCTGTTCAACTAGGTTATATTATACTTCTTATTCTGGTTAAAATCCAGTATAAATAAGAAAACCAGTTCATAGCTTGTCTTCATCACTTAATGTTCTAATTAAACAGTCAGATTTCTGAAATTAAAAGTACAAAAGCCATTACAGAAGAAACCAAACAATTCCATTGTACTAGTTTTGAAGTGAATTACATGATAAGTAGAAATTTCAAGTTCAGTTTCTTATTTAAATAGTAACTTACATGTATGTGTTAAGTATGCTTATAACTACATAATTTGACCATATATACATGGTATAACTGAATATAGTACTAAGAAAATTTGGTATAGCCTCCAAATTTTCTGAGTAAAGTACATTCTAATACTCAGCCATGGTATGTGGTTTCGTGTATTATATTATATATTCATGGTTAAAAATGTGGGGTGGTATATTTTCATTGATATCTTTTGCTATTATTTTTTTGTATATTATCGTGTAATATCATGGTATAATTATCTGTTCCTCCCAAGGGTCTGAGACGGTCTGTGCCAGTTAACCACAAAATTAAACATGCCTAAGGACTAATTAATCAGGAGCAATAATACAATTAGTTCTAGGTAATTTGATGCCTGGTATCCAATAACTCTGATATTTTGTACACATGGTGCATACTGTGTAGGGGAAAAGGGTAGACAATGAAAGTAACTTAAAACCTACCTTTGAGGGCTGAAAATATTGCTTTAAATGCTCTCTTCTGTGAAAGTACAACATTCACATAAATACTGTCCAAATTCAGACTTCCAAGATATATTAAAAGAGAGTATCATGAAATAATTTAGAGCTGAGTAAACTTTCTGAGTGTTTAAAAGAATGTTTTAACTAATAAACATCTTAAATGGATTTGGAGCTACATGTGTTTAAAAAGCTGCATAAATATGTAGCACTGTCCTAAATTTAAAACAATTCATGCTAAGTTTAATGCTAAACAAGAGATGACAGCCCTTGCTAAATTGTGGTTATTATTTTATGAATAGAGCCAATGTAAAATACCCTGCTAAGGTTTTTTCAAGAACCTTTTATAGAATGCATCTGGAACCTTACATTATCACTAAGCATTTTAGGATTTGTCGTCTTAGAAATTCACGTAACTAAAGTACCATGTGTTAGTTCAATTATATGGAGTATTGGATTACAATTTACTGTATTTTCAAAAGGCTGTGGCAGTTATTAGACTTACACAGAATGATTACTCTCTGCCACTAATAGGTTTTTAAAGTGAATAATTACAGAGGGATGAGGATTGAGTTCTTAGCTAAAGCTGGATGATTTTGTTTTATTCACAGTAGTAAGTGTAAAAGGTAGAACCTGTGGAGATCTATAATGTGGGTAGTTTTAAAGAAATAGTAAAAATGAAAAATTTAAGTGAAGTTTCAGGGCATTGTTTATTTCTCAGTGAACACTGACTACCTGAAGGTTTTGGACATTTTATTTACATATGGTACAATGCAAACTTTTAAGACCTCACTGTTGGTTTTGCTCCTGTTTCTCTAGATAAGTATAGCCGAGGACAGGATTATGCCTCTCACAGCAGTTGGGATGCACTTAACCCAAGCGGTGAAAGCTGGCTGCCCGCTTGATATGGAACAAGCAGGCCTGACTCCAGAGGTTCGGAAGATTATTGTTGATGTTATCCGAAACCCTCCCATCAACTCAGGTGATCTGCTCTGACCCTAGTCTGCAGCCTTAAGGACTTGAGTCATTGAACCCAGAGGAAGTAAACAATCCACTAATTTTTTCACTTTACCAGCATTAACCCCTTATGCTGTGATGGAAACCTTACTTTTGTAATGCTTTTTATATTGTTTTTGAAAAACAATCTTTCTTCCCATTATCAGAGGAAAGTCTGAGTCTGAGAAATTCTTGTTTTCCTTTTCAGCTTTAGATTAGGACTTCCACTCCCATCCCCAAACAATGGGCTTTCATCCTTTTCTAATTTCTACCTCACCTCTTGAAAAAAACACATTTTTTTTCCATATTCATTTCCCATAGCTTACTGATTTCTCATTTTCCCCTAAGTCTTATGGATTCCTTGTCACTGGCCTCACATAAGTAGTCTTCCTAACCAGGACAGTCAGTGGTCTCAGTAGCTGTGGTGTTGAAGGGATGGTCCTTGGTCTCTCGGCCCCCTTGTAGAAGGGCTTCCTGTTGTCACTTTGCTGCAGAACCTCAGCTGTGCTCATGTAGATTAAACCCCTTTACCTGCCCTGCAGAAAGTTTTAGATTATCTGTTTTTTACAGAATTAAGGATGAGGTACCTCGGAGGATTTTTTCCCCATAAATGTACAAACTAGATGTGTTATATAACTCACTAAATTTTCAAGCTCTTAGGACAGAGTAGTAGACATACAAAAAGTCTTACCTCAGGAACTGCAATGCAAATACTTAAATTTTTATTAACTAAAATTCTTTCCCACTTGGGAACAACCAGGCGGTTCCCCTAGAAATTTAGAAATAAGGGAAATAAGATCAACCTCTGAAAGTACAATCAATAGTGTACTAAATTGGTCAGAACAAAAATATTAAAGTCACCTTAAAAGACAGCATTGGACGCCTGGGTGGCTCCCCAGGGAGCTGGGTCATCCCTTAGGCGACCGACTCTTGATTTCGGCTCAGGTCATGATTTCAGGGTCGTGAGCTTGAGCCCCTAGTTGGGCTCCGCACTCAGCACTGAGTCTGCTTGAGATTCTCTCTCCCTTTCCTTTTGCTTCCCCTGCTTGTACTCTCTCTCTAAATATATAAAGAAAATCTTTAAAAAACATATATTAAGGGCGCCTGGGTGGCTCAGTTGGTTAAGCGACTGCCTTCGGCTCAGGTCATGATCCTGGAGTCCCTGGATCGAGTCCCGCATCGGGCTCCCTGCTCAGCGGGGAGCCTGCTTCTCCCTCTGACCCTCCCCCCTCTCATGTGCTCTCTCTCTCTCTCATTCTCTCTGTCTCAAATAAATAAATAAAATCTTTAAAAAAAAAAAACCAAAACATATATTAAAAAAGCATTAATTCTAGGCTTCAGGAAGACTTGACTGAAGTCTAAAGAAAGAATACCTTCATCAGTTCCATTGGTCAACTGTGGAAGCACAGGAAAAAGAAAGACAGAGACAAATCTGGGCAGTGGTCATCTAAATTATTCTCAGGGAACTAAAATTTTTTTCTTAAAACATTATTTACTTATTTATTCAAATTTCCTTCTTCCTTTTTTTCTTTCTTTCTTTTCTTCCTTTTCTGTCTTTTCTTTCTCTCTGTAATCTCTCTGCCCAATCTCTCTATGGGGCTCAAACTCACAACTCAAGAGTCCCATGCTGTCCTAACTCAGCCAGCCAGATGCCCCTAAAAGTTTTTCTTTTTATTATACCATATCAAAGTCATACTGCTAATTATTTAAAAGAAATAAATATGCAATTTCTAATCCTGGCCAATGAGACTTCAAGTATACTAAGGGCCTGTTGATAAGTTATGCCAAGATCTTATTTGAGGAAAATATCAACTAATTCTGCTTCTATATCATTTCCTCGCCTTCTGGTTACAATTTGATTTCTCATGTAGATCTGTCTGTAGAGAAAGTATGCACTAGTCATGCTAATCTGGATACTTATCTATGTGATAATTGTAAATTCATAATTGTAAATCAGTGAATTGACAGTCTGTGAACATGGTTAATGTGGATCTGTTAAAATTAAATTAGGTTTGTAAATCTGAACCTTAGAGCCATTATCTGGACTGTGATAAAACATCCACGGTAACTTAGCTGTGAGTCCTCTTATGAGAAAGCTGAGCAGCTCTCCTGGTCCCATTCCAGTCTTTCTAACTCCAGCAGTCACCTAACTAGAAATTAAGGCAGAGAAGGGAAAACAGTAATTATTCTGTAGGGTTAGAATTGTGATGATATAAAACATCTCTTTCTCCACCGCAAAGTAAAATAGTGTTTTAGAGAAAGTCAAACACTCAGAAGCCATGTTGATTTTAATACTTGTGGTATTGTTTTTTTCCTCTATGTATGTATAATCTCTCAGGACATACATAAGAAACCTATGTCTTTTGATGAGCTGTTGTATAGTAGGCAGTATTCTCTGAGTTTGTGCAGCTTTTTTCCTTTTTTTTCTTTTTCCCCTATTGACTATTACTGGCTGTCTTCCTTAAATCCTGAATACTGATGGATGTGTTACCCTGGTCAGTAAGAGCAGAGGCTCTGGGAACAGCTGGTTTATTTTGATATAGGCTGTACCACTTCAAAGCTATGTGACCTTGGGCAAATTGCCCAATCTCCCCAAGCCTAAGTTTCCTTATCTCTAAAAGAGGGCAGGATAATATTGTCTTTTCTTACAGAATTGTGAGAAATAATTAGCTACTGCACAGAATGCTCTGGCACTTGTAAGTATTTTATAGTTGATGGTGGTGGCAGTGATGGTGATTATAATGATGATGAATGAAGAAGTAGGTGGTAAGATCTTATGGCTTCTTAAAAATACCCTCTAAATATGATTACGTTTATACTCTATCCTTTTTAGTAGCTAATGAAGAAAATAAGAAGTTAATAAATAAGCATATAAGAAGGGAGATTTCAAAACTGAGCTTTATAGAACCTTAGAACTTTAATAATTCAGGCTGGTTATAATTACCTTTTTTTTTCAAGTACTGAAGAATTCTTGGGCAGATATTCTTGAGTGACATAAAATAGATGTTCTAATTTCAGTTCATTATTGGCAGGAGAAAATGGTAGAGGAAGCTTTAAGATTCTGTTATTTACCCAGTTATTGAAAACATCTATTTTATTTGGCTATGGTGAAGAATCCAGGTATTGCTAAGTTGCTTTCCAAATCGTATAGTTGTAAAGTTATAGGATTTTAGATTTGGAAAGGAAATTGGAAATCATTAAATTTTCACTTTCCCAATCCTGCCCTGTTTCAGAGATAGGAATTTGAGGCCTAGAGAGTTGGAGATTGTTTTAATATCATGTCAAGATTAATGACTGAGCAAGTTTTTCTTTTTACTATACCATGTTAAAGTGTACTGCCAACTATTTAAAGAAAGAAATACCCAAGTTCTTTTTTGGTTTAAGGTTTTATTTATTTAGAGAGTGAGAGAGCGAAAGTGAGAGTACACGAGTGAGCGGGGCAGGGGGCAGGGGGGCAGGGAGCAGAGGGAGAAAGAGAATTCCAAGCAGACTCCGAGCTGATGGGGAGCCCAAGGTGGGGCTCAATCCCGGGACCCTGAGATCAGGACCTGAGCTGAAATCAAGAGTTGATCAGGCACCCTGAAATATGCAGTTTCTAATCCTGATATAGGATTTGGGTTTATAAACTGCTAATTGATGGGTAAAATAAATATACTTAATTATATTCAGTTTAACATATTTATTTGTATAGTGCCTTTAAATATTCTCTATCTAGTCTCCTCTAAATTCTGAGTTTAGCAATTTTAATTTCTGACGTTAGACAACTTTTTAAATTAGGAAATATTAAAGTCAAACTATATAAATGTAAATATAAAATTGTATATAAAATTGCACGGCCTGATTCAACAAATATCAGAGAGACAGGAGAAGCATCTGTAATCATTAGTGACTAAAACATTATTTAAAACATTTATCTTTACCATTATATACTGAATATAGCAAATAAATTTTCATTTAGAGATAAATACTAAATTGAAATTCTAAAGAAGGGAGAACACTTTTAAATATATTTATTAAACACGTAGTTCATCTTTCTGTCAATATTCTGTATGTAGGTTATACATACAATATGAAAAAATATATTATTATAGTTTAAAAAACTGAGGAAGTTAAGATTATGGAAACTATGAGCTCTAAATTTTGTTTTGTTTTGTTTTTATTTTATTTTATTTATTTTATTTTATTATATTTTATTATATTTTATTTTATTTGACAGAGAGAGAGATAGTGAGAGCAGGAACACAAGCAGGGGGAGTGGGAGAGGGAGAAGCAGGCTCCCTGCCAAGGGAATATCCAAAGGAATTCTATAACTTCTTAATCTTTAAGTTTATCCATGTTTATATAATTTTAACCTTTTGTGGAGTTGAAATTCTAACTATGCTCAATAATAAATTAAGCAAGTCAGGGCTCCTGGGTGGCTCAGTCATTAAGGGTCTGCCTTCGGCTCAGGTCATGATCCCAGGGTCCTGGGATCGAGCCCCGCATTGGGCTCTTTGCTCCGTGGGAAGCCTGCTTCTCCCTCTCCCCCTCCCCCTGCTTGTGTTCCCTCTATTGCTGTGTCTCTCTCTGTCAAATAAATAAATAAAATCTTAAAAAAAAAATAAGTTAATTAAGCAAGGCATTTAATGAGGTGTCTGGGTAATATTTTGAATAATTTCATTCTTCCATTCTTCATATGCATGTAACTGGAAAACTAAGGGTGGTTTCCAAGGCACCTGCCACAAAAATAGGAGTAATATGATCTCTTTTAAAGCACTGAAGGAGTGCAGCCAGTGTTCATTATTCTCCAATAGAAATTTTCAGCACTTACTTGCCTGGAAAGTTAGGGCAGAATCAGATGTATCTTTAATCTAAATGCCCCTTTTTTGCATATGTATATTGTAGGATGACTTTAAGGTAAAAATATAAAGGATTTACAGAAATGTGTAAATGAATATATGGATTTTCTAATTATATCTAGAAATTATATTCAAATTATAGTACAATAACTTTGTACATTTATTAAATCATTAACAGTGGTTTAAAACCATAAGCAAATGTTATACATCATAATTTTATAAAAAGAAGACATTCTGATTTTAGAAACAGATTGTTTTGATGGAATAAAATATCTTTATTTTTCCTTTCAAAATAATTCATTGAACCCATGATGCTATGATAGTTCAAGATTACTGAACTGTTTCCAAAAAATTGGCTTTAAAATGTACATTTACAGCATGATGAAATTAAGGGTGTATAGTTTATTTATCCAGTATTTAAATGCCCATAGAAGAAGATGAATTTAATATAATGTAGTTGTATTAGTTGGCTAGAGTACAGGAATATTTGTATGGTTTTTCTAGAGCCTCATTATCCAAGAAGAAATACGATATGAACCATATATGCAATTTTATTTTATTTTTAAATTAAAACAAGTTCTTTTATTGAAGTACAGTTGACACACATTACATTAGTTTCAGATGTACAACATAGAGATTCAACAAGTCTATATGTTCTCCACAGTATGTAATTTAAATTTTCTATTAGCCACATTAAAAAAGTAAAAAAAATAGGGACACCTGGGTAGCTCAGTCGAAGCCTCCGACTCTTGGTTTCGGCTCAGGTCATGATCTCAGGGTCCTGGGATCAAGCCTTGTGTTGGCCCCACGCTCAGTGTGGAATCTGCTTAAGATTCTCTCTCTCTCTCTCCCTCTTCCTCTATCCAACTCAAGTGCCTCAGTTCACTCTCTCCCTAAATAAAAATAAATTTAAAAATCAAACAAAAAAAAGTAAAAAAAAAATTAAATTAAAAACCCAAAAATAAACAGATGTAATTAATTGTAATGATATAATTTAATTAACCCAAAATATTAAAAATGTTATCATTTCAACATATAATCAATATAGAATTATTAATGAGATATTTGTGTATTTTTTTGTGCTAAGCCTTTGAAATCAGGAATGTATTTTACATTTACAGCATATCTCAGTTCTGCTGCTAAATTTTAATTGAAAATACTTGATTGGTATTTAGCTTTCATAAAATTTACAGTTGAATAAAGTAGATGAAGATACTCGATGTGTTCCAAACATAACTTAAAATTTTTCCAATAACTGAATCAAGTATGTTTTTTTCAAGTATCAGTTTTTAAATTTAATTTTAAGTTAATTAGGATTACTTAAATGAGTTGAGTTTCTTAGCCATACTAGCCACATTTCAGGTGCTTAGTAGCTACATGTGGTTAGTGCTCATTGTATCAGAAGCACAATTACAGAGGTAGTTTGGCCTATCAAAACATAAAACGCGTTTAACCTTTGAACTAGCAATCCCACTTCTAAGAATCTAGAAATATGGAAAAAAATGTGTAATATGTTCTTTGGAACATTTTATTTTCAAAGAAAAATTGAAGACAAATGAAAGGGAACTCGAAGTAAGTTTTGATAGACACATACAAAAGAAGACGCCTCAGCCATTAAGAAATTAATGAAGTAGTAAAATTAGCCAAATTTCTGTGGTATTTGGATGGCATAATGACTGAAGGACGAATAGAATTTTAGTTGGTTGATAGATATGGTAATCATATTTTTATTACATTTTATTACATTTAGAGGTAATCTTATTTTCCAAGATTTTGATTGGGATCAGTTTTACATCTTAACACTTTAAAGTAGCGAAGAGTACAGGCTAAATATATACCCCCATGATCCTAGTATCTATTAGCTGGGTAACCTTCTCTTGCTGGTGTGTTTTTTTGTTTGTTTGTTTTTGTTTTTTTAAAGATTTTATTTATTGGCACACCTGGGTGGCTGTCGGATAAGCGTCTGGCTTCGACTAAGGTCATGACCCCAGGGTCCTGGGATGGAGTCCCCATATCGGGCTCCTTGCTCAGCGGGGAACCTGCTTCTCCCTCTGCCTGATGCTCCCCCTGCTTGTTTTCTCTCTCTGACAAATTAATAAAATAAAATCTTAAAGATTTTATTTATTTGATAGTGCATGCTAGAGAGCATAGGCAGGGGGAGAGAGAGAAGCAGGCTCCCTGGGGCTTGATCCCAGGACCCTGAGCCACCCAGACACCCACTGTTGGGTTTTTTGTTTGTTTTTTTGTTTTGTTTTGTTTTTTAATTTAACTGCAGGTTTTTTTGAAGTTCAGGAGTAGCAAGATAAGATTTTTGGAAGAAAGGAGAATATAAACCTTGAAAAATGGAATAATTGAAAGACCACCCTTTCAGGGTGGCATTTAAAAAAACTTGGACTCTAATTGTTTTTTTTTTCTTAAAGATTTTATTTATTTATTTGAGAGAGAGAATGAGAGACAGCACAAGAGGGAAGAGGGTCAGAGGGAGAAGCAGACCCCCCGCTGAGCAGGGAGCCCGATGCGGGACTCGATCCCGGGACTCCAGGATCATGACCTGAGCCGAAGGCAGTCGCTTAACCAACTGAGCCACCCAGGCGCCCTTCGGACTCTAATTGTTAATTTGAATTGGGTATCAGAAATGTTTGATACCAGTTTTATAGCTGCTTAGTCTTATGATGCTCTAGAGTATTCCAGATGAATGTGTTGTTGGCAGTGTTTGAGACATAAGTAGTGGTCTGTAGGAGATTGCTAAATAATTTGTAAAAGGTGTGAAGACATACAGTCTGAATCGGTTGTGTTGAGTTACAAAAATTAAACATTTCTTGATTGTGAAAATAAGTGACTTCTTTCCCAGAAAACTCATTTAGTTAATATGCATTTTAAATAATTGGTATGTTTTGTTATGCTACAATATCCACTGAAAGGATCTTTTTTTTTATTAGCATCTTATTTACAAGTGTGATTAGCTTCTATTTTTTTTCTTTCAAGCCAGAATTGTGGGGATTTAATTTTTTTTTTTTGATGTAGTGTTCCGTGATTCATTGTTTGCATATAACACCCAGTGCTCTTTAATACCCATCACCAGGCTAACCCATCCCCCCACCCCCCTCCCCTCTAGAACCCTCAGTTTGTTTCTCAGAGTCCATCGTCTTTCATGGTTCATCTCCCTCTCCAATTTCCCCCACTTCATGATTAACTTCTATTTTAAGAATAAGTTCTATTAAAAAAAATTGTAATAGATATTTGGAATTTGAAGCATAATTCCTTTAGAAACAATTCTGTGAAGGGTGGTTTTGGTTCTCAGGGCACCTCACAAAAAGCAGTTTGAAACATCATTTATGCAGAGTCAATGGCATTGACCTGACTTTAAGTCTTGGAGGCAAGGGCTGCAGGTGGTGAGGGGTGAGGGGAGAACATGCTTTTTACTTCATTTCCGTTTGTAGGGCTGTAGGCATTTGAAAAAGGAACATTTTCTTCGGACACCTTCCTCCTTCCTTTGTAAAAATATTTCACTATTCCCAGCTCATAGGTTTTCTAACATGTTCTGTGTAATTTATTTTTAACTCTTATTTTTTTCATCCTTTACAGATATAAATAAAATTAAACTAATTAGAAAGCTGGTTCCTGAAAACATTGACACCTACCTTATCCACATGGTGATTGAGATCCTGGAAAAAGACTGTGACAACAGACTCTTAGACCAGCTTTCATGTGCTTCCAACAAAAAGAGATATTACCCCAACTCTGAAGAGAGCTGTTCAAGTTCTAAGAGAAGCAGGGAAGAAGTAGGTGCTAATACCAAGGTGTTAATTATATGTAGAATTTTCATACATTGTCGGTTGGTTCAATTTGCATATTCTAACACTAAAATGCTGTATTTTTTAAACTTATGAATTCTGACATAAAGTTACTTTTTAAAATCTGTGCTCTATTTCCTTTGTTTTTCATAAATCTTATCTGAGAAAAGTGATTTTTTTAAACAACAGAAAAAGGGAAATGTAGCCCATCTATTTAGCTTTTTGAATGGAATGTCAGCTTAAATTTTACCTCTACCTCATACTGATTATATATATAACCTGGAAATTCTTTTTATTTCATAGACATAGTTAATATTAGCTTTGAGCGTATGGCAATTTATGTAGTTTATAAAAATGAAAATGAATTCCATTATAAATACCCCCAAAACTAGTTTGTCTAACATTCTGTCATTCATCATGCTCTGTTCCTGTCATACTGAATCTCTTAGGTACAAGGATAATTGTTGCTAATTGTCCTGAGTATATACCATATATATTTCTGAGAAAGACCATGAATTTAATATTATTTAGTATTATTTTAGTTTTATTAATATTAAATGCTTTGGAAATTATTGCTCTGTATGTTGTATGAGATAACTATTCTTTGAAAATGATTCTATTAAATGATTGTATAAATTTGAAAATTTAACCTTCAGTATCTTCCAGGTCTAAAATTATATGACTCCATGATAAAAGTTGTAAAAACTAATAATTAACTAAAAAATTATTTTAATTTCTAGATCATAAATTGAGCATAGTAGTAGGTGTTTGCTAGTATTTATATATTAGTGCATTAGGGATTCCATTCCAGTTCTAAGGTAGTCTTTATAGGATTTCCAGGAGTTAAACCCATTTTCTCAATAGCTTAAAAATAAGAGGAACTGATCTTTTTAAATTCTGTACTTCAGTTAGGTTTGTATATAGACATGTCCTAGATAACCTAATGAAATTTGATTAATTGGAATTCTTTACATTATTTAGACAATTGAAGTAGCTGTGAGAAGGATATTAAAGAAAATATATGTTGGGTGGTTGTAGTGAAATTTGGCTTCTATTCGCAGCCTTTTATTTCTGAAATCTGTACCAGGTGCCTAAAATCTTGTTTTTTTACCAACTTCTACCTATCACAAAAGGAAAAGGTGAAACTTGTTATTTTTTTCTGATTATTGATGCACATTTATATGAAATGTTATTTTAATCACATATTAGCATTTGGCTTTTCCCTTTATTGAAATAACATCAAATGCTGACAACAGAGTGGAGAGATTTTCTTGGGGCGGGTGGGTGCGTAGAAGTCATGCTGAGCCTACTGGATTTAGCACCTCCCCCCCACCATTTAGGGGAACAAGGATATTGGGGCTAGGAAGTAGATTAAGAGATGAGTGAACCAGCCAAAGTATTTTTCTTTCATCTGCCTCCCAAGTATAGAAAGCTGCTTTGAATACTGTAGAGTCTGTTGGAGGGCTGGTTTCAGATCTTTCCCGTTAACATTCATTTTCTCTCCTGACCTGGATTGTATCTCTTAGTCTGTTTCACTGGATGAATATGAGGCTTCTGATAAAGAATAATGTCAAAACAAATTCTTTGTATTTGTTGATGCATTGTTAGTGTTACATCTGTTGTGATTGCTATTAAGATAGAAACTCAATCATGCCTATGTTTAATGAAGAACAATTCTGTCTTGATATTGGTAGTTTTGATTCAAAATATGCAGGTACACAGTAGGTTCTTTAAGTACATAATTTTTTTTTTAAATTTCTGGAAAGACTTCTTAAATTTTACTTTTTAGTATTTGTCCCATTGCTTTATATTTCTTCTTCAGGGACTTCTACTATCTCTATGTTGGATCTTCTTTGCCTAGCTGCAATATTTGTCACTTCCCACGAATTCTTTCTAGTTTTCCATTTCTCTTTAATTTAAAATTTTCTTCTTCATCTTCTTCTTTTTCACCTCTTATTTCTCTGGACAGAATCTGTTATGTTTATTGCTGTGTTCTTCATAGTTTAGTATTCACTTCTATACATTTTTCCTTTTGCTTCTAATTCTTTTTGTTTTTTTTTTTAAGATTTTATTTATTTATTTGACAGAGAAAAACACAGCAAGAGAGGGAATACAAGCAGGGGGAGTGGGAGAGGGAGAAGCAGGCTTCCCGCGGAGCAGGGAGCCCAATGTGGGGCTCGATCCCCAGACCCTGGGATCATGACCTGAGCCGAAGGCAGACGCTTAATGACTGAGCCACCCAGGCGCCCCCTTTTGCTTCTAATTCTTAGCTGAACTTTTCTCCTCCATTTTGAATTTTTCTGATACTGATTTATGATGTTCTTTCATGTTTTGAATAATTTTCTTAATATTTTTCAACGCACTTTAAGAGGTTACAGTTTTATCCTATACCTTAGCAAGTCTTCTCATGTCACATTTGACCTTAATACTTTCCTGTTGTTCATTTTCATGAGAAATTAGTTTTCCTGCACTTTCAAAAGAAAGCATGTTTCAAGGTAGTTTTTCCCAAGTTCACAGAATTCGCTCTTCTCGTATTTTGTATAATTGTTCAAAATATGGAAACTTAGTTTATGAGATATACTCCTCTGCCACTCTTCCCTTTGTCTCTATTTTACTTGAACTGCTTGATTTGATTTCACCCCAGCAGTTCTCCCAGAAGGCAGCGTTATAGCTGGTCAGGAGTGTTCACGGATGGGGACCAGTTGCGTTAGCCATTGAAGACACCGTTCCTTATAAGTCATTTGCTATTGGGTTGGGCAGAAGCCCTCCCATTTTCAAATGCTGTTTTCACATTAATCTACCATGGTTTCTGATGTCTACCTGTGGGCTACTTTGGGGTTCTTCTGTTCTCAGGTACCTCACTGCTTGCTTCTGCTTTCTCTCGTACGTAAGTGGTACACTGCAGGTCTTATGGCTGTTGGTGATTTAGCCTCACATGCTCAGAGTTTGGATTTCCTTGGGATACCTTTAAACTTAGTTTCATTGTAAATGTAGATTATGCGTTTTGGGTTTTCCTGTCGATTCTGTTTTAATGGCGGGCTTCAGAGAGATTAAAAGACTATGCTGCTACTTCCACCATCATCCCCGAACCCTCTCCCCCAAATTACTTTTTTCCTCCTTGTTTTTCTTCACTGCCTCAGAGAGAATGTATGTGATATTTCCTGCCCTGCCACTAAGTTTCATTATAAATTAAAATGTACGATATTATTTACAAACTGTTTTGAGATACTCAGAAAAAAATGCCTTATGAATAATATTATTATAATTATTATTGTTAAAATTCAGTACATCAGAACAATTAGAATTTTCTTAAGCTTTACTTCTTTAGGCATAGTTTTTGTTTTGTGTTGTTCTCTAAGAGAATAGTGCATGCTCTAACTATTTCATGTTCTATAACAATGTTAAAGGTTGATGGAAAACATCCTTGTGATTTTTCACCAAAAGATGAAAGTCACAGAAATTCCCTAAGACTAACTTCTCGGAATCAGCCAACCAGCGATTCAGAAACAGATTTATTTACAGATTCTCATTTACAGGTAAAATTAAATTAACAAAGTAGTTTTCATGATAGCTACATCCAACTTGATAATTACTATTTTTAGATTTGTCTTACTTTAGATGAAATTAAATGTGAATATAACATACATATTTCTCTATTTACTTACATATGTATGCTCACAGATACTCAACAAATGAGTTAATGTTTTGTATTCTCAACTTAATGATAATATTTGTTAGTAGAATTTGGAGTATCAAAAAGATAAATACCGCCTGAAAATTTTATTATGATTGCTGGGAATTTTAGTTGTCTGCTGATGAAGGAAGTTGTCACTGAAAGGCACTGTTTCTGTTAGGTGACTCAGTTCTCATAAAGTCTCTCCAAATACTTACTGTTGAGACTCAAAAGATACACTCAGTGTAAGTAACCATTTTCCCTCTTTCTCAGTGAAACAAGATCATTATTATAATAGTATGGTAAATGCTGAAGATCATATTCTGTAGAAATATTATAGAAGATAAAACATTTTAAATGATGTTAGCTACTAATTAATGAATGCCAAGAATAAATCAGAATGTGTTTTGATAGTTTGCAAATATTCTCATTTGTCTCTCCAGGTAATCTAGTGATGTGATGTACTGTTATTTTCTGTGTGAAGAAACTGAGGCTGAAATAACATTCATAAGGCCATATTTATTTGACAGAGAAAAACACAGCAAGAGAGGGAATACAAGCAGGGGGAGTGGGAGAGGGAGATGAGTCACATTTGGCAAGTGACTCAATTAGGACTCAAACCTAGTTCTGCCTTGTTTGGCAGTCCCTATTTATTCCATGGTATTCAGCTACAAGACTTAGGGTTTTTTCCTCTGCTCTGTTCCTGTTCAGATATCATGCTCTGTTTTGCTTTTTGATTTTGTTATCATCTTAACTGATTTCCTTCCTCCAAATGCACATAGGCGTTCAAACTCTAATTGCAAACAACTGTAGGCTGCAAGGGATTGTGATAATAAGATCTTATGGGAGGAATAAATATTTCTGGACCAATTTTATCTCTGCCCAAATGCCTTTGTCTGTGCCATTTTATATCCCCAGTATTTATTTCTGAGTCAAATATCGTGTCATACAGTATTATAAATCTAATTTGTTCTCCTGGACTTCTCTTCCCTGTGAGGAAATTTGCTATCCTTAGCCTATTTTTTCTTTAGCTTTCGCTAAAGTGTGAATAGCTCTTTCTTCTTCATTGGATTTCTTTAACAGAGAGAGAGAACACAAGCAGGGGGAGTGGCAGAGGGAGAAGCAGGCTTCCCACCCAGCAGGGAGCCCGATGCGGGGCTCGATCCCAGGACCCTGGGATCATGACCGGAGCCGAAGGCAGACGCCTAACGACTGAGCCACCCAGGCGCCCTGGATTTCTTTAATTAAGCCGAAATAGCTAGTAGTTTTTTTTTTTTTACCTTTTCTAAATACAAGGTTTCACAGTTTTCTGCTAAGGATCTTTTACTTTTTTCCCCACCCTTAAATCTTTTGAAACCATTTTTAAACATAGAAAGCATAATAAAACATGGCAAGTAATTGATGAACTATATATAGAGTTTTTGTTCTTGAAATTGAATAAATAATGCCTTTTACCTTAAGCTAATAGACCTATTATAACTTAGATTGAGGTCACCTTATCATAAAGTCCTTCAGATAGTTCCAGTAACTAACTCGGCTGGATTCCAAGGTGTATTTGCATTAGAATGATTTGTCTGTTATGTTAGTTTGAGGCTCTGGGGTCAAACTGAGATAAGACTAATTAATACCATTTTATGCTTATGGAACATAACTCAAAATTGTTTTATTTTTTTCAAGTGCAGATCATATAGTACACAACCACTGCTTTTGGGTTCTTAACCTTTTTTTTTTCAGGGACTTTTAGGGTTCTGAGGCTTCGTTTGGTGCATGTAAGTCCCCTAAAATTGTGCAAAGTATTATGTATGTGTATATTTAGAAGTGGATCTCCAGTTTTTAGCAGATTTTCAAAAGAGTCTTTGAGACAAAAAACAGAATTTTTTTCGTTTATTCATGAACATTTTTTGAGTATCTGTTACGTCCCAGCAACTCTGCAAGGCACTGGTAGTGTTTGGACCACTCTGCTAGTCAGGCAGCCATCGGAGACACAGAAGTACATGCTTTTTCAAATACCTCTATGATTCTGTGTGTGTGTGTATGTGGGTGTATATATGTGCATGTGTGTGCACCGAAGCAGATGCCTTCCTCAGAACATTAAATTAACCATTTTGGTCAACCCCGACCGGATACACATGAGATATAAATCTGAAATAACATCCAGTTCTTTCCTTCTCAAATGAGCGTATACGCTTGAGTGCCTGAGAACAGATAACAAGATGGCAGGTAATGGCCTAAAGAAACGATATAGCGATTTTTGTCTCTCTTTTATTTACTTTTTGATCCAGAAATAAATTCTGTGGCTCGCACTATTTTGTTTTATTCAGCAAGGGAAGGGTGGTGGATGTATATACAATAACCTGTGGTGCTTTTTACAGCTGACATACATTTTCAACATTACAAATATTTCTTTTTCTGTTTCTTTCCTACAGCCTCCGTCTGTAACCTCAAAGAGAAAATTACCTGAGTGGTTTGCCAAAGACAATGAGACTTTAGCTGACACCAGCAAGAAATCAATGGCCAAACCAAAAAAGAAAGGTCTTTTTAGTTAACCTGGCAATTGCCAGAGGAATTGTGTGTGTCTTGCTCTATTATAAGAGGGGAGCTGTGTTTCATTTTTGAAAATAGTGGCGACCGATACTTCAGTTTACAAAGTGTTCTAATCTCAAAAGTAAAACTAACCCATTTGTTCAACAGCTGTAAAACAGCCTTGTGCAGTTTATTAAAGTTGAGTCTTCTGAGAGCCTGCGTGCGTACATCATAGAATAGAATAATAAATTGGTCTCCTTTAAGATTGCTTTAAGAAACTGTGTTACTGCTCTCTTTTCTAATCTATTTATTTATTTCAGCAGTGTGTTTGGAAAATTTAAGGGGTGCTGATTTGATACAAATAACGGACTGGTGGTAGTTGTATGATGATTACGAGTGTGACAGAAAATCTTCATATATTACCAGAATTCTTTCTTGTGAATGAAGGAAGCATAGTTATTTTTACATATTGTCCCTACCATCCTTACAAGAAACTCTTACACACATTGATAAATGGTATTAGTGGACCAGACCATTGAAAATAAAACATTCTGGGTTCCGTGCAAGTAGGGAAAAATAATATAACAAAGGAGACCAACTTGACTAGGCAACTATGTATACTTTGTATTTTGTATGCTATTTCTGTTATTTTGCAAATACTAAATTCCTTCATACTGGACATTACAAAGATATATATATATAATATAAATAAATAAAATATATATATATTTTTACTTTTATTTACTTAATTACCTTGAGGGCTTTTAGTTTTTGAGGATGTTGGGATTTGTTTCCAGTACCTCTTTATGTAGCACATAATAGACTTCTCTATTGAAACCCATACTCTGACACTGAGTTTGGTAAACCATACTTAATATCACTTTAACCAGTTCACGATACGGACTTTAACTGACATTTTTGTAACTAAAAATAACTGTTAATAAAGAAGAAATATTGTAGAAGAACTAGAAAATCTGGAGAGATGAAAAAAAATAAAAATCACCAGTAGTTCTATCAACAGATAATCAGTTAACCCCTTCTGTGTAGCCTGCTAAGCCTCTGTATTCACTGCTTCTCTTAGTGTGATACATGAATAATGCATGAATGTATTTTCTTTGTAAAACATTTAAGTTAAAACACAAAAGTTCCTTGTATTCCAATTTTCCTACATCTCTTTACCATTCCCTTTCCAGAAGATAGCTCCTTTTAAATATGTGACTTATAGTCTCTAATCATTCCTCATGCATTTACATGCTTTTGCATATATATCTACACGTACATTTCTATTTTTTAAAGTGAATTAGATCATGCTATATACAATTTTCTGCAACAAACTCTTTTCACTTAATATGTCATGAAGAACTTTCCATGTCAGTATATATTGGTCTGTCTCATTGTTTTTTATAGCTACCTACCATTCTATATGGTGAATATACTCTATTTTATATAATCACTTTTCTGTTGGTGATTTTTGTTTTTTTGTTTTTTTCTATTTTAGATTTTTTTCTAGAAGTAGAATTAGAGACTCATTTATATTTCACTTGAATGTATTACGAACATTTTTTTTCCATGTCATTAAATTGTTTTCCGCAGAATCTTTTTTGGTGGCTTTATATAGTACAGTGATTCTCAAAGTGTGGTCTGCAGACTTTTAGGAGTTTTTGAGACTCCTTCAGGGAATTTGCAAAGGCAAAACTATTTTCATAATACCAAGATATTATTTGCCTTTTGTCCTATGTTATTTGCATTGAGGGTGCAAAGCAGTCATGGGTAAAACCACTGGTACTTAAGTGCAAATCAAGGCAATGACACCAAATTTTTGATTTTATTAATTCTCAGTCTTTAAACACACATCTTTCAATCTATGTGATGGAATGGCAAGTATGTATAAAACACTGCTGCTCTGTACCAAAGTATGATGGTTGTCTCCAGGAAAGGCTCTTGTTTGATTGTTTGAATTATGAATTGAATTAGTTCTTTTTCCATGGAATACCATTTTTTACTGAAAAGAATGATAGAAAACCATGATTGGTTGTTGAGACTTGGGCATTTGGTGGATAAAATTGAACGAAGCCATCTTATCACTTCAAGGAAAACTGATGGTTATTTGTTGGCAATGATAAAATTTGAGATTTCTGGCAGAATTTATAGTTTTAGAAAACTTGTGTCTGCTGCCAGGAATTTGAGAGCTTCCCATAATATAAAGGCTTTTCTAATGAGATGTTATTCGTACTATTAACAGTTTTTTTGGACATCTTACAATGATATTGTCAACGATTAGAAGATCTGCACAACTCAGTGAACTAGTATTTTCTACATGACTAATACATGATCTTATAAAATCATGCATGAGTAAAAGATAGATTCAAACCGCACAACAGTCCAATGGATTTTAATGTAGGAGAGTATGAAAACATTTGTTTATATGGCTTCAGATTGCACACTGCAACCAGTCTTTAAGAAGCTACAGATGTCCAGTTGTGGTACAGTTTCAAAGAAGAATGTCTGCAATTATCTGGAAAAGCTATTAAAACACTCCACCCTTTTCCAACTACATACCTGTTTAAGGTCACGCTTTCTCCATATATGTCAACCAAAAGAACGCATACTGAATGTTAGAAGCAGATTGAATGTAGAAGCAGATCTGAGAATCCAGCCACTTCTGTGAAGCCAGACAATGCCATTCTTCTGTCTTGTGGGGGACATTTTTGTAAAATGTATTTATGTTATCATGTAATGGATTTACTGCTGCCTTTTTTTTTTTTAATTAATAAACATTTCTTAAACATTTCTCAGTTTTAATTTCTAAAATGGTAAATAGTGATAGGTATAACTCACATTAACAAAAGCTCTTTTGGGTCCTCAATAACTTTTAAGAATATAAAGGAATTTTGAGAGATAGGAGATTGAGAACTGCTGACATAGTATTTTATTATATAGATGTACTATGAATTATTCAGCTGATTAAATCACATCCAGTTTTTCTATTTTAAAGCTCTGCTTTGAACATTCTTAAAATGAAAATTGTATAATCTCATGCCAAACACATAGCCAGAGGGAGAGAGAGAATTATTATTTTTTGTCTTGGTCATAATTTTGTATGGACTTTAGGCCTTTCAGCATACATGGCTCTTGATTTATGTTTGAGTTTGTTCCAAGGAGAAAAATTCCAACTTGGACATGGGATTGGCACCTGTGACCTCATCTAAGCTAGTCTTTGGCCACAGTATTTGGATCTGGCTAAATTATTCCAATGAGCGTGAATCTCGGGACTTCTTCGGGAATTCTGGAACAGATATATTCTCTTTTCCCCTGCTGATACTAATGAGGAAGCATGGACCTTGGGAGTGTTGGAGCAATTAGGACCCTGAGGAATCATCGTTTAGTGAAGCTGACGCTGAGGTAGGCAGAGTAGAAACGACAGGAAATCAGGTTATTGGTGATATTGTGGGGCTACTAGTTCATGCCCATCCTGAAGTCAGACGTATCTTCGAGTATTTCATATACACGGGGCCTTAAATTCCCTTTACTTAGGTTAAACCTGTTTGAATAAGGGTTTTTTATTTGTTTTTAACTGTCAATGTTGTGCCCTGGTCACCACAGTACAGTCATATGATTGATAGACCCCCCCCAACAGACATAAGAGATACAAAATTTTTTTAATGGCGAAGGATGTGGAGGCTCATAGAGATCGTTTCACAAAGTCGACGACAAAGCAGCATGCTCCTTGGTGGAGGGGCAGGCTTCTAAATCTCCAGGTTTCCCATTCCGCATGCATTCCGTGTGGAATTTCCGTATCCTCTGCTCTCCCCACCCCGTCCCGCTCCCTACCACTCCCTACCACCAGGGTGCGCTCCCTACCACCAGAGGGCGTTGGGGAGGCGCTGCTGTGTTCTGCCTGATCACCAGGTGCAAGTGTCTGGTACCAAATGACTCAGTACAGCACAGAGTACTAAGAACTGATGAACTGGACTTTAATTTCGCGGGTGTATCATCATTCTTCAGCTCTGTCAGGCCTCAAGTTTGCCTCAGGTTCATTCTCCAAAATAAGGAGTTTCTTTTAGGGTATTTGTCTTATGCTATCTCCTCCACAAAATATTAATTACTGTCTCTTGTATTGTCATTTGGAATTCTGACCACGGATTCAGACAACGTCCTGACAGTTATTTAGAATTAAAAAACAAAAACGGAAAAAAAACCCACAAGCCTGTGATCCTACCAGATAGAATAGGAAAAGAATATAGGATTCTTCCTGTTCAGAGAGGTTGCAATTTAAGTGAGCAAGAACATGAAAAATCCAATAGCATGGGGCGCCTGGGTGGCTCAGTTGGTTAAGCGTCTGCCTTCGGCTCAGGTCATGGCCCCAGGGTCCTGGGATCGAGTCCCAGCTTAGCATATGCTTGTTCTTTTAAAGCTGAAACCCTACCAAGGGCTCCCTGCAGAGAAGCCTGCTTCTCCCTCTCCCACTGCCCCTGCTTGTGTTCCCTCTCTCGCTGTGTCTCTCTCTGTCAAAAAAAAAAAAAAATCCAATAGCATGACTGTACAGTCATTTTAGAGCTAACTAGACATTTATCTGTCTTATGGGAAGCAAAGAAATGCAAAACCAACAAAAACACCGAAGAGCGTTCACTACAGTTGTGAGGGGAGCTGCAAACTTCAGGATCTCAGCTACCTGAAAAGGTGCCACATAGTTTTTCTTGGGAAGGCAACCCAAAAATCATCTGGGATAATGTACAGACATCCTTACTAGGTAAATGTGTTTAAACCTTGGAAGAAATTAGAAATAAGTAGAGTATGAAGTAAATTAAAACTTTGTTAATAATATTTTAGGGTTAAAGAATAATAGGCTATATTTGATAGTGTAAGCATCTGAAATACTTGGGATAATTTACCTTTTAGCGTAACAGATTATTCTTGTGGCTCCATTTTAAAATGTATCATTGAAAAATTAGCATATGCTTGTTTTTTTAAAGCTGAAACCCTACCAAGTTTGAAACATTATTGGAATATTTAATAAGAATTAAAAAACATGTTATTGCATAAAATTTTACGCCAACAAATTTCATTTGTGAAAGAATGAAAAAAGATCTAACATTATGCTTACTATTAATACTAAACCCAGAGCTTTCATTATTTTTCAGAAAATTAATGAAACTTCAGCCTTACATCCAGCTTCATTTTCTAACTCAATTTAAAAGGATTATTGAGAAGTATGTACTCATTTATTCAATACTTCTTCATTCGGTAAGCGTTTGCATTCATAGGCTGCAAGGCAATAGACTGGCCTCATAAAGAAGGAACAACATAAAGAAGGAAACACAACATGGATCCCATGCTTAAGAGAGGGGAAGATTTACTCCAGGAAGGATTAATGAAAAAGCATCTCAAAAAAAGTATTTTCTTACAGCAAACAAAAAATTTTGAAGAAAATACATCATATACTCTATAAGATATAAGAAAAAAATGACCAACGTGAAAGAAAAAAAAAGGAGACTCTGAAGGAATCATAAAACTAATCATTTATTAAGCATTTGCTGTGTACCACACCCTGGGCAGTTACCCTTAAGCACAACAGGGTTAGAATCCTGTATTTGCATACTACATGTATTTGCTTACCTCTGTGAAAACAGAATATAAGAGTGGGGAAATAAAATCACCATATATGAATATGTAACCAATTGGGGTTTGGAGCATGTGAGACTTTCCTTATTTTTATTTTATTTTATTTTATTTTATTTATTTATTTGAGAGAGAGCATGAAAGAGAGAGAGCACAAGAGTGGGGAGGGTCAGAGGGAGACGTAGACCCCCCGCTGAGCAGGGAGCCGGATGCGGGACTCGATCCAGGGACTCCAGGATGATGACCTGAGCCGAAGGCAGTCGCTTAACCAACTGAGCCACCCAGGCGCCCGAGACTTTCCTTATTTTTTTAAATTTGACTAAACTTAAAGTTCATTTTTTTAAAAATGCTAAATTCAGAGTGCTTCTAGCTGTTTGTACGATGGCACCTTTTCAGGAAAACTGGCAGAGGTCCTTCTCTGGGAAAGACAAGTATTGGGTGAGAGGGAGAACTTAGTTTGCAGCAGAGCACAGCTTGTGGAGGGCAACAAACCTTTCCTCCTGTATTGACTGTGAGAAAGGAGGCTCTTCACCTGGGCTTCCCATCCTTATTTCTAGAAGACTGAAGGTGTTGGAACAGTGCAGTAGATTAAGGAGTGTGACTTTCTCTCTGAAAGCCTCTGACCTGGTCCAGCAGAGTATCTGATTCTCCTGGGGCTTGATACAGTGGGGTTATGACTGCAGATGCCAAAGGGGCCAGCATGCCCATCATCATGTGGCATAGCAAGAACGTGCTAGTTTCCTGTGGGTTGAGTGGACTTCCTGGGAGGAGCTGGTTTTCAAGGCCATTCTTAGGGTACCCTTAGAAGAGGGCCACCTATGGTGCAGGCATCCTAGCAGCAAAAACACACCTGGCGGGAGGTTGGAGCAAGGTACCCCCACCCAGGGACCTCAGAAGGACCAACTAATGCACCTCTGAAGAGAGCTGGTGTTTGGATATCTGCCAACAGACTGAGCAACTGCCAGTCAATTAGAGAAGCAACCAGAACCGAAAGGGAATAAGCAGTTCTGCTAGTCAGTTAAAGGACTGTGTTTTTCCTCCTCTTCTTCCCTCCCCTAACTCCAAAGGGAGGTGATTTAGAGGAGATAGCTGCGGCCATCTGTCTAGCGTGAACTGGGATTGGGGTGGAAGTAGGAAGGAGAACATTGAATCGTATGTGTGATTGAAGATGGAAAACTCAACTGAGACCATTCCAACATCCCCAAAGGGATGGAAAGGCCCAGAATGTAGGCTGAAATATAAAACGATCCACTACCTCAAGGGAATGAGATTTAACACTTGGTGGCAGTTAGAAAAAGTAGAAGTTCATGCTTATACCTCAACCTGCTACCCCATTATATGGTTGTAGGAGCATAAAGGAGTTGTGGGCTGAGACACTCCTAATGATTAACATTTATTATTTTAGGGGAGTGGAAGGGGAAGGATGAAAGGGCCAGATATTTACATTTTTATAATCTTTTAAATTAAATCTATATTGTTTTTAAAATTAAAACAGAACTCCCATCCCTATGATCACATCAGAGATTACAAACTCTACAGAGTACCGTCCTTATAGTTTCAGTTGGATTTTGGTTAAAAAAAATTTTTCCTTATCTGCAAAAAAAAAAAAAAAAAAATACAGAAAACTGTTAGAGTTTCGCCAGACTACTTGACAATATAGTCTTTAGGGACTGATGTTACATATAAATAGGAGCAAAATGTTGTTGAATGGAATGGCCATTGATGTTAAAGAACCTGGGAATCTTGTAAATATACATTCATACACAGTCTCTCTTTAAAGCAAAATTGATTGTGTACCTGTCAGCAAATCCGGTTGTTCACAGACTTTTGATCAGGATGTGAGAATGGTGTTATTCAACTGAAATAGTTCAGTACTGACTCAAGTGGGGTTATCCCTGGGAAACTTGGTGAGCAATAATAGGCCTCTTTAGGAGAGCAGTACCTGGAAGATGTGGCCTTTCTATAGAACAGCAGATTGGGAACTAAATATTTAGACAAAAAGATGCTTGCTGCCGCTGTAAGCTCTTAACACTGTTTAGAGGCAAGAAAATGCTCCTGGTGAGTAAGGGAAAGGGAGACCCTAACCCCACTTTCCCACTCCTATTACCCTGTTTGTTTTTCTTGTTTCTTGTTTGGCAAATCCATAGTTGAGACCCTGTGCTCCGAATGTCAAAGTCACACTTGACTCTGTTTCCGATGTCTCCACTCAGTATGAGACACCAGTCTTCTGGGGGCTTTAGGGTCTTAAATTAAAAAGTGAGGTCACCTGTAGGTTTTTCTTCAGCAAGTCTCCAGGGAGCTTAGAATTGTGTAGAAAGATGGTCTCTAGTTAGATTTCTTATCAGCCAGCTTTGGGATGTAATAATCTTTGCTGAGTACCAGAAAGAGCTCTCCACCAGCTTTCCTGCTTCTGCCTTCGGTGGGAGGGAGCTTCATCACACATTAGGGGCTCTCCAGTTTCAGCTGACCGAACAGAGGTGCAGGGCGGGGAATGAAATTGGGAAAGAGGCCCCTACTTACACCGTTGCTGCAGAAAATAGGGAAGGCTATCTCAGAAGGTGCTTGGACAGAATGGGGCTGACATAAAAGATGGAAGTTGCCGTGCTTTCCTTTGCTCCGACGAGAGTATGGGGGAAGGTGAGAATTTATGCCATAAATGCTGTTCTGCACCTCAATATGGGAAGTCACCTTCTCAGGTGAGGCCTCCTTCACAATTAAATCAGGTTTTACATTTTTCTTTATTTTCCAGATTTTGTAAGATTATGCCAAACCTCCTCCATAAGAGATTAGAAAAATAGCACTTTCATAAAAACATTAACATACACATGAGTGTAATGAAAATGCCTTTTTGGTGTAATAATCATTGTTAATGACTGGCATGCAGAAAAAAATTTAAAAATATATAAATTAAAACTAGAGTAGGAGGGCATCCCAGGATGATGGCAGACCAATATGTTTGCTTCCACTCTGTCCCAGGTGTAACTTCCATCCGCCTCTCTTGCTGGCTAGGACCGGCAGGTGAGCAGGGGCTTATAGCACGGGCCGGAGCTGATGAGACCGGTTCATGGATCAGGGAAAGCTAGGGCAAAGATAGGAGTGTGGAGTGCTCTGGGGAGATGCCTGGACCTCCGGGAGAAGGTTGGTCTGGGTTTTCTGGGATGTGTCAGATATTTTGGACTTCCAAAGAACCCAGGAGAAGCTGAACAAGTAGACCAAATTCTTTTCATTCCCCAGGTGGGAGAACTCCGTGAGATTGAGGCGTTGAGGGCTTATCCAGTTGTTTTGACGGGTATCCGATGCCCTGCCTCCCACTAGACTCCTTGGCAGCTGAGCCTTCATGGGAAGACATCCCTTGTGTTTTCTGTGCGGGTGAGGAATCCTTGGGGCCAGGGGTCATGCTTACCTGGAGGAGCCCATATCTGCGCACCTTTTCTAAACTACGTTCCCAGTACATAGGACCCAAGTGTCTGGCCTAAACATTCCTGAGCCCCCAAGGGCCTCTGGCCTTGGTTCACTCTCTAGTATGCTCCTTTCTTGGCCTGAAGAGTGGTCAAAAAATGGCTGTCTGTAGGCGTCATGGACAAGGCTTGAATGTCCAGGCTGAGTGTTCACATGTATGCACGGGAGTTCTTTGTGGTGCCGAAAAGAGCCAGGGGCAGAGAGTGAGCTGTGTCTTTGTGCACCAACCAGTAGCATAGCTTCCCTTTACAAATTCCTCTGGACTTTAGTAGGTCAGCATATGTTCAATAAAGTCCATAGTTCTGCCATTTACTAGCTGTGTGACTTTAGACAAATTAGACACTTCAAGACTCATTTAGACCATTTGTAAAACAAAGAGAAGTAGCTGGGATTAAACTCAATGCATGTAGATCATTGAATGATGGTTGGCACACATAATTGGTGTTCACCTAGTTGTAGTTGTAGAAATTTCTAAGGGAAAAGACAGACTCTGTGGTTGGGTGTCCAGAGGAGGCGATCTATCTCCCTAGCATTACTTGGGCACTACTTGTGAAATCACTGTGGTCCAGTGTGTACCCCTTATTGTTCTTGCTCAGAAATTTGGGGTGTCCCCACCCCAAAGTGGATCCTTCTTTCAAGGGCAGATTCAGGCTCTCTTTTTCCAAGTTGACAGAGATGGAAGTAAATATTCAACAAATTATATGGAGTACCTACAGTGTTCCTGGCACTGTTCTAGGTGCTAGGGATACAATGACAAAACAAAACAAGTTAAATGTTACATGGTGGGGGCGCCTGGGTGGCTCAGTTGGTTAAGCGACTGCTTTCGGCTCAGGTCATGATCCTGGAGTCCTGGGATGGAGTCCCGCATCGGGCTCCCTGCGCAGCAGGGAGCCTGCTTCTCCCTCTGACCCTCACCCCTCTCATGTGCTCTCTCTCTCTCATTCTCTCTGTCTCAAATAAATAAAATCTTTAATAAAAAAAAATGTTACATGGTGGTTAAGTGGTAGGAGGACAAAGCAGTGAAGGTGGTGTGGAGTGTTGCAAAGTGGGTCAGAGAAGGACTTGCTGAGACGTGAACTCTGGAATTACCATGGATTTGACAACTTTCACTGTGACCTTGAGCAAATCAATCCTCTATAAGCCTCATTTATTAACACCGTTTTATAGAAGAAGAAACAGGCTTAGCTGGAGAGTTACGTGAAGTATAGCATTTAGCATAGTCCTTAGTACACTGTGGGAATAATGTTAGCTATCTCATCCTTTACCTATAGGAAGTCTATGGGGAAGCATAATCAGAAGGTTGCCTAGTAGTTTGGTCAGAGAGAGGGGTTAGGTAATTTTGATATTTAAAGGCACCAGGAAGATTTCTTGATGTACTAAAGTAATTGTTATTTTTCATTTAACAAAGGATACAAAGGGGTGGGCATTCCAGAAGGCTTTAAGAAAATAACTGGAATAATAAAATATTTGGAAGTTGATGAGATATTCTGGTTCATGAATTGGTTTTCTGTTAAGACCCAGTCTTAAAATTTCTGAATATAAATTACTTTTAATTTCCTCAATAGCTCATTGTAGCTGATTAAGGATAGAGATATTTAAGCTGGGGATTGCTGAACATGCAAGACAGTGAAGAACAAGGAGGGAGAAAAAGGTGTCTGCCTGAACTCTGTAAGCCTTAGCCAAGATATGGGACTTGATGAGCCCCCTAGACCCTCTATATCTTAGATCCTAATACGGGCAGTTTAGTACTTTCATTGACTCACTTGAATTTCTTACAGTTTTAAGCATCCACCAAGAATCATCAGTTTATTTCTTTTGCTCCTGTGGCTCATCATTTTCGCACTGGGAGTGAGGGAAGGAATATTTACCTTGCTGGTGCAAGAGCACCACCTACTGGTCAAATTAGGTAATTTCAGGTTATACGGTGCATAGCGAAAATGCGATCATTGGTTTTTGTTTTGGCTTCAGGTGTGTGGCTAATGGGTCAAGATTTGGAGGGAAAGAGAGAAGTGTTTACTCCGGGCCAGTTTTTATGAGCCACAGAGAAGCTGGAGTCTGTTCATTCATTTATAGAGCAGCAGGAATTTGAATTAAGCCCATTCATCGTTTCCTATGGGCAGGACATAATAGGATTTACTTCTCTGCTCCCAACTGGAAACCTTCCATTGACCTGTATGTAGAAAATTCTCTGGCTTCCCACAGTCCAGAAAGGGGCTTCTTAAACTTTCTTCTCATCTACCGTATCACCCCAATGTAGAGAATTCAACCCCTAGCTTCATAGAATGAGAGCAATGCTTAGTTCTCATTTAACAAATGTGATGATTATGTCTCATCTCCAGACCTAAACCCTAAGTGACTTGAAGATAGAGAGCATCTCAGAAGCCTAGGGTAAGTACTGTACTGCTTATCATCCTAGATGAGACCTACCTTCAGGCCATCCATCCCCAGCTGGGATAACTGAAGTCTCAGGATAATCCTGTGTTGTGGGCTGAATTGTGTTCCCCCCACATTTGTATGTTGGAGTCCTACCCCACCCCCACCCCAGAACCTCAGACTGTGGCTGTACTTGGAGGTAGGGTCTTTCAAGAGGTAATTAGGTTAAAAGGAGGACATTAGGGGGCCCTAATCTAATATGACTGGTGTCCATATGAGAAGCAGATATTTGGGCAAGGAGACACCCAGAGAGGGAAAACCATGTGGGGACACGGGAAGAAGACAGCCTGCAAGTCAAGGAGAGAGGCCTCAGAAGAAACCAACCCTGCCGACCAGCACCTCGATCTTGGACTTCCAGCCTCCAGGACTGTGTCGTTGAAGCCAGCCAGCCTGTGATGTTTCGTCATGGCAGCCCTTTCAAATGAAAACACGCTGAGTTCCTGGATTGCTCAACCTCACCCTGAAAAACTGTTACATAGACTTTCTCTGAGTGATGTTTTCCACTCACACACTCATCCTGTGGGGTCCGGAGGTTCTCCAGGGTGGGAATTCAAGCCTCAGCTGATTTCTTCCCTTTTTAGACCTCATTTGGGAGCTGCTGAGCTCATCCTGAGCAATGGAGAGGGGAATGGAAGAGAATCAGCCAGGAGTAAGCTCCTTGACGTTTGAAGATGCCCAGTCTGCATTTTTCGGGCTCTAAGAACCTCTTAGCTTGAAATGCAAGGCCTTTTGCAATTTGGCACTAACTTCCCTTATGTTAAACTTAGAAGTGAAGTTGCAAATACAGCATATGTTCATCGGAAACAATAAGAATACAATTAGGAAAATGAATTCTTATAGTCCAGCCACTCAGAGTTAACTGTAGTTTCAGTTAGGAGTTTGCTTTCTCATTCACTTTGAAATAAGTTTTGACATTTTGTCATGTGCACATCATTTTTAATGGCTAACAGAGTTCTATTGTATGATTTACCATGCTTTATATGACTAATCCCGTATTTTTGCATACTTAGAATATTTCTAGTTTCGCTATTATAAACAATGCTTCAATGGACATCCTTTTAAATACTTTTAAAAAATGAAAATCCTTTTGGTATAAATTCCTGGATGTAGACTTGTAGGGTCAAAACTCCCCGTTTTAAGGCTTTGTTACATATTACCAAATTGTCTTTCAGAAAGTGCTCATTCCCTCACCCTCAACAGCACTGAGTTTCTTCTTTTATATTTTTGACAAACTGATAGGTCAAAAGTTGTTTCACTACTGTATATATTTTGAATTCCTTTTATTATTAATGAGGATCAAGCATTACTTCATGAGATTTTTGGCAATTTGTACTTTTTATTTATCCAATAAAAATTTGGCCTTAAAAAAAACTTATAGGGGTGCCCGGATGGCTCAGTCGGTCAAGCGTCTGATCTCTTGGTTTTGGCTGAGGTCCTGATCTCAGGGTTGTGAGATTGAGCCCCACGTTGGGCTCTGCTCTGAGTGTGGAGCCTGCTAAGAATCTCTCTCTCTCCCTCTCCCTCTGCCTCTGCCCCTCCCTGTCCCACTCACATGCTCTCTCTCTTAAAAAAAAAAAAAGCAACTTATAAAATTATAAAAACATTTTTATCAGTTAAGTATTTAACTTTTTCTTCATTGTATTTATTTATAAAATTTTCTGTTTGTCCTTTACCTCTTTTTTTTGGAGGGGGGCGGTCATATACCTTTTAATTGTATCCATGATATATTTTTTACAAACAAAATAAAGACATGTATTATAAAATTTTATTAAGCTCCGTTTAGAATTATTTCCATTTAGAATTTATTTTGGACTAGGGAGAGTAAGACTAGAGATTTTTCCAATGATTAGCCAGTTTCCCTGTGACCAGTTATTGAACAACTAATGCTTTCTTGGTATTACCTACTAAATTCTTATAAAATTGGATCTCTTTTGGTCTTTCTATTATGTTCCATTGTTCTAGCAGTTCCTGTCCCAGGGCTATGCTATATTAAATATTGCAACTCTAATATATTAATATCTGCTGTGGAATCCTTCCTCACCATTTTCAAAAATTTCTTGGCTATTCTAAGTTTGTTCATCTAAATGAATTTAGACTTGCTTTAAGTTCCAAAAAATTATTTTGGGTTTTTGATTGTTATTGCATTAATTTCATAGATTAATTTGGGAGAGAATGACAACTTTATCAAAATGTCCTTATAAGGAATACAGCTTATTTCTTGGTTTTCTTAAATTTCTTTTATGCCTCTCAGCAAAACTTTGCAGTTTTCTTTGTCTAGGTCTTATATATATCATGTATCTTAAGCTTATACCTAGGTAATTTTTGTTGTTTGTATTATTATGAATAAACTTTTTTTAAAAAGATTTTATTTATTTATTTGAGAGACAGAGAGGGAACACAAGTAGGGGGAGGGGCAAAGGGAGAGGGAGAAGCAGACCCCCCACTGAGCAGGGAGCCCAACATGGGGCTCAATCCCAGGACCCCGGGATCATAACCTGAGCCAAAAGCAGAAGCTCAACCAGCTGAGCCACCCAGGTGTCCCTGAATAGAAACTTTTCCCAGTTGTTATGGTAGGACTAATAATATTTTTTGAACAGGAACTGTTAGTTTTATAAAATTTTCATTGGCTCTCTATGGTTTTCCAGAGATCAGCATAGCATAGCTTAGATTAGCATTTCATGTGCCAAAAATGATAATGACTTATTTTCTTGTGCATTATGAATATCTCTTAATTCTTCTGTTTTTCTAAATGCATTGGAAGAACCTTGAGAACAATGTTGAGTAATTGTGGTAAAATCATGTATGCTTATCTTGTTTCTGACAATAATTTTGTTTTATCATTGATCATATTTAATAGTAATTTCTGATAAATAATTTTTACTATATCCAGGAAATTTCCTTCTATTTATAAGCTTTTAATTTTTTTCCAGGATGGATATTGTATTTATTGGATGCTTTTATTGACATCTTTCCAAGTGATTTATACACTTTCTTTTTTACATTTGGTTTGTAAATATGATTAATTATATACATATTTTTCTAGTATTTCAGAGTTCTTATTTTCCTTGTAGTGATGAATTATTTAAGTTAGAGCCAGATTTAATATACTCATATTCTACTTTGCATTATGTTCATACTGTGATTCATTACCTTCTTCCCTTCCCTTTCTTTTCCCCTCCCTCCCTTCTTTCCTCCTTCCTCCCTCCCTCCCTTCCCTCCCTCCCTCCTTCCTTCCTTCCTTCCTTCCTTCCTTCCTTCCTTCCTTCCTTCCTTCCTTCCTTCCTTCCTTTCCTTCCTTCCTTCCTTCCTTCCTTCCTTCCTTCCTTCCTTCCTTCCTTCCTTCCCTCCTTCCTCTGACAGGTTTCAGTATATGGCTGTCCCAGCTTCATTTAAAAATGAGATTTTTTTCTTTAGTTATATTTTTTACCATTTTTATTGTTTTAAAAAATAGTTTAACTTATTTCTGAGTCAATTGCAGTAATTTATATCTGTGTAGAAATTATTAGTTTGATCAAAGTCATCACATTTATCATTAAAAAATGTTCATGCCTTATAAGTGAAAAATTTTCCTCTTTATCTGTGATTGTATTTAATTTCTAATTCATTATATTTTCACTTTCTTCCTTTTTTTCTTGGTTAGATTTGCCTGTGGTTTGTGTCTTTTATTGTGTTTTTTTATTGGTCTTTTCAAACAACAGACTTGGTATTTATCAATTGTAATTCTTTTTAATTTTATAAATAATTGATTTCTGATTTACCATAACTAATTTCTATTTCCTTCTTTTATTTGGTTAATTTTGTGCTTTTTTATAGTTTCCTCAATTAATTTCTTTATTTTTATTAAAAAAAGTAATAATAAAAATAAAGTCCCAAATCTTAACTCTAGCACTTTGGGGTTATTTTTTATGCTTTGAATACATATTATTATGTAACTATTTAATTTAGTTATATAATGTTTAATATATTATTATATCATAATATTATAATTGGTACAGATGGCATCATAATTCTTATTTCCTCTTATATCCAAGGATTACTTAGGAGACTGATTTTAAATTTGCAGGGCGTTTGATTTTTTTAAATGTCTGTCTTCTTTATTTCTCATTTTACGAGTGTAGAGGCACTGCTAGTAGGCTGTCTAATGTCTGTTTCTTCCATTTTTCTCTAGAAACTGAACTCGAGTTTTGCTGAGGGCAGCAAAGTACCCCACCAAAATGACTGAATTTCTGGTCTACCTGACAGCTAGTCATGGTGTAGTAAGATGTAGGCACAAGTTCCCAGAGACAGAGTTGCTTCCGGAACAAAAAGGCAGACTTCACCAGGAGAACCCCTTTTGCCTCTTTGCCCTTTTCCTTTCCTCCTCACTGAAATGCAGATTTGATGTTTGGAGGCACAGCAAAAGACAAGCCTAACAATGAACTTCCACATGCTAAGAATGGCAGAGAAGAAAGAAAGAATTTGGGGCCCTGATGGCATTGTTGACAAGTTGCACCAGCTTGGGACTTCGGGTTAGGTAAGTTCAGGTAATAATCTATGGCTGCGATGGTTGTGTTTCCTGTTATGAGCACCTGGATGCATTGCTGATGAACACACAAAACTCTGGTCAGAGAACATGGCTTGCTTTCTTGTCTAATTTCTTGTAACTATGATATGCTAACTGCTAGGACTTATAGACTGCCTAATGTAAATCATAGTGTCCCACTGTCTTTGTTTAGGAATGAGCATGGAACTTAGTTCTGACCAATGAGACAATGGGGGAAGTCTGTTGGGTTAAGGCTGCTTCTGGACAAGATCCCCCCCCACCTTTTTTTGGTGTAGATGTTGGTGTGTGGGGATGTGAGGCCTAGAGCTGTCGAAGCCATCTGGTTGACTTGAGGGGATTAGCTGTGGGGCTTGAACTCATGACTCTAGGATCAAGCCCTAAGCTGAGATCAAGAGTTGGACACTTAACCAACTGAGCCACCCAGGTGCCCCCATTACATACATTTTCTCATTTAAATCATACAACAACCCTATGACTTAGATACTATTATTATTGATTCTACTTTATAGATGAGAAAAATAAGTCTTAGAAAGGCTACATAATTCCATAGGTTGCCAGTTTAAGCAGAGCCAGGATTTGGATCTAGGCTTGAGTGAATTTAGGCCAGGCTAACCCACTACGATACAGCCCCCCACAGACCAGGCTAAATCATTATGATACAGCGCCCCCACATTCTTTTCTTTCTTTCATTTCCACATTCCTCTGAGTTTATCAAGCTAGACTTCCAATTTTCTCCATTCTTTCCTGATCTTGGATTTCTCCCATTTCTTAGCTACAACGTCCTTCTGAATTATAGAGATAATACAATGGTATTTCAAAGTTACTATATGTTTCTTGCAGGAAAATCATTTCATAAAGGGATATATACTTCCCATTCCCCATGCTAGTCCACTTCTTTATTTTTATTTTTATTATTTTAAAGCTTTATTTATTTATCTTAAAGAGAGAGAGAGAGTGTGTCTGTGAGTGGGGGGAGAGGCAGAAGGACAGAACCCCCAAGCAGATTCCCTGGACTTGATCCCGTGACCCGGGCATTATGACCTGAGCCGAAACCAAGAGTCAGAAGCTCAATGACTGAGCCACCCAGGTGACCCATGTCTACTTCTTTTAAACAATGAGTCTGGTGATTTCCCTTTTTAGCTTAATCTCACAGGTAAATTTGCCTGTAATTTCCAGTGTTAGAATTGGAGGTCCAGAGATGATGTTAGTCTTTGTTTTAATCTTTCAGTCCCAGGAAAAAGGGAAAGAGGCTACCTATGTTTTCTATGGTTTTATATTGCCAATTTAATTTCTAATTAATTAAAAAGCACCAAGATAGCCATAGCCCAAGGCAGTTGAATGGCCCAGAACTTCATAGCAGAGACAAGCTATTTCTTTTCCATGTTTATTGTGGCAGCAAAAGTCAGCAGAGGCCATGCCTCTTGTACTAATTTGCCTGGCCACCCTCATTAGGAGCCTACCATGGCAATGACCCAACTTGGCACATAAGTGAGACAGCCACCAAGGCTCTCTCCTCTGTGCGTTGATCCACATTGCATTATCTGAAGTTGCTTATGGGATCAAGCTTTGTGTCCTTGTCACCATCAGCTCTCTGACTCGGAGGATGTTGTATGCACTTAATTAGAGCCTGTTGAAAGTAGAGTAGAAGCTAGAGCCAAACTCAGACATCAGATAGGGAACTTAGATGTTGTATGTAATATTTTCCAGAAGTTGCTGACTCTCTTCCTTTTCACCTCTCAAGGGCTGGCCTTTGCTGTTCTCCAGAGCAATACAAAAATTATTAGGTCATTGTGTCTCTGATTCTTCTGCCCTCAGCCTTGTGCCCTGGATCTTTTATACCCCCTTTTCTAAGAATCTTACTTAGGTGATCTTCTGTCCTCCCTCAAGAAAACTACACCCATTCTGCAGGAGGAGATCTTCATTCTTGGTCCCTATCTGGGTCCATTGTGCTTCTCCATGAGTTTATGAGAAAAGACGTTGCTGTTTGCCTCTGCACACGTTTTCAGGCAGGAGAATGGGCTGGAGTCCAGGGAAGGTGGGAAGGTGAACAGTGGTTCAATTCTAGTATAATTTTCCTATCAGTGGAACTGCTAGACAATCAACTAATCAACTGTCTAGAAGGCAATTTTTTAAATACACAACACAGTCTAATACCATATAAATAAAAGAATATGGGTGAAATGGGTAAATGTGGTCAAAAGGCACAAACTTCCAATTATAGAATAAATAAGTCCTGGGGATGTAATGATGTAACATACAGCATGAGGACAAGACAAGAAGAAGAAGAAGGAGAAGGAGGAGAAGAAGAAGAAAGAAAGAAAGAAAGAAAAGAAAAGAAAAGGAAAGAATATTTTTCTTATTAGCAGGACTTGGCTCTGCCCTCGGGAAGGATAGTTCCCACTATTGAGTTGAAGTATATTGGTCTAATCTTGTTTTTCATGAGTGCTGAGGCATTAATCTCCTTTGCTATCTTCAACTTTTCCTCTGTTTACAAGTGAAGCTATCCATTTTTATTTCTGTTATGTTCATCCATTCATTCAATTATTTATTTGTTCAATAGATATTTATTGGATATACTGTTGGACTGGACCAGGTACTGGGAATTTAGTGATATGCAAAATCCAGTTCCTAACAAATATATACATAATTTTGATAGGTGCAATGAAGTAAGGAAATGGGTTGCATATCTTCTTTGGTGAGCTTTCTGTGCAGATCTTTGGCTTCTTTTTAAAATTGGATTGTTCATTTTCATATTGTTGAGTTTTATGAATTTTGTATATATTTTGGATAATAGTCCTTTGTCAGATGTCTTTTGCAAATACTTCTCTAAGTCTGGGGCTTATCTTCTCATTCTCTTGACTTTGTCTTTCACAGAGCAGATTTTTTTTTTTTCCTGTGCGATGATTTATTTTGATAGAATAGTATTATCCAAAGCCTTTGGGTAAGAGCTTTAGTTAATTACACTTCGGTACAATAATTTTTTTTTTTCCACTGTATTCTTCTTCTTTTTTTTTTAACATATAATGTATTATTTGTTTCAGGGGTATAGACTTACACAATTCACAGCGCTCACCATAGCACATACCCTCCCCAATGTCCATCACCCAGCCACCCCATCCCTCCCACCCTTCTCCACTCCAGCAACCCTCAGTTTGTTTCCTGAGATTAAGAGTCTCTTATGATTTGTCTCCCTCTCTTGTTTCGTCTTGTTTCATTTTTCCCTCCCTTCCCCTATGATACTCTGTCTTGTTTCTCAAATTCCACATATCTGTGAGATCATATGATAATTGTCTTTCTCTGACTTTTTTCGCTTAGCATAATATCCTCTAGTTCCATCCACGTTGTTGCAAATGGCAAGATTTCTTTTTTTTTTAAAGATTTTATTTATTTATTTGAGAGAGAGACACAGCGAGAGGGGGAACACAAGCAAGGGGAGTGGGAGAGGGAGAAGCAGGCTTCCCGCGGAGCAGGGAGCTGGATATGGGGCTCGATCCCAGGACCCTGGGATCATGACCTGAGCCGAAGGCAGACACTTAATGACTGAGCCACCCAGGTGCCCCAAGATCTCATTTTCTAGTATATGTGCTGCCGAAGCGAGTACCCAAGATTTCATTTTTTGACGACTAAATAATATTCGATTGTATATACATACCACATCTTCTTTATCCATTCATCTATCAATGGACATCTGGGTTCTTTCCATAGTTTGGCTATTGTGGACATTGCTGCTATAAACATTGGGGTGCCTGTGCCCCTTTGGATCACTGCATTTGCATCTTTGGGGTAAATACCCAGTAGTGCAATTCCTGGGTCATCGGGTAGCTCTATTTACAACTTTTTTTTTTAAATTATTTTATTGTGGGACGCCTGGGTGGCTCAGTTGGTTAAGCGTCTGCCTTCGGCTTAGGTCGTGATCCCAAGGTCCTGGGATCGAGTCCCGCGTCGGGCTCCCTGCTCCGCGGGGAGCCTGCTTCTCCCTCTGCCTCTCTCTCTCTCTCTGTCTCTCATGAATAAATAAATAAAATCTTTAAAATTTTTTATTGTTATGTTAATCACCATACATTACATCATTAGTTTTAGATGCAGTGTTCCATGATTCATTATTTGTGCATAACACCCAGTGCTCCATGCAGAACGTGCCCTCTTTAATACCCATCACCAGGCTAACCCATCCTCCCACCCCCCTTCTCTCTAGACCCTCAGTTTGTTTTTCAGAGTCCATCGTCTCTCATGGTTCATCTCCCCTCCGATTTCCCCCCTTCATTCTTCCCCTCCTGCTATCTTCTTCTTCTTCTTTTTTTCCTTAACATATATTGCATTATTTGTTTCAGAGGTACAGATCTGAGATTCAACAGTCTTGCACAATTAACAGCGCTTACCAGAGCACATACCCTCCCCAGTGTCTATCACCCAGTCACCCCATCCCTCCCACCCCATCCCCCACTCCAGCAACCCTCAGTTTGTTTCCTGAGATTAAGAATTCCTCATATCAGTGAGGTCATATGATACATGTCTTTCTCTGTTTGACTTATTTCGTTCAGCATAATACCCTCCAGTTCCATCCACGTCGTTGCAAATGGCAAGATCTCATTCCTTTTGATGGCTGCATAATATTCCATTGTATATATATACCACTTCTTCTTTATCCATTCATCTGCCAATGGACATCTTGGCTCTTTCCATAGTTGGGCTATTGTGGACATTGCTGCTATAAACATCGGGGTGCATGTACCCTTTCGGATCCCTACATTTGTATCTTTGGGGTAAATACCCTGTAGCGCAATTGCTGGATCATATGGTAGCTCTACTTTCAACTTTTTGAGGAACCTCCATACTGTTTTCCAGAGTGGCTGCACCAGCTTGCATTCCCACCAACAGTGTAGGAGGGTTCCCCTTTCTCCGCATCCCTGCCAACATCTGTCGTTTCCTGACTTGTTAATTTTAGCCATTCTGACTGGTGTGAGGTGGTATCTCATTGAGGTTTTGATTTGGATTTCCCTGATGCCCAGTGATGTTGAGCCCTTTTTCGTGTGTCTGTTGGCCAATTGGATGTCTTCTTTGCAGGAATGTCTGTGCATGTCTTCTGCCCATTTCTTGATTGGATTATTTGTTCTTTAGGTGTTGAGCTTGATAAGTTCTTTATAGATTTTGGATACTAGCCCTTTATCTGATATGTCATTTGCAAATTTTTTTCCCATTCTGTTGGTTGTCTTTTGGTTTTGTTGACTGTTTCCTTTGCTGTGCAAAAGCTTTTTATCTTGATGAAGTCCCAATAGTTCATTTTGCCCTTGCTTCCATTGCCTTTGGCAATGTTTCTAGGAAGAAATTGCTGCGGCTGAGGTTGACGAGGTTGCTGCCTGTGTTCTCCTCTAGGATTTTGATAGACTCCTGTCTCACATTGAGGTCTTTCATCCATTTTGAGTCTATTTTTGTGTGTGGTGTAAGGAAATGGTCCAGTTTCATTCTTCTGCATGTGGCTATCCAATTTTCCCAACACCATTTGTTAAAGAGACTCTTTTTTTCCATTGGACAGTCTTTCCTGCTTTGTCAAAGATGAGTTGACCATAGAGTTGAGGGTCCATTTCTGGGCTCTCTATTCTGTTCCATTGATCTATGTGTTTGTTTTTGTGCCAGTACCATGCTGTCTTGATGATTACAGCTTTGTAATAAATCTTGAAGTCCGGAATTGTGATGCCACCAACTTTGCTTTTCTTTTTCAACATTCCTCTGGTTATTCAGGGTATTTTCTGGTTCCATACAAATTTTAGGACAATTTGTTCCATTTCTTTGAAAAAAGTTGATGGTATTTTGAGAGGGATTGCATTGAATGTGTAGATTGCTCTAGGTAGCATAGACATTTTCACAATATTTGTTCTTCCAATCCATGAGCCTGGAACATTTTCCTATTTCTTTTTGTCTTCCTCAATTTCTTTCGTGAGTATTCTATAGTTTTCTGAGTGCAGATTCTTTGCCTCTTTGGATAGATTTATTCCTAGGTATCTTATGGTTTTGGGTGCAATTGTAAATGGGATCGACTCTGTAATTTCTCTTTCTTCTGTCTTGTTGTTGGTGTATAGAAATGCAACCAATTTCTGTGCATTGATTTTCTATCCTGCCACTTTACTGAATTCCTGTATGAGTTCTAGCAGTTTTGGGGTGGAGTCTTTTGGGTTTTCCACATAAAGTATCATATCATCTGCAAAGAGTGTGAGTTTGACTTCTTCTTTGCTGATTTGGATAACTTTTATTTCTTTTTGTTGTCTGATTGCTGAGACTAGGACTTCTAGGTACTATGTTGGATAGCAGTGGTGATAGTGGACATCCCTGCCGTGTTCTTGACCTTAGAGGAAAAACTCTCAGTTTTTCCCCATTGAGGATGATATTTGCTGTGGGTTTTTCATAGACGGCTTTCATGATATTGAGGTATGTACCCTCTATCCCTACACTGTGAAGAGTTTTGATCAAGAAAGGATGCTGTACTTTGTCAAATGCTTTTTCTGCATCTATTGAGAGTATCATACGGTTCTTGTTCTTTCTTTTGTTAATGTATTGTATCACACTGATTCATTCACAGATGTTGAGCCAACCTTGCAGCCCGGGAATAAATCCCACTTGGTCGTGGTGAATAATCCTTTTAATGTACTGCTGGATCCTATTGGCTAGTATTTTGGTGAGAATTTTTGCATCCATGTTCATTGGGGATATTGGTCTGTAATTCTCCTTTTTTGATGGGGTCTTTGTCTGGTTTTGGGATCAAGGTAATGCTGGCCTCATAAAATGTGTTTGGAAGTTTTCCTCCATTTCTATTTTTTTGGAACAGTTTCAGAAGAATAGGTATTAATTCTTCTTTAAATGTTTGGTAGAATTCCCCTAGGAAGCCATCTGACCCTGTGCTCTTGTTTCCTGGTGGATTTTTGATTACTGCTTCAATTTCCTTAGTGGTTATGGGTCTGTTCAGGTTTTCTATTTCTTCCTGGTTCAGGATTGGTAATTTATAATCTCTAGGAATGGATCCATTTCTTCCAGACTATCTAATTTGCTAGAGCAGAATTTTTTAATTTTAATGAAGTCCAACCTAGCAGTTATTTTTTTCATGGATTACAACTTTTTTGTTGTATCTAAAAATTCATCATTTGGAGCACCTGGGTGGCTCAGTCAGTTAAGCATCTGCCTTAGTCTCAGGTAATGATCCCAGGGTCCTGGGATCAAGCCCCACGTCAGGCTCCCTGCTCAGTGGGGAGTCTGCTTCTCCCTCTCCTCCCTGCTTGTGCTCTCTCTCACTATCTTTGTCTCTCTCTCTCTCTCACATAAATAAATAAATAAAATCTTTAAAAAAAAAAGAAAAAGTCATCATCAAATACAAGGCTATCTTGATTTTCTTCTATGTTATCTTCTAGGAATTTTATAGTTTTGTGTTTTACATTTAGGTTTATAATCCATTGGGATTAATTTTTGTGAAGGGTGTAAAGTCTGTGTCTAGATTCATTTATTTGCATGTAGATGTCCAGTTGTTCCAGCACTATTGGTTGAAAAGATGACATTTTCTCCATTGTATTGCTTTTGTTCCTTTGTCAAAGATAAATTGACTATATTTATTGGGTCTATTTCTGGGCTCTCTATTCTGTTGCATCAATGTATTTGCCTATTATTTCACCAATACCACACTGTCTTGATTGATTTGTCTTGAGATGGCGTTGAGTGGTACTGAAGCTTTATAGTAAGTCTTCAAGTCAGGTAGCATAGGTACTCCAACTTTATTCTTCTCTTTCACTATTGTATTGGCTAATCTGTGTCTTTTGCCTTTCCATAGAAAATTTAGAATCAGTTTGTCAATATTAACAAAGTAACTTTCTGGGATATTGATTGGGATTGCATTGAATATATAGATCAAGTTGGGAAGAACTGATATCTTGACAATATTAAGTCTTTCTATCCATGAACATGGAGCATCTCTCCACTTATTTAGTTTTTGTTTTTTTTTTTTAAGATTGAAGTATAGTTGATATACAATATTAAATTGGTTTCAGGTATACAACATAGTGCTTCAACAATTATGCACATTATGAAATGCTCACCATGATAAGTGTAGTTACTATGTGTCACCATACAAAATTATTGCAATATTATTGACTATATAGCATACAGCATTGACAATGCTGTACTTTTCATCCTCATGACTTACTTATTTTATTTTATTTTATTTTTATTTTTTTTTTATTTGATAGAGAGAGACACAGCAAGAGAGGGAACACAAGCAGGGGGAGTGGGAGAAGCAGGCTTCCCACTGAGCAGGGAGCCCGATGCGGGGCTCGATCCCAGGACCCTGGGATCATGACCTAGGCTGAAGGCAGATGCTTAACCGACTGCGCCACCCAGGCGCCCCTGACTTACTTATTTTATAACTGAAGTTTGTACTTCTTAATCCTCTTCACCTATTTTGCCCATCCCCCCCACCCCTGTCAACCACTGGTTTGTTTTTTGTATTTATGAGTCTGTTTCTATTTTTCTTGTTAGTTGGTTTGTTTTGTTTTTTTTTTAGATTCCCCCATAAGTGAAATCATATGGTATTTGTCATTCTCTGTCTGACTTATTTTGCTTAGCATAATACCTTGTAGGTCCATTCATGTTGTTGGAAATGGCAAGATCTAATTTTTTGGGGGGTGAGTAATATCCCATTGTACATGTATACTACATCTTCTTTATCCATTCATCTATCAGAGGACACTTACGTTGCTTCCATATCTTGGCTATTGTAAATAAAACCGCAATAAACATGGTGACTCATATATCTTTCTGAATTACTGTTTTCATTTTTTGGAGGTAAATACCCAGAAGTGAGATTACTGGATTGTATTTTAAATTTTTTGAGAAACCTCCATACTGTTTTCCATAGTGGCTACATCAATTAACATTCTCACCAAAAGTGCACAAGTATTCCCTTTTCTCCACATCCTTGCCCACACTTGTTATTTCTTATCTTTTTAGTAAGAACCATTCTGATTCATGTGAGGTGATATCTCATTGATTTTCATTTCCCTGATGATTAGTGATATTGAACATTTTTTCATATGTTTTCAGCCATCTATATGTCTTCTTTGGAAAAATGTCTATTAATTTCTCTTTGTTCATTTTTAAATCAGATTATTTGTTGTTGTTTTTTTTGGTGCTGAGTTGCATGAGTTCTTTATATATTTTGTTAACTAACCACTTATCAGGCAAATAATTTGCAAATATCTTCTCCCATTCACTAGGTTGCCTGTTTGTTTTGTTGATGTTTCCTTTGCTTTGCAAAAGCTTTTTAGTTTGATGCAGTCCCAATTGTTTTTGCTTTTGTTTCTTTTGCCTGAAGAGACAGATCCAGAAAAATATGTTAAGTCCCATGTCCAGGAGGCTATGTTTTCTTTTAGGAGTTTTATGGTTTCAGGTCTTACATTTAGGTCTTTAATTCATTTTGAATTTATTTTTATGTATGGTGTAAGAAAGTGTACCAGTTTCATTCTTTTGTGTGTAGCTGTCCAATTTCCCCAGCATTATTTGTTAGAGACTGTCTTTTCTTCATTATATATTCTGTCTCCTTTGTCATAGATTAATTGACCATATAAGCGTGGGCTTATTTCTAGATACTATTCTGTTCTATTTGTCTATGTGTCTGTTTTTGTACCAGTATCATACAGACTTGATTACTATAGCTTTGCAGTATAATTTGAAATCAAGGAGCATGATAGTACCAGCTTTGTTCTTCTTTCTCAAGATTGCTTTGGCTATTTGGTGTCTTTTTTAGTTCTATATAAGTTTTAGGATTACTTGTTTCTAGTTCTGTGAAAAATACTATTGATATTTTGATAGGGATTGCACTGAATCTGTAGATTGCTCTGGGTAGTTTGCACATATTTAGTTCTTCTTTGATTTCTTTCATCATAGTTTGTAATTTTCCTCACATAGATATTATACATATTTGTTAGATTTATATCTATGTATTTCATTTTTTTGCATGCTAATGTAGATTATTTCAAATTCCACTATTTGTTCATTGATGGTCTAAAGGAAACTGATAGGTTTTTGTATTTTAATCTTGTATCTTGCAATCTTGCTATGACCTCTAATTAGTTCCAGGAACAGTCCCCCCCCCCCTTTTTTTTGGTCTATTCTTTTGGATTTTTTTCATGGACAATTATTTCATTTACAAAGACAGTTTTATTTCTTCTTCTCCAATCTGTACACCTTTTACTTTCTTTTCTTGTTTTATCGCATTAGCTAGCCTTTTCAGTATGATATTGGAATGGAGTGGTGCGGGGACATAATTGACTTTTTCCTGATCTTAGTAGCAGAGTTTCTAGTTTCTCACAATTAAGTATAATGTTAATTGTAGGTTTTTTATATAGATGTTATTTATCAAGTTGAGGAAGTTCCCCTCTATTCTTAGTGGCTAAAAGTTATATCATGTATGAGTGTTGGGTTTTGTGTTTTCTGTACCTATTGATATGATCATGTGATTTTTCTTCTTCAGCCTTTTGATGTGATGGATTACAAATGTTGAGCCAGCCTTGCATACCTGGAATAAATTTCACTTGGTAATTGTGTATAATTCTTTTTATGCATTGTTGGATTTAATTTGTTAATATGTTATTGAGGATTTTTGCAACAATGTTCATGAGATATTGGTCTGTAGTCTTGTAATGTCCTTGTCTGGTTTTGGTATATTAGTAATGTTAATCCCATAGAATGAGTCAGGAAGTATCCCCTGTGTTTCTATTTTCTGGAAGAAATTGTAGAGAACTGATAAAATTTCAGAGAACTGGCATAATTTCTTCCTTTGAATGTTTGGTATAATTCATGAGTAAACCCATCTAGGCCTTAATTGCCTTTGAAAATTCATGTTGTAGTTTACCTGGTTCTTGGTATGACAACTGACTTTTTAAATTGTCTCCTAAAAAAGAAACCCTCATGCACCACTGGTGAGAATGCAAACTGGTGCAGCCACTGTGGAAAACAGTATGGAGGTTCCTCAAAAAATTAAAATTAGAATTACCATATGATCCAGTAATTCTACTGCTGGGTATTTACCCAAAGAATATGAAAACACTAATTCAAAAAACTATATGTATCCTTATGTTTATTACAATAAACAAAATGTGGAAGCAACCCAAGTGTCCCTCTATAGATGAATGGATAAAAAAGATGTGGTACACACACACACCATGGAATATTACTCAGCCATAGAAAAGAATGAAATCTTGCCATCTGCAACAACATGGTTGGGTCTAGAGGGTATAATGCTGAGCAAAATAAGTCAGTCAGAGAAAGACAAATACCGTATGATTTCACACATATGTGGAATTTAAGAAACAAAACAAATGAACAAAGAAAATAAGAGACAAAAAAACAAACTCCTTTAAATATAGAGAACAAACTGGTGGTTATCAGAGAGGAGGTGGGTGGGGTATCGGTGAAATAGGTGAGGGCGATTAAGAGTACACTTACAGTAATGAGCACTGAGTAATGTATAAAACTGTTGAATCTCTGTATTGTACACCTGAACTAATATAACACTGATGTTAATTTTACAATTAACATTAAGTTAAATTAAATAAAAAATTATTAAATTTTTATTAAAAAATTATCTTCTGAACATGGATTCAGAATCCTAATTATATTATATAATTATATCATAATCATAATTATATTATGAGACTCAGAATGCTATTTAATTTTCTTTTTACCAGGCAGGCCCCTACTGAAGTGTAGCTGGAAGGCCAAGTAGGTGTGTTAAGCTTTCTGTCTGGAGCCCCATTGACACCACCCCAGAGAATCAGTGCTTCCTTCTAGACAGGGAGAGGGGAAGTTCAACTTTTCTCCTTGGTCCTCACTGATACCTTCCTGGTCAAAGTGGGGCACTGACTTATACCACCTTATTGTTTCCAAGTGGGAGTGTAAGATCAGCTCCCCACTGGGCCCTCCTGCCACCAGGGAGAGGAAGAAGGTGAGTGGAGTGTTGACTAACGCACCTGACATGACTTCATTTTCCCTAGTTTGTTGGAAGGATGGAGACCATGGTTCTCACTGGGTCCTGAAGACACTGGGGGTGAGAGGGCAAGAACTTTGCATGGCATCATTCAGTCTTGTTACTGTCAGGTTGAGTTGAAGGCATAGCTCCCCTGGACTTGGCTGATGCTCTCCTGGAAGCGGGGTCAGGGCATCATTTGTTTCCTCCAGGGGGTGATGGAAGATCAGCTCCTTACTTGGCTCAGCTGATACCAACACCACTTTATGCCTGCTTCTGAGAAGTGGGGTAGTAGTGGGATGGAAGATGGAATTCCTACCAGTCCCTTTGAGACCACAGGGAGATGGGGATGGCCGTAGTTTTTCCTTTTGGTGTTTGGCTGGAGTACAGCAGGTGTTACCAAAAAGATTTTCTATTATTGGGTCACCCTTTCCTCAGTCCTTTGGCTAGGACAAATGGACTTTTCTTGAGCTTTCTTCACCTGTGCCTGCGGGTGATTCCAGGTTGGAGGCTTTTGCAGCACTGTGTCCAGGATTTAAGCTTGCCAACAAGGAAACACAATGTGATGGTCAGTTTTGTTAACTTGACTGGATCAAGGGATGCCCAGGTAGCTGGTAAAACAAATTTTCTGAATGTGTCTATTAGAGTTTTTCTGGGAGAGATTAGCATTTGAACAGGTAAACTGAGTAAAGTAGATTGCTCTCACCAATGTGAGTAGACCATCATCCAATCCACTGAGGGCCTGAATAGAACAAAAAGGAGAAGGAAGCGTGAATTTGCTCTCTGCTTGACCTGAACATCCGTCTTCTTCTCCCCTTGCACATTGGTGCTCCTAATTCTCAGGCCTTTAGACTCTGCAGACTAGGACTTATAGCATTAGCTCCCTGGTTCTTAGGCCTTTGGTTTGGATTGGAACTCTATCAGCTGGACTTTCTGGGCCAGTGGCTTGTAGATGGCAGACTGTGGAACTGCTCAACCTCCATAATCATGTGAGCCAGTCCCTCATAATAAATCTCTTTCTGTGTATATCTGTGTATATACTATCAGTTCTATTGCTCTGTAGAGCCTGGACTAATGCATCCAGGGAATTCACCACTGTCTTTTCCTAAGTCTTGAGGTCCCTGGGCATTCCACTTTTTTCTTTCCATTTTTCAGGGTTTTCCAGTGCTTTTTGGTTGTATCCAGAACTTTTAAGTTAAAGGGAAAACCACAGATAAGGAGGAACTACTGTAAGTTAGAATTATTTTAAGATAATTTGTCACCATATGCATTGAATAAACTTTAATTTTAACTGACTTTTGTACCGTTAGAAATTTATTACAATAAATTCATTACAATATTTAAATTTATAAATCTTGTTAAAGATTACTAGTGCCTGGATCTCATTTTTTTCCCCCTTAAATGTATTTGGTAAACTTTAGGTTCATGTTGCTATATATGTATAATTTTCTTCAAATCAAGCCTGGACCAAAGAAACTTTTGCTTTAGTTCTACTCATACTTTTTTTTTTTTTTTTAAGATTTTATTTATTTATTTGACAGAGAAAGACACAGCGAGAGAGGGAACACAAACGGGGAGTGGGAGAGGGAGAAGCAGACTCCCTGCCGAGCAGGGAGCCTGATGCGGGACTCGATCCCGGGACTCCAGGATCATGACCTGAGCTGAAGGCAGTCGCTTAACCAACTGAGCCACCCAGGCACCCCTACTCATACTTGTTCCAACTATTTAGACTTTATTGTTCTAATTGTATATTATGATGGAGAAATACTTGAGAGGCCTTGATTTCTTCATTTTCTTTTATTTTTTATTTTTATTTTTTTAAAGATTTTATTTATTTATTTGAGAGAGAGAGAATGAGAGAGAGTACATGAGAGGGGGGAGGGTCAGAGGGAGAAGCAGACTCCCAGTCGAGCAGGGAGCCCGATGCGGGACTCGATCCAGGGACTCCAGGATCATGACCTGAGCCGAAGGCAGTCGCTTAACCAACTGAGCCACCCAGGTGCCCTCTTCATTTTCTTTTAAAATTCTTTTCACGATATTGTTTGTGTTAGAACTTTTGGAAAGATACAGACTTCTATCTGGGCTGTTCCCACCAGCCACAAGGATGTGACAAGCATCGCTTTTCTCTGGGGAAGAGAATATTCCTGTAGACCTTTGCTCCTCCTTAGGGAGGATGATTAAAACAGAGGCAGAGAGCACTTGGTCGTGCCTAGAAGCAAGAGCCATGCCTTGGTTATGCTGTTGGGTGAGTACAATTGTCTTTTCCAGCTCCTGTGATATCCTATTTCTTCAACTCCACTTGTACCTTCATGCATCCTAACAGAAAAAGCAATTCAGCTACATAGGGGAAAATCAGACTGGCCTCTGCTCTTCCCCCAACTCCCCTATGTTCAATGACAGAAGACAATGGAACAATGGCCACAAAATTCTGGGGTAAAGAAATTTTGACCCAAGAGTATTATAGCCAGTGAAGATGTCCTTTAGCTAAAGACTTCTGGTCTGTGTTACCTCATATAAATCATGCAAGAGTTGTAATACTCATTAAAATTTCTTGGCCAATGAATTTAGAAAAATAAGAGTTGAATCAAAATAAAAACGTAAGAATAGAGACACTGATAAAATGTGAAATACATTAAATCCACTTAAACATAGATCTCATACTAAAACTTACAAGAATCATGGTTACAGAATACAAAGTAAATGTTATAAGCCTGAACAGCATGAAATAATAGTATAACTGAGAAAAATCAAGGAGTTGGGAGAAGGGATATGGGAGAACATGTTCTTTTGTTAGTTAATTATGTCTAAAATTGAAGCATGTAAGAAAAAAAACTAATGAAAACTTTTCTTCAATGTTTTTTCTTATCCTTAGAAGGATATTTTAAGAAATAATATCTCCTGTGAAGAAAGAACACTGAGTCAATGTTCACAATTTTCCTTCAGTTAAATTCAAGTGAAATTAAATTCAATACATTTTATTAAAAGTGGTCTGATCCCATTTAAGTAGATGTCATTTATTCTATCTACCTATTTATCTGTCATCTGTCTATTCATTCATCCATCCATTGATACCTATGCACAGACAAATGCCCCTTTTGGAGGAGGGATGAGAGAAGATGCCCTTTTCTTTTCTTCTCTTTTCCTTTCCTTTCCTTTCCTTTCCTTTCCTTTCCTTTCCTTTCCTTTCCTTTCCTTTCCTTTTTCTTTTCCTTTCCTTTCCTTTCCTTTCCTTTCCTTTCCTTTCCTTTCCTTTCCTTTCCTTTCCTTTCTTTCCTTTCCTTTCCTTTCCTTTCCTTTCCTTTCCTTTCCTTTCCTTTCCATTCCTTTCCATTCCTTTCTTTTCTTTTCTCTTTTCTTTCTTTTCTTTTTCCTTTCCTTTCCCTCCACTCTCCTCTCCTCCCCTTCCTTCACCTCCCCTCATTTCCTCTCCTTTTCTTTTTTAAAGATTTTATATATTTATTTGTGAGGGGTGGGTGGGGGTGGGGTGGGGAGAGAGGAGCAGAGGGACTGGGACAAACAGACTCCGGGCTTGCCGGGGAACTTGATCCGGGGCTTGATCCCAGGACCCTGAGATCATGACCTGAGCCAAAATCAAGAGTCCGATGCTTAACTGACTGAGCCACCCAGGTGTTCCTGAGAGCGTTCTTTTCTAACCTTAACTTGCAAGGGCTTCTATGGGGTCAGTTGGACAGCTTTGAAACGTGTTCTCCACAGGGGGGAGATACGGAGGACTGGGGTCTGACAGCTGTATAGGAAATCCAGAGTGAGAGAAAGACTAATAGCTGGTCTGGTGGCAGAGCCAGGAGAGGCACTTGGTGTCCTAGAGCAGCCTGATGTCCTAGAGTTTGTCAGGGTAGCACATGTATGATAATTTCCTGTGGACACATGTGGACCAAGTTGGGGGTGGGGAGACCAGGTGTGGGGTCTTTTGAGAGCCTGTCCCAGAGGGCTGACAGGCAGGGTGAGGGAAACTCAGCATTCGGAGGGTGGTACTGCACATCTGGATGCCCAGGAGTTGTTAACAGTCCATTGGGTCATGGAAACTTCAGGGAACTTCTAAGAGCTCATGGAAAGCACCACTGCAATCCGTGTGAAATTTCCAGCCAGATCCATCTGGGAATACTAACCAGTCAAGCAAGAAGCCCTTATTTCCTCCCTTGCTGTCACCTGTTTTGACCCAGGAAGCTTCTGAAACTATAGCTTCCCCCTGGGGAAGGAGGCAAGCTTGGAGAGAACAGAGGGCAGAAGAACCACACACCGCCTTCCCCACTTCTGAACGGAAGCCAGCAAAGTTAATGTAACACTAAATTAAGTTCTGGAACTTTCATTGTTATGTGGGACTTGTTACCTTAATTTTTGATTTGCGCTATTTTATGACTGAAAGTGACTGCAGGATGTTTTGTTTTCTTCCTGGAGTTCAGAAGAGTCATTGCACCTGCACTCCACCAGCTTTTTGCCACAGGTGCCCAGGGCTTTCATGCTGCCTTGCCTTAGAATGCTCTCCGTCCAGTGAAACTTTTGCTGACTCTTCTGTACTCTCTTAGCACCTTAGTTATGTTATTGGTTTAGCACAACATAAACCTTATGTAGAATTTCACCAAAGTCCATGCTGAGCAAAACCGGGGTAATTTGCTCACACTAGCACCCAACCAGTTCTTTCTTTCTTTTTTTTTTTTTTAAAGATTTTTTATTTATTTATCTGAGAGAGAGAATGGGAGACAGAGAGCATGAGAGGGAAGAGGGTCAGAGGGAGAAGCCAACCCCCCCCCGAGCAGGGAGCCCGATGCGGGACTCGATCCCGGGACTCCAGGATCATGACCTGAGCCGAAGGCAGTTGCTTAACCAACTGAGCCACCCAGGCGCCCCCCAGTTCTCTCTTTTGCATCTATGTTAGTCTCTCTGTGCTCCTGCGAAAAGTAGAAAAATATATCACTTCAAAACTTGATGGAAAAGAAAATTAAATTCTTAGCCCCAGGGCCTCTGAAATCGTGCACCGTCATCTTCACCATCCCAGCAGGATCCGCACTCTGTAAGACTGGCATTTAGGAAACAGGAGCACAGCTGAAGTGATGATTTTTTATTTACCCTTCCTTCCTGTGACAGACTGCAATGCATCAATTTATTCCTGCATTTTCTGTGGAGCTTTGCCTTCCTGTGATATGGTACTTTGCTCTATTCTGAGAGCCCGTTCCTGCCAAGTGATGTCTGCCAGAGGATACATAATACTGCACAAAATGGAACAGGTTACAGAAACAGGTCTTATAAAATTTCAGAACCTTGTTGAAGTGGAGGTCACTAAATTGGAGACACCATGACTCTGAAATCCAAGGGTCCCAGAGTGTTGATGAAACTGGGGTTGTGCTTTGTATAGTATGATATGATGGCTGGGGAATGACGGCCTAAGTGAACCTATTTTTTATGTCCAAGGTACAAGCAACGGTACTATCATCTAACACTAAATAAAAAGAAGGATATGCCACATTTAGAGATGATGATGTCATCCCTGGTTGAGGACGACTTGGTGATGGTTATTAGAAACAGAGTTTGGTTAGAGGAAAGGGAATTATGGAATAATGGAGTGTTTTCTCCCAGCAACCCTCAGTAAAAACTTAGAGCATATTCTTGGCTACATGGTTCAAACTTATAAATTTCTTAAAGAAATTTCCAGTCTATGGGGCGCCTGGGTGGCTCAGTCGGTTAAGCGTCTGCCTTTGGCTCAGGTCATGATCCCAGGGTCCTGGGATCGAGCCCCGCATCGGGCTCCCTGCTCAGCGGGGAGCCTGCTTCTCCCTCTCTGCTGCTCCCCCTGCTTGTGCTCTATCCCTCTCTCTCTCAGATAAATAATAAAACCTTAAAAAAAAATTAAAAAAAAAAAGAAATTTCCAGTCTAAGTACATGCAAAAAAATTCCAATAGCCTCCAAAAAGGAAGGAGGATCTTCTAATACCAAAATAAAAAACAAAACCAAAAACAAAATGAAAAAACCTCTCCAGAAGTGACCTCAGGGTACAGCTTGGCATAAATAATTAATAGTTAAGTGACTGCCAAATACCTATGACATGTCTTAGTAACTTTTTTTTAAAAAGATTTTTTATTTGTTTATTTGAGAGAAAGACACAAGGGGAGGGGAGGGTGGGTTGGGAGGGCAGGGGAGGGGGAAGGGGCAGAGGGAGGCAGAGGGAGAGGGGAGGGGCAGAAGGAGAGGGAGAAGCAGAGCAGGACCCTGGGATCATCACCTGAGCCAAAGGCAGAGGCTTAACTGACTGAGCCACTCAAGCACCCTGTCTTCATAACTTTTATTTATTTGTTTATTTATTTATTTATTTTTAAATTTATATGAGAGAGAGCCGGGGAGAGAAAAAGAGGCAGGGGGAGTGGGAGAGGGAGAAGCAGACTCCCTGCTAAGCAGGGACCCCAACGTGGGGCCTCGATTCCAGGACCCTGGGATCATGACCTGAACCAGAGGCAGAGGCTTAACCGACTGAGCCACCCTGGTGTCCCTCTTAGTAACTTTTAATCATCATAAGGATCCTTCATGTTTTCTAGGCTTTTATAGGCTGAACTCCAAACAATAAAACTAAGAGGAAGAAATAATCCTGTAGCACAACACAAGGGTTATACTTTCTAACATCTTCCAATGTGAATATGGTTCAGGTTACTTGAGTTTTAGCTAAATCTGTGTAAGAATGACTTTTTAAAAAATTAATTTGAGAATTAGCTATATTGTAAGTCAAAAAAACAAGTTTCCAATACCAGGACATCAGGAGAGCCTGAATGGTTTGCTCAGAGACCTGTGAAAAAGAGGAAAGATCCAAGTCTCAAAGCAGTACACTTTCAGAATAAACTTGTGCTTAACATTCTGATGGGATCATTCAGTGCAATACAGAGAAGGATTTTCTATTAGGGCACGTAGAGAATCTAAGAGATGCATTTATTCGGCTCTTCAACATTTGGAAAGCTGCATTTTCTCCCACAAATGGTGTAGTCTTGTGTAGGCAAAACATTTTGAGAAAATGTTCTTATATATGAACTTTCAAAGCTATTTTCTGAACTGTTAAGCATTTTTGTTTTGCATCGAGCACTTTGTTATAAAGAGCAAATCATTTGGAAAACAGATGATTCCTTTGCATAGTTTTACTTTTAGTGCGAATTAAAAAGATGGCTTTCAGCTTTCATGACTCAGGTATTATGGGGTGTCACTGTTCCCGGCTTTGTCTCTCACCCATTTTCCTTATTATTCTTGGGGAGGGTTTGTTTCATTGGATGATTTGTATCTTTCTGTAGAGTATTTGTTGAAACTGACAGGAAGGAAGCTTTACTGTGTTTCCTCTAGGATGTGCTCGGGGGTAGAATAATGTTTTATTCTCCAAATATAAAACCAGCCTTGGTAGGTGGGAGAGGGACATACCATCTCTACCAGGAAATTACTTGCAGTGCCAACTTAATCTTAGAATCATGAAGATGAAAGAATCTTGAAGTGTCTCCTAATCTGACTCCCGTCTTTAGGTAGGACACTATGTAAGCAGTCTTCCCCTTCTTAATCTTATTTTGCTTCTTTTCTCCTTTTTCCCTTTCTCCTCCTTATTGGCATCCATCTACTCTCTTCTTCCATTTTGTTGCCCCATCCCCCTCTTCGTGGAACCTTTCAGTCTCTTTCCAGATAACCCCTGAGTTAGTTCAAGGGAGTGGTCCCTGCTCAGAGGTCACAAGATTTCTACCTGGAGCAGGTAGGAATAAGTCCAAAGGAATTTATGGATTGACCCATGCTCTAGTCTAATTTCAGTTCAGGAACCAAATCTCATGTACTTATCCTGGTGTCATAAGGAAATCCCAAAAGTTTGTGGTGTGAATGAGGATCAGGCTGGGACCCAAAGCCTCTTTGGAAGAAGCTCACCTGGCCACCCACACCACCCCTGACATTTCTGGGTATGTATTTCTATTAGTTCACTTCAGAAGTTTGTCACATCAGCCCTCAGGGCTTGTTCTTTATTGGATCAATTGTTTCTATCTTAGTGCAGCCAAATATAGTACCTCCAGGAATTAGTACTCTAAACCAACCCCCACATTTTTAAATTGTTAGTGGTTTCTGAGGACTAATTTCTTAGAGCTTTTCTGTCTTAGAATGACATTTCAGTACATAAACACGCTGCACAGAGATTCCCATTCTCCTAGATGTTGGGAGTGTTGCCAGAAGACAGTCATCAGACTTCAGCTTCCTGTGGAAATTACCCACACTGTTCTTGGGGGTGGTCTCTTCTATTGACCAGTTTCTAGGGGAATAAAAGGCCAGGCCGCCTTGCTGCAATGCAAACCAACTCTGAAGGGTCATCCCAACTCCACTGAGTCCCATGGGTATGGCTGGGACCTTGGTTGAGGCTGCATCATAGCTCAGCTTCTCTCTGTTCAGTTCTGCTCCAACCCCACCCCCACCTTCCTCAGGGGTTGAGTCCAAGAGCTTTCACTGATAAGCTTACTGTATACTCATCTCTGGTTCAGAGTCTGCTTCCAGGGAAACCAACTGTAAAAATTCTCCTTCTCTAGTCTTAAAAGGGAAGACAATTGCAAACAAAAATGAAAAAACAAAAATTCTTTCATAAGTTATTAATGTAACAATACTTTATACATCTTTCTTTAGTTGGGCTACAAAAATGAGTAGGCAGGAGACCCTAAACAGCTGGGTAGAAGAACAGAGATTTAAACTTTCTTACCAAAAAGAAATTTCTGGAATGGACCCAACACCAAAAGAGCAACATTGGAAGCAGCTATCTACAGGGCTGAGGGCACAGACTAGACAGATTGCCTTAGTTTGAATTCTTGCTCTGCCATTTACTGTGTCTCCATGTCACACTTCCCTCATTTGTAAAATGAGAATAATAGTACTTACCCTATGTTGTGAGAGACTGAATATACAAATGAACAGTGGCCAAATCATATATAAAAATAGAACTCTGACCCACGATCCATAGCAACTGGCCCAGGAAACCAACCCATTTTCTATAGGAAACAGCCCAGGAAACCAGCCTACTATCTATAGGTCAGACTTGTGGGAAATCAGACCAGTCTTTCTAGCAACTAATGCAGGAAGCCAAACAATAACCCTGTAACAAGTGGTGGAAAACAGCCAGGACTTGATTAATAACTGAGAGCTTCCCTAGTTTTTGTCTGTTCTCAGCTTAGGACCAACCAGAAAAAGCCAAATATGTCCCCTAGCCAATTACATAGGATGCCCTGCTTCCAGTTAGTTTTCCTACAGCTTCCTCCTGCCAACAGCCTCCAGCCATGGCATATTTGAGGCTGTCCCCTTCTTCTACTATAAAGCTTTCCTACTCTTCTGTCTTCAAGTTCCTGCCAAATGCAAGTGATAGCGGCTGACTCCCTTGGTATATATAGCAAGCTCTGGCAAAATAGCCTCTCCTTGTTCTCATTTGGGTGGTCTTTCTTTGTTTACTTCACAGTTATTGTGGAGATGCAACAGACGCCTGATTTGCATGACCTGCTGCCATAGACCCCAGCCTTCAACCAAGTGCAGTGCCCAGTGACCCCTTGAGTCTTGCTGCTGGAGGCTTGTTGAGTCCATGAGGATATGGTCAGTCAGTACAGAGTCTGAACTCTGCTGTGTTGAGTTCCTTGACTATTTGTTCTCAGTTTGGTACTGGGTTTTGTTATTGGTTCCCATTTTGGGGGACATCACTGGTAGAGACAAGCCATTCCTTTTCATCATCACTTTTTGCTGTCTTTTGCATTGCTGTTTTGTGTTATGCTGTCTCAAAGTCATAGAAAAGGAGAATCATGGGGTAGAACATGGGCCCTGTAAGCCTGTTGTTTGAATCTGCCTCACAGACTTCGTGGTTCTGAGTGGACTAGCATCCATTTGGACAAACTTTGCTGTGAGTCACCAATAAAACTGGATGAGGTTTTCCTTACATGTTAGTTTGGTTTGCTAACTCCCCAGTGGGCAGTGTTTTTTGATTGGTGGGCAGAGGCCTACAAACAAAATTCTGAGTCAAAAATTCCTTCACTAAAAGATTCTTTGGTCAATGATAATGAACAATTGGGTAAATTAAACAAGAGCAAGGTAGACTAATTTCTCTGGTAAACCCTCTCCTTCCTGTCCTTCAGTTGCCTCTCAATATCCAGCTCTCTGTCTTTCCCCTTATCCTTCTGATTTCTCTCCTTCTAAACCTCTTGTTGACACTTTTGCAGTGCAAGTTTTAAGCTCCTTGCTTGACCTTGTAGTTCCTCATGCAGTGTAGATATTACTACCGACTGAGAACACAGAACAATTTTCAGTCAGCCAATTAACCTTTTATGAGATTCTATTACTCCTCACAATTCTACACCACCATAACACCCTGAATCCTGCCATTCTCCTACATCTACCAGAAGAAGGGGAGCCTCATGATCATCTTGCCTTGGGGAACTTGCTGTACCTTGCTGTACCTCAGGTTTATTAGAGACTCTTACTGAAAAAAATAACCTAATATATTTTTTAAAGATTTTATTTATTTATTTGAGAGAGAGCGAGAGAATGCGCACAACCAGCAGGCAGAGGGAGGGAGAGAAGCAGACTCCCTGTTGAGCAGGGAGCCCAATGCTGGGCTTGATCCTAGGACCCTTGATCATGACCTGAGCTGAAGGCAGATGCTTAACCAACTAAGCCACCCAGGTACTCCAATACTAACCTAATACCATTTGCTGATGAATCATACTTCAAACTGAAATTTGAAGTTATCAAGCAGGATATGCAATCACTAATCTAAGAATACAGTCCTTGATCTGAAGTAAAATTGGCCCAGATGAAAGAATTTATTGCACTTACTAGAGCTTGTCAGCTATCCAAAGATCAGAGAGCAAACATATGTACTAATAGCAGGTGTGCTGTTGGAGTAGTCCATGCCTTTGAGATGCTTTAGAAACAAAGATGGTTTCTCATCTCTGCTAGAGCTCCTATTAAAAATAGACAGCAAGTTAAAGAACTTCTAGATGCACTCCCATATACCAGACAGGTGGCAATTATAAAGGTTGGGACCCATGTGAACAGATAATATGGAAGCTAATGGAAATGTTCTAGTAGAAGATCACTATACCAAATAAGCTGCTTTAACCAAAATTATGATCCTCTCTAAACCCTCAAAGGATAAATATCTTAAGGGATTCAAAGAGGCCATTATGAAATATCAGCCTGTAGCCCCTGATTTTGAAAAGGAAGATTAGAAAAAATCTGTTGTACCCTTCACTCAGATAATCTCTGGTGTTCTCAAGATGGCTGCTTGGTAGCACCAAATGATTTTAAATGGATATTAGCTAAGTTTTTCCATGAAACTCCTCATCATAGACTAGACAAATCAGTTAGTGTCTTCAATCAACATTGATACGGAAACTTTAAAAAGATGACAGAGTATTTTTGGGTCATGTGTCTCCTGTCAACAACATAATCCTGAAAAAATTGCAAATGTGGGACATAGTAAGGAATCAAAACCTCAAGGTCCCTTTGAACACCCTCAGATGGATTTTATCCAACTTCTACTCTCCATGGTATTTGAATATGTTTTAGTTATTATATGTCTATTTCCAGAAATGGGGCATTTTCTTGCCAAAAAGTTATAGTCCTTACAATTGTTAAAAAGCTGCTGGATTTTGAGTTTCCAACTTAAGGCATTCATACTTTCATATCAAGTGATTGAGGCACACACTTTATGGGAACCATTATAAAAGAACTCAGTAAGGCTTTACGCCTTGCCCAAAAACTACATTGTCCTTACCACTGACAGTCTCAATCTGGAAAGACTGAAAGGACCAATGGCATCCTTAAAATCAGTGAAACTTTCAGAAACTCTTTAGGCTGTATTCCCATCAGTCCTTATGGCCATGCAGTCTACTCTCTCAGGGACACATTTGTTATCCACCTATGAATTAGTTAACTGGAAAGTCTGTGTATTTAGGATTTCACCTCCAAAACTAGGCTTTGCCCTACTGCATGTGGATGTGGCAAAATATTGTGAGATTCATGTCCTATACCAGGTTCTATCACCAACAGTTTAAGGCTACCTTTCCCACAACATTTCCCTAAATAGTCTTTTCATGATTTTTAACCAGGAGATTTCAACTATTGGAAGAGACCTCAGAGAAAAACTGCTCTTGAAACTTGTTGGAAGGGACCCTATCAAGCACCATTAACAACAAAGACAGCTGTGAAACTCCAGGGAGTTAATCCTTGGGTTCACGTTTCACAACTAAAACAGAAATTCAGAACTCCACACAATTGGAAGTCTACTCAATAGGGTAAGTCAAAATGAGGATTCCGGAAACAATTGATCTTCAGAAATAGACAGCTGACCCAGCATCTTTAGAACAAGTAGATGACAATGGATATTGGACAGCTTCTGCCCAAGGGGTTGGACCAAGACCCCTATCTAATTGGTGTTTTGTTTATCTGTTTGCTTATAATAATTCTTCTTTTATATAGGCCTTTTGTTCTTTTCCACTCATAATGACCTTTTTTTTCTCTTCTACCCTCCTTATTATAATTGCTAGGTCAGTACACACTCATACCAACACCATTCTTAGATTATCCAAACAGTAACCACTGCCCTCAATCTTACTGACTCCTGGATACACTGTCCATCACCAGACCCTGTGATAAAAGCTCTGGACAATCCTGGTTTCATCAAATGAGACCACAGGAATTTACAGCTGATAGCATTTCCACTTGTACCTACATGGACAACCGACCTTAAATTAACATGGGACTTTGCTAATATTTATTTGCCCCAGATAAAGAACCAATAGTTATGACCTATTGGTCAGACCCTAGGTAATTCTAAATTTGAATTCAACAAACTTCATTGGGCAATGGGCCAAATACTTACAACCTGGAAGAGAC